>NC_090022.1:126488591-127699091 GCF_037176765.1 Anolis sagrei | reverse complement strand
CGCTGTGCCTATGAAGTCACAGAGGCCACTGATGGGAAGTGGGAAGTGCTGATCGGTAAGTGTGCTGTTGTAAGTCAAAGCTCAGCTTGAGAAGTAAAAATCACCTGTGCCAGTCAGTGATTCAGGAGATAATAACAGTGATAATAAACATTGTTTTTAGACCACCCTATCTCTCCTAAGGGAACTCAGGGCGGTTTACACATTCAGTGGCAAATATCCAGTGTCTGGCATATACCAAAACATTACAACAATAAACATAATACGGAATGATAACAGCATTGTACTAATCATATGAAATTAAATATCAAATTAAAACATAGAACAACTAATCACTAAACAAGTAGGTTTAAAAGCATAGTCAACAATAAAATATCTAACATAGTCAGCACAATTAAAAATTGGGTAAACATTTAATTTAAATGATTTTAATGTTTAAATGTTTATGTATGTATATAATCTATTTATGTCCCGGCATTGAATGTTTGCTGTTTGAATGTTGTGCTCTGCCCTGAGTCCCCTTCAGGCAAAATATAAATGTTTTAAATAAATAACTAAATAAAGCAAATGTGGCTGTTAGTTGTTCTTAAGTGTACCATAGTTGCCACGAAGTACAGACAGGACAGCCTGTTTTTCAATGGCATTACTATTCCTCCTCCTCCTCCCAAGTGCAAAGTTGTGTTTTTAGTAGCTTTTTGAAAAAGAGGAGGGTGGGGCTGTGTTTATTTCTTTTGGAAGGGAGTTCCAGAGGCAGGGAGCGATCATGGAGGAGGCCCCCCTCTCTCGTCCTTACCAGACGTGCTTGAGATGTTCCTCAAGGGGGAAACTATTACACTTAATCTGAGTCCAGTAATATTTCAGGGGGCTCCAAATGCTCGTAATCCCAAGTACCATCAGACACACACAGCTCGGGGGATTGTGAGTGCTGTAGTCTAAAACACCTGGAGAACTTAATATTCCATGGTGCCTCATGCCACTGTTTCTTCTTTCCTTCTTCATAGGTTCCTCTCATGTCTTGACCCCCAAGCAGTTCCTGGAGGATGTGCGCCATCTGACAGAGCAAGCGCCACTGAAGTCCTAAGCCCATCGGTGGCTCTCTAAAGAGACTTGCTGACAGAAGTTCTATTTATCTGCCCAGATGAAGTTTTTCCTCAATGACATGTTTTCTCTCACATGCCAATGTTTTGCTTCTGTCCTTCTAAGACTGGCCCTCAGCCTGACCCTTCTTTCAGTTTGGAATGAACCTGACACAGTGGAAACCATATGCAAGTCAAAGAGGAGGGCCCAGTCTTTTCTTAGGAGTCTTTTATTTCTCACGGTGGTGAGGTCTCTGGTTGCACTTTATTTTTCTCTTTCCCTATTTCCCCCAACCCCTGCTCCAAAAATGAGGAAGAAGAGAGCAGCAGTTGTATGTCTAATGGAGATAAATTTATCTCTCTACCACTGTAATTATTTGCTTTCTCAAGTTTAAGAGGGATCAGGGGGAGCTTTCCAGGAACTTGGTCCATTTTCCACCTAAATGTAACCTTTGGAGTTGGCCTCCAGCAATGTTTGGTTCCGAACCCTAGAAGATTATTTGTGGTATGGTTTTGACAAAGTGTTAGAAGGGGCCATTCACCCCCAGCAGGGGAAAAGCCGAAATAATCAAAGCAGTCGCTATCCCCAAATGCCCAGTTTTGTGAGCTTCAAAGCTGTACTGACAACTGGGATGAAACAAGAATGGTTTGCTTCTTTCAAAAGAAACAGGAAGATGTATATACTACAGCTGGTATGTTGCAAGATGTATATAACTCTGCAAAAAAAATCCCATGGTCTTAAAAATAAAAGTGAAAATAAAAGTGTCTGTCTGCATAATCTGTTCTCTTCAACCAGATTCAAACTGTGATATTGGGACAGCAGTACAACTCCAGAACAGTACTGAAGGGAATTTATTTCCTCTAACTCTGGGAGGAATTAGAATTACACGGACAAGAAACTCCTGTTCAATACAGTTCATTCATTTTTCTTGTATGTCACATAAGTCAGTGTATACCTCACTATGGATTAGAGCAAAAGTGGATGAAATGCTGGTCCTCCAGATCTCATTGGATTATAGCAGTCCTGGCCAGCATAGCCAATTGTGAGGAATGCTGGTAGAAGTAGTCCAGAAAGACCCAGAAGGCTGTAGTTTGCCACTGCAATGTGCAGAGCTCACACATTTCGTTAAGAAATAAGTTATATTGAATTCTAGATACCTGTAAAATTGCAGTCTTCCATCACAATAGTCATCATAGTATCCATCCCAAAACAGCTAGTGTAAGGAATGCTTTGGGGCGTCAATGAATCAGAGTGGGAAGAGAACACAACTCCCTGCCATGCAGGAAAAGCACAATCATAGCACCCCTGACAGATGGCCATCCAGCCTCTGTTTAAAAGCCTCCAAGGAAGGAGCTGCCACCACACTCCAAGGCAGAGTTCCACTGCTGAATGGCTCTAATGGTCAGAAAGTTCTTAATGTTCAGGTGGAATCTCCTTTCCTGTAATTTTAACCCACTGGTCCAAGTCCTAGTTTCCAGGGTAGCAGAAAACAATTAATTACAAAAGTTATTCCTAACCCAACCTGTTTCCCACGTAGAAAGTGTAAAATTCAGTATGTCCCAAGTGCATATAAGGCCATTGGAGAGCAGTATAATGGTTGAACATTTTCCCAAAATGATTTTCCCATGATTTTCCCATTTCCCGCAAATTATTGGGAAGTGTGTTACTTTTATTTAAAAATATCTCTGTGTTGCAGATTTATGCTTCACGCACTTCTGATAAGAGTGGGCTACATTTAACCAAGTTAAGGTCAGGCACTCCATTGTTAATATTATGAATTACTCTTATTTCTTTGGGTTATATACAGGTATTTTCTGATGGGAGAGAAAAGGAGGCAGCATCTCCTTTCTGTTTTGTAAGAATGTTTGTTTTCCTCTAGAGCAGGCATGGGCAAACTTGAGCCCTCCAGGAGTTTTGGACTTCACCTCCCACAATTCCTAACAACCTTGGGCTTAAGCAGCTGAGGGGGGAAGGGAAAGGGACTGAGGTTGTTGAGAATTGTGTCCAAACCTCCTGGAGGGCCCAAGTTTGCCCATGCCTGCTCTAGAGGTATTACTTCAAACTACAAGAAAGGAGATTCCATCTGAACATTAGGAAGAACTTCCTGACTGTGAGAGCTGTTCAGCAGTGGAACTCTCTGCCGCGGAGTGTGGTGGAGGCGCCTTCTTTGGAGGCTTTTAAACAGAGGCTGGATGGCCATCTGTCAGGGGTGATTTGAATGCAATTTTCCTGCTTCTTGGCAGGGAATTGGACTGGATGGCCCATGAGGTCTCTTCCAACTCTATGATCCTATGATTCTATTTATTTATTTATTTCCGGTATTTCTATCCCATTCCTTCTCAACCCCCGAAGGGGGACTCAGGATAGCTTACATTTATAACACAGGCTTATGTGGACCTATTTTTCTGTAATCATGGGCCTATGTTTTCTAAAAAAAATTGGTTCACACTGTCATTATTTGAAATTACAAACATCCCTCTCCCCCTCTCCCCCTCACTTTACTTGGAAAATTGCAGCTTCCAATGTTTCCTGCTATGTGTGATTTGATTCTGATTTGATTAATGAACATCCTACAATCATAGTTACAGCTTAAGCCTTACTTGTTTGGACATAGTATAGCTTAAATTACCATTTCCTTGTGTTTGAGTTTTAATAAGTAACTTTGATTTAAAGTAGAATTGTGTGCTTCTGCTATGCTTATATTAAAGGAGGAGAGGTGATGGAAGCAGCATGCTTGTTTGTGTGATGGTAATCTACAGGCTAGCTTTATGCTTAAAAAGATGGGGAGGCCACGAAATAGTCTCATTGAGTAATATCTGCAAGTAAAGGAGCAGCTATGACTACTGGTGATTCAAAGCAGCAAGCCCAATTGCTGTATATAGACCAACATCCCTTAGGTTCATGCAACACAGCTGAAACTCTAAACAGCACTATGACCATATATATATATAGGCAGTCCCCAAGTTGTGAACAAGATAAGTTCTGTAGGTTTGTCCTTACATTGTATTTGTAAGTCGAAACAGGTGCATTTTTAAAGTGTAATTCCAGCCAAATATGTTTGCTTTGCTGTATCTGCCTCTGTTCAGAATATTTCACTTCACTTTCTCTCCCTATGATAATTGGATTTTGAAAACAATGGCTTGTTTTGGAAACAAGCTTTGGTGAGAATGCTTCAGTGGAGACCCCTTTCCCCATGATAATTCTTTCAGGAGTGAATTTCCTTTCCAAGCAATAGATTTCTTTCCTTTCCTGTTGTCTTAGCCCTGTTCTTAACTATGAGTAATTTGTAAGTCGGATGTTTGTAACTCAGGTACTTCCTGTACAATTTGTGTGTGTGTGTCAGGAATGACTTGAGAAACTGCAAGTTGCTTCTGGTGTGAGAAAATTGTGGGAGGCTTCTCTCATGTCCCCGCATGAGAAGCTGGAGCTGACACATGGGATCTCACCTTGCTTCCCGGATTAGAACCACTGACCTTTTGGTCAGCATGCAGAACTCTTTTTCCTGTATCCCACAAATCAGTTTACACTCGCATTATACTGTTTTATATGGAGGAATTGTGTTTACTTCATTATAGCATGAGGCCATCCTGAGTAAGGTGGGAAAAGTGGGAGCAATTTTTTTTATGTTTACTGCATGGGGTAAAGGGACAAAAGTTGCATTTGTTGTTCACACTCAGATATTAAGTGTAAAATGTTCCATAATTGTATACTATGCTTCCAACCGCAACAATAACCTCTTATTGGCTGTAATATCCAATAGCTGGTTTTTGCTCCAGCTTAGTATGTGAAGTGCTTTTCTTTTTCAGGCCTGTGGGGCTCTCGATTTTGGGGACAGGCTTCATATACATGAGCTACCTATTTCTCTTCCAGATGCTATTTACCTCGTGTGTGACAAAAAGAGGCAGAGGCTTCAGTAAGCCTGGGACAGCATGTTTACATGATGTCCTGCTGCTGCATTTCTACCTTGGACACCCCCAGCCCAATCTGTTTTGCGTGGAGCTTTTAGCCCTGATCCCTCCTTGGGAATTATCATCTGCAATTAATATCCATTTGGATAATTGCTCTCCAGCAGCTGCCATGTGGGTGGGCCATGGTTAGGGGTGATGAATTAGTGCTGCTATTTGCTTGAGAGTTGCTACTGCTTAGATGATGCAGAGGAGGGGGCTACAAGAAGCTCAGGAAAAAACTTGCAACTCAAGTGCTTGTTTTCTGAAGTGTTCAAGAGCAGGATCCAAGCAAACACTCTGCTGTCCTACCCCATGTTGCCAGTTGAGCTGCAGGGTTTCTGCCTCAAGAACTGCATAAGCTCTTTCTATGCGGGCCATTACAGTCCTTTCCTACAGCAATTTTTCCAATCAAAAACTGGCCTATGATGATTTGACTATGGAATTTATCATGGACTCCTAAGCTGAATTAGTCCTGCTTCCATATCATGCTTGTAGTACCTTGCATACATCAATCCAAGCAATTGGTACAGCAAGATTGTTGGGCAAACTATGCTTTGTTATTATTTTCTGCATTAGCTATACATTTTACACAGCTCAGGAGGAAGGACGTTTCAGCATCAAAGCCACTACTTTATTTTATTTGCTGCAGTTGTATATACCTTTCTCCCAGGATAGGACCCTAGCAGTAAGGAAGTGGTGATCCCATCTACCTAATTTCACTAGTACTGATTACTTGTAATTTCTCCTTATTGTACCTCGGTGCTTCTTCCTGTCACTCAGCATTTATCTCCAATTAAAACAGAAAACATCCGGCTATATAATCTCTGCTCATGTTGTGGTGTGGGGCTTTTTTTGTTTGTTTGTTTTGATTTGTTTTTTTGGTAGGAATCGTCATCACCTCCCACATCCCATTCCCTCCAAAGGTGGTGATGGCAAGGTGGCCACTTGCCATTTTTACAGTTATACAACTGGATGCTAATTCTATTTAAAACCTTACAGGCAACTATTACCCAAAGCTGTTTAGATACTGATTTTAGAACTGTTCAGTTGCTTAAATTTAAACCTCATTTCCTAATTACTGGAGAGGCTCCAGTAACACCTCCTGGACTCATCTGCTCTGTGCCAGCTCTGGGCAAACAGGGATGGTATTATGTGATCTTTGTATTAACTTTTCTGAATCCCTAAAAAGGATGCCTCTTTCAGCCATAGCCTGCCTCTAAATACATCTAAGGAGTTTGTCTAGTTTGTGAGACAACCAGGTACTTTAAATCCTTCTCATAGTGCCAGGAGTCAGGGTTGGAGTTATGCTGCCCCTTTCCTACGTTAATTTCAAGGCTTCTTTAAGAAAAAAAATTGCCACGAAGAAAGCATTAGGAAGCACACCTATTCTTGGAAAGGGCACTCTTTCTGTTTATATATTGGTTTGCAAAGCACTTTACAATTTACTGCCAAGTGCCAACTGCGCTCATAATAATTTTACAAAGCAGGGTTTGAGAAGGGTCCGCCTGCCCTTGATGCTACTAGACTGCAACATCATGCCTATATTGACTACTGATTAAGGGAGTTGAAGTCCAACCACATCTGTGGTAGGATAAATTAAACATTATTATAAATGTATAGGTAAAAACCTGGGAGGTATTTTTTCTTTATTTTCAATGCCTGCATTAAACAAGCCAAGGAAGAAAAGAGAAAGTTACAGGATACTCACATTTAAAACCAGCTTTCTGTCTCGACCAACTCTTTTTCCAATTTTAGCTCCACCACCTCAGGGATGTCAGGCACCATAGAAACTTACTTTACAGAGGAAGGCTGAATACAGTAAATGCTGATGCTAACAAGACCTCAGGGACCACAAAACCCCATAGACTTCTGGTTCGATGCTCTGAAATACAGGAAAACACACAATCGTACTGGAAGCAAAAGAAAGCAGAAGGGTCCTTCTTCCAGAGACAGTGGTTGTGAACAGCATCTCAGGTAAGGAAGCAGAACTTGCTGACCAGAGACGTTCTAGGACTTCCTTTAAGAAGAACAGCTGTGGTGTGGCCTTTAGCCACTCATAGCAAAAATGTTTGCCCTTTTGAATGAAATGACTGTAGATCCATGGTAGAAACTCTATGTGGAATGTCCTTGATTCACTCTCAGGGCAGATAAATGATGGGGAAAGATTGTTTTCTTTCTAAAACTCTAGAGCACATGTGACAAACTCAGGGCCCACAGGTCGAATCCAGCCCTCCATGTCATTTTATGCGGCCTTCCAGATGCTGGACTATAACTCCTGTATTCCTCTTTTCCTCATCACTAAACATTTGTGACCAGAGCTGATGGGAGTTGTGATACAGTAACATCCGAATGGCTGCAATTTATTCTGTTCATTCAGGATAGTGTGGTTTGGATATTTGGATACAAGGCTCGTAGATATGATATCTGACTTTAAAATGTCCTTTTATCTTTTCTCAACCTCCAAGCCAAAAAAGCTGTTGGGTGATAATTCCCATTATCCCCCTACCACATGGTGGATAATCAAAAGTGATGGGAGCTGTCATTCAATAACAACCAGGGACTCAAACCGGGTTAAAAAAACAACTATGGTGAAAAAAATGATAATAATAATCTGTGGATTCTCCATCCATAGATTCAATGGCTCTTGGAAAGCAACCATAACACTGATGTGGACCTCAGTGAAAATGAGTTTGACACTCTTGCCCAGAATAAATAATTCAGAACTAGATGAACAAAAAAACGGAGGAAGCAAAGCCACTTCCTAAAGAGGGATAATTTTCTGGATGAAATACTATGCAATACCTACAAGTTTGCTTCTTTCATACAATCACTTAATACTCCATACTCAAAGCCCTCCAGATATTGAATTGCAACTCCCAATGAGATCCAGCCAGTGAGGGATAATTGGAGTTCAGACAAACACATCTCTAAGATCACACATTATTGTTTATTATCCTTTATTAATTGCTTGCTACAATTTTTCATTGTTTTTGATTGCACTGATTAGCTAAGACTTCATCAGGTGGGCAAATTCGCTCATCCTAGGATGCTTGGACTTCATTTGAGGCACAGAGCCCACCAGTTCCCATCACATGACATAGATCAACTTCTGGCAGAGCTCTGTGCCTCAACTGAAGCCCAAGCATCGCAGGAGGCAGTAGCAGCAACACGGGAGGCTTCCCACTTTGCATAAGAAACAACAGGGGGAAGCTGGGCATCGATGCTTCCCCCATGAGATGGGAAGAGTAGCAAGGCAGGCAATGCAAGGCGCAGGTCGACGGGCTCCCCATGCCAGACCCAGCTGGATTTGCCACCATCTGTGGTGAATCGGGGGTGAATGTGATGAGGCTGTAGGTCTCAAATGAGAAAGGCAAGGATATGCCATCTCCTCTGAATCTGGAAGAATTATACGTCCCAAAGGTGAGCTGGGGAAAATTCAGGCTTCTGTATATAGCAATGAATCTAAGAGGCTATGAGTCAAACAAAATCCAAGTGACTGAGAAAGGCCAACATGTAAGGAAAGAAAGGCCTTATCATTGATAAACATACCTGCCCCAGACCCGAAGTCAAAGGAGTTACAGATCATTGTATATTTTGTCAGTTCTCAGCTCCAAATTCAATCCAAATAATTTGGGTCAGAGGAACATACCTAGGAGGATGGTGGCAATTTACCAAATATCTACACTGTGTCCTATTCTCTGAACATGCTAAGCAGGTGGGAGGTGCCACAAGAAAGGTCATGAGAGGACAATAAGCATTAAATGATTACCATTCTCTGGGATTTTTCAGTAAGAGCCAGGTATTCCAGCTGGCAAACACCTTCCTTGTCTTGCAGCTGTCAGCCAAACTACATGACAAGTACCAGCAGAAAGTATAGAAGCAACAGCTATTGATTCAAGCTTAAAGTCACTAGCTTACTCATACTGGAAGCCAAACTAACAATAGTCAATGAAACCAATGTTGTTTGTAAATAGTTAGGTATCTAAAGCTATTTTCACAGAATCACAGAGTTGGAAGGGGCCGCTATGGCACTTTAATATATGCTTGAACTGCATGTGCTATAATTCTTGGCATTTTCTAATTGTCATTTCCTTAATTAGCATCCAAGTTTTTTGTTTGTGCTTACCTAAACTGCTACTCATTTTGTATGTCACTGGCATTTTTCTTCCAAGCCGTTAACATTTCTCTATTTGATAAAGTGACTTCATGATATGCTAATTATGTCCATAGCACTGGTCCATCTTTATGCAACATAGTAGTTCAAGTTATGTGATACTCATATACAAACATTAATATACTGTATGTAGGCACACAGAAATACATTATCTCAGCATCAGTCACATGAGGTTCCAAAGCTTCACAGAGATTCCTCAACCTTGTTTGATAGTCCCCTTTCTCCACTTTGTTTTTTCCCCCTCTGACATGTCCTTAAAAAGCAAGAGAATAAATGCTGTGTTTCATCCATTCTAAGATGCACTTTCTCCCCACATAAACATCTCTAGAAAAAGGGTGGATATTATTATTACAGGTGTTTTTTATATATATACCCTAGTTCTTCAGTACTAAGATGCAGTTTTCCTATATAAACAGCTTGCATCTTAGAATCAAGGAGATGAATCAATATCTGTTTTCTGTTGGTGGCAATGAAATTAGGATGCATCTTATAATTCATGGTCTCTTAGATCAAAGAAATATGGTATAAATAAAACGTTTTCTGTTGGTAGTACTGAGTGTGTCTTGGAAATTATGAAATCTGGTATTACAGCAGTGGTTTTGCTGAGGGTTTGTCTTTCTATTTACATTGTCCTACTATGATTGTCTTTCAGTTTACCTGATCCTAGGCCATCATTGCAAGATAATATCACCACCTGCACAGTGTGGGAGAATGTCTGTCCAGGTAAGTGGTTTTTTGTATAAGAGGCTAGTCAAGGATTTCTCCTGATATCCCAAGAACATGGTTGGAAATTGTCTCAATGCTTCGTCAGGGAACAAAAAACAGCATTTTTGAGAAGCCCATTCCTGTGACCAGGCAACCATGAGAGAACCCAGATGGCTAAAGGGAAGTGCGAGGATGAAGAAGAAGAGCAATTGAATGAAGGGACTAACAGAGAGAATGGAGTATGAAAGAAAGGACTGCAATTAGAAAATGTAGATATACATTCATTCTTTCTCCAGTGGACCTCTTAATATCTTACATTTTGAAAGAGGTATAAAAAGTGTCAACCAAAATGATTCAGGGAAAGACGCAATCCCTTAGGAAAGGTTATTCTCTCTCGGGCTGGCAGCTTAGAATTAAAGCTGAGGAAGAGGAGACATGATGGATGTAAATATATGCATAACATGGCAAAAATAAATACAGTAGATGCTATCTTCCCTCTCAGAATATAGTACTAAATCTCATCAATGGAACCCAAATGGCAACAGACACAGGCCAGATAAAAGGAAGTATTTTCTTTGCACCGTGGCCTACTCACTGATATAAAACATAGTAATAGCTTATAGTTTGGATGGGTTTTATAAAAGGATTGGAGGTTAGGATACTCAATGGCTATCAGTTAGGAAGGTTAGATATTACCTCCATTAACAGAGGCATGAGTCTCTCAATGCCTATTAGTGGATAACAAATGTCGTTGGGCAAAAGGTGATGATGCACGTGTCCTGCTAGTGCCAGCTGGTTGTCTGTTATGTGAACAGAACATTGGGCTAGATTTGCTTGTGCTTTGATCCAGCAACATGGTTTTTCTCATGTTCTTCTTTTCTTAGGTGATGAAGAAGAGGAGTCTTGGAAGTGCTAAGTGCCCACGGAAGTTTTTTTGCTGCTCACTTCGGGCCTTGGCTATGCCAGGTCACCAGTACCAGGCTCTGCCTAGCACCTTTCTTGGTGACTATGATTCTACTACTCGCTATTCCAGTATCAGGACTACCAAGATGTTTCACACAGTGAGTGAGAGTAGCACGATGCACCAGGAGCTTCCAGCCCCTGTCCATAATATTGGCCTACCTCACTGGTCTACCTTTGCTCTTGTCTCAATACGTGGTTGTCATTAGTGTCTGACCTTCTCCTCTGCTGCCCTTCCCAATTATAATATGTTACCCTGGAGCCTGCTGCCAAGATCCATTGGGCACATCGCCTGCTGTAGCAATACAGCTCAGCCCTAATCTAGGGCCAGAGGTTGGTGCCACAGTTGAGCTTGCAAAGCTATACTAATCCCCTGGCATCTCCTATGCCCTCAAAGATTCATTTGCCACCTGTTGAACTTAAAGCCTGCCAACAGTAACAGATGGGCAAGGTCAACCTTTGACACTCAACAGCCCTTCCTCATGCTGTGGCTGCGGAAGTCTTAAACTTGGTGGTCAAGCCTGCTTCCCAATCTATCTCCCTTTTCTTTCCTCCAGTTCTTGTCTGTAAATTAGGTGGGCCACTATGGCCCTCTACATGTTTGAATGACAACTCATATCAACCCTAGCCAGTATAGCCAGTGGAGAAGGAACTTGGGAGTTATGGTGTACCAATATATGTTGCCCCCACCTCTTCTGCAAATAGTGGGCTGTTAACAAATTTCTCAACCACAAGGGTTGGAACTTTAATAGTGGCAACACTGCTGTAAAGATGCCATGCAACAAAACCAAAGAATGTCGCATATACCACACATTAGTCACATACCCACCTTACCTCTGAGCAAAAAGACTCACCCTTCCTATGTCACGCGCATGCAGAGTGACGCAAAGAACTGAGCCTCGTATTAGCTTGCGGTCTAAAGTAAGTGTTGTGATGATGTTTTTGAAATAAGAACAATGGAGTTGGATAAGGATGGAATGTGCCAGAGGTTGTACAGCATGGCAGTGTCATCATGGTCTTCAAGAGGCTTGCAGGGAATCTGCATTGCCTTACAGAACAGTGGAAAGGTGGGTAAAAAGTCTTCAATGAAGGATGCCAAAATGTAGCAGAAATGCATCAGCCAGATCATCCTAGTGTCAGCGAAGTGGAAGTGAATGTTGTTGCTGCACTAATAGACAGTGATCGACACCATACGATTCATGAGCTGGCCCGAAACACAGGATTTGCGCATATGACTGTGCTCCACATTCTGAAGGAACGCCTGGACATGAGAAAAATTGCTTCACAATGGGTTCCACATCATTTGACAGAAATATGGAAATGGCTACAATACGATGCTGCTCGTACCCACTTGGAGCACTATGAGCGTGAAGGAGAGGCTTGCTTACACCGTATCATTATGCTGGATGCGACTTGCATCAGATCGTACCAGCCAGAACTGAAATGCCAATCGAATGAATGGCATCATTATGGGTCACCATGAAGTTCGAAATTTCGTCAGAACCCCAGCAATGTGAAAGTTATGGTGATTCTTGTGTACAACTGTGATGGGGTCATCCTAATGCATACCGTTCCCCCACATTATTTTTAGAACACCATGTCAGTCCAGCTTTGAGAAAAAAAAACAGTGACACTTTCTGCAGAACGCCCCTATCATTTTGCACGACAATGCTCGGCCACTTGCAGTGCAAGCTGTGGCTGATTTGCTCAATCGATGGGGCTGGGAAGTGCTGTACCATCCACCATACTCCCCAAACTTAAGCCCTTGTGACTTTGACTTATGGATAGTTCCTAAGATGAAGGAACCACTTCATGGCATTCGCTTCAGAACTGTTCCAGAGATTCTTGTGGCAGTAGACCGCACCATTTGAACTATTAACAGAACAGGCGCTGCAACAGGTGTCTTACGACTTCCACATTGTTGGAAACAGGTTGTACACAATACTGGCAACTATACTGAAGGACTGTAAAAATTGGTGGCATGTATCACTTTTGTATTATATGTAAATAGTTGCCACTATTAAAGTTCCAACCCTCATAATAATGTCCATCTTTTCTCATAATCACTGTAACAACTAGTAAGAGTTGTTGTTAACAATCCCTACTTTAATTGCTGCACAATCAAAGGTTCTCCAGGTGCTTTTTAAACCATATAATTTCTATATGTCAGTGGAGTGAGGAACATTTGATGCTCCAGATGTTTTTAATTTCACCTCTCAGAAAAACTCAATCAGCATGACAATTGATGGGGTTATGAGTTGTGTAGGGAGGACAAAGATTTCCCATTCCTAAGATAACATCTAGAACAGTGGTTCTCAACCTTGGGTCCCCAAATGTTTTGGCCTTTAACTCCCATAAATCCTGGCTGATACACTGACTGGGAGTTCTGGGAGTTGTAAGCCAAAACATTTGGGGACCCACAGGCTGAGAACCACCGACCTAGAAGGTGTCTATCCAGTACTTCTGATGCTTGCTGTAAAACATATTCATTCTACACTTGATTTTAAATCTTGGGTATACTTTGTTGTGCATCAGTTAGAACTACAAAAAATGTTTAAAAAAACATGTTTTGAAAGTGTTTGTGGAGAAAAATTAGCATGTATTAGTCAAGGATGCTCTGTGAAACCAGCAAAAGTTGTTGGTAGGGAACTGTTTACAGTAAGTTTAGGTAACTATGGGTCTCTAGAAGTTGATTAATTTTACCTCCTATGTTCTCTCACCGCTGGCTATGTAGACTGAATCTGATGCAATTCAAACATCTGGAAGGCCATAGCTGCTGTAATATAGATAGCAGTATATTTCTGACGAGCCTAAGCTTGGAGGTAGTCATCTCACCTGCTTCAACAAAAGAGCTGAGAGGCTCCTTCAGAGCCACAATTGACCATTTCTGGCTGATTTGAGAGCCAGAGCTGAGGCAGCAACTAGATCCAAGTGTGAAGAGTGCAGTGGAGAAGTGGAGAATCTCTGGCCCTCCAGATATTTTACAGTGCCAGGCCTTAGTCATCCAAGTCTACAACAAAGAGTTTTGGGGGGTTGATGTCAAAAAAGCCAAAAGTTCCACACCCAAGGTATGTTGTTTGTAGTGTAATAGCCAACTTGCAATGGAGGATGGTGATCTTCCAAACCCATGGGACATTTGATCATTGCTGGATTAGGACAAGGAAACAAATGCTACATAACCCTTTTAGGAAGAGGACAGATCCAAAGAATGCCTATATACAACAGGGAAAGATGAAATGTGTTTCTCCATATGTTGTTGAAATACAGTTCCTAGCATCCCCCAGCATGATTATGTTTCTTAGGGCCACAGGGAGTTTCAATTCAATGATATATGGAGTGCCACACTGTGTCTATGTACAAGTAAACTTGGGGGGGGGGGGGGAGTCCACTTCCCCTGCAGTACTCCTGCAGTACCACCTCTGTACATACACACGAACAGACACACACATGTGATAAATGCCTGGCACGCATACACATACATGCACACATACCCACTAATGAAGTGTGTGTTGGCTCTTCTGATACAATTATCCGGGATAATCTTTATGCAGATTATGGGGATCCAATGGACAGAGCAGATTGGACGCCTGTGTTTATTAAAATATGAATTTTGATCCCTGTGCGGAGACTGAGGCTGTGCGGGGGAGGGGTGGCACTGAGCCGGAGAAGGGGGAGCGCACGCTTAGTGTCGTAGCAAGTCTGTATAAATCACTAAGAGCAGCATCAGGGCATCAGGGCTGTCATAGTAGCCAGAGGGCGTGCAAAGTGCACAGCTCTGAGAGAGGTCCTGGGCAACCCACTTGAGGGGGATAAACTGTTTTGTCACTGGGGCAAGGCGAAGGGACCGATTCTGAGCAGTGTGAGTACCAAAAAAGCATCTCACAATGACAACGGTGGAAGCCAAAGCTGAAGAGGAGGAGAAAAAAGAGCCCGATTCAGAGCCTGCACCTGCTCCAGTTTCAGAAGGCGCTCCTCCAGAGGCGGCACCAGTTGCAGCTTCAGAAGCAGCACCAGATGCACCAGCTTCTAACCCATCTAGCGGGGTAAGACCGGTTCAAGGGGGCAAGACGTGAGGGAACCTTAGTGCGGGGCTTCCAGTTTGAATGGCTCTAGAACTTCTACTATTGTGCCGTTGGGGCTGGTATCTTCAGTATCCATCACTTTTGGGCCTCATATCCACAAGAGTAAGGAAAGTAGAGTCAGGCAGGATAAGAAAATCCATTAGATTAAGAGAATATTAGTGGTATTTCCTATAATTCTGAGACAGGATTGGTTGGGAGGTAGAATTCAAAAGGCTGGGAGATATATGGAAGCAAGTGGATGCAAAAGGTTGGAAGTTATATGGAAAGAGGTGATACCTAAGATTGCTGTAGTGTATACCTCTTGATAGGAAAATCCGTCATCACTCTCATGGGTCCTCTTCTGCCACCTCTCTTCTGGACTTTTTATTTAGCATTCTGGTATCACCTTCTGGCATTTATTTAATTTTCAATGCCTGTTCTGCTCTGTCTGTTTCTTCATTGCTTAGCAAGGGCTTCCTTTACTACTGGACAGAGTAAGTTGGATGCCACATAGGGTGGATTTGAAATGTCTTGAAAGAGGAACAAATCATTCCGTGTTTATTATTACTGTACTTGTGCTCTCACTGAGAAAGACTTCTAAAGTTTTACACCACAAGAACCAAAATTACTTGGTCAGCTTTGAGATACTATGAAGCTTATTTTTTTTACAGCTGGAATGAGGGCACATTTACCATTTCAAAGTGTCTTGGGCTGCCTGGGTGGCTCCAACGTTCCTACCATATTATGTGGAGTATTTTCAGTATGTTATGTTCATTAATACATCAGCAGCATCTATTGGTCAGTAATAGAGTTGCCAAATCAAAAACTTAATTGCCTCTGATACCTTCAAAAGTTATGTGGAAGAGGAAATTTCATCAGGAGTTGGAAGTCATGGAACAAGAGAAGAACCAACAGCTGCTGAAAATCCCTTTTCTACACAACAACCAAAGGTTGAAGAACCTTTTCCGGTTTTCTCTCTAGCAGCCCTAATGCATTTGTTTCATTAATGTCCATGTCTTCTTGTGTGACACTAACAGACTTATTCATGCATGTTTTCAGAGACATCACCTTGATGAACTGAGGCATTCATTTTAAATATTTCAAAAATTATACATTAATTAGCTACTAAGCAAATACGGAAAACACCATCCTATTCCTTTATGTCCTTCGGAAATTAATTAATGCTTGTCCTTTGCTCCAGCCATCTTTTCTCAATTGTTTTAGGATTAGAAAATAAGCAAACCTGATATTGAGAAACTAAATAAAGATTCTTTGGTAAGAACATTTCAGTTCATAGAAGAATGGGAACCATTTGAATAATTTATGAGGAAAAAAGAAAATGCAATAATCTTTTGAAGATTTCATAAAATATTGGGATAGTGTGGAAGAATATATTGCTTAAGATAGGAAGTTAGCCAAATGATAGTAATATGCGTGTTTTTAAGTTGGAAGGTGAGAAATCCATTTTAACTTTTTATTTTATGATTATTGTGTTTAGGTGGAGGAGGGTTGGGGAAAATTAGTTTTAATGGATGCATTGGTGGTATAAGTGATGTACTAGAAAATTATTGTATAATGATACTTACATTGCTGAAAAAAATTAATAAATATTTAGATAAAGAAGAACATTTTAAATAAAGTAAGTTACTTAAAGAACAAACATCAGGTTAGGACACTTGAGACAAATATTAAATAGCTGCCCTTTTCCATCAAAAGAGGAATAGCCAAAGGTTGTCAGCATCTGTTGCCTGAGACAGTTGCCTCAATCTGCCTAATGGGAAGGGGTGGCCCTGCATGCCACCGCTGGATATTGTGTGTAACTTTGCAGATAAGTCATTCAGCTATCTGCATCCAAAAGCTTTGTGTTTATTAGGCTTGGATTCCCTATCACTGCCTTTCCTTCTCTGCAGCAGCAGCAGACTAAACCACACTGACTACTAGCCTTGCCCAGAGGAGATTAATGCCTTAAATCTAGACGCTTCCTGGCTTCCCTCCATCCTGAGGGACATCCCTCCCTCTCTCCCTCCTTCCCTCCCAAGTTCTATCACTTCCTCCCCACAAACCACAATCCTTTCTGCAAATGTTTATCAGAGTCAATTCTGAGTTTCTGATTTCCAATAGAAGTGTTTTCAATTTCAACAGAAGTGTTCTTCAATTCAGCCTCAGTAAAATACAGACGCACATCTCAGGATTTACAATGAATTCTCCTTTATCTGCTCTGTCATTGCTTCTTGATTTACCTGATGTGGGGATTAGCAGTTTTTCCTTCCAATGTGTGCCAGGGATTGGTACCATACTTGTACCTATAGGCTGCAAATGCTTTCTTTCCTGGAAACTCTCCAAGGTCTGGCAGCTGATGGCTCATGAACCATCTCTTTGAGTAGCACTATGGAGCTCCCAGTGGCGTAATGGTTAAACCCTTGTGCCGGCAGGACTGCTGACCTGAGGGTTGGGTCACTGACTTGAAAGTTGCCGGTTCGAATCTGGGGAGAGCATGGATGAGGTCCCTCTGTCAGCTCCAGCTCCTCATATAGGGACATAATAGAAGCCTCCCACAAGGATGGTAAAACATCAAAACACCCGGACATCCCCTGGGCAACATCCTCACAGATGGCCAATTCTCTCACACCAGAAGAAATTTGCAGTTTCTCAAGTCGCTCCTAACATAAAAAAGTAGCACTATGCTACTTAATTCCTAGGCTAAAATTTAACTTTACATATATATTTTCTGCTCAAGATGAAAGCATGACTGGGAGGGAATTTAGTTATGAAAATGTTGCCATGATATATTTTTAATGGACTACTTTAGCACTGTGCCCAATATGTTGTTGCTTTACATGCCAAATTCCCCCATGTAATTCTGGGGAAAGCCTACAGGAAACCCTGGGGAAATTTTGCCAACCAGATCCAGTGAGGACAGCTTCTTTAACCCTCCATCATGATTTGATTATCATATATTGATTCCCACCCCTCTTGTCTCTTCTACAACCTTTTCCCTCCTTCCATTTTTATGGAATATGATCTCATTGTATAATACCCAAAGCTCTCTTTTCCCAGACTCTGTCCCATTAGTATCCCAAATACACCCCTTCATGTTTTTTTACTCAGCTATTTGTTCACATACTTTTCTCAAATTGACTGCAGGAATTTACAGAGTGTGTGGAAGTTAAGATCTGGAAAGGACCAAGGATATTTGAGCTTCAGAGTAGAAATATTTCTTACTGTATTCATGTATATGAAGGATATGTAACTTGCTTCTCAAAAAGGCCTCTGCCATGGGCTACATACATATAATCATCACACACAAAAATGGGAAAGGCTGGAGAAACAATTTGTGGAGAGTGCAAACTGAGGCATTAGGTTTTAATGTGAAATGGCTGGTGATGTTGTGGGCATATTTCAGCCTTTAATGATAGTGTTTTGTCATGTTGGGACTGACAAGGGAGGAGGACCAAATCGCTTGGCCAGAGGGGCAAGGCTAGCTATTACTTCTACTAGACAGGCTCCTCTCTTGCATATGTGATACTTCTGGTTCAGAAAAACAACCTGATTGCTTGTATAGATAGGCCTGTTTAAAAACTAAATTCTGGTGATCAAAATCAGCTAGAAATACCTGCAAGTTATTTTGCCATTTTGTTTAGTCACTAAAACAAATGCCCCTACCTAATGTTGCCAAGTCAACTGTACCTCTTGTTGGAGCAGAATCTGCTGATCTAGTGCCCTCTGACTTTGAATCTTATCTATTGGCTTATGTTTGCCAAGATAATCTCCCTCCGCACTCGTCTGTGAACTGGTAAATACTTTAATACTTCTGCAGCATACATTACAGTCAGAGACTAGCCGAATTATTCTGGAGAACTAGGAAAAAACATGGTGATAATGTTTGTTTCTTAAGTGCAGGAAGTATAAAGGTTTTTACTAACATGGAAATAAAGACACACAGGTTCAGTGCTTTCTTGAATCCTGCGCTTTCCTCCGAAAGCTTGGAAGAGCAGATGGGAAGAGGATCGAAACTACTTTAAAGTGGAGAGCTGAGAATATTATACTGGTATCAGGAAATCTTCAGTATTTGTAGTAATGGTTTATAAAAAGCAATGGTGGGTAATCTCCGCATGCTTGTATAAAAACACTTAATTCCTGTCTACCTGTTTATATAAGTGAGCAATACAATGTGATTGTGAGATATATATATATATATATATATATATATATAATTTACTACAATGTTGAAATGGAGACATATTAAAAAGGCTCTCCTAATAAGAGAGCAAATTGTAATAAGCTTTGAATTAATAAAAGAAAAGAGAGCTGTGAAGCTAGCTATAAACAGATACAGGTATGTTGTTATCAATCCTAAAAATAAGCAGAACAGTGTCAAAACTGCCCCGGACATTTTAACTTTCCCTAATGAAGGCCACGATGGTACCTCCTCCCCAATCCATATACGGAAACTAGCAGACTAGCAACTGACTCTTACTTGGACACTGGTAATAGAATAATGTGCACAACTACCTCAGACAGCAGAAGCAGCCATCTATTCCTTTTCAACCCCTTGATCTGTTTTTATTTATTTTGTTGTTCTTCTATTGAGTAGAAGGCACTCAATCTGTCTTGAGTCTCTTAAATAGCCTGCCTTGAATGTGGTGGCCTTCTGCTCCCTAGTGGAAGGGATTGCCTATGTTTTTTGTTGTTATTTTGTTATTTGGATAATCTGAATCTGAATTTCAGACCTTAGTGTATGAAAATACTTCTAGTGAATATTGCCTTTATTGTCCACCCTCGTCTCGTGTTCTTGCATTGCTTTTAAGTTCAGAAGGTTGCCTTGCTGTAAACCTAAGGCAACCAGGTGTATTTTGCTACCTGAATATGTTCCCTTCTCTCCACTAGATGTTGCCTTTCTCAATTTTATATGTCTGGTTCTACGTAAATGTGTTATAGAATTTATATGCATTTTATGTGCTGTACGGCACCACCGTGTGCTATTTTGTGAGCAGCTTAAGTCCCTAGGGGGGAGGGTGGTGGGGTATAAATAAAGTTGTTGTTATTATTATTATTATTATTATTATTATTATTCTGACACAAAACCACAGTATGTCACAGGAAACGAGATATATATGCTGGATTTCGTATCACAAAATCACAAGTCGAACACTTCCCAGGCGTCTAGGACTGTGTGATGTATTTTCGAATTATTCGCGCAGGTTCAAGTAAGGTGGCCTTTTGCAGTTGACAGATCATGATTTTGTCATTATTGTTGTTGTTGTTGTTCTTGTTGTTATTATCTCAAAGGTGCTACAAGATTTCCCAATCAAAATAGTCCTGTTGAATCCATGGACATTTTCAATTTTGTAAAGTTACAGTTGGGACTAACGATTAAATTTAGGCCAGTATTTCTAACTTCTACTTATACAAAGAGCAAAGAAAAGCCCACTGAAGTCTCAACATGTGCCTCTCTTCTCCCAGCATTTTGCCAAATTGCTTGCCAGACCAGAGAGATTCACACAGCTTTGTTTTCTGAAACTGCTGACAAGTGTTGTCTGGAGCAGTAAGAATATTGAGGACACTGGGAAGATGGTATCAAGCCTGGCTCAATTACTGTTCTTGTTTTGTAGACGGGCTCCCCAGAACAAGAAGGGTTCTTCAATCTGTTGAGCCATGTACAAGGAGGACGCATAGATGAGCAACGCTGCAACATTCAGATCGTGCACAGCAGCAAGAGTGGCTCAGATCCTGAGAAGAGTAAGTTCAACATTTACTGGGATGAGAGGGCTGTGTAAGGGGAGAAGTCCAGGGACATCTTGCTTGGAGAATGCATCTTTGTAAGAGAGTGAGCAAAACTCTTGATCCTACCTCAACCCCAGATTATAGGAAGCTCACCTGCCTTTGAAAATCCAAGAAAGCTGGTGAAGTAAAGTATAGGAGTTTTACATGCTGGTCATAATGTTTTCCAAAGTCTGTATTGATTCATTTGTCCAAATTCAGTAGCCCACAGAAACCTTTTCATAAGCAATATTTTCCCTTAGCACTTTTTTATAGCACAGCCATGGCTTAGTTTGTTAATGGAGTTTGTTTCAAAAATTAACTGGACAAATAATAAAAGATGCTAAAGTAGATGAAAAATATGTGATAACCAAGAACATCATCCAAATGACTCTGTGTTGAGTACTGAGCACATGGCTGTGGTAATATTTCAGTAAGTAAAATTAATAGGCTAATGTAAGAAATATATCTTCATCCTGACGCATGAAATCTACTATAAAAGGAACCCATTCTGGTGGAGCAGAGAGGCCCTACATCTAGAAAGGGATGGGTAAAATATGGAAGCACAAATTTGGGGAAGTTATTGTGATATTTGTTCAGAGCTAAGACTTGGTTTTTGTTGTGATGCATTTCTTTTGTATGTGGAGTTGAAATATGAACTAAAGTTCCCAGTTATTTTTCCAAAGGTTTAACTTTAAGAAGCCTTGGGGGATATTTTAATACACTAGCCCTAAGAAGAGAGTAGGATAACTATTTCTAGAAGATATGAGGGAAGAACCAGTTCACTGAAGGATATAACCCTATAAAAAGAGTGCATGCAGTGATTTGATATCTGGATTTAAGTAGCAAACATGCCAATGGCTTGGGGAAAGGAACTAAGTTTCATTATAGGAATTCCAATGGGAAAGTTACTCAGGATGCTGATCAAACCGAGCAACATCTTGGAAGATCAAGAGAGGACTTATGGGAAGATGAACAAATATCATTTAGACCCCCATCTACAATACCATTATAATGCAAATTGAACTGGATTATATTGAAGTGTGAACTCATATAACCTAAGTCAAGGCAGTTCAAACTACATTGTATAGCAATGTCGATGGGGCTTAAGAGTATCCATTTAAATCACATATGAGTCAAGATAGGTTGATAATAGATGGAGAACGACACTTCAGGTCACTCAAACTAACTAGCTCAAGCATGGGCAAACTTGGGCCCTCCAGATGTTTTGGACTTCAACTCCCACAATTCCTAACAGCCTACTGGCTGTTAGGAATTGTGGGAGTTGAAGTCCAAAACACCTGAAGGGCTCAAGTTTGCCCATGCCTGATCCAGCCGTATTACTACTTCCTGTTGTTAGATATTCTTCAATCTTCAGTGTTAAACATTGTTGGACTTCCAACATGCTATTGTAGAAAATTTTGATTACCATTTTATCAGATGGATAGTTTGTTGTGTATGTAGAACATCTTTATATCTTTAACATAGAAGATGTATACAGCTATCGTAATGGAGTGGGATGCATTCTGGCAGTTCTGAAAATGTGGTCTGTGAGACTTTCTTCTGGGCTTTTACACAACCAACTTATTGCATGAAGGAAAAGTGACTTCATAGAACAATGTTAGGCTAAGAACAAGGTGCTCGCTATATGAGAACTATGCACTATTCTGATAAATCGTTAAATACTGGTTTCTCAGTGATTTCAACGTGACTGATAACACTAAGCTTGTTGCACCACAAGTCCATGATATCTGGGGGGGGGGGGGTCATTTCCTAGCCCTTTCTTTTAGTAACGGGTCCTAGTGCATCCTTTTTTCTCAAGGCCACGTTGCTTCTTCCTTACAGAGGACAGCCCCAGCCCACCACCAGAGATGGACAACTTTATGGAAATGCTGGCACAAACACAGAGCCGGCGGATGGATGATCAACGCGCCAACTTTAACTACCTCCCAGGCTTCCAAAACACTGACCGCAATAACAGCAACAAACCAGCCTCTGGAACCACAAAGGTGAGGGAAGATGAAAAGATGTGAAGGGAGAGATGAAATTCTTATACTTCAGAGTTTAGCGGAGTTATCTCTTTAGAACAGAACTTCCAGGAACTTGCACCTGGATCAGCGAGCTTTAATCCAAAATCCCCAGTGTGTTATATTGGTCACAACCTCCTCACACACCTTCAAAGGCTGGAAACATTTGAAATGTATAAACACTATAGTACTGCGCTTTTGGTTGTATCATTTTGAAACATTTGCACTACACTTCCTCTATAAACCCAACAAGAGGCTTACATGCATGAATAAAAAACATACAAAATGCTTTTGAAATATTTAGAAAATATTAAAATTAAAAGTATACTCACATTTTCAAATTGACATAAAAATAAAACTGTAAATACTCTGTATGCTTGAGTTGTAGCCGAGTTTTTCAGCCCTTTTTTTTAGGCTGAAAAAGCTGCCCCCCCCCCCCCCCAGCTTATACTCGAGTCAATGTTATTAATTATTTTACTCTGTTATTATTATTAAATTTATTATTTTATTCTATTTATTATTATTACATTTACATTATTTTACTTCATTATTATTTATTTTATTACATTTATTATTTTACTCTATTATTGTTATTATTATATTTATTAGTTTACTCTATTATTGTTATTATTACATTTGTTATTTTACTCTATTATTATTACATTTATTAGTTTATTATTATTATTACATTTATTATTTTACTCTATTATTACTGTTATTACATTTCCATTATTTTACTCTATTATTATTATTATTACATGTGTTGGTGTATTCTTTATTATTATTGGAAGGATACGTGAGCAAATTTACATTGAAGAAAGTTAGAATAATGATTTAATCAGAGTTGGCCAGTCTTATCTTAAGTTATAGTTTTATGTAAATATTCAAAAACATTGAACCTACTGATGCCTCAATTAATGTCACTTTATTGATATCTATTTTTATTCTGAAATTTACCAGCTGCTGCATTTCCCACCCTCGGCTTATACTTGAGTCAATACATTTTCCCAGTTTTTTGTGGTAAAATTAGGTGCCTCGGCTTATATTCGAGATGGCTTATACTCGAGTATATACGGTAAATCCCACAAGCCATATAAACATTCACTACCTTTTCCTACCTCGCTGACACCACCAACAAGCTATTTTGCGAGCATTACAGAAACCTGCAAACCTTCTTCCTTGGAGACAATAACAAAATGTGTATGAATTTCAAAAGCTATAGCCATTTCAATACCCTGAAAGAGTGTTGTCTCAAGCATGAGAGACAATCATTTCATCTGCACCGCAGTCAAAACTAAAAAGTAATTCTTTGGTGTGTTACCACTAGAGGGCAGTGTTGCTTGCCTTCTCTGCCTAAGCACCACAAAAGAACTCCTATGATACCAACCTGGGAAGATCTATTCATCGATCTGGAAACTTGGGGATTACGTCCCATTGATCTCTGAAGGACAGCCTAACTTGTTTGTTTTAGTGTTTCTGTCCATGGTCTTATCATGAAGATCACTACTATTTTCATTTAAAAGACCAAAACAATAATTGCTATAAAGACCACTCAGGACATGACAAGACTGGGTGCGAATTGTCATCTCCCAAGACAAACCGTACATTATAGTTTTCACGAGTTACAGTTTAAAAGGTAAATGCTTGCAACAAACTATGAAACCGTGTCTAGAGATCCCCATCCTCGTTCATGTGCCAACAATTACCTGGCTACATGTCAAGATCTATGGTCCCCATGCCTTCTTTTCCTGCAATAACACAGGTTTTTGAAGCCACTACTTATTAACTAGAGCCAATGTTGTGTAGTGGTTTGAACGTTGGGTTATGACATTGGAGAACTGGATTCAAATCTTCGCTCAGCCATGGAAACCAACTGGGTGTCCCTAGAAAGTCGTACTGTCTTGGCCTCAAGGGAAAACAAAGAAAAAACCCCTCTGAATAAATTTTGCCAAGAAATACCGTCAATAGGGTCCTTTTGGTGTCCCATCAAAGCTATTTATTTATTGTATCAGGGGTACAGTTGTAATGAATTTTAAAAACACAAAGTTTAAAAACTAAACGTCCTTTGACCGATAGCTGCCCACTTGGAGTGCCTCTGGTGTTGCTATAAGAAGATCCTCCATTGTGCATTTGGCAGGACTCAGACTGCATTGTAATAGGTGGTCTGTAGTTTGCTCTACTCCATACTCACATGCCGTGGACTCAACTTTGTGGCCCCATTTCTTAAGGTTGGCTCTGCACCTCGTGGTGTCAGAGCACAGTCTGTTCCGCGCCTTCCAAGTCGCCCAGTCTTCTGCGTGCCCAGGGAGAGTCTCTCATTTGGTATCAGCCACTGACTGAGGTTCCAGGTCTTAGCCTGCCACTTTTGGACGCTCGCTTGCTGAGGTGTTCCTGTGAGTATCTCTGTAGATCTGAAGGCAAAACTGACTTGAGGGCACACAAGAAAAATAACAATATCATATAACAAAGACAAAAATCTCATTTTCCACACCAGTAACCATTTGTTTTTATATGTGGACTTAAATAATCTTTCCCACCTTTAACTCCTAACATGAATGTAAAAGCTTCCTTGTTCGAAATATATGTTTCTTCCTAATTACTACTCACTTTGCTGCATCCCGGTGTAATAGAAAGAACTCAAGAGGCATGGCAAAAATGCTTTATAATCTAGGAGTGATGGGAATTACCACACTTTTGCTTGCAAGAGTTATATTAAAAGCAACAATGAAAAACCAGCAATCTTGATCATTCAGGATATGCATTGCAGCTATGGATTACTTCCACTTTTGAAATATTTTAGATCAACTCCTCCTCTATTTCCTTATCTATATTTTCCAATCCTCTCTAGCAAAATAATCACCAACGTCTTCCAATACGGAAGAAGGAACTGATAAGACCACGAAGCACACATTCCACAGAGCAGAGCACATTCCCACTTACAGGTCCACACATATAAATATCATGTTTATGACGAACCCCTTTTCTCCCTGTCTTGATGGAAATTATTAATCTTACTTGTTGTCTCTTCGACAGACTGTTACTAACTTTCCCCTGATAGAGGTCTTCATGATTCAACAAATTAACTTTCTGTTTCTTTCCTTTCCTGTGTTTTCTAACCAGATTAACCTAAGGACTTGTTTGTGCTTTGACTGTTTCATGTTTAGGGTCTTCGAGAGAAATTTGGCAAGGCAGAACAAGACTGCTTTCAGAATGGAGGATTTGGAGTGTGCGTTGGGGGGGGGGGGGTGCTCTCAAAATAGAGCAGAGTTTCTCAACCTAGGGGTCAGTATCCCGGGGGGGGGGGTTGTGAAGGGTGTCAAAGGGGTCATTAAAAACCATCAGGAAACATGGGGGTTCTGTGTGGGAAGTTTGGCCCAATTCTATAGTTGATGGGGTTCAGAATGCTCTTTGATTGTAGGTAGGTGAACTATAAATCCCAGCAACTACAACTCCCATATGCCAAGTCTATTTTTCCCAAATTCCACCTGTGTTCACATTTGGGTATATTGAGTATTTGTGCCAAGTTTGAGCTAGATCCATCATTGTTTGAGTCCAAAGTTCTCTCTGAATGTAAGTGAACAACAGCTCCAAAACCCAAGGTCAATGTCCACCAAACCCTTCCAGTATTTTCTCTTGGTCATGGGAGTCCTGTGTGCCAAGTTTGGTTTAATTCCATCATGGTGGAGTTTGATTGTAGGAGAACTATACATCCCAGGAACTACGACTCCCAAATGACAAAATCAATCCTTCCCCATCCCCACCAATTTGGGTGTATTGGATATTTGTGCCAAACTTGGTCCAGTGAATGAAGATATGTCCTGCATATCAGATATTTACATTACAATTCATAATAGTAGCAAAATGAGTTATGAAATAGCAACAAAACTCATTTTATGGTTGGAGGTCACCACAACATACAAAACTGCATGAAGGGGTCGTGGCATTGGGAAGGTTGAGAACCACTGAATTAGAGGATTTAAGGTACAAATAGGAGTCTATAAGAGGGGTGGCTTCCTGATTACCATGTGAATGTGAGCTATGATCAATAACCAGAATTCAAAAGAACAAGTGAATGCTAGAATGATTAATTCATTTTATAGGGGGAAATAGCCAAGAAAATATCTAAAGAGCAACTTGCTTGCAAACATAATGCAATGGAAGGGGATTGTGGAGTTGTGGGGGTTTTTTTTTAGGAAATTCATGGGCCCCTCCTTGGCTCTCCAATCCCCAAACCAATGTACTGGGTGAACCTCCCTTGACCCTGATCATATCCTAAAGAGTCTGCTCCAGGCTGGGATGAATATCTACAAAACTTCCATGTGAAGTGAGCATGAGACAGCTGCATGAAGCCCCTAAAAATCTAGGAGCACTTTTTAGGGACAACCAAAGAAGGATGAACTTGAGGTTTAGAAAAGCGACTAGATCAACAGCTGAACATGAGTCCAAAAGGACAGAGGGAGATTGGGTATTTCCAGCCATTACCCTGATTACTGTCTTGATGCCCATCAAACAGAGAAATTAGGTTGGGGGGCAATTTTGTTGATATTGAAAGGTGGGACTAGATTCTATAAAGGGAAATACAGAGGCAACACTACCACCACCCTCTTTTCCTGCGTATTTTACTATCATTATGGCAGGAAAACAGGCCATGAATTTTGGATTATCATGTTCTCATTCCCTTGCTTGAGCTGAGCCAATTAATATGCTCAGATACTTTGGGTGGGGGGAATTCCCTGCCTGTGTATTGGGGGTACTAGGGTCTTATGAGTTATGCATCACAGGAAGTATTTCCAGGGCCAGATGAGCTACTGGGCGGCATGGAGTCTTCATGGATGGATCCAACATCCTCCATAGAAGAGTCTCCATGACTGCCCACTAATATTATGGAAGAAACAGCATTTTCTTGTCCATGTCCTGGTTTCTTCCTCCCAACCTGATATAGGAAGAGAAGATGTCCTTAGTCCAGTTTCTGATTTGCAGTATAAGGAAGGTTTAGAGGTCGTTTATAATGCCCCAGCCTCATAATTAGAGCTCCTCAAGTGACAACTCCTCAGCTGCTCCCTGTCTCCTCACCTGAGTAATGGATGGCTGGTGCCAAGCTTGGAACCTAGTAGATCACATCACTTTAAAAAGCAGGATTGGGTGAACTAAAACCTTTGTCAAACACTGCCATTTACCTTAACATACACAATGTAGAGTTACAAATAATGCATTAATGCATTATAGTCCTTTAGGTTTTCCAGAGGTGAGTATCAGACACACTGACAAAGGTAAGTTATGCCATTAGAAAAGTGCACTTTTAACTAGAGTAAACGTTCCTTTAGGAAAGTAATGCCTGCCTATCTCACAAGTCATGGGCTACAACTAGTGTTTGCAGTTCTCTGTAGTAGCAATAGCCATTCACAGTTCATACTGGGAATTTCAAAATAAATATGAGAGCAATAGTTCCTATGTGCTGCCCATGTCTTGTAGTCTTGATGTGAGTCTTTTTCACTGTGTTATGTCAGTACATTTGTATATGTGCTTGTCTTTCTCTCTCTCCTTGTGTAGTGGAGCAGCTCCATCGGGAAGAAAAACACTCCCACCTTGGCTGCTCTCCAACCACGCACCATTGTTTGTGTGTTCTTCTTTGCAGAAATGAATACTTCCCAACCCGGGTCAGGGAAGGCACAGACAGACATGGGCCTGATGCCACCAAGCACAGCACTCCAGCACTTGCCCAATAGCATCCCCTCACTGCAATACCTGCCCCACACATTCTCTGTAAATGTCCTGCCACTTCAATAAAGGCTCAGATGTTTTTCTCCTCGTTAATTTCATTAGCAAATGACCCTTAACAATAAACTGTGGACAGCTGTGGTACACTACTACTGCTACACTGAATGGTCATTGCTAGTAGCATTATATCATGTTACGGAGCGGGGAAAGATTGCCAAAGCAAACAGACAGGAGGGCAAAGTGACATATAACAATTGCATCAGCTAAGATGCACCCACACCTCATGAAGAAGTTAAGAAAGGTGCAGGTGCTCTTAGAAATCTTGGTTTGGGTAAGCATTGTTGTACACTGTACAGAAAACAAAGCCATGTTCTGGAAACGTAATTCACAAGCACACATTTGGTCCATACTCTCCTCAGTAATTGTAACTCACATACAGTGCACACAGGGCTTCTTTTCTGAATATGAAGAAACCACACGACTGTCAGGAAATCAAAATTGGGACTCATCTACCCATGGATAGTGACCAAAGTGTGTGATTGTTAGCTGCTTTGAGTCCTCACTGGGAGAAAGGTGGAGTATAAATAAAGTAAATAAATAAATAAAAACAAATGGATGCAAAGGTTAAAGTGGCACATGCACACACAATTGTACACAATTACAGTGAACTCAAATTGTGTGATAGTTGAATCTTATTTTAAAAGGAACAATGGCACAGCGGATGCCACCACACAACCAAGGACATCATGCACGGTTATGGTTGCAAGGCATCTTTCTCCTCCAGCGTTTCCCTGCACTTCTCACCCCCAACAGTCAATTCCTGGTCCAGTCTTTACATGCTCTAAAGCAGGGGCATGGACTATATGGCTCTCCGGGTACTGGTTTGCAAGTCCCATGAACCCTATCTGGTTGAGTCAATGTGAATAATCATGTGGGTTGCAGTCAAGCTTTGGAGAGATACAATACAATCCCTCTCTACACAATGTAAGTTTTTATAGTGATGTCTGTTTTCTTGCAATAAAACTATGTGAGAAGAAAGATAAGCAGAAGGAAGACATATGGAAATACATTGAAAGTTCATATAACGCAAGATTGATTTTAAGACAAAGGCAAATCAAAAGGTATTCCGACATTTCAACACTTCCCATTTTATCATAACTTAGATTTATCATAAGTTGGATTTGAACACTTCCAAGTTTATCATAATTTGCTGTTTTTCAAGTTTCTTCTGACACAATAAAAAATCATAACTTGGACTAATATGCCTAATATTGCAGTTCCATGGAATAAAGTACAGCAGTGGGAATCAAAGCACAACTGAACAAGCAATATCAGACGTGAACGAAAGACTGCTTTTCACAACTTCATATTAAATATTTTTATAATTCACTTATTGCAGCCAATACTGAAAGGCACACATCCACAGGTTGCAGACAAACAATATCGAACATGCATGTCAAAAATAAAATATACCAAGATCAGAAGAAATATCCAGAGTCCGAGTGACTAGTTGAATTTTGTTTTTGAACTCTCTAACAACTATCATTTCCATTTATCTGGCCCAAACTTCCCCTGATTCCTAAAATCCTTTTTGCCTGTTACCTTCTGCCAAAAAACAAGCCCATCCTATCCCAAAGACCTATAGAAGACTTTTTGTTGGTCTTTGCACTTCTCTCATTCGAGTCCCTTCTCTCCTCAACTCGTCCTTTTTTGTTTACTAGACTATTACTTCATCTGCTCTTTTTCTTCACCTTTTCCTTCTGAGCCGGGCTGCTTATCTTCTGAGTCCTCTCCCAAATCATTGGGAGTCCTCTCCAACTCATTAACTTGTGAGAGAGTGCCATCTCAAAAGGAGAGCAGGAAGCTTCAGAGCTATGAGTGGATTTAAATTCGTCTTTGTAACATCCAGGCTGAAGGATCCTGCCAAGATCATTTTATCACACACACTTTTTGGAAACACAGAAAGAAATAAGCTGGCTACCACTATGTGCAAATGATTCCTATTGTTGAGGAGCAGTGTTCACCTACATAGTCTATTACATACCATTTTAAATATTTTTAGGGACACATCAGTTACTTTGCTGTGTACATTTAAAGTTCATTCAGAAATAGTTATGAAATGCACTGCATCAGCATGTACATAGTTTACATATGGGGAAACTGTACAATAATTTGAATATATTCTACATAATTCACATTTTGAATTGTAATACTTTTATCAAATTTTTTTTATCCTGGTGTTGGAAATGACAGAAGGAAACGCCACTGGAATTATATTTATCCAGCCCAAGCAGACAGTCCAAATGTTAATGTATAATGCAAAAATATAGAGAATTGCCCTATTTGGAAAAGTGCAGCACAAACTAGTGTTGTATAAAACAGAGAATATACACACACGTACAAGAAGTTGGATCTGTTAGCATATAAAGACAACATGTTGCTGTGGTTAATGCATAAGATTTGAACAGAATAGAGCAATTAAAGCTGAAAACAGGAGCAATAGGCAACATTTGTTACAACAAAACCATTGAAAATACATGGATTAAATGCTCAGGCATTTCTATCTAACAGAGAGAATGCCTCTTTGGCTTGCTTTCAGCTTCAGATCTTGTTGACACGCAATCAGCTGTGGTTGGTATTAGATGTAATAAAACAGAATAAAAGAACATGATCAGGTGAAATGTGCCAGATCGTAAAGATAAACTATTCACACAATGATAGATTGATTTGGTTTTTAAAAATACACTATTCCATGCTCTTAAAAAAGTTGTAACACATCCTGACCAAATGAACAGCAAAGAATACAGGGATTCAAATACCTTTAGTGCCTCTCAGGCTGTGTACGGGTCAAGGGATAGACAAAATACCATTTAGCCAAGTTCACAACTCCCTCACAATTCAATGTCTCATTTGTTACCCAAAGTGACCTGCTCTTGTGCTCACTTAGGGACTTCATCACACTGGAGGCCACAAGCATCATAGGATGCTTCCACCCCAGTTAATTGGCAAAACCCCATGCCACCCCTCACACGATGCACGCTCACTTCTGGCAAGGCTCCATTGATGAACTGGGGCACAAGCATCCTACAATGCTATGCCCAGAACATGGGAGGCTTCCTGTGTTCTGTTTGGAACAACAGGGCTAGCGGTGGGAAAGCCATGTGGTGAAGTTTCCCCATGTGTGAAAGGGATGCGTCACTGCAGATGAGGCAGGGCGCCAGGATTACCCCACTGCCCCGTCGATTCGCCACAGAGACTGGCGAATCACCCAACACAACGTCATAAATGTGATGAATGTCATCCTCCAATGGCTAAAGGTGTGGGGGAAGAGATCAAAGGAATTAAATGCCTCATCCTTTTAAAAGGATAACTATTAATGAAAATAACATTTAAATACTCAACAAAAGGAAAGCTTACTATCCAAACACATCTGCAGACTAGGATCTGTGAGACAAAGGCCAGATTTTTAGCTATGTTATTGCATTCTATATGACCAGAGAAGTCCTATGAGCAATGTATTATTTGCAATCAGCCACCGAAAACTGTGGAGAGTGAGACTTACTCCTAAAGCCACTGGGATGATAAAGGATCAGGGCACTCTTTGTTCAATAATATTATAAATCCAATCTTTTTGATCCTTTAATTATCAAGCTGAGTTGCGACCTTCTACAGATTTTAGACCAGCTTTTCAGATAATCTGTTGAAATACCTATCCAATACCTTCTTGCTTTCCTCTCAAGCAGCTTGTTTTCTGCCCATGCGATAGGGCAGGAAGGTCTACAATTTTTGTTTGAACAGCAAGAAGATACAAGGTGAGATGAAAATAAATGACCAACTAACAGCTTCTTGGTCTGGAATTTCATTGGAGGCAGACAATTTGCTTGATTGCAATAACTCACACACACACACACATCTCAGATCACACTTGATCTCTATGCTAGAGCTATTTACGTCTCACATACAGGCCAGTGGGACTCCTGGTTTGCATTACAAGTAGATGAGCCAGCAGGAGGAAAATCAGTTTCCAGCTGTTTCATGTTTTCCTTTCTCCTTCTTTCACAACTCACAAAACGCACAAAGACACTATATATACCAACAGAATTAAACATCTGAGTTGCTCATGGATTTAATTCCTTGGAATAAAAATATTAATTGAGAAGAAATGGGATTATGGGAGGTGCAGACATACCTACCTCTCATAGCTGAGCAGGGCTCCTGTTGTTTTGCCTCTAAAAATATGGGGACTCACTCTTAAGCATGGCTAAGAAGCAGCTCTGGTGTTCCTGGACACTGGAGAAGGGACTACATGTGGGAATAAGGAGAGTGAATACTCACATATGACCATAAAGTGATTGTGCTGACATGCCTCCTGGAACAGCCATACATGTATTAGTCCCAGTCCAGCACACATAGCCACCCACTAAGATCAAGGGGTTTCAGTATATGTAACTTTTTGTTAGATTGTATCTGTTCTCAATTATGGACTTCTTGGGGTCCATCTGCACTGAAGAATTAATGTAGGTTGATACCACTTTAACAACCATAGCTCAATGCTATGGAATCATAGGAATAGTTTTATAAGGCTTTAGCCTTCTCTGCCAAAAGAGTGATGGTGCCTCACCAAACTACAATTTCCATGGTTCCATAGCATTGTGCCATCCCAGTTAAAGTGAGGTCAATTCCACTAATTCTGCAGTATATGTGCAGCCCCACTGGGTTCAGGTTCTGGCTTGTGGCCTCAAGAAACTTGTATTCAAGGAAACGACCCAATTGTCAGGTCAGTAATGGTCCTGTGAACCTGAAACAAATGCCACAGACACCACTTGCAAGATCAGACCATACATGCCAAGATCTACTTCTTTGGTACTGAACAAACAACTGCTAGTGATTAAATCCTATTCATAGCTACATCGACCTCCATTCTTTTTCTTTCCAGCCAGGAGAGCCTCAATCTTCAACCTACTAGAGCTGGTTTGGAAGCACAAATATGAGAGTGAATCAACCAGTACTTTACAATAAACACAAGGAAAAGAAGCGTTGAGCAACAGAGTGTAAATAATTTGTTTACTTAAGGTACCTGCCTTTCTTCCTGGGTAGGATCCAAGATAACTTCCAGAAGTTTAAAACAATATTCAATTAAATGACCATACAATTATTTTTAAATCAACATTTTAAAGCTTTTTAAAATAATTAAATCATATATTCATAAAACTGGCAAACAGTTAAAACAGATGTAAAATGAACTGGTCTTAAATAAAATGCAACACCCATGCTACAGTTAAACGCCTTCTTTACAGATGGAAAGAGATCAGGGCGGAGATCGATTGGACCTCTAAAGGAAGGGAGTTTCATGGTTGGGAGCAGCAACTGAGAGGATTCTCTCTCATGCCTTCACTAAATGTGTCTGAAAATAATAGTGGGGTTGAGAGAAAACCCTCTTTTGCAGATCCCAACTCTGTACCACCAAAAATGTAGAAGATTCTTATATAAATTCAATTAAGTGTTTGGAGGCTGCTGAGACTATGCCACCAGCACCCTATTTTCTGAGGTAAAGTTTTGTGATAATGTGCAACCACCCCACTCAAAGGAATATTTAGTTTCTGGTTTGGAGAGGTCTTTAGTAGCTTGAATGTGCTGGATTCGCACTCAGACTCTGAACTCTGAGGTAAAATAGCGCTGAGATTCTTTTTAAATAAACACTGCCACCATTCTTAAAATTCTGTTTCTCTAAACTGCTATGGAACTATTTCACATAGAGGCACTCTTGAGACAGGTGATGTTATAACAAAGAACAAAGTTGTTTATTTGAGAGAACTTTGACAATACAGGCACTTAATCTTAACGGTTGCAAAGATGAGTAAAAGCGTATGGTAACTTTCAAAAATAGTTCAAGGCTTAGTTTCAAAACAACTCTCCACTCTTGGCTTCTCTGACTTCTCTCCTCGTAACACACAAACCCTCTCCACTCTTCAAACACCAGACCCTGGCCGCTTCTTTAAACACCATACCCTAACTGAGCTGACAGATTTTAAAATGCACCTCCTTCAAAGCTTTTTTTCCTCTGCCCTTAAGCTAAGCTCCACCTACTCTCTCCCAGCCAATTACAAAGCTCTCCACATTTCCCTCCAGGCTGCTCCTAAGCTCTGCCCCCTCTAGGGAATGGGTACTTTAAGATGGCTGCCTCCATGCACCACCTGATAAAATGGCTGCCGAACTTCCTGGGCCTACTTCCTGAGCTTTCCCTGGCCCACAAAGGTAGGGAATTCATCACATTATTATATCATATAATGCAGTTTCCAATAGAGTGAATGAGCCCTGTCCCTGGAAAAATGTTTCCTCTTACCAGAACCAATCAGAAGCCTGTACACAGTATTTTGAGATCACTGAAGTTTCTAATTTTCAAAGGCCACCCCAACATAGACCAAACAAGAAGTAATTGAGGAACCTGTTACCTGACTTCTCAAGAAACTGACAAAGCTGGAGCACTACTTTTAACTATGCAAACACACTTGTGGCCATCACCAAAACTGGAAATTCAGGCTCAGTTTCAAGTACATGAATAAGTCCAAGCTGAAAATCTGAGGTTTCAGGTGGAGTATAGCCCAGGCATGGGCAAACTTCAGTCCTCCAAGTATTCTGGATTCCTAACAGCCTACCAGGAGTTGAAATCCAAAACACCTGGAAGATTGAAGTTTGACCATGCCTGCTCTAGCCTCATCCAGCATGAGCTAAATCCCTGTTCCCTGATCTGTCTTACAACTGACCAGAAGTACATCTGTGTTATCGGGATTATGTTTTGATTTGTTCACCCTTATCCAGGCCATTACAGTCACCTGACATTGGTTTAGTACAGAAATGGCATACTTGGTATTACATTTAAAGGAGAGGTAGAGTTGGGTTTCATCAACTTACTGGTAACACAGAACTCAAGATCCAAATGACTTCCCCCAGTGGTTTCATGTAAATATCAAACAGAATGAGGAACGGACCTGAGCCCTGAGGGACACCACAAGCCAGTGGCCATGGTGTTTAGGAATCCCCCAACACCACCTTCTGAGTCCGCTCCTCCAAAAAGCATTGAAACCATTGTAGAACAGTGCTCCCAAGTCCCTTCCCAGAGAAGCAGCTCGGGGCCCTTCCACACAGCCATATAATCAAGTTCAATGTGTATTTTATACAGCTGTGTGGAAGGGGCTCCAGAACAATGCCATGGTCAATTGTAACAAGAGCTTCTGAGGATCCAGCAGAACCAACATGAACACACTACCCCTATCTAGTTTCTGTGTAAGTCATTCCAGTTGACAAAAGCTGTCTCTGTCCCTGAGCCAGGTCTGAAGTCAGATTGAAATGGATCTGGGGGCCCTTCCACACAGCTGAATAAAATCCCACACTGTCTGCTTTGAACTGGAATATATCGCAGTGTGAACTCAGATAACCCAGTAAAAAGCAGATATTGTGGCATTTTCTGCCTTGATATTCTGGGTTATCTGACTGTGGAAGGGCCCTAGGATCATCCATTTCATCCAGAAACCCCTGGAACTGGGGGATCACAAGACTTCCCCCTCAAAAAAGGATATTGGTTGACCATTCTCCTATATGGTGGGCTCCAGGGAGAATTTTTTAAAATAGTAGTCTCAATAGTCTCTTTTAGGCAAGATGGAAAACTGGCTTTCAGTAGTGAGGCATTCACTTCTTCTGGAGAGCACTCTCAAGCCTCCCTTGGGCTACATTTGGAGCCAGTATGCATGTGACATCTTTCAGTACTCCAAGTATCCTGCTCACATCCTCTGGGTGTACAAACTGAAAAATAGTCATCAACACTAGACAAGAGGGACCAAAGTTACATCTATCCAGATTTGTGTTAACCACATAGTCCAGGTCAGAGCAGATCTCAGCTATTTTATTTACAACTGCTGTGCAAATTCCTCACATCGGGTTACTGAATGGTTTACAGGCTGCCCATGTAAAAACCCCATGGATTGCCTGAGACAGCTCTGTTGGGCAATGCCAAGGGAATGCACTACCATCACTACCAGCCCTGGTGTAGGCTTTCCATTAAGCTCCAGCCCAATTCCAGCCGGACTTGCTTAGAGGCTTCTGCCATCATTGCTCTAGTCTCTCCCCCATTTGTTGCACCAAAGCCTTAGTGTTAACTCCATCTCCCCACACAACTCTTCCAGTTATTAAAGTTGCAATGGCTACTCCCCTGGGTGCTCCTCATTCCTCATGCTCTCTAAATACTCCATGTTTAGTGTTTTCTTTTCTCTGCCCATGAAACAGTTTCTCCCACAGGGGTCAACTCCCTTTTGGTGTGGATCCACCTCCCAGTCAGCCTCTTATGTCCCTTCTTCTTTAGTTCTTCAGCCACTGGTTCAGGCTTCTCTTGCAGGTAAGTAAATGGCCTTCTCATCAGGCAGGCAGCAGGTCTCAGAGAAGACAAGCCACGCCCACAGCAAGCAGGTGATAATAGCTGTAGACCTTTCTTCTCTGGAGCAGAAATGGTGGTGGTGAGCTGCTTCTTCCTAGTGCACTCATCAGTGTGCTGCTTACAGCACATATGATTTGCAATGTGTATTTTTAAATGCTGTTTCTGATAATTAACCATTTCAATAATAATAATAATAATAATAATAATAATAATAATAATAACAACAACAACAGCAACTTCATTTTTGAACCCCGCCTCCATCTCCCCAAAGGAATAGGGGCGGCTTACTTGGGGACAAGCCCGAGTTCAACATAGTTAAAATATAACACAGCAGAATTCATAAAAACAATTTCAGCAGTATGAAACAACACACATCTATATAAATAAAAATGTAATGTTCGTTTGTGTGATTACCATAACTCAAAAACCACTGGACTAATTGAGACCAAATTCAGACACAATACACCTATCAGGCCAACAAGTGACCATCACTCATAAAAACACTGAAAAACACAGTAGAAGAGACATAAAAAGCCAAAAACAAAAAAAAGTATTACAACGCATGTACAAAACCACATATATACACAAACTCACATATATACACATATACACAAAAACCGAACTTGGAGGACAATCTTACTTGGACAACGAGGCATCGCCTAAGTAAGTACACAAACACACATATACACACACAAAACACATATACACAGACTGGGCCACAGCAATACGTGGCAGGGGACAGCTAGTAATATATAGCAAACATCTAACCAATATCAGTGGTCTGAGTAGTGCACAGTTCTGACCTCGGGCAGGCTTGCTAGTGCAAATCATTTGCAAAGGACAGAGCTGATGGATAAAGTGCTGAAGCCAGATGACAAGATTAGGAACTGGGGGGATGGGTAATGTAAAGTTAGGTAATAGTGGTAAAGTGCAAGAGGTGGTTTTGGATCAAACTGGGGGCCAGAATTATTTAGGGAACTGTCTAGTCAAAAGCACAGTGGAACATCTGTCTTCTACATGACATCCCTTCAGATGTTATTTTAAAATGCTTATCATGTTACTCTCAGCCTTCTCCATGTGAAACACACTACAACTTCCATATAAGTGGTACCCATGCTTTTATTTATCCACTTCCAATAAAATACAATCTCTCTAAGCTTTTTCTCTGCTAGTATGACTCTATGGCATTTTGGGGTTTGGGAATATCATAAGTATTCCTTCATTTTAGAAGGGTTATCCACCCTATTGAAATGATGGACTTCAATAGGGTTATTCCACTAGGATTATCCACCAGTTCATGTATCCATGAGAAATCCGGGACACATTTGCTTTAACTACAAGGGGTTGTACTGTATATTAAACTCCCCATCCTTCTCTGAAAATGCTGCATCTGTTGTTTGTTCTCAGCACTTCTTCTCTGTGCATTTCTCAGTGTACTGATTTGTTGGCTGTTATTTTTGTGTTTTAAAAGAGGCTCTTGTAGGTTTAAGAAGGAAATTCTCCAAGCTGGAAGGGAAACAAAGAGCCATGTTGAGAGCCATCAGAGTGAAGAATACACTGTACTGTTAATGCAGTTGGTGACGGCCCTGGTGCTCAGCCCACTCCACTCCTGCTACTATTTTAACTGCCATGTTTCAGTGCTATGGAATCGTGGGACCTGTAGTTTTACAAGGTCTTTAGTTTTCTCTGCCAGAGTCCTGGTGCCTCACCAAACTATAGCTCCCAGAATTCAATACCATTGTGCCATGACAGTTAAAGTGGTGTCAAAATGCTTTAATTCTAGTGTACATGCACCCAAAGACTCCAGGAGACCAGAGCCTGAATCTCTGCTGTCACAGAAATCTACTAGGTGACATTGGGCAAGTCACACTCTCAGCCTCAGAGGAATGAAATGACAAACTTCCACTGAATTAAACTTAGCAAGGTCCGCCCTTAGTGTCACCATATCCAAAATGACTTAAAAGTCACAGGAAACTGTAGTCATTTTTAATCACATTTAGACTGCCATATAATCCAGTTTGAACTACATTATAATGGTGAATGTAGACTCATATAACATAGACTGAACCATATTGAACTGTATTATATAAAGCTATACTGCCGTATAATCTGGTTCAATGCCATTTATCTGCATTCCAAAACTGGATTATATGGCAGGGCTATAATCTTTTTCCTAATGGTTATTATACGATTCTTTAATTGGTTCTTCATAATTACTACAGAATTATAAAAAAATGTTTTACATTAATTGCTTATTTGTCACAATAGCATGAAACTAAAATTACATATATATGTTACATAAAACAATGCAAATGCAGATTGTTAATCTGGATGGACTTTCTGATGGTGCTATTCTTAGACACTAAAAGAAAGCACACAAGTTGCCCTTCCTTTATTTTACAAGTGTTTACCTTTTCCTAAGGAAGATTTTATCACTTCCTGGAAAAGTGAAGTTAACCTCTTCCTCCACTCAACAACACAACTTGAATACATTTTAAAGAACCATGGAATAAATGGTGAATCCTTTCACAACATAAATTAAAGCATTTATGTGAATATCTGCCACAAGTCAGCACCTTCCAGGTCTGAAAACAGGATCACAAACCATTCCAGGAACATTTGGAAGTGCTGATGTATTTTCCTCCTGCAGAAAAGAAATAAAATTATAATTATCTGGAAAATAAAATTTGAGGTTATTAGGAAAGAGCCTTCCTACAACAGATTGTCTTATTTTCGCCCCATGAAGTATCAGAGCATAGAATCATAGCAGGAAGAGACCATAAAGACCATCCAGTCCAACCCCTGCCATGTAGGAACACGGAATCAAACCACCCCCAACAGAGGTCCTTCCAGCCTCTGCTTTAAAACCTCCAGGAAGAGAGACTCTACCATGCTCCAAGGTAGCATATTCCACTGCTCTTGATGTCAGAAAGTTCAAATCCCTGTTCAGCCTTGGAAACCCACTGGATGATGTCAAGAAAGTCACTCTCTCAGCTTTAGGGGAAGCAAAAGCAAACTCTCTCTGAACAAATCATGCCAAGAAAAATGCATGATAGGCTAGTGTTGGGGTTGCCATAAGCAACAAATTTATTGAATTAAAACATTCATTAAAATTATAGCTCTGGAAATAAAAGAATATAATTAACATCTGGGAGAAACATTCAAATTTATACATAGATGAGATGCAGATTCATTTTATGAGGCAGAGATTGACAAGGAAACATTAACTTTCTCCATACCTATAGCCAACACAAATTAACAACAATTCACTTTACAAATGAGCAAATAATTTAGGTACATTAAATCTTCATGTTGGTATTGTTTACAGGCATTGCAAACAATTATCTCATATTTCCCTAATTACATACCAGACTGGAATAATCTGTTCCCAAGTATGATCACAGGCAAATGGCTAAAAAAGGTGAATACCTCCTTACTATTCAGCAATGTTATTCCAGAAAATGAAAGTGCACAAAGAACTGACCTTTCTGTTTGCTTTCCCAGGAAAGCATGACCTTGGCTTTATCGGAAGGTGCTGCTTCGGATAATCTATCTGTCAACATCACACCAATGGATGATTATTTCTCTTTCATCAACCGCATCCATGAGAAGCATTTGGAAGCTGTTACTGGCCAATTAAAAAGCCCAACTTCCAAACAAGCCAATACTCGGGACCCTAGCACCTCTTCCTAAATACCTAGATCTGAAAGACCATCTCCACCAAATCTACCATGCTTGGCTCCAACCTTTCTGCACCCCAGTGCTAGGGACCAGATTTTCTCCACCTCAGATTTGCAAACGTATTTTCTATATAGACTTCTCCGGACCCCAACTCCCAGAATTTCCTGGTAAGAGTGATGTCTGGGGAAGTTAGCAATTCTGATCTAAAATAAAGCAACAACAAAGTAATAGATCACTCTCAAAGCCTTCTCAGAAGTGTTATTTTTGGGACTAAAACTCCCAAAATTCCATGGAAAATGTGTTGCCTACAGGATTCTGGGAGTAAGTCGAAAAACCAACTATCCAAAGCTCTGAACTGAAATTATGTCTTCTCTTCAAGATGTGTTGTCCTTAGAAATAAGCATGCATCTTGTTCTCTGATCTATCTAATGTAGTATTGACTTCCCATTGAATATATGTACTTGTACTATAAAAGGCCTGTACTTTTACCTTTCCTAAGGACTCCCCCTTGATAAGCTCTATTTCAATATGTAATTGAAATAAAAAAACTTTTCTTATATGTGTAGTGGGTGGTTATATATGTAATAAGATGACATCTGAACAGAACTCCATGAAATATTGGTCTATCATGAACATTATGAATCTCAGATCTTCCATGCTTTGCATTAAGAATGAGCTGGAATCCTAATCTAAACACAACATTCCTTTATGTTTCATATGCACCTTATACACATAGCCTGACAGTAATATTTTCAATAATTTTGTGCATGAACAAAAGTTTGTTTCACTGGATTATTAGAAAACAAAGGTGCCACCATCTCAGCCACACATGTAGATAATCTGTGGCTATGTGGCATCACCATCATTTCTGACTCTGAATTTATGTGCTACCAGGTAAGAAATCAATTCTTACACTTATACACACATCATTACTTAACAATAAAAAATGAGACACAATTAGCTCGGTGAAAAAGAAAGTGTCCAGTAACTATGCAGCACAGTAGCATTCCTAGAACACCTTTTAAACAGTAACAAAAAAACAATGATAGGATTTCAGTCTCAACCTACAATGTTTTGATTAAAAGTTTACTGAACAATTTTATTAAGGTGAGAAGGAATATCAAAATCAGTTAAGTAACCTGGAAGTAGGTCCTCTAGGGATGAGGAGGTATTCTTCTGGATAACTTTTTTAAACACCTCCCCCTCCCCCCCCCCCCCCCCCCCAAAAGTATCTGCCTCATTTATGTTGTCTTAGAACTCTTTTGAGTTTTATAAACGTAGGTGCTTTTTTGTTTTCACAAATGCATGCTGCTCTTGGATCATCACACATTTTCACCATGTCATCTATAGGTACTTTTTATGCAGTGTTCACAATGTCATTTTCATAATCACAATTACAACTGCCCTAATTCAACTATTTCACGTCACTGTCAGCCAATGAATAAACAATGGGAGTCTCATTATCAATGTTAAAAACTTCATTATCCATTTCTTCCAGCTTACTAATGGGCTTTGCAGGTATGTTTTTTGCATATGTGAGGAGGCCAGAAGTTACCGTTTTCTCACTTGATATACAGCATCCTTCAAATTCATCATCTTTTTCATCATCATCACGGAAGATAGTCACAGGCCAGAGGTTGTACCAGGCCTGCATAACTGTGTTTCTAGTTGCAGTGTTCCAAGCATTGGCAACAACATATACAATATCCTTCATGTTAAACTCCCTCTGAAAACCTTCCACACCCATGCCTTTGTTCACTGCTGCTAGCAGGCTGTTCAAGAGAAGGGGTTTATATTTAGTCTTCACTGATCTAAGGATACTCTGACTGCATGGCTGAATTAATGAAGTCACATTTGGGGGTGACATGGCATGAACATTGTTATGTATTAGAATATCAACCAGAGGATGAGCAGAACAGCTGTTAAGGAATAACAAAATCTTACCGTCATCATCCAGTCCAGTTTCCCTGCAGTGAGATTGATCTGCAGGTACACAATGTTTGTGAAACCAATCAGAAAAAATATAATTGCTGATCCATGCCTTTGGGTTAGCATAGTCACGGATTGGTAAGTAAGTTACTCCTTTAAAACAGTGAGGATGCAAGTTTTTGCCTATCACAAGTTTACACTTGTGTCTGCCTTTTGCATTAGCAAGACCCAGCACAGTTATTTTGTCCTTGACATCCCTAATTCCTACCTCATCAGCTGTTGTCAGTGTCTTTCTGGGGCAATAATGCCCAAACCGTGATGTTTCATCAGCATTATGGACTTGTTCTGGGGTCAGAGTTTTATCAGAGAGGACTTTGACAAACTTGTCAATGAGTTTCTCCGGAGCTTTGTGATCAGATGCTTTACCACCCCGAATCTTTAAAAATGTAATGCCATGCCGTTTCTTAAACTTCTGCAACCAACCCTTTGAATATTCACAGTTTCCTTCAATTTTCAATTCATTGTGATAGATCTTTGCTTGTTTCATGATGAGCATACCATTAAGTGGCAGGTGTTCGGTGCGACGCTGACAGATCCACTCTTTCAATACACGATCGAGATCTTCATTTTTAGCTTTATGCAGTGTTTTTCTATTTTTCATTAACTTTTCTTCATCACTTTCAGCATAGAATTTCAACAGTTTATCCTTCTGTTTCTTTAGATCATATATAGTGGTCATTCCAACACCATACTCTTGTGTAAGATGTTTCACACTTACACCACTGTCCAATTTCTCCAACAGCTTGACTTTCTGAGCTATGGATAAACACAAACGCTTCCTCTTTTGATTTGTGCAGAAAGTCCTGCTGGTCTGCACATGTGCCATTTTATTACACGTTGCGAGTGTACTTCCGTCCCTCTCCAGATTCGTGTCTTGTTTGTTCACTACTTGTGTTCTGGGTGAGATGTGAGGGTGGAGAATGAAAATCTGTAAGACAGTCAGAATCCAAGCAAAATGCGTAGTGTAAATCTATACCTCTCATTATTTTAGATTCTCACATTTTGTTCTAGCCTTGGATCTCTACCCAGCTTAGTGTCTTTCTCCAGTCTCTTCCTTGGAACTTGTCAGACACCCACATTAAGCCTACAAACCTGCAGAACCACAGCCGTTGCCTTGAAGGAGTGGGATTTTGGAAGAGTTTTGATTGGGATGCTTAGACTATGATTTTAAGTTCTATTCTAATTATGTCTGTGACTATTTTTATAGCAACTATACACTGGGTTGATACTTTCATGAAGCTATCTTGTAGAACGCTTTCTCTTGATCAGTCAGACTGTTTTTCTTTCAAATTTGCATCATTTTACATTTGCTGACTGAATCTGAATCTCGTTTGCTATTTTAATGCCAATTCTCCCACTTCAGAGAGATTTTTTTTAGAACTAGTTGAAATTCTGTACTGCTGTAAATATATTAAACAGCATTGTGCCATCAATCTTGGTCATGTTATTATTCACCCACAACCCCAGACAGTTTATGACACGTTAAAAATCACCAGTACCATGGGAGATTTTTTCCAAATATGCTTAATTCATTCAATTTCAGCCAAACCCACTGTTTCAATTATGAGGTCCAAAACAGAGCCAAGGCTTGGTTTCTGGTTGCTATGCTGGCAATTGACTTCGTTGGGGTGGTGGAGGCAGCCAGAGTTGTGGCAGTTGTCCTAATAATGGCTGCATTGCTGGTAAACTATTTCTCATCTAGTAATCCAAGTGTACCTCATAAAATACCAGGATATGCACTGTTCAGTCTTCTTGTATAGTGTTTTTATTCAAAGTCACTCAAATGAGAGAAGAGTCAAAGTGAAGCTAAAATGTCAAAAGCTGTGTACATCAAGAGGCAGGAAAAATGACAGAAACAGCTGACCATAATCTGTGTCCTCTTCTCACTCTCCAATATTAGCCTCAAAGGCTCTATTAGGTACATACAGAATCATTACTGGGGAATACCATGTAGATCTGTATTGCAAGTCTCTTCATTCTGTCATCACAGAGTCTTTAGGAAGAACACAATCAGTTTAAACTGAAAAGGACTATAGTGATGGCAAATTTCTTGAAAGTGCTTCACATTTGAGATATAACAAGCCACGCCATTACTCCTTTGCCATTTGCAGCAGCCGCTCCTCCCGCTTCTTCCGCATCCGCTCTTTGAAGTCTTCTAGCTCTTTTCTCTGCCAAAGAGAGAAGTGTCAGTTCCACCAGAAATCCGTTATGTAGATAACACAATTCATTGCTGAGGCACATTTACCTGGTAATCATTTTCAGGTGGATAGATCTCCCTCTGTGGGAAGAAAAGCAAGAAAGAAGAAAATCATTTACGTACAAGAGTACATTGATAGCCTTGTTTTACATTTCACAAATTAATCCAAAACTATCCACTCTGGATTATCTCAAATAGAAGAAGGGTAGGAAAGTCAGAATGTTAGAGGAAATGAACAGGTTCCCTAAACTTCCTCAGTCTGTCACTGTCCCACCTAAGAAAGGAAGTACAAATGACAAAATGCAGTGCTCAGGTGTAAAGCCGAACAGGTTATATGAACTATTTTCTGAGATAGAATAGACATTCTGACTCTCATGCTAAAACAATATTCTTATCCCATCCAGTTTGCATTAGTGCAACATATATTTTTAAATAAACAAGAAAAAAAATCTCTGGAAGTACAACAAGAAGAAAAAAAACCAAAACAAACCCAGCACAAAGAGCTGAGCATTTTTCATAGTCTCAGAAGTGTGAATGGCAGTTGGAATATGAATGAAAAGCACAAATTGAATCCGCTGCCTGAAAAGGATAGCTGTAATCCTGAAGAGGAGCATGCTGTTTGAAAAAGCATTTTGATGCAGATTCCACTTCCTGTTATTACTTAATCTCTTGCTTTTTCTGACATAACAGACCAAAAGTGACTCAAAAACAAGATCAAAACTATCTTGTGGGCAATGGCACAGTTCAACGCATCTGCCTTGTCAGAGCTAGAATCCAAGCAAGGGTTTCAATGACAATACAGTAAAATAACAGCAGGTGTGTTTTTTTTCGCATTCCAAGCACAAAGCTGAAGGCAACAGCACTACCTTAGGAAAGAAAGAAAAAGTCCCTGGAAAGGACTATTCTAGACCATACCTTTACTCAATTTATAACTGTAAGTGAATACTAACCTTCCGTTTGACTACATATTCTTCAAAATATTCTGCCTGGTTTGAAATCCAGAACATAGCAACAGGGAATGTCAGATACAGCATCATCTAGAGAAGAAGGAGACAAGTCAGAAGGTGATACACTGGTTATATCAGCCCATCAAGGGTTAACACGCAGTTTCAATAGACAGCATCCAACTTGTTCCATGAGGACAAAGTCTCTCCCATCTCTCCTCTTCTGCTAAAGAGACTACTTAAACCCCCATGGAAGGGGGGGGGGGGGACCTGCCAATATTCCTAAACTAAACTTCTAAAGATGCAATTGTTTCTGCATTAAAAAAACCACCATCTGATGCCACAAATCTTAAACACTGGGGCCTGAATCCAATTTGCATTATCCCAGGAGGTGCCCTTTTAAGCAATAAAATTTAAATAACTGTGTGTTATCATTTGGCAATTCATTCAAAGGGTCTACTGCACTTGGGAACAGCCATTCATTTAGCATGACCTTTGTAACAAGGAGAACCAAGCAACCAAGAGCAGTAGAAAGCACTGTGCACAACAAGACAGCAAGACAGGTGATAATACCATCCCCGGCACTAAATCAAGATTATTGAATTGAATATTTGCCTTATATGTTGGAAACCACCCTGAGTCCCTTTGGGGAGATAGGGCGGTATACAAATAAAATTTGATTATATTATTATTATTATTATTATTTGTCCTAAATCATGGATATATAGGCATTTAAAAGGAAAACACAACAATAATAATATCCAGTTTTCTCTCCAAAACTGGGGTTCATAATTACAAAAGAAATTACAATAAAAAAATCATATCATCCTAGAGCTGAAGCAAGGAATAGACACGACACAAGCTCCTACAATTATTCTCCCGTTATCTAGGTGGAGGCCAAAAGGGGGTGCTACAGAGAGAGAAGGAGGGTGTGGTGTTTTTTTTTAATCATGTCAGAAGCAGCTTGGGAATATAGTGTTCCCTTGCTACTTCACGGTTTGCTTTTAGCGGACTCGCTGTTTTGTGGATTTTGAAAATATTAATATAAAATATAAAATATTTACATCCACTGGAGGCCAGGGACCCTGGCCTGAGTCGCGACAGGAAAGACCTGCCTCCCTGGCCTCCACAGACCCCGGAAGTGTGGCGGCCTGAGGTGTGGTGGGGAAGGCCTGCCTCTCTGGCCTGCCACTGCCTGTGTGGCTCCAAAGTGCTCTGCAGGGGTCTGTGGAGGCCAGCGAGGCAGGCAGGCGCCCTTGGGATGGGCCGGGAGGCAAGTAAGTAAGTGCAGGTAAGCAAATAATATATAAAATAATGTATACATATTGAAATTAATATGGCGTCCCTACTTCACGGATTTTCACTTATTGCGGGGGGGGGGGGGGGGTCCTGGAACGGAACTTCCGCAATAAGAGAGGGAACACTGAATACTGCAAGTTGCTTCTGGTGTGACAGAATTGGCCGTCTGCAAGGACGTTACCCTGGGAACGCCCTGATGTGTTACCATCCTGTGGGAGACTTCTCTCATGTCCCTGCATGGGGATCTGGGGCTGACAGATGGGAGCTCACCCTGTCTCACGGATTTAAACTGCTGACCTTCAGGTCTTTCAAGTCAGCAATTCAACCGGCAGAAGAGTTTAACGCTTTGCGCCACCGCTGCTCTGTTGTATGACATGGGGAGGGGGAATAAACAGTGAAAACAGAGAAAACGGTTTTCCTCCTTCAACTCCCCCCCCCAATAAAATGGAGCACCCTCTCTCTAGCGCCCCTTTGTGGCCTCCACCCGGATAATGGGATAGTACCGTATCCCACTTTACTCTCAAAACAACTTAACTTTTTTTAAAGTGCAATTAAAAACATATCACCCCATAGACAATGAATGGCTATGGTAGAATTGAGGGCTTTTTAATTGTAAGTCCATTTCGAGCCTAATGTTTTGGAGAAAGCAAGATGACTGTGATAATTACGAAATTATCACATTATCGCCAGTATTATTTTAATATATTTATTGTCATCATGAGCCAACTTCCCACCCGCCTCAATCCCTGGCGTCCAAAGGGGCTCACGGTTACATTCACACCCCTCTCTGCGAAGTCCGGCGGGCCCCTCCTCCCTCCCCCATTCCCCGGGAAACCTGGGCTACACACCCGGAACACCTCCAGCTTCACTCCCATCGCGGCGGCAGCGACAGACGGTCCCTGACCCGCTCACGCCCCCAGACTCCATTGACTCCGCCCCGAAACCCTGTCCAAGATGGCGGGCGGGACTAACATGGCGGCCGAAGGAGGAAGAGAAAGAGGAGGGGCGAGAGCTGCGGAGGACACGCCCCCCGCTCAAGGGCAGCCAATCGGATCAGGGAGAACGCCGCGCAGCCAAACGGGGGGGGGGGGGGGGGGGAGAGAGAGAGAGAGAGAGCTGGAAGGTTGATGGCCAACACCTCGACGTCATTTTTGCGCGCCGTGTTTGGACTGAGCAGGAAGAGGCCGCGATGCCGGAGCTGGAGACCGTGCTGGGGAAGCGGGATCTTTTCTTCGTGAGTGGGCCGCGGGGAAGCTGCGAGGGGGCGGCGTGCTCGGGTTTTATCACTGCCTAGTGCCCGCGTACAGAGTGTTGCCTTCTAGTTATGAAGCAGATTGGACTGCGCGAGGAGGAGGCTGATGGCCTTTCATAGAATCATAGAATCAAAGAGTTGGAAGAGACCTCATGGGCCATCCAGTCCAACCCCCTGCCAAGAAGCAGGAATATTGCATTCAAATCACCCCTGACAGATGGCCATCCAGCCTCTGTTTAAGAGCTTCCAGTGAAGCAGCCTCCACCATACTCCGGGGCAGAGAGTTCCACTGCTGAACGGCTCTCACAGTTAGGAAGTTCTTCCTTATGTTCAGATGGAATCTCCTCTCTTGTAGTTTGAAGCCATTGTTCCTTGTCCTAATCTCCATGGAAGCAGTAAACAAGCTTGCTCCCTCCTCCCTGTGGCTTCCTCTCACATATTTATACATGGCTATCATATCTCCTCTCATCCTTTTCTTCTTCAGGCTAAACATGCCCAGCTCCTTAAGCCGCTCCTCATAGGGCTTGTTCTCCAGACCCTTGATCATTTTAGTCGCCCTCCTCTGGACACATCCCGTGGCCTTCTGAAGCACGAAATCATTACGTAAACTCGGTATCCGCTGGGATTTTGCTCCAGCTCCCTGGATCCCAACATCAGTGGGTGCTCAAGGTCCATTCGATACAACAACGTTATAAAACGGGGTCCCATGTTTAAAATGGCAAAACCAAGGTTTCCTTTTGGAATTCTTTGGAATATTTCAAACCATGGGTGGTTGAATCCGTGGACGAAGAGGGTCAATTATAGCCCTGCTAAATGGCAAGCAGCTGAGTGACTTAACCATAAAAAGGCTAATCATGATATAGCCAGTTGAAGGGAGAGGTTGACAAGCTGGAATATGTCCAGAGGAGGGCGACTAAAATGATCAAAGGTCTGGAGAACAAGCCCTATGAGGAGCGGCTTAAAGAGCCTGCCAGTTTAGCCTACAGAAGAAGAAGACATGATGAGGGCCATGTATAAATATGTGAGAGGAAGTCATAGCGAGGAGGGAGCAAGCTTGCTTTCTGCTGCCCTGCAAACTAGGATGCAGAATAATGGCTTCAAACTACAGGAAAGAAGATTCCATCTGAACATGAGGAAGAACTGGGTTGTTGTAGGTTTTTTCGGGCTGTATGGCCATGGTCTAGAAGCATTCTCTCTACACCATGGCCATACAGCCTGAAAAAACCTACAACAACCCAGTGATTCCGGCCATGAAAGCCTTCGACAATACATGAGGAAGAACTTCCTGACTGTGAGAGCTGTTCAGCAGTGGAACTCTCTGCCCAAGAGTGTGGTGGAGGCTCCTTCTTTTTAGATTTTTAAGCAGAGTTTGGATGGCCATCTGTCAGGAGTCCTTTGAATGCAATTTTCCTTCTTGGCAAGGGGTTGGACTGAATGGCTCACAAGGTCTCTTCCAATTCAATGATTGTATAAACACCTTCAAGACTTTGTATCAAAAGAGGTGGAACTACCTGTTCTCTGCAAGCTTGTTTTGTTGCAAGATGTCCTCATGGAACATATACCGTAACATGACCAATGAGTGCTATGGCGATGGCAGCATGTTAAAGGCCTCTGGCTCCTGTCAGATAGGAATTTGTCACTGTGTCATTGCAAATTATTTGACAGCAGGTTCGGACCACTTAAAAATTAATTTGGTGCTTAGTAACACTAGCAATGGTTCTCTAAACTGAATTGGTATCATTGTTTCAAATTATAGTTAAAGTTGGTGACTTACAAAGGCTTACTAAAGTCAACCTAATAAGTTTGTGATTGGGGTAAGATTGGAAAAATGCAGTCTTGACATTCTTAGCTACATGCATGTTGAGTTATGAATTCTTCCCATTTCCTAGTCTGGATGTAGCTCTATTGATGTATCAAAGCTGTTTTTTCTTTTCAAATCTAATGATGTTTCCTCTTCCCCCGCCCCCCCCCCCCCCGCATTCTTTGCACATGCAGGAGGAGGAAGACCTACAGTATGAGGAGGAAATCCTGCGTAATCCTTTTTCTGTCAAATGCTGGATTCGTTACATTGAATTCAAACAGAATGCCCCAAAGCATATTCTGAATCTGATTTATGAGAGAGCTCTTAAAGAATTGCCAGGGAGGTAAACAGTAGTTTCATCAAATAAAAATGTGCATATTATATACAGGGATTGGAAACCTTTGCTCTCTAGTGGATGCAGCTCTTACTTTCCATGATCATGGTGTAAGCATAAGGCCAGGACTTGTCCAGTAGTGAGTATTTAAGTTTTAAGTGTTCTGTGTAGGGCCCAAGCATCCAGATAGAGCTATTCATTGGGGCTTCCTTCTGAATAAACATGCATGTAATCAAGCTATGGTATTTGTTTCAGAATTGGTCAGATCTGATAACTTGGCCCCTCAGGAGACAAAAAGGTTTCCCACACCTATGGCAGGATAAACTTCCCTGTTTAATTTTATTTGAAGAATAATTATTATGATGGGGGGGGGGGGGGACAAATAAAGGGGTTAATCTTCAGTAGTCTGAAATTACTTAACCATAATCTAATTATATATATTTTTGGAAGGTGGTTGACAAAACTTTGGGAGATGGATCCCCTTTGCTGTCCTAATAAGATTTGCATAAAGATAGTAGAAACAACCAAACCGAGCTAGAGGATACTCAGATGTTAAAAGAGTCTTTCTTCCATTGCATTTTGCAGCTACAAGCTATGGTATAATTATCTTAAGCAGCGACGGAAACAGGTGAAAAGCAGGTGTGTAACAGATCCGAGCTATGAAGAGGTGAACAACTGTCATGAGCGCGCCCTTGTCTTCATGCACAAGGTACAGTAGTGTGGGTTAAGCCTAGAGAGGCAGTAAAGCTTTGGAGGAGCAGCAGAATAATTATGCTTTGCTTGTGGTTATGTTATTTAGTAGGAGGCTGAGATTTTTTAGGGCACAATACAAGACACTTTATGATCTATAAGCCCAATATTTCTCAGGTCCAGACCTTCCAAAAGATCCAGTCTCCCTGTGTTAATATGCCACTAGGAAGGCTTTCTCTAAGGGCGTTTCCAGACAGCATAAAAATACGGGTTTTTAAATGGAGAACAAAAAAAAAAAAAACCCAGGGCCTGAGAACACAGACCTGTGGGTCCTGGGATTTCTTCCCCCTCTGTCCTTACAGACTTCCTCTGTATTGGAACAAGATGGAGGCTGGATAGAGGACATCCAGCAGAAGGTTTTGTTTCTTAAAAATCACTCCATTATGCACTAGACCATATATGCACACATGCGAATATCTTAACAAAAATACAGCAGATTTGCATGTGCGCATATGAGGTTCAGTGGATACTGAGGGGATTTTTCCTTTTCCCCAAGTGTTTATTCAAGCTCTGTTTAATATTATAAAGTTTAAAATAAAGAGTTTCGGAGAATTGTAATTGCTGTCTGTTTGTAATTCCTTTAAATCAACTGTGTGTGCCGTTTCATAGCCAAATAAGCCGATCAGCTGTTTGGGGCTTTTTAGAAGGGGGCATGCGCTGAAGTAGTCTCTACAGGGAGGAGGGAAGGAAAGCACATGTTTTTTGCAAGTGCAGTGATGCAAATATGCGCATATTCTGGCCAGAATCAGGATAAAGGGGGACCTATTTACTCATGTTTTTCATCAGTTGCAGCAAATCAGCGCAGATTTACTGCGCTGATTTACCTCGAGAAATCCTGTGTTTTAGGTGCTGCCTAAATGGGCCCTGAGTCCTGCTACTACTACAGGCCCACCTGGTTAAGGACTCAGAAGCTTCTCACTGGCTGTTCCCAGCTAGTGTTCTCACTAGGCCAGTTCACTCTGTAATCCTTTCACTCGCTTTTTAAAAATTATTTAAACAGGCTTTTAGTTGGTTGCATGGAATTATTTATGGTGTGTGTATGTGTTGTATTTTTAACTGAATGTATTTTTAAAAATTAATGGTGTTTTAATGGGCAGATCATTTAAATGTGTTTTCACTTTTTTATTATCAAGTTTTAGTTTGTCTTGTTTTTAAGGTTTTTTTTCTGTACTGGGAGAAAGGCGGCATTTAAATTAAACAAATATGGTACATTAGAGAAAAATTAATTGAATGGTTTTTAAGTTAACACAAGCATAAAAGAGCCCAGAAGAGCTATATACCAAGTTTTGCCACCCAGGAATGCAAAATGAAAGTACTATTAAAAAATGAAGTCATCAATTGAAGCCCATTTAAAGCAGTAGGCTTAGGATAGCAAAAGAATTAATGGAACATGTAATGACTGACAGAATTGTGTAGGGTTAATGGTGATAAAGCTAACTGGGTTTTTGGACTTAGAATTAGATAAATGAGTGGAAGACAGACGTGTGAGTGCCCATTATGCAAAACAGCAAAGAATGGGATCTGTGTATTCACAAGCAGTTCTTTCTTGATTACTGCTTGCTGTGAACTTCTCAAAGGGCAATATGGACTTTCAGTCAGATCAAAGAAGGATGCTGTTTCATTCTAATTATCCTGTGTGCCCATAGATGCCTCGCATATGGCTTGATTACTGCCAGTTCCTCATGGACCAATGTCGGATCACTCGTACACGCAGGACCTTTGACCGGGCACTCCGGGCCCTACCCATCACACAGCACCATCGTATCTGGCCACTTTACCTGAAATTTGTGCGCTTGTATCCATTACCTGAAACAGCTGTACGAGTCTACCGCAGATATTTGAAGGTATAGGACCATCCTGTTTAAAGATGCTAATCTTATCTGGGGATTTTCACCTCTGTGTTACGTAGTTACACTCCTCATGTAAGCCTTGTATTCTTTGTGCTATCGCCAACATTTTGTTATGTTTTGTTTTGTTAGACTATGTTCCTTAACTGGCATTGGTGTGGAGTCAGAAAATTTATTTCAGTTTGTAGTTTGACACTCTTAATGGAGTATTGTATTTATGCAGGGATATTGGAAGATCAGAAGAAAATGACTTCCTGTATTGAGACTGAATATATGACTCACTTAGCTTCTAAAAGTAAAATGGAATGATCGTTCCAAATCAAAGTCTTTACTTGCAGGAAGTGTGACAACAGTCTATTTGACACATTTCTAATTCTCTCAGATAAGAATGTAAATTTACAAATTTTTGTTTTTTTAAAGTTGGACTGCCATCATTTTTATATAAGCAGATTTGTGAGGGTTTTAACATCAAATGTGACCCAGAAATCTTTAGAACTGGTTAAATGAAATAATTTTGCTGAAATGAAACATTGGACTTCCAACTGTAGCCTAGGATTCACAGATTAGTTTTACCATTCCTGAATTGGTTTGTACTAATAGCATCCCCTAGTTTTCTATTCTTTCTCTGTATGTACATACTTTAAGACACTGGGGGATGAGATGCAGAGGAGGTGAGAGTTCCTGATTTTTTTCAGATTGAATAAGTCTTACAGAGAGCAGGCTTTTGTAGTCCTTCATGAAGAGCTTCATCTTCCGTAATTCCCTTTCAGGTACAGATATTAAAGATAAAGATAGGGAATTATATTGTCCTCCAGATGTTGTAGGAGTATAAGTCCCAATAGCTCTAACCAATATGACCAGTAGTGATTAATGATGAGGATTGCAATCCAATAAACTCTACATTGTAAATAATCCCTTCCCCTGTCTTAAAGAGAGGAGACATGGAAGTAATATTTTACTAGATAAACAGCTCCTCTTTTGTAGCTTGAGATTACAAGTTGCTTCTTAGTTTCAGAATCTTGGTTGAATGCACCACTCTATGAAAAATGGCTACTATAAACCTGTAGTTGGCTGTCTTTTTTCTTGTGACTCTTTCAGTTGGCACAAATCTAGTTATTATTGAACTAAAAACACGACAACTTAACGTTCCCATCTATGCTTAATTAACTTTGAGTGACTCACTGTCAATGGCTGTGAGAATTCTGACAGATGCAGCACTTGGAACCAGGTTAATGGTTGGATCTTTCACACATTGCCTACCAATTTTTGTTTAGAATAGTTAGGATACAATTTCATTTTGTAAAAAAAGAAATGAAAATATTGTTTGTAAATGGGTTTGAAGTCCAGTGACTTTCCTAATTATGATTGCTTTGTTTTTGTTTTTTTTAAAAAAACACTGTTGGGATTAGAACTGCATAAAATCTGGGAATAGCCGAGAGCAAGAACTCCCTAGTTCTTTTCTTGACTTGTCCTTAATCTGTTATTTACTGTTGGCAAAATATAGGTTCTCCCATGGAATAGCCGTAGTCTGTTTGACTAGTCTATGTTATGAATCCAAAGATGTTCCTGTTCTTTTGTGCAGAGTGTTCAAGGAATAGTAAGGCAGTTTAGACCAATGAGACACTTTGGGGACTAAATTTGGCTTTAACACTATTCATATAACATTTATTGAAATACAATCATCACAGAATCATATCAGAATCACATCAAGGGAGAGCTCTCATGCACACACACATTCACGCATACTCACTCACACACAGGCCTGCTCCGGCAAAGATGATCAGTCTTTTCCGAGGAGGTGCGGATGCTCCGTTGCCATGGATCAGGAAACGTGCATGTTCTTGGGTTCCCCTTCATTTATAGGCCAAAATCCATCTGCTATATGCAAAGTGTTTCATATATTTCCAGAATCAGCACTTTAATCAGTCTGCTATGTGCTATTGCATTGGTATACCAAGGGTTCTGATGCTTGGATGCATTTCTGTTGTAGCTGAGTCCAGAGAATGCTGAAGAGTATATTGAGTATCTGCGTTCCATTGATCGCCTAGATGAGGCTGCTGTCCGCCTTGCTGCCATTGTGAATGATGAACGCTTTGTTTCCAAGGAGGGCAAATCCAATTATCAGGTGAGGCATATTATTTTAGCCTCCAAAAATGTATGGGGCATCTCTCCTTTCCTCCATCTCAAGATACCTCCTGTGATATCTGCTTTTCCTGCATCTCAGGGCTTCTCGTGGTTTTTGACACTTTGTTCTCTTCTTTACAGCTATGGCACGAGCTCTGTGACCTCATCTCACAGAATCCAGATAAGGTGAAATCTCTTAATGTGGGAGCCATCATCCGGGGTGGTCTGACCCGTTTCACTGACCAGCTGGGCAAGCTGTGGTGTTCCCTGGCTGACTACTATATCCGCAGTGGTCATTTTGAGAAGGTAGGAATCTGTATCAAGAGTTTTCCAATATATGCCCAAGACATAGTTGGAGACAGAACTTGCTGGGAAATTCATAATGGCACAGATCATACTATACAGCTTTCAGACACTTGAGCAGTATCTTTGAATTCCTGATCTATCTGGTCTGACCAAGGTCTTTTTCAGTGATTAGAACAGGGAAACATGGGAGTGGGACAAAATAATCTACACAAGAGAAGGAATTGTAAAAAACTTGAGAGGTTACTGAAAAAACTTTAAAATGAGAGAAACTAATGAACTAAGAAGAGTCAAGGAAGAGGTTTAAAGTGCAGCAATTGTGCTAATGGCCACATTAGGGGTTTTTTTGTTTTGTTTTTTAAACCTCCAGCTTGGGTATAAGTGGAATGTCCAGTGATTTTTTTAAGTTCTTGGGTTTTGTTTGATGCTGAGATCATCAAAAGGGTAGGGAAAACCATAACAGATAAGCAGGAGAAGGCTGCCGAGAATTGGTACTCAGTAATAGAGTCTCTCTTTTGTTGATATATGGACAAAACTCCAAGCCTTCCAGTTGAAGCTTCAGGTGATCCTGCAATTCCTGTTGAAATGAGGATCAAAAATACAGTTTTAATCAGGGGATGTTGAATTTGAGGCATGAATTAATCCCATTATTTCCCCCTTTTTAATTGTTTGAGCTCTGAGCTCAGGCAGTGATCGCTTTGGGAAGAGATGGGTGACCTATCAGCGTTGTTCAGTCTCAACCAAGAGGCAGCTTCCTCTTTGAGTGAATCAACACTAGAATTGATGTGGTTTGACACCACTTAACTGCCATTGCTCAATGCTATGGAATCGTGGAAGTTGAAGTTTTACAAGGTATTTAGCCTTCTCTGCCAAAGGGGGCTGGTGCCTTTCCAAACAACAAATAGTATTGAGCCATGGCAGTTAAAGTAGTGTCAAACTGCATTAATTGTTCAGTGTAGATGCACCCTTGGACCATTGATTCCTCCTTTACTGCAAAAGGTGGGTTGTTGACTTTGCTTCCTTAAACCCAGTTTCTTTTAAAGTTATTGGACAAATAAAAGCTGCTGGATGGTTGCTGCTGAGAACAGAGGCACCTAACAAGCCCACCTTTGTGAGCTGGACCAGTGGCAGTGACCTCTTCATGCTGTCTCTCTTAGGCTCGTGATGTGTATGAAGAAGCTATTCAGACAGTGATGACGGTGCGGGATTTCACTCAAGTTTTTGACAGCTATGCCCAGTTTGAAGAGAGTATGATTGCTGCAAAGATGGAGACCACATCAGAGATGGGGCGTGAGGAGGAGGGTAAGGATGGATGGAGGTTGATGCTGCTCCTTTCCTTTAGGAAGAGAAGCATGTCTCACTTTAGGGAGTGAGAACATATGCCAGGACCAGTGAGATATCTTGAAGTTATCCATGAGCCTTGCCAAACCATTTACTTTATAGTGAATGTTTCTTGTGATGGTGCCATCATTGAGAGAACTTTCTGTTTAACAGGGAAAACTCCACCACACCCCAACAACTATGACAATTCCTAGTTCCCTACATCCTAGATGGATACATGGAACTTGGGATCACTAGAATATTTTGGTAAGAACATTGATGCCTTCCTACCCTTCTTCATTCCTGTTCCTTTTTTCCATGGGGAAACAGATGATGTCGACCTGGAGCTGCGCCTGGCACGCTTTGAGCAGCTTATCACACGCCGGCCTCTGCTTCTCAACAGTGTCCTTCTGCGCCAGAATCCTCACAATGTGCATGAATGGCACAAGCGAGTGAAGCTGTATGAAGGCAAGCCTCGAGAGGTAAGAAAACTCTTAGCAAGAAGGACCCGTTCTCGGATCCAGGAGGGGAAAACTACAGAATCCTTAGGATAGCCAAGGTTGGAGTACACAGCCCTGTTAAGTACTGGGACTTAGTACTTGTATAACAAGTTATGTTTCTGAGACTGGCATGAACAATGAAATTCAGGTCTTGGTGTTGATCTGAGTTCCATCCCTGAACTGGGAACTGCTACAACCCAACTACAACCAGACTGATAGAAGTATTTGCTCAGCATTTGTATCTGTGAAAGAAGAGGAGAAAGAGAGGTGGAACATAGCTGTACAGGGGATTTTAGCTTGAAGGCTAGGCAACCATGTTGTGATGAGCTAAACATATAATGAACCTTTTCTCCCTATTTGTTGCTGTTCTGTGATCCATGACATGGGGGAGTGGGAGTCTCTGTCTACAAAGAAGCAAACTCATACCTGGAAGAAAGAATTGGTTACATGAGATGATCTCTCTTAATACTAATCTACTGTGCTTCACAGCAAGGCCCATTGAGCTGTGCAGGAAGAAATGTGAAGATGAATGCTTATTTTCTTTTACTGCCTTCTGCCTTCTCTTTCCAGATCATCAACACGTACACAGAAGCAGTGCAGACGGTTGACCCATTTAAAGCCACTGGGAAGACCCACACACTGTGGGTTTCTTTTGCCAAGTTCTATGAGGTCAATGGACAGATAGAAGATGTGAGTGGTGCCTTCCATTTGCCCTTTTTTCAGCTGTTGCCTACATTCACAACAGAAAGGAGTGGATTCTAGGCAGTTAATACTCCACAGGCTAATCTGTACAACCCTTAATAAGACCATTGGGGCTGTGGAAAGGGGAATGGTTCTTAGCGATGCGGCATTGCTCCAATAAAGAGCATTACCTTTCATGCGTAACTTAGCCCAAATAAAAGAAAAGCTGTAACTGGTGGGCAGGGGGCTTTTCAGGGCTGGATTACATCCTAACCTTGCCTGCCTCACTTGTCCCAGGCCAGAACCATCTTTGAAAAGGCCACCAAGGTGAATTACAAGCAAGTAGACGAACTTGCCAGTGTGTGGTGTGAGTATGGAGAGATGGAGTTGCGGCATGAGAACTATGACCAAGCGCTACGCATCCTACGGGTAAGAAAAACAGTGAACAATGGAAACAGCCCAAAGGATCTGATAATAAAGTAGGAGAGGTTCTTTAAGCTCTTCACAGGGTTAGAGTTTGGTTTGTTGTTTTGTTTTTTTATTGAAGAGCTATTTACGTTTTCAAATTCATGCACAGGTCATCTCTATTCTGTGCATATCTTCCTAGAGCAATGGTTCTCAACCTGTGGTTACCCAGATGTTTTGGCCTTAAACCCCCAGAAATCCTAATAGCTGGAAAACTGGCTGGGATTTCTGGGAGTTGTGGGCCAAAACACCTGGGGACCCACAGGTTGACAACCACTGTCCTAGAGAGAGAAGGATTTAGTGACTGGAATGGAAAAAGCCTCTCCATTGCCCCACGAGCAAAATAGCACATTATAGATACAAAAATGCAGACACCAAGACCCGTGAATTTTTCTGTCCAGAAGGATAAAGCAAGCAGCCTAGTCTTCCTCCTGTTGGAAGGCAAATGTGTGGGTCCACAAGTTCTGAGTGTGTTTTCTAAATGAGCCCAGTTCTTAGTCTTCACCATGTGCTTTTAGGAATTGTTGTATCACAGACTGTTTCTTGCACTTTTGCCAACATCAATGTTTCCTTGTCCCGTCAGAAAGCTACAGCCATCCCAGCTAAGAAAGCAGAGTATTTTGATTCCTCAGAACCTGTGCAAAACCGTGTATACAAGTCCCTCAAAGTTTGGTCCATGTTGGCTGATTTGGAAGAAAGTCTGGGCACTTTCAAGGTAACTGTGGCTTTCTTGGTTTCTTTTGTTCCTAATCACCTTGTCCAGACAGCAGAAGTACAAGTTATGTTTAGCATTCCAAAACTGTCCACCTGTGTGGGTGAGGTAGTGAACCTATGCTTTGTAGTGGATCAGTGTATACAGGTATTGTTCCATGCAAAATGAAAAATTAGAAATATTGACCATGTATGTAAGGTGGATTTGAAACATAAACTAACTATGTATTTAGACTTGGGTCCCATCTTCAAGATTTATAAATATGTATATGTAAGTATTCCAATACCTTGGGAGAAAAAGGGTTTCCAGTATGAAACACTTTTGCTCTCAAGCATTTCAGATAAGAGATACTGAACCTGCATTCATTGTGTGTTCCTAACAGTATTACTGCACTACTCCATGGCTGATTTATTATTTAATAATATTTAATCTTTTTTTGTTTATGTGTGTTTGGGAATTGTGAGAGGAAGTAAATCCTGGGCAATAAAGGGAGAATAAACATCTGGAGATTAGATTAAAGACAAATTAGAAATCTGTTTCTGGTTTAGAGTGGCAAAAAATTTACTATTGGGAGAAGCTGCCATCCGAGGGAATTCCTTTGCTGCGTGAGAATTCTGAAGACTAGAAAGAGTCTTTTAAGGGATGCGTAAGGCAGCATTAAGCATTTGAACTTGTTTCTAACTGGTACTGAGTCAAATCTTAGATGTTATAGTGAATTCTTAATTTGTGAGTTACCACTAGACATATAGCTCATCTGAGCCATTCAGTGTAAGACACATTCACAGTTCTTTGCCCTCTTTAAAACATTGTAGAGATGTTTTCCTCTTCCCATCCCTTTTTGGTCGTAGTTTTGAGATAGCAGTAAAACACTGAGGCTGTCTGCTTCTTTCAGAGAGTAGTGAGACAAAGAGAATTGGTGTCCATTTCCCCTTGTACGTCTGATTATATCAAGCTACTTAACATGAAGCCCACTTGTTTGGGTCATTGGTCTGCCTGTGCCTCACTTACATTCATTGCTTCTAAATGCTCCCACAATCTAGCTGGGAGCTGTTATGGGACCCCCTTTTTGTGTCATACAAGCCTAGGGAGCATCCTACATTGACAAGTGATGAGTGGCAATAATAATAATAATAATAATAATAATAATAATAATATATTTCGCCCTTCTCACCCCGAAGGGGACTCAGGGCAAATCACAGTACACATACACAGCAATGCTGCTTTGTATAGATGATACACCGATAGAACAGAAAGGAGGTGTGTTGTTTTGACTTGGTGCCAGTAACCTATGACTGAAAAGACATGCTCTGTTGTTAGCAGGGACACAAGGATATGATAAGGGATTCTTTCCTTGTCGTCTCCACACTGCCTTGGGAGATAGGAACAGGACTAGGGGATCTTGCAATGCCTGTAATTCTGATATTGTAGTGATCCGGTGACCCTAGTATCAAAGCTTCTTCTGTGTTACCTTCCATAGTCTACTAAAGCTGTGTATGACCGCATTCTGGACCTCCGCATTGCCACCCCCCAGATCATCATCAACTATGGCCTCTTCCTGGAAGAGCACAACTACTTTGAGGAGAGCTTCAAGGTGAGTTGATGGTGTCCCTCTGCGCTCTATAGCAGCCAGGATAATAGAATTGTACCTGGTTTGGAGCTGCTGATGTTGCAGAGGAGAAAACTTCAAACTTGAAGCAGCTAAAATATGCTTAGCACTGTTGCTTAGATAACAGAAGAAAACCCTGCAGAGCCTTCAACTCTAGCATCTTTGGACAAACTGGGAAGGGAATATATATCAGGTTATGCAACAAGGGCTGAGTGAAACAGAACTGCAACAAAATGAATGATTTACCATATTTACTCGAACCTAATGCTTTCCTTTTTTGGCTAAATTACTTTCCCAAAATGAGGGTGTGCATTAGATTAGTGTGCTATGGTACTCTTAGTACTGAGCCAAAGCAAAAGAGGAAACTTTTGCACTTTGAGCTGCTCTTTAAGGAACGTCATTTGTACTTGAATTGCCATGGCTCGGTGCTATTCAGTGCTGGGATATGTAGTTTGATGAGGCATCAGCATTCTCTGGCAGCCCCCATGACTCAGTTGCATTGAACCTGGCCAGTTAAAGTGGGTTCATTCTGCCGTATAGATTCTCCCCAAGCTTATTTTTTCCATTCTTGAAAGTGTTGGTACGCTAACATTTTTGTTTTTAAAGAAGGAATTCTTAATAGGCAGCGATTGTAATATGCACTTTTTTGGCCAAATTACAAACAATGCACTTTTTGCTGCTGTGCATTACATTTCCCAGCAAATACTTTTTGGGTTTCAGAGTTTTGAAAATTTGAGGTGCACATTAGATTTGATGGTGCATCAGACTTGGGTAAATACAGGTATATTCTACAGTGTGTTGCTAAAATGCTGAACAAGCTGAGACTTTTGGAAAAGAGGTAGAGTGAGGAGAACAGAGGCTCATAGTTATGTGCTAGAACACACAATTTGCATGCAAACTGTTCCTGGCATCTCTGATTAAAATGCCTCTTTGGTTAATAAGACTAGAAAAGGACTACTCTGTTCTGGAGACCTTGGATGGCTGCTAGTGGTCAAAGTAGATGCTATGGTGATTTGATTTAGTGTGTCAGTTTTATACATTCATGCAAGGAATGGCAGGAGCTTTCTGAGACAAAACTCCCAGTTCTCACTGTCTATTCTTTCTGGCAGGCATATGAGAGAGGCATTTCACTCTTCAAGTGGCCAAATGTGTATGACATCTGGAATACCTACCTAACAAAATTCATCGACCGCTATGCTGGCAAGAAGCTGGAGCGTGCTCGGGACCTCTTTGAACAGGCATTGGATGGCTGTCCCCAGAAATATGCTAAAAGTATGTGATTCTATGAATAGGGTGGAGATGTTAATCCATCCCAGTGAAGTGGGTGGACAGAGGTTGATAGGTGATCAAAGAAGCTGAGTCTTGTGAAAGTGCAGCCAGAGTTGTATCCTGTCCTGAGCAATTTCATTTGGTAGCTGGTTAGAGGGGATTAAGTCTTTCGTGGGGCCTAATAAATGTTTATCTTTTAAGTACTGTAGGTAAAAAATGCTTCTCCATCTCCCCCTCCCTCACTGAAGGAGAGCGATGTGGTCAGACTAACTCCCTGGAGGCAGGGTTTGTTTATATCTTTTGATCTGATATAAAGAGTTCCATAACTCTACACCCATAAGCGACAAAAGAATGACCAAAGAGCCAGCGAGAGATAGCATGACTTGCATTTTCTTAGCTATCTGTTCTTATCTATCTGACTATCTATTCTTAGCTATCTATCTCCTGTATGCAAAGCTGGAGGAGGAATATGGCTTGGCCCGCCATGCTATGGCAGTGTATGAGCGAGCCACTCAGGCTGTGCAACCTTCAGAGCAGTATGACATGTACAATATCTACATCAAGAGAGCCGCTGAAATCTACGGTGTCACACACACCCGCAGCATCTATGAGAAGGCAATTGAGGTTAGTTTTTTCCTCTCCAAACAATGCTAATTGCAGGTCAGATTACATCCCCCAATTTATAGAGAAAGTAATTTGTCCCATATTTATTCCCTATTTGAATAGATGAGAATAAATAAATAAAAATGAATAAATAACAACAACAATTGGGGCTTTCCAGAAGCAGATATTTTTATTTGGGGCAGTTCTTTCCCAACTGTGTATGTGTGTTGGTATCTGGGAGAAAACCAGGCACCCAAAAATGTCACTTGGGGACACGATACCTACTTTGCCTTAAAACAAAAGAAGTGTAACCCTTGTGTCATCACCACTAACCAGCCTGGGGACATTGTGCCATGTGTTCTTGTTGTCTAATACAGTTCCAAGTGTTGAGTGCAATTTGATAAACCCTTGTTCACTTGAGACTGCCTTTTCCTGTGAACATTTCCTTGGAGCCTTTCTATGGCCCATTCAATGATGAGGGCAGTGGGAGCAGCGGGGAGAATTTCTTATGTATTGATATCCCACCCTCTTGCTTTGGGCAGTCTGCCCAGGGAGCTCATTTTCTTGCTCACTTGGGCTTCTTTTGTCACTTAAGAGCTTACCGATTTCTTAACACTGGCACTTTTTTTCTGCTGATACTGTAGTCTTACTGTTTTGTGCATTTTCATTTTATCTGTTACTGCTAGTTATTAGCTGCTTTGGAAGTAGAAAAAGGTGGGGTACAACTGTCAACAAATGACCTTGTCGTCCAGGTGCTGTCAGATGAACATGCCCGGGAGATGTGCCTGCGTTTTGCTGATATGGAGTGCAAGCTGGGTGAAATAGATCGGGCTCGGGCCATTTATTCCTACTGTTCACAGATTTCTGATCCCCGTGTAAGTGACCTGTTACAAGTACGAGATAGCTGGTTAGGCATCTTCACACAATTGTTCTTTATTTCCAAGAAAAAAAGAAAAAAATAGATGCTCTTTTGGATGAGCTAGGTTCAAATGAAGACAGGTTGGAAATAGGTGCCAGCATCATGGTGATTCTGGGAGACCAGGGTGGAATTCCTGCTTAGCCATTGAAACCAGCTAAATGGCCTTTGGGAAGCCAAATTCTCTCATTGGCAGAAGAAGGCAAATATTAGGCCCCTTTGAATAAATGTAAAGAAACCCCTGTGATAGGTTCATTTTAAGATTCCCATGAGAAAGTACTTGAAGGCACACAACAGCAGCAAAGGTTAGACATCCTAGCTCTTTATACCCTTCAGATATTGATTGGTAACAGTGATATTTTTGCAAATATATAACATTCTGTAACTTTTCATATATTTGGGGATGAAGACTTAAAGGGGGGGGGGGGAGGAGTTGTTCTCTCCATAGTCTGTTGCTTAAGGACTGGCCAGATCTGATGTAGAGAATATGTAGAACAGCAGCAATTGACTCTACATTTCTGCATTTAGCTCCATCTTCCCTGTATTGCTCTTGCCATGATAATGCAGAAATGCTGAAATGAAAGGTTTTGCTCAAGCATTACTGCTTCTTCACTAATTGCTCCTGAAACACGGACCTGTTTCCTCTCTCTAGACCACTGCCAACTTCTGGCAGACATGGAAGGAATTTGAAATCCGACATGGGAATGAAGACACTATTCGGGAGATGCTGCGCATCAAAAGAAGCGTGCAGGCGACCTACAATACTCAAGTCAATTTCATGGCCTCTCAAATGCTTAAAGTTTACAGCAATGCCACAGGCACAGGTAAGCTTTGCTGTGCTACTGGACAGAAGGCAGTGGCAGCTGTATCTCCTTCCTACTCCTCCCTTCTGCTTCTCTTCTGCTTTCAGTGTCTGACTTGGCACCTGGACAGAGTGGCATGGATGACATGAAGCTCTTAGAGCAGCGGGCAGAGCAGCTGGCAGCTGAAGCAGAAAGAGATCAGCCTCGAGCGAAGGAGAAGATCCTGTTTGTCAGGTATATATTAGTGTCGGCCAAAGACTCCCTCCCTCTATTTTGGCAAAACATCCAGGGCAGGAACTGGGCTCTTCTGAAATCCTCCGAATGCCCCTTGCCCAGGGTATATCTGCTGATGTAAAGGTCAAGATCACAAGATCAGCCTCTCACTCAGCTGGTGGTTTTCCTTGCCCCCCACAGGAGCTTATCAGGGGTTCATCCTCTGGTCCACCTACCCTAGAGACCATATTTTTTTGGAAGTTGATAAATAAAACCAATGTGTATCAATCAGTCCTGCAAATGTGAAGGCTGTGTGGTATAGTTTAGTGGTTCCCAACCTTTGGGCCTCCAGAGATTTTGGACTTTAACTCCCAGAAATCCTAGCCAGCTTACCAGCTTTTATGAACGGTGGGAGATGAAGTCCAAAACACCTGGAGGCCCAAAGGTTGAGAACCACTGGAAAGCTGTTGGTAAGAGGTGCTATACGGGAAGGATTAAAGCAGGGGTCCTCAAACTAAGGCCCGAGGGCTGGATACGGCCCTCCTAGGTCATTTACCCGGCCCTCGCTCAGGGTCAACCTAAGTCTGAAACAACTTGAAAGCACACAACAACAACAACAATCCTATCTTATCAGCCAAAATCAGGCCCACACTTCCCACTGAAATACTAATAAGTTTATATTTGTTTAAATTGTTCTTCACTTGGATTATTGTAATGTTTTAAGTGGGTTTTTTTGCACTACAAATAAGATATGTGCAGTGTGCATAGGAATTCATTCATGCTTTTTTCAAATTATAATCCGGCCCTCCAACAGTTTGAGGAACTGTGACTTGGCCCTCTGTTTAAAAAGTTTGAGGACCCCTGGATTAAAGAGTAAGGCTTTCGTTTCCCTTTGTTCCCATGTGCTGTAGGCCTATGTAGACCACTTGGAAATGTTATTTTATTAATTATGGTCACTCACATAGCTGTGCTTGTCATGTTAATGCTTAACTAATTATTCTGTATGTTCTGATATCCAGTGTAACTTGGAGTTACACTCTGGCACTTTAGTTGTGATTTGATAGCAGCTAGTTTTAACTACAGATCCTCTGCATTTCAAAATTATTTTATGTGTTGATAGTGGTTGTTTTTTGCAATTTTTATGTGATATTGTTTTATTCTCATGTACTATTTATGTTATTATATTGCACTTGGGGTGCCTTGTAAGCTGCCCCGAGTCCCTTTTGGGAGATGGTGGTGGGATATAAAAATGCTTACTATTATTATTACATTTTGAGGTATAGAAGAGTGATAGGAAGCTGGGTGGATAGCTTGGTCGCCTTATTAGCGAAAGCTATATGTGTGAATTTTTTCCTTTAAGAATGAGTGGATCTCAGAATACAGCTGTTCCTTTTGCCAGATACTAGTTTCCCCCTTATTATTTCTAGGAGCGATGCTTCCCGCAGTGAATTGGCTGAACTCACCAAACAGGCCAACCCTGATGAAATTGACATTGACTTGGACGAAGGAGATGAGAGTGAGGACAATGAGCCTGATGGTAAGAGAAGGCTGGTACTGGGTATGGCTTAATCCTTTTTTTCCTCCTTGTCCTCCATACCAACTCTCATTTCTTCTTTCTTACAGAGGTTCAGCTGGAGCAGCAAAGCGTCCCTTCAGCTGTTTTTGGAGGACTAAAGGATGACTAAGTATCCTGCTATCTTTGGAGGTCTTAAGGATGTCCTTAGTGAATGAACTGCTTTCAGTGAGACTACAGACTATGTCCTGTGAATAAACTTGCCCATAATGTAAGCAGCTGCTTTCTTGCAATGGCCTAAGCTACTGCTCTATTCTGTCCAAAAATGTTATTTATAAAATAATTTTGTCAAAAGGGTGTTGTAGTTTTTTGTGGTAAAAGATAGGAAATGACATCATTTGCTGTGCTCTGCATATATAAGCTTAATTGCCAATAAGTTCTGTCTGATTTTTTGCTGCCTCTCAGTGAGAATCATAACCTCAAAAAGAAGGTGCTAAGTATACATGGAACAGAAAGTGAGGCTATATATGAAACTTACTCTTAAGATGAGAAAATTACTCTCTTTGTGAGAAGTTGAGCTCTCGTAATAGAATGACTTTGTATATTTAAGAGTTTGTTTCACAGCTATAGTCTTATAATTATGTATCTTGGAGCAGTTTTTGTCTCTTAAGTGTGGAGCTCCCATCATCCGCAACCAGCATGCCCATGTTTCTGGAAGATGGAAGGAGTTCTAGCATGACTGATTTTCTGTATCTGCATCAGCTTATTTTGTTGTCACTGGTGACTTTACAAGAGAGCAGTAGGTACTGCGGTCAATAAGCATCAACTTGAAGCATAAATTATGTTTGCCCTCAGTTAAGGAAGAGGCTTGCCACCTATGACCAGTTTATAAAGTGGAAAGAACATTACAGTAGTGTGTGTGTAGGGCTGTGTTAGAATTCTAAAATCCTAGAGTTGGAAGAGACCCTAAGGGCCATCCAGTCCAATCCCTTTCCTTATGACATCCTTACAAATATTTAGACATGGCTGTCCTTCCTTCTCTCTTTGGATGCCAAATTACAGAAAGAACAGATCACATTTGCCGATCATTCTTGGGCCATGGACCCTTTTAAAAGTTAGGTGTTTTGCTTCTTTTCCCCCCCAAATTAACCAAGTAATGACCAGAAACAAACTCATTTAAGTTACTTTATTAAGCAGCCAGGGCAAAGTCCCCACCTGCTTTTTACACCAACCCAACCCTGCACTATACTGAACCCCCCCAAACACCTACATGACATTCAGTCAGCAACAAACAACCACGAGAGACCAGGAATCAGGGCAGGGAATCCAAGCTGTGTGACTGTGCCCCCCACCACACGCTCTGCCTTGAGATTAAGCAGAGGTGGATGGGGGAAAGAAGGGCTTGAGTGACGTGGTGATGGGACCTAGCAGCACTCTGGACCAAAATGTCCTCTCTCTTAAAAGGGATTAAAGGAGCAACCTACATTCACTGTCTCTAGCCTTGGTGCCAATGCTTCAGACTAGTGCCTAGCATCTGGGGAAGGAAGATAACTTGGGGGCGCACTGTTCCCCAGAGTGGTAGGTGTCTTCTTTCTTTTGGCAACTCAAATTAGGATCCACAGAGACCTGCTCTGGGACTATATCAACAATCAGCTTCCAGGCATTCAACGCAAAGTGGCCAGCTAAAGCGTGCTGGGCTTCACCAGAAAGACAGACTCTTTATTCCCAAAATGCCTGCTAAAAAGTTACCCCTTTCCCCACCCCTACTCCAAATAGCCCTTGTGCACAAGAAGGAGGAGACTAAAAATGTTCAAGAGGAAAAGACATTCAGTGAAAGATACTGAAGGAAGAAACATACATACACACACCCTGCTGTGATACCCCACCATGCCAACCTCATATACAAATTAACCCAATCCCATTGTTCGAAATGCAATTTGCTCCTTTTTATATACAAATAATTGAAAAATCATTAAATAGCTCCAATATATATATATGTATAGTATGTATAAAATATAAACAAGGACAGCCAGGGAATGAGAAATCCACCACAGAACCAGGGAGGGCCTGGGGACCTGTCCCTGGGCAAGTAGGAGTCAGAAAAAGAGCCCTGTGGTTTCTCTGGCTGTGGCCTGACATTCAGATGGTGGCTGGAGGAAGGCAGACCGCGCACACCCACCCCCCAAGCCCTATGTAGGGCAGCGTCACTATGGCAACTCTTAGCCGCTAGCTTATCATGGGATTTGGCAGTTTCCAGAGCATCTGTCCTCTCCTTCTTTCTCCCACCCCAATGCTGATAGTCAATGGTTGCCTCATGCTGAGTGCAGGTATCAGAACTATAGAAAAGGTTCTCAGCTGGTTCTGATCCAGCCAGACAGCAATGGTCCATGCCAAAATGTACACCCATGCTTGGAAGCCCTGTCTACTCAAGCCACTCATCATGGAAGACCCCATGTATCTACACTGGGCTGGCAACTTAAGAGCAGCCCAAAGTTCATGTAGAAATAGAGAAGACAGTAGACACCAAGCTTGGCAGGTGCTGGTTATTTTGGAGTACCGGGCTTCTTGGGGGTGCCTGGCTTCTTGGTCTGCCAGAGATGGCCTTGGATGGTGAAGGCATCCACACTCATGGACATGGTCTTGCTGGGAATCTGGGTAAAGCGCTTGCGATCAGAGCTGTACTTGTAGATGCCTTCGATCATGGGCAAAGTGATGGTTCGTGGACCATAGCCTGCCAAGCGCGTGAGTTCATCTGTCTCCCCTGAGAGCGTGTAGAGTGCGCGGAACTGGCAGCTTGAATCACGGAAGAGAATGAGGAAGTGATTGGCTTTGCTCTTCTCAACTTCCTAATATGGCAGAAAAGAGAGGAAAGGTGTAATTTGCAGTTTTGTAAGAACAAAATGAAGTATAAAGGCATTCCTGCCGCATTTGAAATGTCGTTATCTACCGCTGATATTCTGAGTACCCTCCAATGAGCTTGAAAGTGGCAGGTGGAGCTTCCCCACCTTATTCTTAGGACATCATGTGACTGTCCCAGAGTCACGGAGTTCAATGGCTCAACGTGACTTGAATGTGGGGTTCCCAAGTCCTAGTTTAAAACTCTACCACACACTGACTCTCATCTGCCCTGCAAGTACTAGAAGAATAGTTATAGGTTCTTGTGGATAACTACAAAGCAAAACAACGTTTTCTTCATATCCATGGATAGAAGGAGAAATGTGTGCTACTTTCAGCTATGATGGATCTGCCACCACAAAGGTGGCATCTCTTCCCTTCTGGCAGAAAGTTCAATTGCTTTCACATCTCAACCAGCATTCTGCCCAAACACCTGTCCTTTATTTTCATCTTATATCATACCTAGGAAATTTAAGGATTTGTAAGTTACACAGCATTTCTTTAAGTGATAACAGGATTAGTGTCTCAGGGTTAACCACAAGTGTCATTGTAATTGAGATGTGGTGGTCTGTCTTGCGGGTTAAGTGGTGTTTTATCTTGTTCTAACCAGGTTTGCAGTCCTGTGAAAGAATAAGATCTGTAGCCTGGTGGGGGGGCTCATGGATCCAAATGGACTCCATGGCAGAGATGGTGTTTCATCAGTTTTAGCTGGTCTACCAGCTACTACTCAAACTGGGATGGGCATATTGTGATCTGGGAGCTGCAGATCAACAGCATCTAGAAAATCACAACTTGCTCCCCAGTGGCCTGGTCAGAGATAGCTTGGTTGCAGTTTTCCATGCACTGATAAATTCCCATGTGGTATATGCAAACTACCTTTAAAGAGAGAGAGAGAGAGAGAGAGAGAGAGAGAGAGAGAAGATAAGATAGATAGATAAGATAGATAAGATAGATAGATAAGATAGATAGATAAGATAGATAGATAAGATAGATAGATAAGATAGATAGATAAGATAGATAGATAGATAGATAGATAGATAGATAGATAGATAGATAGATATTCCAGATGCTTCAGCTGCTGCAAGACAGAGCAACAAGACTGTTCAGCTGAGACTGGTTGTATCAAGTGCATTCCTCCTGCATTGTTTAACTGCAGCAGTTACTACTCAGTTCCTGGGCCCAATTCCAAGCAATGGTGCTAATCTTTAAATCTCCAAAAAGCTTAGAAATAATTTACTCAAAGGAGTGTCATCTTCTTTCTTCTTAAAATCACCCTTGGAGGCTCCACAATGCATAGTTTCTCATAATGCTTTCTTTTACATCAGAGATTTGAGGGAGAATGCTCTTCCAAACCTGCCTAGCGTTCTCATTATATACAAAGACACTGGTAAAATGTTTCTTTTATGGCAAGAGTTTCAATTCTAATTTGTTTCTTTGAAGCAAACCTTTACAGACCTTCAGGCAAACGTGCTATGTACACGGCCCCTTTTAAGAACCACTCCCCCATTTCAAACATATCCACCATCCTAATCGCCTCCAGCTTACCTCCAGGATGCGGTTCTTCTGGGGCTCATTGACTTTGCCAGCAAGGCAGCAGTGAGACAGGGCATTGTGGATAATGTATTTATTAGACTTGGCACTGGGCTCCTTGTACAGCTTTGGCCCTGCAGAGAAAAGGGAAGGATCAGCAGAGGCAACAAAGAAAAATCTTCCCTCTTACTCAGAGGAAAATATGTCGATGTGTATTTACAAATCCCTTGGACAGCATGAAGATGGGTTTTGAAGGTCCCCCAAGGCCCCTAGGTATACCACAGTAGCTAATGTCAGGTGGTTTTATTGAGGTATCTGGAAAATGTGGGATTCAGCTGAGCAGTGTGAGGGACAAAGGAGGGAAGCCAGGGAGCAGGGAGGTTTGGGAAGTGCAGGATGGAACAACAGCGACTTACCAGTGTATTCTGGAATGGAAGCGGGTGAGGAAGCGGTGGAGGCATTCTCCCAGTCCCGCTCCCGACTCTGGTTTGAAATCAACCGACTGGGGGACATTGGCCCTGAAGGGGATGCAGCTCTGTAGAAAATATCAATATTTCACCTTTGATTCCACAAACCCACAGCTGTACAACCAACCCAATTTTCTAAGGCATTCAACTACTTTGTCTTAGTTGCAAGATAAAAACAAGAATAACAATACAAGCAGGCAGAAGGCCCTGATCTCAGAACTAAAGGCTATCCACCAGCCACCCAAGTGCCAGTTGCATTGCAGGCTTCTTGCATCAGAGGAACAATTCCTGAAGGCTGTGGAGGAGCACGGCATACTCACCGAGAAGATCTTTTGATGGAAAGTGAATTACCAGGATCATTGGCTACTGTTGAAAGCGAAAGAGTTGACTGGGAGTACACCTTGCTGAGCTTGGATCCTAAGAAAAATATTGACAGTTAGGTGTTGACTTAGCACCTACACCCTGAAATAAAACTCAATTGACAAACATTCATTTGCCCTGCAGTAAAAGCCAAGTGCAAAATGTGCCCATCTTGGCAGACAAGTAGACAGCAAATGAAACAGATATGAAGTCACTAGGACAGCCATGAATATTTGGGCCATCTTTACCCCTGGAGCCTCAGAGAGGACATCAAAGATTCCCTCACTGGCACCAATGTCCTGCAGGAAGGAGATGAAAGACCATCACAACATCTCCTCTGCCCTTGAGCTTTGGTCCATTCCACTTCTAAAACATCCTCTATTCTTGTTTCTTAAAGAAGAGTGCAGCCTTGTTAAAATACAAAAATAAAAATCCTGTCTACTGGGCATTCCTGTCCTGCCTTTCCCTCCACACCTCCCAAGCAAGGCAGATGCGCCCCTTACCAAGGAGTCCTTTCACTGGGCTGCGGGCAAGAGCAGAGTCATCACAGAAGACCGTCTTGGGTCGCCCCTTCTTCAGGGCACGCACCGTGGTGGGCTTCTGCCGCAGCACCTTGTCCAGGTCTTCCATCAGCTTGAGCTGGTGACGCCGTAGGTACTCCTGGCGGGTGAAGTCGCCACGCCGTGTCCCAACTTCCTCCTCCTGTCGTGGACGCTCCTCCACCTGCAGCCTTAAGAAAAGTAGGCAAATGCACGCAGGGGTTATAAGCACTGACATATACGTTTGATCCAGGGCAAGAATCTTTGTACTAGCCCTTCCCCACCCTGCCAATATGCCATCAAAATTTTGACCAAGAATTGTTGTCATAGCTTAAGGAAGTAGCTTTCAAACTCTATTCTTTAAAAAATCCTGGAAATCTAAAAGCCTTTCTAGGATTTCTCAGTCAAAAAAATCAGTTGTTTATAAGATTAAGAGTTATAATTGCAATTTCAGCAGTAACTATAACAGACAAACATCTCTACTAAAGCGGTCCATTCCTGCGTTAAGCAACAAAATACAAAATTTTCATTTCATGCAGGGCAACAGCAATGCCCAAGAGGTCAGGCAAGTACCCTGCATCAACTGAATACATGCCCTACAGCTGGCATCTCTCACCAATACATGAAGATTTCACAAGGGATTTATGGGATTTCTCAGCCGTCTATCTTCAGAAGAAATGCCATGTTCACTAAAAGTCAAAACAGGTTTCTCAAAAGCAAGTCATGCCAGACTAGCTTTATATCTTTTTTGATAAGAGTTACAAACTTGGTAAATGACGGGAATGCAATTGATGTAACATATTTTGATTTCAGTAAGGCTGAATGTCAAGGTTCCTCATGACATTCTCACAAAGAAGCTAATAAAATGTGGGCCAGACAATGCTACTATTAGGTGGATTGGCAATTGGCTGACTGGCTGAACTCAAAAGGTGCTCAGCAATGGCTCCTCTTCATTATGGAGAGAATGACCAGTGGAGTGTCACAAGGGGTCTGTCCTGGGCCCAGTGCTATTCAGCAACTTTATCAATTACTTGGACAATTGAATTAAAGGCTTGCTGATCAAATTTGCATATGACCCCCCCCCCCCCCCCCAATTGGGAGGGATAGCTAATATTCTAGGATCATAATCCAAAATGACTTGAACAGATTATAGGGCTGGTCCAAAAATAAAATGAATTCCAACAAAGAGAAACGTAAGGCAGAAAAAAATGAAATGTACATATAAAGGATGGGTGATATCTGGCTTGAAAACAGTACATGTGAAAAGGATTTAGGTGTCTTAGCAGACCACAAGATGAGCATAAGCAAACAGTGGGATGCAGCAGCTAAAAAAGCCATTGTGATTCTAGGCTACATCGCTAGAAGTATAGTATCTGGATTGGGGAAAGTCATAGTCCCACTCTATTCTGCTTTGGTCAGACTTCACCTGGGATACAGTGTTCAGTTCTGGGCACCACCACTGACAAGCTAAAATGAGTACAGTGAAGGGTGACTAAAATGGTCAAATGTCTGGAAGCCATGCCCAATGAGGAGCAACTCAAGGAGCTAGGCATGTTTAGCTTAGGGAAGGTTAAAATTGTCATGTTTAAATATTTGAAAAGATGTCACAATGAGACACTTATTTTCTTTCCCCTAAGTTTTTTTTTGTTTTAATTGAGGGGTATTAAATGAAACAGCCTTGTGAACTCAACAGAATTTTTAATAGAGGGGCAGGAATACTGACAACTGAGGAGGGAAGGTATGGAGCACTTGGTAAGGGAGAAGATGATAAACAGAGGTATCAAAAAGGATTCACTTGGAAAATTGCTTTCAATATGCCCCTTGCAATGGAATGGATGAAATCAAATCCATGAATGTCAATGCACTTTGGTAGAAATTACTACTCACCCAACAAATGAACACAGGGAAGACTAAATACTCCTGATCAGCATGAGATATCAACTCATTTTGGGGGCAGGGTACCATGGAGGGGGACTTGGCTGTGACCCCAAACAGAATCATTCCACTCTGCCACAAGTTACTGAAGGGCCGCTTGTATTAAGTCGATGGGTAGAGTCTAACTAAAACACTTTTTTGCAATGGTGAGGAAACCCCAACCAGGCTATCTACACATGTGGGCAGGTGAGCAATTTCTCCAAGGTATCACTATGTACAGCTGTGCCAGGCATACAAGCACTTAATTTGTGTAATCAGAGCCAATTACTCAGACTTTTCCAAACCTGTTGTCAGTAACACCAGAGGAAGGGCCGTTACAAGATGGAAAGTTCCATGCAGCATGACTATATCTGCTTGGTCCCAATGCACACAGCCTAGCTAGATCTGGACAGTGTTACAACATAGCAAAACAGTCTCGTTGCCCTTTTGCTGCCATTCTAAGGTGGCCAATAATGGGGAGGATAGTGACTTGGCCCCATCTCTCCTCACCTGGCCTCCTCTTTCTTCTGCTCTTTCTCCTCCTCCTGCCACTGTTTTCTGCGCCGGGCCTCATCAGTGCGCCGCTGCTGCCTTTCTAGGAAGGTGGCCCGCTTCTGTGCCATCTCATCTTCAGGCTTCTCTTCATCCTACACAAACACAGATGATCAACATGGAACAAGAGGTCCTGACAAATACAGTATCATCTTCAATTCCCCAGAAAAGCCGACACTCCCCTTTCCCAGATCAGCATCAGGCTGGAACCAGCCATTGTCTTCCCTTTTATGCAAAGGTCCTAAACAATGGCATCTTGCAGTGGATCCTTGCACCCCACTTCTGCTATTCTTGCTGGGTCTGCATTGTCCCTGCATGCTATAAGCCCCCATTGAATTGTAGCTCGCATCATCTGCAGATGGGGCTAGTATTTCAGGAATAAAGATCTGGTGTCATAGGATTATAAAGACTTGAAACAGAATTAAATGGGCCAAAGTCTCAGGAGTGACCACTTTGGATTCTTCAACCAACCCCCAAGCAGCCCCAGCAATGGTTGGCACACCCAGAAATTGAACTCTGTAATCAGGCTCAGCGCTGGCTCCAGAGTTCAGGCGTCTCTCTTACAACTAGCTCAAGATGCTGCAGAAATGTGTGCCACCACTAGAGAGCAGCAGCAGCAGCAGACTCTCCAGGTGGGATCCAAGCCGGTCAGTGGCAGAACAGGCAGATCCTCTGATGTATCCTTGCTTTCTTAACCCAAGAATTTAAAAAGTGGGAGGAGGAGATGTAGTTTTTGGTCAGACCCATGCACGTAATCTGCCAGGAGACTTCCTAGTACACTTCAAAGCTTTCCCCTATGCCAAACTCTCATCTAGGGCTGCTGAGAAATGGACTGCAGGGGGAGATGCTGAATTGGGCCCTTCTTCCTCAATCTTCGTACAAACCAAATCTGACTATTTTTTTAAACAAGTTTTGAAGTGACTCACACTTTGTTATTCTTGTGGTTTACACTGGAGTCTAGGACTTCTTGTCTCAGAGTGTTTGTTATGTATACTTCGGCATATCTGAATCATACTAATACATATGGTCCATATAAAGAACTTGAATATGCTGCCTGGGCTGCTAAGACATCATATTGGTTCATATAAAAGACTAAAGCTGGTGTCTAGGCTGCTAAGACATCACATTTATTTTGCAAATGGTTATTTTTTTCCCACTGTCCAGGCTCCCCAGAGATCTGGGACCTAAGAATTTAGTATACACACAAACATATACCTACAGTTTCATTCCCATCATCTTCTGCTAAGACCTAAATCAGCCCTCTTTCCTGTAGTTACCCCATTCCAGTTCAGGGCTGGCTGGTCCCACAGAAAAAACCATTTCCAAATCTCACTTTCTTCAGGAGCAATTCTGCCCAAAGTGGAAAACTCAGGTAACCACCTCAGAGGTCAAAATAGCCAAAGAGTCTCATTCTCACCTTGAAGAAGAAGCCGAGACCAGAACGTGGCTCAGAATCCAGAGTCTCAGCAATGGATTCCTCCAGAGAGTCATCGCCATCAACATCATCTTCCTCCTCCCCTTTCAAGCTGGACAGGGGAATTTCAATCAGGCTACTCCGGCGGTCACTGGGTGAGGAAACATCACTGGTGCCATCACCTGAAACACGGGGATTACCCCCCTGGGGAGGCACTGAAGCCACAGGTCGCAGATTATTCTGACCCTCTGCTTCTGGTACAGGCAGTTCCTCATCCTCAGCAAAATGGATCGAAGAACGAGTCTGCACGTTCACTTGGCTGGGTGAGAATTTGCGGAGGTGTGGAAGGGTATCCACATTGTGCGGAGGCGTCAAAACCCGTGTGAGGGGTGGCAACTTTAGCTCTACCGGTCGAGTGTGCTTGGGGCTCTTGGGGGGAGCAGGAGCTGGAGACTTCTTGGGCGTGGGCTGAGGTGAACGAGATTTGCGGGAAGGGGATGGTGAAGGCGAAGGCGAAGACAGCTCCACAGAGGAACGAGGTGGAGCACCCTCTCGGCTGGGCCTTGGGGCTGGGATCACCCAGGCTTGGGCACTGGGCTTCTTGTCTTGCATGAGGCGCTGTTGCTGCTCACTCAGGCGCTGCATGTCCATCTGCAAGGAACTCAGAGCTGTGTTCAGTTTGGCCACTGCCCGGTTGTAATCGCCCAGGTTCTCATCAAGTCCTCCCTTCATGATATCAGGGGAGAAGGTCACCTGCTTATTCTCTAGACGAGTCCGGGGGCTACCAGCCTCATCCTCCGCCTCCAGTTGGGCAAGACGCTCCTCCAGGGTGAGTCGGCTGTCCTCTGACTGGGCCTGGGAATCAGGCGCTTTTTGGAGCTGTAAGAAGGCACTCTTGCCCAAACGCTGGCGGTGCCGGGTAAAGATGGCTTCAATGCGCTTCTTCTGAGCCTCAATAGCACGACGCTTCTCCTCCAGCCGGGCACCCAACTGGTTCATCTCTGAGCTGAGGGCAGGGCTTTGGGCAGGGCTTTCATCTGGTGGCACTGGTCCTGTCTCTGAGCCCTCGGAACTGATTCCACTGGACTTGCTGTCTGTTGCTGCCAACTTCTTCTTACGCTCTGCAAAGCTGGTCATGCGCACGCCAGAGGTTGACGATGCCGTACTGTCAGGCTGTGAGCTTAATGAACTCACACAAGAGGTGGAGTCATCTGGGGCACCTGGGGGGCGTGAGGCCTCCTCAGCATCAGAATCCAGACTGCCATCCTGAGTTGACTCTCCACCATTAGGTGGTCCATTGTGACAACGGTAGACTGTGGACATGGGCACCTTCTCTGGCGCAGAGGCTTTAGGTGGCTCTGGCGAGTGCAAGTAGAAGCCATCAGGCGCTCCCTCGGGGAGCAGGCGTTCACTGCTGTGAATGATTTGCAGGGCCTCCTCAATCGTGGGTAGATCTGAATACCCGTCAGTCAGCCCATTCTCCAAGGAAAGCCCCTCTTGGCTCTTGTGCCCACCAGCCCCATGAAGGGATGGGGTCACTAGTCCATTGGGAGTCTCAGCAACTTCGTTGGCCCGTGGGCGAGGGGAGCGAGGCAAAGAGGAGTAAAGGGCAGGGGCCAGGCTATCAGAACTGACAGAGCGAAGGATGCCCACAGGATTGCCCATCACAATGTCCACATCGCTGTCCAGGCCAAAGGGGATGCTGAATGAGACTGCCTGGGATAATGGGTGGCTGCAAAGACAGGAAAGGGGAAGAAGGTTACATAGGAGCCATTTGGGTATCCCACATCCACTTTCCACTCACTAGCCTTACATTACTTCCTTCCACCACAATCCTACACTCATGTATTTTAATTATGAATGGACAGGGATACACACTTCCCCTCTGGACTTATTATTCCTTTCCTTGCGTACTAAGAATTGTGGCTCATGTTTTAATATTAAAAGGCAAAGAATAAGCATCTCCCATCTGTTTTTTCCATCCTGAAAGTCACCCATCTCACTTTTTGTGCCTGAATGGTAGAGAAGAAGCACAATTCTTCTTTATATAATGTGTACATTTCCCGTGTACATAGTTTTGCATGCCCATTCAAAAACGTTTTTATACAGATTTTGTAAAAAAGCAGTAGTGAACTATGGGTCAGGGTTTTTTTTTGGGGGGGGGGTGTAATTATTTATTTTATCATTCATTACTTTAATTAGTTTCCACACTTTCTTAAGCTATCCACCTCTGCTCTAATATATGGAAACTGACTTGTAGGAAGTGTAGTAAAGGGAAAGGTTTCCTCTTGACATTAAATCTAGTCATGTCTGCCTCTGGGCGGGGTTGGTGCTCATCTCCATTTCTAAGCCAGAGAGCTGGAGTTGTCTGTGGGCACCTCCAAGGTTATGTTGCCAACATGTCTGCATGGAGAGCTGTTACCTTTCTGCCAGAGCGGTACCTATTTATCTATTCACATTTCCATGTTTTTGAACTGCTAGGTTAAAAGACTGGGGTAAGCTCCTGCTAGGGCTAACAGCAGGAGCTCACCCCATTCTGCAGATCTGAACCTACGACCTTTCAGATCAGGTCAGCAAGTTCAGATGCTCAGCAGTTTAACCCACTGCACCACTGGGGGTGAAAGTGAATGTGGGAGGTGCAGGCATCAATTAATCATATGTCAAGAGCCAGTGGAATGGGATGGCTGAACCTGGAACAGTCATTCCTTGCCTCTTTCTCTTCCTTCACCTCCTACTCAGAGGAGGGCAGACTGGCTTGGAATATTATTTAAATTTACCAGTGCACAAATTATAGCCAAGAGCTCACCATTATCCTAAACACTTCTCTTTAATTATGTAGAACTCGCCAAGGATGCTATACTCTCGCTAAGAAGTTCAGGATCTTCCTTCTTGTCTTCCCACACAAACCATCCCCATGATCCCCTGACACCTCCTCACCTGAGCTGCTTCTTGGTCCATGCTTTACCAAAGCCTTCCACATGGGACATGGAGGTGGAATGATGCAAGGAGCCTATGGGCAAGAGAGACAAAAAGGCACAAAGGAGGTTATGCAGGGCGACTCTTAGAGGCAGGTGAGCAACATTCAAGGCCTGCGGGTAGACAACTCATACGGATCACTATTTAAACGTAGTGACATCCCATATTAGATCAAAATAAGGAAGTGAATATACTTGGGGGGGGGGGGGAGGAAAATAAGAGGTGAAACAATACTCGACTTCAGAAGTGCACCACTTTGGCAAAAGCAGTTTTTAGCAAAGCATACATTTGCAAGAAAAAATACAACATTGAAGGCAACCACATTTTTGGCTGCAAGCACACAAACAAAGAACACAAACTACAATTCTTTTTTGTATTTCAAACTAATATCAGAACAATACTCTCGTTTCTCTTCAGATTGTATAAATCTTTTGGCTTTTACTGAAGAACAATCTTTTGAAATCAGATTTTTATTAAAATCTAGTTTCTCAGGCTGATTTTGTTCATGTTAATTAATTCCCAACAACTTCCTTGACAGTTTCTTCCAGCCTCCTACATTTTTTGGATAATTTTTCAGCTCAAACCTATCAATCTCCTACATAAACATGATAGTTGGAATCTCTCTCTGTCCCGTCCCCCCCCCCCCCCCCCCCCCGGCCATCTACTGAAACTCTGTAAAATGAAATACATTGGTCTATGAGCAAAATAGCCAAATCCAGAACTGGCATTACTCAGGGAGGCTGTGAAGGAAACTGATATTGAGCCCTTTTGGGGCTGACTACTCTCTAATAAATTGATAGGAAACATGGCATCCCCCAAGACCCACAATTACCACAATCCCTTGTCAAGAGCCACAAACAAAAACACACATTTTTGAAAGAATTTTATAAAAACTATGCCTCCCATAAGTACACCAGGAACCCCTGGTGGCACAGCAAGTTAAACTACTGAGCTGCTGAACTTGCTGACCCAAAGGTTAGTGGTTCAAATCCAGGGAGCAGGTTGAGCTCCTGCTGTTAAGCCCCAAGTTCTGCCAACCTAGCAGTTCGAAAACATGCAAATGTGAATAGATCAATAGCTACTGCTTCTGTGGGGAGATAACTGCTCCATGCAGTAATGCCAGCCACATGACCTCGGCGGTGTCTATGAACAACACCGGTTATTCGGATTAGAAATGAAGATGAGCACCACCCACCAGAGTTGGACACAACTAGATTTAATGTCAAGGGAAAACCTTTCCCTTTATCTTATGCCTTTTGAAGCAGACTTGCTGCTACCTTTCCTACTAACATTCCAGGGAACAAGTGAAGGTCTGGTCCACTGCCTCTCAGACTCCCTAATGTGGAGAACTCTTCTCTCCAGCTAAACAAAGAACCAGTAACATATTTATGCTTATTGGTTGCATTCACTTCTTCCCCCCCCCCCCCTAGAAACATGCCAGGGACCAGCAGCTGATGGCTCAAGAATTGGCACCAGTCCACAAACACCACCAGTTTAGTCAAAATAAGACCTACAAGAGATGCTGATAGGATCAAAATGCCTCAAGGGGTTTTAATGGCTTTGCCTAACTTTGTTCTCTAACAGAATCAAGTAAATCCTTCTTCTACATCATACTGGCAGATGCTGGGGAAAACAGAAGGTGAAACGTCTCACCTAAAGACCCACAGAGTGGAGACTGCGCCTGTCCCCCAGGAAGAAGTGGGTGACGGAAGTTGAACACTGGGGAGCTGCTAGGAGAACAAGAGACAAGCAGAAATCAGGTCCAGACAGGGACACAGTTACAAAACTTGTAGGCACATACAAGAAGACGGTAGCTAAGTGGTTGGGGGGGGGGGGTACAAGCTAAGCCCTGAGATCACACACATAAGCTTTGCCCCAGAAAGATATAGCAAGCCTTCAAATACATAAAAGGTGCTTGCAAAGAACAAGTAAGTACTAAAGCCAACCCTAAGCAAAAAGGAATACTTGTTGGGTGGGGGTAGTCAGAAGATTTTGGGATGAATTTACACACTAGAATTACTGCACAATATTAAATGGGGGATGGGCGTACCTATATGTTTGTGTGAAGACGAAAGTGTCAATCTATTTGTTCATTTGGCAAATAAAATGCGCATCTGCTTACAGACTTGCATGAACACATTCCGCTAATGTGCTGCCTAAAGGCATTCCCATAACTTGCAAATGGAACAAGATGTGTGCCAATCTTAAGATCCGAAGCTTCCCCTGTCCCCCCATAAAGAACCATGCTCTCAACTGTCCCAGGGCAATCTGAGAGCCACAGCTCTATCCAGAGGCGCCTTCCTCTTTCCCGCTGAGTGAAACTCAATCCAGGTACCTCAAGGGGTTTCTCTTGATCAACAGCTACAGCTGATCAGGAAAGGGAGTGCCTCTCTCCCATTCTAGGAGAGACAGGACTCCAGTTTTTTTTCCCCCTGGAGCAGAGGAGGATCATAAGGAAGCGCTAACTAAGCCACCTCAAAAATACAAGGAGCTTTATCCACCCTGATAGCAGGAATAACTCCTTCCAGATCAGGTTGCACCAAACCATTTCTAAAGTGCAAAGGAGCCCTTAGGCAACTAAGAAGCAACCACAGCCATCGAGTAGAGTCCTGCAGCCGGTGTGGTGTGGCAGGGCATATATCTTATTTAGGAGACCAGAGATTATAACGTTCATAAATAGGAAAAGAAGGGCCTTTAAGGAATGTTTAGCTCCGTAACCTACTCCATCAACAGTGTGGCTGCAGCTCATTGGACCAGCTGAAGTGTCCAAAGTCTTCTAAGCCAACCCCAAGTAGAGTGCATCATTATAGCTGTTGTTCAATGCCATCAATTCATCTTTAACTTATGGCAACATATGAGTAAGAGACCTCTAAGTCACCCTGTCATCTACAGCCTTGCTCAGGTCTTGCCGATTAAGGGCCATTGCCTTCATGATTGAATATAAATGCTTGGAATGCAGCCCTCCTCTTTTCCTGCTGCCTTCTATCTTACCAACATTCTTGTCTTTTCTAGTGAATCATGTCTTCTCATGATATGACCAAAGTATGCCAACTTCAGTTTAGTCACGAAATGACGTAGGCGTGGGAATGCCAGGTATGTCCCAAACCTATTTGTCAATTTTCTAGATATCTGAGGATGACTTAGAAAAGGAGAATGAAGCCACCAGCAGCTTAGCTTCAAAGGTCTGGAGGTGGCTTGATGTTTTTAGTAAACATCACTATGGCCAACAGACTCGGTAGGTTGTGGCCTGGGCACTGTACTCTTCCAAGCATTTGTATGAGGGGCCCACATTGAAAACCTTGGCAGACAGAGAAGCTGCTAATGGAATGTGCCAGAAAGGCTGACTCAGGATATTTTGTTCCTTGGACAGAAGGACAACATGCTTGTCTCATACAAAAATTCTGACTACGTTGGCTCTTGAATCTTCAATACTAGTGATAGAACAACTTCCTCTACAGCAAGGAGCTTGGGGGGGGGGGGAGGCACTCCCTCAGCATATACCAACTGAAGTATCTGAGTCCTCACACTAAGTCCTGCATAACATTAAGATTGGAATTGCACAATATAAAGTAATTTACTGTTATGGACAAGAACAAGAATTACAGTGCTTTTAGGTGTAAGCCATTTTTGAGTCTCCGTATGGAGAGAAAAAGCAGGATATAAATAATAAAATAATAATATATCTGGGGGCAGATCAACAGTAGGATACAACAGCCCAGTAGACCAGCATCTTTCATCTCCACACTATACAAACTAAAGTTGAAGTGGAATCGCAAGGGGGACGGCAGCCTTTGCAAAACCCTGTACAGAGAAACTGTGTCTCACTCCCAGCACAGGCGAAAGGGGGTGGGCCCAGCACCATCTGAAAGTGGTGGTGAGACTACAAGAGGCTCACTCACCTGTTGTTCCCACTGTTTGGCGTCAAAGGGTCATTCACCCCAGGGGAATCTGAAAGAGAACATCTACTTTAGTGGACAAGCAGGGAGGGGGAAGAGCAGGAAAAAGATCTGAGGCTTAAGCCAACAAAAGGTCAGGAGAGAGTGGAAATGCCAGCCACATGTATCAAGGTGGAGGAGAGAAACCTGCTCCAATCTCCACTCACACAGGAGCTCATTGTTCCTGGACTGGCACATGCTAGATCCCAGCAGGCTTTGCTGCGGCTCCATTTACACAGGGAGGCACTGATTTGGGGGAAGTAGTGGCTGTGAAAGCTTGCTATCAAAAATAAAGCTCCATTATTATGAATGTATGTACGTGCACATATAAGCTATATGAATGGTAGCTAAATACACACTCTGCTCCTTCATTACAAATTAGAAGATGTAAAAGAGGATGCATAAAAAGTCCCAACCAAACATACAGAATGCACAAGAAGATGTACTCTATTCATAAGGCAAGACTATAAAAATTCAAAGAAAGGCCAAAAATTTAAGAAATGCTATTTGTGAAAGATTGAGCAACATGAACCTATTAATCCAGAACTTGATAAAAAGAAACGTGAGTGCAATGCAGCTCTACTGACAGAATCCACAGACAAATGAAGGAAGCTGAAGAAACCCTTGGTCCGGTCATGCTAAAATAGGTGTTTTGTGGTCCATTCGCTTCACACTTGACATATCTGAAAGTGTTTGGTTTAAACAACAAAATATCCCACTCTCCACCTTCTTGTTAGTGAGAGCAGGATACCACATTTCTGATCATCAACTCCAGAAATCTGGAGAAACCGGATCTAATCTCCTGTGCAAGTCTGACACTTTACACCCCCTCAGGCCTGAGAAACGTAGATTTTTTAAAAAAATTGTTTGCTTTTTTAAAAAACAGGAACTGGATCTCCAGGTTACCAAATATCTGAAAAACATGTAACTACTAATGATGTCAAACAACAACACTGATTATTTCCCTGGTGTTTGCACTCTCTTCCCATGCCATATTTTTTTCCTCTACAACACTCCAAATGCTTTAGAAATCCAAATTCTCATATTAAGAATCATACCAATAAAAGATGTGCACTAGCTACATTCTATCAAATGCTTAATGCACTTATTGGGAATTACTAGTGCACAATGAACCTAACTCTGTGCCTAATAACTGCATTAACATGTTTCTTCCTTGTTGTATAGCAAAGATAGTAAAAGTATGATAGCCTCCCTTGCTGGGAATAGACTGCCTTTTCCTCATGCTGAGGGAAATCTGCTGTTCACCTCGTCAGTACCAAAACTAGACCATGCAGAGATATTTCCTTACCTTGAAGTCCAGGCAGTTCCTTTGGGCGCACGAAGTCTGGCTTAAGTACCTCGAAGCAGAGAAACAACTCTGCCAAGAACACTCCCACATTTATCTGGAGAAGCAGAAAACTTTGTTAGACATCCACTTTGGGGAGAGAAGACGCCTTTTCCTGGGCCAGAGGTGGCCCTTCTCTCCCCTGCTCTTTAGCGGTTTCTCCTCCACCAGCCATAGGACCCTGAATCATGTCTCTCCCTCGTTGCAGCCGCCACAGAGGATAACACCTCCTTCCTACTGCCTGAACCTTTTCCCACCGACACCACTCCCTGAATTGCCAGCGTCACTCTACCACCCACCACAGAAGGAGCCATTGTCTCAGGCTCTAATTAGTGCAGCTAGAGGACCCAGCCAAAGCTCATTAGGGCCACGGCAGGCTGGGCTCTGGCACCAAGTGCTAATCCCCACTCGCTCCACATGAGCAGCAGTGTGGGGCAGGGGCACAGACTTTCAGCAAGGCTTGACATATTCTTGCTTCCAGGTGGATGCTGCCGCCTGAATCCTGGCCATCTCCTTCACTGCAGGCCCAGCATCGGTGTTCCTCTCCATTGGGAGACTCAGTCTCTACATTTCTCCTCAAGTTGCAGAACTCACCCTCAGTGCAGGCGGCATGTAGAGCAAGTCTTCCAAAGAGAGGAAACAGGCACCACCCAAGTAGTCTGAAGAGAAGCCTTGGATTAGCTGCAGGTTATATAGGCTGTCTGCCACAGACATTGTTTCCTTCAGGCATACATCTGTCAAGCAGGGAGAAGGGCACAATGGCTGTTAATGGTGACCAAGAAGAGGGAGGCAAAAATGGTGGTTCTATTCTCCTCCAACACATATAGATGCTCCTATCCAAAGTTGACTCACCCTCAAGGCGTATGACTTGAGGACAGTAGTAGTGGATAGTGGCTGCAACAGCGCCTCCGCTGGAGAGGTCCTTCATGCCCGCAATGGGGGGGAAACAGGGAGTCTGTTTGGGCAGGGCTTTGTCTTTCCGATAGCGGATCTGAGCAGAACAGAAGGAAAGGAAGGTATCAATACAACACTGGCAGAAGCAAGCCCCACATATAGGGGGCATCTAAAAAAAATGAACCAGCTCTCATCCGTGGTTCCCCAAATTCAACTCCTCTGCCCTTAACCAAACTCATTATGCAGCAGCCCTTCCTGAGAATGGATGCCTGGTGGAGCAAGGACCAGCAGGGAATAGGGTCCTCCCCAATTAAATAAGAAAACCAATGTGCATATGCAATGTGGCCCCTCTCTCCCGCCCTTCCCCACACTGACCCCAAGAGCAGAGTGCATGCTGGGAGGGGAAAGGGGTATAAAGCAGGGAGGAGGGAGGCAAGCCAGAGCCTCAGCAGGAGCCCTTGGTGAAGCAGCCAAGAAGAAAGGGGAGCAGGAGAGGGGGGTGAAGGAAGCAGCCATGACAGGAATAGCAAAGGAGACATTCTCCCTTCTATATCCCCCCCCCCCCCCCCGAGACCCAAAAAAGAGCAGAAGTTCCTCTCGACCCCTGTTCCAAAAGAGGCCCTGACCTCAGACTTAGTTTGGGGCAATAGGCACCACAATGGCTGTGATGGGGAGGGGTGTTTAATGAGAGGGGGAGAATATGCCCTCGACAGTAGAGAGAGCAAAGGTGCTGTCCATGACTTCTCCTGCCCCAGCACTAGGCAATCACTGCATGTTATTATTTCCCCTCCAGACATGCTTGTCCTCACCCCAGGACACAGCAGACAAGACAACAAAGGCAGCCCCCGCATTAGAGAGACACACACAGAGCAGGGCAGGCCGTGCGTAGGGCAAAGGGGAAGGAAAGGAAAAGGTACACGCAAACACACACACACGCAAACACCAACAACCAGAAGGCCAGCAAAAAAGAAAAAAGAACAAGGAAAGAAAAAAACAAGAGGAGGCAAATGTGGCACCTCCATTCCTGCTGCAATGAGCTGGAGGGAGGATCAGAGGGGAAATGTTGCACCTCTGTGCAGAGCACAAAATACTTTGCCATACGCAGCAAGGACTGCACAGCAAATTTTGGCCCCCAGTAATTTTTTCCGCTCCCCAATTGATAGCTGGAAATGAAATGAGGGAAGTCCCCAAACAAAGAGAAAGAGAGAGAGAGCTGTAGAGACCAAAAAGTCCCCACTGCCAACACAAAGGAGCATTTGAAGGTGAACATGCATTAATCTATGTCTGTCCATATCCACCTGTTCAGAAAGAGAAAACATGGACAAAACTAAAAGTTCTGAAAAGAAAAGCGAACAGAAGCTCAGACAAACATAAATCTGGAAAAAACAGGGTGTTTAACAGACAGGGGAAATGCAATCTGAGATTTCCTGAGTGTCTGAAAAGGCAATGACTGACTCAATGGGTCCAGACACCTTCAGGGTTCTAGGGACAGCATGGTGCTCTCTCAAGGCAATAGGACTTTCACACTGCTGGGTGATGTAAACATGCAAATAGGCTGGGGAAGGGGGCAGAGAAAATGTCAAAGGGGACAGGAGTTTTTCACTTGAAGCTCCAAGAGGACTGGCAAGGTTGGGGCAGGCCCATTGCAGCAGGAACAGCTGGATGTTCTAGAACAGCAACCCAAGTGGATAGCAAGGTGGTGCAGGTGGGCGGGCGGGCGAGTGCGCGCGCCGATGGGATACATTACCACAGGAGGCTTATTCCCCGACTCCTTCAAACAAAAAGCGATGGCATGCTGGATGCAATAGCAAAGAAAAGAGAGAGCCTGATCAATGCACCCGCAAGAGGGGGAGAAAGGACGGAAGGGGTGCTGCCTTGCAAGACTGGGGAAAGGGGGCACAATATTTAAAGGGGCACTGGGGGACCCTGCGTTGACCTCATAGCCTAACTTGATGAATGCCTTCGAGCATGCACTTGGACCCCTGAGAGACCCTCTCTCTTCTGGAAGACCCCCACATCTGTAAGCACCAACACATGGGCCCCATCCAGAATTTCTGGACAAAGTATCCTTCGGTCTCATCCTTGACTGCACCAAGTACTGCAGGGCAGCAAGCATAGGGAAAAGGGGATGGAAGGCAACACATGGGGGAAAGGGGATAACGGCATGTCATGTAAACTAGCATGCTGTTCCTACTCGGCAGCTCTAGGCATGAGCTGCCCTGCTCTGGCTGTCTCTTAACCCCTCCACGCAAAAGACAAATGGGGCTTCCCATAGCTCTCCCAAGGCAGCCTGGCCATCAGACCCCAAGGCAAATGTGTAATCCTGAAGGAGGCCCTTTTATCTGAGGAGGAGAAAGACACACATTAACCTCACCACCCCACACAACTAGCAACCTGCCCCTCAACTGCCCTTGTAGGAGGAGTTGTGGAGCTAAGAGAGACCAAAGCAGGCACAGATTGTGGAGGAAAGGGAGATGAGAACAAAGGATGCTGGGATATACCAGCATCCCAGCAGCTGGTGTCTCATAGGGGTACCACTCCTAAGGGCAGGACAGGAGCCCCCTCTACCCCCAGAGTCTCCCAGTTCAGGGGCAGTTATTTCATAGGATTGCCACCCAATCCATTCCTCAAGGGGAGCCCCTCACTGCACCAGCATGCATCTCTGCTCCACGGTCCTAAACCCCCAGCATCCTTTGCTCTGGGTCTCCCTGGCATGCAGCACAGGTGCCGAGGCAGCAAGGAGATAATAAGTAAAGCCACCCACTTACAGGAACCAGTTTCCAGTACCACCTTGTGGGACACTGAAGCAGAGGAAGGAGAAAGGCCATGGGGAGAAGAGGAAAGAGATGCAGAAAAAGACAGCTCTGTCATAAAGCACACCTTGACTGTATAGCACTCACAGCATAGGCAGCCAGGGAGGCACCTTGGGCTGTGAAGAGGCCATCGTGCCCATCAGAGATGGCAATGAGATGGCTTCCCAGGTAGCCAATCCAGGTAGCCAACCCACTTCACCCCACCCCTCACCCAGACATTCAACAAGCCCAGCCCCACAGAATAGCTTTGAGAATGAACAAATGTTCACAGGCCTGGCCAGGAGAAAGAAAGAAAACAAAAGCCATCTCACAAGAAGGTGAGGGTGGCATACGGTTGGACAAATGGTGGGTGGGAGAGGTGAACCCCCAACCTTGAGCCTCAGGATTAGGAGAGAGGAAGCAATGTTTTCTAAGGCACAGGAAGAAGAAAAAGGATGAAGCTTGTCCACAGAATAAAGCCAGTGTGGAAAAAGCCACCCCTTTTCCTGGCCTCCCCACAATCCCACTTTGGTTAATGTGGCAAGGCCTGGAAACAACCTCCAACATCTCCTCCAGATACTGGTCCCACCCAACACCATCCCAATGCCCCACCTCACTCCACTCAGGTGGAAGCCCTAGTGGCAAGGCACACGCACCTTGGGACCGCTAGTGCATGCCTGGCTCTGGCCATCTGTCCCAGGAGCAGATCGCTGGGAACATTCCTGTTCAACATGTTGTTGTATCTTGTGGATGATCTGCAGGGAGGCAACCAAGGAAATGTGGTGAACAGGCAATATCAACACCTTTTCAATCCTCACAAATTCCTGTACAGATGAAGCATCCTTCTCTCCTCTCCTCTCACCCACAAACACGTCACAGAACAACAACCCGGGTGTCCTCTTATTCAAACATATCTGTTATCCCATTATTGTAAGGTCATATTCATAATGGTTAAAAATTTTCATATTTATACTCTATAACAGTGGTTCTCAACCTGTGGGTCCCCAGGTGTTTTGGCCTACAACTCCCAGAAATCCCAGCCAGTTTACCAGCTATAAGGACTTCTGGAAGTTGAAGGCCAAAACATCTGGGGATGCACAAGTTGAGAACCACTGCTCTAACTATTCTGGTAACCTAGGGCAACTTGTATTTTCATCACTATCTGAAGGCCTCACAAGCTATTTAACCCATCAATCTTCTGAGCAGCTCACGCTTCGCATGCCTGAGGCTGGAATTGGCTGTCTAGAAGTCTCTTGGTCTTAATCTCACTCACATAAGTCAGGGGAACAGGGAATTTGGGATAATCCTATATATCATAGAATCACAGAGTTAGTTGGAAGAGACCTCATGGGCCATCCAGTCCAAGCCCCTGCCAAGAAGCAGGAAAATCACCCCTGATAGATGGCCATCCAATCTCTACTTAAAAGCCTCCAAAGAAGGAGCCTCTACCACACTCTGGGGCAGAGAGTTCCACAGTTGAAAAGCTCTCATATTCAGGAAGTTATTTCTCATGTTCAGGTGGAATCTCCTTTCCTGTAGTTTGAAGCTATTGCTCCACATCCTTGTCTCCAGAGCAGCAGAAAACAAGCTTGCTCCCTACTCCCTATGACTTCCCTTCACATATTTATACATAGTCATCATATCTCCTCTCGCCTTCTCTTTTTCAGGCTAAACATGCCGAGCTCTTCATAAGGCTTGTTCTCCAGACCATTGATAATTTTAGTTGCCCTCCTCTGGACACATTCCAGCTTGTCAACATCTCCCTTGAACTGCAGTGCCCAGAATTGCACACCAATATTCCAGGTGTGGTCTGACCAAGTTAGAACGGAGGGGTAGAATGACTTCCCTGGATCTAGACACTACATGCCTATTTATGCAGGCTAAAATCCCATTGGGTTTTTTAGCCACTGTATCACATTGTTGGCTCATGTTTAACTTGTTGTCCACAAGGACTCCAAGATGTCACACTCTGAACTCCTTGCTGGAAGGGCTTAAGGTATGCATATGATAAAGCAAATCAGTACATTACCACATCTATCCAATGCAGAAGTTTCTGGTCCCAGGAGATGGCAGCTGGATCAGTACCCGGTGCAACACTCAAGGAGCTGGTGGCTTCCACAGCATACGCGGTCATCAGTGAGTCAATTAGTGCCAAGTGTGCACCCTATTGGTGTGGCAGGAAGGAATGAAATATAATGAGAGGTAAGTTAGAGAAACTATAGCAGCCAAGAAGATTTCCTTTTTCACTAAATGGAGTGTCTCTCTCACACACAATATATCCAGCAGTACAGAAAAGTACAAGAGAAAGGAGATATATCTGCCCACTAATATAGAGGCAGATGAAACCCGTTGATTCCTTCACTCCTAAGGATTACCAAGTTACATTTGGTATTTCATACTGCTCTCTTACATTGCAACTATGTGAGTAATGTGATACAGCTAGCCCCACTTTGGTATATCCCCTTTCCCCAGGCAAAGCAGAGCTCCAAAGCATGTGCTCAATGGGCTCAGTCCTGGGTGATCAAAAGAAATGACTGATGCAATTTACACTGGATGAAGCATTGGAAGAGAGGAAGATATGACACCCTCAACAACTGACACTCTCTCAGGATCTACTTGTGTTCACAACAATATTCTCCTTTTGCACAACCAAGCAAGCTCCGTCCCACCTTAACCCAGTCTTATACTACAAGAGAGCTGGATTAGTGGATATAAGCTTTTAATGCTGTTAAGATGAACCTGGATGAAAGCTTCAAAGGCAACCAGCTCTTGTTGTCAATATAAGGCAATTTTTTATTACCAGATTAACCATAATGTATGGAGATTGCCTGTCTATTCCACCACTCCGAATTTTGCATGAAAACTCTCTTAGTGCAGACACAAAATATCCAGACAGACCCAAGAACATCTCAGCCAAGATCTGCAGCCTCCTCAGCTCCTGGACAGATCTAATAGGATAGTCGACAAGCCAATTATATCTGGGAGGACTCTGGCATAGTAGTCTGTACTAAGGATATACAGGTATCAAAAAGTGGCTGAGGGCGGCGATAGAAGATTATTTGCTGCTCATATTTTATCGACAGATTCTGGTCAAGCAAAACCTAGACAATCTAATCTAGTCCAGGCTGATGTCACCCCCAAAGTTTCTAACTTGAACTCTCATCAGCTGCAAACAACATGAACAATGCTCTGAAATTTTTGGATTTGTATCTGGAGGGCATCTTGTTGAAGCAGGAACATCTCCCTCGGTTAGCAAGCAACCTATTCTCTGATTATAGAAAAAAGTCACTAAAATCACAATCAAAGACAATACATCTAGCAAAGCAGCACCAAGTATTCAGGATGTTAAAGGTCAGCAATAATACTTACACAGAAAAATAAGATTCAAGCCTGATTGCCTGCAGTAAGGTATAACCTAGCATCTTAATGTTTCTAACAAGAACACTGAGTGGATTCCCTAAATAGAAGTGTAGCCTTTTTAAATATATCTGCAGAGGGCTAAAGCATCCCATATTTATCTGAAAAGCCAGTTCAACCGGAAGAATGAAATAGTAAATCTCACCCAGTCTAGACTTTACTAGATGGGAGCAGGGTGAAACAAAACTTAAGCTAAATTCCTCTCCTTCAAATCCTTGCTTTTTCCATGCAGAAGATATGAGAACGCTAGCCAATAAAATTTCTTTACCTTTTAGTACTGGGGGTTGCATGACTTAGAACATGTCATGAATTCCTGCTAAAACCCCTGAACAATCTCTGGGAAGAAAGTCCAAACTTGTAAGCCAACCTTCTCGCATCGAGGTAGTTGATTCTTTCCATCTTTAAATATAATATCACTGCCATGACTAATTCTCATTAGTCGTTCACATTTTCTATCAAGTTGATCATCTAACAACCCTACCAAATGGAGTTCAGGTTTCATCTCAAATTTAACTTCAACCATTTATTCTAGAACCAGATGTATTTGCACCCAGTATGTCTATATCTTTTTACACGACTACCATATATGTATATTGATAGTGAGGGGGCTGGGAGAGACCATTATTCAAATAGCACATAGCATCAATGCATCAGGAAGCACTAGACCAGAGCAAGTGGTTCCAGTGAGAACTGGAACACAAACCAGGACCTGTATGCAGAGACAGAAAGACCAGCAAGGAAATCTGATGCAGGTTTCTGGGTACTACTGCACCACACCCAGGCTTTCCTGGCAATTTGATATTCCACACCACAGCAAAAGGAGCTGCAGCAGCAAAAAGGTGTCTATTCAGCTGTGAATAGAGACTGTGGGATGCTTATTGGTGAGTTCCTTCTTCCTTAACATCTTGTTCCCTAAATGGGAGGTTGAGGAGAATGCAGGGACATGCAAAGCGATGAAGACAAGCCCTGAGATGGTCTCTCTTAACAAAGCTCTGCTCCTTGCTGCTGCTTTATTGCTTCAAAGGACAGGCCCACTCCCACTAAGAAACAGGCATAAAGGCTCCCAGCCATCACCCCATAATCCTACACCCAGCCAAATTGCACGGACATAAATAAAAGCTCTCTGGGATAAATACATCCAGGCTGTGTCAGATAAGGCCAGGAGAGTCGGATAATGGCCACTGCTCCACTCTGGCTGAGTTCTGCTTTCCAATATTACTGCTGGCAATGGGCCAACGTGGCTGCCACTACCAGCTCCCTCCACAGAGTAACTAATCCACAGCTTTGCTCTCCCATCCTTTCATCTGGGGGTCGGCGGCTCCAATGCAGCTGCCCTCTCAGCAGAGAGCCTTCTACAATCTCTAGGCATCTTGCCCCACAACCAGTGCCGGGTCTACCGCTGTGCTTAAGTGTGCTTAAGAACAGGACCCCGCTGGCAGGGGAAGGGGCGAAATCTTCCTGCCAATTTTTTTTTACAATTGATTTTGCTTATGTGGTGGAATTCTAAATTCAAAGGCTTTCTGTTTTGGAGCAATCCCAGACATAATGACAGAGTTGATAGCTAGTCTATCAGAGTATGCCACAAAGCAGGCGGTATGGCTCTATTGGGCACACCTCCTTCAGGGCCCAAGTAAAGAGTGTCCATAGACACTCTTTTACTGCATGGAAGGGGTTGGGCTAGATGATCCATGTGGTCTCTTCCAACTCTATGAGTCTATGCTTTCCTACAATAAGGGCATAAGGGAGGCTTCCTGAAATTATACCAGAACCAAGAGCGTCACCACCATCATTTCCCCCTGACTCAGATTAAATCCTTCCTTTCCAACATCCTCAAAGGACAGTATATCCCAGCACAACAGGAAGCAAAGGGGGAAAGGGCATCCCTCCCTGCAGCCAACCAGAGCTCTCATCCTTCCTCTCAACCCTGGCAGACTCAGCAAAGCAAAATTAATAGCAACCAGAGAAACCCACTCAGAACAAATCAATCCTGTCAGGTACCTGTTGGCAGAGCTGCTACAGCAGCTGGGATTCCCACTGGCTCCTGCTTCCTCCCACTAGACCGATAGCCAGACAGACAGACAGACAGACACACACACATACACATACACACAATTGACAGAAGAACAGCAATTGCTGCACTACAGAGAACTGAAAGCAGAAATCCCAACATGAGGTGCATTAAGTATTCCCAGCACAGGCCAGGAAGACCTCAGGAAAGCAGATGTAACTCTGGTTAATGTGGCACTTTCTGAACCAGACCTCATCACAGCAGGAAATTCACTGCTTCAGCGATGTTGCTGTGTTATTTTGGACTTTAACCTCAAAGTTTCTGTTTTTCATAGAGGAGAATGAAGGAATTCCAGCCGCTAACGCACCAACTTGTCACTCAAATATACCTGCATCCCTTCTTCCTGTTTATTGCCTTGTGAATTCCTGCCCAAAGAACTCAACCTTTTCCATGCCACTCCACTTACAGTCTGCTACCTGCCTGCACTCAACACAGATGTGATGGAATTGTAATTGTGAGAAAAGAAAACAGCCCCCCCCCCCCCCCCCCCCGGCCTGGTATATGAATATTTCTAAAGACAGAAGGATATGCAGCCCTTTCGTTTGCCCCTGCTTTAAAGTAACAATGGCAGCAAGGTAAAATGAAGCACAGGGTGTATTAAGAAATCTTCAGCACAAGTCATGCTCTTGTTTTAACCTCCCCGATCCACGAGGAACTACAATCCTGCCATGAAAGTGAAAGTAAGCTTGAATTTTTCTGGTGTTTGGGGACCACTGGGTAGAAGTCTCATCTCTTTTCAACTGTGAACAAGTTTACAACAACTGGCACAGTCCTGGTAACAGATGACATGTGACACGTAGCACACATCATTCCACCTCCTCAGAACATCTCGGTGCATCAACAGAGCAGAAGCAGACTCCAGTCTCTCCTGACAGATAATATAAAGCCCTGGGAAAAGCTATTCTTGGGGTGACTTCAACCACACCCCAGGCCCTTCCCACAGAGAGAGAGAAAGAGAGAAAGAGAAAATGAGGGAACAGGGTTCCCACGGGGTGGCTGGGATCTTAAAACTTGTAAAAGCCCAACCCTGAACCTGCGGCGCCACATGGCACTCCTACTATTAAGAGAAGCTAGAGACAAGTAAGACAGAAGGTTTGGGCACTACAGTATCGCCCTTAGGGCATCCACCAATCCCCTTCTTGTCCGCTACACTCCTGACAAATGTCATACCTACACAAAAATCAGAAAGAAGGGTTTTAGATTTTGATCCTCCTCATCAACTATAGCTCTTACAAAATTCCACGGCAGAAGAGATGGAGAGAAGAAACATTACATAAGAAAACTTCTTTCTCCCAATTCACAACATTGGGACAACCAACACTTCTCTGTTGACAGAAACCTCACTATTATTGCAACCTGCATGATAGACCTACCAGAACCAGCAACTCGAAGAGGAGAAAGATGCTCCCATATTTTCATAGCTTAAACATTTGGATTTTGTAGGCTAGGTTTTAGAACAGTGTTAAGTAGAGCTGGTTGTAATCGTGGGAAGGCCAAATACACAGAACGTAGCTCTAGAGAAGAGGTGGGCAGATGCAGCCTATGTGTCATGCATAAGCCCTCTTGGGGCTTTTTGGCACCTGCACAAGGGACTTGATAAGTGCATGTTTTTATTTTATGTGTTTTTCTTAAAGCTGTTCTTCCCCCTGAAATGGGGTCCTCAAAGGACTAGAAACTAGTTTTTTTTTAAAAGCCACCAATTCTAAAACAGCATGGTAATTTTACAAAATTGCTTCCCTATTCCCCAACAACCCCAGAGGAGACTACAGACGTTACTGAGTTTTTAAAAAATCAGAGGCTTTCAGGAAGACTAGTGAGGCCTCCCCTAAATTTCTTAAAGTTGCTCATCCCACTTCTAGAGAACTCAGAATTTTTGAAGAGACAATGTCTTTCACCCAAGAAAGTAGAAAACATGTTGTCCTCAAGAACAGAACTCCTGCTATTCTTGACCTTTGGACAATGTGGACTGATGTTTGTGAAGTCATAGTCCAAAATGTCTGGAAGACACCAGCTTTTTGATCCCGCATGCATTATTCCCCAGGGTCCTATAATAAATTTAGGAGGGACCTACCCCTGTAATTCCAAGAAAGATGTTACTGTGCCCTCAGTTTTATTGCTGCTTTAGCTGATAATTTTGAAAACATTACAAAGATACATTCAGCGCACTAACTGTCCGATACCATAAATTATTCTAAATGCTTTGTCTATGAGACAAATTATTTTATGTTGTTGTCCTTTCTTACTCCTTGGATGCATCTCCCTCTCATTTAAAAATGGAGGGTAGGGATGTTGACAAAACAACCTGCCCTTTCTTTTTCCACACCACAACTATTTTCAAACAACTACTCTGTGTTCTTCAATAAACAATAATCTTTTGAGCAACCTGAAGAACGTCTCTTGTTTTTCTGTTTGCAGACTTACCAGCCTGATTGGTTTGTGATGTAGGTCTGCTTCCTTTACAGGCTTGTCTTGGAAGGTGGGCACCAAGCCACGACGGGTCAAAAGTTGCAGCAAAGCAGCGTTATCCTTGGGAGATGGGTTGCCATCGGGGCCCGGGGGCAAGACCTGGCGCCAGGCACGGCAGTAGATATCAGATGAAAGCAAGAGGCGGATGAGGGGAGGTTTCATGTGCTCCTGTTCATACTGGTCTGTGTAGAAGGGTTCACGTAACTCAGCTGGGACATGCTCTGTTAAAAGGGAGATAAAACATTTATACTATTCCTTGTGTCCATTCAGCTTCTCAGACATATCACATCTAGTCAAGCCAGGTCTTTAACATAGGAAATTCCAGAGCTTTCTCAATTGCTTTTTAGTCATTATCTCTGTTTCAAGCCATTGATCAGAACACTGGCTTTCAATGCTGGAAGCACAGGTACAAACCCCCACTCGGCCATGGAACTCAGTAGGCATGTCAACCAGTCTAATCTCAAGCCGTAAGAGTACCGCGTGAATAAAATGAGATGCCCAACATACAATCCTGCCTGCTCTCCTTGGAAGAAGAGTAGACATACTTGCAATGAAAAATAACCCAATGCCAGGAGAGGTAATGCTACAAATTTGCTGCTGTCTGGCTCACTTGGCCTTTTCTTCCCAGTACTGTAGCAACAATGGCAGCAGCTGGGAAGCTGTCAAGAGAAGGCCATCTGGGAATGGGCATTTGCAAAAAGGCACAGCAGCTGTATAATAAGGGTGCTCTGCTGGCCTGGTTGACATTTCCCACTTCAGGGCTGGCAACAAATCTGTCAGGAAAACTAGCCATAATTCTGGTTCTCTCACACTGTCCAAAACAGTTACTTGGAACACTGTGGAAATGAATACATGATAGGTAGGTCCCCCAAAACAGCAGGGCCATGTAAACACACAACTGGGTAGACAAGCAAGAATGGAAAGCCCTGACATGAGCAGAGAAATGCATTACAGGGAAGTTTGGCCCTCTAAGTTGGAATCTGCCATGCTGTTGTAGCTACACATGCCACTTGATACGCTATGATGAACACACCTATTTTAACATTCAACCATTTTCAGTATTCACAAATGTGTTGTGACAAAGTGATCTGTTCCAGATGCTTCTTTCACATACCAACAAGAAGGTTATTTGAAGGCACCTGAACACTTAACCAGAAAGATATGCTGATGCAATACGAATTAATATTCTTTTCATAATCTATTAGTTGTCTGTCTATATGAGACTAATCTTAGGAGAGAGAAAATCTCAGGAATCTGGGTCACAGTATACAGTTACTAAACAGTGTTATGATGTCATTTGGCCACAACATCCCATGGGAATTTTGGCAAAGAAACTGAGAATAAAATGGAAAAGATTGTATGACGCTAAAGAGAGGGGAGATCTGGGATTTCCCAATATTGTGAGGCCATTGTTTTGTGTGGCTGTACGAAATGATTTTGTTTAAAGGTGAGAGATTCTTGGAACTTGGAGGTCATGATTTAGGATTTGCGTGGCACAATTAATTTTGGTAGGATAAAGTTAAAGCTTATGCTGAATTTAAAAAGCATTGTACAATAGACTCTCAATTAATTGGAACTCAAGCAACTGGACCTCTCAAGCAAGTGACAAAAAATCAAAGAATTAATTATTTAAATTAATAAAACAATTTTAGTGGAAATAAGTTTGTCTTTGTCTTTATTTGCTTTTAATTACTATAGTTCAATATTAATATCAAGTCAATACAGAAATTATGATATGATATGGTATGGGGTATAGTTAGGCTTATCTTTAATAGTGGCTCTCAAGCAACCAGAAACTACATTTATCTGGCACCTACCAATCCCACAGATGTTGGATAATTGGGAATTTACTGTATTAGAAAGGCCCTTCTATGAATTTTCGAAGGCTATCATGGCCAGAATCACTGGGTTGTTGTGATTTTTTCTGGGCCGTATGGCCATGTTCCAGAAGCATTCTCTCCTGATGTTTCACCTGCATCTGTGGCAGGCATCCTCGGAGGTTGTAAGGTCTGTTGGAAACTAGGAAAAGGAGGTTTATATATCTGTGGAATCTCCAGGGGGGTGGGGGGGGGGAGAAAAAAGTCTGTTCGAGGGAAGTGTGAATGTTTCAATTGGCTACCTTGATTAGCATTTAATGGCCCAGCAATTTCAAGGTCTGGCTTCTTAATGATTAGCTGCCCCTGGTTATGAGGTGATTAGCTGCCCCTGGTTTTTTCTTGTCTGGAATTCCCTTGTTTTTGAGTGTTTTGTTCATTTTCATGGTTTCTTCCTTGAAAGGATTTCCCCAGGCAGTAAGAAGCCAGACCTTGAAACTGCTAGGCCATTAAATGCTAATCAAGGTGGCCAATTGAAACATTCACACCTACCTCGAACAGACGAGTTCTTTCTCCCACCCTGGACATTCCACAGGACATTTTCCTAGTTTCCAACAGACCTCACAACCTCTGAGGATGCCTGCCATAGATGCAGGCGAAACGTCAGGTGAGAATGCTTCCAGAACATGGCCATACAGCCCAGAAAACTCACAACAGCCCTTCTATGAGTTTGGCATAAATAAAGAAGGGACTTTTTTCCTAAGATACCATGATCTTGGAAGTGTCTACAGACAACACTGGCTTTTCAGCTTAGAATGGTAACTTAGGGGAAAAAAGTCTCTATTTATGCCAAACTCATAGAAGGGCTGTTGTGAGTTTTCTGGGCTGTATGGCCATGTTCCAGAAGCATATTAGCAGGAAACTTCTTTAAAGGAAAGAATAAGTTCAAAATCAGAAACAGTTGTTCTATTGTGATGTTCTATAGCTTGAAAAGACAGCTCAAGAGCAGCTGCTCAAGGAAGGAAAATATTTTAATTGTTTGCTTACATGCAACTTAAGGATAGTCTTAATCAGGGCAGAAGAGATTTAGCAATACAGTTTGAAGAAAATGAGTTTCATTCAGAATTGTGTAAGGTTGATGGCAATTTTAAAAGTGTATAAATAACTTGCGAAACTAGAGACAAAGATAAACCAGCAAAAGATTGTATGATAAGATTGGCACCAGATTTTGGACACAAAAATCAAAAGGATATATAGAGGAAATGTAGATTAAAAATAGAAATGTCACTTTGTCTAGTAATGAAAAAGAAAACATGTATAAAATGACGTGCAGGTGTTAGCTATCAAGAGTGTTTCAAATAAATGCTGGAACTGTCGAGATAAGGACTCCTTTTTCAATATGTGGTGGACTTGTAGGAAAGCAAACCTAAGATTTCCATGTTAATTCAAAAATTATAAAGATAGATTTGAGATGTTTTTGTTGGGTGTTACGGATTAAGAACTGGCTGGTACATATGTAAATACCATTTCTCCAATATATGATAACAGCAGCAAGATCCTTGTGTGCTCAGACTTGGAAATGAACCCAAGCACTGATGACACAAGAATGGACTGTTAAGTTGCCGAGTTAGCTCAAATTGCCAAACTAACATGGGTTTTAAATGATAAACCAAACCAATAATTTGTGCACTTTTAAAATAAGAAAGTTAGCAATGTAATAATCTGTGGTTGTGGGCAATAGCAACTCTACTACGATTACTTATTTGAATCTATAATTGTAGAAAAATATACTTTTCCTTTCTATTTTTTTTCTTATTTCATTACTGCTTGGATTTGGAGGGGTCAGAGTTATAGTGAGGTCTAGTTAGCATTCGATGATTTAGTTAATTGGTGTTTAGTATTGTGTATTATGCCCCCAGTGGCACAGCAGGTTAAACTGCTGAGCTGCTAAGCTTGCTGACTGAAAGTTCGGCGGTTCGAATCCGGGGAGCGGGGTGAGCTCCTGCTGTTAGCCCTAGCATCTGCCAACCTAGCAGCTCGAAAACAAGCAAATGTGAGTAGATCAATAGGTACTGCTCCGATGGAAAGGTAACAGCACTCCATGCAGTCATGCTAGCCATATGACCTTGGAAGTGTCTACAGACAACGCTGGCTTTTCAGCTTAAAAAATGGAGATGAGCACCACCACCCAGAGTCAGACATGACTAGACTTAATGTCAAGGGAAAACCTTTACCTTACTGTGTATCATAGTTTGTCTTTAGTTGCACATATACCTGTATGTTAAAATAAATAAATAAATAAATAAATAGCTCCAAAATGTCCTATGGAATTCTGGGATTTGTAGTTTAGAATTCTCAGCCAGACAGATCTGCTACCTCATTAAACTACAAATCCCAGGATTCCATAGGATATTACCATGGCAATTAAAATGGTATAAAAGTCCTATAACTTTCTAATGTGAAAGGGCTCCTGAGCATGTACTCTTTCACCAGACGGACTCTACATGGTCAGAGCCTTGACTGCCATGAGTTGCTGCTGGATATCCCCAGTTGGGATCCTAAAGCAGATCAAAAGTATGGCACATGCATCCTGTAGATCACGGTCTATTCCTGAGAACCTTTTGTGTATTCCCTAGAGCCCCACAAAGGTTCAAAAAGCATGAAGATGTTTATACATAATTTGAGACAAAAAATCAGAAAGCACAGAAACAGCCATTAAAACTTTATGGCAGCTTGGGCCCTATTATTCCCATAATCCAAATATTTACCGTATTTCTGTCAGATTCCAGAATTGGCAATAACATAACATGACTTGTCAGGATTTGTCATAAGAGAATCATGGCAAGTGTCCCTCTTCCTTGACAGTTGTCCACTCTGGGCACAGAGAGACATCCAAGGGGCCAATCCCTGCTTTCCTTCCACATACAGGGATAGTGGCATCACAAGTATACAGGAAAACACATAGTGGCATAACATATCCATTCCAAAGGATTTGGCAATACCTACAATAAAGAGATGGAGGGTTCCCCTATTCTTTTACCTTCATCTCCAGAAATTCTGCCCTATTTAGCACGTTTCTCCTCCAGGATGAAGGAAGGATGAAGGCTAACAGAGACATAGCTCAGAGGGTACTAAGACCAACTAGTCCCACCTGTAGGGCTATATGGTGGGGCATTCGATTAAAAAGGAATACTTCAAGAGGTGTTACAGATACGTGGGGCAGAAGCCAAAAGCAAAGCCCCACAAGAGTACGCTCGAAGTTCATTAATTAATTAGGGTGGTGGTACTCCAACATAAACATCAGTATGGTACACACAAACTGACAGCTTAGGGATACTACTGCCCAAGTTGGCATCCAGCCACCAGAGAAAGACCTTAATTAACTACCCTGGCAACATGATTGATATGCTTCAGGCCTGTCTGACCAGTCAAAGCCTGGAAAAATTACTTTGACTACAGCTCCCAAAAAGCAACTAACACGTTGGTTGCAAACTTATGAGGGATGTTGTCCAAAAGTAGTTCTCCCTCAGCCCTGCTCCAAGAGAAAACGGGATCCAGAATCTGACATTCATTTGCTCAAAGGAGGATGGAGGAAAGGTGGTAGGGGTCCTGTGCCCAATCCCCTGACTTTCAAGGAGAAAATTTAGATAAGGAGACAGTGCTTCTGAATTTCACCATTTGTTTTGACAAGAAATGGGTATTTGTGAGAGCTGGCCCTCCCACAGGCTCAGGAATAAAAAACTTCTTTTGCTTGGGGGCAGGTGAACAACAGTCCTTTCCCATCAGATCTCTGACATGTGGGCTGCAAATAGTGGGGAAAGGAGAGGGGAGGTAAAGGTACTGCCAAGGCTCACATGCATGCTCTATGGCGGCCCATTTCCTCAAAAGGCAAGGCCACGAGATTCAAGGTCTACGTGTCAGCTCATGCCAGTGAGTTGGCTGGGAGGGCCAGGACATTCCTGAGAGAGAGGGTGAGGAGGAAGGAGGGTGCAAGGGAAACAGGTGGTGCGGCTTCACCAGCTGATTCAGCATCACCTGATCACAACCACAACTGCACGAGACCAGACTTGTGGCTACAGCTCTAGCTCCTTCCCGCCCCATGGCTCCAAGTCCAAACAAACCCGTCCACCCACCCTGGCTGAGAGCCCATCACACCCACCTTTGCAAGTCCACAGGGTGTTCATTGTTGGGGGTTGGAGCCTGCTACACTTACCTTACAAATACTACAGCTCCCACGTACCATCTCAGCCAGATATAACTGAGAAATTTAGACAGAGCAGACAGAAAACAACAGCTGCCTCAGGGCTAGACTGAGATGAAGCTCCTTCATACTAACAGCATAATTAGACAGATCCTTGCTGAGGCAAGCATGCCACGGAATGCCCAGATTTTGTGCAGAAATGCCAATTCCAAGATGAATATTATACATTGTGTTTCTCCCTCTTCCACAACCAGCATCAACAATATCTCAAAAATTATGTGGCTAGAAATATATTCTTGTGACTCCCCTCCCCTCGCTATAACCAAGATGGTGGGCACATTGCTCTACATCAGGGGTCCCCAAACTACGGCCCGCGGGCCACTTCCAACTCGCCAAGGGCACTTATCCAGCCCGCGGAGGAGGAGTGCCCCCCCCACACAGTGCCCCTCCCTTGGCTGACTCACGCTATCCGTCAGGCCCGATGGGCAGTGTGAGCCAGCCAAGGGAGGCTGCCCTGGCGCTCCATGCAGTCATGCCTGCCACATGACCTTGGAGGTGTCTATGGACAACGCCGGCTCTTCAACTTGTTCAGACTAGAAATAGGAAGATTTCCCATTCTCTGCTCCTGGAATTACTGCCTAAAGAGGGCTAGAAAGAACCCCCTCTAAGGGCCCTTCCACACAGCAAAATAAGACATGTGCAATGTGCATAAGAATTTTTTTATTGATTTTTTTTTAAAAAAACCCTATAATCTGGCTCTCCAATGGTCTGAGGGACAGTGAACTGGCCCCCAGTTTAAAACGTTTGAGGACCCCTGCTCTACATAGTCACCAAAGTCAATGAGGCAAACTAACAATGCTGCCTTCAAGATTTTCCAAACTAATTTACCCTCTCTTTTTAAAAAGAAAAGATGATATGGTGCAGTAGTTAGTGCTGGACCTTTGGAAGGCAGAACGTGTGTCCTATTTAGAGACCTTCTACACACTGCTCTTTGTTCTCTGCCCTTATAACAGCCCCTTCTTCTCCCATTCCAGATGTAACAGAAAAAAGATGGTCTATGTAAACTGGCTCAGGTCAAAAGTGGATAAAAGATAGACTGGAATTTACTGATAAATCTCACTGATTCAAAGGAAATTGGCATGGTTTTGGACTTATTATTTAATAAAGAAAGGTTACACAACTTTGATATTAAAAGAAATTCATGGACTAGACATGCATTCAGAAGCCTGTTCCTCAGCTGCAAGCTTATTCTGCTGCTCCTCCCTGTTCTACCTGCTGGGCCTCAGGGTTGAAGTAAGAGAAGCCCGTTGATCTAGCAAGTCTGTAGTCCACCCACCTGAGCTCAGGAAGCTAAATCCTGCCAGCAGTCCAATTTATTTAACTCAGCAGGCCAAACAGGAAAGGTCTTGGTGTAGAACTGCTGCCAAAGCCTTGCCCTGAACCCAACCTCATTTAATTTAATACGAGCTGACAGAAGTTAACTCTTACTAAAGTCCTAGTGTATCAAATCAAACTCATATCCCAGGGCTGGAAGTGCAGCTAACCCTTGAAGATTGGACATTCCAATAGATACTTGTGCCTTAGCATGGACTCTTCAATCCTGGAGAAATGTGTGTTCTTCTCTAGGGTAAGAACAACAGTGTGAACAGTTTCCTTTCTTTAGTCCAGGTTTGCCATAAGAGGGAATTTTTTTCTCTTGGTCTTTCATATATGACTCCGAAGGCCTTCTGAAAGAAGAGCTCCCTTGAGGTGGCCAAGTTCCAAAGTGAGCTTTTCCCAGCTTTGTCTTCTTCCCTTTATCCATGCCGGATTAGTCATAATGGCAAATAAACTAGTGTCAGGCCCCAGCCATTTGGAGATACATGATTATAATGTATCTATGTGCAAACATATGTGGCAACGGTGTTTACACTGCTGCTTTTACTGGATCCTCTTAAAGCCGTCAAAAGCTGAGTGAGGAGGAAACAGTCATTCCCTTCCTACATACAAGACAGGAAGGGATGTCCATACTCCCAATTAGGAAGACACTGGAAATTTTAAAAGGGTGGCAATGTGCTCCATATGCAAAACTAAATAATGTCCACTGCAGGAACTTTGGAAATACAATAGACAAGTCTGATCACATGAGCACAGATGGTGAAGGAGGAATATTGTCAAGAGAAGTGCTGAGCCCAAAGCAAGGCTCAGCATTATGAATCCTCCAGGACCTTTTAAGGAATTAACTTTCAACAAATCAAACATACAGCAAGCGAGGAGGGTACCTAATTTCTACACATTAGGTAGAAATTACCACTGATGCTGCCCAAAAACCCAAGAGAAAAAGATCTCAAGCTTGGCCCACCAGTGGTTCTCAACCTGTGGGTCCCCAGATGTTTTGGCTTTCAACTCCCAGAAATCTGAACAGCTGGTAAACTGGCTGGGATTTCTGGGAGTTGTAGGTCAAAACACCTGGAGACCCACAGGTTGAGAACCACTGTCCTACACTTACAGAAATGCTGCAACAGAAGGGTCTGGGTGCCTGATGAGAAGTCTCATCACCTGCAGAGCCACACAAGATACGATCCTTGTCCTACTTTCTGTCTAGGAGAATTGCATGAGCATAAAATAAGCATGAGTTCTTTTCCCCCTTCCCAATACCAATCAGGAATACTCACACCTTCCTTTTAGAACATGAGAAAAATGACAATTGGCACCCAAGTCTGTTTTTTTCCCCATGAAAAGTAGGAGAAGACAGTAAGATTTGGTGGTTTGGAGTTTTGAACTTTGACTTTAGAGATTAAGGTCTATGAGTCCCAAAATCACTTGGTGGCCGTAGGCATATCTCTCTCTTGGCCTGACTAATATCATGCTTGTGGAGATAATTTTTTTTATTTGATTTATATCCTGCCTTTTTTTCTGACAAGGGGGGCAAGGCAGCTTACAAACATGGAGATCTGAATAGCCAACAACATTGCCTAGAGTTCAGGGGGGCGGCGGAGAGGGAATAATTGTAACTTAACCAGTAAATAAACAGAGCAGATTATATGGTTTGCTTGCAAGCAGGACAGTAGCAATCCGAGGAGGTGTTGTTGTTGTTGTTGTTACATTTATCTCCCCCAAAGGGGACTCAAAGCGGCTTAACATAAAAGCATCAGTATAACCATTTAAAATATACAAATATCTGAACATTAAAACAGGATTAAATATGAGCAGTATGTTAAAATTCCCAGTTAAAGATCATTAAATCAAATTCAAAGTTAAAAACCACAACACCTTCTGAATTGATCTTTAAAACCATCTTTTAAAGCCTGTCTACATAAAAAGGTTTTAGCCTGCCTCCAGAAGGACAGCAGGGAGGGGGCCGTTCTGGTTTCCCTGGGAAGAAGGGAGTTCCAGAGTCAAGGGGCAGCTACCTAGAAAAAAGGCCCATCCTCTCGTTCCCATCAACCGAACCTGAGATGGAGGTGGGACCAAGAGAAAGACCTCTCCTGAAGATCTCAGGGCCTGGGCAGGTTCATATAAGGGGATGCAGTCAGCCAAATAGCCTGGACCTCAGAGAAGTACCTCTTCTCTGCCACTGTCTCATTCCAACTTGCTTCCTCCTGGCAAAAATGTGATTTTCTTTAAGTCAGCCATAATGCCAGAAGGCAGTCAACTCAACTCTCTGAGCATCTGACAAAAAAATCTAAACAAGGTACATAGAATAGAAAAAACAGGCTATTCCAACGGTAAGATCCACAACAGTCACTCTCCCCTGTCAACAACTAGCTGGTATGGCATTTAATACTCAATGTATAGCAAGATGATACTTGGCAGCACCTTGATATAAGCTCCTAGAGGTAGTCTTTAGCCCACTAACCAATAATAATAATAATAATAATAATAATAATAATAATAATGTATTTTCTTTATTTCTTTATTTCAAGGTGGCTTATAACAACATGGTACAATACAAATTAAAATGAGGCTAATGCATAAAAACAAACAATTAAAAAGCAATTAAAATGTTTTAAAAATTATAAATATAAAGGATACAAAAATGTTTGAAATACTGTGAGAGGCAGTGGAATTCATAGAATCATAGAATCAAAGAGTTGGAAGAGACCTCATGGGCCATCCAGTCCAACCCCCTGCCAAGAAGCAGGAATATTGCATTCAAATTCCATCATTACACACAGCTTTGGGCCCTGCAGGTTTTGGGGGAAATGCAGGTTGAAAATTTAATAAAAAAAGGAATTTTGCTGATCCCTTCAGAAAACATCACCACAGGAGGGCACGCCACATTACAAAGTGAATACCTTTTGAAAGTCAACCTCAGCATGTTTCAGAGAGAAGGGGAACTCCCAGGCCTGGGAAAAGAAGTTTGAGCTCTCAACTTCAGCTCACCTGCAATAATCCTGCAGGCACTGCTGTCCTCCCTAAAACTGCAAGATTAATTTGAAGAGTTAATTCAACTGATGACTTAAGACTACTCCAAAGATGAGGTTCATTTAAAAGTGGGGTACCACATGGGAGGTTTTCTACTAACTCAATGCTAATTTCATTCTAATCTGCATTTGTGATCATGGGAACAAACATAGGACTGGTAAGAATAGAGAAACAGGTTTCAAAAATAAACCTTAAACATGTACGCTGCACAGTTTAAGTTCAGTCCTGAACGACCTACTTATACAGCATGGACAATAAGGGTAGTTAGTCAGATAGATCTTCTGGAACAAGTAGCTGATTATGAGATGCAGAGAAGCAATAAAGCAAGTGCACTTGGCCTTTTCCCTGCCCAGCACTGTTCTTCTCCAATTTTTCTATCTGGTCTTTGGAAGAAGTGTGTGTTTCTCAGAACCAAAGTACACATAGTGCCAATAGAGGGGATTCCCCTTTCCTACACTAACTTCTCATACAGGATTTCCCTCAGGATCACAGAAAGGAAAAAAAATGTTTCCTCTATCAGTTGGTCATATTTGCATTAAAAATTATTGACTAGAACACCATCACCCCACAGAAGAAGGAAACGTTGGGTGATAAGTAGAGATTTGGAGTGGGAAGCAACAATCAGGCAAAAGATCTGGGTAGCTCCCTCCATCCTGCTATTTTTTACTCACAGCTACCACCATTGGGAGCAGTTGATTCTATTCTAAAAGGTTTGCTGAGCTATCACCATCCATTTTGAAGTCAGTGCATAATTTGGACCTAAGGTAGCAAAGACAATTGTGGTTAAAACACCTTGAGCAGTTACTAATCCATGTTAAGTCATGACTTAAGCATGAAGATGTGCCCTGAAGTGCTGAATGGCAATTCTGAGATAAGTGAACAGTTTGCTAGGGCACCAGGACAGGTAATTATTTGTTATGAGGCAACTCAAGCAAGAAGGAGCTGGTTGAGTGCCACATAGGCATGGCTATCCAGGCTGAGATGACTAGGAAGAAGATAAGCCAAGGAACAACGTTCCATCCTCCTGACAAAGCAACAGCTTCTCCAACCCATCATGGATCATCCTTAAGCCTCGGCAAGTCTGCCAGTGCCTGAGATTATAGGGGCTTGTTCCAAGCCACGTGTGATATAAACATCCAAGGAACTAAGCCAAAAGAGTGAAGGCAAAACCTGTAACTTCAGCTTAGCACACCTCCCAGGGAAACAGGTCCAAACGTGCAACAGCAGCCCCAGGGTGTAAGTACTGTGGCCTGAGATGACTTCAACTGAGTAATATAAAACTTTCTTCCCGTTATCACTCAAGCATGCTATTAGGATTCCAGTTTTCCAGCAGAGGGTTCTTCCTCTAAAGCAAGGGTCCGGATGCATCCCTCCAAGGTTTACTCGGTCTCACATTTTAAACTTTAGACTTAGGGTCGCCCTAAGTCTGAAATGACTTTGAAGCACACAACAACAATAGTAATTAACTCAACTATCTCATCAGCCACCGGAGCCCCTGATGGTACAGCGGGTTAAACTGCTATGCTGCTGAACTTGTTGGCTGAAAGGTCAGTAGTTTGAATCCAGGGAGTGGAGTGAGCTTCCGCTTTTAGCCCCAGCTTCTGCCAACCTAGCAGTTCGAAAACATGCAAATGTGAGAAGATCAATATGTACCGCTTCTGCAGGAAAAAACGGCACTCCATGCAGTTATGCTGGCCACATGACCTCGGAGGCACCTAAGGACAACGCCGGCTCTTCGGCTTAGAAATGGAGATGAGTACCAACCCCCAGAGTCAGAGACAACTAGACTTAATGTCAGGGGGAACCTTTACCTTTATCTCATCAGCCAAAAGCAGACCCGCACTTCCCACTGAAATACTGGTAAGTTTATGTTGGTTAAAATTGTGTTTCATTATAAATATTGTATGGTTCTTTCATTTGTTTGTTGTTGTTGTTGTTTTTTGCACTATAAATAAAACATATGGAGTGTGCATAGGAATTCATTCATTGGGTTTTTTTTCTTTCAGACTATAGGCTGGCCCCCCAACAGTCTGAGGGACCATGAACTGGCCCTCAGCTTTAAAGGTTCAAACCCCTGCTCTAAAGCAAAGGTGTGGAAATGTTGACCCCCAGAAACTTTGGACTTTGCATCCCATAAGCGCTAACCAATAAGGTCTAAGATAAAGAAGATTATAGGAATTAGGAATCCCAAAACAATTGGAGGAACTCAAGTTTCCCAGGTCTTTTCTAAATCACTCATCCAGCAGCCAGACTAGTGAAACAAAACCTAATACTGACATATCTTAGTCAATGGCAGGAAAGAGAGGCTTGAACAAGCAGAAACTCAGATAAGCAAAACACAGCATTTGGCTACCTGAGAGGGAAAGAGACAAAACCTGCAGTCGCCAGGAAGTACACAAATATGGATCCGTCTCCTTGCCATCACAACCACAGAATTGATTGGGGAGGGAAGAGGCAAGGTGAATACTCTCTCTCTAGAGCCCTAGGCCATGGGGTCCTGTGTTCAATGGAAAGGATGCCTCATAGCCCAAACAGATCAACAGAAAGGATGGTAACTTACACCAGCAGGACTCTGTCAGAGGGAGAAGGGTAGGACATGGAACTCTGGGTTATTTAAGTGGACCCTTTTAGAATGGACACGGGAACTGGATCTTTGAATACCTCTACTGTCTTGTAAGTAGCGTGGCAGGCTAAAATCTCTTGGGTCTCCCTCTCCTGAGTATCCTGTTTGTTTTTTAACACTGCAACATCTCTATTTGTGCTACAAAAAACTCCTTGCCTTTTCAGTGATTAAAAATACCATTCAGATGCTCTCTTACCCAGGGTTTCAAATAAGAACATGCTCTCCTCTCTCAGAATTTCATGTGATATTGTGCCTACTGGAGAGATCCCCTCCAATGCATGTACCACCTTACAGACCTCAGGAAAACACAGCAAGGTTAAATCTCTCCCTTGAACAAACTCCCCCCACTTAAAGTTTGAAGAAGTTTGGCCTACTTTAGATTCACAGTTGACTGCCTGTCTGTGGAGATGGAGCCTATATTTACTGAGGCCCAAAAGAAGGGTCATATTTTTAAGATAACTACTGGTCACGTCAAATAAGAGTATTGAGGGACGGGAGTGCAAGGCAGCAGAGAAATACTTTAACTTTCACATCCTACTGATATGGGAAATAACATATATCCTGGCATATAAGACTACTTTTTAACCCAAGAAAATCTTCTCAAAAGTCAGGAGTCGTCTTATACGCGGGAGTCGTCTTATACGCTTGAGTAGCCTTATATGTGGGAGTAGTCTTATACGCTGAGAGCCGTCTTATAGAGCGGGTGCTGAAACTTCCAATCCAAATTGGATAATCTGTGGTTGCTGCATATTGTGGGGGAGATCAAAAATGGCAGTGGCCACGTCCCTGCCGTATGCAGCAACTGTATGAAAGCATTAGGGGCAACACTGTACAAGTATGGTAGAAGAAAATCCATTCATCAGGATTCGTGGACTTAATGCAGTCCTGGTGGTGAGGTGAAGGGGCGCCTCACCGGGAAGGTGTAAGTGAAGGGCGGAGCAAGCTGCAGGCGTCCGGGGCGCCCAGGGTATGGAAAAAAGAGATAGAGTGGCTCTGGGCCCAGAAAAACACAACTCTTTTACCTGTCTGGTCTGCCCTTGTATCCTATTACCGTGCCTCCTCCTTTGCCTTTCAGATCTCGCTCCTGAAGACTGCAGTGAAGCATGTGCGAGATCTGAGAGGCAGAGAAGGAGGTACAGTAATAGGAAAAATTACCATATTGAAATCAAATCTGATGCTTTTAAATTTTTTATTTGATGTGTGTTGGAATAGGGGTAGTCTTATACGGTGAGCATATCCCAAACTCTATATTTTAACTGGAAAAGTTGGGGGTCGTCTTATACGCCCAGTTGTCTTATTTGCCGGAATATACGATACCCCACGGCTTGAGGACTGAAACCACTCTTCCTGCGATTCATCTGGGAAATTCACAGCTAGTCATTTTCATACAAGGTGCCAAAGTATGGTTAAACAGAGGTCAGTATTTTATGCAACAGAGATGAGAATACAAGCCTCATTGCTAATACAATCATTCCCAACATTTTTATGCTGGAAAAATCCTTGAAAAGGTTTTCAGCTCTCAGGGAAACCTTGCATTAAAAATTATTAAATCTGCAGCTCAAAAATGTGTTTGTTTCCAATCATCATCCAACTGTGGTTGAGAATCCTAGGCTAAGAGGTTTGACTGAAGCCAGGAAACTGTTTTGAAAAATCACATGTGGGAGTCTTAGCCAAGCAGCCGGATTAGAGAGAAAAACAAGCAGGGCAGCGGTCACCTCCCCCTCCCCCTCCCTCCCGGACCGCCAAGGTCACTGCTCAGGCTGGACAGCAGGGCCTCAGCCAAGCAAAAAGGAAGGACACAAAAAGATGCCTATAGGGCAAGGATGGAAATCCTGCAGCCCGCCAAGTAATTTTGAATTGCAATTCCCAGCAGTCCTAAGGAGAAAAAAGAATGCTGGCAATTGCAGCTGGGTTATATCTGGAGTGCCAGACAGTTCCCACCCTTGTTACAGCAGCAACCTTATGAAGTCCAAAGGTTTGTCAATTGCAAGATAACAGCAAGGCAAAGGAAGACTATATACAGAACCCTCGATTCTTTAAGTATTTAAGAAAACACAATCCTAATCTTATCAAGAATCAGGTGCCCAAAAAATGTCCACAGGATGGACATAATAGCAAAAGCCCATTTCAGTGTTGTTCTCCAGTAATTGGTTTTCAAGGGCATACAGGCACTTATCCCCTCTAATTGTTTGGGATAACCTTATTCCCCATATACATTTCTCAAATACCTTTCAAAGCCTCCTACATTGCTAGAAATTCCCACATTCCATGACAGTAAATTCCAGACTGGATTCTGTCTTCCACCACGCAGCTTTAGTGGATGACATAAGTTTCTAGCATGGGATAAAAGGATAAACATTTTTCCCTATCCCCTTTCAAAACACAAAGCATAACTGTAGACACCTGACATCAATTCCCACTATATACGCCTTCCCTCCCTGCTAAATAAGGTCATTCCAAAGTTTGCAACATTTTTCACAGGAGAGTTGCCCTATCCTCTGATAGTTTTGGCCACTTCTGTTTTCTTCTTCTTCTTCACAGAATCCCATGAGGAAAATAATATTTTGTGAAGTCTACAACAGGACTGGAGAACTACTGTCCCTTCATAAATTTTGGATTATAATTCCCACAGTGCCTTACCATTGATCTTTTTGGGTGGCACTGATGGGAGATACAGCCCAAAGCATTTGAAGTACAAAGGGCGAGGAAGCATGAAATGAAAAAGGAAAGGAAGAGTACCTATGCCAATTGCTACCTGAAAGGAAAGAAAACTACAAACCTCTCGGTTCAGAACCTTTCCCCCTATTTATGATCTCTGGATCATTCCAATCTAAGGGTCAGATGGAAAGTGCTGTACAATGAGTATCGGCATTCTGCTAGGTCTAATATAGGAGGATACCAGTGGGGCAATCCATAGCCAGGGTTGCACACAGAGGTACATACTCAAGACCATGCAGGAGAGTCAGGATTACATAATACTTAAGATACTGAAGGAGACCTGCCAATCCCTACTCTAAGCCAAGATAGATAAAGCAACAGATGAGTCTTTTACAAAAGTGTACTACTCATCCAATGACTACCTACTACCAAAAATGAGAATCCAAGAAGTAGATCTTATGGTCATGTGCAAAGATATTAGTCAATAGTCACCAACACCTATCTAAGGTGTTGGATGACTATTGACTAATATCTTTGCACATGACCATAAGATCTACTTCTTGGATTCTCATTTTTGGTAGTAGGTAGTCATTGGATGAGTTAGAAAGTCTAAGGGCTTTTCCACACAGCCATATAACCCAGAATATCAAGGCTGAAAATTGCACAATATCTGCTTTGAACTAGATTATCTGAGTCCACACTGTTCAAAGCAGTCCAGTTCAAAGCAGAAAATATGGGACTTGATTAAGCTGTGTGGAATGGACCAAAGAAGATCTCAGAAAAGCATTAAAGAAAACAGACAGGTCCACTGCTATCTATAACGACAGTGACACTATTTCAGTTAGCCTTGCTAGTACTCAACTGGGGATTCAACCCATTGTGTGTGAACCTGAGAATAGCAGGGCATACCCCACCAAGACATGCATGAGATCAGATGAGGCATCCAGGACATGGAATCCAAGTCACAACTTCATAGTTACGGAGAAGAATCATACTTCACCACAAAGGATTGAGGATTAAGGGGGCGGTGGGAGGTCGCACATTTCTTTCTCACAAGAAAGCAAAACTGCTTAGTACTCACTCTGCCTCATCTTCCTTACCAACAATAGTTCTTGCCATTTAATTAGATCCAAGACATAGCAATGCAGCCATGAGGTTAAGAGAAAATCTGGCTACAAATCTGTATCCATGGCTTTACAAACAATACCGTAAAATACCGGAGAAACTAAAAATGCAAATCTTAAAAAACAGATAAGGTTCTAACATACTAGAAAAAAGGAATACATTATTTCTATATTTAGCAGAAGAACATAGAAGGGCCCAAGAATTAGAGGCTTCATTTCTACTTATAAAATATTGCTGGGTCACATTCAACTTCTTAAAAAAAATCAAAAGCATCTAAACAAAATCAAGGGAATCGGCAGCAACCCAACTGGATTTTCAGAGAGTAACACAGCATTATACTGTGCTGTATGTTTATCTTCTATTCAAATATTCCACACCAGCTATCCTCAATCTGGTACTCTAACTGCATCTATCTACCAACATACCCAATGGGCATCCTACAGTGGTTCTCAATCCCTGTATCCCCAGATGTTTTGGCCTTCAACTCCCAGAAATCCTAACAGCTGGTAAACTGACTGGGATTTCTCGGAGTTGTAGGCCAAAACACCTGGGGACCCAGAGGTTGAGAACCACTATTATAGCAGAATGTAATATTCCTATCAGGTTAATAATAAGGGGCAGCATAAGTCATTATTTTCATTAATCACTGAAATTACAAAATAAATTACAAAATATCTTCAGCTTAGTAAGCACTGATGGGCAAAAATGTGGCCCTACAGATATTACTGCACTACAACTCCCATCAGCCCTAGCCTGAATAGTCAGTAATTGTGATATGGGACTTGAACTACAACAATAACTGAAGGGATACACATACTCCATCCCTGTTTTAGGTAACACAAATGTTCTGAGATTTGGTACACCACGGAGGGTAGAATTCAAATGAATGTCAATTACAAATTGGAGCACTGAAGTGCTAGCAATAAAACATCACTAGAGGCCATATTGATATATGGCTTTTGATGTTGATGTGGATGTACATCCCATGCAGCTGTATGCATGCAACTGGAACGGAGTCAGAAAATTACTGAACTAAAATAAAAGTCTATCAAGTAACTGGCTAACTGCTAGAGGCATTAAAGGGGGCTTTAGATTTTTTAGATTTTTTGTCATCACTGTAAGTCAAGAAAGAGCTGATAGTTAATGCTATTGTCATTACTGGAAGGAAGCCACAAGTTAAAAGTAAAAGCACGCCATTATAGCACTGGGTAATCTTAGAGATTACCATGTAGGAAACATAGCAAAGGCAAGATTAGAGGAATGTACTGCAGAGATAGCAAAATGTAATATACAGAATTACTGATGAAGGCAATCATGTTCAATTTGTTGAAAAGGAGGCAAGACAACATGTTCATTATATTTTCATCCAGTCTTTTCCTCATCTCCCTGAAGTTCAAACAGTGCATGTGGGCAGGCTTTTATCCTGACTACCCCTTTGTCAGATTGGTAATATCACAGATAGTGATTCTGCACTAAACAATAGGCTGTCTGTTCTGTTAAAACATTGGTTCCCAACATTTGGTTTTCAGGTGTTTTGGGCTTTAGCTCCCAGAATTCCTGACAGGTGGCAAAGCTGGATGGGAGTTCTGGGACTTGAAGTACCCTAAGAACCAAAATTGAGATCCACTTTGTCAAGATAATTGCTTTATTCTGATATTTTTGATGGAGTAAACACTTCACACTTGAGGTAAGGTGCCTAAATTGCCATGACTGTTCAACCCATAGAACAGAGACACTGAAACAGTGACTTCAACTGCCATGATTCAATGCTATGGAATCATGGGAGTTATAGTTTTATAAGGCTTTAATGATCCCTGCTGAAGAGGGCTGGTGCCTCACCAAATTACAACTCCTCAAGATTCTATCGCATTGAGCTATGACAGTTATAGTGTTGTCAAACAGCATTAATTCTGCTGTGTAGATGCACCCCTGACAAAGTAGCAGGCTTGAGCACTTACTCCAGACCAGGAGCTATTGGTCCAGTCCCTCACTTCCTGGTCAACCCTGTGCTACAAACCCTTAAGGGCTGAGACTACCCAAAACCACAGGGGATCCAATTCACATAGAGGATTAACTTCGGGATTCACTTACAATACACATAATTATTAGTAAGTAATCATACTTGCACCCACACAAAAGGTTAGACCAGAAACACTTTCAAAATGTTACTAGTTTCCTGATCCAGTTACACGGAAGGCTCCAGTTGTTGGACAGTGGACACATAAACCAAATGGCCCAGCCCTCATTGCCCAGCATTAGTGTTGAAGCCTATAGCCACAAGCTGAGCTGACAGAGACAAGCCACATCTCCAAGGATGTAGCATGCCCCTTTCTTTAATTTTTAACTTTCAGTAAGTAAATACTTCTGGTGGAAGAAGAAAAAGGTCAGCAGTAGTGTGTACCCAGTAAAGCAAAGTGCCACTCGGCTTCTAATAATTTAATCAGAAACAATGGTATGACCAGCAAGGACAGTAACCATGTTTCAAAATAACAAAAAAATGTGAAAATATTTAGTATACTTCAATTATTTTATACTTAAACCCTTTCTGTGCGTTTCACACTTATTATCAATGGTTTCCACTCTGTATCTTTACTAATACTGCAAAATCCCCAGTTTAGGACCTATTGATGACTCCTCTTCACCACAACTCCAGCCATTTATTTCCGAAACGGTACTTAATAGTAGCAGGTGCACTTTACTGGTACAGGAACAGATATTTTTTAGGCTCAAAAAGGGTATTAACGCTCCAGTCCAAAGCTATGGTGGGCCTTGCAGGCAAATATCTCCACACTTGACTGGACTTTAAACCCAGCACCAGCTCAACAGGGCTACTCATGCTGGCCTCCGTCCAAGGCAAATGACAAGGCTCCCTCCCTTCCATCACAGAATACTGTTTGTGTGTCATCAGTGTGACACAGAAGGGCAAGGACAAGAGGAACCTGTTCTCCTTTGATTTGACCAGATCACATATTTGCACTAATTTCCAAGGAAGGAACTGGACACTCAACTACACCCTTGGGAGTCCACAGCAAAGGCAAAGTGCACTTTCAGTATCGACCAGTTTACTCCATTTCTTCTTTTCTGTTGTTTCACTGAACAGCTGTTGCATTTCACTATAGTGGCAGAGTCATGTTTTAGCAGTGGTGAGGAAAGGGCTTCTGATCAGAAAAAGACTGGAAATGGGGCAGGAAGAAGAGTTGTTCATTGTCCCTTAACTTCACAAGCCATCCCCCTGTTCCAAGCTCTCAGGCTGGCTTGCAGCCCAGCAAGCTTCAAACCCTATTATGTTACTTCCAGGTCAGCAGTCTCAGAGGAATGCTCTCCACACAAACACAAATACACACAGAGAGAGAAGGAGGCCTGTGAACTCTACCTGGTAGTTTGCCTTGCCTGATGAAAGCCTTTATACATGTAACCCCTTATGCTTTGAGAAACAACAAGTGCTCTATCGTTGTCTGAGTCCTCCACTTCAACACAGAGAGATGGGCAGTTCATAATGGTAACCATGCCTAGTATCAACCCTTTGCCACTCTCTACATCCACACATGGCTGTCTGTTATGCAGCAGCACTATGAGCAGTATGACTGGGGGCCCTTCCACACAGCCCTATATCCCAGACTATCAAGGCAGAAAATGCCACATTATCTGAGTGTGGACTGAAGACAACCCAGTTCAAAGCAGATATTCTGGGATATAGGGCTGTGTGGACGGGCCCTGGAAAGAATATGGAGCACAGGGGCCTGGTCACCATCCTTTGGGCAGCAGAGTGTGGATGCACCCAAGCAGGCAAGACCTGGGTCAGCAGGGACACCAGACAGGGAAGACAACACCCATGTCTACAAAGCTACCGCAAACATGTCTGCCACCCCTCCTTTCCCTGCCTCCATCATGCATGGGAGCAAAGGCAATCCGCAAATCCTCATAGGACATTAATTCCAGGCCTGGCAGAGACAAAGGGAAGAGAGGCTCAAGAGCAGGGTTGCCAAGGTGCACGGTGCTCCTGGGCCTGGCATCACTGGGGGGGGGGGGGGGGGCTGAAGAGCACCCAGGCAAGGATGAAAGTGGCCTTTTGGCAGCGCCAAGGCAAGATCAAGCCCTCGCATGGCATCCTGGCACACAGCTTCCTGCCTCCCATCTTGGGGTTTGCTTCTAAGGGAAAGAAGGGAGCTTAGCAGCTAGGGCCATGCTTGTGTCCCTGCTGTCTCTGAACAAAGGTAAACATATTAGTATGAACATCCTGTTCCTAGCATCTGCCAAGGCCGTGGAGGAGGGTGGGGCAGCACTTTCGATGACAACACCTTCGGCCATCATCATCGGGGACCCAAGTGGACATCAGCGAAGCAGGGATGAGGAGCCTCTGATCTCACCTAGCAGCATCCTAGTCATAATAGAGCTGACATTATAACAAAAGCCAAGACAAAGCCAGGGAGAGATGAGAGTCGCTGAAAGGGGGGGGGGGGGCGGAGGGGAGGGAAATAAGGCAGGCATAAAATAAGGCTTAAGAAAGGCGCTGCAGAGATGATGACTAAGGCAGACCACAGCCATCCCGGTACTGCCAACCGTGGCTAAGCCAAGAGGCACCTGGTAGCCCTTCTCGGCCATCCCAGTTGGGGGAAAGCGGGGAGAGGTGTGAGGAGGAGGAGGAGGAGGGGCGGGGAGGCGCCGCTGACGGAGCCAAGCCCATTGTTGGCGCCGCGGGGGGCCAGGGGCGGGAGGGGAGTTGCCAGGCAGCCCCCCCCCCCGGGCCTTCTTCCTCCTCCTCCTCCTCCTCCTCCTCTTGCTGCTGCACGAAGCGGGTCGAGGGCATCCCTGGGCGCCAAGCGCGAGGGAAGCCCGCAGAGAGAGGGGGAGGGAATGCGGCTCCCAAGCCAAGCCCAGCGCCAAGGAGGGGAGGGGAAGGGAAGAGAAGGGGTTCCTGCCTCGCCTCCCAGCTCAGGGATCAGGAAGGGAAAGAAAGGGACGCGGCGCCAGCCCAAGCCCAGCCTGGCCTCCCCCTCCCTCTTCCCCGTTGCCTGCCTGCCTGCCTACCTGCGCCCCCGTATCCCTTGGCCAGCACCCAGGCCAGGCCAGCCGCGCTGCGCGCCCGGGCGAAGTCGTACTGATCCAGAGGCTTGATCTCGGGCACCAGGAAGCCCTTCCTCATGGCCGCGGCTGCAGCGGGGGCAGCGGCCACCATGGCCCTTCCGCCGGGCGCTGAGGTTGCTGGCGTGGGCCCGCGGGGGCTTCCGAGGCGGAGGGGCTCCGCGAAAGCAAGCTGGTGGCGGTGGCGGTGGTAGCAGCGGCGGCCCCAGCCGAGCGCATCCCCCTTCCTTCCTTCTTTCCTTCCAGCGAGCTCCAGGTGCGAGCGAGCGAGCGCCCGCCTCTTCCAGCCCCCACCCGACACTCACTCCCCTCCCTCCCTCCCTCCCTCACACTCTCCACCCCCGTGACGCAGGCCGTCAATCAGCGTGGGGGCGGGGCGTGCAGACAGGTAATTGCCCCGAGGAGGGGCGGGGGCAGGAGCGGTGAGAGAGGGTTGGGTGGAATGGAGCCGCAGAAGAGAGCGAGCGGGCGGGCAAGGGAGCAGGAAGGGCGCGTGCGCGAAGGAACCCAGCCTCTCGAGCTTGAGCTCTTCCTCATTGAAACACACGGCGGTGGGGAGGGCACAGAGGAGGAGGAGATTGGGATGTTCCTTCTCCGCTCCCTCCTCATGGCTTCTCCGGGAAGGGGAGAGGAGGAAGAAAAGGCAGGCTGGCTGGCTGGAGCGCGCGCGCGCACGCACACAAAGGAGCCGCAGCTCGAGCCGGAGCAGACGCGCGCGTGTCTGTGCGCGTGCTGGCTTTCCCCCCAGGCAGGCACGCCTCCACCATGTTGGCAGGCGGAGCGAGGAGGGATGGGGGGCGAGGGAGGAGAGAAGGAAAAGATGAAGTAGAACATGACCCCCCCCCCCCACACACACACACACACTCCTCTGCCCGCCTCGTAGCCTTGCCTGTTTTTAAGGGGGAGCTTTTTATGAATCACGGGAGAGGCCTTGGGAGTGCCCCCCCCCTTCCAATACAGAGACAAGATCCACCGGCGTGCGCGCGCAACCAAGAATATGGTGAAGCTGGAGGGAGTCCTTCCTGATGGGGAAATGTCTGGGGCACCCCCTGCTTTAACTCAGGGCCCTTCCACACTGCCCTGTATCCCTGAATATGAAGGCAGAAAATCCCACATTTTCTGCTGTGAACTGGGGTATAGGGCTGTGTGGATAACCCAGTTCAAAGCAGATATCGTGGGCTTTTCTGCATTGATATTCTGGGATTTAGGGCTGTGTGGAAGGGACCTCGGGGGTATTCTTGTGCTTGTTTATACCCTACTCTTTTTTTCTCGGTGCTGGAACCCAAAGCAGCTCACCGCTTTAAAAGCAATACAGTTAAAAGCCTACAAAAGGTAAACATTTAAAATAGAGTTAATCTAGTTCTCATGATCAAAACAATCCAGTTAACTTGCAATGATCAAATGAGTGGAAAAGCCGTTGAAAACAATCCCAACAGAAACAAGTCTACACTTCCAACCCTGTTCTTAAAATCTTGCAGTTTTATCAAAAGCATGGTTCTATATAGTTATTAGTTATTATGATTTATTTGTGTATTGCATGTTCTCATTGAATTTTTGTAATTAGTATGTTGTAAACCGCCTTGAGTCCCACCAGGGGTTAAAAAGGTGGTATATAAATACAGTAAATGATGGTGATGATGTCTGGATGAACAGGGAGGGGACCATTTTGGTTTCCCTGGGGAGGGACTTCCAGCCTGGGGCAGCCACCCAGCGGACCCTCTCTTGCCCTCCTTCCATGGTTGTGATGGTGGTGGACCTGAGGCCCCATCTATTCTGGCCATTTCATGCAGTTCAGATTGCGGCATCCGTCCCACAAAACTGTGTAAAACAAAGCTCTTAATGTGCACCAGTGCTCTGGTTTGTGTCATTGCCACCCAGGCCTCATACTGATAACAGGTTTTCCTATGTAATCACAGCAAAACCTCTTTCTTAAATACTGTTTCAAAACTGCATTAAATTGTCAGTGTAGATGAGGCCTAAGAGAAGGACCTCCTTACGATCTTAAAGGCCCATTCTACACTAATTCAGTTTCAAACCAGTATTGAAGGAAGTGGTTTTGCTATGCAGGATCAGTTTGAGGCGTGGATGGCAATGATGTGAACCACACAGCGCTGATGGCTATTAAGGGCTTTCTTTTGCATGCTTTTCTAGGAGTTTGTTCTCTGGCCACCACAGTTTGAAGGTAGCTTTGAACTGCATTCAGTGGCCAATGTAGATGAGGGTCAGAGTCCAGGCCAGCTCATACAGGGAAAGAGAATTTGTCAAATAACCCAGATCTGAGCCATATAGGGCTTTCTAGGTCATAACCAGCACCTTGAACCATGTCCGGAAACAAACTGACAACCAGTGGAGCTATTGTAACAAGGAAGTATTGTGACCCCTGTAGCCAGTCTCAGCTGCAGCTCTTTGGATGCTCTTCAAAGGCGGCCCCAAGTAGAGTGTGTTACAGTCATCCAAACAGGATGTAACCAAGGCATACCCTGAAACAGCTTATGAAGGACAGCACTGAAAGATCTATAAGATTAGGCATAGTGAGAAAAAAATTAATTCTTATCTTCTGCCATAGCACTAGGGTAAATGTAATTGATTAGCGATAGATTCAGATCTGAGAAAACAGGAGAGATGTATGGAATGTTTATATATGGTTATGAAAGGCAGGTGATGAAGCAAGATGACAGGAAGAGAATCAACTGAGATGAAACTCACTATTGGAAAAGGGTTCTAAAGATCTCGTAGAATTTCAAAAAGACTGAAATTGTTCAAGATAAAGTCAAGCTTGGAGTCTCCCTAGAAGGCTGAAATGGGACTGCCATAATAAAGACTATAACGTTCAATGAGGTTGAGGGTAGTGGACAAAGAAACAAAGAGGCTCTTAGGAATTACGTGAGTTGAAGTTCAAAACACCTGGAGGGCTGAAGTTTGCCCATGCCTGGGCTACAACAGTCAAAGAAGCCACAACCCCGAGCTTGCAAGTGTTTAGCAGGGCTTTTTATAATCACAAGGTTTTGAAGGTCTCTCACAGAAACTAACCATAACTCAAAGGCAGGTTGGTAATAATTGACAACAAATGGATGATAGAGGATTTGGTGCCCAAAGGTGTACTGATGACTGAGGCTTTCGCTGAAGCTGGCCAATTTGGTATCGGGAAGGGACCAATTGGATTCCTGCTGATTTCCATCCAGTTGGGTGGGATTAAAATGGGAAACAGTTCTCCAGTTTGTTTCTTCTTTTCCACCCAGAAGGTGATTTGTTTTTCCTCTTGGTTGTAGCTGTCCATATTGGTGTTATGGTCGTATCATTTCACTTCCACTCGCACGTGTTGTATTGCAGTTGACTAGTCTATCCCATACATTTCATAAGGACCTGAATGTAGTGGAAAACAGTTCCACGCCCAGCATCTGCCAGTGCCCAATGTGGTTGGGTACTCAAAGTGGCTTAAAGGGGAACCAGATACATTCCTGAATGCGAGTGGGCCTGTCAACAACTGTGAAAGCTCAAGTGGAGCCTCTGTGTTCAGAAAACACATATCCCTGAATACCAGTTGTCTTTGGGAAGCCAAAAAGAGCAAGGGAGGACTGTTGCTTTACTTGACCTGTTTGAGGGTTTGCTGGAAACGTCTGTCTACTTACTTTTGGAAAAATAATGTTGGACTGGATGAGTGGACTAATAAATAAACCAGGACTCAGAAGAGTAGGCATGTGACGTCATCGCCACAGAAGAGGATATTTTCTGTCCCAATCCTTGCCCTTTGAGGAGGCAAGCAGTTTTAGTATAATGTAAGATACATCCTCCAAAGTTTGCACCCTTGACCTTGGATGAGAATCATGGAGCGTGGAGTCCAGCAATACTGGAAGGCAGCCCTTCCCCCTTTTATGTGCTTAACAGTTTTGCTTGATAAAGAGTTTTTATCCACAAGCTTCAGGATAGCCACAGGATGAAAGCACCATGGAGATGGGAAATGCAGTGCATGTTTTGGCCTTCAGCAGTGTTTTCATTGATTATTTCAAAGAAATAAGCAAAGCCTCTGAGACATTTGTATGGCACCCTGCTGACTTTGATTTTATTTTGTTTTTAAAGGGAGCTTTTTAAAGAGATTCCTTGAATTGACTCTGATTTGGATTCCCCTTTCTTTCTTTCTGGAAGTTTTTCTGATAAAATAAGTTTTGAATGCTATTGTTGGGTGATAACAGTTGAATCAAGGAACGGTAACCCCAATTCTTTTCTGGACTCCAACTGGCTGTTCAGAAAAGATGAACTAAGGCCCCCTTTAACTCAGTTATATAAAAATCCATATTGAACTGGATTATATGGCAGTGTGGACTCAGATAACCCAGTTCAAAGCAGATATTGTGGATCATCTGCCTTCATATTCTGGGTTATATGGGTGTGTGGAAGGCCCATAGAAAGCTTTTACAGGCTAATCTTGTATGTATTTAAAATCCAACCCTGCTGTGTTCAGGAGTCATTTTCCCAAAATAAAATGATGAGATTATGGCTGAAATCTCGTCCTGTTACCCTGAGTGGTTCATGTTCCTTTATAAAATGTCTCCAAAAGCTGCTTTGTATTTATCATGGTTCTATGTGAGCAATAAAATATACATTGGACATTACATGGATGTACTTCCATGTAATGGTTCCCTGCAGTGAATGGAATATAAAAGTTTGTCTTCTTCACAAAATGCTTTCCACTTTAGTGTAATATAAATTATGAAATAGCTCTTATATAATCATGGAATAGAAGGCTTTAAATGTACATCATCTGCCATCAGTGCCAGCACCCAAACCCTGGAAAATAGGAGATAGTCTTAGTGGTTTTTATCTTTGAGCCTGAAAAAGGTACCCAAATTGTGTACCTTCCAACATTTCACAGAAGAAAACTGGAACACAGGAAGCAGAGGCACATCAGAGTGGAGCCAAGAAGGTGTCCTCAGGCAAAAAGAGGGCAAAAGTCAATGATAAGAGCAGACACAATTACAATTTTTATAGGACAGGATAGAATTTATGTACAGAGTTTAGAAACAGAAAACTCCACTCCTTCCTCGTACTTGGTTAATTCATTGCAAACAGATTTTGCACTCTGAACTCAGTTTTCAGCAACTGAAACAAGACAACAGTGAAGAATGATTGGAAAGAGAAACCAGGACATTTTTAAAACAGCTGAGAATGAGGGACAATAAACTATTGTATTAAACAGTCCCCAGCAAACCAGGAAATTGGAAGGTATGAAATAGTCACTCCTCATCTATACACAACTAGAAGTAGGATAAAGGGATCCTAAGCACATCTCTGCCAGGGGCTTAAACAGATCACAGCTGATCGGAACAGTAGTCAGTAGATGGCTTAAGCCAGGCATGAACAAACTTTGTCCCTTCAGGTGTTTTGGACTAAAACTCCCACAATTCCTAGCAGCCAGTAACCTGGCTGGTATTTCTAGGAGTTGAAGTCCAAAACACCTGGAGGGCTGAAGTTTGCCTGGCTTAAGGTATGCCATGAAGCCCCAGGTGTTACTAAAATGTCTAATAATGACAGCTGCTCAAATTTGTAGTATGCTCAGAATCCTTTCATAGTTGGCAAATGGCAGAAGTTGCTCTTAGGGGCTTGAGTCATGACACTTTGAACATTTAAGTGTCTGGGTTGGTCTGCTTGTGTGTACATGTAGATGGATTTTATGCATGATTTTTAATTAACTATTTCTCGACATCTGAGCAAACACACCAATTTCACCCCTCCTTTCTTCCCACTACCTTGCCTGGAGCAGTGTAGGGCCTGGCAACCTACCCTGCTCACCACAAGACTCCTTGACTACTAGATGTTTAAAATGCTTTTTCAATGAGGAACATATTTTGGGACCTCCCATATTTCCACTGAATCGCATTTGGTTCTTGTTTGCATCTGATAACGTGTTTGCCAGATACTTTTATAGGGAAATTCCAGATGTCAGAATCCTAAAGTACAATTCACTCACCACAGGGGGGAGGCTGGGAAATAGACAGTCCTGTTTATTACTCTGGAAATCATATCTCATCTCAACAACTTTTAGGTGAGAAAACAAGCACCTAAAATCAGCCCCACAATGCCTTCTCTCCTCATTGAAACCTGAATATAAATTCTTGCCCCACTAATATCATGAAAATTAGTTTATTTATTTATGACATTTATGTGCCACCCTTCTCACACAAGAAGGGGAGTCAGAGCGGCTTACAAGATATATATACATACAATATATTATATAGTTGTAAAGCAATGGCTGGGATTTAGGGAAATTTCTGAGACAAAGCTTTATTTTAAATCATTGGGCGTTAGAATTAAGGCATCTAACCACAGTCAAGTCCTAAATATAATTTATTGAATATATATTGAATGGACTGGAACTTTTAAGTATGCATACGATTGCAGGCTTAAGCAATTGGCTTGGATAAATCTGTTTAGCCAACACTTTTAATTGTAAGTATTCAAACATATTTTGAACTCATCTAGATTGATTGAAAATTTTCCCATTTTATTTCTGTTCTTTACAATTTTGTTGTTGCACTTAATCAAGTTGTTTCTACTCACCACCAGTTATTTTTGGAAATATTTCTTCACAGAAACTTTACTTTTGTTTTCCTCTGAAGCTGAGAGAATGTGACTTGCCCAAGATCACCCAGTTGAACAGATTACCACTAATTAACAAATTACCACTGATGCCCAAAAGCTCAAGAGAAAAAGATCTCAAGCTTGATCCCCTACAGCAGTGGTTCTCAACCTGTGGTTCCCCAGATGTTTTGGCCTTCAACTCCCAGAAATCCTAACAGCTGGTAAATGGCTGGGATTTCTGGGAGTTGTAGATTCAAATACCTGGAAACCCACAGGCTGAGAACCACTGTAGTAGAGCATCTATCCACTTTAAATTCAGTAGCTGCCTCCTGCAAAATTCTGGGGTTTGTAGTTTAGAGAGAGGCCTTTAAACCAGTGGTTCTTAACATGTCGGCCACAGACCACCAGTGGGCCGTGAGGACTAAAATCTGGTCTGTGAACCTCCTTTCTCTTTATTTTATTTATTTATTTTCTGCTCTTTTTATGCCACCTGCCACTCCCTCCCTGTTGCTGACCATGGCATGTGTTCTGTATCAGAAACTAGAGATGATGTGATCTATCCAATGCAATTTTTTGAATCAGCACCCCAAACCAAATTTAAAGTTGACCAAAAACTGATTCATAACCCTTTTGGTATTCATGTTGGAAAAGTCAAAGTGGTCCCTGGTCAAGGAAAGGTTGGGAACCACTGCTTTAAACTGTTCAGTTAGAGAGGTCCTGGACCTCACTAAACTACAAACCCCAGAATTCTGCAAGAGGCAACTACTGGATTTAAAGTGGAGAGATACTCTAGTGTAGTGGTTCTCAACCTGTGGGTCCCCAAATGTTTTGGCCTTCAACTCCTAGAAATCCTAACAGCTGGTAAACTGGCTGGGATTTCTGGGAGTTGTAGGCCAAAACACCTGGGGACCCACAGGTTGAGAACCACTGTGTGTGATGCAGGCCTAATTTCTGTGATTTCATAGCACTGAGCCAGGTTAATGTGGTGTCAACTTATATTCTACAGCATAAATACACTTTCTGTCTCCAATCACTTTCACTGAGCAATGCCAAGTTCTATAAATATTAAAGAGGAAAGTGCTATTGTATATCAGTTTGAACCATCTAATTCAGGCACAATGTAGAAAAACTCAGCCGGTGTAGGCTGATCAAGTTAAAAACTTACCAAACTTGTTTCAACCAGTTAGAATTTATTGCGTTTTTACAAGGGATGAGAGGATTGTGGTCTATTACTGTTCCTAGAGCCTTAGACTAAACACCCTTAGTTCTTATATGATAAGAGAGTGGAAAAACAGGTGTTGGGGGAGAGTGTGGAAAGGTTCACCAGCTTTTCCAGACCTGCGTCTTTCCACTTAGGTGAGCTTGCTCGGACTGAAATAATGATGCTACACCTGTTTTGCCTTCATGGAGACATTTGAACTAAGATCTTCCGCTCCTCCTTGGCAACAAATTTCAAATCCTCACTAGCTGAATCAGAGAAGAAGAGGCTTTCATTTTTCAGGGCAAAGTTTGACATTGCTGCTGTGGGGAAATGCAGTGCAAAGCTCCTGCCAGTTAATAATTAGTCAAAGGAAATTAGCCAAAGCAAACAGTACAATACTCAGTCCCTCTCACAGGTGCATTTAGGAACACTTCACAGTAAGTGTCTAGGAACATGTGGAGGAGAGCCTGTTTATTGAAAAGCAAATTGTAGAGGAAGATGCAGAAAAGGTTAGCCAAAACTGGAACTGAAACAGCTCATCAAAGGGAAAAGGCTACACATGTGGCTTGTCTGCATCCCCTTGGCTGACAGGGGAACAAAGGGGAGATAAAATGGTGGAGGTATGCACAATTTTGAATGCTACAAACAGAGTTGAAAGTTGAAAATAGAACACGGTGTCATCCTATTTAGTTGAAAGGTGGGAGATTCAGGATGGATGGAAAGGGTGTACAGTGGGCTCTTGTTAGCTGCTCTGGTTTGGTTATAGGACCCCTTGTGGATATAAAAATCTATGGATGCTCAAGTCTCATGATGTAAACTTGTATGGTAAAATGATGCCTTTGGCCTTTTGGAAAATCTTTGAATATTTTTTCAGTTTGTGGATATAGAGGTCTGTCTGTACTTCATTACAGTACATAACTAAAATGAAATCTACTAGTGTGAGATGTAGTGAAGGCCACAATTTGGATGGTTATAAAGGCATTTTAGACTAATGGATGAAGGATGGGGATATTGTGGTTGCCAGTCATGATGTCTCTGGTATCAGAGACAGTATATCGTTGAATAGAGTTTCCATTCCTGAAGAGTTGGAGTAGAAGTGAGCCAACGTAGTGTAGTGATTTGAGCACTGGACTACAGCTCAGCTATGGAAACTTATTGGGTGACCTTGAAGAAATCATGTTCCCTCAGATTCAAAGGAAGGCAAAGCCATTCCCACTGAAAACAAATCTTGCCAATTGAATTCTCTAATAGGGTTACTTTAGGGTCACCATAAGTCATTAATAACTTAAAGGCACACAATCATGACATGCAGAAAGCTCTGGCACCCATGTCCTGTTCATGGGCTTCCAAAAACACCCATTTGGACAAACAGCCCGTTGAAAGGACTGTTAAATAATCTGGGATAGAGAGAGGGAATCTGATTATGAAGGTAGGGATCCTGCATGTTTGGGTTGAACCTGCAGTTCATTAACAAATCTGACCAAGATTGACCCAGGCATAGAATAGTTTTGTGGAGGTAGGCAACTCTCATTTTCTCAGGTAGGAGAAGTGCTAGGTAGTTCAGTTCTGCAAGGGAGAAGAGCTCCCCCTGTTGATCGAGTTCCCTTATAGACTTCACACATTTCTCCCTCTTATACTAGCTCAGACATGAAGCTGTTTATCCTGGGATATTAAACTGGCTTGTGGAAGACTGCCAGCCATTTGCAGAGACAAGTACAACATGCCAAGGTATGTCTGTCTCAAATTATTATGTTGTAGCTGAACATCAGCACAGCTACACCTTAAAGAAAGGGAAGAATGCTGTTTAGATCAGTGTTGACAAAACACAGGAAGCAAGGGAATTTTCCTCCCAGTAATTATTAATCCAGTTCCAGATTTTTTTAAATGATAATCTGTCATCCCTATCACTTTATCTTCATTTCAGTGGCTTAGTTCCCAATGAAATTACGTGCTGTACTTCTGTCATGGTATTATCCACACATACCCTGTGATCATTATTTTTAATGAGGGATATATGCTGCCTTAATATGATTATTGATATATTCCAATGCTAATGTTGCCTTATATTAATATCCCATCTTTTAAAGTGACACTGCAGTAAGGACAACAGAAGAAAGTAGTTTACAGTGTCATCCTATGATTGCTCAAAAGGAGGTCCCATTGAGTTAAATGGTACTTCTTTTGATATGTATGTATGCACTGAATTTTACCTTTAATAACCTTTTTCTTCTTCTGGGCACTGGGTGGAGGTTGTTTTATGCCTTCTAATTTGTAAGAATCAAAGGAGACAATATCTGCATACCTTTCAACTGTTCCAACATAGCAAAGAAGGTCGTGATTACTAGTCCTCTGATGAATGAAGCCTCACTTTTCCCTGGGTAGGATCCCTACCGAGGCCATGCGCAGGTGCCCTGGGTGATGAGTTCAAGATCTGCCCCATGACCGAAATACTGTTCTGTGCATCAGCTGGGGGTGAAAAAGCAGAAGGGCTCCAGATATAGAGCAATGGCAGTCACACTGACTGAAATAATGAAGGCTGTGGTCCCAATTGGTCAGAAGCCTCATGATGAAGAGGGCTCAACATTTCCCACTTTTTGTTTTACATTTTCAGTTTTCCCATTTGCTATTTAGACATTTTTAACTAGCTTGCAAAATTTTGCTCCTAGGCAAGGCACCAGGGAGAAGAATTAGCAATGAGATTGGCCAAAGATACATACAAGAAGAGAGGCCTTGGAGGGAGTTCTTCATCTGAGAAGAGATCAAGAAACTTCCTGAGATTGATTTTCATATTTATTGGCTCCGATGTGGCAAATTTAGAGATTGTGAGAGTTCAGAATCTCTGAAACATGTTAATGAAACTCTAGATTTATTTGATGCTTTATGGGATTGAAGATGGATTGCCTAATTATTTATCAGTGCCTAATTAATGTAGTGTAATTAATTCTTGTTATCTACATATAGGTAGGTCTATCTCCAAAATCACTAAGTTATACGGTGGCACAATGGGCACAGGCTGAACTGCTGTTCTGAAGGTCAGCAGTTCAAATCTGCAAGATGAAGTGAGCACCCGTCTGTCAGCTCCAGCTTTCCGTGGAGAGCCATGAGAGAAGGATGGTAAAACATCCAGGTGTCTCCTAGGCAACGTCCTTGCAGACGGCCAATTTTCTCACACCAGAAGCCATTTGCAGTTTCTCAGCCTGATATATAAATCCCTTACACTAATTACGGTTTCCTATCTAGGCATCTTGTCTGCTGTCTACTCACAGTTCCTCTAGCTAATCATCCTTGCTTTATGTAAATGTGGATATCCCATATTTAACTGTAACATGAAGGGAGGAACCAGAAATCTGACCTAGGAATTTGCTGATGGGCTTTGAAGAAGTAGTAAAGAAGTAAAATCTATCTCAATTTTATAAATTTGGTCATGGATTTTGTTTACAATAGGCCCTTTGCTTGCACAGCAGTTAGGAGCAGAGAAGCCATGTGAAAGTGGAAAAATAGCAAATTTTAAAAAACCGTATTTTTTACCAGAGAGAAAGCCTCTCTAGGAATCTCTCGGTTCTTCAGTGTGACTGTATTGTCAGTTCACCAAAAGTTGATCACAGAATTGTGCTGGATTACCTCGACAAGTAATCTCTCTGGGAATCTCTTCTGGCAGATGTCTTTAATAGAGTTGCATTTGCAGATGTATTCTTAGTGATAACAAAGTAATCTGATATGTGAATAATCAAATCTGCAAAACCCACAAATGTTGGGGGCTGACTGTATATCTCATTTCCTATTTGCAAATTGGAACAGAAGGCCACTTAAAATTTGAAACAGAAACAATATAGATAAAAACATACAAAAATTACCATTAAAATTTGATCAACCACAAATAAAACCAAACAAAATATGTTAAAAAGGCAAAGGAAATATGTTTTTAAAAAACAATACCACATTCTGTTAAGTGTGTTCATTATAGTCAGTTCCCAAAATAATAAAATAGGCTTTGCCTCTTAACAGAGGTAAAGCCTAGATAAGGCCTTTAGAAGGGGGACCAGTTTAGCTTATAACAATGAGATCTTACTATTTTGTACTCTGCATTTTAAGATATTGGACTCCTAAATAAAAATACCATGTAGGGATTATTCCTTATTATGTTTCCTTTTGCATTCTGAGACTCACGCTAGAAAAGAATGCCTTGCATGGTTGCCTATCTCCGAAAGCACACCTGAGTGCTCCTTTACCTGGTAACTTTGCAGGACCTCCTCTGGCACAAACATGCATCTGTGACAATGTCCCAATTAGTGGGTGCCAAGATACACCCCCCCCCCAACCCCAATTCTACCAAGCAAGACAAGGGAACAGCAGTTGCTGGCAAGTATAACTGCTGTGAGCTCATCTCTCATGTCTTCCCATCCCATCCCTTTTTACTGTATGTGAATATAGTGACTTGTCTGAACTGTATTATTGTTCTTAAAACTTTTCTCCAACAGCAGTTAATAGTATCTCCCATATACAGGTAAGCTCTTTGTTGGCAAATGTCTGGTAATTCTTTCCAGCTTTTTAAATACAAGATTTTACGCTAGAGGCAGGGAACAGGACAAGCAGGCACACACTGCCCCAGAAGTAGCGCCTTTGAGCACTGGTAACTAGACTTGAAGCAAGAAGCACACCACTCCCTAGATCAGTGGTTCTCAACCTGTGAGTCCCCAGATGTTTTGCCTACAACTCCCAGAAATCCCAGTCAGTTTACCAGCTGTTAGGATTTCTGGGAGTAGAAGCCCAAAACATCTGGGGACCCACAGGTTGAGAACCACTGCCCTAGATTTAGACACATAACTCTTGGCTACTCACTGGGCTATAAGAATTCCTAAACCATGGATATTTTGCTCATCCTCCCTCTTCTTCATCTTTATCCAGAAGAATAGCTCACTTCGTGACCAGCAGCAGGATCCACAATCTTTCCAGCTGTTTCTATAAGGGATGGCCTGCTCTAGGCAGGTTCATATTCCTCTGTAAAGTCTTAGCTCTGCCTTTTCCTCTGCTCTGCTTCAGTTTCCCCGTTAATAAGTTTTCCCAATAGTGTAGATACCTTCCTTTGTATTAGTTTTGAATGGAGCTTTAAATCCCCCCAAAGGATTTAGTTGGTCGATTCCATTTGCCTGTATAGAGCTCTCTTGCTGGACACCTCCTCTTTCTACAGCAGAGCTATTGTGACTTAGGCTTTGGGTTGTCTGGTAACCCTAGGCCTAGCAACCCAAAAACAAGCATCCTTAGCACCTGCATTCAGCAGTATTTTTATACCAGCAGTCCAAAGGACAACGGAAGCTTATGACCAGCTTATGCTTCACAAAAAAGACAATTGAGACAGTTTATAACCATCGCTTTGCACCAGAGGCAGAAGACTCCAGAGAGATGACTGCAGCCAGCAAAGGCTCCTTTTGTAATGTATTGTTTTAAGTTGCCTTATGATAGTCCTGGGTGGAGTTAACCCTTTATTCATCTTGTTTGCAGTAAACTCATTTGGTTATCTATTCACCTTGCCTGAAGTGCCTCTCTGTGTTAAAGAGTCTTACTCTTAACAGAAGGTATACAGATAGCCCCCGAGTAAAACCAGACAGTATAGTTTTCCCAAAGGCTAAGGTGTGCCATCACATCCCTGTATATCCCATGACATGCAACCTGTTTCTATGACAGAGAGTACTGTGGAACTACTACTCAATAAGTTACCAAAAATCCAGGAGCCTAGCTGGAGTGACCTGCTAACAATCTTCAATGATTTATGTGTAGTAACATGACATGAAGTTCTCATATAATGGATGGAGTCGGCGGTAATCTTGCTGCAGAGGGTTGTTCCTATTCTCAAAGGCTAGAACACTCCAGTGACGTAAACTAGGGAGTGCCTCTGCCTGGAAAAAATGGGTTCCCATGGGAGCTGAAACTGCCTGGTCTCAGGGTGGCCTTGAAAAGGTCCTTGCTTAATTTTACCTTCAGTGCAAGTGAAGGGCAGGTTTCAAGAACCAAAATGAAAGCCAGTGGTGGTGAAGAGACTTGGGAAACTTAGACTTAGGATGTGAAAGTCCAGAACATCACTCAGCAGAATGAGTAAGAAACCCCTCAACTGAGCTGGGCTGGGGACTTATTTGCATTTTCCTTCAGTTAGAGCATTCAGTGAGTATATTACAAACACATAGGCACAGGGTAAGTGTTCAGAGAGCTTTGTAAACATTATTTCAGTCATCCTTCCAGAACCCCATAAAGCCAGCTTGTGTTATTACACTGCTACTGCGGGCTTAAAAGAAGGGTTGCTAGGCCACCTAAAGATTTGGTGAGAGCTCCCTTTAGCTTCCATAAAATCCCACTTTCCAAACTGAGCCTTGATCACAACACAGCACAATATGGAAAGAACATTAAATTTCCCCTAGAACTAGATATGATATACATTATCCCATGTCTTCAGCAGAAGTTCCTGATTTAGGAACTCCAACAAATAAATGGTAATGTATCTGTTGAGCTACAAACTGTTAATGTTTGCAGCTCAACTGCATGCACACTTCCATGTCCCATATAGACTTCTGATGATCTCATTATTTTCATAGGGTTTTGAAGGAATAACTAAATTTACAATACCTGATTTTAGTTGGAAGTCTCCCATCCATGTACTGACCAGGACAGACCCTGCCTAGCTTGCAAGATCAGACTAAGAGAGAATCTAGTTTGTTGACTGTGGTGGGTAAACTACATTAAATACATTTGTTCAAGTCTTCAGAAGTGCCTAGATTTCAAGACGGTAGCATAATTCTGAAGCAATGTAAAATTTTGTGCTAGTCTACATGTTTATGCAACTTTTAAATACAGTTTTCATTATAATATGGTTGTTTTGTGATTTATCTTTTCTTAGGTATTTCGATTAAGGACGTGTTTTATAAATTGAAGCAGTTTGAGTGGCTAACCAAGCTTACAACTGAGGTAATATTGAGGCAAGACAAGAACGTTATTAGAAAGTAGGATTCCCAGTGTGGATGGGATTGTGGTGGTGGCAATGGCAAATAAACCATATACCTAATTGATCTTTTAGGTCTAGGCAGAGATAGATTGTGAACTGCAACCAGGCACATTGTTTACACTACATACAGAAGTGGTATGGAGGAAACACTAACAGACTTATAAAGGGATGAACTCATCCTTGAATAGTGGTGGCCTATACAAGTCCAATGGGACACATGCACTTCATTCTTTATTATTATCTTACTTCTCACAACTGCTACTAATTTTCCATCAATAATTGGGAAAATATATTCGGAAAGTGCACAGAGGTCATTTGAATGGTTATAAAGCAGAATTGTGCTTCCAGAAATGTCATATTTGTTTTAAATATTCCCTGCATGGCAGTTCCCAGGAGACAGTTGTAATGTCCAGTCCCTGGGAAGTGTCTTAACCCCAAATTGGTTCCATAGAATTGGAAGTATCTTGTCCAACCTCCTCTATTCTACTCAGGATCAATCAAACAAAATCCTAGCTGGAAATGTCATGCTGACACCAGAAGGAAGAGGCAGTGACCAGTTGGATAAATGTCTGATTGTGTAGTGTTCAAGGTTCAAACATTAATCCGCCCTGAGTCCCTCCAGGGAAATAGAGTGGAATATAAATAAAGTTTTATTATAGGCAGTATTGCAGTAGTGGACTGTCCCACAACATTTTGAATACTAATTTAAACAGACTTATGGTTAAAATAGTCATATTGAAATGCCATACCCGCCAAATTTTAGAGATGAGACCTAGGACACGTGGTCAAGCAAACCCAGGTCAAGAGGACTACAGAGGTTAATGAGGACGAACTCACAAGAAGGGAGGTGCTGCAGCTGTATGTTTTTGCCTGAATCTCTAGGAAATGGCATGTCTCTGCCCTTGAATCTCCTCTCCTCTCCCCATCCCCATCCCTGCTGAGTTAAGTGGATTACTTTTGCACATTGAACTTGGCTTTAAAAAAACTCAGGTATGCTAAGGACAAGGAAAGTGAGAAAAGGCAAGAGAAACTGGGATGTTACAGCAGTTGAAAGGATATGTGTTTCTGATGCCTTGAAAGAGAGCAAGTGGAAGGTTCACCAAGATGACAACTCAGAGGCTTTGGCATAAATCCTAATGTAAAGACCTCTGGCCTTAGGATGATGCAAAAAAATGGGGAGGGGGTGTTCTGATAAACTTGAAATGGCTCAAGGGAGCCAAATGGTGGCCAAAATTTAAATGTGGTCTTGTTCACCCGAGGGCTACTGTGCCCTCTGCATCCTCCAAAAGGTGCCTATACCTCAGCCATGGGCAAACTTCAGCCCTCCAGGTGTTTTGGACTTCAATTCCCACAATTCCTAACAGTTAGTAGGTTGTTAAGAATTGTGGGTGTTGACATCCAAAACATCTGGAAGACCGAAGTTTGCCCATTCCTGCTACACCTGCTTTAGGACTATAACCCCCAGAGTTTCCAAGCCACTGAAGCCAGTCTAGCCAAGCTGGCTTGTAGATACTGGGAGCTGTAATACAAAAAAAAACTCAATCTCTGCACAATCTCACTTTAATTGAGAAGGAAAGTGTGGCCTCATTAATGCAGGCCATTAAATTCAGTCTGTTCTGTTGTTCATTCGTTCAGTAATTTCCGACTCTTCGTGACTTCACGGACCAGCCCACACCAGAGCTCCCTGTCGGCCATCACCACCCCCAGCTCCTTCAAGGTCAATCCAGTCACTTCAGTCTGTTCTACATTCTAAAAAAAAGCACAATCTAAAAAAAGCTTTTGTAATGGGGGAGGACATGTTAATGTAGACACACCAGTAGCAGGCACTCGAAAGCAAAACAAGAGCACATTGAAAAGAATGTTTAAAATGGTCCGTTTTACTCACAAACATCTAAATTCATCCTAGGTCCAAAATGTTCCACAAGCCACAACCTCACAGTCCAAGCTTTCCACAAAACTGAACTGCAATTATGGTTTCCCAAAGTTTCACTAGAGCTCTCCACCCCCATCCCTATAGTTTCTCTATGATTCAACACATCTGCCAGCTATAATACAACTCAGAATGCATTGCGCTCCTTCCAAGGAAAACGTAACTGTGTTTGTTACAACCATATGCATAGCTAATCTGACTAGAGCCCTCAGCTTATATGTCTGTAGCTGCCTGTTTGCATTGAATGGTATTGGAATGGCAAACAGATGTGATTATTGCAGTGGCTTAAATGAGAGGGTAGGAAGGAGAAGTCTTTTGTTGTACTGTTTGCAAGTACGTAATGTGGAAACCATAGCTGCATTTCTGTTCTACTTGTGGTCTGGACTTGGATATACGGAACTATAAAAGTGTATCCATTTTGCACATCAAGAAGATGGAGCAGAACAGCACCAAATGGACCAAGGAGAAAAGGGGTGGTGTAACCATCTTGCATTATTTACTTCTTTATTCCCCTGATTTATCTCCCCAAAGGGGCTTAAAGCATGGGAGTCTTTACGAAATCCATCCACGAAGCATTTATGACATGCCTTTTATGCAATCCTTTATGTTTCTCAGACATGTTTCCCTCTCCCTCTGTTGTTGACTGTTGGTGTAATAATTTATTTTTTTATCACTGATAAAACAAACAACAACTATAAAACTTGCACCAGACATACGGAAATAATAATGAAACAATTTCGAAACAATTTCGAAACAATTACGAAATAAATTTTAAAAATTCGTTTCGATTTTTAGTTGCTCCTGAAGGGTTCAATATCGGATCGTAAGCCACTTTAAATACGAATTATTAACGAATTACGAAATTAACGAACGAAACCGCCCAGCCCTAGTTTCCATGTTTTGTGGCTAGAGAGCCAGGGCCCCTCTGCAAGACCCTTCCCTAAACTACAAACCCCAGATTTCTACAGGAAGCAGCCAGGGAATTGAAAGCAGGCACAAACTCTTTACTGACTCTTCGCTGGACTGACTGGTTGTCCGAATATGCAATCACCACTTCCCAAAGCAGTTATTTTACTCGCAGCTCAAGAATGTAAACAAAACATTGATGGACAGCCAAAGAGATGTAAAGATGTACTTGAAATGTGGAGTAAACACCAAGAACAGAGAGGCCCCGTACCTCGAGCATTTAACGTGAGGTCAGCTGTTACCAACAGTGCTGTGGATTTTGCAGAGGTACAAATAGAGGATGAAAGAAAGAAAGCAGTGTCTCAAGTAAACCCTTGTTGTGACCACCTTCCATCAGGGAATCTATGTCTACATCGCAAAATGCCATTAGGATCCAGAATAGATTTCTACAGTCACTTACAGACCCACTGTCCAGACTCTATCATTGGAAGACAATCATGCTCAGCTGTAAAGGATTGCCTATGTTGTGAAAACCTAAGTCTGAAAAGAATCAGAATCTGTTCTAGGTAATCATACTGTAGCTGGGTGTGACTGTCTACAACAACATCCCTTACTGAGCATGCATGAACAGCAAAACAGAGAAAGGGAGGATAGAGAAAATAAGCCTGAGGCACTAAATCTATCAAGCATGTAGAAAAAGCACAGAACTATACGTTTAAGAACAACAACAAAAACAGAAATCATAAGAAAAGTGGAGGTTGGTGAAGAAAAAAATCATCCTGGATAAATTTTGGTAGAAGCCTTCAAGTAGTCTCTAAAAGGTTCAGAGTAATTTTGATCCCATCTACCGTGACAATGCAATGCAGTTTCAAACCGGTATTGAAGAAAGTGGTTTTGCCATGCAGATGATTACATAGGAAATCTTGGAACCAGTTTGAAGCCCATATGATGATGACACAAACCACAGAATACTGGTGCACATTAGGGGCTTCCTTTCATGCACTTTTGTGGGTGTTTGTTGTGTGGCCACAGCAATTTGAAGCTAGCTGTAAGTGATCAGTATAGATGGAGCTCCGGTGAACTAATGCATTGCTTGTTTTAGTTGATCTGGTTATTTCATTTCACATGTGCATGTTGTAAATTTTTGAAAATGTGGACATGTTGAATCATTGACATATACAAAAAGAAAAAAGATGGCAGCCATTTGCTGAAAGCATGCCGTAATGTATGGGCCTAAATACCTCAAAGGCACCAGATCTGATCTTGTATGCTAAGCTGTATCAGCCCTGGTTGAATACCAGCTGATGTAGCCTATATTTCAGAAGAAGGAAGTAACCAAACTGCCTTGACTAAGAAAACCTATGGAAATTAATGGAGTTAGCACAGGTAGACACTAGGGACAGGTAGATAAGGACACACAGAGTACAAAGATTTTACTTTATTTCACTTTTCAAATTAAATGTATTAAATGTTACATTATTTTTCCATCTCCTAATTCCAGGAAGACTGTGAAAATACTGGCATGGAGACAGTTTACAATGGATCAGCTGTAGTGTGCACTGCAGTGTTGCTTGGGAGATTCATTAAGCATAATTGATGACCACTCAGTTTCTGTTGCTCTGGGTGATGAGTTATTTATTTATTTACTGTATTTGTATAATGCCCTTCTCAGCCTTTCGGGCGACTCAGGGCAGAGTTCCCTTTGTTTGGATTTATTAAGCATTGCTCACATTACACATCAATCTCAGCATGCCTCTTTCAAACACACTGGTATATATGAATGAAATAATAATTTTTAGGATACATCCTGGCTGCTCTCAGAATTATTTTTGTGTATGGTGCATAGCCATCCCAAACGTCTCCTCCAAATGAGATGAAATTCCATCGTGCTATTTATATGTAATGTGGGAACAAATAGAGAAACACATAATTTTATCTATTTATGGCAACATTTTTAATATATCTGGGCTCAACTTGCCAAAATCTTTGAAATCATGTACCACATTAGTGTGTACAGCTAAAAATAACCAGGGAAATTTCACCATCTCAATCTCCCTACATTTTCACTGGGACAATCTCCCACCACATAAGCCAGTAAGCAAGCTCCTGATCAGCATTTCAGGTTCTTCTTCTGAACTTTGCTGGGGCCCTTAGTTGAGAAGCATTTATTTCTTCATTTGCTTCATATAGTGTCTGTCTGTCTTTCTCTGTATGTATGTATGTATGTATGTATGTGCATGTCTATCTATCTATCTATCTATCTATCTATCTATCTATCTATCTATCTCACAGTGTCAGAAAATACCAGGACATGATTGCTGTAAGTGTTTTGGGCTGTATGGCCATGTTCCAGAAGCATTATCTCCTGACATTTTGCCTGCATCTATGGCAGGCATCCTCAGAGATTGTGAGGATGCCTGCCTTAGATGCAGGTGAAACGTCAGGAGACAATGCTTCTGGAACATAGTCATACAGCCCAAAAAACTTACAGCAACCCAGTGATTCCGGCCATGAAAGCCTTCAACAACACAATACCAGGACAGATGGTCTCCATGTGGCAACACCAAATCAGCCATTGAGAACTGCAGCCCACATCCACACGCATACTGTGGCTCCATTGCCCATTCCTTTTCCTTATTAAGAGCACACAATGGGCACTGTTTGTGAAACAGGAAGCTTTTTTTTGTCATCAATTTGCAGGCTGCTCTTGCCAACTATTCAAATTCAGCACTGAACAGTTACTTGTCTTCTCATTCTGGCTTGTTTTGTTTTGATTACAAGTCATGGTAAGCTTCGTCCATCCAAACATAATTGAACAAAGGCTGACCAGGCCTAGAAAGATGTTTTCATATGAATCCAGGCCTTTAGTTAAGGTGGTGGGGACGTCTATGGGCTTTTGACTTGCTCAGAGATACAGGCATACCTCAATTAACAAAAAAGCTCCTTTTCACTAAGCCTTATTGCGCTTCCCAACCCTCTCAGACATTAGTTGTTTTCAGACAAGTGCTTCCTTGTGCCATCAGTTAAAAAACTTCTTTACACAGCCACTCCACCTTTCCTTTTTAAAATCCATTTTCTTTGTTAAGAAAAATTAAGTATGGAAGAAGTAGTGGGAAAGAAATGAATGTTTAGTGGCAGAAGTTTATATTCTTGGGTTCTCTCTGCAAAATTCTGATTTTCAGATAAGGACAACACCAAAAAGATCTATTATCCTTTGGTACCAGTTGTTGTCATTTTAGGTAGGAAAAAAACAAACAATCTAAACTTCTCAGGACTACAGTTGCTTTCCTCCATGTTTGTAAAGTGGGGTGGTTATATCCTGAATGAGGGGTTCTATGACTGGGTGGAGGGCAGGGAAGAGAAGGTCACCTCTGCACTACAGGAGCAACGCTGACATCCTTCGCCTGCCATGTCCTCCCTCGCCTGCCATGCCCTCCCCTCCCCTGCTCACTCCCTCCTCTGACTACAGCCCTATCAAAGGTTGATCCTTTGAGGCAGCCACAGAGGGTAGAGGAAGTACAAATCAAAGGAGATTTTGCTGAGCCTCTCACATCCGGATTGTAGAGGAGGAGCTACAGTCTGGATCAAATCCTCTCATATTATCAGCTGCCTATGTAAATAATAATCAGAAGAGACCCTAAGGGCCAGCCACTCCAACCTCATTCTCCCATGGAAGAACACACAATCAAAGCACCCCCAACAGATGGCCATTCAGCATCCGCTTTTTAAAACCTCGAAACTCCATGGCACTCTGAGGAAGCATATTCCACTTACCATCAGAAGTTCTTCCTAATGTTTAGGTAGAATCCTTTTTACTGCAATTTGAATCCATTGCTCCTAGTCTCCAGAGCAGTAGAAAACAAGCTTGCCCACTCCTCAATGTGACATTTTTCAAGTATTTAAGCATGGCTATTATGTCTCCTCTCAGTCTTCTTGTCACGAAGCAAAATATACCTAGCTCCCTCAGCTGTTTCTATAGGGACTGGCTTCCAAACCTTTGATAATTTTAGTCACCCTTCTCTGGAGACCACTCACATTCTCCATTTCCCAGGGTCCTAAGCCAACATGTAAACCATACATCAAGATGGGTGGGACTCCCGGTGACACAATGGGTTAAACCCTTGTGCCAGCAAGACTGCTGACTGACAGGTTGGCGGTTCAAATTCAGGGAGAGTGGTGTACTCCTGTCTCAGCTTCCCATGCAGGAACATGAGAGAAGCTTAACACAGGATGGTAATACATCAAATATCTGGGCATCCCCTGGGCAATGTCCTTGCAAACAGCCAGTTCTCTCAAATCAGTAGCAACTTGCAGGTTTTCAAGTCGCTCCTGACACGGAAAAAAATCAAGATGGCTCTGACCACAAATAGTGGAATTTTAAAATATGGTTTAAAACCCACAGTCAGGTGAGAAAATATTTTAAGCCCATCATAGGAAAAGGACCTCTTTTACATTTGGTTAATACGTATAGTGGGAACTCTTTCACCACAATGAATAGTTGTTTTGGGTCTTTCTTGCAGGGATGGTTTGAGTATCCCTTTTCTGAAATGTTTTGGATTTCAGATTTTGGAGAATTTTGGAATACTGTATTTGCATATACCAGTATGTACATAAAGAGATAAAGATTCCAAAACTGTGGTGTTGGAGGAAAATTTTGAGAGTGCCTTCCACCACAAGAAGATCCAACCAGTCCATCCTCCAGGAAATAAAGCCTGACTGCTCACTGGAGGGAAGATAGAGGCAAATATGAAGAAGACAGGAAAGCTTGGATAAGGTAACAATGCTTGAGAAAATGTAAGGAAAAAGGAAGAGGGGCCGACCAAGGGCAAGTTGGATGGATGTTATCCTTGAAGTGACTGGCTTGAGCTTGAAGGAGCTGGGAGTGGCCACAGCTGACAGCGTGGGCTTGACCATGAGGTCACGGAGAGTCAGAAACAACTGAACAAATAAATAACAAAAACACATTATTAGGTACCTTGAAAAAGGGACCCAATTCTAAAGAAAATAATAAATCATGTATAAATATGTGAGAGAAAGCCACAGGGAGGAGGGAGCAAGCTTGTTTTCTGCTTCCCTGGAGACTAGGATGCGGAACAATGGCTTCAAACTGCAAGAGAGGAGATTCCATCTGAACATGAAGAAGAACTTCCTGACTGTGAGAGCCGTTCAGCAGTGGAACTCTCTGCCCCGGAGTGTGGTGGAGGCTCCTTCTTTGGAAGCTTTTAAACAGAGGCTGGATGGCCATCTGTCAGGGGTGATTTGAATGCAATATTCCTGCTTCTTGGCAGGGGTTGGACTGGATGGCCCATGAGGTCTCTTCCAACTCTTTGATTCTATGATTCTTATATATCTAATACACATAGTCTGCAGGAAATTTTATAAAATTGTTTTACTCATTTTGTGCATGAAATAAAGGCACTGAACCATCAGAAAGCAAAGGTGTCCCTATCTCGGCCACCTGGGTGGACAATTTTGAAGTTTAGAATATTTGGGATTTTGGAATGCCAGATAAGTGAGGGTCAACCTGTAGCCACAAGAAAATAATTTCTCTCATGCATGGCCATGTGGTTATCATTTTTCTGGAGCTGGGAAAGGCTGCCATTGCAGTATTTATTTTGTGTCTCTGCTGTTCTTGTTGCTGAAGGAGATTTCAGAAGAAGTGTTTCTCTTGAAAGAAAGACACCTGGCAGCACTACAGTGAGTTCAGGGATGTTTGTTACCAAATGACACACTTGCCAGCATGTGCTGCAGCCGGTGTTCCCACCCTGGTGCACATATCCAGACACATCCCCTCCTCGGGCTCTAGGGCTACACAGGCCCTAGCAGGTCCCAGCTGCCAGCATTTCTTCCACTTCTGAAACACATTGGCACACCCTTGGCGGTCTCCTTCATGGAGAATGACCTGTTTTTCTTCCCAGCAGACTCCATTGCCCTATCCATTGTCTTCAGATGATGCCACAGGAAAGAAGATTTATTTTGTGTCTGCTCAGCCCCAAACAGGAGCAATAGCAGCAATGTTGTAGAATTGCATAAATGTCATAGGTCTCAATCTGTTCCAGGTATTTATGCATCCATGGGCCAGTTTGGGGGGGAGGGGCAGTGAGGACTTTGAATATCCCCGTCCTTTGTATTTGCGTGGAGTCACTCTAGGCATGCAAACTGGCTCCTTCAAACTGCTGGGGCCAGTGAAGGTTAATCCCCTGGCATGGGGTTCACATTCCCCAGAGGCTCTGTACCAACCATGTGATGTACACACCCCAGTCTAGAAAGTAAGAGGATTAAATGCCCAATTAAAGCACTACAAACAGGCAAAACAAAGGGGGGGGGGTGTCCTCCGGTAGTACTGTATTGTTTCTCTGCCCTTCCATGCTCTTTCTCTCTCTCTCCTTCCAAAGAGAGAAGGGAGAGGCACCAAAGTGGAGACCCTGCATAGTGCAGTGCTTTGACCATCCGAGTATGATTGTTGTCAAATATGATCTCTCCCCCCCCCCTAAAAAAAAAGATAGCTTATAATCAGAGAATTAATAATTTTCCCAAGAACATCAGACTGGAATGATATGATAAGAACTAAGCGTAGGCCAATCTGCAGAAGGACTAATAACCACAACATGTTAGATGGTGTGTACATTTAATCAAGATTTATGCCTTATATTTCATACATTTATAATAAAAGGTAACTGCTATATTTATTGGAAACCCTGTCACAAAAGGCCAATCTTTCCCAACCCTGCATGCTCCCCTTTTCCTTTATGAACTCTGCATATGCCTCACATCCCCAATTATTATATGTATGTTTGTATAAAATATCAAGTACAGTGACCTCTTCATGAACTATGACCAGCATCTCAGGACTCAGGTATTGCAGAACTTCCTGGGTCTTCATCCTTAAACAATGGACTTTGCAAAAACTCTTAAGCATGGACAATAGACAAATGGCCCCTTTCCTTGGGCTTCGGAGGGTCTTTTGACTAGGCCACCTGAGTATTGGAGACACATGGACATGGTAATCATTTGACACAAAGGACATTTCCCCCAACTGCGAGGGGAAGGGGTTGTCGCCATTTCTTTCAACAAAGTCATTCCGCTTCCCAGACGAATAAATCCAAAGATCCTATCAAGGAAACCAGTATCACCGGACTTTTGACAATGTGCTGGCTCTACAGGGTCAGACAAAAATGTTATTTCAGACCTCTGTATCAATAGTCAGGTTGGGGCTTGAGGGCTTACAGCAATCGTCTTTGATCGCTTGGCATTTTGGGTCCGGAAAGGGCCATTCATAATCCTATCATTAAGCCACTTTTTCATTGATTTCTCTGCTGCCCGCCTCCTTCCACCTCATTGGCAGAGCGGCCGAAGCAGGGCTCGATCTCTCATTGGATGAGCCGCATCAGCCTCTGGCTGCTCCTCCCGGCTCGCTGACATCACAGCCAATCACAAAGAAACCAGCTCGGGGTGGGGGGTGGGCATGGCGAATTTGAATCTGAAAACTATTTATTCCATAATTCCCTGCTCAGGAGTATGTCGGCTCCTTTGCAGATTATTGCAATCGTCATCCTTTCCAGCTATAATAGAAAATAAACCTAAGTGGCCTTGCTTCATCCTGGTGAGATTTATTGGGAAATAGGGAAACTTTTATTTGTGCTTATTGTCTCGCCAGGCATAGCGAACTCTCCTTTGGCATCTTTGCCATCCTCTGCTCAGGCAGGGCCCCTAACATCGTGCTCTGCTTCATGATTATTGAGAATCCACATTCAGCTATAGAAATCCACTCAACCATGGAAATCTTGGGCAAGTCACACTCTCTCAGCCACAAAAGGAAGACAGGCCCTTCTAAACAAAACTTGCCCCCCAAAAAAGCTCCTTAGCATCACCATAATTTGGAGATGACTTGGAGACACACAACAACATGCCACAAAAAGAATACCAGTCACGTAATCTCTCCTACATTCTCCACTTCCTTTTTAAAGCAATACAGTACTAAATCAGTTAAATCAGTCATTCTTGCCACAAAATTGGAAAGTGTATCTCTCTCTCTCTCTCTCTCATCTCTCCCCCCCCCCCAACTAGCACATTTGGGGTGGGGATGGGAAGGGGGGAACAGACATTTGTCCTAGAGCAGTAAACTGATTTTTTTCCACCTCTTGTATAAGGACAAAAGGTATCTGAAGAGTTAAGCTATTGTCCCTGTTCTTGTGTTGCTTTGTTATCCTTCCAGGAGAGTCTGGCAAGGTATCTGAAAGGAGATACATTTACAGTCAGCAGGCTTTCACATGATATCATTTGCACAGTGGCTTGAGATCTGGATCTAATTCCATGCAATGTAGTGGCTTACCACTGGATGTCTCAATCAGCTTTTGAAGATCCACTAGGATAAGAAGCACAACATACTACAGCTGAGGTGTTGCTGGTACATAGATTTAAGAGGAAGAAGAGAAGAAAGAGAACTGGATTTAAGAGGAAAGATATCAACAATGGCCTGCTAAGTATTACCTGTGATTCATATGCAATAGCTTCAATGGTGAATTGTCTATATTTAGCACCCTAGACATTTTAAAAAGGAAATCTGCAGTGCAGCAATGTGAAGAAACTATCTGGTGATCAAAATATTTGGAAATAACTCGCTACAAAGAGAAAATTCAGATTTGGAAATATAAGCACCTTCTTCCCTAGAGGCCTTAATGTGTTTTGCAGCTGCATCATTATAATCCTTTACAACTCAAAAGTGAGTCCCCATTAAGATCAATACAACTTACCCCAAAGTACATAAGATAGGATTGCATTGTCCCAAGACTTTGTTTTGACCAGTCGGTATCATCCAGACTGACATGCTCTGATATGCTCTCTGCTTGGGATCTTGATCTACATTTTATTTTTTTATTTTCAAGAAAATAACCTGATGTTAAGCTGTACCATGCATTGTTGTGCATCATTTTCTCAATGCAGCTCTCCCTTCCCTTGCCAGAGAGATCATCACAGTTCCCAGCAGGGGCAGTTGAAGCATTAGGCGAATTATGCTTTTGCGTAGAGCGCCAATCCCCTAGGGGTGCTGTTGAGGCCAGCTGGGCATCAGAGTCACCATGGCCCCTGAGGAAAGAAGCAGGGGAAGACAGGCAGGTTCTCTTCTTCCTCTCCCTCTCCCTCTCTCTCTCTCTCTTGAAAATTACCTAGGGCTGGCCCTGGTTCCCAGTGCTTAGATCAGTGGTTCCCAATCTTTTTTTTTTTTTAACCAGGGCCCACTTGGCCAGAGACCACTCTCCAACATTAGTACCAAAAGGGTTACAAAACAGTTCTTGGTCAACTTTATTTATTTATTACATATACTTCTATCTCGCCCTTCTCCCCACAAGGGGACTCGAGGTGGCCTTACATAAGCATCCAATGATGCAGTCCGCATACACCAATAAAATACAATTAAAACAATAAAATCCATTTAAAACATTATCCAAATTCAACAATAAATTCATTAACATTAAATTAACTTGCCAATATACCAAGCCAAGCCGAGAAAGTCCAATATCAAGATGTCCATAAATTTTACTTTCATATTGCCATTCCCCTCTAGTCAAATGCCTGGTTCCAGAGCTAGGTCTTCAGTTGTCTTCTAAAGGACAGGAGGGAGGTGGCTGACCTGATGTCCTTAGGGAGGGAGCTCCACAGATGGGGGGCCACTGCCGAGAAGGCCCTGTCTCTCGTCTCCACCAACCGCATTTGCGAAAATGATGGGATCGAGAGCAGGGCTTCTCCTGATGATCTAAACTGCCTGATGGTTCATAGCAGGAGATACGTTCAGACAGGTAAACTGGGTCAGAACCGTTCAGGATTTGGTTTGTTTATTTGGGGTGCAGATTCAGAAAATTGCATTGAATAGACCACATCAGCTCTAGTGTCTGATATAGAACATATGCCATCCAGTAGTTGCCATCTGCTCGCCCACAGAAAACCATATTTAATAAGCCTTGGCACTATAAGAGGGTTTTTCCTAAACCAGTCACTCTTTGTTGCAATGATGTAGTAACGATGAGGCCACGGACCATATTTTAGTTCTTGCGGACCACTGGTAGTCCACAAAACACAGGTTGGGAACTACCGGGCTAGATTATTTTCTGGCCCAATAATTTCCTATCCTGCCTCTCATATAAGCAATTATGTGTCCAGTTCTTGCAGAAGTGGTACAAATCATCCAAATCATCCAAAACAGCTTCAAAGGAAAACATATGCAGGTTGAATGTCCCTTATCCAAAATGCTTGGGAACAGAAGTGTTCTGTATTTTGGATTTTTTCCCAAGTTTTGGAATACTTGCTTATACATGATGAGGTATCTTAAAGATAAACACAAGATTTATGTTTCATGTACACCTTATATAAATAGCCTAGAGGTAGTTTTATAAACAATATTTTTAATAATGTTATATATTTGATATTGGTGGCATACACTGAACTATCAGAAAACAAAAGGCATCACTCTCTCAGTCACTCATGTAGACAATTTTGAATTCTGGACGATTTTGAATTTTGGAATTCCAAATAAAATATGTTCAACCTGTATTAGCTGCAACACAGGATAATATAAAGAAACTGAGGAAGACTGGGCATCTCCACCAAGGTCATGGACTTTTTAAGCCAACTAATACAAAAACCACTAAGCAGACATATTCACCACAAGAGACAATCTCATTCAGTTATATGCTGCCAAGCGGCATGATAGCCACCACATTCTGACAAAGAAGTGATGTGAAGATTTCAATTGCAAGTCTATATTTTATTTATTTATTTATTTTGGAAATGTATATCCCATCCTATCTCGACTTCCGCAGAGGGACTCAGGGCGGCTGACAACAAAAGCATAAATATACATCTTAGATAAAAACAGTATAAAACATTATAAAAACATCATAAAACCAGTAAAACATTAGAACAATTGTCAGAATTAAATCGTCATCCTACACATAGTCCATTCAAGTCCATTAGAGTCCCTTAAACCATAGCTCTACCATCATGTTGGTCTAGTCCACAAAGGCCTGATCCCACAGCCAGGATTTCACCTATAATTTTTTCATATAACTACTCCACTCCCACATCTCAATAAACTGCCTGGAGAAGAAAGGAATGGCGCATGCACTGTACTCTTTCTTGGCTCACTGCAGCTTGACATGACCTGTGTGGTCAATTGGTTGGGACGAAGGTGAATTAATCAAGATTTGTGGGAGTGGCAAAGGGTTCATGTCCTCAAAGGTCCACATCCTCATTTAATTTGGTTAACATGCTTAACTTCAAAAGGTCTCAAGGCCTTTGAAGCAGAAGCATATCTATTGCTCCCTGGGGAACTGAGGCGGGTTGATAAAAGCCTTAATGGGGGAATTGCTTGTGGCTTGAAGTAATGTGTATAGACTCATTGTGCTGATGTACCAAAGGAAGCAGGTGGCACATTAAGGAACGGTTAAACTGAACTGGAAAGGATACAAGTCACATTACAGTATAACATAAGCAATGGATGGATGGATGAGATGGGAAAATTTGTCTAAAGGACAGCTAGTCGGATGATTTACAGAGGAAAATGGCACAACCCTGGGCTTGGCTGGACTGTTTGTTCCGGGTACCCTTGGGCAACATTTCCTTAGTCAGTCTATTTTTCCCCAAGGCCTCTTTGCTACCATCTGTGTTGTCCATTTGCAATCCCTATGTCTTTGGGTACAACTTCTCAAAGCTTGGAAAGGCAGCGCAAAAGGGTGGCAGCTCCTAATGTCACACCTCCTACTATCTGTTTGTTCAAAGAAGACTTGTTGGAAATTGCAACCTTCTTCAAGCCTTCTCTAGTAATGTTTATCTATGATCCTGTTACTTACTGTTTCCTGTAGGTATATTCTGGTATGCAGCTTATTTTAGTCTATGGTTCCTGAGACTACAAACTACTTCAGACTGATCTCAGAGGAGACCCCCCCCCCCCCCCCGCACTCTTATGGACTTTCTATGAACTTTTGGAAACCTTTAATACACTTTTCATGAACTTTGAAACTTTTAGGGGCCCTATACCAAATCCTTATGAACTTTTATGATATTTCACTGATCTATATGAACCTTTGGTGGACTGTGGAGGGAGGGAGGGCTGACAGGGCTCCCTTGACCTTGCATGATTTATCCCTTATGATTTCCTTCTATGTTCCCTTTTCCCATTATATGTATGTATGTCTATATTTATGAAATATGAAGGAAAAGCCACTGTTTTCAAAATCCAGCAACTCACCTGGCTCAGGAAGTCCCCTCATGTTTCCTGAGCTACTAATCCCCTAACAAAAGGTTTTACCAAGCTCATTTGCATGGACAATAAAACAAATGGTTCTTATCAGCCAGATCTCGGAGGGCACAAGGCTAGTCCATCTGGAGATAAGACCTCTGGGCATCTTGATCCACCAAGACAAAAGGTGTTTTCCTGTCTGCAAGGAATTAGGACTTCACTACAGCTTCTTCCATTATGTCAGCCCTGCTGGCCAAAACCAGTTCCAAAGTTCATCAACGCACCCCATATCTCCGGATGATAAAACAAAGGACCTGGCCATTTGGGCCAAACTATAGATGATGATTCCAAGGAACTTAAACAATAAACCCTGGCCAGCTCGAGGGCTTAAGCAATTGCTCAGCAATTTTGCAAACATTAGTAATTTAAACCAGTTAATTGGACATTTCTTAATTGTTTTCCTCTTGCCCACTTCCCTTCCACCCCATTGGCTGAGAGGCCAAAGCAGTGCTCATGCAGCCACTGGCTCTCCTGCTGGCTTGCCGATGTCACAGCCAATCACAACAAAGCTGGCTCAGGGGGTGGGCATGGAAACTTTTGAATCTGAAATCTATATATTCTGTATTTACCTGCCTAGCAGACATGTCAATTTGTTGGCAGATTACTACAATCGTCATCCTTTCCAGCTGGAATGAAATAAAAATCTCGGTGGCTTTAACTTCAACTTGGTGAGATTTATTCTGCAATATTGGCTTCCCTTTCTCACCAGGCAACCCACAATGGCTTGGGCCTATCCACAGCCATTCTAAAATGCTTGACAACAAGACCTCAGATCACACACTTGTTTGCTGTTTTTGTTATAAGAGATGTCCTGGCCTGATGGCACAGAGAATAATCTCAAATATATCTGAAAGTGGACTGATAAGTTTTGTACCTGCGTATGCTGAACACATGAAGGTTGTAATTAAACCAAATACATTTTTTTAAAACTCAGTCTACTTAATTTTTGTCTCTTGAGTGCATGATTTAAAACAAGTTGTTTTATGGGAGTGTGTGTGTGTGTGTGTGTGTGTATACACACACACACACATATATATAGGCACTGAAAAACACTTCTGTAGCACTGCTGTTTTTTAACGTACTAGCAAAATCTCTGTTTTCCTAACAGATCAGAGATAACAGGTCATTCAGTCTAACAACTGAAACCATTGCCTTGCATAATTATATCTGGTTGTATACCAGAAGAGAAGACTATACTCTAAAGTGTTTTTGGCTCTTCTCTGAAAATTAAAAAGTTATGATCTCCAAAAGATATTTTCCAAAAGGTTATAAATGTCATTTTCCAAAAAGGTTGGCCAGAGTTGGCCCTGCCATTAAGCAGAATTAATTTTCAGTGTCATTAAGGGCAGCCAAGTTGCTGTGGTTGGTGTTTACATTGGTATGTTTAATGTTGGGGGAAAGTACATGCAGAATTTTTAAAATTATGTTTTGTATATGAGCCAAAGTAATGTGTGTAACTTTGAAGTATTATACACCATAGTGTGTGTGAGTGGGGAAATTTGCTGCTGTCTCAGTAAACATGTTTTAAGTTAGCCGTAGCGCAAATTAACATTGTTGACAGCAGTAAAGTAGTAATGGCAGGACCAGTGGGCCTTATATATTGGCAATGAGACTCCTGCTGAGACATTGGCCTCAGGTGGCCCCCATTGATGCCAGCTCCTAATAGCAACTCATCAAGTGGAGGGAATGATTTCACTTTATCAACGTAGGACTATAAACACACAAACTCACAATGGCACAGTGAACATTGTTTAGTATTGGGCTGTATATCAAAATCTACTTGAAATTGGTTAAAGGAGCCTTTGGATACAAATGGTCTCCATAGCTCAAATTGCGACTGTCTTTTGTCCCCTTCTAATCTGGAGGCCTTGGTTCCTCCAGGAACTTCACTTTGAATAGTCTATTTAACATTTGATTCTACATGTTACAAATCTTTGCTTTTGGAGAGATGAAGTTCTGGTTGTGTGAGGCAGCTGCAACATTGGGGGCGGGGGGGGGGGGGGACAACAAAAAAATGTGGTACCTTAAAAACTAACACCTTTATTGGCACATAGATTGAACAGATGAATGAAGATTGATATACAAACCATAAAAGCCTCAGTTTTGAAACAGTTTCATATTTGATGAAATGTATTGTTGAAGGCCAGAATCACTGGGTTTCTGCAATGTTCCAGAAGCATTCTCTCCTGATGTTTCACCCACGTCTATGGCAGGCATCCCCAGAAGTTGAGAGACCTCTCAACCTCTGAGGATGCCTGGCACAGATGTGGGCAAAACGTCAGGAGAGAATGCTTCTGGAACATGGCTGTACAGCCCAGAAAACTCACAGCAACCTTTGATGAAATGGTTCTAAACTCTGAAAAACGTCTACCATAATAAATGTAACAGTCTCTTAAAGTGACAAGAAATGATACATTATTAAAATGTTCTAGTTTTTCCCCTTCATCAGACAGGTGAAATTGCCCGTCAGTCCTCTGTTTTCCTTTTACAGTATATATAATAGATCTGAGTTGGAGACTTTACTATCTCTACTGCCACACAGTGGTAAATAACTGCTGTATCAGGACTAGAAAACTAACAACAAAGGAGGAACTTAATAAAGTATGAATGAGGAAGCTGGATTAATAGGGGGCCAAAGGAGAAGGCAGAGTATTGTCAGCCCCATGGAGTATATTTCCAGATCTAGTGAGGACATTGGCTATTCCTGGGCATCTGTAGCATCAACAATACAGTCTCCTCTAAAAAACAGTCATTTGCATTTCCAGATCTCAAGTTTTCTCCCGTTCTCAGGTTGAGTCTTTCCCTTAAAAAATGTTTGCGTGTTCAGGCTTCCTGTTTATTGTTCCAATAGCTCTGCGAAGGTACCTAAAACATCTCCAGGGCTTCCTCTTGTAACAGGATACCAGGGCTCATCCTTTGATCCCAAGTTTTGGGCTTTGGATACTCTTGACCTGATAGCCCTTCGAGATCTATGTTGGAAGGCCCCAAATAAGACATGGAAATGACACTTTGAAATTTCCTTAACAAGTATGAAGATTATTTGCTCAACATTTAAAGGAACCATTTGTACAACATCTACAAAACAGTATGTGTGATTCAGTCCCAAGAAAGCTACCATGCCCATTTATTCCTGGAATCAGTCTTGTTCCTTTTCTGGTGAGATGGCTTCTTCAGAAGTGTCCAGTAAAGGTGGATGGAGAGTGTGGTGAGGCTTTATGATACCTTTGAACAGGCTAGCATTAGGGCTCTAGTAGCACAGTTAATGATATCTTCCTCAGCTTGGTCTTCCTGTCAGAAATAACACACTTTGGCCTAAATCTTATTGGCCGTAAGTCTATTGAATTAATGAGATTTATACAAACTGTGACTCAAAATTAGTTTAGTGTCTATCCTAGATAAGGCTACCAACATAATTTAGGTTTTTATGTGCTCTTCAAATGTTTTCCAAATTGCCAAGAAGGTCATGTAGGTGGAAAGGAGGGACTGGAGACACAAATGTAGAAGACTACTTTGAATTTGCTCGTTACTTTATGGGATCTTGCGTTATCCAGTTTTTTGACCATGCACTAGGCTTTATATCCCAACTTTATTCTGCAAAAAGTAATAGAGGTGTTCCTCCAAATTTACCTATGGTCTACAGACCTCCTTCCAATACTATACCTGTCAGTGAAGGGAAGGTTGAAGATCACTTCTGAAGAACGAACAGCTAGTTTATACAGAATAACAGAGTTTTTATAAAATTAGGTTTATAACACATAATCTACACACCTGTTTTTTCTGCAAAATCCAATGCCATCATGGAAATTGGAAATTGGGGTCTTTTTGTGCACAAACATATAAGCCCATACTTTTTTCATGTCAGGGGTGACTTGAGAAACTGCAAGTTGCTTCTGGTGTGAGAGAATTGGCCATTTGCAAGGACGTTGCCCAGGGGACGCCTGGATGTTTTGATGTTTTACCATCCTTGTGGGAGGATGCCCATACTACAGCTCTGGTAATGAGCTATATTTTAAAGGAATAGTAGGATCTCCTACATTTTCCTGGACAGCTATTTCTTAAATCTATTATTTAATATTTATGGCAGCAGAAGCTTCATCATCTCAACTAGAGAAAGCAAACTGTGGGGACAAAGTGGTGAGAGGCTTCTGCTGTGCGCTTTCTTACTGACTCAGAATTCAAAGAGCCATGACACATGAACAGGCAGGTGCACCTTGATTCTCGCTTGCTTCTCATTTTCTACTCTTGTTGCTTTTACTTTGCAGGTCTGCAGTGTGAATGATGAAGAAAGGTTAGGCGAGGGATACCAAAGCGCTGCAAAATGCTTACTACTAGCATTACTTCTTATGTTCCCAATCTCAGATAGTTGTTGTTTTTGTTCAATGCATGATTCCATTGCCCTTCTGGGTGATGCATGTTTGCCTAGCATTTTTTGTTAATTATATTTAAAAAGACCTCTCATCCTGAGATATCATCATAATTCTGGTAGCTATGGACTAGGGTTTAATTGTGCAATTAACCCACCTGAATCACATAACCACCACTTTTAAATAGGTAGTCACGCCTTCTATTCCCACTGCTGCTGCTTTTTTCTTTCCAGAAAAATCAGGTAAGTCAGAAAAGGCAGAGTTGCACAATGTCTTTTGATTGGAAAAGCTATGAATCCTTTCTCTGGAAGCTCCTTGTTGTTGTTTTTTTGTTTTGGTATCTTAACTGCCAATTGGCACAGGAAAGCAAATGGAAAATGGGCAAAAGTATGGGCAGGTTTTTCGGATGTGTGGGTTATCTTGTGAAGGATAAAACCAAGCAAGCAGATGTGGACACACAGCAAAATTGCCCCCAGCAACCCCCAATAAGAGGCATAATTCAAGCAAATCTAAAGTTAAAGCTTTCATATACTGAATCTGTTGAAGGAAGTCTATTTGATGAAAGAGATCCAGTCTACAAAAGTTTATGTCTTTATCTCTAAGGTGCTTTCCCTTTGCAGACATTCATTAACAGAAATCCAGCATAATCTGTGTTAAGTGGCAAGGGCAAACAGACTCCAATGTTGGGCTGAATTTTTCAGATAGAAAAGAAAAAACAAGATCATTTACTGTGCAATTTGGGAGTTGTGTTTAAAATGCCGTGGTTGGATGGGTCCAATGTTTTGTTAAAAGAGAACTCCAAGTGAAGGTGTCTCACACATATATAGAAAAACAAAGCAAAGGCTTTGCTAAAACAGGAGTTGTTGAGGGAACTATGAGTTTCTCTTCACCATGAAATCAAAGTAACTTTTATTGTGCCTAATCTTGTCATTTTCTTTAAACTGAGAATGATTAGGAGCATTATGAGGGATTCCTCAGTGCAGGGATCCACTGAACACAGATGTCCTCAGTCTAACACAGTGGTTCTTAACCTGTGGGCCACAGACCACCAGTGAGGTGCAAGGATGAAAATCTGGTCCGCGGGCCTCCTTCCTCTTCATTTTTAATTTATTTCTGCTCCTTTCATGCCACATGCCACTCTTTCCCTGTCGCTGACCATGGCATATGTTCTGTTTCAGAAACTAGAGTTGATTTGGTCCATCCAATGCAATTTTCTGAATCAGCACCCCAAACTGAATCCCTTCTGGTATTAATGTTGGAGATTGGTCCCTGGTCAAAAGAAAAGATTGGGAACCACTGATCTAACAGAAGCAATAATGAAGTTGCACATGGTTTTGTCACACAGAAAACAGCCTTAGTCTGACCATGATTTTGCAGGCAGAAGGGTCATTGGCAAAAAGATCCTCTTAAGGGTGAAAATCCAAAAGTTACTAAGGCTCTTGGGTATAATTTTTAACACATAAATCAATTATATTAGCCCATCTTTCAAAGTGTATTGATCTTAACACCCCTGTGTTGGAAACTCTTACAATCCAGGAGTCATCTTTCAAACGTTTCTCTCAAGGCTTTGTTGGTGGCATAGCAAAAGCCTTAAAGGTCATAAGGGAATAATGCTTTGTTAAGATTCAGCACTGATTGGGATGAGCGAATGAAAAATAAGGCATTGTCTATTGTATTATAATTATTGCTAGTGGGATCCTTTCAATGTTTTGTTTCACAACTTAAACCCCGAAGTATGAATAAACAATCAACAGAGAAAGGAAGAAATGACACACAAAGGAAGCGGAGGCGGTTTCCTTATTAGCTATATGTTTATTATGCCGCGGCTCAAGCCGCTCTGTACACAAAGCACCCAGCTGCTTTAAAGCTACTTAGTTTACACTGGATTTTTTTTTTAAAAAAAGGTTTTTTAAAAATGAGCTAGAAATGGCCCTTCTATGGCAGAGGGGAGACTGGCAGGGCCGTTCCCCCACTATGCTACATAGCACGGGAAGGGAGGGGAGAGCAGCAGCCACAATTGGACGGGGTCCTGTGTGGCCACTGCTCCCACTGGCAGTATTTACAGCCAGGAACAGCTGGAATGTACAGGGTGCAAAGAGACAGGGAGCAAAGAGGAAAGTAGGTAGTTGACTGCTGGACCAAAAGTCTTCAGGAGAAACGAGACAAGTATTTTAATACTATCTCAGTACCTTGTACGCACCCAAAAGGAAACCTATGGTGCCTGTGGCTGCCCCAAGGTCCCACAGTACCATATTCTGCCATCCGGAAAATGTGGGCTGAAGGCAGCTTCAGACAAGGCAGTAGAGGGGATGTCAGTAAGGGCCAGGCATAAAAACACAGAGTGGCTCAGAATACTCTGGAGATTGGGAACCCCCCAAGATCACGGCTAGAGTCAGCCAAAACAATGCAGGGATGTGGGGCAGGAGTAGGGAAGGAAATATGCTTCAGAATTTCAGATGAATAAATTAGCCTGGAATGTGATGAAGTGCCAAGTTTAAGGGTGGGGTGGTGGTGGGGCTTAATTACCTGTACAACACAGGCAGGAGCGGAATGCAACCCTCTGTGTGGCAATGCCAATCTGGGCTAATGCTGCGTACGCAGTACACAAATACAGTGAGCAAAATCCCACCCCAACACGGTGGGGAGGGAGATGGGTGCTCAACCCGACAAACAGTGCCACACAGAGGGGGAGAGAGGGCGCCAGGTTTCCTCTCCATCCCTCACATCTGAAGGCCCACAGGAAGAAGAAGAGCAACACAACAGGAACTGACAATGAATACACAGTAAAAAATAAAAGCATTTAGAGTAAAATGCTGGGTTTATACAAAAAGGGATCAATGTTGGGGTTTTTTTTAAAACCCTCCCCAGAAGTCAGGTTGACACAGCAACAAGGGAGGGCATAGGCCAGCCTGGGCTCTGTGGCAGTGAAGGAAAGAGGAGGCCATGCCTCAACTCTCCCAGACCAGGAAAGTTTTTAAAAAAACTTTTTTTACACTTGAGTTTTTTCTTATAAAAACACAATTAGGGGAAACAACCGGATCCCAGCGGCAAGCATAGGCCCCAATGGGGGCCACAGTGGGACACAGGCCTTTGGGATTTATTTATTTTTTTACACAGTTTAGCTCCTCATGCAAACACCTGCATTTTAGTAGATGGCTCTGCTGAGGGAAGCTGGGTGTGGCTTGGGCCCAGAACAGTGGGGCTGGGTGTGGATTCAGACCAGTCGGACAAGGAGTGTGGAGAGGGGCTGCTCCACTGCTCCGGGGACTCTGGGGAGGGGGTCAGGTAAGGGTGCTCACTTGGGGGATGGAGGAAGTGCTTGGGTGTCGCATCCTGACTCTGGGTGTAACTGTGTTGGGAGGGAGGTGTTGGGTAATCCTCCACTCCTGGCGGCTTTAAGTACTGCGGGGGCCCTGCACGCGGCACCCCTTGGCCCTGGCCCTCCTGGGGTGAGACCGGCTGATTGACGCGCATGGTGGTTGCTGGCGGGGGCATGGGTTGGGCCGCCTCCTTGGTCTGCGCCGGAGCTGGGTTGGGCAGCCCCTGTGAACTGTGACCCATGGCCATGTGGTTAGGCAGAAGCAGCCCAGGTGGGAAAGCTTGGCCAGGCTGGTGTAGGTTAGGATGGGAGGCAGCTGGGTGCACAACTCCTATGATTGGCTGGCACTGGGAAGTAGGGACACGGGCATGCCAATCAAAAGGCATGGCCACAGGGCTCACCATGCCCAGACTGAGCCCCATGCGGCCAGGTGGCACTGAGAGGCGGTTCATGGAGAGAAGGGTACCATCCCCTAGGTCACTGAGGCGTGCTAAGCTAACAGCAAAAGGGGCTTCCATCATGCCATGGACCATGGGAGTGGAGGGGACTGACAGTGAGGCACTAGCTGCATGAAAAACCCCTGGCGAAGCAGGGTTGGGCACATAGGGGGAGTCCAGCGAGTCAACAGGAGACAGGGTGACAGAACTTTCCAGGAGAGTACCCTGGCACTCCAGGTTGAGCTTCTTGGCACGCGCTTTGGCCTCTTTGCTCTCCCGGGCCAGGCTGGCACTGCTGCCTGCTGCCACGTTCTTGGCACTAGGCCGTCGGCTCTTCTTGCCCTGTGGAGTGGGCTTGAGGCTGGGTAAGTAGCTGTTAGGAGGGCACATGAGTGGGGAAAGGGAATGACCAGCAGGTAGCCCCCCTTGTGGGCTGCGCACTGTGTTGTAGTCATCCAAAAGCCGGACAATGTCATGGTGCAGACGCTCCTGAGCCACATCACGCGGCAGCCGATCCATGTGGTCTGTGATCTCACGGTTGGCAAAGTGGTCCAGCAGGATTTTGGCTGCCTCAAAACTGCCCTCCCGGGCTGCCAAAAACAGGGGCGTCTCCTCCTACCACAGAGAAGACACATTGATGGGCATATAGTACAATTTTTCTAGCACGGGAGCAGCCAGTAGCTGTGTAGAGCATCTATTTCCCCGAAAGCCTCCCCAACAAACACAAATGCACATAAAAGCAGAGAAGTCACCAGACCTACCTGGGCAACATCTAAAGGAGTGAAAAGAACTCCCTCTGTTAGGAGCTGCCCACTCTAACAATTATGCTTCCCCACATTTTGGTGAAGTTACCATGTGTTTAGGGAAAAACAAAGAACTTACCTTGCTATCCTGCATGTCCTTGTTAGCACCATTCTTCAGCAATGCAATTGTAGCCTCTACATTGTTGACAGCTGCTGCCCAATGCAGGGCAGATTTACCTGGTAGAAAATATAAAATGCAGATTAATATAATTTGCACACATGACAATGATGTTTCACGACTACCAGAAGCCTTCTTCTATACCAATGTTCTCCAGTCTTAAGACATTATCTTCTTCTCCATTATAGTTGCAGTCAGTACCTTCCTGCTCTAACACCAGACCTTCTACAGACGTAAGAACTTGGAAATGATCCCAGAGTAAACTGCTTGGTTATAGAAATGAATGCCCAGATCAGTTTAAGCCATGAAGATAAATGCCCTTTTTGCCAGGTCCATGCTGCACTCTTTGAAAATGCAAGGTCTGTTACTAGAGCTTTTCCCTCATAGATACTTTATTCTCAACACCACCCCAATCTCTTCAAGGGATCTGCAAAAAATCCATGCTACATAAAGCTCTAACCTTGGCAATATGCAGCAAGTGAGTTTTATGGAAGGGAAAGGAACAAAAGGTAGGAAAGCTGCCAAGTGAATTTCTGCTGGCTGAGGCATATTCAAAGTACCTGGATTGTGACTTGGATTGGTGAGGGTGGAGAATGTGTAAAATCAATATGGCACACAATTACAAAATACAAACTAGAATCTGCAAATATAGACATGACATGGCCTGCTGAAAACCGACAGATGCTCATGGTATCTAGATAGGTAATGGAGCCAGATTCCAGAGCCTTCCAGAGTGTAGGATAAGCCAGTTTTGCTCTGAGAGCTACCTACCCAACTCATCCACAGCGTTGACATCAGCATGACAGGCAATCAATTCCTCCACCATGCCCTCCACAGCCAGTCTGGCTGCCAGGATCAGTGCAGTCGAACCATCCCCCATTCGGGCATCCAAATCTGTAGATCGATTTCGGATCAGGATCTGTCAACAATAATGGGATGTTAGATGGGAGTGGAGCAAAGCACACCATAGAAAGTAGTATTGTGCAGTTCTCATGTTCTTAGTTCTGTCAATGAGAACTATATAAAGGCTATCTTGCATTGATAACACAGAAAAGATTACTGGTTGTAACAAGCACAGTGGCTCTTCACTGGAAATGCAGAACAGGTGTGCTGTTAATGTGGGCAAGGCTGAAGGTCACATTATCTCTCACAGGATTTTAAAAGTCTTCACAGGTGGACTGAGAGAAAAATATCACACGGTGAGGATAAGACTCACCTGAAAGACTCCCTGGGCATCAGCAGTCACAGCAGCATGAAGTGGTGTGCGCCCTGTGTTGTCTTGTGCATTGGTGTCTGCACCGGCATCCAGCAAACGCTTGGCAGCATCTGCCCTGGCATATCTGGCAGCCAAGTGCAATGCAGTCTCCCCCGTGCGGTCTGTCTGGGCACTTAGGTTAGCCCCCTGGCATATTAGGTCTGAGATGATGTTGGCTGAAGAATCATCTGCCTCCTCTTCCTCAGCCATGTCTGTCTCCATGCCTCCACCGCAGAAGGAGGCCAGCATAAGTGGCGTGAAACCATCTGAAAGGAGACACCAGCAAAGGTTTTAGAAAGAATGTCCTGTTTCTTCTCTCTCAATATACTATATCTCTCTACTTGAAAAAAGCTTGCTGGGTCACGACATATAATAATAATAATAATAATAATAATAATAATAATAATAATAGTCAACTTTATTTATACCTCGCCACCATCTCCCCGATGGGGACTCAGAGTGGCTTACATGAGCACATTACATATGAAAAGCAGTGGCAGACAATTCTGTTCTGCAGGTGCAGAGAAAGACTGCAGATGGGTTTAGATCCAATACTCCTTTTTCTCAATTACCTGGTCCACGGACGTTGACATCCATGCAGTCAGTGTCAAATTCACCCTGGGGTGGCGTAAGGGCCATAGAAGGAGGCATGCGGATGTCTGCTGCTACCAAATGGTGTTGTGTCCATTGGCGGCAATCCACAGGGTCTTCACAGTCGATAGCTGGCTCCTCCACCTGGCAGGAAAGAGCACAGGTCTGTAACTTAGGGGACATTTCCCCTATTCATCTGCTGAAACCAACAACATAATTGCTGATTGCAGTGTATTTTGCAAGGAAAAAAATCCAAAGAGACACACAACAGTCTTATGGATAAAAAGTCAGGAAGGGAGGCAGAGTGGAGAAAGAAGGAAAGATGGCCCCAAAGAAAGGAAAAGGAGGCAAGCCCCAAAAGGGATAGCCAATACCTTTAGTCTTTTGGCCTCCGGGCATTCTGCTTCCAACCAGTCTTCTGAGCTGTCTGGTATGAGGCTTTCCCCTTTGCCAATATTCCTGCACAGGGAACAAAACGTACAATGAAGCCAAATGGCAGTATAGGACAGGAATTCCAGGTGAACTGGTTTTCACTATATTGCTTACTTCTGTCCATACCCACATAAAAACACAATTAAAGGAAAAGTTCTCCATCAGCTACTGGAAGTATTGCTGGCAATGCTGCACAATCATGGCAAGTCAAATGTTGACTGTTCTCTGTAACAGCTGAAAATTTGGGGCAAAGGTCATGTACCTGAGAACTTCCCTGGCAGTCACAGAGACAATAAATTTTATGCAGGTGAGTAAACAGGCTAGAAGAGAAGAAACTAATTCCTTCCCCATAAGTCTGCCTGGCTGCAGAGGAAACCAGTATCTTCATCCACTGTCAGCATAGAAACAGAGCAGGAGATGTGAGCCATCTCTCTACCTGTAATATCCTTGGGAACGACTGTATTTCATCACATAATAGTCGCCATTGCATAATATTCACACCCCATTTTTGGAGACACGGTTTCATATTTGTTTCTCTAGCATAACAGTCACACACCCTTGACCACACACATGCCCCTTGAAGCAGCCCTCATAGCTCCAAAGGGCAGGCATACAGGTGAGTGAAAGGCTGAGAGCTGGGAGGCTTCCCTTGGCTGCTGGCAGATGAGGGAGACCTCCTCCTAGCTCAGTCCGGGATGCATGCAACAGGGTGAGCCAGCAGAAGGCGAAAGAGCCCCCATAGACCTTGTTTGTCTGTGTGTGGTTGCCAAAAGGCCTATGCGGTCCCCCTCAGCTGCCAGCCAGGGGAGGTCCCATAGGCCTCCCAGTTTTCACCACATAAAAGTTGAATCCCTCTTTTGTAAGGGGGAAAAATGGAAGACAAGTGTGACTATTATGTGGTAAAATACAGTATCTTTTCTTTCCTTCCACTAGCCTTGGTTTCCACACTGGATGCAGAGATATTGTTTCCTTTCTTCTGCAGCCAGCATGGAAAAAGTGGCTACTAACTTCATTGAGGACTAATATACTTTTCAGTAATTTCCTTTGGCTGGCAAGGACTTCTTGGAGGTTACTTGCAAGGTTCTCAATGACAGTGATGGTGTATTGATTCTAGACAGCAGCCAAGTGAGTGAGAGGCTCTTACTTCATGCCAAGGGCATCCTGGCCCACAGGCTCACGCCGGTTCTTATTGCTATTCTCCTTCTTCAAGCTGAAGCCTTCAGGAAACCAGAGGGTGCTGTGCTCTCTTTTGCGACGTGCTACCAGCACTCCCAACACCAGAATCACTAGGAGGATCAGCGCTGCTACCACAAGTAATGGCAGCAGCTTGAGTGGGACAGATGCACCTTCCACCTTTACACCTAGAGAAGCAATACAATTAATAAAATTGTCAGTCACATGCTATAACTTACAAACAGGCAAAAAAAGAAAAGAAAAACCAAATGCAGAAAAATTTGACTTCCTCACCTTTTACAGCCTTGAGGGGGTATGGGAACTCGAGGCGCTCTACAGCTGACAGAGCGGCAAGGTAGTCAGCAGCACTTTGGGCATCTGGGAAGCACTTGTCTGATGCTTGATAGCAGAGGCGGTTATCAATCTCCAGAGTAACCTCAGACCTGGAGGAAGGGGCGAGTATTACAAGGATTGAGTGCAAAACCACCATCTGCACCAGAAGCACTTCGCTTATTGTGTAAGAAGACTAGCTTCTCACATTTTGATTTAGGCAAGACATTTCTGAGTGTAAATTATGAAACCACTCTTGCCTCCAGATGTATGAACATCAGGAATGCCAACACAACTGTCATCATTCTGCCTTCATTAGTAAATATTATCCTATTTGTTTGCAATGGTGCATTAAGTGCACTTGCTTGACATTCATGCAGTGAGCCAGCAGCATCTTAGCAGTGTATTCTTTTTAAAAATAATAATATTTGAACTAACAGTCACTGTTTTTGTGTGTCTTCACAAATCATGAGATTTTCCGAGACTAAGAGTATGTGACTTGACCAAGGTTCTGGAAGATACTAATTTCCAGTATTATGGTAATGGGAGATGGAGGTAATACACATATTCCTTGGATCATGTACTGGAATTTCTTGAGAAGGCTTGCATTAATCTCCATCCAGTAATGGCATTTTATCCCTATGTGACCTATTATTTGACTCTAATCTCTTTTCTGTGATCACTGGGATTTATCAGACAGATAGTTTGGTGATGTACTTTTCAGGTATCTTCTTTGGTGAAGGTGTAGCTGGAAACAGTTTTCCTGAACTGCTCTCCTTCCATGTAACTGCTCTTCCTTCTCCCCCAATAGCCTCCACACCCAAATCCTCCCAACAGCCAAGGGCCATAGAAGCTCTATTCATCAGATCCCAAACCCCACTCTTTCCTTGGTTTCATCTGTATATCTTACCCAATGATCTCCTGACCCAGTTCCCTGCGATGTCGCCCACCAGAACCATAATATGGCTTGATCATGTAATTGCCATCTTCATCAAGGCGGAAACGTAGCGAAGTTCGCAAGATGGCACTCAGCTTCTGAAGGAAGACAGTGCTTGTGCGGATCAATTCGTCAGGATGGAGCAACACTGTGATGACCAGGACGCCATTGGCCAAGTGCTCCGGCACCTCTCGGGCACAATCAAGGCCATCCCAGCCACATTCTTCATTGTTACAACCCTGGTCACAGCGCCCATCAGCAAAATGGTCAGAGCAATATTTTTCATAAACAGGACTGTGGAGGAAAAGGAGCCAGAATTGGATCAAATCTATCAAGAGAAACCCTATGCTCATCCAGAACACTTCTGCATGGCTAGTCATCCTGCAGGGAAGAGCTCATAGCAATATGGATCTGTGGGAAAGATTCATTCTTCAGTACTTCAGTATAAGTATTGAGACTTGCACACATGAACGGAGGGAAAAAGGAAATGCTCATGCCTCTGTAGCTAATATGTAACGAGATTTGAGGGCTTGCGCACAGTACCCCCTTACCTCAAGTAGAATCATAGACTCATCGTTAGAAGAGATCTTGTGGGCCATCCAGTCCAACCCCCTTGCCCAAAAGCAGGAAAATTGCATTCAAAGCACCCTCAACATATGGCCATCTAGCCTCTGTTTAAAAGCCTCCAAAGAAGGGGCCTCCACCACACTCTGGGGCAGAGAGTTCCACTGCTGAACAGCTCTCACAGTCAGAAAGTTCTTCCTAATGTTCAGGTGGAATATCCTTTCCTGTAGTTTGAAGCTACTATTTCTCATCCTAGTCTCCAGGGCAGCAGAAAACAAGCTTTCTCCCTCCTCCTCATGACTTCCCCTCACATATTTATACATAGCCCTCGTGTCTCCTCTCAACTTTCTCTTCTGCAGGCTAAACATGCCCAGCTCTTTAAGCCACTCCTCATAGGGCTTGTTCTACAGACCTCTGATCATTTCAGTCACCCTCCTCTGGACATATTCCAGCTTGTCAACATCTCCCTTCAATTGTGTTGCCCAGAACTAGACACAGTATTCCAGGTGTGGTCTGACCAAGACAGAATAGAGGGGTAGCATGATTTCCCTGGATCTAGATACTGTATTTCTAATTATGAAGCCAAAATCTCATTGGCTTTTTTATCCACCGCATGACATTGTTGCCTCATGTTTAACTTGTTGTCCACGAGGACTCCAAGCCTTTTTTCACACGTACTAGTGTTGAGCCAGACATCGTCTCCCATTCTGTATCTTTGCATTTCATTTTTTTCTCCTAAGCTCTGCATTCCTATTTGTTAATCTGGGAGAAAATTTAACTCTTCATATTTTGGAAATCTGGAATATTGTATCCCACTTTGACCCCCCCCCCCCCACACACACACACACATGCAGCAGCAAGACTCACTTGCAGGTGCGCTCTCGACTTCTGCAGTCAAAGTTATCATAAAGGCACTCAACAGTGTTGCATAACTCATCACACTGGCTGTTGTTGAAGTACTCCCAACACTGTCGGTTTTCACACTGCTTCCAGGGGTCATCCACCAACAGGGAACAGTCACCCCCATCCCAGTGACAGATTGGGTTGTTGCACATCTTGTCACAATAGGAGTCTCCAGCCTTCTCAGCACACTCCTCCAGTGGACAACGGACTTCAGGGGCCTGAGGGGGACGCATGAGGCGTGGTGTCTGGCAACGTAGGCCTGAGAAGTCCCCAAGACAAAGGCACTGGAAATAAGGGGGAGTAGAAATCTCATGGCAGGCACCCCCATTGTGACAGGGCAGGTTTGCACAGCTACTATTGGCACGCAAGCGGCAGTCTGGTCCAGCCCACCCAGGAGGGCAGTAGCAGCGAGCACCCAGGACTGAGGTCCGGCAGGTGCCACCATTCAAGCAGAGGAGTTCCCGGCAGGACAGGAAGCTGCGCTCACAGTTAAAGCCCGCGTAGCCCTGGAAAGGGACAACAAAGTCACTTATTACAGGAAAGCTCATCAAACCTAGGATTCTCTCCAATAGCTAGGCTAAGAGCAGCAATAACCCTTCTTCAGCAGAGTCTCTCTCCCCCTCCCATGCTCACTGTGTTAAGAAAATCCTTCCCGCAAGAAACCCACTAAACTTAATACCCATATCCTGCTTTCAACTACCTTCTCATACTCCTCACTCTCTAGCACAGGCTCACAAACACAGTATTCCCTCCTGAAAACTCTCTTACTGGACTACTGTACCAATCCACTCTGGCTGGTACAGTACTCAAACTGTGCAATTCTGCTATAATGCAAGGCCTTGCAGGAACAAATCCTCAAATGGAAGCAGAGCTCCTTCCAACAGAAGGTTTTCATTGGTGAAGATGACATTCAGCCTAAAAGTTCTCTTTCTTAGTGGGTACTGATATTTATCATGTTGCAGCTTTAACATATTCACTTCACAATTCTTCCACTTAACCTATTGTCATCCTCTGCTTAAATCTAGTCCTTTCTATTATTTCTGTAGAGGAGCTGCATTCACCACTTCTTGGCATGGTGCTACAGGAGGGCACTTACCCGGGGGCAGTGGCAGGTATATCCTAGAGGCAGGTTTACTGCCAGCTTACACTGTCCACCATTTTGGCAAGGCTGAGACTCACAAGCATTCACAATATTCTTGCAATGACGGCCTGAGGAGAGAAACAGAGTGTTATTGGTGGAAACTTCTCCATAATACTGCACACACTTCAAGATAATAGCCCATCACTTTTTCGCCCATGTTCCAGCATTATTCTCAATTTTAATTCTACATTTGGCCTTCCCTTAGTTTTTAATTGTGTGTTGGTCTTATTGATATGTTTCGTTATTTTATTGTCCATGTTTTATTTTAATTGCTTGTATTGTTGTTATTATTGCTTGTATTGTTGTATTTGGGCTCGGCCTTATGTAAGCCGCACCGAGTCCCTTGGGTGATGGTAGCAGGGTACAAATAAAGTTTTATTATTATTATTATAAGAACAATATTACCCGACTATTCTGGGTCTGGGTCTCAGTGCTAATTCCTGCAGCTCCTTGCATATACATGTCAATCCTCTACCCATACACAGACCTATCCAATGATATTTGGTATCCCTCTTGAGGAAACCCTGAGCAGAGACCAGAAGATGAGCTGTGTTATGGGGGTCATCTTTAATTTATTGGCTATCCTTTTTAAGGCTTGTGAGCAAGAGCTTTCATTTGTTTCTGCAGACTCACAAAGATGGACTTCTGGCAAGTTATGGATTGCACCTCACAGCAATGGGCAGGGGTATTTTTGCTAAGGGTCCCAAAAACCCGATCAAGAGGGCTGTAAACTGGGTTATGTGGGAGAGGTAGACAGTATTCCTTAGGGCAGGCATTTATCCAGTGCTGGAGATAATAGCCTCATCATCATCATCATCATCATCACCATCATCTTTATTTATATCCTGCCACCATCTCCCAAAAGGGATTTGGGCTAGCTTACAAGACACTGCAGTGCAGTCTATAACATAAACGATACAGGAGTATAAAACAATATTACATAGAAATTATAAAACAACCACTTATCATCACATAAAATAAAATAACACAATTTAAAATGCAAAATGATCAGTAGTTAAAACTAGCTGCCATCAATTCCAACTAAAGTGCCAGAGTGTCAACCCCATATGGGCCCATTTCAGCATATTCGAGGCCAAAAACCTGCTTTAAAAACCATGCTTTTAGGCTGGATCGGAAAGATTCAAAGGTGGGGGCTAACCTAATCTCTTTTGGAAGAGTATTCCAGAGCTAGGTAGCCACTACAGAGAAGGCACACTCTCTCATCCCCATCAACTGAGACAGTGGTGGAAATGAGAGAAGGACTTCCCCTGCTGATCTCAAAGCCAACATCAGTTCATAGAAAGAGATGCAGTCTTGAAGATAGGTTGGACCTGAAGCGTATAGGGCTTTGTAGATAATAAACTTCACCTTGAATTGAGCCTGGAAAGTCGTCGTAAGCTAGTGGAGCTGTTTGAGTAGGGGCATAGCATGTTACCTATAGTTAGCTCCAGTTAGAAACTGCTGGCTGCAGTTTCCAAACAGTCTTCAAAGGCAGTCCCACATAGCGTGCATTACAGTAGCCCATTCTGGATGTAACTAAGATGTGGACCACCTTGGCCAAGTCAGTCTTTTCGAGATACGGTAGCAGCTGATGCACAAGTTTTAACTGTGCAAAGTCCCTCCCTGCCACCGCTGACATCCGAGCTTCAAGAGTCAACCAGAAGAGCACCCAGATTGTGGACCTATGTCTTCAGGGGGAGTGTACACTCGTCGAACACAGGTTGCCATCTGATACCCTGACTGACCCCACAACAGAACAGGAGGACTTCTGTCTCATCTGGATTAAGTCTCAGTATGCTGGCGCTCATCCAGCCCATCACTGCTGCCAATTACAGAAAGAATTGCAGAACAGCCTGTCTCAGAATGTGGTGGAGTTGCCTTAGATGGAAGATTCTAAAAAGAGGCTGAATGGCTATCTATTGGGAGTGTTTGACTGTGTATTCCTGCATGGCTGGAGATTGGACTGAATGGCCCTTGGGGTCTCATTCTACTTCACAATTCTATGATTCTTATATCTCCTTTTAGGCTTCAAAATGAACTCTAAGCTTCACATTCACCTTTTGTTTGCACCTGAGCCATGAACACCAGCACCACCCACCACCTACCATTTCCTCTAAACCGGGCTGCTAATGACTATGGAAAGTAATTGTATGCATTGTATATCCTTATTAGGAAATTACACTAGCCTCAATATGTAACAAGTGGATGTGTAAATATTTGTAACATCAGAAATAAAGTTAATATAACATAGTGCTGTGCAATTAGAAGATACATCAACTTAGATTCTAGATGGGAAGTGCTTCTGAATATGTACATAACCAACATGTATTGTGTCTCCCTCAATGGAAAGCTTGTTTGCGCATTTTGTGATTTTTTTGAAGTTGGATAGGCAATTTGGGGAGATCCAAGAGATCCCCAGGTTTAGACTCTGAAATGATAGTGCTGGTTGCTTAACCAGGCCTGTTTCTTTAAGAAGTAGTCTAAAATAAGTTATAATAGTTTTCAACTTCATCATATAGTTCCTCATTGATTAACCACATGTTGCCTACATCTTCCTACATACCATTTTTTTTCTGAAGCCTGGCTCCTCTACCCACCACCAGAAGTCTTTCCTGCTTTCGCAGGCACTGAATCAACCTAGCATGCATTTCTACTCACCAGTGTAGCCAGGCTTGCAAATACAGTGGTAGTCACTGGCTTCCTGAACGCAGTCCAGCGTGTTGCGCGGGTGGCAGTGGTTGGACTGGCACTCATTTATGTCCCCCTCACAACGCTCTCCCGTAAAGCCCGGTGGGCAGCTGCACCGGTAGCCACCCACTCTGTCCACACAGGTCCCATTATTGAGGCACTTGGGGATGCGACTGCCAGGATTCATGGCACAATCGTCCTCATTGATTTCACACAAGACACCTGGAGAAACAACACGAAGGCATCAGACCAAACATCTCACCACACTGAAGCCTAAACTTCTTCCCCACACCTTTCAAACTCTCAATAGGGAGGCAAGAACTAATTTTCTGCTCTCTGTGGTGCTTTTCCCAGTGCTTTTGGGCAGAGGACAACTAGGTGTTATTTTATTTACAACTATCATCTCTCTCTATCAAGGCTAATGAAGTATGAAGTACAACAACATCTGGAGGATCCGAGGTGGCTTATCTCTGCTTCAGAAGGTCAATTTCTGTGGCTATCCTGCTTCAAAACCATTCTGGGAGAATTCAGAGTTTATATCCTCCATCACGTGCCCCAAGGTGGAGGGGATCAAGCAGAAACTCAAACCTGAAGTTGCACAAACCTAAAGCCCTTTCCCTTCTATATTATTTTTCCCTGCTACTGCAAAAATCCCCCTACTACAATACTCAGCACTTACCCAGAGTTCCTGGTGGACAGGAACAAATGTAGTGACCCACAAGGTCAATGCAAGTCCCTCCATTCTGACAGGGGTGTGACTGACACTCATCAATGTTGTATTCACAGTTCTTCCCTTCAAAGCCTAGTGGACACTAGAGCAAGAGAAAGACAAATAAGCAGAGTGATAAGCAAGGAAGAACTGGGAGAGCTGAAACTTAGAACCTTGGAAATGTTTCTTGTTCTTGAAACTGTTGAAAAACGATTGTTCTCCTTATCCAAAAGTACCCTATATACTAAAAAAAAAAGCCAAGTTTTCAGCCCTTTGGTGGGGGGAGGGGGTTGAAAAATCCTCCCTTGGATTATAATGGGGTCAAGCCAGACAGCAGAGCCTGGAGGCAATTGCTTGCAATATATGCTATATTTCTCTCTCATCTTCCCCTCCCTTAACAGTATGTTTTATTTTCAAAAGCCTCCCTCGCTCTCTCTGCTTCTCCTTCCAGGCTGGAATGTTTCAAAAAGGGAAAGGAGAGGGGGAGAAGCCCTTGAAAGTCAGGAATAATCTATTAATTAAAAGCATTTCCCCTGAAATATTTGTTAATCTTTCCTACAGATATATCGGCATTTCCCCTGTAAGCCTTTGCAATCTCTATGTACCTATGGTATATATCTGTATCTATCTATCTATCTACATTAATTTCATATATGAATTTTCCCTTCACATGTTTGCAAGTTTCTGTAAATACAATATACATATAAATATCTAGAGATTTCTATGTACCTGTATATCTGTATCTATATGTATGAATTTTCCCCTCACATGTTTGAAAGTTTCTGCAAATTCGATATAGATATAATTATCTATATAGGGAGAGGTGTCTAGATAGATAGATATGAATATAGATATATAGGGCTTGCAAATATTACAGGGTGAAATGCACACACAAATATATAGACATGTCTAGATAGATATGAATATAGATATATAGGGCTTGTAAATATTGAAGGGAATTGCACACACACACACACACACACACAGATGTCTAGATAGATATAAATATAGATATATAGGGTTTGCAAATATTGCAGGAGGGAAATCCACATATATAGAGAGCGGATTTGCAAACATTTCAGGGGGAAATGCATATGTGCAATTAGTATATATAATTATAGATCTATATCTAGCTCTGCATTGCTTATATAGGCATTGAATGTTTGCTTGTTACTATGTTGAAAGCCAGCCTGAAGCCCCATGGGAAAATAGCATAGGATACAAATGAAGTTTATTATTATTATTATTATTATTATTATTATTATTATATTGTTGATACCATATTGTTTTTGTTGACCCTATTTTTCCACTTACAGAGCTAGTTTACTGTTTTTCTTTGAAATACAGTAAATATTCAAAAACATTTAACCTGCTGATGCCTCAATTAATGTAATTTTATTGGTATCTATTTTTATTTCGAAATTTACCAGCAGCTGCTGCATTGCCCACCCTCAGCTTATACTCGAGTCAATAAGTTTTCCCAGTTTCTTGTGGTAAAATTTGGTGCCTTGGCTTATATTCGGGTCGGCTTATACTCGAGTATATGTGGTAGGTAGAAATAATACAATGTCGTAAGTAAGGCAAATATTCTCTAAGGACTATTAATTTCTGTTCTTCTGTACTTTTACAATCCCTTTTTTGCTATATTAAAATTATTACATTTTAATATAGCAACAAAAGGGATTATAAAACTAAATTAAATTACAATGCAGAGAAATGTTAGAAAAAATAATAAAAACATTTGACAGCTATCAAAAAATATATGCCAAAACAAATTGGAAACAGAAGTCGATGCCTCAACTCAAGGAATAACTTCTTTAAATTATGCACAGATACAGGGAACTCTGGGAGTACTACAGTTTCCATCATTGTGAATGCTGTTCATTCTGGATAGGGGTAATGGAAACTGAAGAATATAAACACCATCCAACATTTAAACTCATATTAATTTGGATGATTTGGGGTTTCTGAAAAGGCAAGGTTGATTTTTTAAAATACTCAGGCTGAAATTTTATGTTGATTTGAATTTAATTGATACAATGCAAAACTATATTAGTTGCTTCATTAAGTGTGTAAACATCACTTCTGTTTTATTGGTTTGGTTTAGTCTACCAATGCAACAGAATCCGATCTAGGGAATCTATCGGTGCCAATGAAATAAAAATGGCCCACTAGCTCAGGCAGAGGGGAAAGGAGGAGGTGTGGCTGGTGCTATGGGCTGAGTGACACACAGCAACGAATCTTATGGGAAATGGGAGCTGTGCGGAGGTGGCCGACTAGCAGTCAACTGGGACATCAGCCAGCCCCATTGCACCACCTAATCTTTCTGCGACAGCCGGAAACCACTTGCTCAAGGCAGTCTGGGATGCTTCTTTGTGGGACTGAAGAAAATGTAGAGCCACTCGTGCAACTGGGAGTGGTGCAAACTTTGTGTCCCAATAGGATTCTGAGCAAGGTATTTTAATGATGTGGGGCAGACATAAACAACACATATACATTTTGTAATACGTTTTGAAAGTGCAAGCGATTCATCAATCACACAGCCATCACTGTTACTACAGCAAACTCAGGGGAAACAGCAGCAGTGGGAAAACAAATATTAGTTCATATTAATATAAGGATGCTATTCAGCTGAATAAAACTTTAGTGCAAAAGTATTTTCTGTTTACATTATTGAGATATTAATATGTAGATCATCACAATTCTTTATCTTTAAAAACTATGATAGTCTATTGGACTGGAAAATAAATCTCCTTCACCTTCTTCTGAACCATCACCCCCCTTTCTAGGAGCCCCGGTAGCGCAATGGGTTAAACCCTTTTGCCAGCAAGATTGAAGATTGACAGGTTGGAGGTTCGAATCCGGGGAGAGCATGGATGAGCTCCCTCTGTTAGCTTCAGCGGGGACATGAGAGAAGCCTCCCACAAAAATGGTAAAACATCAAAAAATCTGGGCATCCCCTAGGCCTTGCAGATGGCCAATTCTCTCATACCAGAAGCGACTTGCAGTTTCTCAAGTCGCTCTTGACACACACACACACAAACCCTTTCTGATGTTCTGAAGACACAGGAACACTTCCTCACCTCACAGATGTAACCTCCCACAAAACTGCGACAAGTGCCCCCATTTCGGCACAGGCTGTGCTGGCAGAGGTTGACTTCACTTTCACAGTAACTGCCTGTGTAGCTTTTCTTGCAAATGCAGTAGTGGGTATTTCCAGCATCCACACAACGGCCACCATAATGACACACTTGTTCCTTGGTTACACCTATCCCAACAGAAAGAAAATTGTACAATGTCAGTCATCTAGATATCCTCTACACTCCCTTCCCAAAGGAAAGGTAGCCATAGTCATCAAACATACAGAAGGTCAAAAATGGAAGAGTGCTGTACAAAGAGTAAAAGCCAAGAACAGAACCCAAGAGGTGCTATAACTTTTTGTTTTAAAGCACTAGCATTTATCCCTAACATACTCTGCACAACTCAAATTGATTTCACTAGAAAATAATAAACTAAGCCCAATGTTTTCAAGGTCAGATTCTACTTTTCATTTCACTATGAAAACCTGCTCATAATTTTGATGAGCTCCAAAAGAGAAATGGAAGGCACATGTCAATATGCTGGAAGTGAACCTTAATTAGATAAAAGTTGTTCGGCTTTTACTCACATACTTTCTTTTTGCCAGTAAATTGTTTTGAAGTTCCCTGTTCCCTGTTCAGAGCAGTTGAAATTGGCATATATATAGGGTAGACAATATGCAAATTATTACAGTGATTTTATATATTATGTGTCAAACACATTGCCCTTTCTAATTTTTTACACAGTCCTCTGAAAAAAACTTTATAAGTCTCCACAGGCTGAAATGTAGATCTTAGCCAATAAATTCCTTCAAGCATGTCTCTCCCCTTTCTCTTGTAGATTTCATTACATGCTCTCCCATTAGATACTATTTTAATTCTCTACTGTTATCATTTAAATATTGTTATAGGTGTGAATTTTATTTTGGGATCTGGGGGACTGTTTATTTCTTTTTGCTAGTGTATTCTGGCATTGAATGTTTGCCCTTTTTTTGAAAAACTGCAAGTCGCTACTAGTGTGAGAGAATTGGCCATCTGCAAGGACGTTGCCCAGGGAATGTCTGGATGTTTTGATGTTTTACCATCCTTGTGGGGGGCTTCTCTTATGTCCCTGCATGAGGAGCTGGAGCTGACAGAGAGAGCTCATTAGTGCTCTTCCTGGATTCAAACCTCCAACTTGTTGGTCTTCAGTCCTGCTGGTACAAGGGTTTAACCAATTGTGCCACTGGGGGCTCTGCCATTTTTTTGTTGAAAAATGCCCTGAGTCCCTTTGGGGAGACAGGGCAGTATATAAATACATAACAAGATTAGTATACAGCAAACAAGATCACAATGCTGGTTTTTGAATTTGTTCACACGTTGGACACTTCCCAAATGTCTAGGTCTATGTGATGTATCGGCGGATAATGCTTGCAGATCTGAGTAGTGTGGCCTTTTGAAGCTGACTGATGATAATTTTGTCAGTGCCGATTGTTTTTAAGTGCAGGCCAAGGTCTTTAGGCACTGTACCCAGTGTGCCAATCACCATAATAAGTTGTTTATTGTTGTTGTTGTTGTTGTTAGATTGAAAGTACACACTGATATGAAAAAGTCAATAAAATGTTAGCAGAAAGTTAAAAAAAATGAAAGAAGAGTGTGCTACTTCAGTTTGAAATGCCACAGTAGAATTTGGGAATTGTATTGTCTCAATCTATTGTCTGTCAAGCTCTCTTTCTGCTTCAATTCTCCTTAGTAGCATAAATTTTGAAATTAAACAGTGAGTCAAGAAATGTGTGTTGTTTCTGCTAACACTAAACCTAGCAGAGGATCATGTCATACTTCCAGTTTTTATTCTGCTCTAAGGAAGCATGGACTTTGTTGCAAATATTTAGTTTATGGATGTCTCTGGACACAGCTGTTGGAAGTATAAACTGCAGCATCAATGAATCTTAGAACATCATTCCAGCATCACTGAAAAGAAGTGACACATAGACTGAAATCCTATATTGTGTGAGAAAAGCAGTAAACAGTCTCACATCTGACGTTTCGCCTGCATCTATGGCAAGCATCCTCAGAGGTAGTGAGGTCTGTTGGAATTAGGACAATTGGTTTATATATCTGTGGAATGGCTGGGGTGGGGCAAAGAGCTCTTCTCTGCTGGGGCTAGGTATGAATGTTTCCACTGACCACCTTCATTAGCATTTGAAGGCCTGGCTGAGCCTGGGAAAATCTTTTGTTGAGAGGTGTTAAGATGTGCCTGGTTGTTTCCTCTCTGCTGTTTTGCTGTTGTAATTTTAGAGTTTTTTAATACTGGTAGCCAAATTTTGGTCATTTTCATGGTCTCTTCCTTTCTGTTTCTGTTTCAGTATTAAAAAACTCTAAAATTACAACAACAAAACAGCAGAGAGGAAACAACCAGGTACATCTTAACACCTCTCAACAAAAGATTTTCCCAGGCTCAGCCAGGCCTTCAAATGCTAATGAAGGTGGTCAGTGGAAACATTCACACCTAGCTCCAGCAGAGAAGAGCTCTTTGCCCCACCCCAGCCATTCCACAGATATATAAACCCATTGTCCTAATTCCAACAGACCTCACTACCTCTGAGGATGTTTGCCATAGATGCCGGCGAAACGTCAGGAGAAATGCCTCTAGAACATGGCCCTATAGCCCGAAAAAACCCACAAGAACCTAGTGATTCCAGCCATGAAAGCCTTCGACAATACAGTCTCACATCTCTTTCTCCATTGGAAGGCATCTTCCATAGGCATGATGACAATGCTAGTATTTCCTTGGCAGGGGTGTGGGTGGGTTGGCAGGAGGCGCCCAAGTTACACCACACTTCTGCCTCTGGGAGAAGAAAACTAACATCCTCCTGGATCTTCAGAAAGTGGAGCAAGCAGCTGGCTATCCTGGATGCTAATGGAATTTTTTTCTTTTCTTCAGGACACAAAATAGCAGCTGGCTATTGCGTATGTGACTTCTGCCATTCTTCCCCAGGCAGTAACTGGCAATGGCAACATGTCGTTGCATATGGAAGCTCTGAAGATGTGCAAGGATGTATTGAATATTTTCTTTACACGGTCCCCCCAAAAATATGCATAGACACATTCCAGCCTGACCGTGCCAACTGACTGTGAAATTGGATGTAAAAGAGCAAACCACCGAACTTCCTACTCGGACACTTTCAGTACAAATTTAAAAAAAGCACGGACTCCCACTTAAACTCTTAATTTCACTGGTCCTGGAGCAGGACATTCTTACCTCTGTTCCTGGCCACCACTTCACAAGAAACATTGGGGATGTCACAATAACGACCAGTCCAGCCTCCAGGACAATCACAAGATACAGTAGTCCCTGTCTGCACACAGCGGCCACCGTTCTGACATGGAGAGCGACTGCACAAATCCAGCAGGGTCTGGAAGGAGTGTAAGAAGACGAGGGTGCGATTATTCATGCCTCTCGGTGATGAAGCCCTTACCCACATTCCCAGTCAATACTGGGTTTAAATGTTTAGATATTTTATTTATTTATTTGCAATATTTGTATACTGCCCTTCTCAACGCCGAAAAGGACTTGGGCGGTTCACAGTATTGGCAACAATTCAATGCCATCAATAAAAACAGTATAAACATCAAAATTGACCCTCCCCTGATAAAACATTAAACATTATTAAATACATCACATAAAATAACATGACATATCATACAAAGGCACAGTCGTTGTCCGGAAACAGCCCATAATTTTGGTATGCTCACATCTAGAAAAACCACTTTAGAGTATTCCTTGCCAAAAAAAATTATATGCAAATTCATGGGATCGTCATGGGATCGCCATAAATCGATGAGCAACTTCAGGACACATATATACATACAATCTAACCACAAGGATTCAGCTTTGCTTGCAAAATTTGATGCTGGAGTTTTGAAAATTCTTTATCCTTTCCCACTAAACCATAGAGCAAATTACCTGGCACTGAGCCCCTGTGTAACCCTGTGGGCAGGTACAGCGATAGGACTGAACACCATCCTGACACACACCGCCATTGAGGCAGGGCTGTGACTGGCACTCATTAATCTCATGCTGGCAGTGGGAGCCCGTGAAGCCAGCCCGACAGTGGCACGTATAGGAATTCACTCCATCCAGGCAGGTTCCACCATTGAAGCAGGAGCTGTGAGAACACAAGCAGGAATGTTAAGGAGGGAACCTAAGGGTGCTTCCAGACAGGCTGTTATTCCAGTAGCATCTGTGTTTAAAAAACATGGATGTTCCCAGGGGCCCATGTACACATACCCCAGAAAGCACACAGATGTTCTCCTGGAACCTCCTGGATGTTATCCTAGAACCTCCTGGATGTCCTCCGCAAAAGCCCCAAAAAGCCATTTAAAAAACAAAAGTACTTACCCGGGATCCATTAGAAAGTGGCCAGAGGTCTCCTAGCGTGTAGAAATGACTCACCAGGAGAAAGTGGGGGAGGGGGGGTGGCAGGAGCAATTTTCCTCCCCCTCCTCTTTCTCCTGGCATGTCATTTCTACGTGCCAGGAGAGCTCCAGCAGCCCTCTAATGGAGGCCAGGTAAGTACTTTTGTTTTTTAAAGAGCTTTTGGGGAGAGGGTTGGTGGGCTTGCGGTTTTCCGGGCTAATTTAGCTCAGAAAACTACAGGATTATTGTCTGGACTGCCCCCTCAAAAGTCCAGGACTTTTGAGGGAGCATTCTAGACACCGGAAGTAGTGGGTTTATCCTGCGCCTCCCAAGAAGGTGCGGAATAAACCCACTATCAAATTAATTCACCACAAACCAGGGTTTTCCTAGTTTGTGGCAAATTAATTCAGATTTGTCCAAGATGTCATCTGGACAGCTCCCTTTTTATTGCGGTAAGTCCCACATTAAAGGAGCTGTCTAGATGTGCCCTGAGAAACTTTAGTGAGAATAGATCTGTCCCTCTAAGCCAAGCTATTGACCTACCAATCTGTTCACAAATAACATAACAGAGGTGTTTCCACCCTAGGTGAAGAGATACAACTGCAAAAAGATCTCTCTTTTACTAAATTTTATGAAGTTACAACCAAGAAAACAAAAAGAGAGAGAGAGAGAGAAGCATATAGCCAACAGAATAAGTCTGAATGACATGTAGCACAACATTTGTAAGTCCTTTCAGAATTTGGTTTAATACATCCTGTTTTTCTAGAGACTGGCCTGAAAGATTGGGGCACAAAAGTGATCCTGATAATTGCCAGTATATGAAATAAATGGATGCTATAATGAACAAAAGTTGTTGCTGTGTCTGTCTTCAGAAGTGAGGTTATGAGAAGAAATTTCCACTACTCCCACTCAGAAACTGTAGATCTGCCCTGTGATTAATCCTTCTTCTCACTGAACCTTTGGGGTATTATTTCTACTTTGATTGTGTTTGGTTGGAAATTGTAACGAGTGGAACTTTAGACCTAGCCCTTCGTATTCTTTAGCATTAAATGCTCCAGAATTCAACGAGAGCAGCAAACTTATTTATTTTCAATGATACAGGATTTAAAAGCAAAGAGCAGGAGAAGGATCATATCTACTCTTGAACCACTTCTCTATCTGTACTTTATCGATATACTCAGAATACTACAGCATCTCTTGCGTATAATAAAAACTTTCTGCCTTGTAAAAACAAACAAACAAACACCCTCTTAAGTAAGTATCTTCGTATGACTTCACTAAACAAAATACTCCATTCAATACTCTGGTGTGCAAAAGTAAATGCACTGTATAAAAGTAAAGGCTACCACTGTGCCACTTATAATCTTATGGACAGCAAAGGTATCATTATATCCAATCTACACTCTCTGCTTGCTAAAGTAAGCAATCTGAACTACTAATGGTTATTGTAAATTCACTTTAGGGCTTCTGAAAAATAAAAAGCTGTGTGAAATGTTTTGAATAGTGAAACAGATTCTGCCACAAACATCTGGCAATGTTCTGGGCAAGTCAGACAACTTCTTGGCCAGCTCACCTATCTGTGCATTCCTGCACATTATGCTCACAGTGAAGACCAGTCCATCCTGGTGCACAAGAGCAAGTGTAACTGTTGACGTAGTCTGTGCAGGTGGCCCCGTTGCGGCATGGATTGCTAAAGCATTCATTGGTCTCAGTTGCACAGCGAACACCTGTGAAGCCAGCCAGGCAGGTACATGTAAAAGAACTGATACCATCCTGACAGGAGCCACCATTCAGGCAAGGATCTGTTGATGTAAGAAGTAATAATTGAGTTTACAGCTACCACAGACATACAACGCAACACCACACAGTTCATGCTTAAGCAAAAAACATATTTATAGAAAATGATACTGCTCTACATTATTCAATTTGCCCCAGAATATTTATTTATTAGGCATAATGTAGATACAATAGATTAATACCCAACCTTTTGTATGCACAATTTATTTATTTCCATCAAATAAATTGTATGCACAATTTATTTATTTCCCTCAAATAAATTGTATGCACAATTTATTTATTTCCACCAAAAATAAATTTATTTATTTCCACCAAAAATAAATTTATTTATTTCCATCAATTTATTTATTTCCATAAGCATAAAAACAATAACATAAAATTATAGCAGCAACCACAATGAATGCACATAACATCATATAATAATAAAATTGTTAAAATTTATAAAACGCAGAAGTACCTGCAGATACAACTGGCTGTCATCAATTAACTAACTAAAGCGCAGGAGTGAATAACCAGTCCTCACATACACCCATTTCAGTCTACTCAAAGGCAAAGGACCATTTAAAAAGCCATGTTTTAGGAAAGATCAAAAGATTTGGAAAGTGGGGGCTAACCTAATCTTTCGGGGGGGGGGGCATTCCATAGCAGGGGAACCACCACTGAGAAGGCCCTCTCTCTCGTCCCCGCCAACCACACTTGAGATGGTAGTGTGACCAAGAGAAGGGCCTCCCCGACAGATCACAAAGCCCACACCAGTTCATAGAAGGAAATGCGGTCCCTGAAGCGTATAGCACTTTACCAAAAGGCAGGGTACAACCACCTGTACTGACGAGACTTGAAAAGCAAGTCACGTAGTCTCCACTTCTTGCCTAGCGTTCCCATTATCCATTGTGGCACAATGCTCTTCCTGGAAGTTCCACCCAGGTCCTTTTACCATACTACCCCAAATAAATCAGCCAACGGGCACTAAAACTGCTTGTTGCTCTATGCACCTCCCCTGTTGTTCTATTAGCTCAAGGAACTCACTGGGCGTGCAGTCATCAATATCCATTTCACAGTTGGTGCCGGTGTAGCCAGGGCGGCAGGCACATCGGTAGCTCCCAAGCATGTTGGTGCAGGTGCCCCTATTTCGACATGGGTTCTGATCACACTCATTAATGTCAATGTGGCATTGCTGTCCTATGAGGAACGGAAAAACAATGGTCATAGTTGGATTGTTTCCATTACACTTCTATTTTTTTTAAAATCACGGTTCTCTCTAAAGCATTCAAGACCATGAGCAATAGAAACTCAAATTACATACAGTCAAAATGACTCAATTGGAAAATAAATCCACTACCAAAATGATACAAAACAATAACATTATAAAACCAGTCTATATAGTCTTATATAATACTTAGAAGTAGATGGGAGAAAAAGGGATGCCTTGGTTTAAGTACCTTGCCAGCCCGGTGCACAGCCACAGGTAAACCCTTCATAGTCCGGTGTGTGGTCACAGACACCATTGTTCTCACATGGATTGGAAGAGCAGGGGGCCAACACAGTCTCACAGTTGCGGCCTATGAGGAAAAACTCATAGTACTTGCATTTCCTCTAGAGACCAATAGTCCAAATGTTCTGAGTTATACATGTATTTCAAAGTGAATACAAAGGAAGCTACAACAACAAACGTCAAGCCACAGAGTGATGTCAATGGGAGATCTGCTTCAAATATAAGGGGAATGTAATCAAGTTAATTCAAAAATTTCCTCTGCCAGTAAGTTCACAGAACGCTGAATGCTAGGTTGTCAATCAACTACGGCTAAAATCCAGATGTCTTCCTTTAAGGAAGCATTTCTGTTTATATTACATCTTCAAGCATCGATGTCACAATTGCAGGAAATTATTTTCTCCTTTCACAGACAGCAGATGTTGTTATAACTGAACTGAAATCTAGAATGCAGTTCCACAAATGTCACATTGGGGAAGAAGAAACTGAGTTCAACAGTTTGTGAAGATGCCATCTGAATATGGTCAAAGATGGGGTAAACAAGACACTTAAAGTAAGGGTTGCCTATTTTACTCATTCAGTCTATACAACTATCATATGGATATTGAAATGAAAAATATGAATATGAGTCATAACCCTCCAGCTTGTAACGTATGTAACTTGAACAAAATACTGTTCGTTAGTTCCTCCATTCCCATTTCCAATCACTTGATAGTTCTCCTTCACAACCGCAGAAACTTTGCTATGTTGGACAAGCTGGAAATGAATTTTCCAAACAAGAATTATACTTTCCGGTAGATTATAACCTTGACACCCACACAACAATACGCATACCCACAAGTAACTCTTTGCTCACCAGTGTAAGGCAAGTCGCAGAGGCAGTCATAGCTAGCAATCCCATCAATGCAGGTACCCTTATTGAGGCAGGGGCTGGAGGCACAGTCATTTACGTTGGTCTGGCAGTAGGTTCCTGCCAGGGCGAAAAGAACAAAAAGTCTCAAGATTATCCATGAGCAGAAGGAGCCCAAGGAGAAAGATCGAATGCCACCACTCATTACTAGCCACCATGTAAAATTAAACTGGAGTAAAAACTGCCATTCAGCAGATAGAATGTCTTACACAATTTCTAAATAATGGCCAGCTCTTCGTATAGCCTATAGGCCAAACAGACCAAATATCAAGGGGTTATGCAGAGGCCCTAAATACAGACAGAAATCAAACCCAAGGAAAGGGAAATAAGACCTTCTGCAACACAGAAAGTCTAAACTGAGATCAAGTTTAACATAAAACCTAGGGCAAAATACAAGTGAAGAAAGCAATTGGAAAGCATACCCTGGAAGCCTTCTTTGCACTTGCAGCGGTAGCCATTGACATAGTCCGTGCAGGTGCCCCCATGTTGACATGGATTGGATTCGCATTCATTGCGGTTCACATCACAGTTGGTGCCAGCCCAGCCTGGCTCACATTCACAGCGGTAACTGCAGGGGGAGAAGAATGAATGAATGATGTCAAGATTTCTTACCAAATCAGTCAGTAGAGATCAACGTAATCTACTCCTTTTTTCATAACCTGATGACCAGTTCTTACCCATTAATATCATCACGGCACGTGCCATGCACACAGGGACTGCTGCTGCACTCGTCCACCTCCGAATAGCAATGCGGATCATGGAAACCCTCAGGGCAAAGGCAAGAGAAACCATCTTCGCCATCCAGACATGTTCCACCATTCTTGCAGGGGTTGGATGCACATTCATTGATCTCTACATTGCACAGAGGACCTAAATGAGAAAAGGAGACTCAGCATTGGGATGGCAGCTTTTAAGCCTTCTGGATCAGCCCTGCCTTGTCTGTTGTACTAGGTGAGCAAAATATCCTCTTTTCAAGTAGAGTTCACAAAGCAAGAAAACAAAAGGCCATTTCCATATGACCTCAGTCATGGCACTATCTCTTTAAGTATTGCAACCCTTAATGCAACCCCTCCCTTCTTGTCCCCTTAGCACCTTCAAGCCATACCAGTAAAGCCAGGTTTGCAGATGCAGTCATAACGATTGATGCCATCTCGGCAGATGCCATAATCACAGGGGTTGCTGGCACAGTCATCAAAGTTTATCTCACAGTTGGCACCTGGGAGAGGGAAGGAAGGACATGATCACATGCTTGGGATATCACCCCCTACCTCAAAACCCCCCACGTAAATCGGGAAACTCCTTCTTGTCTTGTCTGAGTTATGTTTGCAAAGAGGACATAAATAGGAGGAGTATAATGAGCTATAATGGAGGCAAAGTTGTCACAGCTCTCTAGGCTGTTGGCTGACAGACTTGCAAAATGGTAACATGCCTTCTGCCTCAAAATGCTGCCAGTTGACAGAAACATAGTATGTGAAGTAATGGTGAAATAAAATTTCTCTGTGCAGGAAGGAGGGGTGACCTACCTGAGGTCCCTGGTTGGCAGTGGCACAGGTACTTGTTGACCAGGTCAATGCACTTGCCACCATGCTGGCAGGGATTGCTGTGGCACTCATTGATCTGGTTCTCACAACGGTACCCAGTATAGCCAGCGACACAAGTGCAAGTGAAGCTAGCAATACCATCCACACAACTACCATGATGGCATGGATCTGGATAGCAGTCATCAATGTTCTTCTCACACAGAGTCCCCTCAAAACCTGCGAGGGAGAAACGAAGACAGCATCAGCATGGCTCACAGGCATTCCCATGCACTCAGTGCATAGGCAAAAGCTACCTCCGCTGCCCCTCTAAACAACCAACTCTGGCGGACCAAACATTTATTTTTATTTGTTAACTTTCCCAATGGTTTCTTTTTCTTTACAACTTTTGTTTAAAGCTTTTCAGTCCTTGATTCTCACAGATATTTATCATTATCCATATCACAAAATCTATTGAATAGAGTAACACATAAGGAGTGCAACTTCATGCTTAGCAAACAAAACAATTTGGTTCTTCCCTCAGTCCTAAAAGCAGTTCTTTATAAGAGTTCCTTGTCATCTCTTGAAATGCCCAGATGCATTATTTGTTTATTGATGGGGAAGTCAGTAAAGATTGTGATAAAATGTTGACTTTCACTATATGTCACTTATGCTTTACATCGGGGATGGGAGCCCTTCAGATACTGCTAGTCTACAATGCCCCTCAGTGTCAATTCTTGCCCTCACCACTGGAGCCACAGTGGCTTTGACTAATAGGTACTGAGTTCAACAGTATCGGTATTTTAAATCCAGTAAATCTCCCTGGCACTGGAGATGTTGCAATCTAAACGTTTAGGGTTTTTTTGTCATCTTCAAATCACATTAATGTCTCTGATTCTAATAAACCTTATGTTAACATCATCAACAGTTTTCTCCTGGCTGGGAGAAAGCCTTTCAGGAGCACAGGAGCAGAGTAAACAAAAAAAGTAAATCACTGTGGGAAGCAACACCTTCTGTACAGCGGCACTCATAGGCATTGGGGCGGTCCACACACTTGGCACCATTCTGGCAGGGGGTGCTGGCACACTCATCAATGTCAATCTGACACATGGAGCCTGAGAAGCCTAGATCCAGAAAGAGAATGGGGTCACACATGTCCGAAGAAATATGTGCATACACTTCCCGTATTAAGCAGTACATGGAAGAGCATCCGATTGAACACACACATGCACACAGACATGCATGTTGTTATACACCCTAATGCATAGAGATTGAACATAACAGAAGTATTTATTTCTATGAAAAACCTAGCAAATGAGGAAAGACCTTAGGCTGCATTAGGAAGAATGGAAGTACTGCTTCTGATTCTCCAGAAGGAGGAATCCAAAAGAGGAATGAGGGAGCAAAGGCCTGTTTTACTAAGTAGCATGCTACTGTTAAGCTGGAATATAAAGCTTTACAAAATGGATAGTCTGGGAAAAGCACTAAACAAGCTGACAAAATGGACAGTCAAATATCAGATGGTCCAAAATTGACAAAATCTGGAAAAAAGCACTAAATAAGCTGACAAAAAGCATGTGAGATTGGTGTGACACTCGATCAAGGCAGTATAAATTGACAGTCTGGATGGACAATCTTGACAGAAGAGAGAAATCAGTTTGCATGGAGGGAAACTGACATGGGACCTACAACCATGCTCCAGCCTGCTCGTCCAGCACAGTCCTAGCACCAGAGGCCTATAGGAAAGACTCCCAATGTCTTTCCCCCTCCTCTCCGCAGGAGGCTTCGCAGTGTCTGCCCCACATGTAAATTGGGTTCAGGGGCCTGTGCAACAGACTGGGGGAACAAAGATGCCATTGTCCCAGCTCCCACACAGCAAGCTATAGGCCTGTCTGTCAATCAACCTGGGAAGCAACTGAATGGAGCCCAGGGCCCCCCACCCGCTTGGTAGTAGAAAAGCTGGGCCAGTCCTGGGGAATGAGCTGAACACGTCTTCCCTAGGGCTGCGGTTGCATCCCAGACGCTGAGAAGAGATTCCCCAAAGCAGGCGCCCAACTCAGCAAGGGCACCTATAGAAGTTCAGTACAGTGCAAGGGATGAGAGGAAGCACCAGGGGCAGTGTGAGCTCATGAAAAATTGCAGCACACAACGCTTCTTTGAGACTCACATTAAGTTCACACAGTTGAGTTCACACAAGTGAACGATATATCCTAACACTGGGAAAAGAAAAGCTGAAATCTAGGTCCCTGGCATGAAGGTCAGATCTTCCCCAGCTTCCTGAGACTGGGGACACCTCTGGTATATCCTCACAAAGTGAGCACTTCAAATGGCCAGGAAAAAAAATCATTCACAGGATGGGAACTACATTTCTAGTGCTTAGGAGCAAAGGGGCCAAGGTGGGGCTGAGGGGGAAGAATGACATAAGGAACGAAATCCATCTTCATTCCTCTACTGGTAGAAAGGTAAGAGAGAGAACACCTCATTGGCAAAAAGACTGGGCTTACCTGAGGGACAGGTACAGCTGAATCCATTGACAATATCCTTGCAGACACCACCATTGACACAGGGATTACTCTCACACTCATTGATGTTGATCTCACAGTAAGTACCACTGAAACCTACAACCAAGGGAAAGCACTTAAATTACAGAGCTTGGCCTCATCCTATTATTCATGCACATCCAAATTGCACACGGCAACAAAAAATACAAGGGATCCATCCCACCTCGCAGGTTCACGCCTGGGAACATAGACTTACTGCATCAACAAACGTGCAACATAAATTGCAGAAATTCATCTCCAATCACAGAATACTTATAAAATGCATTTTAAAGTGGCCTGATGTATCTCGTAGTTATAAATGCAACATTTAACAGGTCAAAACTGTTAGGTTAAAATTTAAGAGTTAGAAGCTTGTGAAAGGTATACCAAATAGGCTAAAAGAGGAGGTTTATCAGCAAAATCCAACCCCATTTTTTCTCATCACCATTTACATTCCAGTTCAATTGCCTTCCCTCTGCTACTTGCTCCCATTTTATACCAAAGCTTAATCCTACATTTTATCCCATAGTTTTACATATGTTTCTACTACTTCCATTGATGAAGATGGAACATGTATCTCGCGTATCACATCTGATCATGAGTTAGATTAACTAATCCAAAGCACCATTTGCATCTACTTAGTAACATGTCCAATCTTTGCTTAGTTTGGATTCTTATGTTTAGGATTTTAGGATTTTAGTTATCACAGTGTGCATGTGGGTGCTTTTGATAATTCCCCTTTAATGAAGTAGGCACCATTGACCAGCGATAGCAACTGCTTGCATGGAGAAGATTCCAGGTTTGACATCTCCAATTAAAAGCAAGCAGGTGATGTAAATGCTAATCAGAGCACTGGACTATTTGGAAAAATAGACTGACCTACTTCAAGGTAGTCTAATGAGAAAGCAACAGGAACACAATCAACAAACAGAGGAAAAAACAACTAAATAATATTAGTAATATTTCTTACCCGCCTCTCCTTGTGGGTTGAGGCAGGTCAAAGGGTAAAGGTAAAAATTTCCCCTTGACATTAAATCTAGTCATGTCCAACTCTGGGAGGTGGAGCTCATCTCCATTTCTAAACTGAAGAGCCAGCATTGTCCGTAGATGCCTCCAAGGTCATAGGGCCAGCATGACTGCATGGAATGCTGTTAACTTCTCGCCAGAGCGGTACCTATTGATATACTCATATTGGCATGTTTTCAAACTGTTCGGTTGGCAGAAGCTGTGGCTAACAGTGGGAGCTCACCCCGCTCCCCAGTTTTGAACCGCCGAGCTTTCAAGTCAAAAAATTCAGCAGATCAGCAGTTTAATTCACTGTGCCACTGGGGCGGCACTGGGGGGGGGGGGTTTACAACACTAGAAATAATTACTTAGGCAAGTACTGATGTAAGCACACACATATATGCATGTATTATGCAGGCATAAAGAAAGGCACACCAGGCAGTGATCTACTAGACCAATACTGTCTATACTTAGCAGTAGCCTTCCACACGCTTTAAGTCTGGCCCTGTTAAACCAGTTCTGATTTAAGCTAAATGTCGACACAGCACAGACTCTACTACTATTGGCTAATAGTGGAGAAGGCACCTGTTATCCAGACAGTGGAAGAAACTGGCCATGAGCTATGTTAGCAAGTTATAATGGAAGGGAGTTAAGACTATAACAGGCCAGCCATACTGAATGTCCAGAGCTTTAAGGCTTCAAGCCAGTTTAATTGCCAATTTGTCTGGCGACTTCTGTAAACACATTCAAGGGCCACTCCAGAGTGACAGGAAAGAAGACAGGAAATCCAGCTGTTATGAAGGGACAGCACTGCATGACTAAAGCTCTCAAATTTGTTCATCTCAGTCCTCCACTGAAATTAAAAAAATGAAGTCTGCTTCTCCTATGAATAGTCTGCTGGCAAGTAGCACTGAGGAAATCATTTTGAGGCCCACTCACCCCCACTCACTTGGCTACTCATCAAGGATCAGAGTTGCTACAGCCTTATACTATGCCTCGACTTTTGGCCGAGGAACCTCCTCCTGCTCCATGCAAATATCTTTCCTTGTACATGACTGCCAAAATAGAGAGATGGGGTGGGACAAGATTTCCTCGCTTCTAAGATGGAACTTACAAAGTTTTTGTGCAAACCACTGAAATGGGCAGGGCTTGCCCAATGTCAAAAGGAAAGCCACAAAAACTCTGTCTCCTACTGCTGTACCCTTAGACTAAGCTTCAAGCCAACTCCCATGTTTTTCCCTTTTGGAAGCAATCTTTATACAAATGAGGGAATGCATTGTGTTTATAATCCATCATTACCATGTTTCTCAAATGCTTAGACTTTTAAAAAAAGAATTGGTAATGATCCAATACCATACAACCCCCTTCACCTGACTATCTCTAATGCTGACATTTTTTCCAAAATGATTTCCTAATGTGAACAATCCTATTCAAATAATTGCTTCAAACTTTGCATAAATATATGCCCACCCACCACGTTTACTTTTTCAGTAGTACTAAGAAAAGGAAGTACTAAGAAAAAGGAAAGAAAGAAAAGAAACTTGGCACTGATGGTGAAATGGAGAACAGATTGGGGGGAGGGTCAAAAATCCTCAGATTGCAATTGCATCTGGACAGTGTAGTAACACAGCAAGATGGCAGGATATTAGTAAACCAGGTGTGTACCTTGCCCATTCTGGCAAGAAACACAGAAATAGATTTACACAAGTGAAAAAAAGAAGCAAGTAGAAGGCATGTGACAAAATCTGGGACACCTGCTTCTGGTACCACAGTTTGTCCAAGTGAGTAGCCCTGTGATTTGAGGCTCCCAGTAAGGAAAGAAACTGGAATTGCAAAGACTACAAGGGCAACACCAGTAGGGAACCCAAACAAGAGTGATAGTTAGAAGATGAAGCATCAATGCACCCATGAACTGGACTTTTAAGAATCACAGGTGCATGGAAAGAGACAGCTTTTTAGACTTATTTCTTAACCCCCTTAAGGGCTGCAAAAGGAAACCTAACTACCCGTGACATGGTGGAAATGTTTTTAAGCTTTTGTGTTTCTGCTGTGGGAAGAGGATTATGTAGGAAAGGAATGCAATTGCATTCTGGCTCCTAATTTCAAGAGTTCCTTGCCAAGGACCTAAGCTAGTTACATCAAACCGCTCACTGCATCTTGATCCCAAGAGGAGTAACTCCAGAATGCAGAGATATTGCCTCGGAACAGAACTGTAGTATGAAATCTATCCCTAGTCCAAAGACATTCCCAGCTAATAGGGCCCACCCCTCCCCCAAGTTTTTACAAAAAGCCGGCATTGACCAATGAGTGAGCAAGCAAGGAGAATGTTCCTCCCTATATGGGGTAAAGGAAGCACAAAGCACAGCCAATTCACATCACCCGCCAGGCCGGCCCCACCATTAATATTCCAAGCACAATGCTGCACTCCCACTGTCTGTATGAACATTGTACTGATTTCCCCAGCACCCCAGTCCTATAGCACTGCCACAATGGGAGGAGGGACAGCTGTATAGTTGTCCCTCAATTTCCAAGGATTCCTCCATATGTATACACTTGCCTCAGCCCCAGAGAAGCATCTCTAAGTATCTCAGCAGTGGTGTTTTGTGGATGAGTGGCTAAGTGGGAGGGGTTTTGCCACAAACTTACGCCACTGCAATGGAGTGGACATGGCTATACAGACATTCAGGGACCTCACTGAAGGCTCCTGCATTCTTAGTACTGGTTTGTGCCGCAAACAGCCCTTCTCAGTCTTTCTCCTAAGTTTGTATTGGCCAGCTATGCTGAAAGTACTACTCAGTTATGCTCCTGCTGTAAGAACACAGACTATACAGCCTGAAACTATACAAACCATCATGCAAGAGAGTGCAGGAAAGGCTCACACTTGACACCCATGCACCCGTACCAATCAAATCCTCCAATTCATTTCTCTCTGCATCCCTTACTTTGGAGAATAGGACCTACCCATGCTGAAACATCCAGACCTAGAAAGAACAGCCAATATGAATAAAATACTCTTAAAAGGAAAAAAAAAGCTGTGCAAGTGAAATACAGAAATATAAAAATGGAAGTGATACCTTCAAATTTCAGGTTGGAAACATGTTAGAATTACAAAAAAAAATTCATTCCTTCAAATAATCAGAAATACATTGTTATTGTTTCAGTGTAGATCAAAGGGATGTTTACATTGGACATAGGAATGCCTGAACAGGAAGTGGTCAGCCAGCCCAAGAGCAAGGACGTGTCTTCTCCTATTTACACACCACCTTAGCATGTGTTACAAAGAGCAGTTTTCTCAATATGGCAAAATGCAGGTGCATGGAATAAAAATTCCCATCATCTCTAAACAGTATAGCTATTGCTCAAACAAGTGAGGAAGGTCTGGCAGAATTTCACAAGTATTTCAGATAACTGAAGTCTTAACTGTATTGAACCAAGCTAAACAACTCCGTGAGAATTTGGTTCCAGATCCCTACCTATTCTCTCACCATCATCACTGCCACCAATACTCTGCATTTTGTGGAACTATAGCTTGGCTTTTCTGTCTCTCCAGTGTGGCATCACCAGGTGAACTCACAGAACTCACCCGACATGCAGATGCAGGTAAACTCGCCGATGCGGTCAAGGCAGGTAGCATCATTCTGGCAAGGCATGGATAAGCATTCATTGATGTCTGTCTCACAGCGTGGACCTGTGTAGCCACGCCCACACTGACACTGGAAAGAGCCTTGCGTATTGACACATTTCCCGAAGTGTTCACATGGATTGGCTCCTGGAGATGGTAAAGGAACACAAAATTGCCCATGAGCTGCTGGTTCAATATTACACCCTCTCAATCTACATCTCGGGAAAATGCCCAGTCAAGCAACAAAAAGGCATAATAATAATAATGATAATGATAATGATAACAACAACAACAACAACAACAACAACCATCATCATCATCATCATCATCATCATCATCATCATCATCATCATCTATATTTTGCCCTATCTCCCCAAAGGGACTCAGGGCGTATTCCAATCACAAAAAGGCAAATATTCAATACATACATAATAGCAAAAATAATAACCCATGTCAGCTTAGGCCAGGCACTCTCAAAAGTGGCTTACACGCCAAGATTCAAATTCAAAGAGCTAGTCAAACCCATTTCAGACATTTACCCTGAATGCTCCCCTCCCACTCATTGGAGAGGCAAGTTATTGTTCCTTCCCCTATTGACTCTATAGGGTAAGAAGGATGCAGCTCTTACCAATGGAACATTCATCCACATCCTGATCACAGGCCCCTCCAGTAAAGCCAGGAGGGCAGGTACAGATGGCACGGCCATTCATGGGATTGGTATCACAAATGGCATCCTCATGGCAAGGGTTACTGACACAGGCATCATCCAAGTGACAGAGGAGTCCTAGGAGAGAGAGAAGCCACAAAAGGCAAATGCATAAAAGCAGCAACAGAAAATTTATTTATTTATTTATTTATTTTATTAATGCGCTTGTATACCGCTAATATCTCAGCCTAAATCGGCGACTCATTGCGGTTTACAACACTTAAAAAACAACAATATTCAGTTTAAAAGCATAAAACACATATACAATACAAATTATTGGGCCACCAATAACCATCCAATGCATCTCGTAACTGGAGTCGCAATCCAAATTCATCGTCCATGATTACCAGTCCTTTAGTCATCATAATTCGTTGCAACGGATTAACCGAATGCTTGTTTAAACATCCATGTCTTCAATCTTTTCCGAAACACCATCAGCGAGGGGGCTGATCTTACCTCTATGGGGAGGGTGTTCCAAAGCCGAGGGGCCACCACAGAAAAGGCCCTGTCTCTCGTTCCCGCCAGCCGCACTTGTGAAGCCGGCGGGATAGAGAGCAGGGACTCCCCAGAAGATCTCAGGGTCCTGGTGGGCTGATAGGTTGAGATACGTTTGGATAGATAAGTTGGGCCAGAACCGTTTAGGGCTTTAAAGGCCAACGCCTTTAAGTGTAAATCAAAAAATGAGATAGAATTCCCAGGACAAGGACAACGGGCTTCCATGTCTTGTCCATGCTAAGCAATATCTTCCCATTTCAGAGAGAAAACATTAACATGTTATCCAATGCTCTACAAAGCCACTCCAGTTATTATTCTGTAATGACCAAGTCCTCCAATAATTCAGCCCCAACAAAAATATGCTGCACAGGGAAGCCATGTGAAGCAAGTAACCAATTACCTGTCTTTCCCATAGGGCATGCGCAGTAGAAGGAAGCCACACGGTCATGGCAGGTAGCACCATGGAAACAGACGGCAGTCTGGCAGTCATCGATGTTCTCACTGCAGCTCTCTCCAGTCCAGCCATTGACACAGACACATGTATGCCCCCCATTTGTGTTGAAGCAAGTGCCCCCATTGTGGCAGGCATTGGGTTGCAGCTGGCATTCATCCACATCCTCAGTGCAGAACTGACCTAGAATATAAAAAGGGAATGGGGGGAACATTTCGCTCACTATTGTCCAAAATAGTGCTGTCCCAAAAGATGAAGCACTAACCTCTCTCCTCAGTCACTATCCACTCAAGCCTAGTTTCCAGTCATGAGTTGCTCTCATCTTTCTTTGCCTTCCATTTACTGAGCCAGATTAAAACCAATGAGTAAAGATTCCTTCTTTCATCATCTACAAGACTTCCTGTTTTCCTGACTTGGACTCATTATTTAGCCAACCCCAATACATAAAAAAATACAAAAATGCCTCATATCTGCTTGACAGCATCCTACATTTTCCATTAAGCTCACTATATTTTCAGGCTGTTCGAATCAAATGTTCGTTCTAGGATTGATGCCCCCATACCTGTCCACTCAGGAGGGCACTGGCAATTGTAGGTGTTGACGCCATCTACACAAGTGCCTCCATTCATGCACATGTGCTCTGGACAGTCATCTATATTAATCTCACAGTTGTGTCCCTCGAAGCCTGAGGAAGGAGAAAATAAAGTTTAGTCTGGGTGGTAACTATGGAAAAAGTGATTCTTGGAAAGGAACATATAAACAACGCACACCACACCCCACTCCAGTGCAGTTCTATACAGACTTTCTTGGGAACAAATACCAGGGTGTTTTTTTTTTTTTCATGTCAGAAGCAACTTGAGAAATTACAAGTTGCTTCTGGAGTAAGAGAATGGGCCGTCTCCAGAGACGTTGCCCAGGGGATGTCCAAATATGTTACCATCCTGTGGGAGGTTTCTCTCATGTCCCCACATGGGAAGCTGGAGCTGACAGGTAGGAGCTCACTCCAACTCGCATCTTTGAATCACCGATCTTCAGGTCAGCAGTTCAGCTGGCACAAAGATTTAACCCATTGCACCACCAGGCTCCTATAAATACCAGTGAGCACACTATGACTTACTTTAAAGGATACATGCTCAGGATTGCCCTATAGATGACTTACCAATCTCAATTTTGAGCTGGGACTGCAGCAAAAATAAATACCAAAACCAAAGACAGATCCCTTCAGCGACACATCAGAACACCCCTGCTCTGGTCTAAACTCTAAGCCCCACGCTCATGCCATATCTCAGCCTCATATAAGAAGGAAGAATGAGCAAAACCTTCCTCTATATATGTTCCGGCTCCCACAGCCAGAGTCCCAACTACTGTCTGCCAACTCGGCCTGCCTCCCCCTTGATTGCTTCCTTCCTGTTCCACCAAGGCGTTCAACAGCTTCCCATGAGCTTCCTGGCAGCTGAATGGTGAAAAAAAGTACATTCCAGCTGAAGGAAAAGGGCTAGGCTTGAATTCTATATGGTATCCTACACCACTAAAGTGCCCCAGAGAATATTTTCAACTTGAATTTTCCTGTCTTCACTGTCATACAGCAGAGCCAGCAACTATTTTTTGCAAGCTGTTCACTCACCAGGTAGGCAAGCACACTCATAGCTGAGTTCTCCTGTCTGGCGACAAGTGCCTCCATTGAGGCACTGAGAGGGGGCACAGGGTGTGGAAATGCTCTCACAGTGCTGTCCTGTGTAGCCAGCTTGGCACTGGCAGCGGAAAGAACCAGGTGTATTGAGGCAGGTACCCCCATGCTGGCAAAGACCAAGCACCCGGCATTCATCCACATCGCCCCGGCAGTTGCGGCCTTGATAGCCTGATGGGCATGTACAGTTGTAGCGGCCATTCCAGTTGGTGCAACGGCCACCATTAAGACAAGGGCTGCTGGCACAAGCATCAAATAGGGAGCAGTCTTGACCTACAAGAAAGATGGAATACCAAGAAAATTAAGGAAATTAACGCTTTCTCCAGAAGGCCCATTTTCTCACCTATGATCTAGACCTATTCCCCAAATGAATTCTTTCCTGTGTTCCCATTCCCATGGGGCACCTTTCCCATCAGGATAACAGTACTATTCTAGAAGCTCTACACAAAATAATCCCTTCCCAGATATTTCCTCACCTCTGAAGCCCTTAAGACAGGTGCACTGATAGTGGACAGTGCCATCACGCAAGGTGCTCTCACATGAGCCTCCATTGGCACAAGGGGATTGGTGGCAAGGGTCTTGAAACTGGCAGTGTTCTCCAATCAGCCCAGGCTGGCATCTGGCAGAGAAAGAAAAATATTAGTTGACATCTGGCCCTCATCTCAGCTAATATTGTAATTGCCAAAGTTCAGAATTCTACAACCACTGGAGAGTGCAGGAGATGTCAGAGAACAGCAACAATGCGAGAAACACTCTTGGGGGAATCGGAAAATAAAGAGTACTTCAAACCCCGAGTCTCAGAGAAATAACACAACAGGAAACAGTCTGGTATTACCAGATTACCTATCCAAACGCATCTCCTGTTATGAACCATCACAAAGCTTAAGATCATCAGGAGAGGCCCTGCTCTCAATCCCAAACGGGGTTGGTGGGGATGAGAGACAGGGTCTTCTCGGCAGTGCCCCCCCCCCCCCCCGCTGTCTGTGGAACTCTCTCCCTAAGGACATCAGGTTGGCCACCTCTCTCCTGTCCTTTGGAAGACAATTGAAGACTTATCTTTGGGACCAGCCGTTCTATTAGTGGACAGCAGGAATTGGAAAGAAACTTAGGATATCTGCGACATTGGATTTACCCTGATTTGGATTTGGTTTTAATTGGCATGTTTAATTTATTGCTTAATGAATTGTATAATGTGTTTTTAATGATTTTTAATGTTTTAAATGTCATTTTTGATTGTTTAAATGCTGTTAGCATCATATGATGCTTGTGTGAGGCAACCCTGAGTCCCCCTTAGGGATGAGAAGGGCAGGGTAGAAATGCATAAAATAAAAATAAATAAAATCTGCATATTCCCCCTACTGTAAATTACCAACATTTCATTTCATTTCTCCAGGAGGCAGTTAGCAAATCTATGAATAAATCTATACCTAGAAAATAAGACAGGAGACGAAGGGCAAAAGAATGGCTACACTGTGGCTTCCTCCTTTCTGTACCTACAGCCATCAGTGCATCAATAATTCTAATGACATTGTTTTCTTTGTGTTTTTTCTGTTAAATTTTTGTAAATTAAAATATTGGAAAAAATTCTAAAGACAATGACTGCAAGAAGCCCTAAGTGCTCAATTATACCACAGCAGAAGGGCATCCCTCTGTTTTGTGAACTAGAGCTTCTTGATACAAGGGACAGTGCAGATGACCTACTTCAATGTTAGGCTCATTTTTCATCAGGCCATAGACTTCCTTTTACACTACCTTGAGCATTGAGTGAGCTCAGTGTTGTGCACACAGCACTGTACTAAGGTCTCCACGTGAATTTCATGTTTCAATATGATTCTGAACCAGGATTGCACAAATCCCAAACAACATCTAACTATTAGCAACGCTGGCTTCTGATCTGTTGTTCTACCTGTTGCTTATGGCATCAGGAGCCCCACTCAAACAACACAGGTGCCAGCACAGGGGCTTAGACCTGACTTTTGTCTCCATTAAGCAACAAACAATTCACTAAAGAGATCTTCTATTAGCTTGCACTAACCCAGTTGCTCCACCAGTGTGTGTCATCTGCAAATTCTGCTTAAACTCACTCTTTGCTGAGCTGAAAATAGATATGTTAAATATTGGCCTTCTGTCAGGTTCCAGCCAACCATTTCCTCTTACCAAAAAATTCCAGGCAGATCTAAGAAAAGAATTTTTTTTCCCACCCAGGATAAGATTTTGTCAGCAGAACCCTGCAAAACATGGAGGGGAGTCAAGAACTGAATGTGGCTTAAGGATGGGCCAGATGTTTATACAGATGGCAAACTAGCTGTGTGCCACTGAACAGCATTAATATGTTGAGAATAACGTATATAGTTTTAAGACAGGACTGAGGCCTTGTTCAGAGAGAAATGATCACTGTGCCTGAAATCTCCCACTACTTTAGGCACTTTTTGTAGTGTCAAGAGACAGGCTGCAAGGTATGATCACGGAACAAAGGAATCTACACAGCTCTTATCAAACTAGATGAGGCTTTGCAGTTTAGCTAAAATACTAAATCCATCAGCTTTTGCAGAATTTGGGTACCCCAGTGTTTGTGATACAAATATCACAGTTTTACAAAAAAAAAAGTCTTCCAAATCACAAAACAGTATCAGTCATTAAGAAGTGATTTTAAATTCACAGGAGTATTTGGTAATTCCTTATACCTCTCGCTGCTACTCCAGCTGACTCCCTACACACAACTCTCCCAAGGTCTCTTAAACCCCAGCTTGCTTTCCCAGTGTCAGACAAAAATATTTTGAGTGGGCTCAGGAGCTCGGGCAGATAACGAAGAATTAACAAGGCTCAAGAAAAGAAAAGAAAACATAAACATCCTGCTGGGTTTAGATGCAAGTCCTGTGGGTGCCTAAAGCTGCCATTAGGTCGGGCTTGTCCTGTGCCAACTTCTTTAGATCACAATGTTCTCAGCATCTTGACAGGAAGGTGGGGAAGGCTTTGCCCTGGCCTACACACAAAGGGAACATGTGAAGCACCTACTGAGCCCAGGGAGAAAGAAGAGTAGCCCAAGATGCAATAGCTGGCCTTGATAGATGGAATTTTGGAAGCAATACTAGAGGATCCAGCTTCACTCTTCCTTCATTACAAATTCAAGTTCTCACTTGCGAGATTTCTGCAAATAGGCTCAACCTGTCTCTCAAAGGCTTTCTTCCAACTTGGTTGCAAGAAGCCAGGAAGTGATGGGTGCTGTTGCAGATTATACAGCTCCCCTCTTTAATCCCTGACCATCTTGGAGACTTTCAAAAGGGCTTCCCAATCTTGAGAATTCAGCCCCCACCCTCTGCTCTCTGCCCATTGCCGACAATTGTCATGGTAACGCAGAAAGCCTGTTTGTTCTCCTGCCCAAGCCCGAGCAAGCCGATCCTGGGCCCTGGCTGAGACAACACTCACTTGCTTGGGCCTCGCAGTCTCCTTGCGGAAAAGCTGGCCCAGGAAAGGCTGGGAATGTCAGAACAAACTGTATGGCCCCACCTTGCTGTCAGAGGAAGAAGAAAGGCAGCCCGGTCAGGGGACTAAAATTTTAAAAAGTTACACTCAGCTATATTTGTGGGATTTGTCAATTGATCAAAGTTTCCTTGCAAGCCAAATCAAAAGTAAGCGGAATGAGTCTTGTGTGGCCAAATAAAAGTTAACCCAGGATGGAAAGTGGACCTCCAATTAGTTTCAGTTGCCATGAGACCTGGAGAACTCAAAAGGGAGAAAATGGTAGCTGAAAATGGTAAAATGCAGAGAGATGTCCTCTGAAACCATTGGAGATTTTGCCTGAAAGCTAAGTCTGAAAATCAAAGAAGAGGCTCAGCTTGAATGGAGGGAAAACTAATCCAAGATTCAACAGATCTACTGGCAAAATATTTTATCTTCACTAGGAAACATACTCTCCAGCAAAGGTACGGTGCTAGAGCTTGGGCACCTCAATGACACCACAAGCAAAACCGTGAAGGGACACCCAAGACAGGAAGGTCAAGGCAGAGAAGTCAGACGAAATACAATCCTTGGGGAAAGTAATGGCAACCCACCCCAATATTATTTCCATGAAAACTAAATGGATCAGTACAACCAAAGATACATCGGTATGCCATTGGAAAATGGGATTCCCAGGTTGGAAGTTGGTCAAATTTTATTATATTTATTTATTTCGGTTGCTTCTACCCCGCCCTTCTAACCCCGGGGGGGGGGGGGGACTCAAAATGCTACTGGAGAAGAGCAGAAGACCTTGGGGAGTGCCTTGGACCGTAAGAAGATCCAACCAGTCCATACCCCAGGAAATAAAGCCTGACTGCTCACTGGAGGAAAAGGATATTAGAGGCAAAGAAGAAGTGCTTTGGCCACCTAATGAGAAGACAGGAAATCTTGGAAAAGACAATGATGCTGAGGAAAATGGAAGGAAAATGGAAGAGGGGCTGACCAAGGGCAAGATGGATGGATGTTATTCTTGAAGTGACTGGCTTGACTTTGAAGGAGCTGGGAATGACCATGGCCAACAGGGAGCTCTGGCGTGGGCTGGTCCATGAGGTCATGAAGAGTCGGAAGCAACTAAACAAATAAGCAACAACAAAGCAAACATACTACATTACTGATCAGAAGACAAAATATGTTCCTGCCCAGGTATGCAAGGGCAGGTGAAAATGTCCAGGAATACAAGCCTTCTGGCACTCAAGCCATCACTGAGAGGACAGTCCTGTGCCCAGCAGTCTCCGGGTGGCTTTCTGCATCCAACACAACACAACATAACACAACACAACAACTGGATACCTCCTTGCACACTGCCTAAGAAGGCATTTAGCCTGGATGACTAGGAATTATTCCAGCTTAAGTTACCAACAAGATTTTGGTCCAACATCCTGAGTTTAGAAGAAAGCAGATAAAGAAAAGAGCCCTGTAAATACACAGCAGTTGGTTACACAAGGAGGCATCCCCATGTAACTTGAAAGGACTGTTGCCTTTCCTAGTGATTCTGAAAGGCTGGCAGATGAGGAGTAGACTGTGAGTAAGACTTGAGGCCCTTTACTAGCTGTGTGTGAGCTCAAGCATCCACACACAGAGGCAGATGCATGTAAACTGTAATGGAATTGGGAAATACTGAGATTGTGGTCTCTTCTGTATGGCTGGTAGGTTTTATGCATTTATGAAGTAAACCAGTGAGCTAATGAGTAGTAATGCTGACTTAGTCATGGCTGTGAAATGCAAATTATTCTTGAGCAACAAAGTACCATAGGAAAGACTGCTCACCAAGGTCCTTACTTCTTACTCCAAAAATAAACCAAAACCATTTTTCCAGTAAATATCAACGAGTGAACAGGAACATCCCAAGGAAATATTGCAAATAAAATACTATGTTCCTCATGTACAACAAAAAATCTTGTCTACTATCCAGCTGTGACATTTAGCCTTAGTGAACTACAGTGGTAGTTACTTCCAAGACAAATCTCAACTCTCATGTCAGTGTAGAATGAGGGTGGACAACTCTAGTAGGTCTGGGTCCAATTTTCTGCCCTTCTAGCCTTCTTGAGGTTATATAAATTACCCAAAAGAGCAAAATGGGAAAACAGAAATAGTCAGTAGCACAATTCTGGTTTTGAAAAACAGATATTTTTATTTTAGGCTCTAGAGGAGGCAAATATTTAAGTGTTTCTGATCTTACAGGCTTCCATGAGAAACAACTGGCATTTTTGCCAGGGAAAAAAAGGCAGCTAGTGGAACTGTGGGCTGAACATGGCCAAAATCCCTCACTTGTCCCACCTCTGATGTAGTGCCTGATCCCTATGTCACATCCACCCTCTTTCTTCCATAACTACTTCTCCCTAAACAAGGCCCCCTCCAAGTAGGTCAAGTCCAAAGGGCACAAAAACATCAAGTCTAAATAAGCTAAAAACATGGCCTTATCCTTCAAGCAACCTCTCTCCTTCCTTCCCTGCCTCCAACAACACTGACCACATCTGTACTTTCTACGCCTATTTGTGGTTGCATCCCCAAGTTTCTGAATGCATATTTTGACAATTTTAGCAACAAAGTCACAAGTGTGTGCCAAGGTACAGCTGTGTCAAAGAAATCCACCGTTGTTCTGTCAAGGGGTAAACTGACTTAACCCAGAAGCACTCATATGCACAGGAGCCAACTGACTGGTTCTTCCACCAAGTGGGAAAAGTTTGTAGCATTCAATGGAAAGAAGAATGTTTCTAGATTGATTTTTAAGTGCCAACAGAGGTCAGACTAAAGATAATTAGCACAACTCCTTGTGGCACTTGTACAGAAGGAGTCACACAGATCTAGTCTATTTATTTTGCTAGCTGGCCTGAGAATATCAATTGGCTGGGCATAAGTAAGGACAGTGCGTGTATGTGCATGTGTGCGTATATATTCAGAAATTTATATCCCGCCTTTCTCTGAGCACAGACCCAAGGTGGCTACAACAGAACAAAAAAAAAAACAACATACAGTACAAAAGTTAAAACAACCCATAAAATAATAAATATTTCAAACAGGAAGCACAGTTAAAATCATATAAACATTTAAACCAATATAAAAATCCAAAGCTTCCCTACAACTTCTTTGACTTAGTTAAACAAAAGCTTTTTTCGAAAAGGAATGTCTTCACCCCTTTCCAGAATGCCATGAAAGAAAGGGCCAATTTTAACTCCTCAGCAGTGTGTTCCACAACATAGGGGTCACCCCCAAAAATGAGCCCTCCCTGGTCCTTTTAATATCCACGACAGAAAGTTCCTTGGTAGAAACCAAGGTCTCCCCGTTGTACCTTAATTGTCTTCAAGGTTTGTACAAGAGGATACATTGTCTCAAGTATACACATTTCTGTTGTTTTTACAGATAAAATAAATGGGCCCTAGAATACATAAAGTCTGAGTTCTTCCTTGAAGCTAAGCTCACTAAACCGAGGCTATCATATATTGGCCATATCATAAGAAGACATCATACTGGGTAAGAGAGAAGACAGTAGGAAAAGAGAAAGTCTACATTACAGGTGTATAGACTTCATCAACCAAGTCATAGCTCAGAATCTGCAAGATGTTGGCAGGGTTGTTGAGGACAGGGTGACATGGAGGTCTTTCATTCAAGGCAGTATATAACAACAAACTAGTCTGGTCTTTAGCAGTAGGCAACAGCAGCTAATATATCCTCTCAAGTTCTTCTACCATGGACGCAGAAAAAGAACACAGGCTCATAGCAAAGCACAGTCCTGCACCAACATGTTAATCCACTGAGAACTCCTTCTTACCCTCAGGGCAGTACGACGGCAATCTCACTTGCCAAACTGGGGTGACTGGGTGCCCCAAAGAAGAAAGCCTCTTTCTTCTGTATTGGGAAGCAAGCCCTGGCACTGTGGCCCTGCCTGTTCACATCCAGTGAGGAAAGCTGGGTTTCTGTACCTCTCCCCTGGGGATGTGAATCATCAACTGTGTCTGTGCATGTCGCTCAACTCTCTGTGACTCATCCCCTTTACCCCAGGGCTGTGCAGGCATTGCCAGTAGGACTGGGGCCTGAACCAAAAGTGAATGACCGAGGTACTACAGGCAGAGCACATGTAACACAGCTTCTCCCACCATAGTTCCCTAAAGAGAACTTGGGCAAGTTCAGCAGCACAAAGGAAACATGGGGTGGAGCATAAAGATAAAGCTAACCAAGCTCCTACACCTGTACACCGTCTCTAGTGTCCTGTTTTCCAAGGACTGGCACTCAAGAATTCTCCTCCCAAGCCAGAGACTGGAAACAGTTAATCACACTGTGCAAACAGGCCGAGACCAGTAACTAAAATGTAGCTCTGACCCTTTCTTACTAGTCACCTGGAACCCAGCATACAAGTACACCCACAAACAATCATTATGAGAAGTGTCACAATGGCAAACAGCCAAAATGGATTGCAAATATTTAAATAAAACCAATTAGCAAATAGCACCAACTATATATCAATAGGAATAAAATGTTTTGTTCCTGTACCAATGTGAAAATAGATGGAAGTGGCCGAGTGCGGCATTGTTTCTATATCCTTGTCTTCTGTTCCCCTATCCCACATTCCAAAGCTACAAGACTTTCCTGTAGCGAGAGAGTTATAGACATCACTTAGAATTCTATCTTCTTCTCCAAAACTCATTTTGCCCTAATTCAGTTGAGAAGAAATGTTAATTTCAGTCAGCTCCCCATATTTGATGCATTAACTTTTATAGATTTTATGAATATGTTCTTCCTAGAAACATCTAGGCCTTTCAGTGCAATTCTATGGTCAACATCTAGTGGACATTGACCATATGGTCATCTTAAAGGACCTAAAGGTTCCTTGAGAGAACTTTTCTCCAGTTAAAAAAGTGGATTGATTTAATTTTGGATTTTTCAGTCATCTTAAGGATTTTGCTCCCAACCCGTGACAACTGGTTTTTAGTTTGAGACAGGGGTCCTCAAACCTTTTAAACAGAGGGCCAGGTCACAGTCCCTCAAACTGTTGGAGGGTCAGATTATAATTTGAAAAAAACATGAATGAATTCCTATGCACACTGCACATACCTTATTTGTAGTGCAAAAAACATTTAAACACAATACAATAATTAAAATAAAGAACCATTTTAACAAATATAAACTTAGTATTTCAGTGGGAATTTTGGGCCTGCTTTTGGCTGAGATAGGATTGTTGTTGTTGTTGTGTGCTTTCAAGTCATTTCAGACTTAGGTTGACCCTGAGTGAGGGCCGGGTAAATGACCTTGGAAGGCTGTATCTGGTCCTCGGACCTTAGTTTGAGGACCCCTGGTTTGAGAGATGGGGAAGAATAGATAGAGAACTACAACCCCCAAATTAGCATTTCTAGGAGTTAAAAGATTTCATTGCTACCCATAAGTTTCATGGTGCTTCTTGGAATCACATACCCAGTTTCCCAATTAAGGGGAGAAACAGGTAAGGCAGGGGCAGCTTCCTTCTATTTCACTGTAAATGCTAAAGACCTACTAATGATCAGCATTCAAAACCTCAAAAAGAAAACAAAGCAAAACAAACTTGTTGCAACCCACAAAAGGGGGTTGCATTTTCCTCCCGGGCTTTCCATGTTCATGTTCAGAGTGTGAGATGTGTTATCTTCCTTTCAGGGAGATGAACAAACTCCACATGTGAGTAGCATGAGTTCCACATATATGAGGAACTTGGGTATCTCTCTTTAAAGCAATGCAGGGCTTGCCCTTTTTTATTTTACTTGACAGAGGAGCAATTTTCATCTTACCTTGTTACACAGGAAGCATAAACAAGAGGATGTGCAGGTGACTCATTTGGTGTCCTCCTAGTGCTTCCAGTTAATGTGCAAAATACTCTCAGCCTCAAGTCATCATAAGTCCTGTTGAGGCTGTGATACCAGGATCAAGAGGCGCACTTTGCCTTACTGTTTTTTCTGAGCTCTTCAACTGCTCTGGAATCAGCCATCTCAGGCATGGGCAAACTTTGGCCCTCAAAGTGTCTTTGACTTCAACTCCCACAATTCCTAACAACTGGTAGACTGTTAGGAATTGTGGGAGTTGGAAGTCCAAAACACCTAGAGGGCCAAATTTTGCCCATGTCTGGCCATCTTATGCCACCAACAAGTCGCACAGGATCAAAAAACCAACAAAAATGCCAATACAAGAACAAGGGTTCTGAGAACAAAGCCATATCAGTAACTGACCTGGCACTTAACACTAAAGGCAAATCTAGACACAACAGAAGCAACAGGCACCTCTTTATTTTCATATGGATACCTTATTTACATATAAAGTGAAAAAAGAAAGGCCTTTGAAATTACCCAGACTTCACTTTATCCATAAGATGAGCACAGAGTCACAGTTCCCCTTTCTCATCTGGCTTTTCACCATAGGAATCAAGGTTAGAAAAGAAGTGGCTAAAAGTTTAAAAAAAAACAAAAAAAACTGAAACTGGGCTTGCAAAACTGGAAAGGTGGGGTCTAAATACCCTAAATCAGGGGTGTCCAAACTTTTAAAGCCAAGGGTCAGTTCCTCAGCCTATAGATTGAAAAAAATATGAATGCATTCCTATGCACACTACATATGTCTTATTTGTAGTGCAAAAAACTCCATGAAAGAACAAATCAATATATACAGCATACAATCTTAACCAACGTAAACATCTCAGTCTTCAATGGGAAGTGTGGGCCTGCTTTTGGTTGACAAGAGAGTCAAGTTAATTAGGATTGTTGTTGCTGTGTGCCTTCATTTTGCTTCAGGCAGTGGCATATGCTGCCTCCGAGTCTGGTGGAGTCTCCTTCTCTGGGGGTTTTTCAGCAGAGACAGGATGGGCATCTGTCAGGAGGGCTTTGATTGTGGCAGAGGGCGTTTATAGTTGCTGTCTGGCTTTTCCCTTTTCTTTCCAAGAGAGGAGCTGCAGTTAAGGGCAGTTTTTTTGGAAAATGTGGGGCAGAGAAGGAAGAGATAGAGGGAAGCCGGGCAGGCATTTGGCCTCCAGGGCCAGTCCTTCCCAGCCATATAGTAGTCGTAGTCATAGTGAGCACCTGGGGCAAGAAGGTCCCTTTGCAGAAAAATAAAGAAAAGTTGTAAAAGAAAAAAGAAAGGGAAAAGGGGCCCCTGGGAAGGGATGCCTGAGGCTGGAGCCACCCGAGGAGAAGGAGATGCTTAATCGGGGCAAAGGGACACAAGAAGCTGCCATCTTTCTTTCTCTTCTCCCGAGGAAACTGACTTTTCCAGGGCCCTGATCCCCAGGAAGGGAGGGAGGGAGAGAGTCAAGAAAGGGAGGGAAGGAGGAAGTCAAGGAAGAAGGGAGAAAGGAAAGAAGCAAGAGAGGGAGAGAGGGAGGCTTGGAGAGAGAGGGCCAGTGAAATTTGAACTGGGGCCACAATTGGCCCCTGGGCCAGACTTTGGACATGCCTGCCCTAAAGGAGCCAGACTCTGTCTGATCTTGGAAGCTAAGCAGAGTCAGCCTTGTTTAGCACTTGGGTGGGAGACCACTAAAAATATCAGATACGGCACGCTGTATTACCAAGGACGGAACTGGCAAAATCACCTCTGAGTATTCCTTGCTAGGAAAACCCTTTACTATTCACGGAGTCACCATAAATCAGTATACAATGTGAAGGCACACAGAAAAGGCCAAGCGGAAAAGGTGGATATAAACAAGGGAGCAGACAAGGGTTTGTGTTTCTCCTTATACGTTACATTTCCCAGTAAAATAAGTGTCCTTTTCATGGCCCTGTCACAAAGTCCTAAGAAATTACTCATACAAACAGGGACTTTTGTGAAACCAAAACACAGCCATCAAACAATGGCAATATAGACAGCCCAAGGGAGAGCTGGTCTGGACAGATACACTGGTAGCCAACCCAATGAATTGACAGTTCAAACAGTGACACTGAGTTTTGTAACATGCATGCACGCATATATATATATATATATATATGCAGCCACATGCATTTTTCTAATTTTAAAAGGAAATGAACACCCTTTAATTTGGCTCTGAAGGTGTAGGAATTGTATCTGCAATCAGTTCTTGTCCTTTGTGGCTGACAGACAAAACGTGAAGTTCAAGAGACACAAAGAATACTGACAGTTAAAATGTTGAACCTGCTGTTGACAAAAGAGATATATTCTCTTGACAGTTCCCAACTGAGAGCACTGTAAGTTGCTGCAAGTCGCTTCTGCTGTAAGAGAATTGGCCGTCTGCAAGGACGTTGCCCAGGGAACATCTGGATGTTTTGATGTTTTACCATCCTTGTGGGAGGCTTCTCTCATGCCCTCACATGGGGAGCTGGAGCTGACAGTGGGAGCTCATCTGCAATCTCCCGGATTCGAACCCCAGACCTGTCAGTCTTCAGTCCCGCCAGCACAAGGGTTTAACCCACTGCGCCACTGGCAACAACTTACAGTTTCTCAAGTCGAGCCTGACACGAAAAAAAACTGAGAGCACATTAAACAAAGGTGTTTTTCCAAACAGCGATGATTACTTATTGAAAATTAAAAGAAATTGCCTGCTCCATAAGACGCTAGGGATGGCATGCATTCACGTGTGCTATCTGATATAGTATCATGAAATAAACTAATTCAGAGCAAGAATGTCTATGTATGTACTTTCAAGTCACCAACTGACTTATGCAACTTCATGAAATTCATAAGGTTTTCATTCACAAAGACTAAGCAGAAATGGGTCGGCCAGCAACTTCCTCTGAAATATAACCTACAGCATCAGGTATTTGTTAGTAGTCTCCCAGAGCTTAACCACTTCATTTCCAAAATTATATGCCATTTGGTACTTTTTGGGTATTTACGCCACTACAGAATAAGGAGACAGAAATTTAAACCTTAGTTATGGGATGATGAGATTTTACTGTGTCTATTCCTATATTTGGGAGTCTAAACTATATGGAATTTACTATAAATAAGGTAGGTATAGGGTTGTAGCTTAAGAGAGCCAAGCATTCTCATGCTAATTTGCCTAACTAGTAGAGCAATAAATACTCAGTGAATCCCATCTCTAAAGATAACAGAATCAAAGGGCCAAAACTCCAAGAAGCCTCAATTCTGGAATTAAAATAAATATGCCCATTTGTAAGAATTGTCCATGCAAGTATACAGGCTGCAAGCAGAAATGTTATATTTTAATTCTTTCTCTTGTTATATTTAAATTGTCTCTCTGTGTCTGAACAAGTGACAAATGTACCAAAACCCCCAAAGCTGCAAAAACCCCATCAAACTTATGCACTTTTAGTCCTGTATGCTTCTTCCTGCAAAAAATATTATTTTTTAAATTAAAATCAAGACAGGTAAGACTAAACTTAGTACTTAAAATTGCAACCTGGATTGTATAGCTATGTGACATCTCCCATCTAGTGACCTAACTTCTTATACCAGGCCACAAATTCAGCCCACTCCCCATCCCAGGCCAGTTTTCAGGGTCAGCCTCCCTACTGCTGATTCCAGAACTACTGTATGTCTTCAATTCTAAGATGCCCTTTTCCCCCTATATCAACATCTCTTAAAATGGGTACATCTTATGTATTTTTGGTGATGGTGGTAATATATTTCAATAAAGGTGTGTCTTAAATTCAATGACGTTTTACAATTGAGGAAATATGGTATTTACTTTCTCCTCTACTCTGTACGCCCTTCTAAGTAGATGCAACCAAGGAATTATTTCCCAAGAACATAGATTCATAGAACAGAGACAGTTTTTATCCAAGCCCTAGCTTTCTTTTGCAGACCCAAGCCAGCCTATTTGGGGGGTGGAACCATACTAATTAAAAACCACCCGCTGTCCAGCCCTCTTGATTTGGCATGGCCTGGCCTAAAAGGTGTCAGCCCCTTTAAGAGGCCTCTTTGCAGGTGTTTAGAGGAGGAGGGAAGGGGGAGAGGAGGAGGAGGACAGCATTTTCCCTTTAGCGCTGGGCACTCCCAGGCTCCCCATCCAACCTGTCTGACAGGTTTCAGACCACGCTGCCAAGAGCTCTTTTTCTTTTCTTTTTTTCTTCCTCTTTCCCCGAACCCCCACCAGAAGGTATCCAGAGCACCCCCAGAAATGCCTACTGCTTTTGAAAATCCCTGAACACTTGGCAAAGGGCCCATTCCAATGCCAGACGGACAGCAGCAATCTGTCCTGGGACTCCAGATCAGGGCTTCCGGCTGGCTGCTAGTACTCTCTTGTCCTGTCTGATCCCATCCAGGGATCCAGGCCAGGCCTTGCACCTCCCAGTGATTCACCTGTTCTGGGCGTGGCGGCTGCAGGCAGATCCACCTGTCCTGGATTCCAACACAGGCAGCACCAAGCCAAGTGCACCATTCACTGCATTCATTTATCCACCTGCCACTTGGCCAAAGAGCTGAATTCAGCAGCAGAAGTTTCAGGGCAAACCACATCAAGGCCAATCGCTCCAAACCATTGAATGTAAAACAGCCAGAAAAGCAAGGTGTGTTTGCTCATAAGAGATAGACTTACAGACCACCCAGTGTCATGTGACCTGGCTTGATCATCAGGCTATGACAAAGAAATCATGAACAGCAATGCATTCCGACATCAAACTCATTATAATTGAGCCATCCAGCAAATCAGAAAGTCTGTCCTTCCCTCCTTTTTTTGACTCGTCAATACAGCATTATGATCCAGGCTACTGAAATGCAATGAATATCATAAAAGTAATCCAAAATCAATCCTCAACACTACTGGCAGGACCAGTAATACACTTTCAATGAAGAGCTCTCCCGTCTTTCTAACATTCCAACAAAGACCATCCATAGGAAAGGAACCAAACAGAAAAGACAAAGATCCATAGTCACCAAGGTCCATGTAGGACTTCAATCCTGGTAACCAGGTTGAGAGCATCTGGATAAGCATTAAGGAAGCAGGAACTGAAAAATATGTACTTGTGGGGGTCTACCACAGACCACCAAGCTAGACTGAAGACCTGGAGGAAATCTTTCTTGAACAGATGACCAAACATGCAGAAAGGAGACATATAGCGATAATGGAAGATTTCAACTATTCCGATGTTGGAAAACAAACAGCCAAGAGTGCAAAATCCAACAAATTCCTCAATTGCCTTGCAGAAAATTTTATTCTTCAAAAGGTGGAAGACACAACAAGGAATGCAGGGAATGCTGTGGATATAGCAAATCTTGATTTTAGTAAGGCGCTTGACAAGGTCCCCCAAGACGTTTTTGCAAACAAACTAGAAAAATGTGAGCCAGACAATACTACTGTTAGGTGGATTTGTAATTGATTAAGCAACCGAACACAAAGGGTTCCTCTTCAGCAATCTGTCCTACAAGAGAGGAGATTCCATCTGAACATTAGGAAGAACTTCCTGACTGTGAGAGCCGTTCAGCAGTGGAACTCTCTGCCCCGGAGTGTGGTGGAGGCTCCTTCTTTGGAAGCTTTTAAGCAGAGGCTGGATGGCCATCTGTCAGGGGTGATTTGAATGCAATATTCCTGCTTCTTGGCAGGGGGTTGGACTGGATGGCCCATGAGGTCTCTTCCAACTCTTTGATTCTATGATTCTATGATTCATCCTGAAAAGAAGCAACTAATGGATTGCTGTATGGTTCTGGGCCCAGAACAGTTCAACATCTTTATTAATGACTTGGATGACGGTTTAGATGACTTGGATGCAGTTGATATCAGAAAACAGGATCAAAATTCAAAACGACCTTAACAGAGTAGAGAGCTGGGCCAAAACTAACAAAATGAATTTTAACAAGGAGAAATGTAGGATGTTTCACTTGAGCAGAAAAAATGAAATGCATAGATGAGTGACTCCTGGCTCGTCAACAGTACTTGTGAAAAAGATCTTGGAGTCTTTATGGACAACAAGTTGAACATGAGCCAACAGTGTGGTGGATGCAGCAGCTAAAAAGGCCAATGATATTTTGGAGTGTAGTGTCTAGATCAGTAGTTTTCATTACTACTTTGTAACTGTAATTTTACTACTGTTATGAATCGTAACATAAATATCTGATATGCAGACTATATTTTTATTGTCACAAATTGAACCTAATTAAAGCATAGTGATTAATCACAAAAATAATATGTTTGGGGGAGTATGGACAATGGATGATGGGATTTGCAGTACCTTCAACCGATTCAGCTCTAACTTCCACAGACCACTGAGACCCCCACAAATTACAGAACTGGACCAAACTTGGCACAGAGAACCCACGTGACCAACAGAAAATACTGGAGGGGTTTGGGAGGAATTGGCAGTGATTTAGGGGAGATGCAGTTCACCTACATCCAGAGAGAACTGAGAACCCAAACATGAATCTGGACCAAACTTGGCACAAATACTCAATATGCCTAAATTTGGACACTGGTGGAGTTTAGGGAAAATGGACCCTGACATTTGGGAGCTGCAGTTACTTGGAGTTACCGTTCACCTGCCATCGAAGAGCATTCTGAACACCAACAACAATGGAATTGAACCAAATTTGGGATATAGAACTCCTACGACCAACAGAAAATACTGGAGAGATTTGGAAGAAATTGGCAGTGATTTAGGAGAGATGTAATTCACAAACAATCTGGAGAGTGCTGTGAAATACCTGATAGGTAGGTTGTGGTGGATTTTTCGAAGGGTGGAGGGAAAAGCGTGGGGCAGCAGTAGCCCGGTCTACCTTCCTTCCGCCTCCTCCCTGTTTGGAGGCACCAGTGGAAGAGACTCTAGAGGAGGAGGAAGAAGTGCACAGAGGAAAAGGACAAGGGCAGGCCACACTGCTACTGCTGCCCTGTGCTCCTCCTGTCACTCTTCGAGGCTTCGGAGGCCTCAAAGAGTGGTGAGAAAAGCACGACGTGAGGCACAGCAGCAAGGCCTGCCCTCCTTCTCCTCCAGGGTCTCCCTCCTCCTCCTCTCCATTTGGAAGTGCCCAAGCGGAGAGGGGGAGGAGGAAGATCCCAGAGAAGGACGAGGGCAGGCTTTGCTGCTGTTGCTGCTACCCCGAGCTCCTCTCACCACTCTTTGGGGCTTCCAGGTGAAGAAAAGGCATCAAGGGGCAGAGAGGAGAGCATAGAGTGGGGCAGCAGCAGCAAGGCCTGCCCCCCTTCTCCTCCAGGGTCTTCCTCCTCCTCCTCTCCGTTTGGAGATCCCAAAAGGAGAGGAGGAGGAAGAAGAGCCCAGAGCAGAAGGGCGAGGGCAAGCCTTACTGCTGCCGCTGCCCCACGCTCCTCTCACCACTTTTCAAGGCTTCCAACAGGCGAGAGGAGCATGGGGCAGCAGCAGCAGTGAAGCCAGCTATATTCTCCTCTCCATTTGGAGGTCCCCTCCTCTCCATTCAGAGGGGGCGGGGCCAAAGGAGGCAACATCACGACCCCTCTGAAATGGTCAGGTGATCCCTCTGGGGGTCGCGACCTCCAGGTTGAGAACCACTGGTCTAGATCAAGGGAAGTCATACTGTCTCTCTATTCTTCTTTGGTTAGACCTCACCTGAAATACTATGTGGCAATCATTGGGTATGAATCCCTTGTCAAATTTATCTCTTCGAAACTATATGACGGGCAAAGAACTTTGAAGCAACCTACCGCCAAACCAAAAAACTGGTTTGATAAAGAGTGCATAATGATAAATAAACAGATTCGCTCACTTTACAATGGCTATCGCACCACTTCAAACACCCTCCTTCTTATAACAATTAGAGAGTCTAAGCAACAGCTCCAGCTCCTTATGGGCCAAAAACATAAGGCACGCATCATAGCTGACTGGAAGCAGCTGCTGGAGGCATTATTATTATTATTATTATTATTATTATTACTTGCACTTATTGACCGCCACTCTCAGCCCTAGGGCGATTCGTGGCGGTGAACAACAACATAGAAAAGACATTATACAATAAATCACGACAATACATACAAACTACCACTACATAACATATACTTATGCTAAAAATCCGCTTCGTCAGGTCCTGGGGTCATAGTCAATTTCATAGTCATAGTACATTCCAGTATCGTTCCAATGATCACACTCAATTGAAGGCCTGCTCGAAGAGCCAAGTCTTCAGGCTCCTACGAAAGGCCATCAAGGAGGGCGCCTGTCTAACTTCAACAGGGAGGGTGTTCCACAGCCGGGGGGCCACCACCGAGAAGGCCCGCTCTCTCGTCCCCGCCAGACGTGCCTGTGAGGCGGGCGGGACCGAGAGAAGGGCCTCCCCGGATGATCTCAAGGTCCTCGTGGGCTCGTAGGCCGAGATGCGGTCTGCAAGGTATTTTGGGCCAGAACCGTTTAGGGCTTTGTAGGATAACACCAGCACCTTAAATTGGGCCCAGTAGCAAATCGGCAGCCAGTGGAGCTGGGACAGCAGGGGCGTTGTATGCTCTCTGCGCCCTGCTCCTGTTAACAACATGGCTGCCGCGCGTTGGACTAGCTGAAGCTTCCGGGCCGTCTTCAAGGGCAGCCCCACGTAGAGAGCGTTGCAGTAGTCGAGGCGGGATGTGACCAAAGCGTGTACCACCGTGGCCAAGTCAGACTTCCCAAGATACGGGCGCAGCTGGCGCACGAGCCTAAGCTGTGCAAATGCTCCCCTGGTCACCGCTGAAACCTGGGGCTCCAGGCTCAGCGATGAGTCCAGGGTCACACCCAAGCTGCGAACCTGCGCCTTCAAGGGGAGTGCGACCCCGTCCAGCACAGGCTGTAACCCTATACCCTGCTCGGCCTTGCGACTGACCAGGAGTACCTCTGTCTTGTCTGGATTTAATTTCAGTTTGTTCGCCCTCATCCAGACCATTACAGCGGCCAGGCACCGGTTCAGGACTTCGACGGCCTCCTTAGTAGCAGGTGGGAAGGAGTGACAGAGTTGGACGTCATCTGCGTACAGGTGACACCGCACCCCGAAACTCCGGATGATCTCACCCAGCGGCTTCATGTAGATGTTGAACAGCATGGGGGACAAGATGGAACCCTGAGGAACGCCACAGGTCAACGGCTGTGGTGTTGAACAGGAGTCCCCCAATAACACCTTCTGGGTACGACCCTCCAGAAATGACCGGAGCCACTGCAAAGCAGTGCCCCCGAGACCCATTTCCGCAAGGCGCCCCAGAAGGATACCGTGGTCGACGGTATCGAAGGCCGCTGAGAGGTCCAGGAGCACCAACAGGGACACACTCCCCCTGTCTAGCTCCCGGCGCAGATCATCCACCAAGGCGACCAAGACCGTCTCGGTACCATGTCCCGGTCTGAAACCAGACTGTGCCGGATCCAGATAATCCGTGTCTCTCAAGAATACCTGGAGTTGTGAGGCCACCACGCTTTCCATGACTTTGCCCAAGAAGGGAAGATTGGAAACAGGCCGAAAGTTGTCAAATTTAGTGGGGTCAAGTGATGGTTTCTTCAACAGCGGCTTTATAACAGCCTGTTTTAGGCTCGCTGGAATCTTGCCTTCCCGAAGGGAGGCGTTAACCACCACCGTTACCCACTCGGCCAATCCCCCTCTGGCCTCCTTCAGAAGCCAGGATGGGCAGGGGTCTAGGATGGACGTGGTGGGTCTCATTCCTCCAAGTATCTTGTCCACATCCTCGGGTTTCACAAACTGAAAAGAATCCAACAAAATCGGACAAGCAGGTGCTTGTGTCACATCCACGGAGACTGCATTTAAAGTGGCGTCCAGCCCAGAGCGGATCAAAGCGACTTTGTCTGCAAAGAACCGAGCAAATGCTTCACAGCGCGTTGCCGAATTGTCAGGGCTCCCTCCTGAGATAGGGGGAGTTAAAAGACCTCTGACAATCCGAAACAACTCCGCCGGACGGTTTTTTGCAGACGCAATAGTGGTCGCAAAGAAAGTTTTCTTTGCGGCTTTTATTGCCGCGGCATATGCCCTTAGAAAGGACACAAACCGTGTTCGATTTGGCTCGCTTGGGTCTGAGCGCCACACGCTCTCTAGAACCCTCTTCCTTCGCTTCATCGCTGCCAGCTCCTCGGTGAACCAAGGAGCTGGTTTAGCTCGGTTACTTGAGAGGGGACGTTCCGGAGCGATCCTGTCGATTGCCCTGGTCATCTCCCCATTCCAGAGAGCGACCAAGGCTTCGACATGGTCACCTACCGAGGTGGCGGGAAACTCCCCAAGAGCCGTCAGGAATCCATTCGGATCCATTAGTCTCCTGGGGCGGACCATCTTAATGGTCACAATCAAACGACACCAAGAAATTCTGGTCAATAGTAAACAAAACAAACTACCCCCAGGAACCACCCAGAGCAGATATCTCCCTAGAGAGATGGGCCGAGCACTTCTCGAAAGTGTTCGCTGGAATAAACCCTCCCCAAGAAAACGAGGACAGTGGAGAGCTAGTGGGTCCAAGCTGGGAGCCGGTTACATCTCAGGAAATCATCGACTTGATACACAACCTAAAGACAAATAAGGCCCCAGGTAGCGATGCCATTATCCCTGAAATATTGAAGGCAAACCCACTGTGGTGGGCAAATCTACTAGCAATCCTCTTCACAAGGATCAACGAAACGGGGTACATGCCAAACGCATGGACCTCCTCTATAATGGTCCCAATATTCAAAAAAGGAGACCAAAACGATCCAACGAACTATCGGCCCATTAGCCTGCTCTCCATAATAGGGAAGATGTATGCCAAGCTCCTGAAAACTAAGCTAGAATCATGGGTCAACCAAAACAACATAATTGGCCCAGAACAAGCAGGATTCGCTAAGGGGAAATCAACATTAGACCAGACTCACATCTTGGCCCACCTAGCCAACAAATACTCAAAAAATTGCCCTAATAAGCTAAACGTGGCCTTCTTGGACCTGAAGGGGGCATTTGACTCTGTGAACAGAGAAAAGTTGTGGGAAAAACTAGCAGCCCTCAACATAGACCCAAGACTCCTCTTCTTGATTAAGAAATTGCACAACCAAAACCTCTGCCAGGTGAAAGACCACAGTGGATGCCTGTCAAACCCGATCCTGGTCCAAAAGGGAGTCAAACAAGGGTGTGTACTAGCCCCACTCCTCTTCAACATCTTTTTGCACGATCTCCCTACTGCCCTGGCTCAAGTTGACGGGCATAGCCCCAAGATTGGCCCAAAGCATGTCCCCCTCTTGCTATTTGCGGATGACGCAGCCCTATTATCCCTCTCTCATGTGGGCTTAAAAAGACTCCTGCATAAATTTGTTGACTTTTGCGAGGCGAACGAACTGCAGGTGAACTACGACAAAACCAAAATCTTGGCGTTTGGGAAAAGCAACAAAAGACAAGTCTGGAAGATAAAGGGCCACTATATTGAGCAAGTAAAACATTTCAAATACCTAGGTCTCTGGTTTAGCAACAACTTGTCATGGTCCACCCACTTAAAATATACACTGGCCCGGGCCAAATCGAGTGGCTGTGCGACCAGGAGGTTCTTCCACTCCAGGGGTAATCAATATATCCCCCTAGCTCTGCAAGTCTTCAAAGCAAAGGCGATGTCACAACTTCTCTATGGAGCACCCATCTGGTTAACCCCCAATAACAACGCCATCAGATCTTTTCATTCGAAATTCCTCCACAAACTATATGGTGCCCCCAACTGTGTCCCGTATGCAGTTCTTTGTCTTGAATCTGGGCAATATTCTATTGAGGCTACTATCTGGCTAATCGTCATTAAATTTTGGCTATCTATACACTATCAAAGTCCCAGAGACTCTCTGACTCAACTCACCTTGAGCGAACTCCACCACTCCAAATGGTGCTCAACTGTCCTAGCAAAGATCGGGGAATTGGGCTACGACAGCGATTTCCTGACCCTACTATCTTTTCCCGAGATTTTTACCATCATCAAAAGGAGGCTGCTAGATAGGGACCACAACCAATTGTTGAGCTTGGCAAACAAATCCTGCTCACCTATTAACTTGGCAATTCCATACACACAGGGAAATCCAGCCTTTTACATCACAGAGCTCACCAACCCCTCTTACAGAAGAGCCTACATGCTGGCTAGATTTAACATCATGCCATCGCCGCTCCATAGAGGAAGACTCAATGGCCTCCCGAGTGACAAGAGGGTCTGCCTCTGCAGCACAGGTCAGCTAGACTCCATACCGCATATTCTCCTGCACTGTCCACTCTACCAGGAGCTAAGATCCAGTCTGCTAACACAAGTTTTAGACTCACTGAAGAACCGCAGCGATTCTGACAAAGTGATTTTGCTTTTAAATTGCCAGGACTTTAGCTGCTGCCTTTCAGTGGCAAGATTCCTGAATGAAGTCTGCAAACTGAATGTGTAGCAAACGAGAAGCCCTTTTTATTATGTGTACTATTTTTTATACTCTCTGCCATGTTATGCCAATAAAGGCTTATTGTATTGTTGTATGTCCAATTCTGGGCACCACAATTTAAAAGAGATATTGACAAGCTGGAAGGTGTCCAGAGGAGGGCGACTAAAATTATCAAAGGTCTGGAGACCATGCCCTTTGAGGAGCATCTTAAAGAGCTGGGTATGTTTAGTTTGCAGAAAAGAAGGTTGAGACAAGATATAATCGCCATGTATAAATACAGTAGAGTCTCACTTATCCAACTTTCACTCATCCAACATTCTGTATTATCCAACAAAGTCTGCCACCCGGATCCACAGCTGTTTCAATACACTGAGATGTTTTGGTGCTAAATTGGTAAATACAGTAATTACTATATAACCTTACCATGTATTGAACTGCTTTTTCTGTTGATTTGTTGTAAAACATGTTTTAGTTCTTAATTTGTAAAATCATAATGTAATTTGACGTTTAATAGGCTTTTCCTTAATCCGTCCTTATTATCCAACTTTTTATTTATCCAATGTTCTGCTGGCCTGTTTATGTTGAATAAGCGAGACTCTACTGTATGTGAAAGAATGTCATAAGGAAGATGGAGCAGTCTTGTTTTCTGCTGCCCTGGAGACTAGACTCAGAGCAATTGGTCCAAATTACAGAAAAAGAGATTCCACCTAAACATTAGGAACAGCTTCCTGACTATAAGGGCTGTTCAGCAGTGGAACTCTCTGCCTCAGAGTATGGTGGAAGCTCCTTCCTTTGAGGCTTTTAAACAGAGGCTGGATGTCCATCTGTCAAGGGTACTTTGTGCTTTTCCTACATGGCAGAATGGGGTTGGACTGGATGGCCCATATGGTCTCTGATTTTATGATTCCAATTTCCATGTGATCTCATTTTTACTTAAATGCAGCTACAGATAGCTCTGAATTTAATTGGGATGAAGCCTTTTCCTGTTCCAAAAGTCATTATACCTGTACAACTGCTATAACCTGTATGTTTTCTACTGAGAGACTAATTAGTAATTTGGGGAGTGACTAAGATTGGGAAAGAAGGGAAGGATTAAACACTATGTCCATGCACACACCACAGATGCTGATCTCCATTTTAACTCTCAGTGTGCCTGTAAGAGCCAAGATGAATCAAACCAGAGACCTATCAACACTAACATTCTGTTTCTATTGTAGTCAATGCATCTGGGAAGTCCATGCAAGCAGGCCATGAATGCAATAAAATCTTCTCATTTATCTTTCCAGAAAGTAGTGTTCAGAGCCATACGGGATAACATATATCCCTCAACAATAGCAGTTATAGATAGTCTTATCCATTTTCAATTAATCTAATCCCTATTTAAAAACATTGAAATTTCCTTTTGTCTTTCCTGAATATCCCAGTAGATGCCCACAGATTCTAGTTATTACAAGGGGGGGGGGGGGGACGGGACTCAAACACACACAAAACAAAGATCAGATCAGGGTAAAATTGCAGTTATTAATCCTAGGAAGATCACTTTATTCTAACTTAAGTGGAATCATATTTTAACATCTTTCCCTCCAATTTGGAGAGCATCGTTTATGAAGTTCTTCCCAGCTGATTTTTATTTCAATCATCCTAAAGAATTTGGTATCGTTAGCATAGTTACCCAAGTCATTACTTGCCTCAAACTCTAAGCCATCTACATATTAATGAAAAAGTATCAGTCTCTACCGGATTTCCCAATCAAAAGATCTGCATCCCTCCATTGAAATAATCACTTATTTTTACTTTTTAGCTTCTGTATATTTAACCAGGACCACTCTTCTTATTAAAGAACAAGCATGGTATAGTGGTTTGAATGGGCCTCGCCTCATATGAAAGCAATGGCAACCACTTCAGAGCAAAACTTGCCAAGAAAACTGGAACGGCAGGGATGCCGTAGAGCAGTGGTTCCCAACTTGTGGGTCTCCAGATGTTTTGGCCTCCAGTTCCCAGAAATCCTAACAGCTGGTAAACTGGCTGGGATTTCTGGGAGTTGTAGGCCAAAACACCTGAGGACCCACAAGTTGAGAACCACTGCTTTAGGGTCTCCACAAGTCAGAAATGACTTGAAAGCACACTACAAGGTCTTCTTTTTCTAAGACTGCTACATTTGCTCAGGAGAGCTTTGCCACTCTTGCCAAAGGGCTTGGGAAATCTGAGCAAACAATGGCTAGCAGATCATCTTTCACTATGTGTTTACTGACATTTTAAAGAACTCGACCACGAAGCAAATTTGCTTTCAGAAAGATGTTTATAATGCTTTACCACCAATTTGCCCAAAACAAATACTGGGATCTAATTTCCATGATCCTAGAGACCAGTTACATATTTTGTTAAGAAGGCAGCAATTTCACATATGATTAAAAAAAGAAAAGAAAGTAACCATCCAGGTAATTTGATTATTTAATTCTATTTGTTTAAAAGCATCAATAAAATATAGAATTTATCTCTTGTTACTATGTTTTGGCTTACATCTGTTTTCAGGTATGACTTTGTGACCTTCTGCACTGAAGACATATGAACAATGGTTGAGCTTCCCTAGTATCTCTTGATCCTCTTTCAATATTCCTTTGCTGTGACCCAACAGTCGGCCTAAGTAATCAAGTTTCCTGTTTCTAATTAATTTAAAGTTTTCTTGATAAAAAATGAAATGAAATAACCCATGCTACCGTAAATAGTTATGTATAAGTCAACCTCATGTATAAATTGAGGAGGAGCCAAGATGAGGGTCATTCCATAGGGAAAGGAAATTGCCACCGCTGTCATTTTCCCATAAAAAAGAGACTAGAGCTGTGACGCAGTGGAGACAGCAGGGCAGGGTGTCAGTGCTTATTTTAGGTTTTCCTGGAAGAGACTAAACACTTGCTTTTTATTACTCTGCTCAGAGAAGAGGATGGTTCCTTTTTTGATATGTTATAGTACATCGACCCACGCATTAGTCAATCCAGAGATTTTGGTTCAATTTTTTGACTCAAATTTCTAGACTCCTACCTGAGTACATAAGGTAATATTCTTTTCACCCTTATAAGATGTTTCTTTCATGTTTATTCCATCCTTCCTCACATGAACTCACTGTGGCTTTGATCCTGACAATAGCCTATTTTATCTTCCTAACAACCATGTGAGGCAATTAAAGCAGAAAATCCAACTAATCTTTCCCTTCTTCCTTGTCATTACTTCATGGCTGAGCAGGAATTCAGGTTTCTGTAATGTATATCCAACATTATATCACATTGGCTTTCATTTGATGTTGAGATTAAATTGTTCAAATGTCCCACAACAGACTAGATGAAGAGCAGTCTATACTTTATAGCAGAAGCTAATGCATAGCTGTCAGCAGGAGTACCTCCTAGTTCCCACACACCTCACATGGAGCAGCTGAGCAAGGTGCTCTGGTCTTATTCACATTAGTCCCTGACACAGCATGCCGCCTATTACAAGACTAGGGCAACATGCCACCCTTTCACAGAGTTCTCTTAAATTGCACCCCACACTGTGGGTTACCATAATTCCCCAACTATATATCAAATCCCTTGATGTGCAACCACAGCTCTCACAATTACAAATCTACAGCTCCCATACTGTGTCACTAGTCTGTCCATTGCAAACAATCCCATAAACTGGTTCAATGCACAAGCTGTTTATGAGCCCCTAAAGTGGGTTGTGGAGTGATCTCACTTACATGCAGGCAGCAATCCCGTTGGAGTAGACAACACAACTCCCACCGTTTTCGCAGGGTTTCTCACCATCCAAGCACTGTACACCTGTTGGAAAAGAGAAGGAGTTCAGCTAGAGCATGCACTGCATTACAGCCAAGGAAACAAAATACTTGGGTTATGAAGGACAGGAAAGCAGATATCGAGCAAAACAGATGTGTATCTTTCGGCTCTCCCTGTCCAGTCCAAACTCTGCCCTCCTTACTGAGGATGGCCATCACTGCCATTCTATTACTTCCAGAGACATGCTGGCCATAAAATAGTAGTTCAAATCAGCCTTGCCTTACCTTCATCCCTAAAAAGATCACAATTCCCCCAAAACCCAACCATTGACCATGTTGGTTAGAGGTGATGGGGGCTGTAGTACATTATCTGAGAAGGGGAGCTAATGAAGGGCCAGGAGATGAAATGATCTCACAGAGCACTCCTCGGGTTTTATATTCCTGCAATCTCTTGTCTTCTGCCTTTTCATTCTCCCAAAGTTGCTTTATACCAATATCAGATAATCCCTCTTCCTAAGTATTATTGCCACATGAACTGGCAGCAGCTCTCCAGGCTCTTGGATGGGATTAATCCCAGGGAGAGATGACAGGGACTGGACCTGATGCATTTCACATACAAAGGTGGTATCCATTGACCCAAGGCCCAGGCGCCTTCAGTCCTTTTTCCCTTCATCACAAATCTTTATTGCACTTAAGCAAGATAACAACAATCACTGAGGGCAAACTCTGCAATCATATGCTTTGTCCTCAACCTCACACTTTCCTTGCTAAAATGATGGTACTTGAAAATAGTTAAGAGATGCTATTGGTAGTGTTAAGAATACATTTCCAAGAAACTGAAGGGATGTGAAGAATCTCCTCTCACTCTATCTCATCTCAAAACTTCTGGAAATTTTACATCTCCAAAAGAAAAGAAAATGGACGCTGTTCTGCTGTATCTTCACAGAGCCACACGGGACAACATATAATAGAAGAAGCTGATGGAGGGTAGACAAACTTCTCACTAGCTACAAATAAGCTCAGTTTGCTGGGTTTCTGCAACCTCGACCCCTACACAGTTATTAAAAAGAGCTTTATTACTATACAGAATTCCAGCAAAAGACATGAGGGAAAGAGAACAATCTGCAAATTCTTACATTAGAAGAAACAGTATTTTCCCCACACTCATTTCCTCTGATGCTTTGTGGGATAACTGTAACCGATCCAACTGAACTGTCACTTTAAAAATAATTTACAGCAGCAATGGAACAATTGCCACCTTATAGGCCACATCTGGCTTCTTCTAGTCTCCAAATTTTGAAGAGCAATACAAATTTCCCATGGACTATTTCCTTCCCTCTGAGCATTAGCTCATTTTGTTGTTGCATCATTTCTGACTGATGGTGACCCTAAGGTGAACTTATGATGTGTTTTTCTTGGCAAGATTTGTTATTAGGGGCAGAGAGTTTGTGACTTGCCCAATGTCACCAGTGGATTTCCATAGCTGAGAAGAGATTTGAAGCCTGGCCTCCAGAGTTATATCAAAACAAGCAAACTCCTTCACCACACTGGCTGTCATAAGTCCACTATTCCTCACCAAAATGAGAAGTTGGCCTGAATCTCTGGACATTCTCTTTAGGCCTCACAGAGTGAAAATGAAAGAACGAATCAAGATAGCAGCATGGTGACAGTGGAAGGATTCCTCCCATGTTTCATCTTAGGAGTGTGATCCTTCTCACATGTGTTCCTCAGGAACATGAGAAAGCCAATACTGGGAGTCCACCCCCACATACACACTTCCAAGCCGACTTGGGTGGGAAGCAGTCTGAATAAATTGACCATTCAACCACCACTTACTTTAGAAATGGATGACTGTGACCCTCCAGATGTTTTGGCCAACTCCTCAAAGCCCCAGCAACAGCAGAGCAAACAGCAGGTAACTCTGTTCCCCCAGAGCAGAAGCAGTGCGACCAATTCAAATTGTAAGCCATGCCAAACCAACATCATCTGCAACCAGGAGGAGAAAGACAGCAATTCTAGGAAGCTGGGGTCACACCAGAAGAAACAGAGTTGCACCAACCCACCAGGATCTGTGTATACTCCCATTACATCATGTTAAGGATCCAGGGCAATGGAATTCATTTGAGTTGTGAGACCGCTGGAAAGGATTATGGTTGTTCCCTAATAATAAATTGTTCTTCCAGAAGGCCAGTAGAAGCAGTCTTAACCCTGACAAATCAGGATGGGTAGCCTTTTTGGTGCTGAGACTATATTTTCAAACAGCCTGCAAATGGAGAGCCCCCTTACCCCCAGATTACTTCCCTCCTCCTCTCTCTTTAAGAAGAAGGGTAAGAAAACCTATCCATGCAATGTGTCAATCTGAGTGGGGCAGGAGGAGGAGCCAATTAGCAAATTACCCAAGCCAAGCAAAGCACATTTTCTGGGGGGGCCAGGCTGGGGGAAGGGAATTACAGGCAAACCCCTTCACCAGCCTGCCCTTGAAGTGGGGAGCTTGAGGGCCCCACAGAAGATCTGCAATTAGAGAGCCATTCCCTCTCTCCCCCACACCAATAACCGCTAGGCTCAAAAGGAGATACTAGTGCTCTGGATCTATGAAATGAGACAAATGCAGCTGCAGAGCAGGAGGACAGAGGCTGGGAAACCCCTCCCCTCGCAGAGTCGAGAGAAGATGGAAGGAGCTGGGGCCCAGCTGCTTCACTCACTCTCAGCCATTTTCTAGAGACCCACTTGTAGCAGAGTGCGTGCCCAGCACACAGATCAAGTGCAGACAATGGCTCCCCCACCCCACTCCCCTGCCGCCCCTCACTCTGTTGGCAGGCAGAGCCAGAAACAGCGCTGCAACAAACTGCTCTCAGCAACCCCAGATATACAGGCTGCCTTAGAAGATTTCCCTCCCCAAAAGGAACATGAAGTGCTGCAGTTTTCAGCACTCCCTTTAACTTTAATTAAGACTTACAGAAAAGGTTGCACGCAGGCAGGTTACCTGATCATTCCTGAGTGAAAGTAAGTTTCTTAAAACTACAAAGATACAAAGAAGCACCATCGCCAACTCTCTCAGACATTGATTGTACTGCATGCTAAGTATCCTACGGAAAGGATTCCCAGTGCATTCACACGTGTATGCATGCACACAAACCTTTCCAGGATCTGACCACAGCAGAGATCCCTATACGTTTTTTGAAAGTTTCAAATGTTAAAAACACGGCCATCACATGAATGCTTTCAAAGAGACGAGCATAGCACTCATTATAGGAACGAGCATGCCATCTCACAGCATTCAACACATACAGCCAATAAGGACTTCAGCAGACTGCATTCCTGAGACAACACAATCCCACAATTTCTGACTGTACCCCCCTCCCTCCTCCAAGGGTGCAAAGCCACACTTGAGCCCATGGAATGTGCTTCCACAACCCTGGACTCTCACAAAGTATTCAGCTTGCACCTCTGCATGCAATCTCTATGGGCAACCTTCCAGCAGCCTCCTGGTTGTCAGGCCAGCTGCAAAAGAGCCTCATGTCTGCAGCACTGGTGCTCAGCCTCTGCTTGGGACCTTATCTTTAAAGGCCAGAGGAAACCGAGATATAAGCAGGCCGCTCAAGGATTTCAGGACAAGTGCAACAAACCACAAGATATCATACCTCCTCTTCATATATATGTGGGGTAACGCATTGGGCAGAAAATGAGCTCCTGAAGTCTCTGGTTTTCCAACAGCCCATCCTGAAACAAGCTGGAAAGCAAATAGGTCTCATGCTCTTTAAAGAACCACTGGGAATAAGAAGTGGCAGAGGTCAACCCATCAAGGCTGTGAAAAGCCACAGACTACAATTGAGGAGTCCTGGCTCCCACTGCTTTGACCACTTAATCCCCCTGCTCTTTGCTATATGTTAGGAATCCAGGCTTCTCGCCCCTCCATCCACCCTCCCCTTCACAATGACAAGCAACCCTGATCTACCCATGCAAGCAACATTTAACCCCTCTCCCCAAAGTGTGAAAGAATTCCTAAACACAATCTGACCTTCTAAACAGGGATATGTGGGACCTTTATAATGATGTGGTCATCCAGAAAGAAAAAGCATCCCTATGATATAAATGGGTGCAGACATTTCCCCATCTTTATGGTGTTTTTTTACTAATACATCAGCATAAATACAAAGAATTCAACTTTCTTTTTGGAATTCATATCCTTGGAATTATTTTAAGCAGATTTCTTCTTAATGTGAAGGAAAGTCATAGGAAGATCTGAAATGAACTCTCAGAAGCCAAGAGTTGGGATAAAATGGACTTCTTTCTAGTAAGCAGGCAAGTTTTCTGTCCTCTGCATTTGTAACTTTCTGTACTTCGCTTTTTTTTACTTTCTGTATCATAACTAGAACAAAAGTTGTGCAAAGGAAGCAAATATTTATATATTTGCTTGATTTTCATACGATTCTGTAAAGACGATGACTGTCTTGGCACAAGTTTAAAGAGGAGAGGAGAACACAAACATCATTATATATCTTGGGAAGGACAGTGTGTTTGAGCAAATGTATCAGATCCTGTTTTTGATGGCCTGTTTCACTAGATCATTTGTTATATTTTGATCTATAGTGCAGTGCAGTTGATTAGAAAGGGTTTTAATCAGACACGTCTTGCTGTGAGAAAAGAAACCAAAGAGAAATTATATTACAAAAAACTTCATTGTAGTTTAAATTCCTGTAAATGTTTCCTTGAGACCTTGGAATATAAAACACTACTCTCTCTTGATCATTATTTTATCTCCAAATCTGAAGAACTCTTCGTTTGCTGTCACAGTTTGTCGTCATATATAACTATTTTTAAACTTTGCCAAAGTATCTTTTAGGGGCCTAGTTATTTATTCAACCAGAAACAATACGGTTTCTTGTTTAGTTTGTTTTCATCCATGGCTGACACTTTTCCTCTTTAGTTAGCACAATGGTAGACAAAATGAAGCTCTTCAGATGTTGTTGAATTGTAAGTCTCAACAGGCATAGCCAGCATAGCCAATGGTAAGGAGTGCTGGGAACTGTAGTCCAACAACATCTGGAGGGGCGCATGATTCTCATCCAGGCAACCATAGTCCCAAGACAAACAACAAGCAGGAGCTGATGCTTTCAGGAGGATTAGGTTAGCTCTCAAGCAGAGGACAAATGTGTCATTTCCAATATTAACTACACAGTGATCACATTGACTAAAGTCTATGGGCTAAAGCCAACTGTTATTCTCACTTTCAGTAGACCCATCGATCCACTGAGAACTTTCTATGTTTGCACTTAGGAAAACACCATAGATATATTTGGGACTAACAATTAGATTTAACTTTAAAACCCCCACTTGGGGCCAAGTTCATTGACAAAAGGCCAGTATGACAGCTATGTGAGAATGGAGAAAAATTCTCAGTTGCCAGACCTTTTTTTTCAGTCTGGAAAGAAAAGGCAGAATTTATTTAGTAAGGAAAGTTGACTTATGATAACTGCCATTCCAAAAAGATAATCAGACAGAGAAAAGCAAGTCTACTTCCTTCCTTTACTATTTGTAATCTTCAAATCTTTCCCAGGTAAGAGATTTCCCTTTCCAGCTGTCACCATTGAAAGTTAAAACTAGAATACAAAATTATCCCAAGCTTTTCTCACTTGGTTATCAATACATATCCAATTTTACTTAGGATTTGAGCTATTCAAGAGGTTGAGTGCCAAAGGCACACCAGAAAGGCAGAGTAAGGGAAGCAAAGATTCTTTCATCCACATTAATATCCTGCATGTATTTTAATCTTGTTAATTCCTGACACTCCTCTTTTCAATATGTGAACTCATACAAACTTAAGTCATAAATTAACTCGTCTCAATGTATGAATCAACAGAAGTTTCACTGTATGTGCACTTTTTAACTATAGCTATTTAATTCAATGGCACATCTGCTTACATCAGGTTGTATCAAGATTTAGTCATGCTTAAATTAGATCCACTGAAATCAATGGGTCTTGGGGTCATTGCTGTTGTGTGCCTCCAAGTAGCTTCTAATTTATGGTGACCTAAGATGAACTGATCATGGGTAATTTTTGCAAGATTTGTTCAAAGGGAATTTGTCTTTGCCTGGTTTTTTTTTTTTTTTTTTTGACTGAACAGGGCTTTGCAGCCTTGTCTCTACTTATAGTCCAATGCTGAAACCACTGCACCACACTGGCTCTTGAGATATCAGTTAAAAACATACAAGAACAACTGATCACTGCATGATCCTCCTCCATGAAAATAACTTTTCTTTTCTAAGACTTATATGACTCCAAACCTCATTGGGAGGATGGTAGCGGAAGCATGCAAACCTACAATCTCTTGAGCATGCAGTTTGTGCAACAAAGTAACATTGGCATGAACAGTATCTCCAAGCCATTTCACAAGGACCCATGCCTTACAAATGAACCACTGACCTACAATTTACAGAACACTTTGCCTCAGAGGCAAGCAACTGTACATTTGGAATATCACACACTCTTTGTGACACACACATTTTTTTGATTTGCACTGTGGTGCACACAACAACTACCACAACACCTGTATGATTTTAAAGACACACACAGAAAGACCGCTGACAGCAAAGCCTCAGATTAGGTCAACAGAGTCCGGCATGTGCCATAAGCAGGAATCACTGTGTTCTTTTAGTATCATATATCATACAAAAAGCAACAAACATCTACAAAACTCCTGCAGCACAAAACGAGATACTAACCCAACAGGGCTGGGAAGCTGTTACCTGTGTATGTGAAGACTTCTTACCTTATAAGGTTATCACAAAAATTGTCTGTTCAAAAGGGAAGCAGATAAAGTAACAGAAGTAAACCTCCAGTAGCTCCAAATAGGCTTAGACACCAGGACTGTGCCATGATAAAATAGGTACAACTGGTTTTTAATAGCACTGCAGTTAACTTGACAGAGAACTTCCTTTGCAAATTGCCTGGCCCACGTGGCACCTCATAGGCCAGGCATCCTCAAACTGCAGCCCTCCAGCTGTTTGGGCCTCCAACTCCCAGAAGCCCCAACAAGCTTGTTCAATTCAGGAATTCTGGGAGTTGAAGACCCAAACAGCTGGAGGGCCACAGTTTGAGGATGCCTGTCATAGACTGTAAAACTTTGGCCTTGACCTCAAATTTCACATATGTTTGGGTAAAGCAAATCTCTTCCATCACAGAAAAGGATATGCATCAACTGGTCCAGAAATAAGTCTTTCCAGATAACACCACATACTTTCAATCATGAATCTACATTCAAAACAGGGAAAATATTCTATGTTTCTCTTCCCATGAGAATTTCCTTTTGTAATACCAACATTTTAAAGAAGAAGTGCTATTTAGGCCTATTATCAAGAAACCGTTTTTATGCCATCCAGATACCAGTCAATCTGACTCTTTAACAATGAACAAACTCTAAAGTTTGAGTAATAATAATAATAATAATAAATAAACTTTATTTATACCCCACCACCGTCTCCCCAACGGGGACTCGGGGCGGCTTACATGAGGCCAAGCCCGGACAATATATTACAGCAAGATAAAATCAAAACATAAGCAACAAGCAACAGCATCAAAACAGCATTAAAAACATATGCGTAGAGACAAAACACAGGTATGGAGTGCATCCCTTTAAATAATATCACAGGGGAAGGAAGGAGAGGATCCCAAAGAACAAATGTTATGTCTGAAAAAAAGCAAACTGGTGCAATGCCTTTTCCTCTCTGAGGATTGTACATGAAATTCCTTTACTTCTTTATCTTACAACTGAGACAATGAGCATGATTTGTAAGTATCCCTTAGATAAGATTTGGTAGCTTTTGAGATATCAGCTAAAGCTCCACTAAGGGCTCAGTATAATCCCCATTTGGCGATCCTTGTGGGAGAGAAAAAATCACTCTGGAATCCAGGCATCATGAACTCTGTTCCTGAATCAAGAGAAAATGACTCTGTGACATATTCAAATGTTTTGCACACATAGAGGTTAATAATCATAGATGACTGCTTCATCTAAAACAGGACCAACACAGCCCAGACAAACCTTCATCTCATAAGTCTATCTGTAAATGAACACAACCTGTGGTATTTTGGACTTTGGCTCCCTGAATTTGTAACCACTGGACAAGCCTGCTAGGGCTTTTGGGAGCTGGAGTCCCAAAAAGCTGGAGGTCAACAGGTTGTGCAGGTGCAGAGTATCCTCAACACTTCCTTGAACTTTCAGAAGGAAAATATTTCCCTATCTCTATAAAAGACAGTGAACTGAAGCAACCATTCTTCCCAGCAACCTCCAAATGTTGGACTTAAGTGGTCAATGACCATGTTGGCTGGGAGTGAAGTCTAGCACTGCTTCAACCCAGAATAAGGAAAGGTGCACTACAGGAAACACTGGAAACAAATGGTATTAAAATAGTACCCTCTGAAAACACCATTGTATATTTGAAACTCATGCGTACAATATTAAGAACTTTTATTAGGAGTTTCCCTTCTGAGAGACCTTGGTAATCTGCTACTAGCATAGATAGACCTGGAGATGCTATATACCAGTGGTTCTCAACCTGTGGTCCCCAAATGTTTTGGCCTTCAACTCCCAGAAATCCTAGCAGCTGTTTAACTGGCTGGGATTTCTGGAAGTTGTAGGCCAAAACACCTGGAGACCCAAAGGTTGAGAGCCACTGCTCTATATCTTCTTCTCCTGTATGAATCATATCAAAGGGCTTTCTGCAATGGACTCACCCTCGAAGTCTCCACTCACTTTACAAGCACAGACTTCCAAATGAACTGGACCCTTCCTTGTGTTCCAATTTCTCTTCTAGGAGAAGCCGTCATTGATATAAAGCGAATGACCAGAGATAAACTAGAGATTATCATCCTGGGCCCATTCAGTTGCTGGCCTTCTTATCCCATTTTATGAAACTCTTGGCATTTCTCATTCAACAGATACAAAATGACAGATTAGTTTCCCTTAAAACTGGGATGGTCAACATGTGGCCATCCAGATGTTTTTTGTCTAGCAACATGTACTGTCCTTCACATTGCCTGTGTTCTCTAGAACTGATGGAAGTTGCAGTGCAACAACATTTGGAGGACCATCAGCCTCCCCATCCTGCCTATAAAAGTTACTAATCTAACTAGAAAATTATTTTAGCAAGGGATGATGCACAATTAAAGCAGGAAAAACCACTGTCTTGCTGCAGTAAGCACCATGGCAAAGATATCCTTTCCAAAGATACTAAACCTTCCACAAGAACATCTCTCAAAACATCCCAGAATGAAAGAAAGAGCTCCATGGAAAGACTTTATACAGTGCCACTCAAACAGCCCAGGACAAGAGTACCACCAACATGTCTTGCTTACCATGTAGGGTGTGGTTGAGTGATTTCAGACCCTTTTTGGCAGGAGCTTATAAACAGGACTGTGTACACTCATTACTTTTGAAAAACACCAAAATTTTCTGCCAAGGTATACTATAGTCTGAGCCAAGAAATTCTGAAAAACTATGACTTGGACGTATTATGCAAAGTGAGTCAATTTGCATGTATTAACTACCATGATTTCTTCTTAGTCAGGGGGTGGGAGAAACTGTTAAAGACCTGAATCCAACTGCTAGGCCCACAGAATTTGGTAATACACTCCACTGATTCATGGATCTGTGCTAGTAGGGACTACCAACTAGATTTAAACCCAAAGTCCAATCTCCTGACCACTGGAAGCCTTGCTCAGCCCACGTTTTTCCTCCCAGTGTTCATAAGGGATAGAAGCCAGATTTAAAGATGAGATAGTAAGATTTACAGCCATCACAATTCCACACCTATGTTAAATTTTGTGCCTGAATAAAATAGAACAGCCTGATTGGAAGGTACTCCAGGAAAAACACGTTCAACTCCTAGTACAGGAGAATAAAAATAGATTTTTACGTTATTTTTAAGCAGGGTGAGGTAATATGGTTGCATGCAGCCTCCAGACCAGGCATGGGACAACTTCGGCCCTCAAGGAGTTTTGGACTTCAACTCCTACAATTCCTAACAGCCAGCAGACTACTAGGAATGGTGGGAGTTCAACTCCAACACACCTGGAGGCCAAAGTCTGCCCACGTCTGCTCCAAACCCTACATCATGCTACTCATTGCAAGCCTCTCGATATTTTACTTGAAAACAATACAAAAAGACCCTCCCCCGAAAAGAGGGGCCTTGATACAAAAAAAACATCCTGAGCTACCTTGCCATGCTTTGGGGGAGACTGTAAGGGGGGAGATAAACTGCCCTCCTGCTCATCTGTATTTTAAATCCTCTCTATCCGACTCTTCAACTGGAGAAATTGCCGAAGTGGTTATAGAGCAATATAAATAAATAAGACAGCCTCTGCCAGAGACTTCACAGTTTTAAAAGACATGGCATAAAAGGAAAAGCAGATAAAGAGGGAAAAATGAAATGTTACACTATTAAGAACTTCTGCCTGAATTGTAATGTTCTTTCAATACCCAACTACTGTAGTTAAATAGCTGTGGCGCAACTGGATGCTGTTGCTCTTCTTCTCACAACCACCTGGAACAGAACACAGTTTACCTTAGTGAAGAAGTACTTCTGTACACCCTGAGTAAGGAAAGAAAACCTGGAATTGAAAGAGGCCCTAAATGTGACTGCTCCAATGGCAAGGCAACATGATGTTGGCTCCTAGCAGTTTAATCGCTATTTCTCAAAGGGTCATCTGTCCTTCAGAGCCCCAAGGCTCTACAAGGCAATGAATGGACAGGAGTCAGCCACTGCTTTTAGCCCAAGTCACATGGCTTCTATTCTCAACCCACTCTGATTCAACTGGCCCAAATTGAACATGCAGTTGTTTATCTGTCACTTCCAAGGTGAGCACCAGTCCTGGTTTCCCCATACAGTAGAGTCTTGCTTATCCAACATAAATGGACTGGCAGAACATTGGATAAGCGAAAATGTTGGATAATAAGAAGGAATTAAGGAAAGGCCTATTAAACGTCAAAATATGTTATTATTTTACAAATTAAGCACCAAAACCTCATGTTTTACAACAAATAGACACAAAAGCAGTTCAATACATGGTGACATTATGTAGTAATTACTGTATTTACAAATTTAGCACCAAAACATTGTAATATATTGAAACAGCTGTGGATCTGGGCGAGAGGTGGACTATGTTGGATAATACAGAACATTGGATGAGCAAAGGTTGGATAAGTGATACTCTACTGTAGTACTGTTTACACTTACAAGACATTGTTTTCGGCAGAGAGCTTGGATGTTACTTTTTCTGGACTTCAGCTCCCAGAACCCACCTGTTGTCTGGGGAGTTCTGGGAACTGCACTTCAAAAAGATAACATCAATGAGCTGTGGCTGACATGCCATGGGAAACCAAGATTCATACACATAATTGAACTCAGACACTGCTTTCAAGAGATGCATATGGAATCTTAAGCTGGAATCCTTTTACCCCTTTAATGTACTTGATCTAAGGCTTTTTAAAAATGTGGATACATATTGGAAAAATCAGCCTCCAATGTGAGTGCAATTGCATTGGGGTTGTAGAAGGCCTTTCCAAGTTTTCTCTGGCTTTCCTTGCAGTGTCTCTCTACATCCCCCTCTCTCTCCAGCTGCCTCTGCAATGCCTTTGTTAGCTGGCTAGCAATGTGGGCAGAATAAAGGGGCAGGGAGTTGAATGGCCAGCCGGCTGTCCCACTGTTGCCTCTGGAGGGGCTGCAGCAGGAAGGCAGCTGCTGGATCTCAACAGCGCTCTGCTCTGAACACAGATAGCTCTCTTTCGCAGGGGAAAGTGTGTGGGGGCAGGAGCTTCTTCCTGACTAGCAGGATAAGAGACATCCCCCTGCTGCTTAGATGACCAAGGGCCAGGGGTCCCCCTTCCCCAGAAACACCCAAGGGAAGAAGAAAGCCTGCCAGCAAAAACATACAACCAACCACAGGCCTCAAGCAAGGAAGATCTTGGGATATTGGCATCCATTTTAGAAGGACTATAACACCAAGCTTTACAGCACAAATGTAGTTATAGTGGGAATGAAGGCATGGCATTTCCCTTCAGTCCCCACATTTCCTGCACTACAGAGAGTGAGATGTTGAAAATCCCTCACTCGGGCCTTCCCCAGTCACTTTGCCTCCCCTTTTCTCTGAATACCCAACTATATTGCTAAATTGGTTACAGATGTTTTGCCCACCTCTATGGCAGGCATCCTTAGAGGTAGCGAGGTCTGAATACTCAAAATATATTGCTAAATGGGTTGCTGTGAGTTTTCCAGGCTGTATGGCCATGTTCCTGAAGCATTATCTCCTGATGTTTTGTCCACATCTATGGCAAGCATCCTCACAACCTCTGAGAATGCCTTCCATAGACGCAGGTGAAACATCAGGAGAGAATGCTTCTGGAACATGGCCATACAGCCCAGAAAACTCACAGCAACCCAATGATTCCAGCCATGAAAGCCTTCGACAACACATTGTATTGCTAAATGCTTAAAATGTAAGTTACTGCTACAATGAAATTATGAGGATTGGGGGGAAATTTTATTGGGGAATGGAATTCTTATTTGGAGAGACGATGATCTCATTCAGGCTCCTCCCTCAAATATACTCGTACTTTACACTCTTGGGCTGCGCAACTACTACTGCAAGAATTTAAAAACAAACAAAGAAGGCCCAATATTCTGGGCCATCCCTGCTTTTAAGCAAAATGAAGCTGGTTGTCATAAAAGGGCAGCAAGTTCTTACTAGACTGCCTGCTTTTATTATTGTTATATTTGTACTACTAGGGAGCGGGAGAGATGCTTGAAGGCCCTTCTGCACCTTGACTTGGTCATGTTGGAGAGTGTCTTTTTCGCTGCTATGGCAAAAAAAAAAGTCTTGGGTAGGCAAGAAGATTTTGACACAGAGAGTAATCCAAAAGTAAAAGCTCTATAGACTAGCATGGAAGATTTTCTTCCCAATTCCAGAAACAAGGGAAATCAGACTCTACCATGAGAATAGACTATTGGTTCTCAACCTGTGGCAGGAGCTTCTTCCTGACCAGCAGGATAAGAGACATCCCCCTGCTGTTTAGATGTTTTGGCCTTCAACTCCCAGAAATCCTAACAGCTGGTAAACTGACTGGGATTTCTGAGAGTTGTAGGCCAAAACACCTAGGGACCCACAAGTTGAGAACTACTGAGATAGACAAACTGATTTTAAATTATTTCATTTATCTCTTACTTGCAATCAAGTTTGGGGGGGGGGGTTAATGCCAGGGACTTATTTAACTACAAGATTTATGTTCAAATCCCAGAGTTCTCACAGAAGTGTATTACATTTTTTATACAGACTAGCCGTCCCCTGCCATGCGTTGCTGTGGCCCACATGGGGGTTCTGTGTGGGAGGTTTGGCCCAATTCTATCATCGGTGGGGTTCAGAATGCTCTGTGATTGTAGGTGAACTATAAATCCCAGTAACTATAACTCCCAAGTGTCAGGGTCTATTTCCCCCAAACTCCATCTGTGTTCATATTTGGGCATATGGAATATTTGTGCCAACTTTGGTCCAGATCCATCATTGTTTGAGTCCACAGTGCTCTCTGGATGTAGGTGAACTATAACTCCCAAACTCAAGGTCAATGCCCACCAAACCCTTCCAGTATTTTCTATTGGTCATGGGAGTTCTGTGTGCCAAGTTTGGTTCAATTCCATCGTTGGTGGGGATCCAAATGCTCTTTAATTGTAGGCGAACTATAAATCCCAGCAACTACAAAATCATTTTTTGAGTGAAGGACACACACTGGGTGTATGTTAGGTGTCTTGTGTCCAAATTTGATGCCTATTCATCCAGTGGTTTTTGAGTTCTGTTAATCCCACAAACGAACATTACATTTTTATTTATATAGATTGATGATTTTTACTAACAATGGGTTTGTCAATTTTGTGATGAGAATACTGTGCTAACAACACACTGTCTGTTGGAAAACCTTCTGCACTGAAGCAATTCAGACAAAATATTTACACAATGATGAGGCATGGGAGGTTTTGGTGTCCTGGCATGCAACATACAATGTTGGGAAGCTAAGGGGGCAGGGTGGGGAGGGGGGTCCTTCTGAGCCTACAGATGAGGGCTCTATCAAGTGAAGCACTTCACTGCAAATCACCACATTGTTATCAGTGAAGCCAGGCAGAAAAGAACCAACAGCCTTGAAAGAGACAAAAAGTCTGGTTTACAGTTAAGGGGATGGATAAGGGCTAAGTGTCTGGCCACAAATTTCATCGGTGCACTACAGTTTAAAAACAGGCAAATCTAGTCTATTTTCTCTCCCACGTAGAGGCCTTAACGCTAGACAGATTTCCAACCCTTAAATGACCTTCACTGAGTGCAACTCAATCCACCAAATGGGAGGGAGAAGAGGAAAGAAAAAAAATCAAATTTGCCAATTCAAACCCAGAAAACTTGGGTGGATTTGAGCTCACATATAGAATCATGTAGTCCTTGAGCCTCCTTCCATGCGCTTTTGTGTGGAAGGGAGTTAAGGATACGGTCCCCAACACTTCCCTGGGATTTCAAGTTCTCCAAAGCCATTAGAAACGTTCAAGTGTGGTTCAAAGTAGGCAGCGTCAAACTCTGGTCTGGCACAAGACCGCCAGGGCTTCGGCGGCACTGCGGTGGAATTGCTCAACCAAGAACAATGCCCTGTCTATGTCCAACCAAGCAGCAAGCTGGCGGGGAGGAGGGGATTCCTATTCCCAGGCATCGACAATCCAGCCGCTTTCCTGGCCTCCTGTGCAAGGACCAGGCACACATTCCCACACGCAGGGCCCAACCAGCTGGCGAGGAAGCGCTGCAACAGCAGCAAGGCCCAGCTTCCCCAAACCAGTCAGGTGGCTTCATGGGAGAGTGAAACCCCATGCGGAATAATAGCCGACGTTCTATTTACCTTTCGCAGCAATTATCTCATCCCTGGCATACTGCTGCACGTTTCATAGGGCAAAGCAAGTCGCTGCATGACACCCAATTAAGTCATCTTATCTCCCGTTTGCATCACAAGTTTATTCCCAGCGCACAAATTGGGAAAAGAGACGGCTGTGCATTGGGTGGCAGAGCAGGGCGGGAGGGAAGGAGGAGCGGGTCTCAGAGCAGACAGAGCCGCCCCGACTCCCCAGAAGCATGGGAACAGAGGCGCTGAGTTGGGCACTGCCTGGACCGCCTCTGAGGTGCTTTTCTGGCTCCACCACCAGGGCTCCCAGTACATTTTGGGGTTTGAAGCAGCCATGTCAAGGCCCCAATACTGTACTCAGTGCAGGCACTTGGACAGTTTGCTTACTGAAAGCTGCTTAGAGCAACAGTACAATGTTTCACATCCAGCAAAGAGTGAAGGAGGGAGGGAGAGGGACAACAGCTGCACCTACATCTGCCCAAATTGTCCATAGCCGTTCTGCTGGTTGGCTATCCCCTTCTCATAATGCACCATAACAAGCATGCAACCCAAGCCAATGTTGACTCAAGAGGAAGGCAACTGTGGGACAAGCCACATAGAAAAACACAGAACCCTTGAACATCGGGCCCAATCTAGCCCAGGTATGGGCAAACTTGGGCCCTCCCTCCAGGTGTTTTGGACTCCAACTCCCACCATTCCTAACAGCCTCATGCTTAAGCGGCTGAGGGGGGAAAGGAAATGATGTTAGGAATGATGGGAGTTGGAAGTCCAAAACACCTGGAGGGAGGGCCCAAGTTTGTCCATCCCTGATCTAACCTATAGAACGAATGCAGTTTGATACCTCTTTAACTGCCATATCTGAACACAAGTGAATCTTGGGAGTTATACCACTGTGTTCACAGAATCATAAGAGTTGGAAGAGACCTCATGGGCCATTCAGTCCAACCCCCTGCCAAGAAGCAGGAAAATTGCATTCAAAGCAAAGTCTTGAAGGCTTTCATGGCTAGAATCACTTGGGTTGCTGTGCTTTTTCTGGGCTGTATGCCCATGTTCCAGAAGCATTCTCTCCTGACATTTCACACAGATCTATGCCTGCCATAGATGTGGGGGTGAAACGTCAGGAGAGAATGCTTCTGGAACATGGCCATACAGCCCAAAAAATGAACATCAAACCAGATATACCACTTTTGCAAGGGCTTTAGCCTTCTCTGTCAAAAAGTTCTGGTGCTTCCCCAAACTATGGCTTTGAGCCGTAGAAGTTAAAGTCGGTCCAAACTGCATGCATGCATTCTGCAGTGTATAAATGAACCCCCATAAGGGCTCAAGCAAAAACAAGCAGCCGCTCAATAACAGTGCGCAAACATAAAGAACAGTGCTGTATCCTTCCAGGGCCCAGTCCTGTGGGTCAAGCTACATAGAAAAACTCAGACCCCCTGAGCATCAGGCCCAATCCAAGGGTGCATCTAATCCAGGTATGGTCAAACTTGGGCCCTCCAGGTGTTTTGGATTTCAACTCCTAACAGCCTCAGGCTCCTTCAGTCACAGTGAGAGTAAGCCAACATGCAACAGCTTTCCGTCTTTGAGAAGGGAGCCAGGGCAAGCCGGGGCTGAGGAGTGGGGCATTCACTCTCTCTTTCGCCAAAGGCTCCCTCGGCCCTGGTTTGCCTTCCAGAAATTGGCTGGCTCCCTCCCTCTCCTTCCCCACCGGGCCAGGCCACTCCAGGGCCCAAGCACACACACACATCACTCCCCACACTCGGCCTGCAGTAGCGAAGGCACGCAGCGAGGCTGGCTGGAGGGAGCGCCGCCAGAGGAAGAACCAGGAGCCAGATCCAAGTCCAGGCTCCGGGATTTCCACCCGCCCCGCGCCGGGGAGCTGGAACTGGCTGGCCGAGAAAGTTTGCTCCAAGTCAATAATGAAAAAAAAAAACACACTTTCGAGATTTGTTTCCCTTGCAGCTCAAATCAGTGCCGATGAATTAGGTCTCTCCCTTTCCCCCTCCCTCCCTCCTCGCCCCCCCCCCCTTCCACACAAAACTAAGCCCTCCTCCATCTTTTCCTTTGTGGTCTTGCCGGGTCTCCCTTGTCCTCCCCCTCCTTCTTAACTTTCCTGGGAGGGGGGAAAGGGAGAGAGAGAAAGATTGGGAAGTAGAGCAAGCAAGGATTAGGAAGCCGAGTCCCGGCTGGCACTGTTTGTTGTTTCGGAGCCTCGCCGAAAGGACGGGAAAGTTTCCTTTCTTTCACAAAGTTTTACAAAGTTTCGAAAAGAGGAAACGCCGAGGCCGTGGCTGGCCCAGGAAGGAGGAAGAGAGAGAGAGGCAGAAGGGAGGGCTCCTGAGGCCCTTCCACACACCCCCCCCCCCCCCCATGAGTCCCCGACGAAGAGGACAAGTGTCCCTTGCTTACCTGCGGCGAGGGCCACCCGTGCGCAGACGCCCAGCAGCGCCAGGCCCAGCCAAGGGGTCGCCCGGCCCATGCCGGCAACGAGCGAGCGAGCGAGCCAGCCCCGGCCCGGGTGGCTCTTCCCTGCCCTCCTTCGCCTGCTGAGGCTCCGCTTGCCAGCCCGCTCGTCCGCCCTATCGCTCCATGGAGGGCCCGAGGCAGCGCGGCGCTAGAGAGCCAGGCTTGGCCAAGGCGGCTTTGGCGCCTCCTCCTCCTCCTCCTCCTCCTGGTCCCGGACCCTGGGAAACTTCGCGGAGGGAGAGCGGGGCGGGGCGGGGCCTGGCTCCTTCTTCTGGCCGGGGGCGGGGCCCGCGCCCATCCCATCCCGGCCCCGCTCCGCTCCCACGCTCCCGCCCCCCTCCACGAGTGGGGGCACCAAGGGAGGGGGAAGGAGGGAGGGAAGGAGAGGCCCGCTTGGAGGGCTTGCTCGCTCTCCCTCCCTCCCTCTTCCCCCCACATCCACGCACAGCTGACTCCCCAGAGGGGAAATCGTGGGCGGCCTGAAGGTTGACTCTCAGGATGGATCTACCCCTGTAGTTCGGATCTCCAGATGTTAGTGTAGTACAGGCCTGGGCCAACTTGGGCCCTCCCTCCCGGTGTTTTGGACTCCAACTCCCACCATCCCTGACAGCCTCAGTAGCCAAGGGGGAGTCTCGGGGGGCTTCAGCCCCCCCCCCCCCCCGAAATTCTTATGGTGGTTCGCGAAAAGGCCTGACTGGTGCATTATTTAAACTGTTATGTTTATTCATATCATGATCTGATCACCATACTCACTTTATCCCTTATGCATGGGGGTATTGGGGTAATGATACAAAAGGTTTGCTAGGGTAGACCCTCTTTCACTCAGACTCAGCCCCTCCCCCCGAAACCCAGCCCCCCCCCGAACCCCCCCTGAAAAAAAATCAGCCCCCCCCCCCCGAAACGAAATCCTGGCTACGGGCCTGCTCAGGCCCTTCCGTTTTCTGGGTTGTAGGTTTTTTCGGGCTATGTGGCCATGTTCTAGAGGCATTCTCTCCTGACGTTTCGCCTGCATCTATGGCAAGCATCCTCAGAGGTAGTGAGGTCTGCTGGAACTAGGAAAAAGGGTTTATATATCTGTGGAATGACAGGGTAGACCTTTCCTTTTCCATTTCTTTTCCCGCATAAGCAGCTGAGGGGGAAAAGGAAAGGGCCTGAGGCTGTCAGGGATGGTGGGAGGTGCAGTCCAAAACATCTGGAGGGAGGGCCCAAGTTGGCCCAGGCCTAGTGTAGCACGAATGCAATTTCCTAATTGGTTCTATCATAAAAACATGAGGAAAAAATTAACTGCAAAAAAGGGAATTCCAGACAAGAAACAATCAGGGCCAGCCAGGCATGTAGCGGGGGTGGGGGTGGGGCTTAAGGGGCTTCAGCCCCCCCCCCCCCCCAATTCTCATGATGGACCGCAAGAAGGCCTGACTGGTGCATTATTTAAACTGTTATGTTTATTCATATCATGATCTGACCACCATTCTCAATATATCCCATATGCATGGGGGTATTGGGGTAATGATACAAAAGGTTTGCTAGGCTAGACCCTCTTTCACTCAGACTCAGCTCCCTGCCACCTGAATCAAAATCCTGGCTACAGGCCTGGGGCCAGCTAATCACTTCCCAACAAAGGATTCCCCCAGGCAGCAAGAAGAGGGACCTTGCAACTGCTAGGCCGTTAAATGCTAATCAAGGTGGCCAATTGAAACATTCACACCTCCTCCAACAGACAAGAGTTCTTTCTCCCAACCTGGCAATTCCACCGATATATAAACCCCACTTGCCTAGTTTCCAAGAGACCTCACAACCTCTGAGGATGCCTGCCATAGATGTGGGTGAAACGTCAGGAGATAATGCTTCTGGAACACGGCCATACAGCCTGAAAAACTCACAACAACCCAAATCCCTTTTGTTTTTGCAGGACATCCTACACATTTGCTCTACTTTTTCCATGAATATCTCAACCAAAGGGCCATGGTGGCACAGTGGGTCAAACCACTAAGCTGCAGAACTTGCTGTCCAGCAGGTCAGCATTTCTAATCTGTAGGACGGAGTGAGCTCCAGCTGTTAGCCCCAGCTTCTGCCAACCTAGCAGTTCAAAAACATGCAAATGTGAGTAGATCAATAGGTACCTCCGTGGTGGGGGCCCCGGTGGCGCAGTGGGTTAAACCCCTGTGCCGGCAGGACTGAAGACCGACAGGTCACAGGTTCGAATCCAGGCAGAGGTGGATGAGCTCCCTTTATCAGCTCCAGCTCCTCATGCGAGGACATGAGAGAAGCCTCCCACAAGGATGATTAAAAAAAACATCAAATCATCCAGGTGTCCCTTGGACAATGTCCTTGCAGATGGCCAATTCTCTCACACCAGAAGCGACTTGCAGTTTCTCAACTCGCTCCTGACATGACCAAAAAAAAACAAAAAACCTCCTTGGTGGGAAGGTAACGGCACTCCATGCAGTCATGCTGGCCTCATGACCTAGGAGGTGCTTATGAACAACGCCGGCTGTTTGGCTTAAAAAGGGAGATGAGCAGCACTCCCCAGAGTTGGACCTGACTAGATTTAATGTCAAGGGGAAACTTTTACTTTTACCTTTATCTCAACCAATTCAACACAGTTCGTGACAGTCACCAAAACAAAGTTTAAGTAACTACTACTTTCAAATTAAGTGCCACACAATTAAACAGTCAAATAATACTTTCAAACCAGGAACAGGACAGTTTTCAATTTTTGTTACGTAGTGTAATCAGAACTGATGAGTATTGTCATTCAGTAACATCTGGGACCTAAACTGGGTAAAAACTAAAGAGCAGTGACCACAATGTTAAAAAATTATAGTTGGCCCTCTGTATCCGCAGATTCTCTGTCCATGATTCAACAGTTCTTTGAAGGGAACCATAAGGCTAGTGTGGCCCTCAATGAAAATGAGTTAGGCAGCACTGCCCGAGTGCCAGAAATTGCCTCTGGTGGGGCAGCAGGCTGAACCACTGAGCTGCTGAATTTGCTGACTGAAAGGTCGGCAGTCTGAATCCAGGGAGTGGAGTGAGCTCCTGCTGTTCGCCCCAGCTTCTGCCAACCTAACAGTTCAAAAACATGCAAATGTTCGTAGAGCAATAGGTACTGCCTTGGCGGGAAGGTAACAGTTTTCCATGCAGTCATACCGGCCACATGACCTTGGAGGTGTCTATGGACAATGCTGGCTCTTTGGCTTAGAAATGGAGATGGGCACCAACCCTCAGAGTTGGACACAACTAGACCTAATGACAAGGGGAAACCTTTACCTTTATAAAACAGGCAGTCAAGTCTATGCTGACCATATCCTGCACTTCCAAACTGCATTATATCCCAGTGTAACGCCAGCCTCAGCTATGGACAAGGCCGATGAATGTCATTAGGGATTATTCTTAGGGTTTAGGAGGCCCAATTAAGGACTGGAACGGAGATTAGCATCCCGCCTGTAATGACTATTTTTAATGCAGTTTCCAACTGGGATAGAAGAAAGTGATTTCACTGTTCAGACAATTACGGTCCCATCTACACTCACCATTTAATGCCGTTTGAAGCCAGCTTCAAACTGCGGCAGCCAGACAACAAACTCCCAACAAGCTTTGCAAAAGAAAGCCCTTAATGTATATCATTGCTCTGTGGTATATGGCCCCATCTACACTACCATATGATGCAGTTTGGAAATGACATGATATGGCCAGTGTAATACTGTATCTCAATGCAATTAAACTACATTATATGAGTCTATGCTGACCATGTAATGCCATTCCAAACTGTATTATATTGCAGTGTAGATGGGCCCTGGCCTTACCATCCGGGCGGCAAACTGTTTCCAGGATTTCCTATGGAATCAGCTGCACAGCAAAACCACTTACTTCAATACCACTTTGAAACTGCAATCAGTGGTCAGTGTAGAACACCCTAGAACCAGTTTGCCACCCAGATGGTGATTACACAAACTACAGAGCACTGATGCACGGGCTTTCTTTGCATGCTTTTGTGAGAGTTTGTTGTGTAGCCACTGCAGAATTGATCTATTTATATGGTCAATATAAATGGGTCCTAGAGGTCCACCTACACTGTAGGATTAACACAGTTCAACACCACTTGAACTACCGTAGCTCTGGAATCATGGTAGGACCCTAGGATGCTTTGGCGGAGAAGCCAAACAGTATTGGAAAACTTCAATGCTCAGAAACCAGAATTCCGCATCATTGAACCAAGGCTGTTCAAGTGGTATGAAATTGCATTAATTCTACCATGTAGATGCACCCTTGGCTGCTTGCAGGGAAGTGGGGAAGGACCCAAGCTGGATGCCTTGGCTTGGTTACTAACTCATTACTTCCAGGACACTTTTGCATTTTCCCACACACTTTCCAGCAAACTTCCCAAACATGACCCAAAAGTTGCTCGTTGTTGCCTTTAATGAGCATCCCAATTCCCCAAGGAGAGAGGAAAGTTTCCATGCTCTTCCAGGCAGGAGAAGGAGCAGCTTGGTGTGAAGGCCTGCCTTGTTTCCAATGGCACAAGCCCAGGAGCCCGGGCACGGATGAGAGCAAGAGGAGGGGGCCCCAAGGAAACTCGAAACCCCTTCCAGAAAGTTCGTTTTTCTGAGTCTCCAAAAATGTCTACATAGCTCAATATGTGCTGTGCCGCTCAGTTAAATCCATGGGACAAAGCCAGGGCTGAGAAACAGAGGAGGGGGAGGCAGGAGGAAGACAGAAAACTGTTAACATCCTGTTGGGTTCAGGATTTATTGTAAGATTCCAAACGAAAGCATTCCTAACATGAGCCCCCCCCCCCCCCCCCCCCACAGTATCACTGGCAACTTCCTGAAGACATCAGTAAAATGGTGGTGGTGGTGGTGTTTATGTGTGTTTATGTATGGGTAGTTGAGAAATGTATATAAAGACAGCAGGCCCTTGCTATCCCAAGGGTTTGATTCCAGGACGCCCATTGAAACAAAAATCCATGGATGTTCAAGTGTCACTGTATACAAATGACCGGGTAAAACAGGCAAAATCAAACTTAGACTTTTGGATTTTTTCAATATTTTCAAGCCACAGATAGTTGAATCTATGGATGCACAATCAGAGGGCTGAGCAGAGTGCATAGCTGGGTTTGCAATGGTTAGTGCAAAACATCTTGGTGTACAATGGGTTGTTAAAGCAGCAGCTTCCAAAAAAATAATGCAATAGCTTGCATCAAAACCATAACAGAAGAAAGTGTTGTAGAAGTAGCCCTTGGAACTCATTGCCACAAGATATGAGATGACAAGAGCAATAGAGCACTCTAAAGTGATAGTGGCACAGCCCCTTAGAATATAGGGCTGGAGAACGGGTGATCGGAAACCAAGGCTGCATCTACACTGCAGTGTTAATGCAGATGGAAACCACTTTCACTGCAATGGCTCCATGCTATGGAATGCTGGAAGTTGTAATTTGTTGAGTCTCCTGCACTATTTAACAAGAAAGACTTTGTAAAACGATAGCTCCCAGAATTCAATAGCATGCAGCCATGGCAGTGAAAATGTTGTCAAACTGTAGTAATTGTGCCATATTCAGTGGTTCCCATCCTTGGGCCTCCAGATGTTTTGGCCTTTGGCTCCCACAGTTCCTAAACAGCTGGTAAGCTGGCTGGAATTTCTGGGGATTGAAGTCCAAAACACCTGGAGGCCCAGAGGCCAGGAATCACTGATTGCTCCCCCAAGTCCCCACTGTGTCCTGAAATGCATTGAGTGGCCTTGTGTCAACCATGATCTCTCAGCCTGACCTACTTTGATAGGTTTGTTGTGAGGAAAAAGGCATGGAGCAGAGAGAGGCTTCTTTGAGCTCACTGGGGGAAATCTAAAAATGCAACTAATACATGAATAAATAATAAAGGGCTGGATAAACCAACAGCTTGAATAAATGTTTCACCAATGTGCCTCTTTCAGCACTCTCTTCGCCTGCCCAAGATGGCAGTGAACACAATCTTGTTGTTTCACTTGGCAGGGGCAGCACTACCATTTGTACAGTGAAGTGCATGCCTCGGGGGCCAAGGAGTGGCAGAGAGTGGCTCAGGGATCATCGTGCTCTTATGCACTCCCACCCAATAGCTTTTTCTATATGCCCTTAAGTAGAGTCAGGCAGAGCTAAAGAAAGATTCAACTACAAGTCTAGCTGGCTTCTATAAGTAGAAGCATGAATGTGGTACCTCTTTCAACTCAGGCAGCAAAATGTCTTGGGCCAGCCCTGGGAGTTAGACACACCTTTCATCCCATCCAGACTGCTTAGCTCAAATGTGATAAATGATTCAGTTAGGTTGTTTAAAAAAAATAGACTTCTTGCTTCACCACCCACTCACCCTGTGACCTCTCCTGAATTACTCAGCTTCTTTGGCCTGCCTTTCCCACATTTTGGCCAAGGGAACAATATCCCTTTTGCCTAGCTTCACGGTAGCATGAGGGGCACACATCTATACTGAGACACTGCAGCCAGGATGACATGGAAATGATGCAGTCAGGCGCATGCACATACACACAATCCTCATGGTCACTGCTCTAGGAATTCATGAACATGTATTGCCAATCTGGTGCAGTGACAGGGAATTATTGACTATCTTCCCTGAGACTGATAGGACTTGCAGTTGAAGAACAACTGCACGGCCACACATTCCTCTCCTCTGATTTAGTGACTTTCTGTCTTTAAATGATTTGGTATATTTTCATCACTGATGTTTGGACATGCTACCCCATTGTATTTCATTATGCTCTTATTCTTCTACATGAATAGATCTACACAAGTTTGCATTCTACATCAAGTAGATGAGCATGAGTTTTGTGAAACACTGGCTCATTAGGGAATGGTGACAATGTGCAATTGAAACAATGTGTACCCATGCACAATTGTATATCCAGTGCACACGCATGTACATGGACTGCAAATGCACTTCTGAACTGAAAACAGCCCTTCTGAAAACATCGAACATAAATGCCTATAGGCAAAACATACACATGTACAAGTCACTCACTGGATTTTGGCCATAAATACAGTGTGGAGGGAGGTGGGATACAAAACAGGGACAAAGCATTTCTACGACCATTACTGGTATCAATCAAATGTCACAATATGTGGAGTAAGCTTTTGCATTTGAAAGAACTCTTCCCCTTTGTTTAACATCCTACCAGAAGTTTTTTTTCAATGTTAGTTTCATGTTTTTATAATAACGTATACTAACAATGTATCAAGAAATATGTAATTATGATTTTAAGAAACAGATTGGCAAGTAACATTGGACATCAAGACATGTTATTATGTTTTTTGTTCTTTTCCCTTCCTCAAATCTTTGTTACAGATCGAGTTTAGCTGTAGTTTCTCACACTTCACTCAATGTTGTGTATAGTTCCGTGTGTATCAACATAGATTTCTCCAGAACATCACCTGGGTTTTTTTGTTTTTGATAGACACCACAGAAATTGATTGTCATAAGCAAATGCAATAGATCATGTTCTCTTCAGCCAATCCTTATACACAGGTTATCTGCCACTCTCCAGTTCTTCGTGCCAATCATCCCAGTGGCTGCCAACAACATAAAAAGCTGTTCTCATGTTGAAACTTTGAATTCAGATTTTGTAATATGTCTTATGTCTGATATAACAGGCTGCATTTTAATTTAATTTTTGTTATTAAGTCATAATTTGTGTTTAAAAGTTGTGTTGCTAATTTTTTTTTTACTATGGGTGTATTGTTGTTGTATTGAATGAATGCATTGGATGTTTGCCTTTTATGTTTGGAATCCACCCTGAGTCCCTCCGGGGAGATAAGGCAGAATATAAATAAAGTTTTTAAATAATAATAATAATAATAATAATAATAATATAAAGTTGAACTGCCATTGGAGAAATAAAGCTGTATTTCTAAAAGGTTTCAACTATAGTCACAGCCTCACAAGCACAGTGGAAGAATTCAATTATTAACCTGAGGGAAAAAAATCTGAAAACTTTTACATACTGCTTAAATTATTTATTTATATCATTTATATAACATTTTCTCCCATATGAGATCCAAAGTGGCTCTCCCTTGACAATACCAGCATAAGCTCCAACAACCTGACTAGGGTTGCCAGGTCAAATAAAGGACAGAGTTCCTGTCCTTTTGATGCTGGAGTAGAAGGGAGAAGTTCAGTAGGTGTTTTGTGTCATGCAAGCATCACCTGCTAAACTTGCCACTTCTGCACAACCCTTTAAAGGACAGCAGCCCTGCCTCTCATTTCACCTGGTAACTCTAACCTGAACTTGGAGTAATCTGTTGAAATGATTAGTTGTGTCCAGATATCAAGCATGTAATGAAGTAACATTTAAAAATAATAATTAGAAATTCTGCAACATGTTTTAAGGTGGCAGTGGGTAATATCCTCTAGTTATTTTTAAAGGGCACGTTAATGAATTTCAGCCAACTTGATTATATTATGCCATTCTATGCATCTTAAAATTTCCTCTACTCTTGCCAAAAAAAGAGGAAGGCAAATGACATAACAAGATACCCAACAATGACATAACAAGGCACCTTTTAGACACCCTAACAAGTAACATCAATCGTATTTTAAAATCCTAACAACAGCACTAAGCAAGGCCAATTCCTCTCAAGAAATAACTTCCCAAACTCCCCATTAACATATTCTTTTTGCTGTCAGAGATTGAAAGCTTCCACCTTTCCCCACTTTCCCTGGCACGCTCATCTTGCCTGCAGAAGGAGATTACCTCTGCTAGTGGGCCAAGAGCGATGGGAATGAGCAAGGGCTTGGCCCGCCTGTCTGAGGAGTGGTAGAACTAGTCTGGGCCAAGCCCATCCTATAGGCAAGAAACTCACACACATACACATCTGGCTGCCTGGCTACCTTCCACAGAGAAAGAGAGATCAAGCGCCAGGGACCTTCAGGAATGTCCAGGCTGCCACTCTGCACACAGGGTTCCCTCTCAACCTTGCCAAGGCTCCCAGGGAGGGGAGGAGACACACATCCCCAGAGCTGGGACTGTTCCTTGACCCTCAAGGCCTCACTGCAAGACCTTAGCCTTTCCCAAGCCCTCATTACAACCCAGGCCACTGCTCTCCCCTTCTGTCACATCCCTACCAGAGATGCAGTACCTCTGCGCCTTACCAAATTGGCTTCAAAGACGAGACACAATCTAAGAGTCCATCTACACCAGTGGTTCTCTATCTGTGAGTCCCCAGATGTTTTAGACTTGGACTCCTTGAAATCCTAACAGCTGGCAAACAGTTTGGGATTTCTGGGAGTGGTAGATCAAAACACCTGGAGGATCCACAGATTGAGAGCCACTGCTCTACATGGTCAAATTATTGTAATTTACTTTAACTGCTGTGGATAAATGTTATAGAATCACGCAGTCTTGCAAGGTCTTTGGCCAAAATTACTACATCACCAAACTACAAATCCCAGGATTCCATAGCATTGAGCCATGATTGTTAAAGTGGCACAGTGCTATGTAACTGTTCCTACTCCAGTCGAGATTAGCAACTGTATTTACATGCCCTCCAACATTTCACAGACAAAAATGGGGGCACCTGTGACCAAACACCAGGACAGTGTGATCAAAATGGCAAAAGCTATTAATGAGGAAGAAAATAGGAGAGGGTGGAGCAGTTTATTTTTGCCTGAGCCTACTGGGAAAGGGAAAATTCTGCCTCGCCTCTCTGCTGAGTTAACTGAGTGCAAATTACTTTTGTACTTAAACTCAGCTTGAAGAAAAAAATGGATGGCAAAGGAATAATCAGTAATGTCCAGTTCAATATAGTTCAGAACAGCTGGGTGTAGGGATGTATGGATTTAGACTTAAGAATGCTAGCATTGGGTGGTGTACCAACTGCAAACCTTACCCAACCTTGTCTCAATCATTCAGTCTCTAGCTATGTCCAGCTGAAACTGTTATAAGCATCCCTTTAAGGCAGTGGTTCTCAACCTGTGGGTCCCCAGATGTTTTGGCCTTCAACTTCCAGAAATCCTAACAGCTTGAAAACTGGCTGGGATTTCTGGGAGTTGTAGGCCAAAACACCTGAGGACCCACAGGTTTGAAATCATTGCTTTAAGGCATATTTGGAGCTCAGGGCAGTAGAGAATGCGGTGGCCTATAGGCTTGTAAGGGTTAAACATTTGGAGCACTTTCTGATAGTTCTGTATCAGATAATGGTTCACCAAATTATCTCTGTGCTCAGCTTTACAGGTGTGTATTTGCCTAAAGGCACCAGATCCCATCTGATCTTGGAAACTAAGCAAGATAATCCTTGGTTAGTGCTTAGATGGAAAATTGCCAATGAATACCATGTGCTGTAGGGCTATCTTTCAGAAGACAAAACTGGTAAAACCACCCCTGCATGTACATTCCCTAAGAAGAACCTATAAAATTCATGGGGTCACCATAAATCGACAGATTACTTGAAGGTAGATGCATATACGAATTGAACTTTAAACTTGTAAATAATTTGGGACTTTATTGCCTGAAGAAGACCATTGGTTCATATGAACTGGTCTGAGCCTTAAGATTAATCACAGAAGTCCTGTTCATAGGACCATCATTTAAGATCAGGGCAATTAGAAGGTACAGTAGATAGGACTCCTGTTTCACACTTGGCTGTGTTGTTTTTAAATAGATAATATTGCCCTAAACACAAAAAGGATAGTACATTTGGGGGAAATATAATTTGCATCTTTAGGATTTTCATAAAGCTGTGGGTTCTGTTTATTGTTGCTATAATTAGTTTTTGGATTTGGAGTATGTAAACCTGTGTCAATCAAAAGTGACATGAAAGGTGTGAGGCTTTTGAAATCCCAAGTGTTCACCATGAGTTTCCAAAAAAAAAAAAAAAGAGGGAAGGAAAGGGGAAAGAGGCAAGATACCCATTCAACAATAGGAAAATTCATCCCGAGAAGTCAGCCATAGCCGAATGAACAAACCTGGACATAGCATATTATTTGAGAACACAGAAATGCTGGACCACTCCAACAACCACCATGTCAGACTACACAAAGAAGTCCATGAGCATGTGGACAGTTCCAACAGAAAGGGGAAAAAACATGAAAATGAACACAATCTGGCCACTAATATTTTAAAAAAGTCTAAAAATCATAACAGTAAATAAAGAACAACGCTAAAAAATAGGGGAATTCCAGACAAGAAACAATCAGGTTTCCAGACAAGAAACAACCAGCTAATCACCTCCCAACAAAGGATTCCCCCAGGCAGTAAGAAAACCAGACCTTGAAACTGCTGGGCCATTAAATGCTAATCAAGGTGGCCAATTGAAACATTCACACCTACCTCGAACAGACAAGTTCTTTCTCCCACCCTGAACTGTCCACAGATATATAAACCCAATTTTCCTAGTTTCCAACAGACCTCACAACCTCTGAGGTGCCTGCCATAGATGCAAGTGAAACATCAGGAGAGAATGCTTCTGGAACATGGCCATACAGCCCGAAAAACTCACAACAACCCAGTGATTCCAGCCATGAAAGCCTTCAACAAGACATTAAAATTCATCCTTCCCAAATTCCTACCAAGGAGCCATATGAAATGTGTGTTTTCTAAGCAAAGGAGTGCATTCTTTAAAAATCTTGTAGCCTAGCTTGTGTTTGTGAGCAAAGAAGTAAGATGTTAGCACTCCTGGTTCTGTTTTAACATTTCACAGATGAAAATTATGACACATGTGACCAAGCAACATTACAGAATGACCAAGTGGAAACAGCTGCTAATGGCGAAAGAGACTCGAACTGAGAAGCTCCAGCAGTTTGATTTTGCCTGAACCTCCTGGACATACAAGACTCTACCTCCACTCCTGTCCCTTGCCTCTCTCTTGAGTTAGCTGGTATTGTTGAAAGAAGAAATTGACTAGCAGCATCTACAATCCTTAATAATTATTTCATGCCATGATTAATACACAATAGACCAAAACCAGCAATTTTAAAAAACCAAAGAGAGAAAAGTGTGTCGATTTGTTTGAAATGTCTATGCAAATCAAAATACGTTCACAAATAAGTATCTGAGAGCAAAAAACAGTTCAAAGCTCCCAAGTATTTGTTTAGGAAGTTCTGGAAGAAGTTGAAGGATCAGGTCCCAAACCATATTAGTGTCTTATGTTTTATTCGATTTGATAAAATACCAAATGCTCGCTCTGTGATTAAGTATGTAAATTAGCATAGCATGGAAGAGGCAGACAACTCAAATTACAGTTCAGCTGTGACTCTCGGCAAGTTAATTTCCCACCCCGCCCATTACCTCCCGATAGGACACCTGTATTTGTCTGCTGGCGACTCATAAGAGTTTGCGCTGAATCAACTATTACTTACTGAAAACTTTGAAAACAAGGAATACAGCTCAACTATGCTTCATTGGAAATTTGCAATAAAATCACCTAGAGTCCACAAATACAACTGGGCTTATTAGAAACAAAGGGTTTTATATGTATGTAAAAAGTTAGGGGGAACTTGATTGAAAAATAACAGAATTTTCGTTTGCTTTGTGGCTTTGTTTTGATCGTGCTTATTTGTTCAACAGGCAGTGTGTCACCAGATCATTTGTAAAGCTAACAGTGACACCGAGAAGAGGACAAAAACTAGGGCGAAGCAATCTTTGGAATGCCTTGTGCCCATTGTGCGGCACAGTTTTAATTGAACACCCAACAGCAATGGAGTCAGGAATGTCTTGGTGGAATTTGCAGAGGCCACAAGGAGGAGAATTTGAAATGATATAGAGAAAGAATCCAAAGGAAGACTGGAAAACTTTACAAAATGAACTAAATGGACTTAACAGACCTGGAGAATAGAAATGGGATGATGTTAGAATACAGCCGAACGGACATAAGGCTTAATTTTATTCCCATCTTGTCTTTTATTATCTCTGTCCTTATAAAGAGCATAATTCCCAACATTTTTTTTTATTCTTCTTACATTCCTGTTCTGGAACCACACCACCATCAATAAACACTGAGTTTTATAAGGATCGTCCTAGATGCTAGGAAGAGGGAGGGCAGTGATGTGATAGCAACTTTTCAGAGGCAGCCATTTTCAATTGTCTTCATAACTACGCCGCAGAGGAGAGTCTAAAATCACAGGTAGGGTGTTTGCTTACTTGTTTTAATGTTTGCTTATTTTATACCTTTCTCTCAAGATGAGGACCATCATGGTTTACAATGCAAGACACTGCTAAGTTTAAAACAGTTAAATGAACTTGTCAAAGGCTTTCATGGCACGAATCTCTGGGTTGTTGTAGGTTTTTCGGGCTGTATGGCCATGTCCTAGAATTATCTCCTGACATTTCACCTTTATCTATGGCAGGCATCCTCTGAGGTGAAAAGTCAGGAGAGAATGCTTCTAGAACATGGTCATACAGCCCGAAAAACCTACAACAACCCAGTTAAATGAACTACAAGAGTGGAACCAAACTAGGGCTTAATTCCAAAATCCCTATGGATTCCAAAACATTCAAGTCTTATTATATACAATGCTGTAGTGAAATGGCAACCATTATATAAAATGGTGAACAACTCAAAACAAGTGCTGGAGAGGATTTGTGCAACAGTGGGAAGCTACAGAAGGGTATGTCTACACATAAGCATAGTGCTCAGCACAGACATGATCCAAATGGTTTGTCTGCATTATATCATGCAAAATAGTCTGTTTAGCCACACTGGCTCTTTTACAAAGTCAGTGGGTCTTAATTGCACACTCCAGACCAAAAATAGAGCAAAACTGGGAAGCATCTACCAAAGAATCAAATAAAAGTGGTAAGAAAGATCTGAGAAATCAGGTTTGCCATTTTTAATTACTTTAGTTTTTTCCCCTCGGTCATTAGTTATCTGTCTTGGTAACATTTAAGAAACCATAGCGAACGAATGTATCACAAATAAATGTACATAAGCATTACAGCAATGGTGTAAAACCTTACAACTGTATATATGGTGGCTCAGGGGCAAAATTATAAGATAGAACACCCACATACATAGGGAAGATAGCTAAATCTAAATGTTGTTGTGGTGCGCCCTCAAGACATATCTGACTTACAGTGACCCCATCACATACATGTGTGGAATCCAGTTTTAGGTCAGCTGAAACCCATTGGGCAATGTAAGTAAATATATAATTGGCCATTCAGGAACAAGCCACCTCAAACATTTAGCATAATGATTATCACTTATAAGAATATTTAGTTGCTGGGAAATTCATTCCTCGCATCCACCCACAACTACTGTAAGTATTGTAGTTAAGCTAACAGGAAACAGAGTAAAGATTGAGGGTGGCTCTTATTATTCAAAAGTCTTCACCAGGTAGTTTCTTCTCCACTGCACTACTGATGTAGCCAGGTTCAAATGTTCACACAAACAAACAAATCGTATTTTGGAGCTTGCTACTCATCCGCCATGTATTGCCCAGCTAAAACCCATGATGTTGGAAAGATAGATGCATATGCATTGTGCTTATATACTATTTCCCTTTAATAAACTTCAATGGAAAATGTGTAGGAGAGACGGAGGAAACAGCTTTGCTACATTTTGCATGAATTATAGTAAAAGGTGAGTAGGCAACACAAGCAGAAAAGGGCCCCAGCTGTCAAGGAAGAGTATTGGGCAACAGCCAGATGGAAGAAGCGTGTCCTGTTGAATTGCTGGAGGAACTGTTCCTCTTTAATGTCAAACCTCTCCCACAAACCAGGAAGTGGTTCACATACAGAGAGAGATCACTGAATGCATTTCAGAGGGAACCCTCTCCTTGCGAAAGAGATCACTCTCTTGTACACGCACATACACATGGATTAGTCTGAAAAGTCATCGGCTGCAAGCTACAAATGTATACACGCTCACACAACAAGTGACTATTAAATAGGCATGCATTGTGCTGCAAGTGAAAACTCTGTGCATATTGACATCAGGTGCTTTTACACTTTAGAATTAATGCAGTTTAATTGCCATAGCCAATGCTATAGGATCATGGGAATTGTGATATAGCATCATGGGAGTTGCTGTAGCTCAATGCTATAGGATCATGGGAGTTGTAATACAGCTCAACTATGCTACATTGAAAATTTGCAATAAAATCACCTAAAGTACATTAATACGACTGGTCTTATTAGAAACAAAGGTCTTTAGCATTTTCAGCCAACGAGGGCTGGTGCCCCACCAAACTACAATTCCAAGATTCCTTAGCATTGAGCCATGGCAGTTAAAGTGGTATCATTAATTCTACAATGTAGATGCATCCAAAGAATGAGAACTTTTGTTTTCTCTGGTCAGGTAGTCTGTTTAATTCAAGTGCAGGCATTTTAACTTACATTTCAATACAATACGATCATATCTTATCAAACTTCACATGAATATGTGAAACCACAAATAATAACGAACCCTACCAAAATTAAGGACTTCTTACCAAATAATACTATGGAGTTGTACTGGAGGGTCTAGAAAATTATCATACAGATATAGACACTGTACTGTACAATGTTTAACAGCTTCATTTATATGGATTTCAGATTTTCTAACCCAACTTTTGCTTTGTTGATATTTTGTGACCCAACATACATCAGTCCAGGAATCTGTCATTTTCTAGTGATACTGACATTTTCCTAACCTTCAGAACATACCCATGTCACAAGAAGGCTTGGAAACATCTGGTGTAAGGCATGTACCTTTAACACTGATTTTAAATTGTTACAGAAGAACGTCTCAACATCAGGAAAGTAGCTGTTAGCTCAAGAAGATATGGATCAGGAATCGGGAAAGTGTACTTCACCAGATGTCAGGTTGCAATTTTCATCATCCTGCAACAGTGAATATTTTAAAGAGGTTAGGATGCTTCTGGCCCCTTAATATATTGCTGGACTGCAGCTCCCATCATAATTTAACCATTGGGTATGCTGGCAAGGACATATTCTCCATCCTTGGTGTCTAGTGCTGCAGTTGTCATGCAGGCTCTTTCCTGATTACCTTGTAGGCAAGGCTCACAATGTTTGATCCCCCTGTTTTTGCTCTCCTCCAGCAACTTAACACAACAGAAATTGCCTTTCATTACCACTAGACTGGGAATCATAGAATTGTTTGATCTACAAGCAGCAATAATCCCAAGGTCCAATTCACGTGTAGTACTTTAAACAAAAGATTTGACACCCTGCCTCCAACACATCTGGACTAGATTTTCCATCATTCAGCCTGACCTGATACAACCTGTACAGTAAAGGATGTCGTGGGTTAATTGCTGATACTGGAAATAATAGTGGCAACCCTCTGTATTGTGCAAGACTGTTTTGTTTTTTTGTGGTTGCTTCACAAGCCTTCTTCCCTGCATGCCCAGATGTAAGCCTACGAACCACCCTTTTTGCTTTTATCTTCTTGCCCCAGGCCCAGGGCAAGAATGAACATTGTCAGTTAAACAAGTTGTTGTTTTGATTTACATTTGGGAACATCTCAGAATTGCTTTTTACTGAGGGTAGTCCATATGGCCCAATATTGTTGACATTGACTAGCAGCAGCTCTCAAGCAAGGCTCTTTTCCAAGACTTACCTGGAGATGCCAGCCAGGGAGCAAATCATATGCTCTTCCACTGTCCTCAGGCATGGAGTCCTAAATACAATATATGAAAAGTAGGAATTACTGCCATAACCTTCTAAGTTCCCTTAAGGAATGCTAAAGTTGTTTCTTCCTTAGGAGAGAAGGGGGCAGGGGAGAAAAAATTATACAAAAAGGTTCCTTGTCCTTGAAAAGTTACTTCCAGATAATGTAAAATGTCTCTTAAAATGCATCTGCCTTACAAAGTGATAGCAGACTCATGCCATTTCAATTGCTCTGGCTCCTGGGATTTATGTTTTCATTCGAGACCCCAGTAGTGCAGTGGGTTAAACCACTGAGCTGCTGAACTTGCTCACCAAAAGGTTGGCAGTTCAGATCTGGGGAGCGGATGAGCTCCCGCTGTTAGGCCTGGCTTCTGCCAACCTAGCAGTTCGAAAACATGCAAATATGAGTAGATCAATAGGTACCGCTTCAGCGGGAAGGTAACCGTGCTCCATGCAGTCATGCTGGTCACATGACCTCCGAGGTGTCTACAAACAACGCCAGCTCTTTGGCTTAGAAATGGAGATGAGCACCACCACCCAGAGTCGGGCACGACTAGACTTAATGTCAGGGGAAACCTTTACTTTTGAGACTGCAGTTTTGTGCTGTATTTCTGGGGAATTCACTAGAGCGCTCCAGAATGGAAAATCTAAGGGTTTTATCACATCATGCTGTTATACCATCATAGTGATGCGTTAGTTCTGTGTTTGCCTCAGCCATATCGCATGAACTTGTTGGTTTCCAGGCATTATTGCATTGCAGGGATGTTAAAAATGAGGGTTCTTCACCCTGGAAAGAATTGATTAATGCCTTCCCCCTTTCTTACAGCAATTCATGAACCAGTCAGGATGCTTCACAGAGTTTTCTTCCATAAGTTAGCTACATGTGTATATGTGTGTGGCCAGGTAATCCCGCACTCAAGGATTTCCAAGGAAATCTCTGGCAGAGAATCCAAGATCCCTTCTGATTCTCAGGCAGGGAAGGTGACTTTTCTTAGTATGTTTAAACCCCTTTAATCTCTTCCTTTGATTTCTGTTTTGTTTTCTTCTGGGGGTGCTATGTCATCATATGGTCTTACCATTGTACTGGTTTGCCACTGCAGCATTATTACAGTTATTTTTTAAAAAAGTAAGCTGAATCAATCATAAAGCAAAGGTTTAGGATATGGAAGTTGGTAATGATGCTGTTACTGTGGTAAAAAAGTGGAAATGATGCTGTTAGAGGTAGGCTGTGATAGAGAGCATCAACATTTAGCTAACCTCACAAAACTGACTGGAGTAGATTTCAAATAAAATAACATGGTTTAAATGAATGGAATAGTAAGGCAAGAAGTCCCTCACCAAACCATAAATCCTAGGATTTCATAGGATGGAGCCACGACAGTTGTTAAATTACTGCAACGATAATTTTCAGTAAAGCCAATTTAGACATTTATTGCACCTTCCTATTGGATTTTTGTTATAACATTGCACTCTACAAACTTGAAAAGAGCAAGGTGGCCCCTAGCCATATACTTATATTCTACTAGAAGTATTTGCCTTGGCATTGTGCTAAAACAATTGAACAAACACGGATTACATCTACCAGAACAATTCAAAAGGAACGTGGAGAAGAGATGTGAGAAGAAAATAGACATTAGATACCATCACATGCAATAATTAGGGGGCGGGGGGGGGGGGGGGACAAACAAATTGACTCATAATAACATGAAGCGTCTATTATGCACCCATTTAATGCTCTGGGTTCCACATATCCCTTAAACAGGCATAAGCGAATGCCTTCTTGTTTTCTCCTGTTAGCATATTGATCCCAATAAGTTTATATAGTCATCTGATTTTATTCCCTGTGTTTTATAGAGCCATTGGGCACCAAGAACCTTGTTTCCTAAACCAATGGCCATAAATGGCAAGGACGGCAAGAAAGCAAATGAAGACTACATCCATAGCTTAATTGCCAAAATAAAGGATCACATTCAGATGGACTAACTCGAAATATAGACTGTGTGATGTACACATTGCACAAAAATAACTTTTAATCACCATGGAAAGACAAAGGGAAAACAGCAGGCTTTTCCCCAAATTTGGAGGCTGTGTTTGTGATGGTCTGACTTAAAATACAGACAATGTAGTATCTGCAAAATTAAGTTTGGTGGGAGGAAACTAATTTTAATTGACTTTTAGTAAGTATAAAGGTAAGTTTCAGATGGTCTAGTTTGAAGCTATGGAGCCAGTGTGATGCAGAGGTTTGGGTACTGGATTATAATTTTAGAAACTTGAAGAATTTGAATCCCTGCTGGTCCTGGAAATCCACTGGGTGACCTTGGGCAAGTCACACTATCTCAGCCTCAGCCTTTAGAAAGTAAACCCTATGATAGGTTAACTTGAGGGTTGTCATAAGTTGGAAATGACCTGAAGTCACACTACGAACATGATATACATGAAATTCAATTTGGGTGTCCATGGCTGGCACCCCATTGGCATGTTTTCCATGCACAGAAAATATTGTGACAAATCTCTTGATACATTTCAGCAAAGCATGTTAAAATGTATTTTTGTTGCTGCATCAGACATACACAGCTAGATGGTTTTTAACCAGTTTTGGGAAATAAAGTTTTGGGATGCTCAGCCAGTCCATGTATCTTACATGGAATTAACTTGGAGGGGCCCTGAGAGGCAACCCAATTGTAAATAATACGGTGTATTTTGTGGCCAATCAGGAGAAGCCGGCTCTCCCAAGGGCAACTGAGCCTGATATGCTCCCTGAAGAGCACTTTTGAGTACCAAAACAGAAAGGCAGTTTTCCTCCTCCAGAGGAGCTGAAACTAAACAATAATTAACAATGGTTAATGATTCTCCCAAGCAACACTGGCACTAGAACCTGTTCAGAAATAAAAGGAAAGCTTAATAATCTGACCAAGCTTTGTTCATTAAATCCAGATGTGTTAACAAATAATTGTAGTTGCTGCATCCTATCCCTCCTGTGTAAATAGTTGAGCAGGTAACTTTATGAACATTAAAGATACTAATTATAATACTTGCATTCTTAGTGGGGAAAATCTTCCTCTTATTATAAATCCTAACACTGTCATGCTGTGATTATAAAGCAAGAAGGGAAAATTGTCTTTCCAGCTCTTTTGAATTACAACTACTTTGGTCTGTTCCCACAGGTAATGTTGATGGGGTTGCTGGAAGCTGAAGTCCAAAACAGCTGGAAGATTAAAGGTCCAGCAACAGAAGAAAATGGATTAAGTAACTTTGATTTTTTTTAATGGTTCAGTTTGGTTTGCTATCTTCATATAGCTCAGCTTACAAACTAGATGGTGTGGAGATACACATCACAGGACTTTCAAAAGTTCCTTTTTACTGTAACTCCTGTAATCCTCCATCCAGTACAGCCAGACTTCCTAGCTAGACAATTCTGTAAGATGTAGTTAATATTTTTTTTGTCCAGACCATGATGTTTCTGGGCATAAGGGATGTGGCTTGAACCAGGCTCCTTGCCAGGAAATTAGTCTGGAATTCACTGGAATGACCTAAGTAAGACCTTGACTTATATGTAGTTTGTTTCCAAATGTCCACATTCAGAGCCAAGGTATTCAAACGCTGTATTTATGATTTCTACATATCAAAAATAGGTTTGCACAGTCATTTTATGGTCATAAGTGTTTATTTTGATTGCAACACTTAGGATGCTACAGAACGTAGATGTTATTTTCAAGGTCTTGTGGAGGGAGTTTGGGCACATGGCAGAGGAAAAAGTCCATATAGGGCATTGCTTAAAGCTGCAACGATTTTGGAAATGCCCAAAGTCTCTTGTTTCAGAGTTTTCTTACAGGGATTTCTTCTCTTTCACATCCTCCACCTCCTCATCTGCTACCACTACCACACCTTAGAATGTCTCATGGCTTTTAATCACTATTATGAAGGCCAAAAACTTTTGTTTTAGTTGAAAGTTGATTTGCTGAAATCCCACTCCTGCATCTGAGCCAGTTTCTAAATTCTAAATTTGCACAGGACACACATAAAGCTCAGAAGAGCAAATGTGCACAGCCTGGTGAGAAAATATCCTTTTTGGAGTCCAATGTCCACAATCCTTAAACAACATGGCCACTACCACTGCCCTTGTTGGCTGTGGACTCTGAAGCTGTAGTCCAAGCTACGAGTCAAAAGTATTTACCAGCCATAGGGACACCTTTCTCTGATTAGGAATATCTCTAGATAGAGCTTTCCAGGCTTTCAAGACAAGAGTGGATTAGGACATTTTTCTGCTTGAAGTGGCACAAAAATGGTGACACCTACTGATCCTGTGCCAAAGTCAACGTCTGGTCAAGTTGTTTTGTTTCCTGAAGACAGAAACTTCCACCAGTAGATAGCTCCTCCTTACCATTAAAGTCAGAACTGAAAAGAGAAGTAAGTAACAACATACTCTTCCTAACAACAGGACTGGTTCTGTCTCAGTGGTTCCATTTGCAGTACATGATAGAATTAATGTAGTTTAAGATCACTTTATCACTTTCACCATGGCAGTTGTAATTTGAGAAGCACCAGCACTCACTGGCAGGGAGCCATTTTTCTCAATATTGGAACCATTTTTGAAAGGGTTAACCTGGCCTCTTCCTCCTCAAGGAAAGCATCACCGACTTCTGGGATGATCTGTGAAGACTAGCTGAAATTAGAAGGACTGAGATATTATGCCTGCAATATCTGTATTACACAAATGTTTTTAAATATGTTTATTTATTTCTTATTGTTAATTTGTTTTTATAGGTTATTGTTTTATGTATGTATGTTTTGTATTGTCTTTTATATAATGTTGTAAGCCTCTTTGGGTCCCATTTAGGGAGAAAAGTGGGATATAAATACAGATTATTATTATTATTATTATTATTATTATTTTACTGACACAAAAGCACAGTATGTCACAGCAAACAAGATCTATATGCTGGATTTCATATCAAAAAATCAATCAATCAATCCAGAAACAAAGAATTCCTAGTCGAACACTTCCCAAGCGTCTAGGACTGTGTGACTTATTATTATTATTATTATTATTATTATTATTATTATTATTGGCCTCCAATAATAATAATACAACTCCAATAATTCTATAACACTGAGCCATGGCAGTTAAAGTGAACTTAAACTACATGAATTCTCTATTACAGATAGATCTTCCTTAAATCTCCCATCTTCCCAGCTCTCCTGAACCAACTAGTCATTGAACCACAGTCATCATAAAAAATAGTAAGAATAGTCTACTAGTAGATAACAACAATTATGTAGTGGAAGTGATAGTGAACAGGGTAACCAGGGAGCAATAATAAAATCTGATGGAGTCCTCTAGCCAGCAGTTTCATCCAAAATTATCCCTGAACTTAGAGCATCAGAATAAAGTTCTGGGAGTTCTGGAGAAATGCCACCAACTTGCACCATTGCCTTGTACAACCCAGTTCCTCCGAAACCAGTCTACGGCTGCCCTCAGCCCTGGGAGGCTTCCAGCCTCAAACTGTTTGTTTGTTTGTTTGTCATTGTATTGCAGTGGTTCTCAACCTGTGGGTCCCTAGGTGTTTTGGCCTACAACTCCCAGAAATTCTAGCCAGTTTACCAGCTCTTAGGATTTCTGGGAGTTTTAGGCTAAAACATCTGGGGACCCACAATTTGAGAACCATTGTTGTATTGAATCTAGTTTGGAAAAAGGCTCAGATGGCAAGAGGGAGACCTGCAATCATCTTCTGCCAGCAGTGGTGTAGCGTGATTTGCCAGGGGCCAGGCAAGGTAGAACAGCCTGCATAAGGAAAGTAGTAAAGTTTTGGAGGCTCCAGTCGAGCTTTCCTCATGCCTGGTATTATGTCTAACACCCTCTCCCCACATGCTAGTCTCTGGCGCAGCAGGGCTTTGGCTGGAGCTACTGCAGCTGTTTCCCATTTAGACATGGATGAAAAAAAGACTAGCTTTCAACTTTTAATGCACTCCCCTCCCTACCAGACCTGGCTTCTGGCCCATCCAAAGCCAGAAACCTTCCCTCTCTTCCCCTCCTGGCTTCCAACCTGTGTACTTGTGAGGTCATTCTCTCCAAATTAATGGCAGTTTAGAGGTGCGAGAACTCACCAAAGATTTGCCAGAGGTTATGGGGACAGACCCCTCTATACTCACAATCAGTCAAACAGAGCAGGAGTTGTCTTAAATTTCTGTTCCTGAAATTCACTATTCAATCAATTCGCTATTAAACTGCTTTTATATTTTGGAGTCAGAATGGAATCCAGCTCTCCTTACAAATGTATGGAGATACAACTCCAACCATTAACAACAATGCATGCTCTATTGCTATGCCAGCTGGGGTTGATGAGAGTTTGCTGTCCAACACATTTGGAAAAGGACAGAGGGTGGAGTGAGATATCTTGTAAAACAGGAGCTCCCAAGCATGTGTTTGCCAAAAAGATGAGGTGAGAGAATTGAAGAGGAAAGGAAACTGTCCTTTCCAGAAACAAAGAGTTCCTAATGATTCTGCAATCTTGTGGGTTTGGGTCACATAGTACTAATTTTTAGTTGTGAGTTGGCTTACTAAGATAGATAGGCAGTGCAAGACTGCTGTCTTTATTTTTTAAAGGGAGAGGAGGAGCTATCACTTTGTTTATCCTTTCCTTTGGGCCATTGTCTTTGCGTTGAGGAATGCCACTTGGCTGGAGTTCCTTCCAGTTGCTAGAAGTTGCATTGAAACAAAAAACAACCATGCAGGCTACTTTTCTTTATCATATCAGAGAACCTTCCTCTTTCCCATTTTCTTACTATTTTGTCCAGCACCAAACATCACAGAATCACAACTCTCTTTTGAGGGATACGTAAAACTGTATATGAGAAATTACTCAATCATGAATTTCAGACTCTCAGATAGAGCTTTTTATTTCCAAGATGTGTAGTTTTAAGGATCTACAATAACTGTTGAGAGAGAGGTGGCCTCTGCACACAGGACATATTAGTTCCATTTTGCCATGGCTTGAATGGGGCCTGCCATGCGCCACCACACAACGCATGGGAGGCCCCACCCACATTCCTCTCAAAGTGGAGGGGAAACGCCGAAAGGCACTTCCTCTACCACTAAGGAGAGAAAAGTATATTTTCCTCCGCCTTTTCTCCGTATGATGGGGAAAGGACGGTGGTGCAACACATGTTGCCGCCCTTTCTCCCATCTGATGGGGACAGGTTGCCAATGCACCCTGTCTCGTCCCCACCATATGATGGGGGAAGGAGGGAGGGTGCACAGGGTGCCACGAGTTGCTGCATGGGCCTTCCCTTTTGCTGACAACTGCTGGCGAAACTGCACTGCCCAAAAGGGCCATATGAAGAGGGCCAGGGTGTTGGGTTAATAGAGTGTCATACAGGGACTTGAAGGTTACAAGATTAAGAAGCATTTTTCACTAGGGATCTCTTCACACTTACTTATTTTTCAGCAATGGCAGTGTGTGCTCTGTAGTTCAGCCATGGAGCCAAAGGCTCCCATCACACTGGCTCCCACAATTTCAGGGACGGAAAAATTTGCTGGCAGCGGACAATGGGGGGCTCCCAGTCTTTCTATTAGGAAAAATGGGTCGAGCTGGATTTAGGAGGCTTCCCCTGAATGATGAGATGGGGAGAAGCTAGGGTGGGGCAGGGCGCAGGGCAACAGGTCTTTTTGCCACCTGGATGGGTGCCAGCAACATCCCCGCAATTTGTGATGATACCCGATGATTCTGGCAGTGTGTATGACAAGGATCTCAGTGAATTTGGAAGAGTTTTTCAGCCCAATCTACCTTTCAGGGTTACTGTGATGATAAAGTGAAGAAGAGGAGAACCATGTATACCAGGTCTGCATAACTAGTACCCCTCCAGGTGTTTTGGACTTCAGCCCCCAGAATTCCTGACCACTAGTCAAGCTGGCTCGGGCTTCTGAGAGTTGGAGGCTCAAACACCTGGAGGGCCACAGGTTATGCAGGACTGATGTGCACCATCCTAGGCTCACTATAGGAAAGGAATACAGTGAATTCAGCAAATCAACAATAAATAAAACAAATATTCTGTTGTCAGATAGAGGATCTTTTGTAATACTTTGTAGGAAATGCTATCCACTACTTCTAAGGTACTGACCCCTCTTCTGGTTCATTTCTGAACCTCATGACACGGAAGGTGCCCTCCATTTCCACACACTTCAAATCCCAAATCCCATGGATCCCATCAAATGACGCACAACTCGTTTGGTGGGCTGCCCACTGGACTCTGTCCCCACAGTGTATAGAAATGGGTGGATTTCAAGGACAGCAGTAATTAACTCCACTTGTCTCCCTGCACTTATAAACACGTAGAAATTGCTATTTTTCCATGGGATGGGCAATGATGTGTTTCCCATTTTAGTTCATTTTGTAAGTTTCAGTGTGGGTGAGTATGTGGGCGGTCTTTTCATTAACCTCGATGCTCCTTCCACCATTACTCTTCAGACACAAGGAGGACTGGTAAATAAGTATTTTAATTTTTTTTGCAATTCTGAATTTTTGAAATTGCACAATTAAAAAAAAACCTATGATGTGGTCACTCTGCAGATGATGAAATGGGAGGAAATAACAGTTGCATGTGTGCTGAAGAATGACGCTCATGGTTTAACTAGAAACAGGCTGAGGATATCTCAAATTATCCTGTTGTCTTTGTGTTTCCCACTTGCATGCCTAGTAGAATCCAGTTGTCAGACCTCATGAGGAAGTCTGGTTTTGCCTTCTAGGGAAGAAATGTTTATAGGCAGCCTGTACTTCTGCTAGGTGAGCACAGTGTACCTAACTGAGATGTAAGTTCTTACACTCAAAAGCAGAAAAAGAGAGGAGAAAAGATCAGCATCACTGTTGGCACAGCTGTAAAATGTTGTGTCTTTGGCTTTTCCATAGATTATGCATTATCAGTGCGGGAGAACCAAGGAACAGCTTGGATCCACTATTCCTTATACCTCCTCTATTTTAGGTCTCCCTTATGTGTGAGAATGGCCCCCTGGTGGTGCAGCAGTTTAAACTGCTGAGCTGCTGAACTTGCTGACCAAAAGGTTGGTGGTTCAAATCCAGGGAGTGGGGTGAGCTCCTGCTATTAGGCCCAACTTCTGCCAGCCTAGCAGTTCGACACCATGTAAATGTGAGTAGATCAATAAGTACTGCTTCTGCAGGAAGGTAATGGCACTCCATGCAGTCATGCTGGCCGCATGACCTTGGAGGTGTCCACAGACAATGCTGGCTCTTCAGCTTAGAAATGGAGATGAGCACACACACACCCCAGAGTTGGACATGACTAGACTTAATGTCAGGGGAAACCTTTACCTTTACTATGTGTGAGAGAAGACTGCATCTACTAATATAGATACATAACAAAGCCAGGATTATTATTTGAAAAAAAATGAACTAATATGAACTCAGGATTTTGCCAAGCTTAACAGAAGCAGAGAAGGACTTTTTTATTACTCAAATAATCCTCATGCCCTTTCTAGACAGCATTTACATTTGTGCCTTGGTATTTGTGATACCCACAACCCACCATTGCACTAGTACATAAGTGCTTCTCCTACCCACTCTTCTTGGTATCAAATTCCCATGCCCTTTGAGGGCCTCTGCTATAAGCACCCCAACTCCCACAGGCAGAACAGAATAGAAGCACCAAGCCCTGTACCATGACATTGACTTTTCTACATAAAAGGTCTTACTAGGAGACAACATACAGCCGCTGGCTATCTGAGGCGGTGGAACCAGGGCATGTAAAAAAGAGTGGGAAAGCGAATAATTCTGCTGCTTTTACAATATTTTTGAAAGATACTGGTGAGGCAAGACTGTGAGTGTTGGTGGCATGAGAGCAAGAGAGAGAACAAGAACTGCAAATCGCAGGGAAAGGACACAATGGAAATCAGTTTCCAAGAAATCTTAACATTGAGCCATTTTGTCCAATTTGTGGACAACGGCCGAAGGAACCTGCAGGCAATGCCTACTCTTGGAGCAGTATTAAAGCACTTCTCAGTTGCCAAAGGAAGAGGTGGTTTAAGGGCAGAAAAGAACAATAATTAAGTAAGCCTCAAGCTGGTACCCCAAAATCCATATTCATGAGAGGTAAAACACAACCATTTCAGTTTTTTAAAACACAAAACCTTATTTGGGAGTATTCATATTAATGTGTTTAGTTACACATGGAAAACTATTTAGAGCTGAATGACCACACAGCCTGGAGAAAAGATCCTGAGAGAGCTGCCTCACTTGTAACTTTATTGAAGTGCATTAGAAACTTGGGTCCTTGTTCCTTCTTTCTGGTACCAACTTGTAATTACTCACCTCTTCCTTTTCTGTGGAGGTGAAAGAGAAGGCCATCTGACAGGCGAGAAGGGCGGTTTGAGACAAAAATTTGCCTATGCCTTGGAGGCAGTAAAAACATGGCACCCGCCTCTACTTTTCTGAGGCAATATTGCCCTTAGATTGTTGACCAGAGATGCCCCCCTCATTCTCCTATTAGATCAGACTTCTGAGCAAGAGAAACCGTATATCTTGAGCAGTCCTGTTGTCCGCATATCTAGATGCACAAAACAGAAGGAAACTGACTAGCGCAGGCATAGGTACTACCTACCAGCTTTGTGTGTGTGTGTGTAAGGAGCAACTTGAGAAACTGCAAGTTGTTTCTGGTGTTAGAGAATTGGCCATCTGCAAGGACGTTGCCCAGGGGATGCCTGGGTGTTTTGCCATCCTTGTGTGAGACTTCTCTCATGTCCCCTCATGAGGAGCTGGAGCTGACAGAGGGAGCTCATCCACGATCTCCCCAGATTCAAAACTCCGACCTGTCAGTCTTCAGTCCTGCCGGCACAAGGGTTTAACCCACTGTGCCACCATGGGCTCCTACCAACTGAGGAAATGTGAATAATGTCTCTAGTGGGAATATATGTTAATGAGGATATGACTTCAGATATTGTTGGTTCATGCATAAAACCACCAGCACACAATTCTTTAAATTAAAAACATTCCATTGCTTTGTTTTTAACTCTAAGAGCTCCAATGTCCTGAAACAGGAAATACCATTTCTGCTTTATGTATTATGTAAAACTGTATTATAAAACTGTAGCGCATGTGCCTCTGTTTGAACCATAGCTCCAAGACCATGGGGTCAAGACATGGGAAATTTATATGCATGTTAGTGGGATTCAAACAGCATGCACCAGACATTATTCTTTGTGCATGAATTAGTTTTAAATCATGTAAATATATATCTGTTTTAATCCTGCAATAACACCTTCAGTCTCTAGGTGGCAGACTCTGAGAACAAGCATATAATTTTGCAAGTATTATTATTTATTTACGTAGTTATTTATTTACTATTCACAGTATTTATATACTTTTCCACTTTTCTCACTCCTGGGGGGACTCAGTGGTTTACACAGAAATAATGGCAAAATTCAGTGCCAATATCAGCTGAAGCCAGAGGAGCAGCCTGATAAGCCTGAGAGTGGTCTTCTTTTTTCTTTTGAAGGGCAATCCACTTATAAGCATATGTAGAGATGTCCTACAGGCCCTAAGGAGAATGTCATGGCAAAGGGAATTACGGTATCTGTGGTTTTACTCATACAGCTCAGGCACAATGTCCCCCCCTCCCCCCCCCCCCATGACAATTACATAATTTCATGAACTATGTAGTTTTGGTTTATAAACTAAGGCATACTGCAGTGCATGCAAAGCTGAGCACAAGTAAAAAATACACTGACCATGGGCTCCATTGATCTGCTTACTCTCTTAGGTTCTGCGGATGCTATTTCAAACATCTGCTGGATGTTTTGCTGTATCATCATTTTTAGCACTCAAACATAGCATTTATATAGTACTATTTATAGGTTGGGGTGGACAAAGTATGGCTTTAGAAATATTGCTGGACTGCAATTCCAGCACCTCTCGCCATGGCCTATGATGATCAAGCTGATTTGAAGTTTTTCTGATTTCTGAAGAGCCATAATTCTCCGTCTTTGTTCTAGATCAGTGATAGTGAAACTTTTACGCTTGGGGGGGAGGAGAGTGGGGGGGGGCAAGCAAGTGATTGGGGGCGGGGGCAGGCAAGCAGGTGAGTGAGCGGGCAGGTGAGCAAGCAGACAAACTGGGGGGGGGGGGCATGGCATGCGTGCCAGAAGAGAGACACCACTGTCCTATGTACTTTAGAAGAGTCCAAATGTTATTTATTTATTTATATTTTACTATGTTTTTTTATTGCCGACACAAGCAATATCACAATCCATCCCCATTTGAGAATACATATCAAATATTATTTTCTTTGTTCTTATCCTTGCCTATTCAACCTTTATCCTCCACTTGTATCGATGTTACACCCCTCCACCCACCCTCTGGGAACAGTACTTGCCTTCATTCAAATATTATTTTAATTGAAGAGTCCAAATGTTAGGAAAAAGTAATCATACATCTCAGCTCTACTTCTTTTTCTTTCATTCATTTTCCTGACCTGTATACTTTGTGGCAGGAAAGCAGTAATTCCCAATACACTTGTGTTGCAGTTCAAGAAGAAGCACCCAGCACCTTATATATGATTTCTTCCACTCTAAGATGCCATTGATTGTAAGATGCACACTAATTTCAGTGCCACTAACAGAAAAAAAGCTTTTTATCTAGACGAAAGAGCAGGCAGGATTCGAAGATGCACCCTTTTCAAGAGATGTTTATTTGGGGGAAATGTGTGTTAGAATGGAAGAAATGCAGTATACCATAAATATATTAATGGATTGGCAAAATTCACAAGATGCTCAAAATTAGACCAAATGGGCTGACCATTCTGAAAAACATTTCCCATCCTGAGAGCAGTGGGATCTTGTGGCTGAAGTCCATCTCCTTAGATTAAACACTAGAGGCCATGATTAAGCTGCAGCTATTTAGCCTTGCTTTTTAAAAAGCTTTCATCTATATCAAACTTTAAAGATATGTTTTTTAAATATCTGAACAGGAAACCTGATGTAACTTGCCTGCCTAAAAATCCCATTCCCGTAGCTCTGAATGTGTGGCCGTTTCCCATAGCTTGGGAAATCACAGTGGCCAATGAGGGATTGTGAGAGTTGTAATTAAAAGATTTTTTCCAAGCTCTGTTCTTCCCAAGCTCACCCTCATGCAAAAGGTATTTAGCACTGTTAAGGCGGTGCTCTCTAGTAACCAGCAGGGAGTAAGTCAAGCACTATGTTGAGTATATGCAGCACTTAATAAAACACAGCATTAGACAATGACTCTGATCAACAGGGTTTCAATCCCTGTTTGGCCGTGGAAGCCCACTATGTGACCTTGGGCAAGTCACATTTTCTCAGCTTCAGAGGAAGGCAAATACAAGCCCTTCTTCACAAATCTTGCACACAAAAAAAAGCATTATAATAGGCTTGCCTTGGGAGTCACCATGAGTAGGAAACAAAAGCTCACAACAACAATATTCCCCATTGCTATTTCTCAATATCTGTTTCTAAGGTAAAAGCAAAAGTGGGCAATATGATACTATAGGACAAAAGAAATGTAACCATTCACTCTTTATCTTAATTTGTTATCATGTTGTCGTTGCCCCAGAAGCAGCATAGAGCCCAAATGTATCATGTGCAAGTCAGGTAAATGGCTTGCAAATTCTAGTGCAGTGATAGTTCTCACCCTGTGGGTCCCTAGGTGTTTTGGTCTCCAACTCTCAGAAATCCCAGCCAGTTTACCAGCTGCTAGGATTTCTGGGAATTGAAGGCCAAAACACCTGGGGACCCACAGATTAAGAACCACTGTCCTAGTGAGAATGGCAAAATTGTTATAGCGAGTGGATGCCTGCCCAGTGACCACCACCACAAAATGTTGCGATTTCTAATCTGTAGTCCTGGATAAATATGCTCCTTGGTTAGCCAACTTCTGTCCCAATTTATATCTGTTTAAATAAATGACCCTCATGCCAATTTCCACAATCTGCAGACTCAGCAACAGTTTTCATCTGATTTTCAGCAGGTGTTATTTTTTTACCTGGTTGTGTGACCAACAACACCTATTGAAATGTGCTTTTCCGCATCACCATCTCCAGCTTGAACTTTAGCAACCATAGACCTGTATTTCAATCCTTGCCTACCTTGGCTCTGTAACATCACAAAACTTGCCCATGTGACATCACTAAGAGCCATCTTTTGGTCTTGGTTTTTTGCACTGTTGTGATGATAATGTTAAAACCCAATAAGGTCATAGTGAATGGCTTTCATTTTATTCTGAAAGCAATGTGATTTTCAAACTACTGTGTGTATATGTGTGGGATTTTTTTTATTGGCCGTTTCCCAGTTCTACCTGAAGATGCCAGGGACACAACCTACTTCCTCTGACATATAAATCATGGGCTTCACTGCTGTGCTACAAACCAAACGCATGCTATGATAAGGGCCATAAGAAATACGGAATTTCCTCAATTCTAAGACTCACTTTTTCCTATATAAGCATCTCTAAAAATGGGGTGCATCTTGGGATCGCAGGTGCCTCTTGTATGTTTTTGTTGGTGGTGGTGTTACTGAAATTGGAGTGTGTCTTACAATCAGTGGCATCTTGCATTTGAGGAAATACAATTGGAAACATCATAATAGATAAGTTAAATAAATGTTGAACAACTGAATGGGGATTTGAACTCAGGTGTTCTCAGTTCAGCTCCACAGCAATACAATTCCAGCTCTCAGTTTTCTAGGGGTTCACAGTCTCAACTGGCTCCAGCACCAATGCCTTAGTGGAGGAGGAAGAAACTGCTGCAAAAGATTAGACAAGTTGTCATAGGACAAGGATCAATCAACTCATAGCTTGGAAAAGTTCCTTTTTTCATACTACAGTTCCGAAAAGGAGCCACTAACCATGTTTGGAGTTCTCCAGAGGTAAAGTTCCCAAGCTCTGAATCTTACAGCAACAAAATTCAGGCCTGGGATTGTACAACTGGATGGGAGTAAGCAGAAAGAGTGGCTTGGCAAGTATGCTAAATGCTTCTCTGTTGCTCAGATGCTGCTGTCCATCATTTCCACACTGAATTTTCAGTGATCTGTCCCTATATCTTTGTGATGCCCTCCAGGTTTAGAAGGACAATACTGGGGAACACCTTGGCTATCTCTTGTCCTTACACCCCCCCCCCCCCCAAAATCTGTATAGAAATGGTTGCTGCTTCCCTCAAAGAGATCTGGAGAAAAAGAGAGAGCTGTTCAGCCCCTGTTGTAGGCCCCCCAGCATCAAGCCAAGGACCACTCCACACTCCCTTCTGGGCAACCAGCTGTTCCCATCAAACTGCCAGCTGTGTCAAAATACTCAGAACAGCAGTCCATTGTAATGTGGGACTGGAGCATTGCCAGTACATGGACGAGGGGCAGCTTGTGTGAGAGAAAAAGAGAGGGAGCGCCATTATTTCTTCTAAGCCCCCTGGTTTCTGTACCTCAGACCCCCACATTCACCCTTGGCCTGCAGCACAGCTTTCTCCCTCTGAGACACAGCTTACTTGTGCTCATAGTAAATGTCTCTGGATGACAAGTCAAGAACCCCGCTAACTCTTGAGTAATGGATCAGACTTTTTGGATTTTGGAGGACCTGTATTTGAATATACAGTCGTTCCCTCCACATCTGTGTTTTTCACTTTTGCAGATTTGATTATTCATGTATTTTGTTTAAAATATTCTCTCTAGGTCTTCCGATGTGACTTTATAGTCAACTTTCAGGAGAAGTTGATCAGAAGTCATACTAGTGGTTCTCAACCTGTGGGTCCCCAGATGTTTTGGCCTTCAATTCCCAGAAATCCTAACAGCTGGTAAACTGGTTAGGATTTCTGGGAGTTGTAGGCCAAAACACCTGGGGACCCAAAGGTTGAGAACTACTGGCTTAACGGATTGGCTGCTTCAACTTGCAAAGAGTCACTAGAGTATCTATGTGTTTACTAGTCTTCGTTGTGACACTAGGGCTCCCCCTCCACTCTATACCCGCCTTCTCACTAGAAACAATTAGCTAGATTAGATGTTCAACATCCTTTCTTCCCTACTAAATAAGAAGGAATCATCTTCTCATTGCACCTTGATCTGGGAACTGCCCCCTTAAATAAGATTGCTCCTTAATTTCCAAACAGGAAATGTATGTGTTTGAATAACAAGTTGTGGTCAATATTTAATGCATAACGCTTAATGACAGCACCTGGGACTGTCCTTAGGCTTTGACCTGGACACCTCTGGGCCTGGGATGATCCTGAGCTGTATCATTAAACAAGACAACTAACCTTTAGCTAACCATCTTATACTGCTATGCTTAAGAAGATTCCTTGTTAGTGCATGACAAAGTGGAGAGGTTTGATAGCTGCAGTGAGAGAGTAACAATCCCCCTGAGTTTTCCATACAGTAAGGAACGCCACTTCCCTCTCAATAACTTGAGCTTATATCTGTGGTTTCACTTTCCCATGCCTGGAGGAAAAATGTTCTGTCTAGGAATTTGGTATTCTATGTTATAGAATTTGGTATTCTATGGGGCCCCCACTGACCAAAAGGTCGCATGTTCGAATGTGGGGAGCAGTGGGAGCTCCCGCTGTTAGCCCCAGCTTCTGCCAATCTAGCATTTCAAAAACATGCAAATGTGAGTAGATCAATAGGTACCGCTCCAGCAGAAAGATCACGGCGCTCTATGCAGTCATGCCAGCCACATGACTTTGGAGGTGTCTACGGGCAATGCTGGCTCTTCAGCTTAAAAATGGAGGTGAGCACCAACCCCCAGCGTCAGACACGACTGGACTTAATATCAGGGGAAAACCTTTACCTATGCTATAGTACCCCAGACGTTATCCTAGTGTATCTACATTGTAGAATGAACACAGTATGACAGGACTTTAACTATTCTAGTTCAATGCTGTTTGAATCATGGACGTGGTAGTTTTACATGGTATTTAGCCTTCTGTGTCAAAGACAACTGATGCATCACCAAATCCCAGGATTCCATAACACTGAGCTCTGGTAGATAAAGTGGTGCTCTGGTAAATAAGTGTAGGTGTACTCATAGAGTTGTATTGAGAGACCTAGCAAATTCTTAGAGATGATATTGTTTTAGGAATCTCTGAGTCCCCCAAGACAACTGTATGGTAGGCTGGGACAGGAAGTGAGCACATTCAATGGGTCTTGGCCATATCAACAATGGTTTGGACAGAAATGTATCCCCCATGGCTACAGAAGTCTTGTTGTATTTTACTTTAGGCTATGTGGGTGGAAGAGAGCAGGCTGGAGGGATGCTTTTCCAGCGGTGCCTCAGAGCTGCAAAAAATGATGAATCTTTTAAAGCAGCATAAATAAATCCACAAGGAATATTTCAGAACTGGGAGAGTGGGAAAGAGGGACTTGAAGAAATGAGGCAAGAATCATAGAACGATTTGGAATCAGCTGTTGAATATTTCACACTGCAAAATCCATTTTAAGCGCATTTCTTGTGCATAGAATTCTCTCCTCCTAACAGTAAAAAAGCCGTGTGGTTGCAGCATCATGAGAGTGTGCATATTTGGCTTGAAAAGGTCCCAGGTTCAATCCCTGTTATCTCTAGTTAAAAAGGATTGGATGGGAGGTGATGGGAAAGACCTCTGCTTGAGATCTGGGAGAACTGCTGTCAGTCATGCCCGATGGACAAATAGTCTGACCTAGCATGAGGCAACTTCCTGCTAAAAGAAAATTAGATGGGGCCTAGAAAAACAGATTGGGCAATTGCTCTAAACAGCACCCGCATCAAGAGAGCCGGTTGTTTGCACCTTCTGTCCCAATGGACACTCTTTCCATCCAGTATGTGTGTGTGTGTGTGGGCGAGGGGAACGGGAACAAATCCCGTGTTCCTGGTTCCCACTCCCCCTCCCCCTCCCATCCTCATGGGAGCCACCCAGTTCAAGGAAAAGAGGAGGTTAAAAATAAAGGAGAATGGAAGAAAAGGTCAAAAGAGAGCAATGCCCCAAGTCGTGGGACACAAATAGCTGAGAGGACCAGTAAGGGAACAACACAGCCTGGTATAAATAGCCCTGGAGAGCAGACTGTTCCCAGCATTTCGGCCCTTTCCTGTACCCAGCTACTGGAGCCTCCTGTTAAGCGCACTCCAGTGAGTGCACCTCGCAAGGCCAAGTTCATGGCACAGCCCCAGTAACAGCATTCCTTGTGCTAATGGCAAGAGAGCCTGGCCCAGCGTAGAGAAGGTCTCTCTGGCAGGTCATGTGCTGAGACAAACAAACATATATGTAGCAACGTCTTGTGGTGCTCTGCCACAAATTTTGCATGGGAACCTTTGCATTGGAGATTTTATTCAGCCAGGGTTGATTCCAGTGCATTTTAAAAAATCTACATTGTTTACATTCTCTTAGAAGTAGTGGATGTCCACAAAACTCAAGAAAAGCACATACGCTATTTTCCTACTCTTCATTCATTCATTCAATGGGGACAAATGCAAGATACTCCACTTAGGCAGAAAAAATGAAATGCAAAGATACAGAATGGGGGTCTCCTGGCTTGACAGCAGTACATGTGAAAACGATCTTAGAGTCCTCATGGACAACAAGTTAAACAAGAGCCAACAATGTGATGCCTCAGATAAAAAAGCCGATGGGATTTTGGGCTTCATCAAAAGTAGTACAGTGCCTAGATCCAGGGAAGTCATGCTACATCTCTATTCTGCCTTGGTCAGACCACACCTGGAATACTGTGTCCAATTTTGGGCACCACAATTGAAGGGAGATGTTGACAAGCTGGAATGTGTCCTGAGGAGGGCAACGTAAATGATCAAGAGTCTGGAGAACAAGCCCTATGAGGAGTGGCTTAAAGAGCTGGGCATGTTTAGCCTGCAGAAGAGAAGACTGAGAGGAGACATGATAGCCATGTATAAATATGTGAGGGGAAGTCATAGGGAGCAAGCTTCTTTTCTGCTGCCCTGGAAACTACGTCACAAAGCAATAGTTTCAAACTACAGGAAAGGAGATTCCACCTGAACATTAGGAAGAACTTCCCAACTGTGAGAGCTGTTCAGCAGTGGAACTCTCTACCCCAAAGTGTGGTGGAGGCTCCTTCTATGGAGGCTTTTAAACAGAGGCTGGATGGCCATCTGTTGGGGGTGCTTTGAACATAATTGTCCTGCTTCCTGGCGGGAGGTTGAACTGGATGGCCCACGAGGTCTCTTCCAACTCTATGATTCGATGATTTTTAAAACAAATTATTTAAAATTTCTTACAGTATATGTGAGGACTTCTGTGGAGAACCAAGTACTAGTTGCAGTATCCTAATATATTTTCCCTCAAATTATTTTACAAAGTATGATATTAAACAAAATTAGGCATGATGCTGAGTTACACCATGTCTCATGTGAGATGCAGTGCGGATGTACTCTCTTTCTGTGACACTCACAACCTACTGGTATTAACTTATTTTTTCAATGGTATATCCTAAAAATTCAAGTACATATACAAGTTGGAAAAAGAAAAGAAAGATGAAGGAAACAGGATTTCAAAAAGGAAACGTGGAGTGGGGAAGACAGTGATGTCACCAAGGCCTAGGCGTCAACTTTTATATAAGCTGACCATATGTTCAAAAAGATATCTAATCAACCCGCCAGCTGTAATATAATCTTTCATAAGTAGATAAATCTGTTCTTCAAACTGTTGAACAATGGATGCTGAGTATTTGTCTTTCCAAACTTAAAACACAATTATCTTGCTCACAAGCACATGCATTATCCAGACACACTACTAGCTAGCAATGAAACTCCCAGATCACAGGGACTCAGCAATACGTAAGCCTTCACAAAGATTTTTCCAACACAAAACTAATGTGTTACAAAATATCCACACCCTTCTTACATATCCTCCTCAGCCCCTCTCATGGGGAGGAACACAGCTCCAAGCAAAACTCAAAGCAGAGTTCCCTATTATTGTTTGTGGTGGAGGCTCCCCCTACTGGAACCCCAATGCCATTGTCCAGCAAGGCACTGTTATCAGGAAATATGTAGTCCAAAATATAAAATAAATAGTGGGAAGACTGCCATTAAACTGCAGAAAATGATGCTATTGAAGAATGAGCATTCCTCTTACCTACTTCACCAAGATCACTGCCCCAAATCAAATGCAATACAGTAGTTTTCCAGCCAAGTTGACTAATATGATGTTTTTTACTTGATCTTGACTTCCCGGGAGTTCTCCTGGATTCATCGCTGAGCCTGGAACCCCAGGTCTCAGCGGTGGTCAGGGGAGCATTCGCACAATTAAAACTTGTGCGCCAGCTACGTCCGTACCTTGGGAGGGCTGACTTGTCCACGGTAGTACACGCTTTGGTTACATCCCGCTTAGACTACTGCAACGCTCTCTACGTGGGGTTACCTTTGAAGACTGCCCGGAAGCTGCAGCAAGTCCAACGCGTGGCAGCCAGATTACTAATGGGGGCTGGGTACAGGGAACACACCACTCCGCTGTTACGCCAGCTCCACTGGCTGCCAATTAGCTTCCGAGTACAATTCAAAGTGCTGGTGTTGATCTATAAAGCCCTAAACGACTCCGGCCCTGTTTACCTCTCCGAACGTATTCTCCCCTACGAACCATCAAGATTATTAAGATCATCTGGAGAGGCCCTGCTCTCGGTCCCACCGGCCTCGCAAGCGCGCCTGGTGGGGACGAGGGACAGGGCCTTCTCGGTGGTGGCCCCGCGACTCTGGAACTCTCTCCCTCTGGAGGCCAGAACCGCCCCATCCATCCTAACATTTAGGAAACGGGTGAAGATGTGGCTGTGGAGTCAGGCCTTCGATGAATGAGACAACACCATAGGACCCTGGATGGAAGTTGAGGTAGATCCATCTTAATAGGATGACTGACCACTGTAGTTTTATATATAGTGTATTTAAAGTTGTTTTTGTAATTGTGATATATGATATTTTAATGAGTGTATATGTTTTTTACGGCTGGAAACCGGGGAGTCCCTCAATGAGGTTGAGAAGCTCGGTATAGAAAACTGTGAAATAAATAATGAATAAATAATTCCCCAATTTTACATTGGGCAGAATTTGTCCTAGTTCTCTGGTGGCTCGATTAATCCTGTTTTTTTCCCTTTCACTGCTAATTTTAAGGACAAATTTCAGCAAATAGTCTGTGTGTTTCGAAAGTGAAGGGATGAAGTCAATGTTTTTAGCCTGTGCTGTTGGAACGGACCAAGATATGTCTTGGCCGTGGGAAGGACAGAAACTGAATCAGTTTAAGAAGATAGTTTAATCATGGAAATGCATCCCTGTGTGATCCCCTAAAGTTGCTATTTCAGCCTTTGAATCTTCGGAGTGCTCCCTTTTTCCCTTTCCTTTTCGGCAAAAGAGAGAGGGTATATCATTAATGCACATTTCAAATAGATTGCCAACTCCTTATGCTATTTTGACATTTAAAAAATATATTTTCCCCCCAAAATATAATTGAACTTCAGGCCACATTTCTTGGACTTCCTACTCTAGCCCAAACTTGCAGCGGGCAAAAAGGGGTAGCATGACCACCCTAAATGGGAACAGGTTGGATTAGAAAATGTATGAATAAAAGCATTAGTACTTGGAAAATGTACTAATGAGCTTACAAAATGAATATTAGGGAGCATGAGTGGGGAATCTTTGGTCATTCAGATGTTTCGACCAAGAATTCCTATGAACCATATCTTCATGGTTGCTGTAAAAGGACTTGGATGACTTACCCAAACCCATCTGGAGATGGTAGTGATGGTGGCAGCTGAGTTAGTCCATAGCGGAAAAGCCAACAACGTGTCTCAAAGCATCTTGAAGACTAACATGTTTTATTTGGCAGAACCTTCCATTGGATTCCAGCCTGCTTTGCCAGGTGCTTGAGCTGGAAGATTTCCATTTACAACAAGAATTCAAAGTGCTGTTTACAATGTTTAAAGACCTATCTGGCTTGGATCCAGACTATCTGAAAGATTGTATCTTCCAATATCACCCTACCCTAGTTTTAATATCTTCAGGGGAGGACTTTTTCCAGTTCCACCACCATCAAAGATATCCTGCATAGGCAGGACATCAGCTGCATAAGCAGGACAGAGGTATCTTTGGTTGCTTTGGTGGATGACCTACACAGAGAACTAGACAGGGGGAATGTGTCCCTGTTGGTTCTCCTGGACCCTTCAACAGCTTTCGATACCATAGACTTCTGAGTCACCTTTCTGGGACGGGGCTTGGAGGTACTATTCCTGGAGGGACAGTCTCAGAAGGTGATGCTGGGGGATTTCTGTTTGACTCCTTGGCCACTGGCCTGTGGGGTCCCTCAGAGCTCTGAGTTGTCCCCCATGCTGTTCAACATATACATCAAACTGCTGGGAGAGGTAATCCAGACTTTTGGAGTGCGGTGCCATCTATACACAGATGGCACCAAATTTTATCTCTCCTTTCCACCTAATTCTAAGGAAGTGGTTCCTGTGCTAAACCAGTACTTGGCAGCTGTAATGGACTGGATAAGGGCAAACAAATTGAAGCTTAACTCAGACAAGATAGAGGTGTTCCTGATCAGTCGTAATACATCTGGGAATAGGGAGTCAGCCTGTGTTAGATGGGGGGTCACCCTCCCCCCCTGAAAATGCAGGCTCACAGTTTGGGAATACTCCCGGACTCAGGTCTGAACCTGGGGGCCAAAATATCAGCAGTGACCAGGAGTGCTTTTGAATGGTTAAATCTTGTGGGCCAACTGAGACTATTGCTGGAGAAGTCAGACCTGGCCAAAGTAGGCCTTGGTTACAGGGCACATTACAGTTGGACTACTGTAATGTGCTCTACGTAGGGCTGCCTTTGAAAAGTACTCAGAAACTTTAGTTGGTCCAAAGAGCAGCAGTCAGACTGCTAACTGGGGCTGGCTATAGGAAGAGGACAACCCCCTGTTGCAACAGCTCCACTGCTTAACAACATGTTTCTGGTCACAATTCAAAATGCTCGTTTTGACCTACATGGTTCAGATCCAGGTCATCTGAAGGATCGCATCTCTTTCTATGAACCTGGTAGACATCCACAATCTACTGGAGAGAGCCTTCTCTCAGCCCCCCCCCCCCCCAAAGCATGGTTGGTGGGACCATGGAAGAGGGCCTTTTCAGTGGCCGCTCTCAAACTGTAGAACTCCCTCTCAAGAGAGACCAGGTTGGCCCCATCCCTGTTGGTCTTCCACAGGCAGGTCAAGACCTTCTTCTGCCAGCAGATATTTGGGGAAGGATAAGGGGCAGGCTGCTGGGAGATTGTGTGTGGAATTGGGGGTGGGTGGGCTGTTAGTTTTCAAAGCTATTTTAAGTGTATTTATTATATTTAAACTGTCGTATTGCACTTTTTAAACTATGACCAAAGCATGGGATTGTTAGCCACCTTGAGTCCCCACAGGGAGAAAGGCGGGGTATAAATAAAGTAAATAATAATAATAATAATAATAATAATAATAATAATAATATCCTTGCTGGACACAAGAGGGGACCTCTTCAGTCGTTGCTCCCAGGCTGTGAAACTCTCTACCGTATGAGACCTGAATGACTTACTTTCTGCTCTCTTTCATTGGCACCTTCTACTGCGTGCCCCCCCCCCCCCACACATATATGTTGTTGTCCCCTTGCACCACCTATGAGAGATGAGGACATGTTTTTTTACCTTTCTAGGCCCCTCGAGGGCTTTTTGGAAGATTTTAAATCAGGTAAGGACAAAGTGCAAACCTATGGAGCTCATACAACTCCTCAGGGCTGTTTTTGTGGTCCCCAGTCCCAAAATAGTATCTAAGATGTGCAAGGGATATTTCAACATTTTGGGGTTCCCTTAAACCCTCCACCCAGGAGGTCAAAATAAAACTTTAGAAACACGTTTCTAAAGACCAATGGAAAAAATGAAACGTGTTTCTAAAGTTTTGTTTTGACCTCCTGGGTGGAGAGTTTAAGGGAACCCCAAAATGTTGAAATATCCCTTGCACATCTTAGATACTATTTTGGGACTGGGGGACCACAAAAACAGCCCTGAGGAGTTGTATGAGCTCCATAGGTTTGCACTTTGTCCTTACCTGATTTAAAACCACAGCAGCTGTACAGGCAGATGGAACTTTAAAGTAAACCATCCTGCATGGTCTGTTATGGGTTGATTTTCCTTATCCAAAATGCTTGGGACCAGAAATGCTTTAGATTTCAGCTTTTATTTTATTTGGATTTTGGAACAGTGGTATTTGCATATGCATGATGTGTATTTGCATAATGTGGTATAGTGCATATGCGTAATGCATATATGTGTAAGGCATATGCAGGAAAGTAATGATGGCGCTCCATGCAGTCATGCTGGACACATGACTTTGGAGGTGTCTACAGACAACGCCGGCTTTTTGGCTTAGAAATGGAGATGAGCACCAACCCCCAGAGTCAGACCCAACTAGACTTAATGTCAGGGGAAACCTTTACCTTTACCTTACATGATAAATACCCTGGAGAAGGAATCCGTGTCTTAACACAAAACTTATTTATATTTCATATACATCTTAAACAGTAATTTTAATACATAAAGTTCTTAATAATTTTGTGCATGAAACATAAAAATCCAGATTATCTGCTTTGAACTGGATTATATAGCAATGTAGATTAATATAATCCAATTCAAAGCAGATAATCTAGATTATCTGCTGTAATAATCCGGATTATATGGCAACCACTATCTCAGCCACCCATATGGAGAATGTTGAATTGTGGAGTATTTTGTATTTTGAACTTCTAGATAAAGGATGATCAACTTGTATAAGGCTAGGGAAAGGTCATTCTTGGAGAACTCTAAACTGTAATAATCCTAATTTTTGTTGGCATAATCCCTTAATCTCCTCGAAGCAGTTCTAAATGTCCTGTCGTGCAATCCAAACTATCCCTGAAGGTTTTGGGACTAAGCCTGGGTGCTCTTTCTCTCTACACCCCCGCCCCAACTCTCAGTTTAAACCTGTGAACCTCCCACCTTTGCTTTCCAAAATACATTTCTAGGGAGTGAGGCTATGGGGGAGTTTTCCAAGTTCTTTCTCCTCCTCCTCTAGTGGACATGGGAGGATGCCTCCCCCACCTTTTGACGCTGAAAAATGGAAAGGGAGAGGGGAAGGGCTGCATCCAAATTGGGGCCAGGTTCCCCCTCTTGTCACTAGTGCTCCCCCTCCCACACACACCTCTGGCTGGGCTGACAACATCCTTTTCCCTCCTCCACACATACCACATGTATGTAGCTCTGGCAACATAGGTGCAGTGCTCCCCACTCTTTTCTTAACCATATTTCCTTTTTCCTGACCACAAATGACGCTGATGAACGTAGGGGGGAATCCCATTTCATTCAAACTTCAAACTCAAGTTTAGTGATTTTATTTTATTTGTCTACTAAAGAACCACATTACTCACAGAAAGAGTTTGCTGTTTCTTGGATAAGAGTTTGAAATGAGTTTCTACTTTTTCTGCCGCTGATTCTTTATCAGCCATTCAAAGGCAGTGTAAATATTTGGGATCTGAGCATGTCTGCTCTGTCTGCCTCCCATACCCCCATCCTTCCCTTACTCAGAATATACTTTCCCAAGCCAGGCTTCGACAGATTGTGCTCTGTCAACTCAAAGCTTCGTTCTGGTACAAAGTGCTCCCAAGTGAGCTGACCCCAGGGTCTCATCCCTTTGCAGTCACATTCCAGAGGTCAGCCAGTTTGGGAGCATTTTGTGCAACTAGGAAACCTCAAGCAGTTCTGTTACTGCAGGACCTTGGATCCTCTTAGTGGCATACACAGGCATAAGTTGCACTATGCATGCAGAGTCCCTTTTGCGAATAACGTGCAAAGGCAGTCTCCCTCTGATGACAACAGAAGTGTCAGGACAACTGCATGTCTGGTTGCACATCAGCATTCAGACAGCAGTGTGCAGACATGCAAACATTCCTATGTACATTCATGGTGCTGCATTGCTGTCCGGTATAAAGGTTATGTAGCGGAGGCAGACAATGCAGCCTCCATTCCTGAGTTCAAAGGGTACATTTTCTAATGCAGGCATAATACCCTCTCAATACGCTGTCTGAGATTTGGGGAAAATAATTCTTGCCTGTTGGTCTCCTTCATCCCCTACAGCCCCCCAGATCTCAGATGCTCTCAACTGTATATTTTATTAGTTGACTCCTAGGATTGGTTCCAAAATAAGTTGTTAATGAGAAGTGCTTGGAAAGAATGATTCCCATAAAAGTGGAGATTCTTGCGCAAAGTAGGATGAGGCACAAGGAGCTCCTGGGAATGGGGCTGAGTAGCATCTTGTGCTCGGTTTCATTTTGATCAGGAAGCACTCTAACCCTCCAGGCACCTCCAAGATGGATGACCAAATGGCCTCCTGGTAGTCCCACTCCTTGCTCAGTGGACAGCAGGCCCGTAGCCAGGATTTTGATTCGGGGGGGGGGGGGCTGAGTTTGATTCGGGGGGGGGGGATGAGTCTGAGTGAAACAGGGTCTACCCTTGCAAACCTTTTGTATCATTACCCCAATACCCCCATGCATATGGGATATATTGAGCATGGTGATCAGATCATGATATGAATAAACATAACAGTTTAAATCATGTACCAGTAAGGCCTTCTCGCAGACCACCATGAGAATTTCAGGGGGGGGGGGGGGTGAAGCCCCTCAAGCCCCCCCCCCCCCCCCGCCCCGGCTACATTGCCTGATGGACAGTATTCTGCATAGGACTCTGCCAGGCAGTTGGGTTAAAAACACAACATTTTGCTTTGTTTTACGCTACATATTTTCCTAAAGTTAATCTACTGAAGCCAAACTCCAAACAAACAAATAACAACTAAACCCAAAAAGCAGAAACCTGATTTCTCTTGGTAACATACACTGGCATAATCTCCCACCATACTATGCATTTGCAAGGAAATATTCAGTACTGCTTTTCACAACGCTAATGTACAGCCCCAGCTGATTTTTGGCAGGATCTACCCATGCAGCAAATCCATGTGCAGTTTTGCATCTGAGAAAAAAGGGGGATCCGGGAGAGATAGTTTTTTCCAAGTTGGAAAATTGCAGCCAGATGTGCCCAAGAACTCCTTGCCTCCAATGTAGGGAGGCATTCCCATCAGGGTTGCACATGGAAGCAGAAAGAGAAGCCTTGTGGAAGACTGCTAGTGATGTATGCTCTGTCACTAACATACAGGATAATGGAGACTCTGTGGCATCTTGAAGCCAACACTATTATTATATGTGTTTTTTAAGGCTTTCACGGCTGGAATCACTGGGTTGCTATGAGTTTTCCAGGCTGTATGACCATGTTTAAGAAGCATTCTCTCCTGATGTTTCGCCCATATCTATGGCAGGTATCTTCAGAAATTGTGAGGCCTGTTGGAAACTAGACAAATGAGGTTTGTTTATTTGTGGAATGTCCAGGGTGGGAGAAAGAGCTTTTGTCTGCTTGACCCAGGTGTGAATATGGCAATTGGCCACTTTAATTAGCATTGAATGGCCTTGTAGCTTCAAAGCCTGATTGGTTGCTGCCTAGGAGAATCCTTTATTGGGAGGTGTTAGCTGGCCCTGATTGATTCTTGTCTGGAATTCCCTTGCTTTTTTAGTGTTCCTCTTTATTTACTGTCCTGATTTTAGAGTCTTTTAAAATCATGATTGTGATAATGATGGAAATTGCTATATGATTATGATAATAATGTTTTAACTGTTTTTAATTTATTGTTTTATTTATTGTTTATATTATTGTTATAGTTGTCTTATTTGTTGCGGCATCAAATTGTTGTCAGTGTATAAGTTGTTAAAGAGAAGTGCATGGAAAGAATTATTCTCATAAAATTGGAGATGATGAGTGATGAGACCTGATGGATTTGCTATACTGATGTAATTTTGCATTGATGTTACATTTATTGATTTGTGATGCTATTGTTTTAAAGTTCTATTGTCTGTACTATGTATACTGCTGAATTGTTGTTAACCGCTCCAAGTCGTCTAAGGGCTGAGAGGAGCGGTATACAAATGAAGTAAATAAAATAATAAATAAATAAATAAGCCGCTCTGAGTCCCCCCTCCGGGGGTTGAGAACAGGGGGATACAAATGTTGAAAATAAATAAATAAATTTGAATATGGTCGCCAGATTTTGTTCATTTTCATGGTTTCCTCTTTCCTTTCTGTTGAAATTGCCCACATTCCTGTGAATTCCAATGGCTTCTCTGTGTAGTCTGGCATAGTAATTGTTGGAGTGGTCTAGCATTTCTGTCTTCTCAAATAATATTCTGTGTCCAGGTTGGTTCATCAAGTGCTCTGCTATGGTTGACTTCTCAGGTTGAATGAGTCTGCAGTGCCTTTCATGTTCCTTGATTCGAGTCTGGGCCTTGCCACGTTTGGTGGTCCCTATGTAGAGTTGTCCACAGCTGCATGGTATATGGTAGACTCCTGCAGAGATGAGAGGATATTATAACGTGAGCATTGGTAGCCCACTGCTACTTCATTAAATGCATATGCTTCTGCCTACCTTGGAAGTCCCCAAATATACTGAACCTTTTTGGCTATACCTGTCTCATTTCCTGATAGATCAGTGTTAAAAACCTCTTGGCGAAAATGATGATTTAGCTAATATATGTGTGTGCATGTGCCTTCAAGTTCCCTGTTGAATATGGTGATCTTGTCTACGCGGTCAATTTTCAGTCATGAGTTTTGATTCTCTTACTACTTTGTTTCAATTGTGTATCTGAGTTTGGTGCAAGTTTTTAATATGTTTGTGTTTTTATCTATGTAATTTATTGTATATCTTTTATGCTCATATGTTTTTGACTCCTGATGACACCTTGAGCCATCAGAAGAGGCAGGTAATAGTAAAATTTATCATCATCATCACAGGGTTTTCTTAGGCAAGGACTATTCAGAAGTGGTTTCATCAGTTCCTCCCTCTGGAATATAGCCTACAGCACACAATAATCATTAGCGGTCTCCCACCCAAATACTAACCAGGGCTCAGCTTCCAAGATCAGATGTGATCTACGGCCTTTAGGGTATTCAGTAAATGGCATTCCTGGAAACAGAATAGCACTTTGCATTAGAACAGTGTTTTGGGCCAGATAGGGCACCGTCTGCTAGAATTAGAGATTGGGGATAGCCTGGGGCTTATCACAGCCTTTTGGGAATTTTAAAGATTCAGGCTCACATCTAATTCCTTCGTGCATCAATACTTTCCTGTGTACTCCTGTATTTTTCCTCTACCCTGTCCCTCACCCTTCCCTCACATCCACTTTGCTCCTTTCTGTCCTTCCTCCCAGTCTCATTCTCTGAGGACAGGAATTAAGGTTGTAGTACAAAACAAGACCTAAAACATGAGAATTAGTTTGAAACAAGCTGCTTTGGAGTCCAGACTGGTGCCTGGTTTCTAATGCCAGAGCTGGACCCCAGATGTCGTATATATGTTGCTAATAAAAAATGTGAATGCCTCTGATTACGGGCAGAGTGATTAAATATCCAGGATTTTTACCATGTGTTTGGGTATTAGGGAATAAGATTTTCATGTCAGGGGATGTGATTTATGGTGGAAATGAAAGAAACGATGACCTTATAATATACTCACAGGGCACCAAATGGGCCAATGAACATATGGAAAATCCAAGAAGAGTATCAGAAATTTGGAATTTCCCACAGGCTCTTCTATGTCCATGGGAATCCAGTGATAGCTGAGATATCTGTGATGAATATGCAAGCTATCAGTTTGAAGCAGGGGCAAGCAGTTGCAGTCCTTCCCTTGTTGGGGTGCAACTCCCATCATCCCCAGCTGTAAGCCAATAACAACTGACTGGCCCACCCCAACCTAAAGGATTCATGCCTGACGTAGCTTTGAGACACAACCATTTCAGTATCTGGGTTGCTGGGAGTTTTCCAGGCTGTGTGGCCATGTTCCAGAAGCATTCTCTCCTGACGTTTTGCCCACTTCTATGGCAGGCATCCTCAGAAGTTGAGCAGTCTGTTGGAAACTAGGCAAATGAGGTTTATATATCTGTGGAATGTCCAGGGTGGGAGAAAGAACTCTTGTCTGCTTGAGGCAGGTGTGAGCGTTGCAATTGCCACCTTGATTAGCATTTAATGGCCTTGCAGTTTCAAAGCCTGGCTGATGCCTGGGGGAATGCATGCCACATATGTAGGTGAAACATCAGGAGAGAATGCTTCTGGAACATGGCCATATAGCCTGGAAAACTCACAGCAACCCAAGAGATGCTGGCCAGGAAGGCCTTCAACAACACATTTCAGTATCTGTCAGGCAAGGCTGGTCTGGATGGAGGATGCTCACCCATATTTAATCTGTGGTAGTATCTTGCAACCGAAGAGGACAGTGGTGCCCTTTTGTGGAGGCAGGGTTTTGTTTTTGTTATTTTGGTCATGTCAGGAGCAACTTGAGAAACTGCATGTCGCTTCTGGTGTGAGAGAATTGGCCGTCTGCAAGGACGTTGCTCAGGGGACGCCAGGATGATTTTGATCATCCTTGTGGGAGGCTTCTCTCGTGTCCCCGTATGAGGAGCTGGAGATGATAGAGGGAGCTCATCCGCCTCTCCTTGGATTCAAACCTGCAACCTGTCGGTCTTCAGTCCTGCCGGCACAGGGGTTTAACCCACTGCGCCACCGGAGGAGCAGCTGCCAGCATCGTATTGCATAGAGGCATTTTACCCTGACGCAGCTCATCTGAATGCAAAGGGCCCCTTGGTGCTGACTTCAAGGGCACACTCTCTCCTTTGAGCAGCTCATGCCATGGCCAAGTAGCTACCTGCACCTCCCCTAAACAACTGGGCAGCTTGCACCCAGGCCCCAGTGATGCAGTGAGGAGGCCTGGTTTATGGCAAAGGAGGCCTCGCTCCCACACTGCATCTGGGAGGCAATGTGACGTGAGTAGCATGCGGGGCCTAAGCTGCACATTCCCAAGGCTGGGGCCTCCCTCCCACCATGTGCAAACTATTAGGCGGAGCAAAGCATTTCTTATGCTTGAGTAAGAATGTTCCCACAGCAGACTGGGATGGAGGGGGAGGGAGCGTGCTGGCCGGGAGCCAGACGTGTGGAGATAAGTCTACGGCTGGCTCCGCTCCAGGCCTCACAGAGCCCCATTCATAGCAACCTCTGGCCTGGCTCCCTACCCTCCCTGGCCACAGGGCACCATTTTCCTCAGGGCCCCAATTTTTAATTTAGGCAAAGGGGTCACAGTTGCTCCGCTCTGTTCAGGAACAGCACTCCAGCTCAGCTGCATGGAGCACAAACATGCCTTCGACAATGGAACGAGGCACAAAATTGTCTTATGGTGATTAACACATGCATCAATAGGAAGCCCAAGTCCCACAAGATGGTTTAGTCTTCTCGCTCTTTACAAGGGACATAATATTTCTGCAGCAAGCATGCAGTCAGGAAGAAGTATATGAGAATGCTTCTTGACAAATGTAAACATTATTGGAAAAAATTATTCAAGATCCATCATCTTCTTTTCACTGCTCACCCCATGTTCCAAAATTACTGTGTTATGGGTGGTGATGGTACTTGTAGCATTTTTTGAAGCCAGAATTGTTATACATGGAATTTTCTTACACCTTCCAACAATTTCAGTCTGCCAGTCCTGATTCTGTCTTTTTCAGCTGCTTTTGAAAATGTCCCAGTTTCTCACTCTTCCTCTTTCGCTTTCATCTCAGTTTGATTGCAGCAAATGGAGTTTAAAGTGCAGGTGCAGTTTGCAGTAATTTAACCCACTGAGCGAAGAGGACAAGGCAGAATCTCACCTTTCCTTGGACACTTAGGCAAAAGTAAACTGCTGCAGCTGCTGTAAGGTTTTCCGGGCTGTATGGCTATGTTCCAGAAGCATTATCTACTGACATTTCGTCCACATCTATGGCAGGCATCCTCAGAGATTGAGAGGTCTGTTGGGGTTTATACATACACACACACACACACACACACACATATATATATTTACTTTATTTGTATACCGCTGTTCTCAGCCCTTAGGCGACTCACAGCGGTTAACAAGAACAGCAAAAATTCAATGCTACAATTCAATTCATTATCTGTGGAATAATGTCCAGGTTGGGAGAAAGAACTCTTGTCTGTGTGAGGCAAGTGTGAATGTTGCAATTGGCCATCTTGATTAGCATTTAATGCCTTTGTAGCTTCAAAGACTGGCTGACTGCTCCCTGGGGGATCCTTTGTTGGGAGGTGTTAGCTGGCCCTGATAGATTCTTGTCTGGAATTCCCCTGTTTTCTGAGTGTTGTTCTTTCTTTACTGACCTGTTTTTAGAGGGTTTTTTTTAAAATACTGGTAGCCAGATTTTGTTCATTTTCATGATTTCCTCTTTTCTGTTGAAATTGTCCGCATGCTTGTGGATTTCAACGGCTTCTCTGTGTAGCCTGGCATGTTAGTTGTGAGAGTGGTCCAGCATTTCTGTGTTCTCGGATAATGTGCTGTGTCCAGGTTGGTTCATCAGGTGCTCTGCTATGGCTGACTTCTCTCGTTTAGTTAGTCCGCAGTGCCTTTCACGTTCCTTGATTCATGTCTGGGCCTTGCCATGTTTGGTGGTCCTTATGTCGACTTGTCCACAGCTGCATGGGATACAGTAGACTCCTGCAGAGGAGAGATGATCCCTCTTGTCCTTCGCTGAATGTAGCAGTTTCTACTCCTGCAGAAATCTGGGTTTTGCCATTTAGGGAGGAGCCTTTAACAGCCTCACTAAACTACAAACCCCAGAATTCTGCAGGAGGCAGAAACCAGATTTTAAGGTATTTTTTCTCTCTAGTGCAATGAAGTGGTAGGTTTTGTGTTCTTTATCATAAGTAACTTCTGCCATCTTGACCACACACTGATGTTGCTTGGCAATATGTGCTCCAGTTTTCAGGTGTGAAAAGCAGGAGGGTCTCTAATCCAGGCATTGATTTGTTCTGCTCTGCCAAGCCCCCCTTTCTTCCCTGAAGATATAAAGCAAAAAGGTATTCCTAGCACAACAAAAAATTTGCCAAGCTGCTTGAGAGATGCAGCTTTTACTCTCTTTGTTTGCAAGACTTTGAACACCGCAATGAGTTGCCCCCGGGCTGAGAATTGCGGTATATAAGAGCAGTAAATAAATAAAAAATAAATAAATAAATAAACTAGTTTCTTTTCCAGGAAGTAAATATGACCATTGACTGCCGATGCTACAGGAGCCATTGTTACACTGTGTGCCACTTCTCCAAGGGCAGGAACGGATTCTCTTCCAGCAATACGAGGGATGCTTGCTTCAGGACTAGTCTTTTATCTGTCCAGTGGATACAGTTCCAGTGATAGCTAAGAACTATTTTTTGGTTGTATGGACTGTGAAACATGCCAGAGAAAGGGGAAAAAAGAGAATAGAAAACCTACAGGGAAAAAAATCCAAAGTTTGTGGAGAAGATACGTAGTTGTACAGCCAGCACTTTCAAATCCCTGTGTGGCTAAATGCTTCCCATGTAAGCAGCAATTTGTTAATCATGGTCTTTATGTGGCTTCTAGGAATGCATCATGTAAATTCAGACAAAAACAATGTTTTCTATATCCCATACTTCTAGGAAGGCATCTTTATGGAGATAATAGAATTATAGGGATCCCTGTAGATTATCTTTTCTGATCCTACATTTGCTTCTGAAAATCTACAAGTAGAAGTGGTGGAGAGAACAAAGGAAAGACAGAGGTAAAAAGACAAGAGTAAACAAAAACACTTAATGTCCCTTTGTGCAGATATAAATGTTCTCCTCTACACCATTTTCCCAAACCACTGTGAATCATTCCGCAATTACAACATTTAAATTATGGTGCAGGAGCCCTTAGTGGCGCAGTTGGCTAAACCCTTGTGCCAGCAGGACTGATGACTGACGGGTCAGCTGTTCAAATCCGGGGAAAGTGGGTTGAGCTCCCTTTGTCAGCTCCAGCTCCCCATGTGGGGACATGAGAGAAGCCTCCCACAAGGATGGTAAAACATCAAACATCTGGGCATCCCCTTGGCAACATCCTTGCAGATGGCCAATTCTCTCACGCCAGAATTGACTTGCAGTTTCTCAAGTCGCTCCCGACAGGAAAAAAATATGGTACTTTACAGACAAATGCTTAGTTTCTTTTCTTACCAATATGTTGCCATTTTTTGGGAAAGACTGATGTGCAAAGGGTTCCTGAAAGTGTGTTCTCAGCCTTTTGGCTAAGATCAAGTGTGTAGAAAGTGTGAGAGTGGTTTGGTGTAGTAGTTGCAGTGGTGGACTGGCACGCAGGAAAGCCAAGTCTGACTGGATGCCCCCTAACTTGAAGCCATTGATAGAAAGACAAGATCATACGCATTGACCAGCAAGTTAAGTAAGAGCCAGGATGAAAGAGGTAGCAAAAGTCAGCCCTGAATCAGATTCCCTCCTGCCATGATTGTTGCAGGTACAGTTCCCTGGATCATATCCAGCCATTGGGGCTGTCATGTGAGCAGAGACTGTCAAACAGAAACAGGAATGGGCCAACAACCTGTGTGACAATAAATCTGGACTCCTTCATCAACCGTGGTATCATTATGGAACGCTTTGGGAATCAGGAGCATCATGCTCTCAAGATGCTGATGACATTCAAATATATTTCTCCGTGTCTTCCTAAACAGCTTCAGCTAGGGACAGTTTGTTTCCTCTAAATGACTGTCTGGAGGAAATAATGGACTGGATGAGGGAAAACAACCTGAAACTGAATCTAGAGTAGGCAGGTACTTAAAGTATGCACTAGGAATAGTGGAGGGCTCTAGCAGTGCTGTGCCACAAATGATAAAGAGGCTGCCCTGGTTTGTCTTATTGCAAGTTGAGTGTTCTTTTGTACAGCCAGGCATCGTCCCGTAATTTTCTGACGTGCACTGAAGTCATTTCTGTAAGGCAATGCTATCACTGGGTTTTCTCAGCAACATTTCTTCAGAGGCTTCCACTGGGGCTAGGAAAGTGTGCATTGGGAAGGTCACACAGTGGGTTTCTATGACTAAATGGGATTTGAACTTTCGTCTCCCAGTGTCATGTCACTATTGTAAGTGGTATACTGAAATCCAATTTTGTGTTTCAGATGTAACATGTGGCTTTACATAGGCTACGCTGGATTTTAAATAAAAGGTAAAATGATTTTGGCATGGCAACTTGTCATTCCCCCCCCCCCCCCCTCGTTTTTGGTTTGCTTTAGCTCAGGCACGGACAAACTTGGGCCCTCCGGGTGTTTTGGGCTTCAACTCCCTATCGGCTGTTAGGAATTGTGGGAGTTGAAGTCCAAAACACCTGGAGGGCCCAGGTTTGCCCTTGCCAGTGCTTTAGCATCTAGCACTAAATAGCCCAGAACAATCTACCATACATACAATGATCTAAAGAACACCCACTACAACACTGCCCCCTGGTGGCCTTTCAAGAGCAGAACAATCTCATTGAAAAGAGAATGAGAAAGCATAGCATTCATTCCTATGAAAAAGGACCCCGCCGCAATATCTATCGGAAATATTTTCAAAGGCCCACGAACCACTCCAATAGATTCTTGAAACTGTGGAGAATAATATGCTTTATATTTCCACTACATTTATTGCAAAAGCATACCATAGAATAGCACTGGAGGACCTAGAAAGGCCTACAGCCACTTTGTTTTGGTGGGGGTGGGGTGTGTGGAAGTTTGGTAATTGAAATGATGGGTATTGGTAAGTGGGCCATACAGTATTGTTAAGGAACTTGAGTGCTTTGTTTTTCTTCATCAGGACTACACTTCTCTTCTAGTTGCGTGCTCTTATGTCATTTCCAACTTATGGCAACCCCAAAGCACCCTTATTGTAGGGGTTTCTTTGGCAGGGTTTCTTCTGAGGAGGTTTCCCGTTACCTTCCTTTGAGGTTGAGAAAGTGTGAGGAGGAGACCCAGATGATTTCCATAAGGGAGCATGGATTTGAATCTTGGTTTCCCAGAGTCTAAGTCCAGCACCCAAAACACTAAGCCAGGCTGGCTCATCATCTGGTATAGCTTTGAGTGCTGGACTAGGACTCTGGAAACCAAGATATGCATGTATGTGGTCATATCACAGAGGGATCAGACAAAATCTAACATAACTGCTCTTTTGACATGTTGCCAACATCAAACTCTGACCAAAACATATCAGTGGGAATTTACTTGCCAGATGGGTCCCTATTTCAATGCTCTCTGCTGTGGTAATATTATGTTATTCTTGGCCATGCTTATAATAATAATAATAATAATAATAATAATAATAATAATAATTTATTTATACCCCGCTACCATCTCCCCAAGGGACTCGGTGCGGTTTACATGAGGCCGAGCCCAAATACAAATATACAAGCAATAATAGCAACAATACAAGCAATTAAAATAAAAAACATGGACAATAAAATAATTATATACAGGGATAACTCAGTTAACAAACCAACTGTGTTCCTGGGCATTACTTCTAACAGAAAAATTGGCACCCAAGACAGAAATAACATGGAAACAATAGGGAAAGGATCCTACACCACAGAAAAGAAGGGCAGTTTAGCATGTTTCAGCAAACCTTTGATTCAAAACTTAATATGCATTTGTAAAATCTACTAGGTTAGGAACACTGTGCATATTTAAAACAAAAAACATGAATTTTCTAGAGACTACTTAAAGCTTTCTTTCACTCGCCTCTACTTTTCTTATTATTTCCATTTTGGTGGCCAAACTTACATGTAAATTCTTTCAAAAATGTGTTTGGGGAAAACTGATGAGAAAGGCTCCTTTGCTTTCCCCCTTTCTCCGTTCTCCTGCCCCTGCATGTTATGCTCAGGAAGAGACTCTGGAGGGCAGCTGCCGTCTACCTTCCCTCTTGTAGGCAGGCACACCTGATTAAAGCAAACCCAGCAGAACTCCATTCTCTGTAAACTCAAGCTTTTTTGTATTTAGTACAGAAAGCCTCCTGCAACTTGACACTAAAACTTGTGTTTCTCCATCCCTTTTTCACCATCCTCCCAATACTGATGTATCAGAACAACCATTCCAGTTATAAACGAGGAAAAGTGGAGCTGAACAGGTACAAAAATATTTGTTTTAAAAATGAGTTCGTCAGAAGCTTTATTAAGTGATGCATGCCAGCACATTATCCCTAAACATTTCCTTTACAGTGGTGGCAGGAATGGTAGAATAGATCAAGCCGAATCTTTCCCAGCACTCTTGAAAATGTTGAATTTTTTTGGACAGTAATTCCCATACTCTACCGTCATTTTGTGAGAGGAAGTCAGGGCACTGTTACCTAAAGAGTGGCATTTCCAATCTCTGCAGGTGTTAAACTCGATGATTAAACTACCAGGAAGATGTTTTCATCTGATTAGATGTTCATTGAGGGCCAATCTATATATGAAAGTATTTCTGTGTGAAAAGAAGTGTGCTTAACTTGGCTGCCATGACTGTGAAAGAAAACAGTTACAGGGCTCTTTTCAGGAAAATGTTCTAAATTAGGGTACACACCATTTCTCTGTTAATGATTGTGCCTCCTTGGTTACATTTGGCTTTGAAGTTGCTATTTTCAGCCAAGCACTAAATTGTGTCCCCGCAGTCGACAGATCCATTCTTTACCATTTCGCAGCACTAGTCTGACTCATTTCTGAGGTGCCCTCGTTCTATCCCTTATATTATTTCTGGAGAATATTTTCACTCCATTCTCTTTTGGCTTCAGATCTTAGGCACTAGAAAGATCAGATCTGACACACATGTTCCAATCAAAATTAAAATTCCCTTTCCGGATCACCCAAACCAGCAGGTTCTTCCCACAGGGACCTATGGAGCAGTTTGCAAAGGCAGTGGCTTGTCTCTGAAAAGGAATGTCAGGAATCCTGTTTGTTCAGGATTTGGCTGTCAAGGAACCAAGAAAGAATCACTCCCTCTTGCAAGAGCGTTCATACCTCCCACCAAAGCGGAGGTGAGTCAGGAGGCCTCTGGTAAAATACAACTCCCTGTGGTCCGAAGTTGTGACACCTGCCTCCCAAAAAGCTGGGTGCAGGTTAGGTAGTCTTTATTGAGGTGCAAGAGAATGTGAGCATGAAGCAAAGTCAATTATTAATATGGGAGTGAGGTCCAAGAAAGAGCAGCAACACTCCGCAGAAAAAGGGTCAGGCTGAGTTGCTGTTATTGTGAGTTTCTGCATACCAAATAGGAGGAAGCCTCCAGTTGGTGGAGGAGCTACTCCTTTCCTTCATCGGCTCCTTTCTCCAGAAGGAAAGACCCTATCAGGCGATTGATTTCTTCAGGTTGATCCTCAGCTATCCAGTGACTGCATTTAGGGATCATGTGCACCTGGACGCCACTCCGCATGTGCTGCTTCATCAGTTCAGCCAATCCTGGTTCCAGGAATCCATCATTCTTTCCCCAGAGCAGCAACACAGGCATCAAGATATCCTTGCTCTTTGGAAGGCGCCAGCTGTATGGATAGACACACATTTGCATAGCTCTTACTACTTGCAAGAGGTCTCAGGCACAGCAGATGGAAGTGGGTGGGTTGAATTTGAAGGGAGCTGGAAAGGAAGTATTTCCATCCCACCACTTATATTCCACAACCCAATTATTTCTCTAAATGGCTTTAGGTGGGATCTCAGAATTTCTACCATTCCCTTTCCCTGCAAACATACTAAAAGAGGATGGGTATTATTTTCTAATGGAAAGAGTGAGTCAGTCAACCAGCCATCCGTACTAATTCCCTCCCGACAATCTATACCTCTCCAGCCTTCCTGAAAAAACAGTCTGAAGGTACTAATGCCTCCAGGTGTACAACCCCAAGAAAGAAAGGCAATCGGTAGCCTGCATAAGCAGAGAAAATGGAAAAGGCTGGGCTTTACCTGATTATGTTCCTGTAGTAATTCAGAGGTGGTGTTAATCGGCCAGGCTGAGATAGACTATATAGATAAACATCCAGTTTTTCTTCTGTCAGATAATGATCTGGATTCTGGATTCCCTTCTTCTTGCTGGTGAAAAGCTGCTTTATGTACTGTAGAAACAAGTCAGAACATCCTGTGGATCTTCAATATAAACACACCTCATCCAACAAATAGGCCGGGAACATGTTTTTATTCGATTTTTTAAAAATATACTTCATGTTTATATGTCCTATTATCTTATGGTGAATGTGTCCTAATGTATTTTATGCTTAGTCATATGCTGTTTGATTTATGATTTTGTGTATGTATGTAAGGCATTGAATTTTGCCATTATTTTTTGTAAACCGCTTAGCATCCCCCTAGGGGTGAGAAAAGTGGCATATAAATACTGTAAATAAATACATAAATAAATAAAGTGATCCTCACACACACACACACACACACACACACAAATACTCACACATCGGATGTTGGCCTACAACACCCACATCCCTCAATATTGCCATTTCAGGGTAAGACAGAGGAAAGACACAGCCTAATAAAACATATGGGGGACTTTATGTTCTCCAGGTCTGCTGTATATTTTAACTACTGTGAGCTGGAGAGATCTCATTCCACAGTGTTTGTTTTATATGTATTTGCTCATTATGAAGCTACCATAAAGTACCCAAATTGGGCAATAGTGTATCACCTCCATTTAAAAAAATATTATTTTCCTGTGTTTTTACCTGGTAAGCCTATGTATGGGCTGTAACCATGCATTCAACCATTCAGTAATTGAAAGTTTTATTTTCGAAAAACAAACCTTGTTTTGTCATTTTCTAAGTAAATGTAAATGTTTCCCCTTGACATTAAGCCAAGTTCGACTCTGGAGGTACTGCTCATCTCCATTTCTAAGCAAAAGAGCCAGCGTTGTCCGTAGACACCTCCAAGGTCATGTGGCCGGCATGACTGTGTGGAGCGCCGTTACTTTCCCACAGAAGCGGTACCTATTAATCTACTCACATTTGCATGTTTTCAAACTGCTAGGTTGGTAGAAGCTGGGGTTAACAGTGGGAGCTCACTCTGCTCCCTGGATTTGAACCACCAACTTTTCGGTCAGGAAGTTCAGCAGCTCAGTGGTTTGATATATATGTATTTTTACTATGTCATTGTGTATAATGGAACTTGAACATCCATGAATTTTGGTATCCATGGGGAGTAATGGAGCTAAACCCCAGAGGAAAGCAAGAGCCCACTTTATCACTACATCAAGCTTAACTTCCCAAAGGGGCAGACCATGGACTGACATCCCCACTCCAAATCTTATCCTCACTCACAAGAAAGTCATCCAAAGACAGCAGGAACTCTGGCAGTTTGGGAAGCTGGAACAGGAACATGTATTCACTTTTCAGCAGCTGGCTGGGATGCCGGGGCATGTATTCTGCCACATCAAGAGAAAACATACGTTGTGACAAGCTGGCATTATTATGTTACATGTTATACAGCCCCAAATCCAGAAGACTCAGTTTTGGCGGACTGTAACTGAGGCACCAAGGATAACATTTCTATTTTTCCAGGCTTTCCAGATATGGGTGGAATCGAACTCCCATCAGTTCTAGGCAGCAAAGCCAATTATAATGTGAATGATGGGAGCTGCAGTTCAATTTTTGTAAGGCCACATATTGGTAACCTTTGCCCTACTCAAATGGATAGTTGCATTCTTAGGATGTATCTATTCTGTATAATTAATGTGGTTTGACAGCATATTTGACATTACTTTTAACTGCCATGGCTCAATGCTAAGAAACCATAGCAATTGTAATTATAGTATAAGGTCTTCAGCTGTTTCTGTCAATGAGTGCTCATGAAACGACAAATCCCAGGATTTCACAGCACTAAGTCACAGCAATGAAAGTGCTGTCAAACTGCATTAATTCTACAATGCAGGTGTACCCTTAGCTTGCTTTGTTCATTTGAAGGTATCATTAGTAATGTTTTTAGTCTGTTTTGATTTCATTAATTATAATTGTTATCATTTTTATGTACTGTGATGAAAGTGGACCATTGCTTCTTGAGCAGAATGCCCCTACCAGAGTTAGGCCTCTCAATCTTTTGCCCAATTCAGGATCTGGTGTTAAAATATGTCAAAACCTGGGCATGACCATTGTGAGCAGAGAAATGCAGGACAAAAGTAGTCTTACCTGCTAGAACATGTGATTGAACACCGTTCAAGACAACTAGTTTCTCCACCATGTTTGGGTAAGTGGCAGCAAATTCAAAGGCAAGGCATCCACCCCAGTCGTGCCCTAACAGGATGCACTTAGCAGATGCTAAAGGATAAAAACAAAAAAGACCAACACACAGCTACTGATGTGCACAATGCTACAAGCCAGATAGAACTTTCCCAAACTTACAGACTCACTTATACTCTGCAAGGCCCATAACTATCCATCCAACCCAACCAAGAAATGTATTCATTGATGACCAACAAGTCCCTGTAGTGCTGGTATATTAGCACCCTTCCCTCTATTGTGATTATAACCGTTTCCCTTCTCACCATCCTTCTCGCTGGATCCCAGGGCTTCAACAACACTTCGTATGTCTTCCATCAAGACATCCCTCTTATAGTGTTCAAGACCAGGAGGTGCATCGGAAAAACCAAAGCCCTTGAGATCAATGGCGACCACCTTAAATGCTTGCTTAAATTCCTTCAGTTGATGATGCCACATAAACCTGTTTTGATAAATCCAAACCATTTTATTTATTTCGTGTCAAAAGCATTGCATAAATAAACAAGTATCAAACTGATAAAATAGAGGGAACACAAGCAGCTAAATATTTTTAGACCAACAACAGGCAACCATGACTGCATTGTCTGTAGCTTTAAACAACTCTTCCTCTGTGCATGAGGCAGGGCATTGTGGGCAAGCCTACAGGTGCTGAGTTGTTTGTTCTGCTCCACAGTCGTACCAGGGGGAGGATTCTTCTAGGTCGCGCCATTTAGCCAGGTTGTCTTTTGATCTGCCAACTCCATGTTCAGGGACTTCCAAGTTGCTCATTCTTGGTTTGCCCCAAACGATAAAGAGGATAAGTACAGAGAGAGCTTCCCAAGCTACAAATATCCAAGTCATCATCACTTTCTCTGTTCTTTTCCCTTCTCCATAGACCAGTATCATGAACTATTCTACAAACTTCTTTAGGATGTCTTCCTCTGATTTTAATAGATATCCATTTAATCTTCATCTAAATTTTCTCTCCCATTGTTTAATTTTGATTTCCAAACAAAATCTGGCTACCAGCATTTTAAAAACTATAAAATTAGGTCAGTAAGAAAGAGGAACACTCAGAACACAGGGGAATTGCTAACATGAATCAATCAGGACCAGCTAGCACCTCCCAACAAAGGATTCCCCCCAGGGAGGAAGCAGCCAGGCTTTGAAGCTGCAAGGCCATTCAATGCTAATTAAGGTGGCCCACTGCAGCATTCACACTTGCCTCAAGCAGACAAGGGTTCTTTCTCCCACCCTGGACATTATTCCACAGATATAGAAACCTCACTTGCCTAGTTTCCAACAGACCTCGCAACCTCTGAGGATGCCTGCCATAAATATGGGTAAAACATCAGGAGATAATACTTTTCGAACATGGCCATACAGCCTGGAAAACAGCAACCCAATTGAATATATTTATTTTCTATTCCAATATGTATAATTCATTTGTTTTCACTGAAGCGTTTTTAAACTTACAGTGGAATTTTGGGAGAAAGGCAGAAGACAGATCAAACAAACAAAAATAACCAGTCATTTGTTTTTCCTATCCTAAATTTGTTGACTGTCAACTGTTTTGCTTTTGCATGTCATTCAGCACATGACTGAAACCAAATGAAATGTTGCATAATTATAGTCAAAGGATGTGCTAATAACTTAGCGTGGGTCATATAAACTAGATACCATGTGACTGACTCACATGGACACATCACCTGTCGCTTACAAGAACAACATCGGAGAGAACAGGTATCAACCTTCTTTCCCACCCCCCACCCCCCCACAATTTCCATATACTTCTTCCACACTTACCAGTTCTCGGGAAAGCCATGCAAGAAAAGCATGAGCCGTGCACCTTCTTGGCCTGCGATGACATAGTGGAGGCGCAGCCCTGAGTGCTTGAATCCCCAAAACAGAGAAATCGAAGAGTTACACATAGGCTTTGCCCAGGGCACCTTCTCCTTGACAAGAGACTGCCACCCAGTGATAAAATATGTGTTTTGTATAATATAGGCCCCAAATGCAATCCCCATTATCTCCAGTTACAAGTGGGTTCTTTGGGAAAGATCTCTGTTGCTGTTCGAAAGCCATGAGTCTTTATATTTGGTCCTTTGGCTACCAGTATTTTTAAATCTGGCTACCAGTATTTTTAAAACTCTAAAATCAGGACAGTAAATAAAGATCAACACTTAGAAAACAGGGGAATTCTTGACAGGAAACAATCAGGGCCAGCTAACACCTCCCAACAAAGGATTCCCCCAGGCAGGAAGCAGCCAGGCTTTGAAGCTGCAAGGTCATTCAATGGTAATCAAGGTGGCCAATTACAACATTCACACTTGCCTCAAACAGACAAGAGTTCTTTCTCCCACCCTGGACATTATTGCACAGATATATAAGCCCCACTTGCCCAGTTTCCAACAGACCTCACTCACACCTCTGATGATGGCTGCCATAGATGGGGGTGAAATGTCAGGAGAGAATGCTTCTGGAACATGGCCATACAGCCAGAAAACTGGCAGCAACCTGGTTAATATTTCATCCTAGGCTGAAGAATTAATGCAGTTTCACACCACTTTAACTACCATGGTTCAGTGCTGTGGAATCATGTGAGTTATAATTTTCTAATGCTTTTCACTTCCTCTGCCGAAGAGTGTTGCTGCATCCCAAAATACAAATCCCAGGACTCCGTAGCACTGAGCCAATGGTAGTGAAAGTGGGCTCAAACTGGATCCCCTCTTCAACAGACATGCACTCTAACATGAGTGGCTTGTTTCTTAGGTATTCCCCAAACTTTCAAATGCACCAGCCAACATTCAAGATCTTGCCTTCCCTTTGAATAGCACCCCCCGTAAGGGCAATTGGTTCTTTTCTTCGTCTGTTCACCTTGAGGGTCAGGTAGCGGTGTTCCCCATAAGTGGTGTCTGTGAGGCAGCTGGGGGGCGCCTCCCGCGTCCTCTTGTGAAACACCCGCTGGGGGCCCCTGGTCAGCAGCAGCCAGAGTGCCCAGGAGAGGTTGAAGGCAGCCGAAAGGCAAGCCAGGCTGTACATCCCCAGCCCGATCATGGCCTTCGAGGCCTTCAGCACCAGGCGAGTTGGGATCAATAAGGAGCTGTAGAGAGACATCGTGCTCCCCTTCGATCCCAGGGCTGCAAAGGAAGGATTCAGCTTTAAAGCACGCAAGGATGCAGTCTGACACCACTTGAAATGCCATGGCTCAATGCTGTGGAATTATGCGGGGTTGTAGTTTTACAAGGCCTTTAGTCTTCTCTGGCAAACAACAATTCTTATAAGCCATGACAGTGGGAAGTGGGGTCAAACTGCATTGATTTTGCAGTGTAGATCATGTATGGGCAAACTTGAGCCCTCCAGATGTTTTGGACTTCTACTTCCACAATTCCTACCGGAGCTTCTGGTGGGGTTAAACCCTTGTGCTGGCAGGACTGAAGACCAACATGTCGGAGGTTCTAATCTGGGGACAGCATGGATGAGCTCCCTCTGTCAGCTCCAACTCCCCATACGGGGTCATAAGAGAAGCCTCCCACAAGGATGGTAATACATCAAAACATCCAGGCGTCCCCTGGGCAACGTCCTTGCAGACGGCCAATTCTCTCACCCTAGAAGCAACTTGCAGTTTCTCAAGTTGGCCCTGACACACACAAAAAACCCCAAACCCAGCTGTTAGGAATTGTGGGACCTGAAGTCCAAAACACCTGGAGGGCTGAAATTTCCACATGCCCAGTGTAAATGCACCCTTCATAATAAGCTCTTCAACAAATGGCAAGCTCCCCAATAAAGCCAGGTGCCCATTTCCTTGTGGATATTTGGCATTGGTTGCAGAGGTAGAGCTGGACACAACAAATTCAATGGTGCTTCTATCTCTGCACACCGAGAGGGCAGCAAGCTTTCTTGGGTGGATACAGCCCCTTCTTTGGCTTATAAAGGTAAGAGAAGGCAGAGCTGTGCACAAGTCTACAAGTGTCAGCAGGGAATGCTTTGATGTAGGGTTTCTAATTCTGTGAGTCTAATTATGGCATTGAAGGTTTGTCTTTTTATATGTATGCAAACCACCCTGAGTCCCTTCGGGGAGAGAGGGCGGTCTAGAAATAAGGTATTATAATATTATTATTATGAATACTCAAAAGGCACCAGATCCCATCTGATCTTAGGGGAAGAAGGACAAACTCTGCAGCCAATATATAGAGCCCTGCACAGTCCTAAAATGGGCCTCCTAGTGGTGCAGCGGGTTAAAGTGTTGAGTTGCTGAACTTGCTGACCAAAAGGCCGGTGGTTCGAATCCAGGGAGCAGGGTGAGCTCCCATTGTTAGGCCCAGCTTCTAACATGTTCGAAAACATGCAAATGTGAGATCAATAGGTACTGCTTCTGTGGGAAGGTAACAGCACTCCATGCAGTCATGCTGGCCACATGACCTTGAAGGTGTCTATGGACAACACCGGCTCTTTGGCTTAGAAATGGAGATGAGCAGCAATCCCCAGAGTCTGCCAGAAGTGCACTTAATGTCAGGGGAAACCTTTACCTTTACCTTAGGCCTAAAATACCTCAAAGACATCAGAGGCTTTCTGATCTTGGAAGCTAAGTAGGGTCTGCAGTAGTTATTCCTTGGGTGAGAGACCACCGAGGAAAGCTTCCTTTCATAGGAAGGAACTGGCAAAACCATGCCCGAGTATTCCCTGCTTATGGAATTGATGAGGTCGGTATAAAGTGACTTGAAGACACATTTCCTCATACTCAGGCGTGGTTTTGCTAGTCCCTTCCTATGAAAGCTTGCTGACTTTGCTGAACTGTTTGCTGACTTTGTTGTTCACCGCCCTGAGTTCCTTTGGGGAGATAAGACAGTATATAAAAGAAGTTATTATTATTATTATTATTATTATTGTTGTTGTTGCTTGGCACAAAAGAAGGGCAAATGGGAATGAGGCCAAATCTTCTTCTGAAGCTCCAGGGGCCTCTCCAAATTCAGGGCGTTCGGAGCCGGCTTCATGCCAAGTGGGAGTTTTGCCAGAAGGGCAAAGATCACAAGGTGCCTCTCTATACACTCTGCAGTCAAACCTCCAGCCTTCTCTGCCAGCCAAGGAGTGCAGACTACAAACCCCAGTGGCATGGAGCCAGAGCAGTTGCCTGGAGTCAAGATGCACCCTCCATCCATCACTGGTTCTCAGCCTGTGGGTCCCCAGGTGGTTTGGCCTACAACTCCCAGAAATCCCAGATAGTTTACCAACTGTTGGGATTTCTGGGAGTTGAAGGCCAAAACATCTGGGGACCCACAGGCTGAGAACCACTGGATCACTGCAAATTGGCCCCAAACTTCGGGCAACCCCAGCCCACCACTCAAGTGCTGGAGGCAGTGTAGTCAAGTCAAAGTGATTTGAGTTGTGAAAAGATTATTTTCTCAAACAGAATCCTAAAATTGGAAGAGCCATCCAGTCCAACTCCATTCTGCCACTATTTATGAAAAGCATTTTTTTCATAGACTCCTAGAATTTGAAGAAACCCCCCTCCCCTCCATTCCACTCCACTCCCCTCGGCCAGGCCATCCGGTCCAACCCCATTCTGATGTGCAAGCAGAGCCCTCCCGACAGATGACCATCCTGGGCTCCTTGATTCCCAGACTGGCCCAAAAGCCAGCCAATGCGGTCGGAAAGGTTACCCGGATCTTGCGCCCTGACCTCCAGCGCCCGGCGGTTCAGCGGGAAGGCTTCAGCGGCGTCCACACCTCCGTCCCTCCGCTTCTGTCGTGCTTTAAGGGCAGCGGAGGCGCCTCCCCCGCCCAGCTGCAAGGCGCGGGGGACGCAAAGCAGCGGAGACAACACTGCGCATGCGCCCCGAGCAGACCTGCCTCTCTCCGGCACCTTTAAGAGAAAGAAAGCTCTACCTGGGAGGGCGGAAGGGCAGGAAGTGCCCCAGACACAGCTCTGTAAGCATATGCAAATTGGGGAGGAACCTTATATAATCTGGTAAAGAGACATCCTGGATAGATAGATAAGATGTGTAATGTACAATTTATTGATCTGTACTGATCGGCTGTTAGGAATGGTGGGAGTTGAAGTCCAAAACACCTGGAGGGCCCAAGTTTGCCCATGCCTGATCTATATGCAACTACATCTGGAGACAAACTTAGCTTCAACTTACATTTTTGCTTTAAAAATATTTTAATTGTTACGTAAACTTTATTATGTTTTGATTATTTTGCCCGTTGCTTGAGAGTTCCTGTTGTTTTAATTCCAGTTAACTGGGAGTCTGTCGTATAGTGTATGGACGAGATATATATATATATATATATATATATATATATATATATATATATGCTGTATTTCTTCAGTTCTGAGACACAGTTTTTTCCCTATATAAATGTCTAAAAATGGACTGCATCTTAGAATTGCAAGTGTATCTTTGTGCATTTTTTGTTGGTGGTGGTACTGAAATTAGAGTGCATCTTATTGATCATGCCTTATAATTTTAGAAATATGGCATGTGCATATGTATATGTATGTGTATATATGAATGTATATATGTGTGTATGTGTATAGAGAGAGAGTGTGTATGAGCCCTATGTATATGACATTGGGTATGTTTTTCTAGAAGCATGTTCCAGAAGCATTCTCTCCTGACATTTTGCCTGCATCTGCAGCAGGCATCCTCAGAGGTTGTGAGGTCTGTTGGAAACTAGGAAAATTGGGTTTATATATCTATGGAAAGTCCAGGGTGGGAGAAAGAACTCTTGTCTGTTGGAGGGAGGTGTGAATGTTTCAACTGGCCACCTTGATTAGCATTTGATGATCTGACAGTTTTTAGGTGTGGCTTGTGACTGCCTAGGAGAATCCTTTGTTGAGAGGTGACTAGGTGTTCCTGATTGTTTTTTGTCTGGAGTCCCCCGCGTTTGAGTTTTGTTCTTTATTTACTGTTATAATTTTAGAGTTTTTAAATACTGGTATATGGCATTTTCATCAAAAACATTTGTTGTGTGCTTTCAAGTCCTTTACTGTTTATGGTAGACATATCGCAAGGTTTTCTGAGCAATATTTCTTCAGCAAGGCTTTATTGTTGCTCTCCTCTGAGGCTGAGAGAGTGTGACTTCTGCAAGGTCACCCAGTGCATTGTCATGATTGAGAGGAAATTCAAATCCTGGCCTATAGACTTATAGTTCAATGCTCAAACCACTCTACCATGTTGGATAAACATCTCTAAAAGAGATAGACAGACAGATAGATCTGTTGTTTTGGCTAAGATTTCTAGACTAATATGCGAGTATATACATGGACTCTGTCCAATGTCATAACTGGTTGGTACTTTACGTGGTGGGAAACTTTGATAAACTGTCATTGGATCATTTTGAAGATACATGTCTATTTATTGATCCATCTGGGAAAGGTGTGTGATCGGAAAGCAACGCAGTGGGACGGGCAATGATGAGCTGAAATGAGTTTTGATATCGCAGCTCCAGTTAATACAGCGAGTGCTAGTCCAGGGAATGGATGCTCAATGCATGCCCCGGGAGGGGTCTGGTATGGTGATGGGGATCACGAAATATTCCCAGGAATAAGTTGGACCATATCAGAAAAATCAGGAAAAGACGCAGAGGCTGTTGTGTAAATCCATTATGTCTTCCCAGGGCATTTTGAGGTAATAATACTCAGGTGTCACTGTCCGCTGAAGTCTGAAGTGTGTAGGGTATGTGTTCACCATTCCAGGGGGCTTAATGAAAATAATTCAGAAACTAGGAATGAAGTTCACATGCGCTCCCGAATTCATCCCTATGGAGTCATTGGCCTGTGTGGTTCATCATTTTGGGGTCCGGTTTTTGACAACATGACCAAGTGATTTGTGACAGGGTGACGCTGCAGGGAGCCTGTCACAGGATTTTATTGGCAAGGTGTGTTAAGATAACAGTTTGCTTTCCTCTAAGGTTGAAAGAGTGTGACTTGCCCAATGGGTTTCCATGACTTAAGTGGGGAATTTAACCTTGGTCTCCAGAATCAGTTTAGTGGTCAAATTGCCTCAGCACACTGGTTCTCTGGAGACAGAGACTGAGAAAGAGATCATGCACCTGGTATGAAGTGTAGCACATTTCAGGAGTCTGGCCCAAGGGCCATTGCCAATCTAAGTAAATAAATGTTTATGATGGCAGTGGAACTAATTGTGTGGACTCACATTTTGTGTTAATGAGGTCAACAGTTGGAGGCTTGAGGAATCCAAGGTATGGAAGTGAGCACCCTATTTGCAACAGCTTTTCAATCCTTACGCTCAGTTTATTTTGAAACATTACTTTGAATGCCTTTTCTAATCAACCTCTTGCCCCACTGGATTAACAACACTGCCGCAAAGAGGTTGCTGGTTATTTATAATTGGTTGCTCAACTGCAGCTTTATCATGAGGGCTTTTGTTGTTTACGGCAGGGATGGGTCCTTGTTGTGCTCCAAATGCTTTGGCCTACATCTGTCATCCTCCCTAGCCAACATAAATTAAAAGGGCTTTTTTGGTTTGCAGTCCAATGGTATCTTTTCAAAAGGAACAGCCAAAATCCTGTATATGTAAGCAATGGAGTTAACAGTGCTCAACTATGAAGCATCTGAGGATTGGGGGAAAATTCAAAGAAAAGTAAAAAGCATCCATTGGCCTGCAGCACTGGCAAAAAATGCTGGAAGTTGGAGGAGTGCAACCTGTTCTGGTAATTAGGCAACAAAAGAAAAGCAAGTTAGGGAAATGGGTAGCAAAGGAAAGGTAGTAATGCATATCCTTGGATGTATAGATTCAACCATCCATGACTTGATGGTATTTTTAAAAAATAATCATCCAAAAATCCTGATTTTTTCTATTTTAAAGGACATCATTTTACTATGTCATTGTATGGGACCTCAGCGTCCATAGATTTTGGTATCCATGAGGAATCCTGCAACCAAACCCCAGTGGATAGAGTGGGCCAACCGTAGTTGGAGAAACAAGATCATGAGTGACTTGAAAACACAGAGACAAAGAACTTGGACAAGAAAATGTTAAGGAGATAGGTACTTTAGAAACTCCACAGCGTTTATCATGAGGAAGGCATATACAGAGTACCACTGCAAAGTGAGATAAGAAGGCTAGGAATTCAAGGCTGGAATACTAAACGACCACTGAGGAAACGTGTATCTCCAGAATAGGGGTAGGCAGCTATCTCAAAAGGTGGGAGTCAATGAAGGAATTGATGTTGGGAACAATAAAAGAGCAAGGTTAAAGCTGGGCCATGGCACAAGCTCACAAGGGCCTCGAAACAGGAGGAGCTGAGTGCTCTTGGCAGAAAGGAAGCACCAATAGGCAGGGACGCCAAAGGATATACATGGTGCCAAACCTTTGACAAGATCACTGAACCTTTTAGAATTGAATGGGAGACGAATTCTGCCAGCTGTAGCATCTCTTACCACTATTCCATTGTGACATGGTAGCCATTCGCTGGAAGCAAGAAAGGCAAAATAAAAAATATGGAGGTCTGGACATGGCTTTAATCATTATCTTAAACTTGCCATTTCTTTTGTTGGAGTTTTCTTGGTTGAATCTCCTTTTATGGGGTCAAAATTCACTCTTGTTTATGACACCCATAGGAGCAGAATTGTGTTATAATGTGTTAGTAACAGCAAAGTAATCACTCCATTCTGATGAGGGTAACAGCAAAATACACCCCTTGGGCAATGTCTTTTTCTGAAGATGGCAGGGGAAAAACAAAAAGAATATATTTGAGTGCTAGCGAGCAGCTTACTTGCATATCCTATTGAAAATCTTTAGCACAAGTGTCTTACACTTGTTTAACATATCAGCTTGAATGATTAATAAACATTTCACTAGGCTAGTATTTATAATACCAGTCCTTAATGTATGCTAGCTAGCTATCTATCTATCTATCTATCTATCTATCTATCTATCTATCTATCTATCTATCTATCTATATACACACACAACACTATATACATTTTTTGCCTGTGGAAATATTTTCAGAAACTTGACACATCCTAGGCAGGAAGTAACACCATCACTCATATGCTTCTGGTGTCTTTTGCAGGTTGCATGTGGGTCTACAATTGCTGTGTCTGGTAATATCAGGTAATATTATCTAAGAGATCATTAATCTTTAACTTTAAATTGGGGGGGGGGGGTTGATTCAGGACTCTCCCAATTTCACATCATCCCAAGAGAGGTTTTGAAAGCATGTTACTTTTCTATCCTGCCCCCAAATAGCATGGGACATATTTTTCACTTTGGCTTCCAAAGCAGTTTCTATGAGAAGTATCAGCCTCAGAATGGCAAGAAAATATTTTTAAAAGGCAGGTAAGAAGATGCATTGCCTTACTTTTTCTCTCAGTCTCATCTTGGTCATCATGGATTGTGGAGAAATATCCCACATCCATAGCTGCCATCACTTTTGTCTGATGTTGGCCATATTAATTTTAAAAAACCTTCCCTATGGTAGGATCAAACCAATTTATTGTAAAGATGTGCAAGAGGGACTAAGAACAGAATATCTCCAAGCTTCCAAATTTCCTTTGAAGGGAAGGCAATTTGCTGAAAACCTACAAACAAGAGTGATCAGAGTTCAGAATAAAAATCTGACCATTTAACATTTCTTGTTTACACAGTTGTCTTGGTATGGAAGGTACATTTCTTAATGAGCAAGGTTGATTGCAAACCATGCATTACTGCATGCTTGATGTGATCACATTGGCCTTTGTACGGAGAGCTTTCTATTTCACAATGGCAAGGAAATGTATGTATGATATGCCAGGAGACAGTAGGCACCAATAATTATTGTGCTCAAGTCGCCGTATGGTTGAGAAAGGCGGGCTATAAATGTCGTAAATAATAAATAAATATTGTCGATGCAAGTTTTATGCTCTTAGTTTCATAATTACTCAGTTTAAACTGGCTGAGAACCAGGAATTATAAGTGCAGGAGTTATTTATTCCTGGTTTTAGTATTGTACCGAGGCTATGGATTGTGTTGGTAGTGTCTCTGAATATGAAAAGGCTGAGGATATTTAATAATTTGGAAAACTGAAGTGTTTGACAATCTTTTAAACATAAGGATTTGTTAAAAGAAGAATATACATTTTGAGGGGACTAAGCTGATTTTTAAGATAGATGTGTCTCTTGAGACATGCTGTATTATCACAGGATGTCTGTGCCCTACACTACTGGAGAAATTGCTCTGTTAAGCTGGTACTGCACCACCTGACATCTGCCAGGAAGTAGCAGCCAATAATGAAAGGACCAAGGCAGTGACATCTCCGGCCCATCCTCTGTCTGGATATTAGCCAGCATGCCGACACCTTAAATCAAGACAGTTTTCTAAGATCTACTGAGATACTCACAGGAAGACCTCAGCAAGTGAGAGTCCAAAAGTGGCAGGCTAAAACCCAGAACCCCAATCAATGGCTGACACCAAATGAGAGACTCCCTCCTGGGTGACTTGAAAGGCGCTGAACAGACTGCGGCCTGACATCATGAGATGCAGAGCCAACCTTAAGAAATGGGGCCACAAAGTGGAGTCCACGACATGTGAGTGTGGAGAAGAGCAAACTACAGACCACCTATTACAATGCAGTCTGAGCCCCACCACATACACAATAGAGGACCTTCTTATTGCAACACCAGAGGTACTCTCAAGTGGCCAGCTACTGGTCAAATGACATTTAGTGCATTGCCAAGTTTTTAAACTTTGTGTTTAAATATATTACAACTGTACCCTTGGTTCGCTCCTGATACGATAAATAAATAGCTTATTTCTAGAACTTGACAGATGTCTTTTTAATATGAAGGCCCAACCACCAATACACCCAAGGCCCAGAGGGAAAGATAAAAGAAAAAAGTTAACTTCATATATTCAGTACAAATGTTTATTTTTGCAATGAGAACCGCACAAAAAACCTTTAGTATATAAGTGAAAACTCTATGAATTCCCTTCTACAAATGTCTAAAGTGTTTAATACAAGTTTCAAATTCACTGACATAATTATTTGCCAAGCGTTCCGTGCATTAAGTACAAGGGATTGTACGTTTCTCTTAATTCATTTGTACAGGACCAAAGAAGGGAGGAAAAAATAACCAAGATACATCATTTAGGCTAGACTCCTACAGCTAATATCTGTAATTGTTAAAATCATACAATGGGGATGAGGGAAGAGGGGGAAATTAAATATGTCTCAGTCTGAATGACAACCAAATTATAAACACAAAACATCTCATAAAAACAGAAAAATAAAACACAAGAATTGCAAAAAAATACCTTTGGCAGAAAAAAAAGAATCATTCTCCAACTAATGATACCATTCTATGTTCATCATTCAGAAATGTGTGAAAATAAAAAGCCCAAGTACAGATTTAAAAAAAATTAAAGTAGATAGGTGCAAGCTTGTAAACATTTCAAGAAATTTGCAAAAGAGAAAGAGAGTAGAAGAAAGGAGTAAGAGGAACGAGACAGCTGAGTAAGCCACCAATCTAAAAAAGGCTACCACTACTTGGAACTCTCAACTACTGACAAGAAAGGTTTGGCAAGTGTCCAATGCAAAAAGAGGGTTAAACATTAAAAAAAGGACTACTACTGACTGAACACAGAGGGTGTTGTTCTTTGCATACATATAAATTATATACTTTCAAAATTTTACAACTGAGGGTGCTCTCTTGGTAGAAGTTCCAGCATCTCCATTTTCTTATGCCTTTCATTTTTGTCAGTATGGTGCAATTCCATTATGTACAATTTGCGATGAGCTCACATGTGATTCACTCTTACAGCGGATGTGCACGTAAAGTACCCCAAAAACCCTGAGCTTAAAATTAAAGGAGGGAGATGATCATCCAAAGTGCTTCGTAAAAAAGGTGGCAGGGTGGGGAGGAGAGATGTGGGGGCAAGGAATACTGTGAGAAAGGGCTAACAATGAAAACGTGGGGGTCAGAACACGTTCAGAGGGGAAGCAGAAGTCCCACCTCCACATTATGAATTTGCCGAAGAGCCAAGAAGAGAAGATTAAGGCCAGTTGTATGAACCTGTGGTAGAGAGGATGTGCCTGGGGACACAGGGAAGAAAGGGGGATGCAAGGGGCTCTTGCTATCTAAGCATGTTTGCAGCTATAGTTATACGAGCCCCCTTTTCCTGACAGTTCCTGGGATACAGATTAAAATCAAGAGCTAATCCACCAACTAAAGCTTTTGTAAAGAACTGATGTGATCTGGACATTTAATCTGCTCCAAAGAGATGATGCCCAGCAATTCAAGGATGGAAGCTATTCTTTCACACAATTCAGCATGCCGAGACTGCCTTTATGTTGGTCTAGAAAAGGAACCACAACATGCTTCCAAGCAAGTGGCAACTCCAGGACTGGATGCTGCTGTCAGGAACCCAGCATCTTGCTGATCACGCCACTCTATTTTCAAATCTAAGGTTGCGAGTCTAGTTTGCTTCTGATATGAACTAGCTGTGCTTGGAGACAAAAGGGCAGACGTCTGCTGGCTTTCTCAAGAATGATACCTACCAGGAAGAAGGACTGCACAGTAAAGATGTTACTTGCTTAAACAAAGCACTCTAGTAGAAAGCTGTAATAATCACCTACTCAGATGCTTTTAGCAAGATACGGCCAAATAGCCTTTGGAAAAGCTGTCTGGGGAATTCTGCTCCATCCGCCATCTTTCTTAAAGTACCCAACCATCTAGGACTTTACACAGAAAAGCGCAGGGATCTTCTAATGATGTAGAATTGAAAGGCACCTTGAGGTAAAAGTTCAGCATGGTGATTGACTGCTCACAAGAATGCCAAAGAAACACTGGCCCTTAAATTCAATTTGCCCTCTCAGTAGATGGCGGCTATACTGAATTATCAATACTGATATGCAATCATGCATCTCTGCTGTTTAAGGGCAAAAGATTCAGCTGCAAGTTGAAAGACCAAGTCGGACTGAGAACAGAGAACACGCGATCTACCACATACCATGTGGCAGTGACGGCCTACAGTCTTGATGCTGTGCAGAAGTTGACATGTCCCTTCTGTTGTCAAGAGATCTGAGAACAAGGCTGGAAAGGACTGTAAGTTTCAATAATAATGTTCACTATAGGCAAATTTGACTTCTTTAGGCATCCCATTTCACTTCTTCCAATATAAGGATAGCAGGATGGACTTGTGGATAGTCTGAAATATAGGTACTTAACTTTATGTTATATTCAATTCTGTCCTCTTCGTCATGTATGGATTATGTAACACAAGGTTGATTTGATCTCTGAATTAGGCCTACTAGTCACCGACTAGGCAGAGTCTTTACTGGCTACACTATTGTAATCTCATGGGAGTAAAGAGGAGAGATGATGGTGGGCTTAAATTTTTGGCTGAAGGTTCTGAAGTGATGTTGGCTGAGATTTTAGACAAGAGTGACAATTTTCTCTACAACACTTGCTCAGCAATGGGCTTAGCAAGAATAAGCACACCGTGTTAACAGTGTTTCATTGACAGCCCAATGCCACAGACCCAGGCTAAAGACAATTTAAAGCCAGAACACTCATTTTTGTCAAGAGAAGTAGCAAGACCAACGCTATTTGTAAGCTCTGAACTGTCGAATCCTTTGGCCAGCAGTTCTCATCAGAACACATGTGTGGATCATAAGAATTGGAAATTGAAATGCTGACTCCCCCCCCTCCACCCTTCTCTGTATTCAGTTGTTTCTCATGGGTCAGCATCAACTAATCCATATGCCCTTAATCTTATATAGCTCAGCGAAGCTTGAAAGGAAAGCTTGCTGATAACGTGGGCCTTGTCCAAGGTTTGGAGGAATATCATTCAGAAGAATTAAGACAAGTGTTCACATAGAAGTGGGGAATTTTTGCTGCCAGAAGCTACATCATGCTCTCTTTGAGATTTACCACAGCAGGAAGAAGAGTCACTGAGACCAGTATCTATGTGTTCTCCTATATTTGGCTTAGTGCTACGGTGTGAAACCAAGTCTATGTTGAGAAGGCACTAAACTGCTTGTCTTTTTTCCATTTCTATGGAATTTTCTTGTTTTAGTACTACTATTCTCAGGGCTAAACCTTTGCTATGTTGATTACAAGATAGAAACTCTGCTTATTGTGACTGGAGAACACCTTTCCCCGCTAAAGCAAGACAGCTGGAAGGAACATGCTATGCTCTGTAGCCTTACTTCTTAGATCATTTCAGCACAAGCAGGATTTGAAAGAAAAATGTCAGTACGACACCAACTTTAAAAAAGAAGAGATGAGTTTATTCCATGATCAGTACAGACCAAATGCATATTCACCGTATTAAAGTAAAACCAATTAATTACTCCAGAGATTGGCCAATACTGACACACCAGTATTGTACTGTATAGTGGGTATTTATGGCACATAAACGTGGAACAAGTCAAAGAGCAAAATTAAAATAACACGCGAACGGTGCTGGGAAAATGATAACTGACAGTGAAAGACGACTCAACCGAAGACAAAAGGAGCAGGTCTTCTTTCCTGCTGATTCAAATCTGCTCCCAGCTTTCAGAGCTGCTCCTTTGCTGTATAAAAACTAATTTTTAACAGACTCCATGACATTAAAAAACCCAAAATGTACTTTTTTTTTGTATTACAGTTAAAAATATAGACTAAAAGTCTGGAACTGAGCAAAATATAAGCAGTGTCTTTACAGAGTTTGGTGAGTTCACCAATAAAACTCAAACAAATATATGCCAACTATATTCACTATACAATACAGCCACAGTCAAACACTATTGACAGGGTGGTCGCTTCCCCTGGTGCTAATGCTTTCCCCACTCCACTCCACTCTGTGATGAAGAGACAAGAATATCCACTCAGGAGTCGAGCGGTGGCAATTTGTCTGGAGGAAAATAAACAGACGGAAAGAAACTGACTTTGGTTGGTAGTCTAGCTCAGATTCCTGGACCTCCGCACAATGCTAAACAAGAAACCTCACTCAAAAGGCCAGTTACACTTGACACCTCCACTAAATTATTCCCTTTTTCACAAGCGAACACTTACAGAGAATGGCTCCCAGCTAGAGGCTTGCGGGAAGTTTAGTTAAAGGCAAAGCCAGTGATGAAAGGGCCCCAAACGGCTTGTGTGTCTTCCCTGCTGGACCCCAGGCAGATTCTTCCTGTACACTGCCTCTCCATGCAGAGTGTCTTGTGCTGCCGGCACATAGCACTGGAGAGTCAAAGACATTCTGTGACCCAGAACGCTTCTGAATAGAAAAAGGGTGAACAGCATAAAGTCCTGGATATACTGCAAGTAAGTTTGGCATAGAGAATATCAAGTGATCAGGGCACCCTTCCCAGCGACTTCATGTCCACAGACTCAAACCTAGCACAGGGTTGGCTTGTCTTGGTCTCTCTTTCTTCAGTGATGTGTGTGTGAGGGTGGGGTGGGGTGGCCGGTGGGGGAGAAAGTCAAATCGTAAGGCAGACTCTGCTGATCCATCCATCCATCCGAGGCCGCGACTGTCACACATGCAGAAAGGCTGCAGGAATGCTTTCCTCCCAGCCGCCAACAACACTGTGGAGAGTCAAGGGTTTGCCAGGAAATTAAGGAGTCAGGCGAAGAAAACTAGGTGCCATTAGAAAAGATTCTCTTCAAATATTGCCAACAAATCACTCTGGAAATTCATGTCAATAGTAGCTGCCATCTGCACAGGGGAAAGAAAAAAAAAGAGAGACATTGTCAACTTTTTAAAAATGCTTGTAGGTATATATGAAGAGGTACATAAATTATGTTATCACATTTTCCAATCTGGCATTTTTTTTTTATCTTACTGAAGTACTAGCAAAATGACACCAGTAACAAAATCTATCAATTTTACAGGGAAACAAGTTTACCAGTCCCTGAATATTTTATACACACACACACAAACACACTGCTTACGTGAAATTTCTGGTCCACAGATTAGAAAGTAATAGTTAATAAATGAATAATAGCTTTTTACTATTCAACTAAGGCATATGCCTCCATAGGACCATAAGGAGATACAAACTCTCCCATTTCTGATGAAATTAGAAAAGAAGAACAGGTTGCTTATCTTTAACCATGTTTCTGAAGTGGACATCTGTGAAATTGCACATATGGGTCTTTCGCGTATGCGGAGATAGTTTCAGAAATCTCCAGAAGTTCTGAAGTGCAACATTTGGTGGTAGCCCCACCCATTTGTGAATATCCAGCGGCTCCTCTGTGATGACAACTATCTTGGATAGCAGTGGCTCTCAAAGTGACTTGTTCAAGGTGGAATCAGGTATCAAACAGGGATGTGTTATTGCTATCGGACTGATGGCAAGCTATTTAACCTCAGCAGACTGAAATACAAAACCAAGGTGACAACAACATAGAACTCCAATATGCTGATGACAATGTGGTCTGTTCTCATTCAGAAGATCTACAAGCCACTCTAAACACCTTTGTAGAAGCCTTTGAGAAGCTTGGCCTCTCATTGAACATCGAGAAAACCAAAGTGCTATTTCAACAGGCACCAATCTATCCCTCTGCAGAGCCAGAAATCCAGCTTAATGGTGTAATGTTAGAAAATGTTGGCTATTTCCGTCACCTTGGCAGCCACCTCTCCACAAAAGTCAATACTGACACTGAAATACAACACTGTCTGCTCTCTGTGAGTGCAGCATTTTCCGAATGAAGCAGGGAGTGTTTGAGGATTGGGGCATTCATAGGAAGACCAAGATGCTTGTTTGTAAAACTATTGTCCTCCCAACCCTGTTATATTCCTATGAAACATGGACTGCCTACAGACATCACACTCAACTTCTGAAATGATTCCATCAGTGTTGCCTCCGAAAAATCCTGCAAATCTCTTGAGAAGACAGACAGACAAATGTCAGCATGCTGGGAGAAGCAAAGATCACCAGCATTGAAGCAATGATCCTCCATAAACTTCGCTGGACTGGCTACGTTGTCTGAATGCCCAGTTATTGTCTCCAAAGCAGTTACTATACTCTCAACTCAAGAACGGAAAACGGAATGTTGGTGGACAGGAAAAGAAATTTAAAGATAGGCTTAAAGCCAACCTTAAAAACTCTGGCATAGACATCAAGAATTGGGAAGCCCTGGCCCTTGAGCATTCTAACTGGAGGTCAGCTGTTACCAACAATGCTGTGGAATTCGAAGAGGCACAAATGGAGGGCGAAAAGGGAGAAACATGTCAAGAGGAAGGCGTATCAAGCCAACCGGGACCGGGACCACCTTCCACCTGGAAATGATATCCTCACTGTGGCAGAACATGCTGATCAAGAATAGGTCTCTACAGTCACCTACAGACCCACCGCCAAGACCCTACACTTGGAAGGCAGTCAGATTCAGACATGGGTGATTACTGATGACTGTCAAAATGTTGCACTTAAAAGCTTCTAGAGTTCTGAAACCATCTGTGTATGTACCAAAGACACATATGTGTGATTTTACAGAGACCACAGGGAATTTTATTTTTGCAGGTTCTTTCTATTATCTTATATACTAGATGCTAACAATTCCATAAAAACCATGTAATCTGTCCAAAACACATCTTAAAATGTGATGTTCATTATGAAACAGGAAGAGAAAAAGGAGGAAGACATACACATGCAGAGGTGGTGAGGAAAACCAGAAAACAGTAACATTGTTTCAATTAACATGTCATTTGACATCTAGTTCTAGAAGAGACCCCCCTCGATGCTATCTGTCTTGTTTCACAAATGCTTTTCTTCCTTTGGCTAAAGAAAAATCAAATGGACTATCTTCTCTCTTCTCCTGTATTTTAAAAGGATCTGGATTTTAATTTATCTAATTTATATTGAGAAAGGTACACATTATTTATTACCAATTTAATGCAGAAACCTGGGCAAGCTTAGGAGTCCACTGAATTCAATGGCACTTATCCAAAGATAACTTTATATACTTAAGCCTACTCTTAGACAGCTTGGGAATCTCTTGTCACAAGAGTAAGCAAATGCCCTGTTGCGGCAAAAACAGTAATTTCTCATTTAGCCTCCCCATGCACACCCCAACTCTCCCTCACTTACTGCCTCTCTGCGCCTTCGTTCCTGCTCTCGTTTTCTGAGCATCTCCCTCTGTTGGTCCAGCATGGACTGAGAAGCGTGGGGCTGAGAGCTCTGCGCTTGAGGAGCGGAGGCTGCGGCTGACACCTGCGGCGGGGGCTGGGGCTGCTGTGGTGGGGGTGGCGGGGGTGGCTGATGCTGGGGCTGTTGCTGCTGCTGTTGCTGCTGCTGCTGCTCCTGGCGCCGCCGGACTTCTTCATGAACTCTGCGAGCTTGCTCCAGTGCATCCTCCTCTTCACGGCTCCTGTTCAAAATCAGAAGCACCACTGAATCCACCAAGTGATCCCTGAATCCATGTCAGAGCATCAAGGAAATCACTGACACCACTGAGCAAATGAAGACTTCTGGACACTTGGTTAATAGTGAACATGCTTAACAAGTAAGTTTAAAAACACAGACAGGATTTCTTTTGCGTCTATACCTGTTGAAACTATGCTTGCAAAATTGTCTTGTTATGGACTTTGTTGAGCCATTACTGCTGGTCCAACAAGTCATGCAATATTTTGGGGGGACTTGAGAGGCAAGTGTTCTAGAAATAGAAAGCTTCACATTCTTAAGCTGAACTAGATTGCTAGTTAAAATGTCCAATGGCCCACTGTCCTTCTTGAACAATCCTGGAAATGAAAAGAGCTCTCACATTAATGACTGGAAAACCTTCATAATGAAAGCATTATTTCAGTTGCAGTGAGTATGTCCCCCTGTCATCAGGAAGATAGGTTCTTTATCAGCAGCATGGCCAAACATTAACAGCTATCTAGTAGCAAAACAAAGATTATTTTGGGTGAAGTAAGCCCTACTAGATAGTTTATACTTCAGTGTGGGAAATCAAGGGTTACAGAGAAAGCTGGGAAGGGACTGAGGGAGTAAACCACTCTTTTAGCAACTTGCTTCTCCTGTTCTCATACCTGTTAGAGCAGGAGATAGGACTTGTCTCTACAGTTCCATTTCCTTTGTTTTTATCCCACATTAATCCTGGGATCCATCTCTGAGTTGCCTTGTCTGAGGGATTCACTCCATTATCCTGCTATAGTGTTTGGAGCGTTGGCCCTGGGATAGCCCATGCATAAGGTATTGCTTAGGAAACCAAGTCAGCCACTTACTTTGAAAGGACACTGGAACTCATCATTTAAAAACAGTGCCTATAATGGAAAGTTGAGAAAAGTGCCCACCCGCAGGACACAGGTTCCTCACCTCATTCGCTCCTGCTCCCGCCGCTGCCGCTCCTTCTCCTTCTCCGCTTGCTCCGCCTGAGCTTTCAAAGCCTTCTCTCTCTCTTCCTTTTCCCGTGCTGCCCTCCTGAAGTGCTCAAAGCTGTCACTGCTTGATTTCGCCGTAGAGGATGGTGCAGCGGGATGCTTTTGCACTAAACTTGCCCAGGAGCCCATATTCTTTATCTTCAGGTCCTGTGGAGAAAAAAGGGCAGACTGAGCGCTGAAGTGGTGGTATGGTTGGCAAATGAAACAGAAGGGCAAACGAACCACTCCTTTTGAGTTTCCTACTGCATACAGGTAACAAAATTTAAACTGGGTGATCTGATAAAAAAAAGTCCTTCTGTCTTACTGAGGTCAGAAGGAGTTTGCAATTATTATTATTGAAAGCCTGGTTCAAAACAGAAATAAGAGGGGTAAATTGTGCTCAAGTGGTGTAAGAGAGGAAACTTAGAGTTTCCCTACCAGAAAATTCTTAAGTTGATTTTTTAGGGTGAAGATTAGGGACAATGTCATTTTGATCATGGAAACTAAAAGATTTCCAAAAGCATCATAAGGAAAAGTTTGTAGAGGCATTACTCCTCCACAAGTTTACTGGAGGCAAATGCCAATTTAAAGAGATCCATGTATAGACTGATTTGCAATGGACAGATTCTCAAAGGCAAATTGGAGTAGTAAAAACAACATGAGAAGTCAGTCAACTGACTGTATGACGCAGAAAAGTTCTGGCTAAGAAGAGCTCAACCTGTTCTCATTTTCACAGCATTTTCATCCCAATTCCCATCATCTAACTTACAGCACAATTGCCAGCACATGACAGCTATTTTTCCTAAGTCTTTGCTAAGACACAGGAATATTGTTTTGATTTGGTCGCAAGAGAGCTGGTATTAATTTACTGGATTTTTAAAGCCACTGTATAGCCTAATATTGCTGCATTCTGCAGCTGCACAGGGGGGAGGAAATCTGATAAGAAACACCCGTTTTGCTCATCTCATACCGGGGAGGTGCTTTCAATGAGAATATGCGGTCTTTAGGTAAGCAAAACAAAAGATGCTGAACTAAAAAGTTCTCTTTCTGACAGGAAACAATATTTAGGAGGAATAATACCAATGTAATACACATTACAAAATGACATTTCCCAGGGTTAGGTGCATGTTACTTTTCCAGATGTGCTTGGTTATAATATCACCTTTTTAGGGGCAACGGGTGTTTTTGGTTCCTGCTTCTGTCTCTCTTTTTCTTGGACTCCTGGTGGAGCATTTTGCTCTGAGGGTCTTATAACAGGTCGTCCACCATCCACTGGCTTCATTTCTGTTCCTATAACAACAAATATGTAAGTCAACAAAAACAGAAAAGTAGTCTTAGGGAATGGGCTAATCCACCATTCTCAAGATTGTTTGAAAAGAAAGAGATGAGAGATATTTATTTATTTATTTATTTTCTTCATTTTTATACCGCATTTTTCAGCCCTTAGCAGGCTGAATATAAGCAATAAGATATAAGCAATTTCTCAGCTGTTACTCACGCTGCTGGATATGCGCAGGTGGCTTGATGCTCTCTGGGTGCTTTGGAGGATCTTGCCGCAAGGCTGGACTGAAAGTCTCATTTCGAATGACTGGCGACTGCATCTTTTCCTCTTTTACCATAGGCTGCGACTGAACTACAGAAGCTGCCCTCAGTTCCTGCCAAGGTCAGATAGCAAAGCCAAGTCAATGATCATTTCCTCAAATAGTATTCCTTGCATTTAGCCCATTCTTCTCCCCAATGTCCCAGTTCCACATCTTGTGTCTAACAAAAGACCTGTGTTCTCAATACCCAAGAATACTGAAAAACATTTTTATGCCCATATGCAACCTGGGAACTTGAGAGAAAAAGTCCCCTGACATCCATAATGTCCTTTTACCTGTTTTTTTGGCTGGACATTTGGTTGAGGCGGAGACTGGTGTGACAGCCCCTGGAACTGTGGCATCTGTGGGGAATGCATCATGAGAGGGGAAGGCGCTTCTCTCAAGTGACCTGGAACAATTCAGCACCAGTCAGTCACTTTTGCAGGACAGTTAATTGAAAACAGCCAATCACAGATTTACAAGGTGTGTGGGGGGAGGGGGATGATCCTGTGACCTCCAGCTGATGTCCCACCCAAAACATATGGCAGTGGCAAGAAGGTGGGCTTCTTTATGTTATCAGTTTCCCATCAGAAAAATACCTTTGCTTTCTACTATGACCAAAAGGCTCAGTATGAAATGATGTTCTTTTTTCTTAAACTCCACTTTATAGCTCAGTTTATGTTGTTGGATTACACAAGGCATAACTCCTGGAAATACTGGTTCCATTTGGAAAAACTGAAGTTCTTTTTAAAAGATTTCTTTTGGGAGGGGAAACTGAGTAAGATAAAACTTATAAACTTATTGTACTGCCTTGACAAATTTATTAGTACACACAATTGTATTATTTTGTACATTTTTTACCTTTATACTTCATTCTTACACAGATTTACCCAAGATGTTTCTGCGTGAATCTAAATTTCATCTCCTTCCTCATTGGCAGAGGTCAGTTATCATGTAGAATTTGTAATATTCTTTTTTTGTAGGTTCTTGTAGGTTTTTTTCGGGCTATAGGGCCATGTTCTAGAGGCATTTCTCCTGACGTTTCACCTGCATCTATGGCAAGCATCCTCAGAGGTAGTGAGGTCTGTTGGAAATAGGAAAATGGGTTTATATATCTGTGAAATGACTGGGGTGGGGCAAAGAGCTCTCTGCTGAAGCTAGAGAGCTCTTTGCCGCACCCCAGTCATTCCACAGATATATAAACCCATTTTCCTATTTCCAACAGACCTCACTACCTCTGAGGATGCTTGTCATAGATGCAGGCGAAACGTCAGGAGAAATGCCTCTAGAACATGGCCCTATAGCCCAAAAAAACCTACAAGAACCTAGTGATTCCAGCCATGAAAGCCTTCGACAATACACTTCTTTTTTTGTACTTACAAGTTTTTTTTAAAGTTCCTGCCTCTGACAATGAGAAACAAACTAGGTAACAGAGGGTCTGTATCAGTTATTTGAGGGTAAGAGTTACAGATACAAGATACTAGTTTTAAGCTTCCCTCATCCTAAATGCTTGGGACCAGAAGTGTTTCATATTTTGGATTGTTTTGGAATACAGGTAACTTAGTTTATGGATATAGTCAGATAAAGACGTTCGAGAATGAGAATGGCTACAATAAGATAAAGATGTTAGAGCCCCACATTGTCCCACCCATGGGAGAAAAGCGGGAGAAAAATAAACAAATGGTAATAAATAATAATAATAATATTGTTGTGTGTCTTCAAATAATTTATGGCCTATGATGACAATTCTTGGTAAAATTTGCCACTGCCTTCTTCTAAGGCTGAGACAGCCCAAGTTCACTGAGTGGGATTCCATAATTGAGCAGGGATTCAAATCCTGTGTCTCCAGAGGTGTAGTCCTACGCTCAAATTGCTGTTCAATATAATCAAGCGATGTTTCTACTTCTGTGTGATTGCTTACCAGTTGAGTAGAGGTCTGGCTTGTGATGTCTCGGTGATTGATGATGCTGGATGACCTGTTGGGGCTTTGGCGGCTGTTGAGGTGGCGGCTGCGGCTGCTGTGGGGGGAGATGCTGCTGTGGAGGGGGCTGAGGCTGAGGCATGTGGGGCGCAAACTGCATGGGCTGCATATGTACTGGCCTCGGCTGCGGTTGGTGCTGTAACTGCTGCACTGGAGGATGAGGGGAAGGCTGCAAGGACGGCTGAGGCTGTGACTGGACCTTCACTGAAGGGAGGAGAGAAGTCTGTGGCTGCGCTTTCTGCAGCTGCTGCAGGTACAGCTGCATCTGGCTGTTACTGAGTGGCAGGGTGTGATGAGGCGCAGGAGGTTCTTCATCCTCGAGCAGCACTTGGGGGGGCTGGGGGAGTGGGGGCTGAGGGAGCATGGGCTGCTGGTTAAGGGCTGGCGAAACTGCAGGGGGTCGAGAAGGTTTAAGGGGGAGCGCTGCAGCTCGATTGCTGGGTCTTGAGGGCTGCTGAGGCAGAGCATTGTGCAAAGCTGGAAAAGAGAAAGAAGCAATATATGGTATCAAAGGCTGTGCCACAGAAACAATATTATTATTAGATATTAAGGCCAATCTATTGAAGTAGCTGAGAAAAAGATGTCCAAGTTTGTGGTAAAATGAAATGAACTACTGCTTCATATTTCAGGTGGTTGATAACAATTTAAAATCTCCTCCAGTTAAAATGCTTAAGAGGATTTTAAAAATATTGTTTTAAAGCACTCTGAGAGAAAAAAATCCAGCCTAGCCTGCTCCTTCTTGTGGTAGTTCTACTTACAAGGGAAAACAATACTATTCACTTGTAAAAGGTAAAACCATTCTACCACCTTAGAACTCCATCCCACTCTTCTGCATGTGTGGACCAAGCCCAAGGGATATAAAACTGGGAAAGTGGTATCTTTCAAGGTACCAACATTTCTGGGATATATCAGGAATCATTTTAATAAGGGAGCTCTTTGTAATTTTCATTTTTGGAATTCCTATGTGAGCAAAGCTCTGATCAACAGAAGATACTTTCTTTGCTCTTCTGTAGCAAATCTAGGAGAAATGAAATCATGCAGAGCACAGCTCTCTACACATTAAAATATGCTTCTGACCGTTTCCTGTATCAATCCTTCTCCTCTCCAAAAGAATGAATCCCATGGTGTCACTGAAATAAAAGATTATTCAGACACTAATCCTTCAAAACTCTAATGGACCATTTCAGACTTTTGGTGTTGGTCACTGACCATAGTATATGTGTGTGTGTATGCATATGCATTTCAGACTTAAACACAGTTTAGAACTCACTGTCTCTCTCTTAAAGTGAATACCTACTTAGATTGAATTAGTTCACAATTACATACAAAATAGGGAATTGTGGTTTAATGTCATTTTGTTTGTTTATTTATTTGCCCCATTTAGACTCTGCCTTTTTCTACCCTGAAGGGGACTCAAGGCGGCTTACATATAGGCAATTATTCAATGCCTTAGAACACATACAATTCAAATAAACATCAAAATTAATACACATTAAACATTTAAAAACATTACATTCGATATTAAAACCACACCATCCACAATCGTTTTCCAAGGCCATTCCAGGGTCATTTCACATATTCAATATCTATTATTAGACTGCACTATTCTTCATGAGCTTGATCCCAAAGCCACGTTTTCACTTTCCTTCTGAAGGCCAGGAGGGAGAGGGCTGATCTAATGTCACTGGGGAGGGAGTTCCACAGCCGAGGGGCCACACTGAGAAGGCCCAGTTTTTAACCAGTATTTCAATCAATAGTCAATCAGTGGATTAAGATCCTATTCAATAAACAAATATTAAACTACAGTTGCTTATTTTGGATGCAATTGGGAACTGCAACATAATCAGGGTTAAAGCTAGCTATGATTTAGCAAGCTGGAAATGCTGCGCCCACATGCCTCTCTGTTTTTAATACTTGAAATCAAACTAATACTTGATTAGTAGTACTTTGAGCTACCCTGGTGCTCAAAAAAACATTCTGAATGGCTGATCTGATGGTTCAAGTATTAAGACTGATATATTCAAGTTACTCAACAACTACTCACCTGGAGGAGACACAACCGTATGTTGATTCAAATGAGGAGGAGTGCTGTGCTCAGGCTGCTGAGGAATATGGGGCGGCATCTCTGGTGGAGGAAGCTGCATAATAGGTTGAGTGAAATGAGAGATACTGTCGAACATGTTCCCTGGGAGCGGATGCTCCATAACTGGGATCTGCGCTGGAACAAAAGCTGGAGGAGAGGACTTGATTGAAGCAACTGTTTGTGGAGGGACAGCTGTGGATGGCGGTGGTAGCTGTTGCGGTTGTAACTGCTGTTGCGGTGGAGGCTGCGGCTGCGGCTGCTGCGCTTGTTGATGGTGATGGTGGTGATGCTAAAGTAACAAAAAGATTTCTTAAATAACAAAGGAAACTGAGGCTCTTCTGCATAGCAATGAAAAGCCTCTTCTCTCCCCCCCCCCCCCCCCAAATTTCCTGTCAATTGTTCTCTTTCCTCACTTCTTCGTGCAAGTCTAACACTCAACTAAATCATTGTAACAGAGTAAAGGGGGCAAAGTGTGGCTCATAGGTCACATACAGCCTCCCAGGATCATTTTTTGTCTGGGGTGGGGGATGGGGGCGTTCCAACACCTTTTCATCTTCATAGTCAACTTTAAACAGGAAGTGAAATGCAAGTCATCACCCCCTCTTTTCTTGTTATTATAAAAGCTCTCTCCTGAGACTAAAACCATGGTAAAATGATCCCACATTCCCAGAGGGCAATTGAATGTAAAAAAAAATGTTTTCGCTTCTGTTTTGGTGACCCTCCAAAGTTTCTGTGGGATGGGGGACTTATCTCATTCACTAGCCTTCAATTGGTGTCCACACTTAAGACAGGGAAAAGTGGGTGAGGGGCAAGGAATGTGGTAGAATGATGCACTCCCAGGCAACTTTCTACATACACAAAAAAATCCTTTTTTTGATATTGATCCTGTTTGTAAAAACAGGCCACTGATATTCCATTACAGAATGACCCCTGTATCCATGGGACTGGTATCCAGTTTCATTTATGCACATATGTCAAAATATGTCTTCTCTTGGCAATCTCTAGAATCTCCAGCATGGCAGCATCTCATTCTTGAACCAGAAGCCCTTCATTTCAGTAGGTTTCATTATTTATCCATGGTTGCACATATCAGCACAAAGTCCAGGAGCATATCCCTTGTGAATACTGGAGCAGGACTATCCATATTTTTATACATTATCCTCCTTAGTAGATGTGTCACAGAACAAAATACAGGCGGGGCGGGATGTTACAAGTTAATTTTTTTGCACATAACCATTTACCCGTAGCTAAACTAACTTGGGGGGGAAATTCAAGTCCTGAAGCATGGGGGAGGCCTTGACCTTTTGGCCTCTGCTCAGTCACACCAAACTGTTTGGGCCATCAAGTAGACTCGAACCAGCACCTCTTTCTGTGAAGAACTGACTTAAGCCTACTTCCTCTCTTTTCAAAAAGCAAAAACTGCAAAAATATACAAATTACTCACTTTTTTCTGTTCTCGTCCAGTATGTCCTTTTTTCTTAAGTTTAGGTGGAATTTCTGTAGGAAAAAGCAACACCAAATTACTGATTTCGCACTATATTTGAGCAGACATTGCACAGGGATTACCTGGTATTCTGATTCAAGGACACAACACTAATAGTTCTGGCATCTGTAGAAAACTCTGCCTGGTGGTCTAGCCCACCTCTTTTACTTTGGAACTCAAGGATTTCCTCACATTACGCTTAGAAATTAAATGCTCAAATGATCTGTTTTATTAAGAAGCTGTTCCAATGTACGCAAATTGTTGAAGCAAAGCCTCAAAGAAAGCAGGCAACACCTAGACTTAGCTGGTCTCTTCCATCATCCCCCCCGACTACTTAGTTCCTCCAAATAATTTTCAACTACCACTCATACAATTTTCTACTATTGGCTATTTAATCTAAGGCTGCTGGGAGTTGTAGTTCAACAAATGCTGAATGCTTGAGGGACAAATTACTCCCACCTCTCACTGAGTTGCCAGCACACATTTTATCTCACCTTTCCTTCAAATCTGCTTCCAAATATTAAGCAGAACAAAAACAGGAAATTGTGCTGAATTAATAGCATCTTGGCTCACTAGTTCAGGTGATGAAGAATACTCCAAGTTTTCTCTAGGGATTTAGCTATACCATTTGCTTTAGCTTTATACTGTAGAGTAAAAAGCTCTAGGAATACCATCACATAAATTTCATACCCTGATTTCTTGGTTAAAACTAGATCTTGGTATGAATTCTTTAAAAAAGTAAAGTAAGTAATTAAAAGCTTTTCCATTTTCTACAAAACCGACATTCATGGGATTTTCACAAGCCAAAATACAATTGGATAGGAGGGCACTGCCTTGGTAGATTGACTGACAAATAAATATCTTCTAAAGACTGCACTATGCCTTTCTGGCCGTTGCATTTCAATCATTTCTCAGGTAACCAATTGAAGCTTATCCACAATTCTGCCTTGCTTGATTTAAAAAAAATGCAAAGTACTTAATTGTAAGAACCTCAATATATATAGATTGGGAGACTTTCATATTGAATTTGGTAAGGTAATTTAGATCTACTTCTCTACAACTTCAGAAAGGTTTGGCACAAATCTTTCAAATGACATTGCCAGTACAATGAGATAAAACAACGTATAGAATCTCCTTTACACTAAACATACATTTGAAAAAATACAATATTTTTTTTCCTCAAGCAACAGCAAACGTACTGCATCTTTGTTAATATTCTATCAATCCTGGCTTCACTTGTTTAGTTGCTACATGCTATTATTTTCTTGGAAAAATGTAACCAGCATATCTCTTTCAGTTTGCCTAGTCAGTTGCAAGAATCCTAACGTTTGTGAAGTGTCATGTAAAGTCTGTAAAGTGTCATGTAATTTGCTACTAGAAAACTGCACTTTGTGATTTAAAATTATGGCATTTCCATATTTTTAACTGTGATGTGGAAAGCAGACTTTATTTTTTTATTTGCCCAATTGTATTTGAGAATGTTAACGTGAAAGTTGGCTGCTTTCTTCATTAGAATGAAAAGTGGCACAATCTACAGAATCATGGCCCTGCTTATAAGTTATCTTTCTTAAAGATGCAGGAGCCGGAACATTTTGAGTGCCCATTTTTCAGTTAGAAAACAACACTTCAGTTCTCCAGGTCAATCTGCTTGTATTAAAAAGCACACACTACACAATTCTATGAAGCAGACAAAACAGACATGCACATGTCAACTGTTGGAAAATACAGACCTTAAGTCTCTTTCGGCAATATTATATACTTTTTGTCTTCCTGGGATACATACATATATGTATGTATGTATGTATGTATGTAGAGCTCTGTCATATCCAGAGCTCTAAGACAACTAGAGGCAATAGCTATGGCTTCAAAAGAAGTCTTCTGAAATTCTATTTGAAAGCAACCACTTCTGATTGGCTTATAAGAATGAGTGAAATAGCTTAACCTACCCTTTGTGTGTCAGCTATAAAGGAAGTTACTGCTGGGAACCACAGTGGAGAAGGGTTAGGTGCATGGGCTATGCTTGTAGATATAGCCCACATCCAACTCAGCACACCCCAGTCTATAATTTGAAGGACTGGGTTTCAGAAGCAAGGTGAATAATTGGTCACCTCTGATGTTTTTGTCAGTTCTGAAAGAAGCTATTACATTTTCCAACTTTTTCTGTACTACAGAAAGGTAGAAATCCCCTTCCCTTTTTGCACTAGTAAGTATTAAAGCATCACATATGCAATCTAAGAACAAATCCAGACCTGGCATCCTTCTCAGAAGCACCAGGCACACAATGTGGCCTGCAAAGTTTTTTCAATATAAACGTTTCCTTAAAAATTCTCCACCTTTAAAAATTCTCCACTTATATCATATACTGATATACATATAAGTATATGATCTTCTCAGATCATTTGTACACAAAATGTAGGTGTGATCATCTGCCTGGTACTCCCAATATTAATAAAAAATGTAACTGACCACAATCTTCTATCACGAACATCACTAACATCAGAGTAAGCTGACCTACCTTTCGATACAGTTTTAAAATACAAATATGCTATCAAACTTTAGAATCTTTATGTTGTAAGAAATAAGGCTATTAGAAACAATGGATGTCCTTATGGGATCTGGACAAAGAAAAGGAAACCAGGAAAAAACAGTACGCATGTCTCAGAGCTTGGATAAATGGTTTATTTAGAATACAACTGGTCAGTATTCTTAAATTTGAGCCTTCATATGTGAAAAAAGAAAGCACAATTCTAGGATGTATCCACAGCTCAACTGCAATGTTATTTCATCCATATGGTTGTTATTGAAGATCATGTTGCCATAGTTGTTCCTTCATGGATTTGTATTTTTCTTTATTGTGGTAACATCTTACATCAGTTCTGATGCGGGTAATTGCCAAGTGGAAATTCATTCCAGATGACAAATTTGTAGCAAAAAAACAACCTGATTGAATATTTAAACTCTTTGTCGTAATATTATTTGTAGGCAGGTGGCATAATTACTGAATGGAAAATGAAATAATATATTATATTTAGAAGATTCAAAAATTTAGTTAAATGTATACATTGTTGATATGAATATTACTTGTGGTTGTGTATGAATGTTAAATATGATGTTCATGCTGAGCAGAAGTTGAATCAAACAAAACAAGAAGTATGTGTAATACTTTGATAGTTGTTTTTGTTTTATGAGGGGAAAAGATCATTGTGTTTTTAATGGTCTTTGGGATTTTGGGTTGATTTTTGGGGGAGTATTTTTGTTCCATATAGGTAGGATCAAGGGGGAGGGAGGATTGTAGGGTGAGTTATGATGGGACTTTTTGATTTGGAGTTTGTGTGGTGTTTGTTGTTGTCTTTTTAGTGTATAATAAAATGAAGTTTAAAAAATTGCTGATTGAAGGAGTGTTTAAATTGGGTCTCAGAATGGTATTCAGACTTTTCAGGCAAAATTAAAGATTTTTTTTTCATTTAAAAGGATTGAAGCTCAGCCAATATAATGTTTGTAAGTGTGAGAAAATATTTTAATTTAACAACACAGGATCAAATAGCACTTAAAACATGCATGCCAGCATGGTATAGTGCAGTGGTTCTCAACCTTTGGGTCTCCAAGTGTTTTGGCCTATAACTCCCAGAAATCCCAGCCAGTTTACCAGCTGTTAGGATTTCTGGAAGTTGAAGGCCAAAACATCTGGGGGCCCACAGGTTGAGAACCACTGATATAGCAGATTAAGTGCTGGATGAGGACACAAAGGGACCAGGCTTTAAATCCCATGGAAGCCTACTGGGCAACTTTGGGTAAGTGAAGTTACACTTTCTCAGTCTCAGAGGAAGACAAGGGCAAACCTTCTCTGAACAACTTCTGTCAAGAAAACCCCATTATACGGTCATCGTAAGTCAGAAAGGACTTGAGGGCATACAACCACCAGAACAACACAAAATAACCAGCTGTATATTCCTCATACTGTGATCTCTCAGCTCCATGCTTTATTAAGTGCCACACATTCTTTTAGTGTGCAAATAATAACATCATGTTATAAGGCAATGTTGAAAGGGACAAACATTCTTCTAAAGTAGGATTTCTCAACCAGGTATCCTGGGAACCTTAGGGCTCTGAAGCACATTTTTGGGGTTCTGCAAGAGACTGTGATTGAAAAAAAAAGTGGGGTTTGAAGTTGTAACTGGCTCTTTGAACAAGCCTTTGGAAATGCAGCGTAACTGTTAAACATGGAACTATGAAAGAACGAAACATGGAACGGTCTAGACGATGCTATTTGTAATGGTTTTGTATGGATTTTATAATGGTATACTAATTGTTTTTCATTGTATACTATGGACTGTTATGGCACCAAATTGCTGCCAATTTGTAAGCCTCCTTAAGTAACCTTCGGGCTGAGAAAGGCGGGATAGAAATATTGTAAATAAATAAATAAAAGCTATAATCATTTTTTGTGCAAGGGTTCCCCGAGACCTAAAAAATTTAAAAGGTTCCTCCAAACTTGAAAGTTTGAGAAAGGCTGTTCTAGGGTAATGGAAGGAATGTCATCACTGGGAGGGGAGGGGGGGGGGATATTTAAATAATTACTGACATCCCTTTGACCCCGAGTCACATTTTGCCCATGCACTGGTATTGGTGCTTCCACATTTCTTAAGTACACTACGTCTCCCCTAATTAAGTTTAGGAAAATTACAAAGAGCAGTGTTTCATATATTGAATTACATTTTTATATATGCTTACTTCTAATTATATTATTTTTATAATTACTGAAAACTTAATTTGCTCGAGATCCATGGTATGCTCCTCATAGGGAAGAAGAGTCTGGATGCTCAAGCAACACCATGTGCACTTGGGTAATCATAACAAAGGACAAGCCAAGGCAGAATAGGGTATTTTCTTTTTTTATATATGCAAAAATTATACAAATATTTTCACAATGGTACAATAATCTAGGCAAGACAATGCCGAATCCAACATAGAAGTTTTGGATAGTTAATTCTGAATCTGAATGTACTTTCCAATGATATAAATCCATTATTCAGCTGGCCACTAAGTAATTCAAAAGCTCCGCTGCCCACATGGATAGAAATTTGGACTCACTTGCTTTCTAAAGACCTTGACTTGGGTCTAGTGTAGTGTGAGGATGCTTCCACTCATGAAAAGGATCTTAACTGCTCCACCTTCCAGGGTGGAGAACTCTCTGGAAAGGCTTTTCAGGGGGTACAAGTGGCTGCATAAATCCTCCCCACCATGTGTTCCTGAAAGTACCTTCTACACATGTACAAAAGCATTTCAATCCAAGCCTTTTTCCCCTCTCTGCTCATTTAGTCCTGCAGAATGAAAATACATATGAGTTCACTGAGAAAATCATAGCTTTGTCATCACAACCTAGTCCTCCTGTTTTCAGTAACAGAAACTTGGTGTGTTGTTTATTTGCTGGCAGAGCTAATGAGGCTAGCAATGTGAGGAAGGCACAATATAATGCCACAGTGCATTTTGAAAATATTTAGGGTCAAACCAGTCATTTCTTTGAAATGTAAAAAGCAAACACTGATTTTCTTAACAGTAGCAACTGCAAACAATGGCCATATAAAACGTGAGGGATCTTGTTTTTTCAATGTCAGTTTAAAAATTGTTTTAGTTATTATACAACCGGTACATTTTTGTAGCACACCAAATTCTTTATTTTTTATTTTAAAACAAAAATAGAGAAACTATACAATTTTTTTTAAAAGTACTGTGATTACACCACTGTTAAATCATGAGCATGCAGATAAAATATAAAAACAGATTATATAAATTATTGGTAGATTATCGCAAAAGCAAAATAACTAAACAGCTGAATAAAAATGAAGCAGACAGTCAATTCATTACTAAATGCATTTTTGAAGAAGAGCTCACACTTATAGGTAAGAGAAGGTAGTATTACAGTTTTGGTAAAAACATGCAATTTATACATTTTAGCCTAGAAAAAAGGTTCCTTCACAAAAGTTAAAACATGTAACAGGAACAAATGCAAAATGAAAAAAAAAATTAACAACACTAACAAACCAATATGTTTTTAAGAGTCCTGAATGTGGTATTTTTATTTATTCACTTAGTAACGGAGTCTCCATATATACTCCTCATTTACTTAAAATAGTCACATGTGAGGGTACTGTGTTATTAGGAGATGCTGGAATGGAAGATACATTTGGTCTAATTACTTCTGGTCTCATGTGTGATCATAATTTCTTCAGCTATAAAGCCTGCTCAACCCTAATGTGTGCCAGAGCAGATGATTTCACAAAACTCCTCTTGCCCTTAAAAGTCATGAATGAATTTGCTGTAAGACCACATAAAGCTGAAAATTCACATCTTAGATTTGTCAATAAATATTATTTCATTGATTTTATCAAAGAAAGCAGTACCATATTTAAAACAGACTTCCAAGAAGATTGCTATTTTTAAAAGAAGAAATTTAAGTTGCTGGTTCATAGAAGAAAAGAGTAAAATAAAATGCTTAGTAAACATGCTTGGCCCATGCTCCATTATAGATGATCCATTAACTGCTTACCAATCATTATTCTCATATAGGCAGGCTCTCTCATTACCAGACACATCATTTTATAGTTTTCTCATAGTGTGCTCATAACTTTATGCTGAATTAAATTCCACCTTGTGAAAGTCCTGCATAAGCCATGAATGCTCAGAACTTTACACTGACCTGCTTATGGAGCAAAACTATAACAAATCTCTATTTTTAACAGGAATAGAAGTTCTTCCTATACTCCTCCAAATGAGGAAGCTGTCAGCCCTGTCCAAAAGGTAAGAGGAAACAGAATTTCCATCGTCCTGGAACTAGAAGGAATAGATGATCCATGTACATTTGCTATCTTCCCGTAATTCCAATTTTTCAAAAGCGTTCAGACCAGACCGCTAAAATACTTTATTAAAATGCAGAAGAGCAATTTGTCTGTTCACTAGAAGGAATTGTTGAAACAATAAAACCCTGCTGCGCACATATCTTATTTTATAATGACATCATTTAAGATTCTTTTACTCACAGAAAGAGGCAACCCGAGTAATCCCTGCCAGTACATGTAACTTGACCTTCAAAAACTGAAGAATACAAAAAGGCCATCAACAAGGGGCGGGGGGGGGGGGGGGAGACCACTAAAAACAGTAGGGAAAATGATCATTGAGAGAGTTTACGCAAAGAAATATGACACTGCTGTTTTCTAACTAATGTAACATGTTTGGAAAATATATTTGTAATGTAATTTTGAATATATTTTAAACTTGACGAAATATTAAATGTGAGATAAGTCACACGAAAAATATTATGAGATACTGATTTACAAAGAGTGCTCTTATTTTCTTAAAAATAAAAAATAAATGGTATTTATTTAAGAATAGTAAAGTTAATTAAGAACCTGATCTAATTAGAATGGTAAATAGTAGGATGTAATCTGCCTTTTGCTTTGTGAGAGCTAGGCTTATGACAAATATGATACAATCCGTATCATGCGAATCATAGAAACTGAATTTTTATTAATTTGAATATATGTGAGGGAAACCATAAGTGTGTCTAAGGGGAAAATCAAGTTTGTTTTGTCTTTTTTTACACCAAGCAACCAACAAAGAATTAAATTGTCTGATTTTCTCTATTCAAAAGTTCTTCTGGACAGAATAATTTATTCCATAGGAGAAGCCTGGAGCTCATGAAACTGGTGGAAAGATAACTGACTTGCATTTTTAATGTATGTGCTCGTGTCATGTACAATTACCGATCTGATGTAAACATTGTAACTTTGCATTGCACCTAATTTAAATTATACATTTTTTTGCACAAACTTTTTAAAATTCCCAAAGAGATTTAAATGGCAGTTAATTGGCACAAAACAAAACAGATGCCAAATCTTAGAAAAATTTCAATGACAACCTTTCTTTTATACAGTACAAACCTTCTTCAATAGCATAGTAAATACATGACTACCATCCCCATCAAAAGTTGCAAGATTATAAACTCGGTTTACAATCATTTAACTGCAGGAGTTTATGTTTACAGTTGTTAATAACCAACATGACCTCCTAATCCTACTTTTTCAGCTCACCAGTGTTTCAACCAAAGGATTTCTAAGGTGTTGTAGACTGGGGCCCTGTGAAATGATGTCTTCAGTGCTTTCTTGGTTTCGGGGTGCCCTGAGAGAAGGTTGCAGCAGGCCTTGAGGAAGTTCTCTTTAGTAACCTGTTCTCAAGGGATTACAGATCTTATTCTATATAGCTATTGCATCAGTTCTTGGAGTTTAGAGTACAAGAGCAATGCACACAGGGTGAGATGAACAATGGTGTTTGTGTGGGTGTTTGACAGGGAGGCCCAGATTTCTGTGCCATTCTCTACTTAATTTTCTACTTAACGCTGCTATAAATAGATGATGAGGGAGTTCATGCAGTCACTTGCAACAGCTGTGGAACACTTGTGCTTTTGCCAGAGAATACAAAAGATAGCATATCTGCAGCAAGCATAAGGCAGTAGCCCTCTTTGAAGAACTGGATTCACAGATGGTGTTGCCAGGAATGATTTGTCTTCCTGAATCACTCTGAAATTTAATCAAGTTGGATTTCTGGCAAGGGATGGCTTGCACCTTACAGAAGTTGGCAGGAACATTTTTGCTAAGAGCCTCACAAACCTGATCAGAAGGCCTTTAAATTGAGTTTTCTGGGGGAAAGAGGCATCATTCAGGTAGTCAGGGGTTTATCAGAAAATACCCCAGCTGTTACATACAGAACTGGGCAAGAAGTTCAAGAACTCAACAAAGAGAAAGAAAAAAAACTTAAATAAGCAGATAAGGGGATGGCCTACGGTCTTCAGCGTCTCTACACTAATGCACAAAGTATGGGAAAGAAACAAGATGGACCTGAACTCTTAATACAACAAAGCAAATTTGATATAATTGGCATCACTGAAAGCTGGTGGGACAAGTCTCATGATTGGAATGTAGTAATAGAGGGGTATAACCTATTTTGAAATAAAAGACTAAACAGGAAAGGAGGAGGAACATTGTATATCAATGCTGTTTACACCTGTGAGGAGACCCATGACGTAAATCCTAGAAACCAGATTGAGAGTATCTGGGTAAAAATTATGGGGGGGGGGGGGGATGTCATTGTAGGGGTCTACCACAGACCTTCAAGGTAGATAGGGGACCTCTAGATGATATCTTCTTAGAACAAATGACTGCACATTCAGAAAGGCGAGATGTGGCAATAATTGGAAATTTTAACTATCCTGATATTTATTTGATGACAAATTCTGCCAAGTCCAACAAAATCCTCACTTGTCTTGCAGACAATGTCATGGTCCAGAACATGGAAGAGGCAACAAAGGGATCAGCTAGTTTATTAGATCTATTTTAAATAACCGTGGTGGCTGGTAAATGTGGTGTTTGAGGTGGGAGTGACCATCTTCTTCTACAGTTTGTTACACAATGGAAAAAAGCAGTCAAGCATAGTCAGAGACACATACTAGACTTTAAAAGAGGAGTTCATGATGAAACAGAAATTTCTGAAAAGTGAGACACTGGAGGCATCATTTCAGAAGGTTTCAATGAGGAGAAAAAGCAAGAGGTGTCTAAAGAAAACAGAATAGATGTCTAAGAAACTTTCAATTGAGCTAAGATTTTAAAAGCACATGTACAAGAAAAGGGAGAAATATCCAAAGAGGAATTCAAAGAAATAGCCTGCATGTGTTCGGATAAAGTTAGAAATTTAAAGCGCAAAGCCGGCTTAGACTTGCTAGAAAGATTGAAAAGGCAGAACTACCATATTTCACTGCATAATAGTCACATTTCTCCCCCCTTTTCCATCAAAAAGGGGGGGGGGGGTGAAACTATGATGCAAGGAAAAAATATGCCTCTGATGCTCTGATTTCTGTTGTTTTTGAAAAATAAAATAAAATGTCTTACATCCAAAAGGTGGTGGTTGGGATAATGCAGCCACAGACACACAGCTCCTTTTCTGTTTATCTGGTTATTTTTTAATTGCAGAGCTATTTGGGGCTCATTTTCCCTTCCTTCCTTCTCTAAAGGCAGGGCAGTTTAAAAACTATAAAACGGAGGTCTCTGAAACTCTGGTCTTTCCTCTTTTCTCCTAAGAACAACATTCCAGGTTTTGTAAACTGCCCTGCCTCAGAAGGAAGGAGGAGAGAAGAATGGAGCTTCAGAAACCTCCATTTTATAGTTTTTAAACTTGCCTTCGGAAAAAGAAGGAATGAAGGGAAAATCAGTCACAAATGGGGGTGTGACTATTATGTGAGGAAAACAAAAATACAATTTTGGCACCCAAAAAATGAAGGTGCAAGTTTTATGCACTGGAGACTATTATGCAATTAAATGCGGTAATTATAAGAGTCTTTGCCTTAGGCTGCTTCCAAAAAGTTAACAGTGCTAACTTTGGGAATAATGGAGTAGAAGATATGGTAGGGGAAATGCAGCACAGAATAGGTAAAGAGGCACTATAGGGATATCTGTATAATGTAAATTAATTCAAGTCTCCAGGGTTAAACGAACTACATCCAATGGTATTAAAAGACCTGAGGGAAATAATTTCACAACCACTGCTGGATCATGTTTTCTGATGATGAGATGATAGTGAATGGTTATTGTAGTAATTGTTTATTAATTGTGTAATGTGTTAGGTAGTTAACTGTTTTTACATTGTAGCATTGAATTTTTGCTGTTCTTATTTGTTGTAAACCGCTGTGAGTCGCCTTCAGGCTGAGAACAGCGGTATATAAGCAGAGAGTAAATAAATAAATAAACTTCCCCTATTCCTGGAGAACAAGGGAAATTTCAGCAACCGAAGGAGGGCAAATGTTGTCAAGAAGGAAAAAGAGAGAACCCAATTACAAAAAAATCTGTAAGCACTTATAAAGGAATGCCATACTCACAAAAGGAAAACATGAATTGATTAAAAACAAGTCATCCAAACAAAACGTATCTCATTTTTGGATAGAGTTACAAGTTTGGTAGATGATGGGAATGCTGTGGATGTAGCATATCTAAATTTCATGAGGCCTTTCACAAGGTTCCCCACAACATTATCGCAATATTATCACATTATAATGCCTCAATTTAAAAAGAAATGTTGGGATTTTGTATATAAAAATTTAAAGACAAAACTTGGGAAGCCTTTCTGATGTGCATCAAAAATGGATAACTCTCACCAAATCACCAAGTTCCTTATTAAAAAGCAGCAAATTTTAGGCAGAATTTCTGAGCATTTTTGAACAAGAAAGAGGAGAATTTTTAAAAAATCAACAATTAATATACCACTCTGGGTTGTATCCTTTATAGACATTAAGCTCACTGCTGAGTTGGTATAAATAGATAAATTAATCAATTCCTATTTACAAATAATGCCAGCAAAGCTTATTACTTAATACTAAAGTAAAACATCAAGCTTTCTCAATTTTAAAAAAGAGAACTCAAAACTAAAATGAACGTTATTAAGAAACTGAGCTTATATGTAGTAAAAATTGTGATAATTCCAGTATTAAATTCAACTGAACAAGAAAAAGCTTGTACAGACAAAACCCGCAAAACATAAATATGAGCACTCACCCTGTAAGCAATCAGAGACTAAATATCACTTTCTAGTATCAGTGTCCTGTTAATATGAGCAATGGCATTTAAAAATATTGATATACAGGCAGTATACCCAATATACAAACAACTCATAGTTAAGAACAGGTGGTGAGACAACAGGAAGTGAGAGAAATCTACCCCTCAAAAGGGAAATTCACTCCTGAAAAAAATTGTCATGGGAGAAAGGTGTCTCCACTGAAGCTTTCCACAACAAGTCATTTTTTTTCAAAATCCAATTGTCATAGGGACACAATGTGCGGTGAAATCTTCTGATCAGGGGCACAGACAGAAAAACAAACCCCCACAGAGATGTTAATCCTTCCCTGGAGTATTGAAAGTTTGCTTGCGTGCACACGCACACATACACATATATATATCTGCAGTTACACTTTAAAAAGAGCATACAAATTCAACTTAAGGACAAATCTACAGAACTTATCTTGTTCCTAACTTGAGGCCTGCTTGTATGTTACAAAACTAATAGAAATATATTTACCAAAGCCATGCTGTTAATTAAAATGCTTGGATCACACACAGGCAGTATGTATCTTTACACTTGTGTTACAGAAACCTAAATTTACAGTTGAAATTTTAAAAGAAACTGTTACTGAAATTCATGGTAGTCTGAGAAATGAAGGAGGGAGGAAGGAATCCGAAAAATTAGAAAATAAATTGAAAATGTCAAGTATCACAGCCAGGTATTTTATCCTAGTAAATCCCAGGATTCAAAAATTCCAAGAAGACAGACCTGGGAAAGCTATCTCTCCACTACCCTGAGAAATCTCTGGAACTTTTCCTCATGTAACGAGGATATCAGAAATAAGATCCTTACACTATGGATCCTATTTCTGCGATGTGGGATAGTGGACACTTCCCTGGTACAATATCGTCCCAGGGATGAGTTCCCTTTTGCAAAACATTTGGGTATGATGTAATCTGTGTAAGAGGAGTCTGCAACTCCCTGCCATATTTGTAATACCTACTTATTAATTTTACAATATTTGTCCCTGTCACTAAGTACATCAAAAAGAAATAAGTAAATACTATTGCTGGATCAAAAAGAACCAGAAGAAAGGTCACTTTCAACTTGAAAAAATATCACATACATATGTAAACTGCAGTGATAGTTTATCAAAGAATACTGCACCTAGCCTTCTGAATTATATGAAGCCTCTGTAAAAGCTCTCAAAATAGACAGGAAAAAAATCAATCTCTCCCAATGTTAATTTAAAATGACTGAAAACATTTCTGTTTGTTTTTCAAGAATACTATTATTTCAATGTCTCTTTTTCCTAATACTAATATTTTTACTTAATGGCAAATCAGCTATATTTGTGGATTAAAAAGTTATTATTTCCTATCAGTGAAATAAGATGTTGCTTCCTCTCCATTAAGTGAATCTAAACCACAAGACTGATAAAGTATCACAGCACAAATTAAAGTGGTCAAACCATGCTAAATACAGTTCAATGCATCTGAATAATCAGATGTAAAGCTTCCATTATATTGTTTTGTCCCAAATGGGTAAGCTTGACATACAGAAGCCATATACACTACTTTTAATACTAATACAAAAAATGGAAAAGAAAAAATAAGAAGACGAAGCCAGTACTAAAAACATATTTATTCATACAGGAAACAGGTATAGGACTGAGTCTTTAAATAATCTGCATCTAACCTGTTTCTGAATCTTCACTGTCGGAGGAGCTGGACTCACTGGTGCTCTCAGACTCTGAGGAGGAGAACCCCTTCATTTTAGAGGAACCAGCAATTACATCCACTTTCTCTGCTGCAACAAGATAATAGCACAATATTGTCATTGGACAACAATATAACGCAGAATCCATTCTTGTGCTATGCACTACTCCCACTAAACACTATGGTCAGCTACTTCCCCTCAAATTGATGCATACTGATGCATTTGAACTTTCAGAAGGCAGAGAAACCATGCTGCCCTGCTCTTATTCCCTGTCCCGCTCCAAACTTCAATAAAGCCAGGTAAAGGAGAGCTGCTCTTATTAATGCAAAATGAAAGGGAATGTATTACTAATAACCATCTAAACTCATACTTATGTATTTCTCAAATGGTTTGGCAATTATGTACCAGCTTTCTGATGCCAACCAACATAAAATCTTTCTTTTTTTCCATGCATCTTTTAGAAAATTTTATTCATGTTTATAAAGAAGTAGTAAATTATTACTACATAAACTTTTTAACATTTCAAATAATATAAAGTAATATTGTTAATTGCTTTACAAATTACCATCATATACAGTTTTGGAATTCTTTTTACATCTGAAGAAGTTTGTGTGTCTACTCAGGATGAGGTTTATGAATGAAAGCGATGTGCATCGATTTAACAAAGCAGTTAAAACAGATTATAACAAGGTATAAGATTCAAGTAAAACAGCAGCATGGCATACTTTTATAGTTGTTTGAAGTAGTGTTGTCTTAAGCAGAGGAAGGCTATGACCCAATGGCCAATACCATGGACCATTAAGATGAAGTCCAGTGAATACATCTAACACACCTGATCCTTTGTTATTAATCTAATTCATCATTTGCTGGAAGTCCAGATCAAGGACTCTTTCTCCTTGCATGAGTTTATGGTGCCTGAATACTAACACATTTCCCCATCCCTATACAGAGGTAAGTAATTTAGTAAACATCGCTGGAATGCCCTGAGCTTGAAAGGTACCTTGGGGTTTCCTCTTTTTCCGTAAACAAGATGTTACATATCTCTCCAGCTCCCGCAACGTGGATGCCTTTAATGTCTCAAAGTCAATTTCAATCTCATCAGGATTGGAGTTTTTGAGAGAGGGTTCTCTTGACTGGATGATATGGACAACCCGGCCTAGTTTTTCACCAGGGAGCTTGTTAATGTCCAGGCTCAATTGTCTTTTTTCCTCGTAAGACATTGGCTTACATTTCTCCTCCTCCTCAGATTCATAAACAGGAGGTGGCTTGGCATTCTTCACAGTCACGGGCTCCTTCTTACTACTTTAAAGAACAATTACAATGTGTTATTGTTAAGAAACATAATACAGCTAAGATTCCTAATAGGAAAAATACTTTTCATGAACGACTTTTAATAGTTCTTAGTACTGTATACTGCATTCTGCAATATAACATAAACTTGTGTATCATAATCTGAGTGTTCAGGAAATCTATAAATCCTATCTTAGCTTAATCTTAGATTTACTAGATGGCCTTGGAAGAGTCATCATTTCATACCATAATTAAACTGTGATTTGCAGAAAATATTTTTCAAATGTTTAGTGCATTTGGTATACATAATCTTGGTAATTCTTACCACAGAATTACCAAGATAATGTGTGTGAAATGCAGTGAACATATTTACTGTTTGAACAAATTCATAGCACAGCCAAACTGACCAAAGGAAAGAATGAATCTGGTATCAAGAAGACTGGATCTACACTGCCAAATAATGCAGTTTGTACTGTATTATATTTTCAGTGTAAACTCATACAATGCAGTTCAAGAATTTACACATCATTTCACACCATTTTGACCCCATAGTAATTCGTGTTTGAAAACAGTCTATCAGATTTATTAACAATTCTTGGATTTTTATTTATTAGGACTTGACTTAGCATTTAAAACAAGGCTAATATAGTCATAATCAGAGTGCATGTACTCCTCTAAAATCTTGGCTCTCAATTTACAACCTATTTCTAAGCTTGATATATTATAAAAAAGGTAAAGGTAGTCCCCTGACATTAAGTCCAGTCATGTCTGACTCTGGGGTGTGGTGCTCATCTCCATTTTTAAGCCGAAGAGCCAGTGTTGTCCGTAGACACCTCCAAGGTCATGTGGCCGGCATGACTGCATGGAGCGCCGTTACCTTCCCGCCGGAGCGGTACCTATTGATCTACTCACATTTGCATGTTTTCGAACTGCTAGGTTGGCAGAAGCTAGGGCTGACAGCGGAAGCTCACGCCGCTCCCCGGAATCGAACCTGCGACCTTTCGATCAACAAGCTCAGCAGCTCAGTGCTTTAACCCACTGCGCCACCGGGGGCTCCCTTGATATATTATAATTGTTTAGTAAACAGAGATTCTTAGCATCCTGTATCTTTTGCATACCTTATGACTTTTCTCTATGGGGTTAAAATTCAAGTTCAGTTCAGGCAATAAAATAAAAACACAGTAATTTACATATGGGCTCTATAGATAGAGTATCCCTTATTTGAAATATTTTGAATTTTGGAATACCTATATTTGCATAAATATACATATTGAGATATCTTGGAGATGAGGTCCTAGTCCAAACAAAAACATAACTTATGTTTCATATACATCTTATACATTTTTTTAGTATTTCATTTTCGGGATTTCTGGATAAGGAATGCTCAATCTATATATCATTTTGGGATATACAACAAACTATTGGCCTCAGAAGTTCATTTGAAGTTTTGTAAGAAAAAAATTATTTAAGTCAGCGTCTAGTTCAGAGAGGCTGAGCTGTTTAGAATGAGTATCAAACTAAATCTAACAAGTTAACAAGCTAAATAGGACAAGCTAACTATGGCAATTAGACATTACTAGTTTTAAGCAAACACAACCCTATGAGTAAGATGCAAACACAATCCTGTGAGTAAGATGCAAAGCAGGGAATATGTAGAAGTAGCAGTGTACTTCAAGTTTTAAAACAGCATTCTTATTTGTATTATGTCAAATTTACAATGCATTCAAATTTTGGAAAGTTTAAAACCCTTGAGAAATAGCTGTGATGTACACGAGAAAAGCAGCAATTTACCTATGGGACTCTGCATTACTGCCACCATGTCTACTCTGTTAAAAATGATATGAACAGTATAATGCGAGATTTACTTAAGCATCATTATGCTTTGCAGTGCCACTTTCATGTTGTCATCTGATGCATCATTTCTAATATATTAAACCAATATTTTCCGACTATAGTTTCTCCCTCAAATCAGAACATTATCTTGCTGAGAACAAAACCAAGTCATTTCTCTTAAGTAGCCTTTCCATACAGCTGCAGACATACAAAAAGCTAATATTATTATGTATTGGGAGATACAATGACGGCTGAATCACAAGATCAGATAAAGAAGAAAACAAGAATTCCTCTTCAAAATAGCTACTGATGGGCCTAGGTGATATAAAAATGCTTACACTTACAGAATGAAAAGAAGGAAACAAATGGAATGTCAGTAACAGAAATGTGTTTGCTTTTCTTCTGGCTGCTAGTGCTTCTAAATTCTATTTGATAAATTGGTATATACTGTATTTCATCACATAATAGTTGCATTTTATCTCCTTTGAGGGAAAGGGGGATACAACTATTTTACGATTTATTTTTTTGCAGCTACTTGGCTTCCCTTGGCTGTCAGCCAATGGAAACCCTATAGCTGCAAGGCATCCCATGTGCCTGCCAGTGAGATCCAGAAGGGTACCTTGGCCAAAGCAGCCCTCTGGAACTCAGAGGAGGCAAACCAGCTGCTGAACCTCTCCCCCCAGACTGCCTCTCCCCTCTGAACTTTGGCCAAGGCAACCCTCCAATGACGACTATTATGGGATAAAATATGGTAGTTTACTGCTGTGGGAGGACAGAGCAGAGGTTGCAAAGTACATTACATACAAGTGAACAATCAGATAGCTCCAGAATATGATCTACTGGTGGCAGTTTTCTTGCATATGTTCTGCTAAAAAAAATGGTCTGAGGTGATTAAACTGCGGCACGCTATCTTCCTAACTATGTGAGAGGATATCTTATTTCATCAATGGGATTACTCTTTTTGATTAAAAGTCTTTTCTAATGCTTTCCAAAAGGTAGCATTTAGTATTTATTGAGTCCTGAAGAGGGTTGTGAAGAGGCTGATAGAATCTCAAGATTAAGGAGTTACAGTGGAATACTATGCCCTTCCTGCTGAGGGCATTTGCCATTGAAGGAGCTACTCTGTGCACTGCCAGAGTCAAGATAATGGTAAGATAATGTAGTCTAGACACCAGTTTCACACTCCACTGGTCAGGTGATAGAGAGTTCTACTAATACATAGTTTGCATGTTGATGTAGTTCATTGCTACCCAGACAATCGTGCCCAAAAGAAATAATAGGGAAACATAGGTGCCTTAGAAGGTTTATGTTTGCTGTGTATTGACATGGAATGATGTTAAATGGAGCATGGTAAAACAATGTAAGGAGACTCATAATTGGAGGATTGTCAAGGAAGTAAGTGGGAAAATGGTATCTGGCAGGCTGTGAAGAGGTGAGGAAAAACCACAACTCAAGACGGCAAAATCAGAGCTGCACCACTGGAACTATGAAACCAGCAGCTTATAGAACAACTTTCTTTTCCTTATTCCTCTGTTGCTTCCCTATTTCTGTGCTGTGAGAGACAATAGTGCTGTATCAGTTGTTTCTTTGACAGTGGCAGAACCCACTTAATACACTGGGTCCATTTAGTCCTTGACTGAAGATATTCAAGAATCCTTTTCATCTGTGAAAAGTGAGCTTCCTCACTGAAAGCTCCTTGCTGACATTCAACATGGTCTCTCATCGGGAAGCACCTTCTTCAATTAAATTTGCTCCCTGAGAGGATTTCAACATTGAATGCACTGTACAGTAAGTACTACCTCTGAGCAATCATAGATATATTTATGCTGGAAACAGGTTAACTTTACATGTCATCTGAAGTAATCAAAAAGCCAACAGACCTTCATTCTGTGCATTTAGCAACTGCTGAATATATAATATTGTTCAGGCAACTATCTTTGGCTGTCACTGAAAGGGTGCAATCTGTTATTTCATTAATCTGTATTGTAATTTTAGAGTGGGTGGCGGCATTAAGCTATTTTCAAGTGCCTAAATGGCTTGAATAGCTTTGGGTACAAAGCACCAAAAGTTACAAGAGGCACACAGAAAGGGGACCATGCTGATGGCATGAGAAGTTCTCGAGTCATGTTCTCTGCATTTTGAGACAAGAGGATTTAAAGTTTATTTATTTATTTACGGCATTTATATGCCGCCCTTCTCACTCCAAAGGGGACTCAGAGCGGTTGATGGAATTTTTTAAAATGACCATAGAGCTGGGCAAACAACTGAAACAAATTTATGGGAAAAGATGTAAGTACAAATGCCCAATATAAGAACTCTGTTCAAGGCCAGACATAATGAAAAATAAAACAACTCATAAGTGACTGGAAGTCCATTTCGGGTTTGGAAACAGTGCAAAGAGGGCTACGTTTGATTCAGAAAGTGGTCTGCCTCTCCTAACTGCATATTTCTCTGAGAGGCAATCTAACTCCCTATTTTACTAGGAAAGGGAGGTCCAGAGGAATTGTATGAGCAAGTGACACAACTACAAAAAGGATGTATTGTACTGACTGCTGTTGTACATAGCTGAACTAAGGAAAGATGTGCCACGATGCTGGCACCACTCTTGTTCTGCAGACCACACAAATCAAACATATATGATAAACTGTCAAGTATGCATGCACGCGCACGCGCACAAGCAAATACATATATAGATGTGGAAGATGGCTAACCTTGAGTTGCTATTGTTGCCATTATTCTTCTTGGCCTTTTTAGGTAGTGGATCCTTGGTTTTATTTTTCTTGTTTTCTTCTACTTCGTCCTTCTTTTTGTGCTTTTCTTTTTTCTTTTCTTTCTTGTCTTTTTCTTTTTTCTTTGGTTTGTTCTGTTGTGGCTGGGACAGAGCAGCCAACTGCTCATGCACTGCTTTAAGCTAAGGAGCAAACATATAGATCAATATATTTTTGTTCTGATCTCCTTTGCTCAGTCTTGGTTTTACTCTCACTGCATCCCCTCTTTGTATGATGACCACTCTTGCTTTAGTGTACAATGCAATGGTTCTTAGCAAAGAATTGTGGTTGCATAACATGGCCACCAATACCTCATTAGCAATGCGTTCATAACAACAACAACAACAACAACAATAAGAAGAAGAACATCATCTGCTACTACTTTATTTCTAGATCTCCCTCTCCCCCCAGAGGTACTCAGGGCGGTTATAGACTTTCCACTCCTCAACATTAAAATAGTGACATCAAGGATAAGGACACACAATTTATAGAATTATAGAGTTGGAAGAGGCCTCCTGGGTGATCAGGTCAAACCTCCTGCTCAAAGCAGGATTATCAGCTATGCTGAAAAACATGCATGCTTTTTTTCTTTTGGACGCAACAAGAAAATGTTTGGCCTGTAATCATTTCTGTTTTTTGTGTTTTAAAAAAATATTTTAATTTACTTTTGAATGATGGGGTGTACAACATATTTAAAAACTGCAATGGTGTATATAGATGATTTTTTCTAATACATACATTTGGTCAAAAGAGCCAAACAGACACAAGGCTGAAAGCCAGAGTGAAGCAAATAACTAGACAAAAGATTATATATTTCAAAGCAGAAAGCCCAAACTTTTTACTTGTTCCTGAAGTTCTGCTAGTCGTTGAGCTCGCTCTTCTTCAGAATCATCTGATGAACTGTCACTATCAGAGGAACTGTCACTGCTGCTATCGCTGGATGAAGGTGGCGGCACTTTGGGTGGGGGCTGCACCGCTACTGGAGAGGAAGCTGGAATCACAGGTTCTTCGGGTTCATCTGGCATTTTAGCAAAACGCATTTCAAATACATCCTAGGGGGAAATGCAATATATCAATATGTTACATATATTCCACAGTATCACCCATAGAAACCTGCGTACAGTCCGCAGAGAGGCAAGATTTTCAAAAGTTTTTAAGGTCAGTTTCCTACAGATAGAACTAGAAATTTAGGGAGAAACAGAAAAAAATCAGTATTACCTTCCTTTTCTCCTTGAAAGTCACTTTGTTACTTTAGGAGCATAAAATGTATTCTGTATACAATACTTGTTTTGGCACAAAATTTCAAATGTTGGTATATTAAAAATAGTTTATTCAGAAAATAGTTACAAATTGAATCTTTTTTTAAAAAATGTTACTTTTTGTTTACAAATGGAGCTGTGAGGTCCGAAATTGTATATAATCTCTTTGGCTTTGCCAGTTTATTAAGAAATCCCCCCCAAAAGCAAACAAACAATAAAAACAAGTAATTAACATTTTAGTAATACAAAGAAAAATATTTCACTTTCTTTAGTCCCCCATAGTATCAAGGAGGCATAAAATACCCATTCTCATAAAAAGAACAGTGAAAAGAAAACCAAGACCAGGAACTACCATGATTGTACATACTTTTAACCATGACTTCCTACTACATACTTCTAAGGAACATTTTAGGGTATTAAATATGTGCATATAGTTCCTTAAGTACTTTATTTTTCATTCTAGAAGAACAGATTCCAGAATTCATTTTCTTTAATTTCTCCTTTTTTTGATACAAAAAAAGGAAGTATTTTAAGAAACCAGGAAAAAAATACTACCCCTTCTCCACTTAAGATATTCCTGGCTTTTCCTCCTGGGCCATCTCTGACTGTCAACAACACATAATTACTAGAAGAAAGCAGACTCATTCACTGTCTCTTCAAATGCAAACTCAAAAAAAAGTCTAGAAATATATTATGGTCAACCAATAAAGTTCTCAGGTGGAACAATAGTAATACATTTTCCATCCCTCCCTTTGTAAGTTGTGTCTGTCTAAAAGAGGCTTATATTTGAAAGATTAAATTCTTATTTTGACTAATGGAATTAGGCTCCCACCGTACAAAATGTTTTAAGTCAGTTTAAAATTCCAAATAACAATGTATATTCACATTTAAAATTTTGATAGTATAAATTTAAAACAGAAAATGATATATTTTGATTACCTGCAATTTTCGAGCCATTGCAACCACCTCATGGTCAGGAGGGTTATACTTGTAACAATTGGAAAACATTAATCGGACATCAGCTGCAAATTCCTGAGCATCTCTGTAATCCCGATTCTCTAGTTTAGACTGGAGACATTTAAAAAATGAAAGACCTCTGTCATTAACAGTGCAAGCACATTAAATAAAGAATTAAACTTGGGGTTCTACTGCATTTATCGATTTAATCTCGATTCTACTGCGTAAGCTTGATTCCTTCTGCGGCCTTACTTTAGACCTGTGTGCTGTACCTTAAATGAATTACTCTAAGGACAACATTTCTCAGTCTAGTGTCCTCTAGATCATTGTTTCTTAAACTATGGATCCTGATTCCAAATGGGGGCTCCTTAGCTCAATGTTGGAATAGTAAAAGGTTTCTGAATGACACCTGGTGACTGTTTTAGATATTTACATTAATCTATTAACAACCTCTAGCCTTTACAGTGGACTCTGTAGAAAAGAGGAAAGGGGCCTGTGGAAAGTGGATTATATCCCTGATGTCTTGCAGATAGGAAAGAAACCCTTCTTAGCTCTTTTGCTTGTCAAAAGAGAGTTCAGTGCCACATTATCTAAATGCAATGGCCAGGCTGATGTTTTCTTCCCTATTCTGATCTATGTTTACAACAACACAAAAGAAACAGAGAGTTTTTTTTTCACTTGTTGCCTGTGTAAATTTACAAACACATTATAGTCAATGAAATCCAATTGAGAATTACACTAGAAAAATGATTAGATGAGGAATAAGAGATGTTAATGTGGAGGAAATGGTTTGTCTGTGCCACCATGTGATCTGCGTCAGAAAGGGAGAATGCAGGTGGAAGGTCCAGCTGAATCAGGAGACAAATAGCTGTAAAATTTGAATAGCTACATATAAAAGTCTTGACACCCTGTGAATGGGTAAGGTAACTATTATTTCTATGTCTATGCAAAAAAAGAGTAAAAGTTGAAAGATAAACAACAACATGGTTGCAGAGTACTTAAATTACTTAGAAATCCACTTCTTAAAATAAGCATTGTGTAATTTATTTATTTATTTATTTACTTTACTTGTATACTGCTGTTCTCAGCCCAAAGGCGACTCACAGCGGTTCACAACCAACAAAACAGCAGAAATTCAATGTCAGATATAAAACAGTTAACAATCCCGCGCAGCACACAATTAATAAACACTTATTGCAATAACTAATCACTATCATCTCATCCACAAAAACATAATCCAAACTCGTCAACCATTTTCCGTTCCTATGTTCATTACCAATTATTGCACTAGTTATTCGAATGCCTGCTCAAACAACGAGGTCTTAACGTTTTTACGGAATACCATTAGAGATGGTGCTAGCCTAATGTCCGTGGGAAGGGCGTTCCACAGCCGAGGGGCCACCACCGAGAAGGCCCTATCTCTCGTCCCCGCCAGCCGTGCTTGAGAAGCAGGAGGGATCAAGAGCAGGGCCTCCCCGGAAAATCTCAAACCTCTGGTGGGTTCATAGGCAGAGATGCGGTCGGATAGGTAACTTGGGCCGGAACCGTTTAGGGCTTTAAAGGCCAACGCCAGCACTTTGAATTGAGCCCAGTAGCAAATCGGTAGCCAGTGGAGTTGGCGCATCAGGGGGGTTGTATGCTCCCTGCGCTCCGCTCCTGTTAAAATCATGGCTGCCGAGCGTTGGACAAGTTGGAGCTTCCGAGCTGTCTTCAAAGGCAACCCCACGTAGAGAGCGTTGCAGTAGTCTAAACGGGATGTAACCAGAGCGTGGACTACCGTGGCCAAGTCAAACTTCCCAAGATACGGGCGCAGCTGGCGCACAAGCTTTAACTGTGCAAATGCTCCCCTGGTCACCGCCGAAACCTGGGGTTCCAGGCTCAGCGATGAGTCCAGGGTCACACCCAAGCTGCGAACCTGCGTCTTCAGGGGAAGTGTGACCCCATCCAACACAGGCTGTAACCCTATGCCCTGTTCGGCCTTGCGACTGACCAGGAGTACCTCTGTCTTGTCTGGTTCAATTTCAATTTGTTCGCCCTCATCCAGACCGTCACAGCGGCCAAGCACCGGTTCAGGACCTGGACAGCCTCCTTAGTAGCAGGTGGAAAGGAGTGACAGAGTTGGACATCATCCGCGTACAGATGACACCGTACCCCGAAACTCCGGATGATCTCCCCCAGCGGCTTCATGTAGATGTTAAACAACATGGGAGACAATATTGAGCCCTGAGGAACCCCACAAGACAATGGTTGTGGCGTTGAACATGTGTCTCCCAGTAACACCTTCTGAGAACGACCCTCCAAGAATGACCGGAGCCACTGCAAAACAGTACCTCCAAGACCCATCCCTGCGAGGCGTCCCAGAAGGATACCGTGGTCGACGGTATCGAAGGCCGCTGAGAGGTCCAGCAGCACCAACAGGGACACACTCCCCCTGTCGAGCTCCCGGCGCAGATCATCCACTAAGGCGACCAAGGCTATCTCGGTACCATGTCCCGGCCTAAAGCCAGACTGTGCCGGATCTATATAATCCGTGTCTACCAAGAATACCTGGAGTTGTTAGGCCACCACACGTTCCAGGACTTTGCCCAAAAAGGGGAGTTTGGAAACTGGCCGATAGTTGTCGAATTTAGTGGAGTCCAGTGATGGTTTTTTCAACAGCGGTTTTATTATAGCTTGTTTTAAGCTTGCTGGAATCTTGCCTTCCCGAAGGGAGGCATTAACCTCCCCCTCTGGCCTCCTTTAGAAGCCAGGATGGGCAGGGGTCCAGGATGCATGTGGTTGGCCTCATTCCTCCAAGTATCTTGTCCACATCCTCGGGTTTCACCAATTGAAATGAATCCATCAAAACTGGACAAGCAGGTGCTCGTGTTACATCCTCAGAGACTGCCATTAACATGGTTTCCAGACCAGAACGGATCAAAGCGACTTTGTCTGCAAAGAACTGAGCAAAAGCTTCATTTATTTATTTATTTATTTATTTATTTATTTATTTACAGTTCTTATATTCCGCCCTTCTCACCCCGCAGGGGACTCAGGGCGGATTACAGTAAACACATATATGGCAAACATTCAATGCCAGTTTGACAAACAACATTTAACAGACAAAGGCTATTTAACTTTTTTTTTTCTGGCCGCCAGGGGAGCTGCTGCTTTTCATCGTCCATCAACGCCACCGATGAAGTTCTTCCGCATTCCACATTCCCCGGAGTCTTCTTTCTTTATGGCCTCATAAATTAGTTAAATTTAGCCTCCCACACAAGGTGGTCCCTTATTTTCCTACTTGACAGATGCAACTATCTTTCGGGTTGCAAAGGTCGACAATGGGCTACACAATGGCTGGACACCCACTCCAGCCCGGGCTGGCTTTGAACTCATGACCTTTTGGTCAGAGTGATCTTAATGCAGCTGACACTCAGCCAGCTGCGCCACAATCCCGGTGCTTCACAGCGAGAAGACGAATTGTCAGGGTTCCCACCTTGGGTGGTGGGATTTAAAAGGCCTCTGACAATTCGAAACAGCTCTGCCGGACGGTTCTTTGCAGACGCAATAGTGGCCGCAAAGACGACCTTCTTTGCGGCTTTTATTGCTGCGGCATATGCCCTTAGAAAGGACACAAACCGTGTTCGATTTGGCTCGCTCGGATCCGAACGCCACACACTCTCTAGTTCCCTCTTCCTTCGCTTCATCGCTGCCAGCTCCTTGGTAAACCAGGGAGTTGGTTTAGCTCGGCTACTTGAGAGGGGACGTTCCGGAGCGATCGTGTCAATTGCCCTAGTCACCTCCCCATTCCAGAGAGCGACCAGGGCCTCGACAGGATCACCTACCGAGGCGGCGGGAAACTCCCCAAGAGCCATCAGGAATCCGTTCGGATCCATAAGCCTCCTGGGGCGGACCAACTTAATGGGTCCTCCACCTCTGCAGAGGTTAGGGGGTGCAGTGAGCCTAAATCTGACCAGGAAGTGGTCGGTCCATGGCAACGGAGAGATGGTCAACTCCTCAACACCGCCACCTTCCTCCCATACCTGGCAGAAGACCAAATCCAATGTATGTCCTGCACTGTGAGTGAGGCCAGATACTTGTTGGGACAGCCCCATGGTTGCCATGGCAGACATGAAGTCCTGAGCCGCTCCTGAAAGGGCCGCCTCGGCATGGACATTGAAGTCCCCCAGCACAAGGAGCCGCTGGGTTTCCAATGCCAGGCTCGAGACCACCCCCGCTAGCTCAGGTAAGGAGACTGTAGTGCAGCGAGGTGGACGGTACACTAACAGAATTCCTATTCTTTCCCGGTCACCCAATCTCAAGTGGACGCATTCAAAATTTGTTGACTGCGGGATGGGGCTCCTGGTCAGAGGGATGGAATCCCTATAGAACACTGCAACCCCGCCTCCCTGCCCTCCGGATCTTGGCTGGTGCTGCACGGAAAAACCTGGCGGGCAATGCTGGGTCAAATTCACGCCTCCAGCTTCATCCAACCAGGTCTCCGTAATGCACGCCAGATCTGCCCGTTCATCCAGGATTAAATCCTAGATGAAAGTTGTTTTCCCATTGACAGATCTGGCATTCAGCAGCACCACCTTCAATTCAGAGGGATCGCCATCCTGGTTACACCAGTTTACCATGTCAGGAGGCCGGTTTGGAATTACTAATGTTGTTACACAGTCCCTAGGCCGAATTAATGGTCTCCTTTTCCCGCATCTCCCCTTCCCCACCACCACTTCTATGGGGGCCCTTCGGCTGGCGGAACACTTGCAATAATATTTTATTGCTAATTTTGATCTGGATTCCTCCATGTTTGTAAAGTTTTGTTTAATCTTGGAATGCATTTAGCAGAAAAAAAGATGATACGGCCTTTTTGTAGTTTTCAGCTTATGTTCCTTTGAACTACAACTGTTTCTGTTGATTTTCTGCTGCTCCACATGATGGTGCAGCATCTTCTATTCACCAGAGTTTTAAAATAATGTTTACGCTCACGCTCCTCTTGCTTCTCCAGCTGCAGGTCTTAGAAATGTCTAGGGCTACTGCACATTACTTAGTCCTTCTCCAAAGGCCAAACATTTGAGAAGTTGTCTTACAGTAAAGACAATATTGTTGTTATTTGTCATTAAATCGGCTTTCCCTTATGACAATCAGAGACCTCAAACACAGCCTACTATTAATAGCCCTTCTAAGATCATGCAAACTCAGAGGCATGAACCCATGAACTTTGGATGTGACCTTCCCCTTTTCCTACCACATCTCCCTTTACCATTCTTAACTGTTTCCAGTGAGTTATGTCATCTGTATGATACGTCCAAAGTTATGAGAGTCCCAGTTTGACTATTTTGACTTCCAATGAGAATTCAGGTTTGATTTGGTCTCAGGCCCATTGACAGATCTTTCTGGCAGACCACAATATCTGTAGAACCTTCCTCCAGTACCACTTTTGAAAATGAGTACTTCCATAACCATACATAGAAATTATAGCAGACATTGGTCACTTTTGTAAAGTACTAATTCATGTCATTTGTATAGCAAAAAAAAAAAAAAAGATACTTTGAAATTCCTACAGAACATCTTCTGAATACAGAATGTTCAGGCTTGTGCAACTTTTTTATTAAGTAACATCCATATTATCCCTTTGACCAATATGCACACGTTTTTACATCCAACTACCAATACAGTTTTTCCTCTGGTGAATATAACTACAAATAAAAACAACATGACATAACTTCTATAAACAGTGTGAGGCAGCATAACTTCCTTTTTTAAAATGCACGCCAGTCAGTCAGTTGAAGACGTAGCGGAACGCTAGTGGTCTCGTTTGAGAGGCGAGAGTATAAAGTTTTGTTCTGACACAGTTCAGTTGCTATAATGCGTTGGAACAGTGAGGAGCGTGCTTTTGCCATTGAGGCCTACTTTTCGAGCGGATTTGGAGTGGCCGGCCCGCTCTCCAGATTTGGCCCCTTGTGATTTTTTTCTATGGGGTTTTTTGAAATCCCGTGTTTATGTGAACCGTCCAAGGACCCTACATGATTTGAAGACCAACATCCAGGAAGAAATTGCCCACATAACGCCTGCTATGCTGGCAAGAATAATGACAAATGCCAGAAATCGGTTTACTCAGTGTATGGAGAATGGGAGACATCACCTACCTAATTTGATCTTCACAACTATGTAAAACAAAACTTTAGGTATGCGCCTACATTATATTAAAAAATTCTGATTCATACAATGGGTTTTATTAAGTTTTGAAAAAAGGAAGTTATGCCGCCTCACCCTGTAGTATCAGAAAATACACATTACACATCAAATATAACAGATATATGCGGCACCCCAATACCAAAGCAATATTATAAATGAAAGAAACGTCCTCATATTCAATAAATCACCATGCCAAACAACACTTACTTTAATTGTGCTCAGATCCATGGGATGTTTAATGATATCACGATAATCATGAAGTCCAAGTGCTTCTACATCCACAGGTTTGTAGAAGGGCCAAGCGTAGGCTGCGTGCTTCTTAGCAAACATCTCTTTTATGATACCGCTACAATACTTTAATTGCTCTGATACTTTGTTACTGCTACTTTTTTCTACCACGTGCTGCTGAGAGTCTGGAACATCCTTTTTTGGAGGTTTCACAGGTCGGCTTTCCCTTCGTGGACCTGCCTTGGCAGGCTTCGGTTCTGCAGGCAATGATGAGGGCTCGTGGACTGGATCTATTGTTGTTGGGGTAGTAGTGTCTGCTTTCCTCTTCACGCCTTTTTTTGTCTGCAAAAGCAAACAAACCATCTCTGTAAACTTTTGTTCATTTATGGGCAATACGTGTCCCACAGAATTCATAGCAGACATCGTATACAAGACAAAACTGAATAATAAAGATTACACATAAACTTCATTATGTGAATGCCAATAATACATTTTAAAGAAAGCTATCTAACCTATATACCAAACACCAATACAATAAGCATTATGAAAATTGGTGTAGAGTGTGCTAATGTCAGTCAGAAAATGGGACCTCACAGTGTTTGAAAAGAGGAGCCATACAAATTAACACCAAGGAGCAGGAAACAAAATACCTGAGGTAAAGTGATAACAAACAAAAAGAGTGAAAGAGAATGTTAAGTGCAATGCGGATGACAAAAGGAAAAGAAACACTAAGAAAAACAACTGAACAATGTCAATCTGTTGGTGGAGAGGGAGAAAAAGAGGCGACAGTAGCTTGGTGGGCCAAGACATGTATGGTATGTGGGAAGGGTGGGGTTTACTCAGATCTAGAAGATTTTGAATGATATCTCTGAGCAGGCATCAAACTCATTTGGAAGCGGCACAGATATCACCAAGAAGAATATTCTATTGTCCAAAACAGGGGTTCCCACACTTTTTAAACCGGGGGCCGGATTACTGTCCCCCAGACCATTGGAGGGCCGGACAATAGTTTTTTTACAAAAAAAAATGACCAAATTCTATGCACATTGCTGTAGAGAAATGTTTATTATAGAGTGTTTAATGTACTGTGTTTAAACTGTATTTAGGGTTTACATTAGTTGCTATGGCCTAACTGTAAGAGATAGGTTGCCATGGTAACAAGGCCTCAGAGGAGGTGGGCGGAGTTTAAGGAATAAAAGGTTTGAAAGCGACAGTTAATATTCAGTCCGGTGGATGAGACCCGGGGAAGAGGATCAGAGTCAGTTAGGGCTCTGGGTTGTGAAGCTGTGAGAATTCAGTTAGTTCTTAGGATTTGTGAATATTTCTTCAGCAAGAGAGCTGAAGGTGTTACCTTGTTAGATTGCTTAGGTTAAAAGAATCTAACAGAAGGGGTTTTAAGGATCGCCAGTAAGGAAAGACTGGTGATCAGTGGTTTGATCCGAGTATAGGACAAACAGTGTGGAATATTCACAATAGGGAACTCTGAAGTAATAAAAGCACTTCACTAAAGAAGGAGTTTATAGAATTGTAACATCAGAAGCTTGAATGTATCTCAAACCAACCATTTTGTAACATCAAGCCTTGTGCCAAGTTCAAATTCTCAAAACTGCAACAATTACGTTCTGTTAACAATAAAACTTGTTCTCTTTGTATTTCAAACCTGCCTCCTCCATTGCTTTTATGCTTGGTGCATTCCACACTACCAACGTCACCTCACAACACAACTAAGGATAAACAGAGACATAAACCAGCGTCTCTAAACATATTGGTGGCAGCTTAATTGATATCTAAAAGAAGGTTCCTTACAAATATTGTTGGCATCAAGGAAAATTAGTACTTCCTCACATTCAGTGGAAATAGTACTTCTTTACATAATTTGGTGCCAGCAGCTGGGAGGCTTCGTTACAATTGCACATGTCTTATTTTGCTACTGTTATTAATCGTAATGTAAATATCTGATATGCACGATGTATTTTATTGTTACAATCTGAACATAAAGCATAGTGATGAATCACAAAAACAATATGTAATATACATTGTGAAATATTTATTTCTAATTACAAATAAATGAAATTTTGATTTCAAGCATGTCACAGCATGGGTAACAGTCTTAATATAACAGCAGGGAATCCATGAATATGTTGACTGTTCAGCCCTCAGTGAGGACAAAACTACATAATTTGTTTATAACTTGGGGACTGCCTGTCCAGGTTGGGTCACAGGGGTCACAGAGATGACTGTACAGAAGAATAATATCTGGCAAAGTCAATGAAAGATTAAATGTCTCTGACCTGGAATGCTAAGCAGGGCCAGTTCTGGTTAGTATTTGGATGGGAAGCCACAAATGAATAGCAGGTGCTCTATTTCAGAGAAAGAAACTGACAAAACTATTTTTGAGCATTTCCTCTCAAAGAAAACCCTATTAAATTCATGGGGCCGCCATAAATAAAAGGAGAACACACACCCAACCATGGGCTTTGGAAAGCAATATAGGAGTACATAGAAAAAGATAGCTTTAGCAATTCTGAAAATAAAATAGTTCCAATGAAAATGAGGAAAGAAATAATATTTTATGTCGTTTTGAAAGTGGTTTTTTGGAATATGTAAGCATGAGTCCCCTTTCAGGGGGAGAAGGGCAGGGTATAAATATAGGAAATAAATCTATATAAATAAAAATGTAATGTTCATTGGTGGGATTAACAGAAATCAAAAACCACTGGACACTTAACAACCCAATGTATGTCCTTCATTCAAAAAAAATTATTTTGACATTTGGGAGTTGTAGCTCCTGGGATTTATAATCAAAGAACATTCTGAACCCCCCCCCCCCCCCGCTAATGATGGAATGGAGCCAAATACTGGAAGGGTTTGGTGGGCAGTGTCCTTTGGTTTTGGAGTTGTAGTTTACCTACATCCAGAGATCACTGTGGACTCAAACAAGGATGGATTTGGACCAAACTTGGCACAAATACTCAATATGCCCAAATGTGGACACTGGTGGAGTTTGGGGGAAATAGACCTTGACATTTGGGAATTGTAGTTACTGTGATTTATAGTTCACCTATAATCAAAGAGCATTCTGAACGATGGAATGGAACCAAACTTGGCACACAGTTCTCCCCTGACTAACAGAAAATACTGGAAGGGTTTGGTGGGCAGTGTCCTTTGGTTTTGGAGTTGTAGTTTACCTACATCCAGAGATCACTGTGGACTCAAACAATGTTGGATCTGGACCAAACTTGGCCAGACCAGGCTTCTCCCTTTTTCCTTCCTTCCCCTTGCCCCTTTCTCTTCCCTTCCCCTTCCTTCTTTCCCTTCCTTCTCCTTTCCTCTCCCTCCTTCACTCCCTTCCTTTCCTTCCTTCTTCCTTCTCTCCGTGGGGACACCGGGCCATGCGCCGCCTCCGCTTGTCTCCTGGCGCGGCTGGGAGGGAAGCAAGCGGCGTCTCGTGGCCACGGAGAACAAGGGAGCACAGCAGAAGAAGATCCGCGGCCCTCATGAGGTGCCTCCTGTTCCCCTCCCAGCCGCGGCAGGAGAACAAGCGGAGGTGGCGCCGGGTGGGCGTGGCCAGGCAGCGCTGGCTTCCCCGGGCCGGCATCCGGGGGGAGAGAAGGAAGGAAGGAAGAAGGAAAGGAAAGGAAGGAAGGAGGGAGGGGAAAGGAGAAGGAAGGGGAAGGGGAGAGAAAGGGGGAAGGGGAAGGAAGGAAAGAAAGAAAGAGGGAGAAGCCTGGTCCGGCGCGACCCCGCCTGAAGCCGCTCCGGAGGGAGAGAGAGAAACGGCAAGGGGCTTTGCGCCAGACCAGGCGGGCCGGATAAATGCCCTTGGCGGGCCGTATGCGGCCCGCGGGCCTGAGTTTGGGGACCCCTGATCTAAAACTATATAATATGACCTATATTTCTCTTTATGAAAATGATGTCTACTTTCAATTAAATATCATGTTTTTTCAACTGGGCTTATTCATGAGGAAGTAAACTTTGAACTGAAGCTTTAAAAAAAAAAAACACCCTATTACTTAAAAGTGACTGATTTAAAATCTGACTTATTGAAGAGCTCCATTAATGGAATAATGATTTTTCCAAAAATTGTTTCAACTTGACATAGTTGTTTGAGCAAGCGTTTACAAATGCAGAGTAACTGACATAGGAATTGGAATCACTTGACAATGGAACTGGACAATGTTCTTAACTAGGAGACGCTACTGATGTTGGTTTTATTGTTTCTGTTGTGGTTTTATATTGTTTTTAATGTTTAATTTGTATTTTGATATTATGTATACTGACTTGTTGTAAACTGCCTTGAGTTGCCGATAGGGTGAGAAAGGTGGTATACAAATATAGTAAATAAATAATAAATAAATAAACCTGACTATTGACAAGATCAACAATAAACCAGTACTATAGAGAATTCACACAACTCAACTGCTATAGTTATAACACAAATATCTAGAAATGTTTGTGGGTATAGCATAAATATGAGCTGCCAAAACTAAAACCTTTTCTTTTTGTTATTATATTCAGTAGAGGCTCACTTATCCAACATAAACGGGCCAGTAGAACGTTGGATAAGCAAAAATGTTGGATAATAAGGAGGGATTAAGGAAAAGCCTATTAAACGTTAAATTACATTGTAATTTTACAAATTAAGCACCAAAACAGCATGTTTTACAACAAATCGATACAAAAAGCAGTTCAATACATGGTAATATGTAGTAATTACTGTATTTACAAATTTAGCACCAAAACATCTTAATGTATTGAAACGGCTGTGGACCCGGGTAGGAGGCAAACTGCACTGCATAATACAGAACGTTGGATGAGCGAAGGTTGGATAAGTGAGACTCTACTGTACTGTATTTTGCTATATTGCAGCAGATTATTTTTGTTACACTTCGGAAATTGTAACAAATTGCCCAGAGAGACATAAATAAACACTGTTTTTTCCTCAAACTGCTCTCAACAATACATAAACCGGCATGGATTGGAAGCTTGTATTAAGTTTTAGCATCAAAAATGTTAAATTTAGCAATTAAATGTATCATAACAGTTATTGATCAATTATTTTATGCTTTGTATGGCATAAGCCTCAACTTATATACCTATGTAATACATATTCCCTCCTAGAGCACAGGAACTGTAATGCACAATTGCATATTTCCATGTTCTACTCACCTTCATGGGCTGTGCAGCTGTTGGGATTATTGGTGGGTGAGTCTGAATAGGCTGGGGGGCAGAAGCTGGAGGAGGGGGAGGGGGAGGAGGAGGGGGAGGAGGAGGTGGCGCAGGAGGCTGGGGAGGCACCACCGTCATTACTGGTGCCTGGACAATAAGGTCGGGGGTCATAGAAGGAAAGGAATGAGTTGTTTGAGCAGGCTGAGGATTCTGTTGCGGAGCTGGAGTCTGTGGTGGGGATGAAGCTTGAGTTGTGTTCTGTACCGCTGAAGCTCCTGCCTTGGCTGTAACTGAGACAACAGAGATAATGTCACATTCTGTACATGAATGTACAGAATATGTATAAAAACAAACTTTTCAGAGCAAGATTCTACAATATAAGCCACTCAAAGTGCTCTGATTAATAGTAAGGAAACACCAACATCATTTCCCATCAACATATTCTGTACTGACTGAATCAAGTGTTATTCCAGTAACTAATAACATTAATTGTGATTTTATTACTATTGCTTGTGTGGCATCTAATGATTGCTGATTGTAAGACATATCACCACAAGCTGAAAACACTACAAGCTGAAGTCTATTTTTACCTCTGTTCTGCTTGTTTTTGTAATTACAATTTTGTGTATTCAATGTGAAAATGAAGTCTTGGTTTACACACAACACATAATCTAGTTTCAGTTAACAAATATGTGCCAATTCTCTGTCCTCCAGATAAATCATATTCAAGAAGAACATAATTTATGGATTTTTCAAATGGAGGTTAAACAAGAAATATATTTTTATCCTACAATTCTTTGAAAAGGTTAATTTCAGGCAACCTTTATTATTCCGGAAAGGAGCAGGAGTGCAATTCTGTCATCTCAGTATCCGGCTTTTTAAAACCAGAAAACTGGTCCTCTTTATTCCATGGTTATCTCTTTTGACCATTGAAAGCTGCTGGGTGCTGAATCTGCCTACGTGATCCTAACATCTGTATTTGATCCCAAAATGTTTAGATTACAACAAGAATAAAGTTTTTAAGCATTGATTTTGTTTTCACATTCTTTTCTACTTTCCCTTGTTCTATTGTTGCATCCGTTAAAAAAAACAAACCACTGACTTCATAATGAACCCAAACTTTCTTTTTAAGTGAGTTTGTGACAATCCCAAAGGAATATTTTCTCCCCAAACTAGCCTAGTTTTGTCTAAAGAAAGGTAAAGAGAAAAGCAAGCTGCCCTTGTCTATGTCCCTAATGCATAATGATTGAAGTCTGAAGTCCGTCCATGGCTTATGGTGTTAGAAACCTATCAATCACACATATTGGATATACTCATATAGTACTCATATAGTACTCATATAGTACTCATAGTACTATATGAGTATTATATATAGTATATATATAGTACTATACTAGAGTACTCATAGTAAAAAAAATCGATCCATAAAACCTAATTTGACTTAATGTAAATATTGTACCTTAACTTTTATCTAAAATGAATAACCCCCTTCTCTGAGTAGACACAAAAGGTAAGAGCCTAATCTGTTTCAAGAGAACCTAAAAGAAGAACCAAGCCCTTGTACTCTCTCTGCTTTTAGGAAGCTTCTGGCCTTTTACAATACGCTTTGGGCCCTACCTATCTTCGAGACCACATCTCTTTCTATGAACCGGCGCAGGCTCTGAGATCGACAGGGGAAGCCCTCCTCTCAGTTCCACCACTGTCTCAAGCACTGTTGGTGGGGACGAGAGAGAGGGCCTTCTCTGTGGTGGCCCCGACTCTGGAATACCCTCCCAAAAGAGATTAGATTAGCCCCCACCCTTCAATCCTTCCATTCCAACCTGAAAACATGGATGTTCAGACAGGCCCTTGACCTTGGGTAGGATGAATGGGCCCATATGAAGCTGACACTTGGCACCTGTGAATTGACGGCAGTTTGTTTTATCTACTGTTGTTTCAAAAATTGCATTGCTTTGATTTTATGCTAACATGTGATGATGGGGAGTTGTTAAAATTTTATGTGACTTGTTTAATACTTTTGTACCATTATAACATACAAAAAGTTTAATACTTTTTGTATGTTATATGTGCACCCTGGAGTGCTTTGTAAACCACAAGTCCCTTCAGGGAGATGATAGTGATATATAAATAAAGTTTTATTACATTATTATAGAAATACAGCCATGGCATCAGCGAGGGGTAGATGACCTCCTAAGATGAACACTTTCCACTCTCTGTGGAACTACCCTCAACTTATCCATGGGTCATATTAAATCCAGAATTTTGGTTCCAAAACTCACCCTACATTTATATATGAATGAGATCAACTTGTACATGAGGTTGCATCCTAAGTATGCATAGCAGGGTCTACATAAGAAAATAGTAATATTGTTGAAGGCTTTCATGGCACCTGCATCTATGGCAGGCAGCCTCAGAGGTTGTGAGGTTTTCACAACCTCTGAGGATGCCTGCCATATATACAGACGAAACGTCAGGAAAGAATGCGTCTGGAACATGGCCATACAGCCCAGAAAAACGCACGGCAACCCAAAATAGTTATGGTAACTTCATAAGATTATTTTACAGGGTAATCATGACTGTAAGATATTTCTTCTGAACCAAATTATTATTTACAATATATTATGAGTTTTGCAGATAGATTACTGAGTCCATGATATAACTGACTTCACAGAAGGCATGAGGTATTTAGCCCTCATGGTGCTTCCTATATTTTTTTCTCTAGAAGTAAATAGCTGTCATTCAGTTCTACAGGAAAAAGAAAACAACTGTTTTCAGGAACATGACTAGGATGACAACTGCCCTCTTACCTTTGACACTTTGTAGTTTCTCTTCAAAAACAAGGAGATGTATGAATATATAATTACCTCAATGAAGTTATTTCAAATACAAGTTCACTATACATACCAACATGTAATGGCTATGAGGATATTTATGCTTCAAAATAAAGGTACAAAACCTAGAAACACAAACAGCAGACCTAGCATCAGTACCTGTTTCTTTCCTACCACGTCCTCTTCCTTTTGTCTGGACTATAACTATTTCAGTTTCTTCCTGGGTCATTTCAGAGATTTTTTGAAGGAAGAGTTTTTCTAGAGCTTCTGCCATGAGAACAATATCATCCCCTGGCTGAAACAAAAAATACAAAAAGTTACACATTTTTGAGATATTAGCACCAAGACAAGATATGCAGCTTTCCTGGAGATGCATGAAACTACAGAAATTCATTGTAACATGCAGCAGTTAATTTGGCAGATTGCTATTTAAGACAGTCTCGCTCTATTTTTTTTACAAATTTGTAAAATATACAATGACAGCATAACATGTATTGCTTATTTCAAATATCTCTGGATAAGGGCACTAAAATCATTCTGTGCTTTTGTTAAGAACTCCAAATTTGCCCTTCACTGCATTCTATCCTTCTTTCCCACACTGTTCTTACTTGTAGGAAATGCCAGTTAGAATTGTATAAAAGAGGAAAGCACTGCACAAGGAGGCATTGAGTATCTCCTTGTACAATATCCCAAAAGTTAGTTACACTGACATAGCGCCTGGCTATGTCAAGGAACGTCACCAAGAAGATTCTGACTTCTTATTTTTGTCTTTCGAAAAAATTCATTATTATTTCTTTTTGAGAATTATATGCATTTCCACCCTCTTTTTATTTGTAGAGCATTTTCCCCAAGATCAAATTTACTTTTAAGGCCACAATACATGAATTATTTTGTTGAAACACGACTTGATGACATGCTGAAGCCTCTATAACTCAAAAGTAGTAGAATGATGTTGTGGTGACTTTCCAGTCTCATTTTGTCTTGGATGGATTTTTATTTCTTAATAGGAAATGTCACACACAAAGCAGCTCTAAAAGACTTGATGAAATTCTATGTAATCTATAACTCACTATTTTTATTTTTAATAGCTGCTTTTTTAATAGCTGCTTGATGGATTAGTTTTGCCTCTACATTTGGTTTCCTCAGTTATTTTATTCTGGTTTCCATAATTAAGACCTTATAACATATCATTAATGAAAACTTAATTTATTTATTTATTTGCTTTACTTCTATACCGCATTTTTCAGCCCAAACAGGCGACTCAATGCGGTATAGAAGTAAAGCAAATAAAGTGCCCCGATGTTGCTGAACAGCCCTTCTATCCCATTAACCTCACTGTCTGGAAGCAATGGGACTTAAAATCCAGTGAGATGTGCAGTAGATAAATCCTCCCAAGTTTACAACCTCCTAATGCAACATTATCTCAAACTGAACTTTGAACACTGACACAATACAAAATCAAGACCATTCCACAAACACTGCAACACTTAAGCACTCTTCACTCAGTTGTTTGACCTTGAAAACATACATTACTCTGCCTTTCATTTATCAACAAACCAAGTGAACAATATAAAATTAAAATTTTCACTTATGGGATGCATTCATATTTCTAAATTCAAAGATTAGGAAATTTACTCAGCTTTGTCTAGATTAATGTTGATGATTTCACCTCATCACTCTTTATGATGGAATATAAACATTATGTTTGAAAAATATGACTGGTAGTATCTATAATCCAAAACATGTCAGTCTTATGCAAAGTGGACCCCAAAAGATATAGAAAAATATCAAAATCCAGTATTTATTCAGAATATTTGAGTTACTTGGCTGAAAACTTAAACTGCACTCATTATTTTGATCTCAGCAGCACATGTGGTGAATCTGTGATCTAGCATATCTAGCTTAACATATATGTTAATTTAACTTGTCATTTTAGTTATGTATTCAGTAAGTGTAGAAGATAGTAAACAGCGAAAATCCCAAATTAGTGTTGAAAAGTGAATAATTGTTTAATCTTGCCTAAAGAAAATCTATGTTTCAAAATAAAGACTTTACGTTGGTAAAGCATTTAACAATGAAACCTGAAAACATGTTCACATATAGTAAATCGGATCTTAGGAACTACTGACATGCATTTACAATCTCTATGAAATACCTTATTATAGATGTAACAATTTGTAAACATTGTGTTGAAGTCCTGGATACATTCTTGAGCATTCCAGTAGTAGTTATTCTCTAAGCGTTTCTTTATTGTTCCCATATCCATAGGAGTTTTAATAATTTTATAATAATCCTGCGGGGAAGCAAATAATTAAGTAGGACAAGAAAAAATCCATCAAATCTTCTACATAAAACCTTTTAAGGTAACATAGCACATCTCTCAAACTTTATTAATTCCCTCAAAACTATCTAACCTGATCCTCATGTTTATCAAATTCTGCTGCAGTCACCTGGGCACCTTTGATGCAAATGCGAAATCTGTTCTCCATTATACTTCATAATAGTCCAACATTCAAGTATTTCTACCCTCCTCTTTACTCTCTCACACATACTCCTTTCTAGCATTGTCTTGCTCCTTGTGCCCTCCCATCTTCTACCATTGTTCCTAAGCCTTAGACTCTGATATGATCCAAGATCCACTGCACTGTTGCCCCGTTCCCTTTTATACTTACAGGGAGTTGTAGTTTGACAGCATCCACGGGCTGCTGGAAAGGCCATGAAAACTGGTGTTTCCATAGTGTCTTAAGCACCACTTTGAGCAGATACTGCAGCTGGTTGGTCATGCGCTTGGGTTTGTTAGGGTTTGAGGTCTCTGGAGGTGATGGATTAGTGGATAGAGTATTGCCTTGTTGGGGTTGGGCTTGCGCCTGTGTTGTAGACATTTGTGTAGCTTCTAGTCCATCCCCCATTACTGGTAAATTTCTCAGTCTTGTCCCAGGGCTGCTCTCGGTAGACATGCTATTGATCCCATTGCATTCTTCACCAGGCACTCTAAAAAAGGAATGGAAATATATTAACATTGATTTATATTTGGTTATTTATTTGCATACTGCTCAAAAAGATTATTTCCACAAGTGTAAGACGTATCTACACTCACTTTTTAATAATATATTAACCAAAAGGGTGACACATCATGATACAAATCAAATGTGGAATGCCTTAGTCAAATTCAGTCAGTAAAGTTTGCAAAACATTTTTCTTCCTTCTTTCAAAATGCATTTATTTACAGCATTTCATCCTGCTCTTCATCCAGAGCTCCTCCAAGATAAAATTAAGACCAAAAAAAATTAGAACATTCTCTAGTCACAACATTAAATGCTACATATGGGCAGTATCCTAGTACAAACATCCGACTTACAGACAACTCCTAGCTACAAACAGGGTAAGATAACAGGAAATGAGAGCAAATCTACCCCTAGGAAGGAAAATTCACTTCTGTAAGAATTATCATGGGGAAAAGGTGTCTCCACTGAAGCTTTAATATTAATTCTTGTTTCCATGACAATCCAAAATTTTCAAAATCCAATTGTCGTACGGAGAAAAAATATAGTGAAATAATAATAATAGTTATATTTCTTGCCTGCCTCTCCTCACAGCTTGAGGTGGGTTACACCATTATCAAAACATAAACTCATAATAATTTAAAAACACTCCACAAAATACACATATTAAAACATACTTCCATAAAATACATATCAAAATATACAAAACAAAAACAAGGCATACAGTGAAATTTAAAATTCACAATTAAAACTGTCTGGTAGGCCTGCTGGAAGAGATAGGTCTTCACTTGTATGTTAAATTCCGACAGCTGATCCAGCTGTCAGAGCTTTATCGGCAGGTCGTTCCACAGTTGTGGCACGGCTCCTCTGGGAGATAGTTGCCAGTCAGGTTTTGGCTAGTTAGAGTTACTGCCCCCAGAGGACCTAAGTGTGTGTGACAGATTATAAAGGAGAAGTTGATTCTGTAGTTTACCTGGGCTTTAAAGGTCAAAACCAAAACCTTGTACTTTGCACAGAAACTAATTGGAAGCCAGTGGAGTGACTTTAGAACTGGTGTAATACGCTCACTCCTAAATGTTCCTGTTACCAATCTGGTTGCTGGATTTTCCGAACTTGGTACAAAGTAGCCCAATGAGAGCACACTGTAGAAGTCCAATCTTTAGATTACCACTGCATGCATTACCACATTCAGGTTCTCCAAATCTATGAAGGGGTGCAGCTGGTAGATCAGCCAAAGCTGATAGTAAGCACTCCTGACTGTCGCATCTACATTTGGAGAGATGGACCCAGGAGCACTTCCAAGCTGCGAACATAGTCTTTCAAGTGAAGTGTCACCCCAATCCAGGACTGGTTGACAGATCTCCACCCCCAGATTAGGACCCTTGATGGCAAGCACCTCAATGGCTAGGGGTTTGAACAGGAGTCCCCCAGCACCAACTTCTGGATACGGCCCTCCAGGAAGGACTGAAGCTACTGTAAAACAGTGCCTCTCAGTCCCATCCCAGTGAGATGATCCAGAAGGATACCATGGTCAATGGTATCGAAAGTTGCTTGAAGATCCTGGAGAACCAACAGAGACACACTCCCCCTTATCTAGCTCTCTGCAGAGGTCATCCACTAAGGCAATCAAAACTGCATTGCTCCATGCTTTAAGTGCATCCACTTCTCTTAGTATTAGGGACATTAACTGAGGACAATCAAGTATGCAAATAATCTATATATATAAAAATGCTCTGTGCATAATGAGTACCTTAAAAAACAAAGAACCAAAAGAACGAAATCACACCAAATTTGGCAACAAAACGTCTCACAACACAAAGAGTGACCATCACTCAAAAAATTATTATTTTGTCATTTGGGAGTTGTAGTTGCTGGGATTTATAGTTCACCTACAATCAAAGTGCATTCGGAACTCCATCAAAGATGGAATTGAACCAAACTTGGCACACAGGACTCCCATGAACAACAGAAAATACTGGAAGGGTTTGGTGAGCATTGACCTTGAGTTTGGGAGTTGTAGTTCACCTACATCCAGAGACTACCATGGGCTCCAACAATGATGGATCTGGACCAAACTTGGCAGAATCGGGGCAAACTTCCCACACAGAACCCCCATAACCATCAGAAAATACTTAAGGCCATCCAATCCAACTCCCCTCATCAGGGCAAGAAAATGTAATAAAAATCCTCCTGACAAAGATCCATCCAGCCATAGAGATATATAGATATATAGATAGATAGATATGATTCACACACACACAGATATAGTATCATAGATTTGAAAGGGACCCTTAAAGAACGACAATGATATCTTGCATGTTCCAGTGTGGGCAAACCAGACACTCTCCACATCAACACTGACAAAGAAACAGCAAGAAATACTGTTTACCCATTGCATATATTAGAAACAAACACTTTCTCATTACTTTATTTTCCAGATCAACAGACTGGGCCACAGCAACGCGTGGCAGGAAACAGCTAGTCAATTTATATATAGATTTCTGTTATCCATAAATAAATACGACATTTTAACTATTAAAAGATAATTACAGGAAAGATCATTTGTCTCCAGCACTGATCCAATGGATAGAAGACATTACTACTAATGTGGTTATTTTTCCTTCCCTTTCCTTTTTCTTTCCTTTTCTTTGCTATAATGGAATATTACTGCATGGAACTAAAATCTCTTTTGAATGCAAATAAAACAGCAATCTATCACCTAATTATTAATTTGAAAATTATATATTACAGAACAGACCAGACTGAGTTCTAGGCAATTATGTTTTATCAGGAATTCTGGTAGAAAAGGTGTATTGAAAGTTAAAGCTGGTGCAGAAAAACATGCTCTTTATGAATAATGTGTTTTAAAGATCTAGTAAGAAAACTTATTACTAATTGTGATGGTGCTAAGATTTGGTAAAATTGTGTCATTACCAGCACATTTTTATTGTTAAATATTAACTGAATTCCTGAAAACAATTGTTTCAAAGCACTGTAATCTTAATAACATTATTCTTCTTTTTTCAACCAACATTCCCTATCACTAACCTTTTCTCTAATTTTATATTTGAACTGTTGCTGAAATTTATGTAACATTTACGTAACTAGCTCAAATGGCTATAGAGAAAAATCTACTCTTTTGTCTGAAAATAGTGTGCATTTTTCCATTAGAATGTAAATAAGTTACACACACACACACACATATACATATACATACACACACACACACACACACACACACATATCACATCACTCCTGGAACTATTCCATCAGCACTGCCTCTGAGAAATCCTGCAAATCTCTTGGGAAAACAGGCAGAAAAATGTCAATGTGCTGGAAGAAGCAAAGACTACCAGCATCGAAGCGATGCTCCTCCGTCATCAACTCCACTGGACTAGCCAGGCTGTTTGAATGCTGAATCACCTTTTCCCAAAGCAGTGACTCTACTCCAAACTTAAGAACGGGAAAGGGAATGTTGGTGGAGAGGAAAAGAGATTTAAAGATGGGCTTAAAGCCAACTTTAAAAACTGTGGCATAGACATAAAGAATGGGAAGCCCTGGCCCTTGAGCGCTCTAACTGGAGGTCAGCTGTGACCAGCAGTGCTGCGGAATTCAAAGAGGCACGAACGGAGGGCAAAAGAGAGAAACGTGCCAAGAGGAAGGCGTGTCAAGCCAACCCTGACCAGGACCACCTTCCACCTGGAAACCGATGTCCTCACTGCTGACTCACCGCCAAGACACCACATTTGGAAGACAATCATCCTCGAGCTATGAGGGATTGCCTAAGTAATGTGTGTGTGTGTGTGTATTGACCTGTTAGCAAAAATAGCCAAAACACAGTTACTTAGTCCAAATTGAATACAACTGAAAGTCACAGCTTTACAGTTCAAAAGCTGCAGTGTCTTTCTGAAAAGGAAAGTAGGTATTCATCCCTAACTACATTTATGCTAATTTTCTTTTCAAACTAAAAGCATGGTTGAAGTTATAAACAGGTAGAAACATGAAAAGACAGGCAACAATGCACTCTTGGAGCTATAGGAAAAGCAGCTATGAATATGTAACTGTAAAGCAAGAGCTCTTCAGTGCAAACACTATTCAGGCCACGATACTTTAATGAAGACACTATAGTCTTAAAAACATAATTCACCTTTTGAAGGTTGACAATTTTTATATTACTCTTTATCCTCATTCCACAAGTTGCTCAGTGAGCTACTTTCTCAAAAATAAGTGTAAGGATTTGGTTGCAGAATTACTGAAAAGAAGCATGCAATCTTCATATGCAAGGCATTTACCTGATTTCTCTTTCCATAAAGAATTCTTTTTTACTAGTTAATCCATTAAAACACAATAATTACACTTAGTTTTAGAAAAAAAGGCTAATACTGGAGATGCCATAGAGGTATATAAAATAATTCCTGGTTTTTCTCCATCCCTTTTATTTGGAGGCATCAATTGAAGTGAATAATAGGGATTCATCACAGATATGTAGTTGTTTGTATAGCATATACATATAGTGTATGCTGAATACATTGAAAGTTATGGTAGTCAACATATGTAGTTCTACAGGTGCAATTACAATGGTTAAAGACAGACTCAGATTAAAATACATTGTGATACAATTTCAACCCATTTCGAAAATTTAAAAATCCCCAGAATTTGGATGAAGAAGCAATGAAATTAATCTTTACATCCTGCTTCAAAGATCCCTTCACTTCAAACAAATGTCTAAGAATCATAGAGTTGGAAGAGACCTCATGGGCCATCCAGTCCAACCCCCTTCCAAGAAGCAGAAAAATCACATTTAAAAACACCCCCTGACAGATGGCCATCCAGCCTCTGTTTAAAAGCTCCAAAGAAGGAGACTCCACTACACTCCGGGGCAGAGAGTTCCACTGCTGAACAGCTCTCACACTTAGGAAGTTCTTCCTCATGTTCAGATGGAATCTCCTTTCCTGTAGTTTGAAGCCACTGTTCTGCATCCTAGTCTCCAGGGCAGCAGAAAACAAGCTTGCTCCCCCTCCCTATGACTTCCCCTCACATCTTTATACACGGCCCTTATCATGTCTCCTCTCAAGCCTTCTATTCTGAAAGCTAAACATGCCCAACTCTTTAAGCCGCTTCTCATAGAGCTTGTTGTCCAGGCCCTTGATCACTTCAGTCGCCCTCCTCTGGACACATTCCAGCTTGTAAACATCTCCCTTCAATTGTGGTCCCCAGAATTGGAGACAGTATTCCAGGTGTGGTCTGACCAAGCTAGAATAGAGGGGTAGCATGACTTCCCTGGATCTAGACACTATACTCCTATTTATGCAGGCCAAAATCCCAATTTTTTTTGTGTCGCTGCTTGACATTGTTGGCTCATATTTAGCTTGTTCTCCATAAGGACACTAAAAGGGAGGAATTTATAAAATGTTTCTGTAACATAAAGAGGGTCTAGAAGAGGCTTGGGAGAAAAGTTGCCCATAGCAATGATAAATTCTGTACCCAGTCACCCAACTCCTAAAATCGGGAAACATCATGTTAGAAATAACAGACCAAATACATTCCACGTGGTGAAAAATCCACATCACCGGAAAGCAAGATCATTCAGTTGCAAGACAGGCTGGACAAGGCCAAAAATCATAGCTGAAGGCGTAATATCTGCTTAAGTAGAATCTTTGATCATGAAGAAAATGGTGACCTAGTTTTATACTTGATGTCCTAGTTTACTGAAATATACTCAGATCTGAATATCACTGTGAATGGTTCTGAAAGAATCCGCAGAAGCACTGCAACATTCTTCCTATGGAATTTGTGGGTATTCTCAAAATATTATAGGATTTGGATGATATGCTTGAAAATCCCAGGCATACCAAAGGATTGCCAGGCACAAATTATGGTCTCAAGATGTTTTTTCTGGCTTAGTGTTTTAATGAAGAGATTTAAAGCAGTGTTTCAACAGGAAAGAATACGACATTGATGCTGATTTCCTTCAGTGTAAAAAAAATGCTGTTTATTCACTTTACTGGAGTGAATAAACAACAATTAAAACTTTTGGAGGATATACATGATCTTTTCCTCGAAATCAGTAAATCAAACAAGAACCCAGAAGAAGAAAAATGTTCACAGGAACAAGCGGGAAAACTGAGCCAAAACCCAGAAAAGCAGTAAGACATAAGAAAAACCTGCTTGGAAAAGAAAATTCAGTAAATATTCTGATTTTGTGATACTGTATCACAAATGTCATCATATGTGTAAACATATTTTGCTCATCAAAATTTTGCTCATCATATGTATATTTTAACAATTTCTAAAATGCACTTCAGATGTATTATTATTCAAAATATAATCCAGTTTGTAAAAGGTTTTATGTTACATTTAATGATCACATGCTTCTGCTATTAAGATAGAAAATTCTTGCGATTTAGATATTTTAGAAGGATATATAGTTATACATAACTTTTTTGAATTGTTAAAAAAAAGAGATGCATATATGACAATGTAATATAGTGAATGTACATCTATATAATACAAATTTACTAACAAAGGTAATTGATTTCCACGGATTTATAGGGCAACAATTAAAACTAGAACAATATATCCAAACCAATATTGAAATGAGTACTGGATATGAGAAGATATGATAACAAATTTTTGACATCAGATGACAAAAAATGTATCTGCTTTCCTACAGAGAAGATTTAGAACTTTAAAAAATTTAGATGATATGTATTATAATACTTGTGTGGAAGATATGGATGTAATAACTATAACACACACAGAAACACATATACTAGTCATCCCTGGCCACATATCTTTTACATCTTTTCCTGTCCCGTGTCGCCCCATAGGCCTTCATTTACCTCACTTCAAGAATAGCACAGGACCATTCCTCATTCTCATAATTCTCCCCTCCATCCCTCCCTCTCTCTCTATATATATATTCCTTCCCTCCCCCTTTCCTTTGTTCCATCTTTTTTGTGCATCTCTCTTTCTTTCCTTCCTTCCTTCCCTCCCTTTTTCCTTCTTTCCCCCCTTTTTCTTTCCCTTTGGCTTTCTCTCCTTTCTTCCTTCTCTACATCTTTCCTTCTTTCCTTTGCTCTTTGCTTCCATCATTTTTTCTCTTTCCTTCCTTCCTTCCCTCCCTCTTTCTCTCCTTCTTTCCTTCCTTCATTTCCTTTCTCCTTCTTTCCATTCTTCTTTTCTTTCCTTCTCTCCTTCCTTTCTTCTCTGTTTCCTGCTTTCCCCCTTCTTTCCTTCCTTCTTTCTCTCCTTCCTTCCTTCCCTCTTTCCCTCATTTTCTCCTTCCTTTCTGTCTTTTCTCTCTCAATACCTTGGGGGTCCCTCCCAGCTCCTTCCTCTTTCCCAGGATGCAACGCTTCACCTCCCTCCTTCCTTTCCTGCCTGCCTTTGCCTCCATCTTCCCTTCACCCCTTGCATCAAGAGTCTCGGGCAGGCCATGGCTGCTGGGCCTCCTGCTGGCGGATGCCTTGGCCACCCCTTCGGAAGAACCTTTTGTCCGGCAGTTGGGGGACCTCTTGGCCTGCTGGGATGGAGGAGCTCTCTTGAGCATGCGTACCCCCCTGCGTGCATACGCTGTATCATCTTCTACTTTTTTGGATTTGTAAGTTCTTTTTGCCTTTTTTTGTTGGTCACACCTTGGGTCGTTATGTGTTTTGGGACCAAATTTGGTATCATTTTGTCCAGTAGTTTTTTTGTTTATTGTATCCCACAAATGAACATTACACACACAGACACAGACACACACACAATCTCCCCCAAATCCCTTCCTCTTCTTTGGTGATACTGTAGATATTTATATAACTCTTAATCTACTACTAACTAGAGCTCCATAACCCTCGCCCCACTTTTTATTTTTATTTTTTTTGTGTATGTGTTTCTATTTTTTAAGGTACAGGGTGAGGCAGCATAACTTCCTTTTTTCAAAACTTAATAAAACCCATAGTATGAATCAGATTTTTTTTTTTTATAATGTAGGAGCATACCTAAAGTTTTGTTTTACGTAGTTTTGAAGATCAAATTAGAGAGGTGACGTCCCCCATTCTCCATACACTGAGTAAACCGATTTCTGGCGTTTGTCATGACTCTTGCCAGCATAGCAGGCATTATGTTGGCAATTTCAGCCTGGATGTTGGTCTTCAAATCTTGTAGGGTTCTTGGACGGTTCACATAAATACAGGATTTCAAAAAAACCCATAGAAAAAAATCAGAAGGGGCCAAATCTGGAGAGTGGGCCGGCCACTCCAAATCCGCTCGAAAAGTAGGCCTCAATGGCAAAAGCACGCTCCTCACTGTTCCAACACATGATGGCGACTGAACTGTGTCAGGACAAAACTTTATACTCCCGCCTCTCAAACGAGAGCACTAGGGCTCCGCTACGTCTTCAACCGACTGAAAGGCACGCATTTTAAAAAAGGAAGTTATGCTGCCTCACCCTGTATAATAATAAGAACTATTATCAGAAAAAAGATAGAAAATTCTATCTCCAAGCTGTCATGTCTCAGCTTGAGGACACTTATTTAGAGACCCAGAATGCCCAGTAACTAACCATTTCTATGAACCACCAGAGCCTGGATCCACCTGGAGCCTCAAAAGAGATAGTTGATGGTCCAACCTCCCAAAAAGAATATAGTCAAACATTAGAGGCACAGGGAGAATTTTCCCTTATGTTTTGTGATTAAAAGGGCAGACCACAACTTCCATGCTCAAATGAAGTGCTTAGCTGTAACAAAGAACTCCTCATAGGTAGAGGTCTCATGATTAAGAGGATTTTTTCTAGAACTTTATAATGCACAACAGGTGAAGGTGTAACCTCTTGCAATTTCTAGGCGGGCTAGAAAACCATTCTAATTACAGGCCAGGACCATACAATACTTTATCACAAACAATGAAAAAATCTACCTCCACAGTGTTTGTTCAATATAAAGAAAGGTTCAAATATGTGATCCTATTACTAGAACATATTTGGAATGCACTGAAAGGACCTCTTTCAGAACAGTGTCATACACAGGTTTGGTCAGCAGAGGGTGCTAAAAGACGGAAACAGACAACAAAGAATATACTAGAAGTATGAACTACTGGAATGCACAAGCAATAAAAGTTACAGATGGAAAACAATGAGTATCTGAGTTCTTCCTGGACTGTCAGGAAAACAGTTGTCTTACCAAAGAAATCATCGTCAACTAACATATCAAAACAGAGGCCTAAATGGATGAATATTGGTAAATGTGAAGACAAGATAGCAACATAGTTAATGCACACTGTTGTTATTGTGTACCCTCACATAGTGGAATCATAGAATCATAGAATCAAAGAGTTGGAAGATACCTCATGGGCCATCCAGTCCAACCCCCTGCCAAGAAGCAGGAATATTGCATTCAAATCACCCCTGACAAATGGCCTTCCAGCCTCTGCTTAAAAGCTTCCAAAGAAAGAGCCTCCACCACACTCCGGGGCAGAGAGTTCCACTGCTGAACGGCTCTCACAGTCAGGAAGTTCTTCCTCATGTTCAGATGGAATCTCCTCTCTTGTAGTTTGAAGCCATTGTTCCGCGTCCTAGTCTCCAAGGAAGCAGAAAACAAGCTTGCTCCCTCCTCCCTGTGGCTTCCTCTCACATATTTATACATGGCTATCATATCTCCTCTCAGCCTTCTCTTCTTCAGGCTAAACATGCCCAGTTCCCTAAGCCGCTCCTCGTAGGGCTTGTTCTCCAGACCCTTGATCATTTTAGTCGCCCTCCTCTGGACACATTCCAGCTTGTCAATATCTCTCTTGAATTGTGGTGCCCAGAATTGGACACAGTATTCCAGATGTGGTCTAACCAAAGCAGAATAGAGGGGTAGCATTACTTCCTTAGATCTAGACACTATGCTCCTATTGATGCAGGCCAAAATCCCATTGGCTTTTTTTGCTGCCACATCACATTGTTGGCTCATGTTTAACTTGTTGTCCACGAGGACTCCAAGATCTTTTTCACACGTACTGCTCTCGAGCCAGGCGTCCCCCATTCTGTATCTTTGCATTTCATTTTTTCTGCCAAAGTGGAGTATCTTGCATTTGTCACTGTTGAACTTCATTTTGTTAGTTTTGGCCCATCTCTCTAATCTGTCAAGATCGTTTTGAATTCTGCTCCTGTCCTCTGGACTATTGGCTATCCCTCCCAATTTGGTGTCACCTGCAAACTTGATGATCATGCCTTCTAGCCCTTCATCTAAGTCATTAATAAAGATGTTGAACAGGACCAGGCCCAGGACGGAACCCTGCGGCACTCCACTTGTCACTTCTTTCCAAGATGAAGAGGAAGCATTAGTGAGCACTCTCTGTGTTCGTCCACTTAACCAATTACAGATCCACCTCACCGTAGTTTTGCCTAGCCCACATTGGACTAGTTTCCTTGCCAGAAGGTCATGGGGGACCTTGTCGAAGGCCTTACTGAAATCCAGGTACGCTACATCCACGGCATTCCCCGCATCTACCCAGCTTGTAGCTCTATTGAAGAAAGAGATCAGATTAGTCTGGCATGACTTGTTTTTGATAAATCCATGTTGACTATTAGCGATGACTGCATTTGTTTCTAAGTGTTTGCAGACCGCTTCCTTAACAATCTTTTCCAGAATCTTGCCCGGTATCGACGTGAGGCTGACCGGACGGTAGTTGTTTGGGTCGTCCTTTTTTCCCTTCTTGAAGACTGGGACCACATTGGCCCTCCTCCAATCTGCTGGAACTTCTCCCGTTCTCCAAGAACTCTCAAAGATGGTTGCCAATGGTTCCAAAATGACTTCCGCTAGTTCCTTCAGTACTCTTGGGTGTAGTTGATCTGGCCCTGGGGACTTGAACTCATTAAGAGCGGCCAGGTATTCCTGGACGACTTCTTTCCCAATTTGGGGTTGGATGTCCTCCAATCCCTCATCCACTCCATCTTGCTGAGGTTGAAGACTCTCTTTTTGTGAGAAGACCGAGGCAAAGAAGGCATTAAGTAGTTCTGCCTTTTCCCTGTCCCCTGTCAGCATTGCCCCATCTTCTCCTCGAAGAGGTCCTATCGCCTCCTTGTTTTTCCTTTTTCTACTGACATAAGAATAGAAGCCCTTTTTATTGTTTTTAATGTCCCTGGCAAGTCTGAGCTCGTTTTTTGCTTTAGCTTTGCGGACCTTTTCCCTACAGGTATTGGCTATTTGTTTGAATTCTTCTTTGGTGATTTCTCCCTTTTTCCACTTCTTGTGCATGTCTCTTTTGTGTCTTAGCACAGTTAGAAGTTCTTTGGACATCCATTCTGGCTTCTTTGCACTTGTCCTATTTTTTCTCTTTGTTGGCACGGTTTGCAATTGCGCCTTGAGTATTTCACTCTTGAGAAATTCCCATCCATCCGTAGCTCCCTTGTCTTTTAGTATCTGTGTCCACGGAATGCTGCTCAGCGTTTCCTTCATTTTTTGGAAATCAGCTCTCCTAAAGTCCAAAATGCGGGTTTGACTTATCTTAGTTTCGGCCTTCCTTTGTACCTCAAATTGCAGGAGCACATGGTCACTTGCCCCTAAGGATCCTACCACTTCGACCACATCGATCAGGTCCTCTGCATTTGTTAGGATGAGATCAAGAGTAGCCAATCCCCTTGTTGCCTCTTCTACCTTCTGGACCATGAAATTGTCTGCAAGGCAAGCGAGGAATTTGTTGGACCTTGTACTCTTGGCCGAGTTTGTTTTCCAGCAAATATCGGGATAGTTGAAATCGCCCATGACTACTACATCTCTTTTCTGTGCCTGTTTGGTCAACTGTTGGCAGAAGACTTCATCAAGATCTTCCTCCTGGCTCGGGGGTCTGTAGTAGACGCCTACAACGACATCTTTTTGAGTCCCAGTTCCCTTGATTCTTATCCAGATGATTTCAAGCTGGTTTCCCAGATTGCTGTCTTGAATTTCTTCTGCAGCATAAGAGTTTTTGACATATAAGGCTACTCCGCCTCCTCTCCCCTTTGTTCGGTTTCTGTGAAAGAGGTTATACCCCTCGATATCTACATTCCAGCGATAGGAGTCATCCCACCAGGTTTCAGTGATGGCTATGATATCATATTTGTGGTGTAGTGCTAGAAGTTGGAGTTCGTCTTGTTTATTTCCCATGCTCTGTGCATTAGTGTAAAGACATGTGAGCCCCTGGGATCTTCCCTTGAGCTGTTTAATTGGGATTATTGTGCTTTTGGTACGTGGTCCTTGTTGTGTTTGTGCAGCCCTCCGTTTAGCCTTCTGGCGATTCCCAGACATTATGGGTAAAGTAGTGTTCACAAGGCTGTTGTCCCCCTCCCCCAGTGGACCTAGTTTAAAGTGCGTCTAATGAGGTTTGCGAGTCTGTGAGCAAAAAGGTGTTTTCCTACTTGTGTGAGATGCACCCCATCCCTTGCCAGTAGGCCATCCTCCTGGAATAGCAGGCCATGGTCGAGGAAGCCAAAGCGTTCCTCCTGACACCATTTTCTAAGCCAGTCATTGACCTGTACTATTTTTCTGGCTCTTGTGGGTCCGTGTCTTACAACAGGGAGGAGGGATGAAAAGACCACCTGTACATTACATTCTTTTAGCATTGCTCCTAGAGCTCGAAAATCATTTGTGATCTTTTGAAACGTATGCCTTGCAGTATCATTGGTTCCTACATGAATCCATTAATAATTTTAATCTGAGAAGGTATCCTCTTCTTGTCCCAGAAACAAAATCCTTTTACTTGGCTTAAAATAGCTCAGGAAGACCTAAAACATGGGGGAAATACTACATGACCCCTAAAGTACTTGTGGGCATTTCAATGCAAAAAAAAAAGATTTTTAGTCGGGAGCAGATGCAACTACCCAAGTTCTACTTTTAGCCAACCACATTTGCCTACCGTTGTTCTAGGTCAAGAGGTGGCAAGATGTGATCTGTGCAATTGACATCCCTTTGTTTACTGTTGTGCTCACCCAAAGTATAACATAGAAATAAAACATGTTTTGCTTTGCAAACATTCTATAGAGACTTTGGGGAAATTATTGCTATGTTTTAGGGCTCCTTAAGCCATTTTAGGCTCAGAGTAAGCTTTAAAAATAGGGAGTGAACTTTCTGTTAAAAAAAGACCCCCCAGGGCCCAAAATATGGTGGAAATCCCATGTGCCTTGTAGAGGGGCCCTTTTTTGCACACTATGGACATGTTTGTGGGTAACGTCACTCTCCAAGGCCTCCTGGGTGACAATGTGGCTCTCTCTCCTCAGTAATTGTCCATTCCAGTTTAGGTGTTTTGGACTATATTTCACCTAACTCCCTAGTCAGACTGATATGAGATGAAGGCTAAAGTTTTCCCAATGAATTTAAAGAGTATTTACTGGACAAAAGATGTAAACGTAAATAAATGTTTGTACCCAGCCTGCTTTACCACTGGCCTGCAAAGGCTACATTTGTGGTTCCTAAAATTAGGCTAGTGTGATACCAAGTCAGGAGTTAAGTGACATGTGTATAAACTTCTGAGAGATGGCTTTGCTCAGTACTCTGCAAATGTTGTTAAATAGGTTTAGCCTCCAGCACACAAAGCAAACTCTATTTTGTTAAACAAGCCTTCAAATTAATCCAGGAGTTGTTTTCAATCACTATTTGCAAATCTCTAAATGGACAAACCAGCAATTGAAAATGCAGATATTAAACCAAGGAGGGAGAAATATCTGATACATATTTTACTCAGAATGGAAGACCATACATGCTACATAATGCTCCAGCTTTGTTTGTAAACACAGTTACCATAATAGACCCTTGTAACCTTAATTACATCCTGTGGAGTAGCACAGTATCCATGGTTGTATTCAAAACAATCTTTCAATTATTCAGTTTTTAACAGAATGCCAAAACCCAAATTATTTTTTCATGCTAAAAACTGACAGAAGTCTAGAAAAATTAAATGAAAGTGGGTTCATAACACAGAAGTGACATGACAAATAAATAAAATGCATTGCAATACATGGTAACACCTAATTTACATACCACTAAAATGATTATACAAATCATAGAGAGTAAGCTTCTATTGGCTATGACTTAAGAGTGGCAACAATAAAGGCAATGAGAAAACTACTAATTCAAGACATTAACGTCTAAGTACAAAACCATCACAGCCATTGCCTCCTCTGTGAACCATATAGAAGTATCTGGCTGACCACTGTTACATGAGGGAATGCGCCAAAGGGCTGCCTGCCACCATCATTTGCTAGCCCAGGCACTAAAAAGGCCAAAATGTATAATGCAGCAGAGTGGGCTGGTGCTTCTAATCTCTCCCCAAATTGATGAAGCTCTCACCTATTGCTATTCTACTCAGAAAAAGGATGGTTCGTTTTTTCATGAAAATAACAGGACAATTGTCCCTGCTTTACTTACCATCACCTCTATTACTGCTTTACACACAACCTAAAATATGATTTCTTTCTAGGCATTTGTAGGTTGCCCAGCACAATGGAGGACCTACAAAGACCTAGAAAATTAATATTTGAGGTAGGAATAAACAGGGCTTGCAATTTTTATGTAGAATCACAGTTTTTATATTTGTGCAAGGACTCTGCGTCCCTAAGGAAATACTTTTTGGGTAATTTTTACTAACATTTCTAGACTTCAAGAGGGTTTGAAATATTCTTCAGAATTTTACAGAATGATAGGGATCCCTTTCCATTATTCTCTACAGTTCCTTCTGGAAAAGAAATCCATGTATGGAAAACTCTAGATCCAACCTACACTATTTGACATACAAATTAATAAAATGCATGTCCATTCAGTTATTAAAGTAGCTGAATGGATATGCATCCAACATTAAAATTGTAACCGTGCACACTTTTTATCTTTTAAAAACCACAATAAACCAAAACTCTGCACATGAAACAACCAAGATGGACAGAGAAAACTTTAAAGCCAAATCTTCATGTACCAGAACACACATATAAATAAGTGGGCTGGGGTGGGTGGGGGGTTACCTTGATACAGAGTTTATTCTTGTCTAGTTCCCTCCAGCTATTACTCTCCAATCTCCATTTTTGTCAAGCAACAGAAATGCAGTTCTGTAAGAAAATAATAAATATAAAACTACAGATATCCAAATGTGTATACATCCGTTTCTAAAATTATGCACCCTTTTAGGCTTTAGCTCTATTTTATATCTACTTATCTAATATCTGCAAATGCTATGTTGGTGCAGAAATTATACTATTTTAAACAATGACAAGCCAAGTAATGGTGAGCAGCTCATAATCAGACAAAACACACTCTCTATGTCTATGTCCTGATATTGCCTGTAACATTTTGACTCATCGCACAATATAAAACTGTTTCAGTTTTTAAGCACCTGATTTAGTCAGAGGTAGAAAAAATAGAACAGAATCACAGAGGAATTCGTGAAGGTCTACACACATTTCCACACAAAACTCTTTTCCATTGAACTTCAGAAGACACAGAGGAAAGAAAGGAAGAAAGTTTTGTGCTAATATGATTATTTGAAACTAAAACAGCCTAGATGGGAAAAGATTTCATGAAATAAATAAAGGCCCCATCTGCAAGATTTTCATTTCAAGCATGAACGATATTTCAGCCTTCAACATATTTTGTGCAGTTTCACTAATGCTTGGATCATAGTTATGTTATTAGAATAAACTAACCCTCATCAATTGTTCGACACAACTGAGAACCAACAGCAATAAATATTATCTATGTACATAGAGGATATCGCGTAGAGCAAAAAGCATCCAACTTATATTGTATAATATTGTATTTTTCCATTACACTACAGACGTTAAAACTGCAAAGACCCATTCAAACATAAATATGGACAGAAATTTACGTTTTAACATTTCCTCAACACAAGTGTTCATTTTAAAATCCCACTGAACACTGATCTCTAGGCAAGCAACACCAACACAAACTGTAATTATGACTGAACTAAGCAAAATGAATCTGTGTTGAATAATAAAGGGTGCTTTGATTGGCAAAGGGTTGGACTGGATAGCCCTTGTGGTTTCTTCTATGACTGTAAGCAAAGTGGAATGAAGGAAAGTGAGGAGCAACCTTGAACCCTAAGGCAGAATTAAGAGACAAGCAAGTAGGTTTGAGATTGTTAGAATTGGCTCTGGGTTAAGGAAACTTGATAGTAAATTATGTCAGTCTCCACTCGAAATCTCACTTACATCCCTTAAACAAAATTGAAATACACTGAAGTTTCTCTTACTATCCCTTTGACTACAGAAAATAATAGCTGTAGAAACTTGTTTTAGGAAAATTAATTTGGAAAGCATAAATTAGAACTTTTGATTAAAATCAGTAGCACTGTGAAAAGATGAAACTAGGTAAATCTTATGCATGAAGAATTCTGAATTCCACACACAGAAGCTATGTTCACATTTCTAAAAGATATCTGCCACAAACAGCTGCTTTGCGCTTGTGGAAATCATTGTGGATTTACTTTCGGGAATTCAGGTTAAAGTGAGGGAAACAAAAAACTATACATGGCAAATGCATACACACACACATACACACACAAACTGTTATTCACTTGTCAGATTATAATCCTTGCATTAGCTCCATTGCTTGGCTATGGAAAACACGAATTCACTCAATTTTATTTTTATTTTTTCCCTTGCTCCATAGTTCCAAATCATCGAATCTTGGTCATCTCACTGATGGTTAGCACTTATCACTCTTCTAACAAACAAAGTTAACAAGCACGGGGGAAATATTACCACCCTACACATATGGCATTGTCCACAACTGTAACTAATATGATTATCAAACTTCTGGTGTCAAAAGTCAACTAACAAGCATGTTTTCAAGTGAACTTCAGTTGATTCTGCCAACAGAAGACTAGTTGAAAGACCGGGCAAGGAAATTAGCATCAACAACATTCAGAAAATATAATAATCTTGAATGTAACTGTTGCACATATAGTATGCACAGGATATGAATTCTGACTGTTTTACACAAAAATCCACATACTACACGTTTTTAGTGAATAAAGCTTTTTCTCATGATACATTACTAAAAAAGACCTTGAAGGGAAAATAGGGGAGAAGTACAAATATTCAAAAGTACATAAATAATCATATCAATGTGAGGTTTAAATACTCAAAATGATTGAAAAAGACTGGAAAAGCATTTCCTCAGGGATTGCATTTAAAACTGCAGGAGGATATATACAAGACAATTTACAGATTGCATCTAACATCTATAAAATTATCTTAAATTCCTCTTCCCTGTTAGTGAAGATTTAACCAAAAGGCATACTATTAAATTTATGGCTTAGTATAACAGACCTTGGGCACCAAATACTTAATCACATGTCAAATTACTAAGCAGAAAATAATATACGAAAGCATAATGTTTGTTGTAAAAAGTATTTATTTATTTATTTACTGCATTTCTATACAGCTTTTCTCGCCCCTAGGGAGTGTTGTAGTTCAGCGTGATGGTAACGTTCCTACTACTGGTAGGAGGGAGAAGAGGTCTGCGCAGGAGTCAGAGGGGGAACAACAGTGGAAACGCATTAGGGAAATAATCATGGCCCCAAGTGATTCTGAGACGTTTGAAGGCTTTTCCGATTGCGAAATGGGAGATGGGAAGGAGAGCAGGGGAGTAAAGAGGGCTACTTGCGATCCAGAGTCCGATGAGGAGCTTCAGAGGAAGTGCATCCGGGAAATACTTAGTGCTCCTACGGAGGATGAGGATTTCATGGGGTTTGAAAGGAGTGATGGGTCTGGGAGTGATATGGGAGAGGAGGAGGAGGAGCTGGATTGGACCCGTGTTCAACAGATTAGGGACATTTGTAACCAACCCACCTCCAGTGATGAATTTGAGGGGTTCACAGGGGATTGGCAATCGGGGAGAACTTGGCAAGATCTAAGTCTTGGCAGATGCTGGCAGAGATGGAGGGATGCGTGCTCGGGTTCAGCTGCAGGGTTGGATGCAGCTGAGAGCGATGAGGAAAGGGTGGGGAGCTCATCATCCCCTAATGAGGAAATCTAGGATAAAAGTGGGTTCTGATTGAATGATACTTTGCAGAAGGCAAAGTGTCGTTATGGGACATAAATCTTTGTTACTGCCAACTCTCGAGCTTGGGTCCTTGGGCTACAGCTTCCTGTGTTCCTGCATTCCTGTGACTCCTGTGTTCCAGTGTTTACATTACTCAACGGCTTGACCACGGACTGGTTTGACTATCGCTTTTGGCTTTTTGGACTTTAAACTCTGCTAACTTTGTGCTTGAACATCACATCGTTTTTGGGACTTCGTCTTCCATTTTCTGTGACTGTGTTTTTGTACTGTGTTAATTTTCAAGCAGATTGCTGAACTTTGAGTTTAACCCAGATTAAACAGCGTTATAATCCGGGTTATATTTTTGTTACTGGTATCGTTGCGTTTTTGATGCCAAATTGCTACTCTGACTCTCTGCACTGAAGTTAAGTGCTTTGAAAGACTATTTTTGTACAATGAAGTTGTGTTTGAACTCTTTATCTTGTGTTTGGCTCTACTTAAGGCTTCTGGGCCTTGACAGGGGGACTCAAAACGGTGTATAGCATAATAACTGGCAAAAATTCAATGCCTCACATACAAATAAAAACAATACAATCTTAAACATTCAGACGTCATTTCTCTGTAGTTATCACTAGAAAACTATGGCAATTAAACACTGGAAGTCTGAAGAAATAACACACAAGCTGATGTGATGAAAGAAAACAAAGGATTAGGCTTTGAATGAAAAGCTAACGGAAAGTAACAAGGCATTACTGAAAATGAATGCCACGGGATCTGGACCTAGAAGTGTAGGCCCTGGAGAGGATTAGTGGACATAGATTTAATTTTGAGGGAAGGGCAGCAGATACCGTATTTTGAATTCTTAAGTACTGGAGAAATAGAAACAAAAACGTAACTACTGTTGATCAACATAACAAGATGTATGTATCATATTGATAGAATTATTTATGTACTTTTGAATATTTGCACTCCTCCCCTATTTTTCCTTCAAGGTCTTTTTTTTAGTAATGTATCTTGAGAAAAAGCTTTATTCACTAAAACATGTAGTATAAGGATTTTTGTGTAAAATGGTCAGAATTAGTATCCTGTGCATACTATACGTACAACAGTTACATTCAAGATTATTTTTTCTGAACGCTATTGATGCTTCCTTCTATACAAAAGGAACCATATAGTGTTTCCTTCACCAATTGTCATCCTAATATACAACTGAAGAGTTCAAAATGCCAAATGCTACAGCTTCATACATTATAAATAAAATATTTCCTGTTGCTGGAGCAGATCAGGCATTCAACGAAGTTCTGCTTATATTCCAGTTTTAACCAAGTTGCCAGGAAACAGGAAAATGTGTTTCAGAATTTTTTATATGACTGATACATATGTCTTCATAATTTCAATGCATCTTTTCTAATTATGACTATGTTTGGATCTAACTCAACTTCTGAGGTTGCATATTATCTTTCCTATTTCCTCTCTTATTGCTTCACAGTTTGTTATGTCATGAATTCAAACATATAAAAGATGGATTAGGCCTGCCTTCCATGCCATATTTATAAATAAAGCTTTTATCTTGATTTTATGCAAACACACATGGCAGTTTTCTGGTTCATTTATCATGGCAAAGCAAATTTTGGCAAACCAGGAAGTCACTCATTCATTGGGTAGAGTATACAAGGAAGTAGGACTCATCTATGTAAATGCCACTCATGACTTGCCATTACATATCAACTGGTTCTATATTTCTGATCTTCTACTTCATGTGTTTCAATCACTTTAGCATTTTAAGTCTCCCAAAGTTTCAGTATACAACTGTACCCTTATAAACATTCCATTCTCTAAAAACGATAGGGAATGCTTTCTCTCCTTCTCCTCACTTTTCTACTTCCAACCTTTTTCCCTTCAAAATTCCAAATGGCTTCCCTTACCAACTATCTCTCACTTCTGCCTCCTTGCTCTCAACTGTATAGGAGCACTAAGAGAGCTATGCATTATGAGTGAGAATTTCATTTACTTCTGGAGAAATGTTTCAAATTTGAAATGCTGTAATAGATGCAATAATAATTGAGACTTGCCTACAGCTTAAAGAATTCAGAAGGCCGAAAACAAGGACCTGCTTTGCACCACCCTGGAAGAGGAACTCTCAAAAATATAGAAAAGAATAGCAATGGCTCTAGTAGAATTTCTTCTACTAGGAAGTTTCCCCAGTATGAAAGACATTATGGCCCTGATTACCCATTTTGCTAAGATCTGCAGAAACAAAGTTAGACCCACAAAGTTTCTGAGTCAGAAAGAACCAATGTTAAGCATATTATAAACAATGCCTCAAGGGATGGATGGAAAGATGTTGGACAGGTAATCGTTTAGCTGTCACTATGCTGGCCATGGAGAGAAGAGGCAGGCACTACTTCATCATCCTAAGTGTTATTGCCCTGGTCTTGAAGGGAGAAAAGATGCATTGTGCATTTGGCTTAATCCCCTCCTCCACTGCTGTCCTATTTTCTTCTGTGTCTTGTCTTTAGATAGTAAGTGAGAGGAGGGAACTGAAGAGGGTTTAGATAATGAAATATTCAGTCAAAATACTGTGCTTTTCTTATGCTTCCTTATATAAGGATGGTCCACTTTCAGTTTCAAGTCTGATGAGCAGTAGAAACCAGAAGAAAAAAAGATAAACACTGCAAAGATCCAGTGAACAGATATAGTGACTAAGGGTGAAAATAATGGCTTAGCCAATCGAAACAGCACAACTGGCTGATAGAAGACCCAGAATATCTAGACTCCACAGAACATTTTCATTTCTGACAAGGAAGGCAAAGGCAACCCCTCCCCCCCCCCCCCAAAAAAAATAATTTCACTTTTGGGTTATCAGGAGTCAGAAACAATGATGAAGTCACACCATAAAGGATTTTTGCAACCACTCTAGTTAAGGTTTTACAATACAGCACTGGGAACGTTGTAGTTTATAAGAAATTTCCTGGCATTCATTGTCTGCAGTTTTTCAACAGCTTTTCATTGATTAAATACCTGAAAAGTTATTATAACATGTTTTATAATAATATAGTAGGCATGGATATTTGGCTTCTTGCAGATGTTTGTATTACTTATCCCACAAGCTTACTAACTAGCAAATCAAATACTGCTATACATTCTTATTCTATTGGTACTCTTGCTGTAGATTTCATCACCTCCTCGGTATCGGTCCTTCAGTACAATGCTTAAAAGTAAAGGGATAACTGATAATCCCAAAGGTTCTTTGTTCCAAAGAGCATAGTTGGCTATTTCATTAGCAGAAAAATATATGAACAAATGCATTGCCTATGGTATAATTTTGATATCCTCATTTCTTCTCTCGGTTCACCTGTATTCCAACATACACAGAGTGTGCTTGTTGTTACTGTAGGGCCTACTAAATCATTTCTGACTTACAGTCATCCTAAGGTGAGTCTATTAAAGGATGTTCTTGCTAAAACTTGTTCAGAGTGGGTTTGATGGTATCCTCCTCCTGAGATCAGGAGTGGAACTTGCTCAAGATCACCCAGTGGGTTTCCATGGCTGAATTGGGATTAAAACTCTGGTCTCCTTTTGTCTCAGTGCAACACTCGAGCCACTACACGATGCTGCTCTCATGCTGTGTTACAGATCATGAAAGTCCTGTAGGTGATCTCATCTACCTCTACATCCTAAGATATAAGGCATACTTGGTTGCCAAGCTGGAGTGACACTTGTTTCATGGAGATTCATCAAAAGGCCAGGGCAATAGCTGTAAGAGACCAAAACGGCCATAGGACACACCATTAATTTTGGCTCTGCATTAATACAAATAACGTTTGAGATAATGGGCATGAAAGTCAGAATGACACTCTGAGGATCTTTGCAAAACAACAAGTAACTATAAGAGAAACATCTGATTATTGAATCACTTCATTACTAAAATGGTTCTCTGATTACATTGAAAATCAGAGTGGATGGTTTGAAGAATTTTCTAAGTCCATGTATATTTGTACAATTAGAATAATGATTCAATAATCAAATGTTTCTCTTCTAGTTACTTGTTTTGCAAAGGAAGCAGAGAAGTGTCAGGAGCAGCCAGAAGTTACTGCCAGTGCTACTCAGGCTACCAAGGTATGCTAGTTTGGTGGATATGTGCACTCTTGTATAGAACGAGGCCAGAAACACAGAGGTATTATTACTGAGTTTCTAAATCTCTTGGCAGTGCCATGTATTAAAACACTTGAAGCATTTGACATGGCTATAAAATTGTAAAGGGAGCACTCAGGCAAGTATACATCTTGCCTGAGTGATCCAGAGTCAAATCTCCATTCATCAATTCAGACACAATATAGTGTTGAGTAAATCTCATTCTTAGCCTGGTCTACCTCAGAGGAGTGGCATGTATAATGGGAGAGTATACTTGTCCTCCCAAGCAGTTAGGAAGAAAGGGGAAAATATAAAAACAACATAGAATTTCATAGATGAACACTGAAGTGAATAGATCTTACTAGTGATCCTGATACTTTTGGCTATTTTGACATATGATCCCCTTTTCCAACAGTGGACAGTTATATGTATCTTGCTTGGAAAATGAATCCCAGAAATTTACTTGCAATCATAACATACTCTGCTTGCAACTGGTGCATACATCTTGCCTCCATCTACCACTCTCGATCAACATGAAACACATGCAAGGCTTTGTATTATTCTGCAAAACTAGTCTCTTTTTTCAGCCCTGTTCTCATCCCTAAATACGTATTAGCATCCTCCAATGAACAGCATGTCTTTGAAGAGAAAGTTACCAAAGCAGATCTGAAGGAAAGAATGTGCAGAGAAGGAAGTGAAGATTTCCAATGACCAATCAATTATTATTATAGCTCTGGTACTAACATAGTATGTCATACACTTTCAAAGTCGTTTCCTGTATGATAGAAACATTGTGTAATTCAGCAATTTATAAAACAACCTAGACAATTCTTATACTCCCTATTTGTGGAACATTTTAACATGTTCACCTATATTGATATGAATAGGGGTAATGCCCAATAGTTATGTTTAAATTCTTCAAAAATACAAGGAATCTATATATAATAGAAAGAAAAAGCAAACTTGTGTATGTAAGTGATCCAAGACTATAGGTTTATTAGTAGGGGTGAGAGGTGGAAGAAACCTTGAAGAAAAAGCAGAAACACTGAAAAGAGCTGAATAAATTAAAAACAGAGGTTAAAGCAAAAGAGAAAAAAAAGGCAGAGAGAGCCTACAAAGAGGGCAAAGTAGAAAAATAGCTGGGGTGTAAGGCTTGATCAGTGAGACAATTTGATCACTCCAGCCTATGTGCATATATAATGTGTGTTCTGCTGAATTTCCAGCATTTATATTCAAGCCTTTTAAGTGTTTCATGGTTTTCGGTTTCTGGATAGCCAGGAAATCTCAAAGACATGAACACAGCTTAACAGGATACAACTTGTCAAATTCCTTCACCCAATTTATTTCACACATCTATTAGATTCACAGGCATGCAGCAGACATATATATTTATGTATTGTACCTTATTGTACCTTATTTATGTTTTGTACCTTAATTAGCACCTATCAATTCAACAATTGGAAGTAACTATTTATGGCAGGAGCCCACAAATTTTTTAAACAGAGGGCCAGGTCACAGTCCTTCAAATTGTTGGAGGGCCGGATTATAATTTGAAAAAATAATGAATGAATTCCTATGCACACTGCACATATCTTATTTGTAGTGCAAAAAAAAACTTAAAACAATACAATAACTATAATGAAGAACAATTTTAATAAATATAAAATTAGTATTTCAGAGATAGGATTATTGTTGTTGTTGTGAACTTTCAAGTCATTTCAGACTTAGGTTGACCCTGAGCGAGGGCCGGGTAAATGATCTTGGAGGGCCATATCTGGCCCCCAGGCCTTAGTTTGAGGACCCCTGATTTATGGCATGAATGAAACATAACCACACTCTAGAGGTAGTTACAGATAACCACACCATTATCTTGTTATACAGCCATTATCAAAGTATCTTCTTTTTCAACATTTTCCATACAAGGTAACGATGAAATATCTTGAAATATATTTATAAGGAAAATTAGAATGTTCAACTGTAGATGGGTTTATTTTCAACCAAATGTTTCAACAAATCCTTTGCACAAAGTGTGCCAAGAACATTATGAAAAAACACAATTTCTTATTAATGAACTGGCATAGTGAAGCAGCAGAAGGGATGGCACCACAAGGCATGCATACTTCAAACCCCTCCACTCCCTTTATCACTTCTGTGGGACAGAGAAAGTAGAACTAGGGGGAGGGGAAAATATTGTATCTGAGATTTAGTGCAACCAGGCCGAAAATTGTCCATTAAGAGATATAGCAATACAGCCTGGCTGTGAGGTGTGCCTTTTTTGTTTTTCCCTGCTTCTAAGGAGCACACCAGCTGCCTACTTCCACCTTATATGCTGGCATCCTGTTGCTGACTTAGCATGTGCACAAATCTTCTTTTGGACATGGAACACAGGTTATTCTTTTGCCCTTATTATCTGTCAAAATACTTTTTGGGAACAACAGTCTTTAACTTTGGTGTGTATGTAACAATGGTGAGGAGCTCTGACTGGCTTTGAGGTATGCATTCTTTATACTTTCCCATCCCCAGGAAGCCTACCACCTGCCTTTGGAAGGAAACAACACTTAACCTCTGCTGTTTTGCTCTAAAGGCAAAAGCAGGTAGCTAGCATACTCCTTGGAGACAGGGAAGTCCAAAAAATACGCACCTCACAGTGTGCCTGCCAGCCAAGCCACTAGTGACACTGCTTGCCAACCTCTCCTGACATTTTAGGCTGTTGTGGGCAGGAGATTTTTGGACAAAACACAAGGTAAAGAGGCTAGTCCTCTTTGGTGAGCTCCCCAAAAGTATGGGGAACATGAAGAACATGCACCTTGTGGCAACCAAGCCTAACTGCTGCTTCAATTGCTGCCCTGGTACTACTTCTAAGCCAGGCAGCACTAGATGTTAAGGTGTTTGGGGGTCTTTTTTTCTTTTCTTTTTTTTTTTTACAAAAAGGTATTTCTACATTGGGTAAAATCCACAGATCCAAAAAGACCACTGTAAAATCTCAGGAATGCCATGTTAAATTTATTCTCTTCATTTTCCTGTATTTCTAACAAAAGTATTTTTTTTCAGTGATTAAGTTGGCCATGTTATTGAAAATATGGAACACTAAAGGTACATTAACTACAAGAACTAGTTTCAAATGTGAATAGCACCTTTCCAAAAATAACATAAAAATGTATTAAAACAAAGTATCAAAACCTTATCAAATATGTCATTTTCTGAGAAAGAGAACAACGAACCGAAGTAAACAACTTTTAAGAATGAAATGGGAATGGGGATTTCCTCTTTATTCTCCCCTTCTCTTTCTACCTGACATACAGCCTTAAATCTATATTCGTAGCCTACACCAATGTTTTATGTTCTCCTACTGTGATTAATAGCTTTTTTTAATGCAGGGTAGAGAAATGTTGTGCAAAAGCTGAGAGAAACACAATGTAACAATTTCCTTCCACATTTGCAACTTTAACTTTTGCAGATTTGCATCATTGAATCATAGAGTTGGAAGAGACGTCATGGGCCATCCAGTCCAACCCCCTGCCAAGAAGCAGGAATATTGATTTGAGTAAAAATATGTAGGAATCTCTAGATGCTTTAGTGAGACTCTATAGCCAACTTCTTCCAGTCACTCTGGAGAACTAGAGATGTTCTTTCAGATAAGAAAATAGCAATTCTTCATTCTGTTTTTCACTTTCATGGGGGTCCTGTGCTCCTTGCCCCAGTGAATGTGAGGGAGTCACTGGAGAACCAGAGAAATTTCAATTCCCAATAACTTTCCTGATAATTGTCACAAGTATAAACCAATATCATAAGATTTCAATGTTTTTGATTCATTAACCCACGCCCTAATCTCAAAGCAGCATGTCCCCTACAGGGAACAGGAATTTTATTAGAACAACAATTGGTAAAACTTGCTTAGGCAAGCGTGACAGCTTTCAGTTTATATTTGCACTGCATCTCATGTAGAAAGGCACATAAATAGAAAACACCTATTCCTTAATCATGTATGACAAAGATGAGTGAAGAAATGTCAGACATGAATCAATGGAACCAACAGTGACTGAAGAGAAATGCATATGATAACATAAAACCATCAATGTTTAACTGGGTCTGAAGGTACTACAAGAGCAAAATGTTCAAATACTGGTTTACAGCGGGTCCTCCAAATTTCTGGATTTAATTAAAATGTTGTTGTTGTTTTGTTTTGTTTTTTTAAAAAAGTAGGTCCTTTAATGTGACAATATGGTCAACATCCACTGAAAGTCGACCAGAATCACACGGAAGGGTTTAGAAGAGATTCCTAGAAAGGTACAATATTTTATTCAGTTTTCATTTTCACAGGAATCCTGTGCTTATAACTTCAGTGAATGTGGACACCTGACAGTAATTCCAATATAGCTAACATGTTATGAAAGAATGTCAACACAAAAGTGTTTATTTGGAGTTGATAGTGGTCTTGTTACCATATTTACTTTTATCTAGTCTTTCTCCTGGTGTCTAAGCTCAAGGCAGAACTAAAAAACAGCCTATAGCACCTGGTATTTTTAGCACCCTCCCATCCAAGTACTAACCAGATCTGGTCCTGCTTAACTTCCAAGATAAGATGGAATTCCGTCTTTTAAGACAATATATACATGCTAAGCTAGTGTTTCTCAACCTGTGGGTCCCCAGGTGTTTTGGCCTACAACTCCCAGAAATTCCAGCCAATTTACTAGCTGTTAGGATTTCTGGGAGTTGAAGGACAAAATATCTGGGGACCCACATGTTAAGATTCTATGTTGACACCCATTTCTAATATGGGGTGCAACAACCTGTAACAGCTGGAAATCATGGATCTGGATCCCACGGTTTAGGATAGCCCAATGTATTTTCAAAGTTATTGGTCCCTAGAGCCTGTAGCACAGTTGTTTTCCTCTTAACTTCCAAAGGAATAGCAACAATACGATAAGCAAAGAAAAATGGAAATGCCTTGTGTTGATATGTTCCAACTAACTGCTCCTGGTGACAGAAGAGTTAGATAGACTGGAGACTCTAGAGCACTCCCCAATGTTGCTGCACTGTAACTCTCAGCATTCTTCAACATTGACTGATATAGTTATGTATTTCTAGGAACCACATCCAATAATATTTCATAGGCTACATGATAGCTAACCCTACTTTAAATTTTATTCATAAATTAAGTATGGAACAAGCCCAAATGCTTTTCTCATTCATTCAATCTAGCTATCCCAATATATAAAATACAGTAAACTGTAAAAATAATGCTCCTGTACAAAACTGTAAAAATAATGCTCCTGTACAAACCTGAAAAAAAGGGAAAAAAACTTGAAAGGGGTAGGGTGAGGGCAAGACAAAGAGAGAGAGAGAAAGAGTATCCAGCAAATGTATGCTCTGAACAGCACTCTGTGCTTCAGGATGCATATGATGAGCAAACCACAGCCACTCTCTATGTGACTTGCTGCAACTCCAAGGAGCCCTATGCATTTTTCTCCACAGCCCAACAGATTAACTATCAGAGAGTTAATAGAGAAAATACCATTGTTCAAGTGCCAGAAAAACTACATTGATTGGGATTGCTGAAGTAGAAGGAAGAGGACTTTAATCTCTACTCACTCTGTGATTATCTTGCAGTCAAAATCACAGCTTCCCTATTGCCAAGAACTGTAAGGACATAAAAATGTGGATCAAGATTGTTGGAATGGTGAATGCTAACCTCAACTTGTCTCTCAGCTTGCCCTAATTTCAACAGTAGAAATCAGAAAGTTTAATCATCCCTATATCTGTATGCTAAGGGGTAGATTTAGGGAAATATGAGTGAACGCACAAATACATGGTTTCCAACCCACCACGGCAGGCATGCCAGTAAGGCTAAGAAAGGCTGTTTGACCATATATTCTGAGAAAAAGATGAGATGGAAAAGCAATATAATGTGCATAAAAATCTAGTCAACTCCAACACATTAAGGGGAAAAAATCAAACTCTTGAAGCCATCTACACTGTGAATTTATCAGTTTAACATTATGTGAACAGTCATTGCTCAATCAAATGGAACCTAGGAGTCATTATTTTACAATGTCTTCAGCCTTTTCTGCTAAGCTATGCTGGCCTCACCAAACTACGACTCCAGGGATTCCATATCATTGGAGCCATGGCAATTAAAGTAATGTCAATCTGCATTCATTCTACAGTGTAAATACACCCAAAGTTATCAGGCAAAACTGTTCCTACCAAAAACAAAAAACAAAACAGGAGTGCTTAACACTTTCTCAAAGTAGGCTTGCTCTGTTTTGCTGACTCTGACTCCTAGGGATGCAGCAAAACATGCTTCTTATAACAGAAAAGTACTATTTGTTAGAAACCGCTTCCAATCAATGAAAGTTCTGTGTTTTATGCAAGCAATGTGCAACTTAGCACAAAGAGAAATACGGTTGAACACTATGAAAGCCATCCACTGCATAGATATCAGGCTCCTCCCAAAAGACTCAAATCAAGAGAAAGTTTCATGAGAACCAACACTCTTCTTAATGTTCCCCCCAGAAACAGCAAGAGTATCCCCCTGGGCAGCTAAACCAGGAAATCTCAACTGGATAGCCCCCTGCAAGGGTCTGCCTCCAGGGGCAAATCAAGAACGGGCAACTTAGAAGTCCCTGAACTGACTGAGAAGTAGTGTTGGGAGATCAAAAGACAAACTGGCTAAATGGCGCTACCTAGAAGAATCCTCCACCTTGTGTGACTGTGGAGCAGAACAAACAACTCAGCATAAGTATGATTGCCCACAATGTCCTGCCTCATGTATAGAGAAAGAACTGTTTAAAGTTACAGACAATGCAGTCGCTGTTGCCCGTTTTTGGTCTAAAATTATTTAGCTGCTTGTGTTTCCTCTATTTTATCGGTTTTATACTAATTTATTTATGCAATGCTTTTGACACAAAATAAATAAAGCAGACAACTCTGACTGCAGCATCAGATCACTTGCATACAAAATAATATTCTATACACTTATTTTTTTTCCTTCTAATATATATTTCTTCTAATTTCTTCTAATTCTGAGAAACAAAGAAGTGGTGATTTAACTGATACAGAATCTACACCAATCCAAACGATACCACTAGCACGCCCGTTGTACTTGAAAAAACAAATGAAGAATAATGTATATTATACAGTCAGTCAATTTTAAGTAGTAAAACTATTACCCTAATTTTCAGATAGAAACATAGTGTCTAAAAAGAAATGTTTGTAAATGTGAACCATATTATGCACCTAAAGAAAAGAATACACAGTGTGCTTCACATGTTATAGCTTGCCTACATGAAAATACTAATTAACCAGCTATATACTGCAGTGTGTGAAAGCTACATATGGTTTGTCATGTATTTGAAAACATGCAACATGTCCCAAATTCAAAACATGTACACAAAGCAAAATGCAGACGCAAAGTAGCATACATATTCCTCCCACACTTCTGTAGGAAAGATTACAGATCTGAACATTAGGGCAAGTACTATCTTAACCAAGTTTACAGCTAGATCAACACCACAGTGAAAATGGACATTTCAATTTATTAAAAAAAACAACTTTGCACAGTAACTTTAAGCATGGCTCTGTAGTATTGTTGTAATTTTACATTTTCCTGGTTGCACAAAATCCGGATGACAACTTGAATGTGTCACAAACACAAAGATGATGGGTCATGTTCTAAAACAAAGCATCTACACTGTAGAATTAATGCAGCTCACCATCACTTCAACTGCAGTGACTAAGTGCTTTGGAATCCTGGAAACTGTGGTTTACTGAGGCACCAGCACTCTTTGTCAGAGAAGGGTAAATAAATTTTTACAACTAGAACTCCCAAGTGATATCAAACTACATTAATTCACAGTGTAGATGCACCCAAAGTTTTTAATAGAAGTAGGCAATTCCCTTTTGCACCTTAAATTACATATGAGTAGCAGTTTCCCTTGCATCAGTGAATTAACCTGCAACTATTGCTCTTCCAATATAACTCACACAGGGTTTGTAGATGCCATTGACAGTAGCAAAATAATTTGATCATCCCATCAAAATTGATTCACCACTTTTGCTACTATAATTTATCATAGGAGGAAATAGAAAGCATTATATATCCGCTGGGTAGCCCTACTATCAGGATAGGTGCCTGTTTTGAAAATGTATCAGAATGCAACCTCCTACAAATTGTGTTTGTAGCAATTGTGGCACCAGAGAAAATTCATTAAGATTACTTTTTTCCCCATTTGCCACTTTCCTAAAGCAATGTCACATGCCCTCTAAATACAATATTATCTAAATGTGACAGTGCTAAAAAGTCAATTACTAGCTTACTAGATTTCCAGCTTGGCAAGAAAAAACTCTAGAAATTAGATTACTACAAGCCTATAACCACTGAAATCCATTTGCATAGCTCAATATTGTATGTTATACTCTGTATCTATATTTAGTTTTTAAATTGGTAGACAACACATTGTTTTCAAATCTAACCAATTTACTACTAAGGAAACTCTATTATTTTCAAGTTGAGGCATTGTTTTGACCCTAAAGAAGTCTGTAACCTTTGCACTAAGTGATCTACCTTTAATTATAAATACTTTGGATAAGTGAACTACTAAGTTGATTTGTTATCCTAAGTGACTATAAACTTTATTACAAATATGACAAGCCCTTGGGTTAAGCAAAATACTAAAAACTGACCATCAATTTTAACACAATAAATATTATGATATTATGTATGACCTGGTTTATTGGATGTTTAATATCCTTTTATACAACCGGGAGGTGCTTTTGTACTAAGTTTTGTGTCTCTTGTAGCAAATGAAAGAACACACTACCAATGCTTCGGCAACAGTACGTCAACTCTTCAGCTCGAGTTTGTTTTTGTGCCTTTAGGCTGCAAAAACAAGCAAACACCCCAAAACAAAATATACACCAAATGCTCAGTGTGTTAGGTTTACTCTAGTCTGTATTATGATTGCCAAGTAACTTTGTAGTCTGCAGAAGGAAAGGTGAGAAAGTGCAGCTACATGTGATGGACAGTCAAGAGATAGGATGCACCTCTACCCTGTAGAAATAATGCAGTTTGACATGGGAACTGTAGTGTTACAAGGTCTTTACCATTCTCTGTCAAACGACCCCTCCGTGCCATTGAGCCATGGCAGTTACAAATGGTGATGAAGTGCATTAATTTAACAGTGTAGACGCACCCACGGGCTAAAAAGAGATGAACTGTGGATGGCTGGGGCTTACAATGGACACTTCATCAAACGACCGGCTGCCTTTCTACAGTTGGTGGCTGACGCCTTCCCAGGCGGGATAAGAGTGACTTCCTTCAGTCTCCCTGACCGGCTTCACAAAACATGATCCACCCTGGAAGGTTTTTTTAAAAACGCAGTGGGATACCAGTTTGAGCACAAAAATCAGGCGCGACCTCCGCTCGCGAAGAGTCACTGAAGGCAAAGCTCAGGCCTGGCCCTGAGAAACCTGGCTGGGGATAGGGCCGGCGGCTGGGCCAGGCCTACGGGAACAGCAGCCTCTGGGCGGAGAGGCGGGTCCGCGCTCCTTCGAGCGAGGGAGACGGGGAGCGAGGGAGGGCCCGGCCGGCCAGTCCTCCCTGGGTCCCGCGGCCTTAGAAAGCAGCTCCACAGCCGCCCTCCGGCCCGGAGCCGCTGCCGCTATCTCCCTCCCCGGCGCTTCCCCCTCCTGCTGGATGACAAAATGGCGGCGGCAGGAAGTACCATCAGCGCGCGCCCCGCCCCGCCCAGGCCCGTTCACTGCGCCACCCGCTCGCTCCCTCGCCCCCCCCCCCCCCAGGACTCCTAGGAAAGCCTCGCGCTGCCCTCGCGCACGCTGGGCCGCACGCGCCCTCCTCCACAACTTGGCTCCGTAACGGCACGCGCCCCAGGACGGACAAGCCTGGCTTACGACGACCGCCTACCCTACGGAGAGCGAACGGCCGAGGCGCCCTTACGCCAACTCCGCAGCCACCCTCAGCCTTCCGCAAGCGGCGTAAGCGCGTCAGACGAGGAGCCGCCACCCCCTGCGCCGGAGGGAGGACTTAACCTCCGGTGCGTAAATAGCGAACGAGAAGGGCGCACGGCGGTAATTCCCAGCCGCGCACACTGGGAAGGTTCGCGTAAGAGCCTTTGCGCAATAGGCCTCGGCGCAAACTACGTAATCCGCCTGACGCAGCGGTCACATTACGCAATGCGGGTTACGCTGGCAAGGCAGCGTAACTTATCAAGGAGAATACCAACCCCCGCAGCCGCTCCCGGCCCGGCCCAACTCGGACTTACCTGAGGCCGCGCGAAGAGCCGGAACAGGCCGCGCCGCCGCCGCGAGCCTCCCCGCTGCAAGGCCCCCGGCGAGGAGGAGGAGGAGGAGGAGGCAGCAGCGCCGCGCGCCCTCGGAGGGAAGGGCCGAGGACCAGGGCGAGCCGACCGGGGCAGACACAGCGACGGGCAGCGGGACCAGCAACGGCGCCGCACTGACCTCACCGCGCAACGCGTGACGTCACCGCGCAGCACGGCCCCGCCTCGCGTCGCACGTAGGGCTCGGGAGGCGAGGCCCCGCCCCCTCAAGGGAAGGGCGGAGGAGGAGGAGGAGGAGGACTCTTCTTCTTCTTCTTCCAGTGGGAGAGGAAGCGCGCGTCTCCACCCTCGACTGAATGCGGCTTGAGGCCACTCTAGGCATACCTCGCCTCTCTTTCCCCCTCGGAAACCCATTTCCTCACCGAGGGGGCATTTCTTTCTCTCGTCTTCTGCAAAACGTCCAGTCTTGTTTTGAGAGGCAGAAGAAGCCCCGTGACCGAGGCGGGCAAGGCGAAGTCCGCCCGCACGCTCGTGGAGAGTTCTCCCACACATCTCCGTGCCGGTTCCCGAAAGGGAAAGAGCCGAGCCTGGCTGGGCAGAGAGAGGGCCGCGCGGGAACCCCATTGGCGCCTGGTGGGCGAGGAGGGGGCCTTAAAGGCGCCCTGCAGGAGGAGCTCTCCCACCTCCGCACCCAAGAGCCTGGCGCCCTGCATTGCAAGGCACTTCGCCCCGCAACGCTGTCACCCAAATGGGGCAAGCATGGGCAAACTTCAGCCCTTAATACAGTCCCTCATGTGGTGGTGACCCCCAACCAGGCATGTAGGAGGGGGGGGGGGGCTTGAGGGGTTTCAGCTAGAAGGCCTGACTGGTGCATTATTTAAACTGTTATGTTTATTCATATCATGATCTGATCACCATGCTCAATATATCCCATATGCATGGGGGTATTGCGGTAATGATACAAAAGGTTTGCTAGGCTAGACCCTCTTTCACTCAGACTCAGCCCCCCCCCCCCCCAATCAAATCCTGGCTTCGGGCCCCAACCATAACATTTCCGTTGCTACTTCATAACTATAATTTTGCTACGGTTATGAATCGTCGTCTAAATAAATATGCAGAGTGTATTTTCATTCACTGGACCAAATTTGGAACGAATACCCAATACGCCCAAAATTTGAATACTGGTGTGGTGGTGGTGGGGAGATTGATTTTGTCATTTGGGAGCTGAAGTTGCTGGGATTTATAGTTCACCTACGATCAAAGAACATTCTGAACTCCACCAACTGATGGAATTGAACCAAACTTGGGCAGAAGTATGATAGCTGGGACCCAGTGCTGGTAGTACTACACTGGGAGCATTTCCACTACCTTGGCAGCCACCTCTGAGAAGGGCTTTTGGCAGGAGGATTCATCATCTGCTTCTAAAAAGGAAGAGAAGGACAGGTGGAGGGATCTTCAGCATTCTCTGCCAAAAACATAATATATATTTCTTGATGGTCTTTGGTGACACCTCTGAAACCCCCTCGCGACCCCTCCAGGGGTCCCGACCCCCAGGTTGACAAACAGTGATGTAGATGGAACTACTACAGCTCCCAGCATTTGCATAGCATTGATTGAGCCCAGTTGGAAGTGGCGTAAAACAGTCTTAATTCGTCTTGAAATAATGCAGTCTCTGGCACCACTCTGTGATGGAGCAGACTCATGGGAACTGTTATTTTGAAAGACCTCTGGCCTTCTCTGCCAATAAGTGCCCTTAGAACAGGCATGGAAAACTTCGGCCCTCCAGGTGGTTTGGACTTCCAACTCCCTCAATTCCTAACAGCCTACTTTTAGGAATAATAATAATGTATTTATTTATTGTGTCAGAAGCAAGTTGAGGGTACAATTAAAATGCATTTAAAAATACAAAGTTTAAAAAGAACTTGGCACTACGCTAAATGTCCTTTGACCAGAAACTGGCCACTTGGAGTGCCTCTGGTGTCACTGTCAGAAGGTCCTCCATTGTGTATGACGCAAGGCTTAGGTTGCATTGTAGTAAGTGGTCTGTCATTTGATCTCTGCGCTCGCATTTCGTGGACTCCACTTTGTAGCCCCATTTCTTAAGGGGGCTAACCTAATAATAATAATAATAATAATAATAATAATAATAATAATAATAATCTTTATTTATACCCTGTTTTTCTCCCTCACAGGACCTGAAGTGGCTTACAACATCTTAAAACCATACAAACCACAGACCGAATACATAAATAATAAAGATAAATATTATAAAATAAGCAATTCAAAAACCAAACGATAATATATGCAGTCACATTTGTCTATCACATGTCAGGTCATATTGCACTCTGCTCCAGTTGTCATGTTACCAAGTTCTCTCATTGTGTTAGGAATGGGAGTTGAAGTCCAAAACATCTGGAGGCCTGAAGTCTGCCCATGCCTGTTCTACATTGTAGGTGGGGGCCCCAGTCTCTCCCTTTGTAGACCAATTTCCCAGATTAACAGACCTCCTGGCCATTGGATCCTGCTCCCATTTTTAGCAGACAGGACGACCTTTGTTCCCTCTTCAGCCCTTGGAGGTAGACTTTGGCCCTCGCTCCTGATACTTGGCAGCAGGAAGCTCTGCGAACAGGGCAAAAAGGCCTGCAAAAAGTGACTCCTGACCAGGGCTGCCTGCAAACCAAGAGCGGCAAAGTCTGTCACACAAACATCACATTTGCTCAATTTTGAGAGGATATTTCTTTGAGGTCAAATATAAGGGAGAGGGAGGGGTAAAGAATGGGAAAGAGGAGGATTTTACCAGATGGCAAGCGGAAAGGGGAAGCCACAGCCCTGCCAGCTCCCTCTCAGAAACAGTGGTGCCACACACTGTCGTTCAAGAAAGGTGGCACTAGGAACACTTTGCAAATATAGTCAACCGTCTGTATCCATGGATTCGGTACTCACAGATTCAGCCATTTATGACACACACATATATAATTCCAAAAGGGAAACCTTGGTTCTGCCACTTCATATGAGGGACACCCCTTTACTACACCATTATACACCACGGGACTTGAACACCAATGGACTTTGTTCTCCCCTGGGAATCCTGGAACCAAACTACAGTAGTTCTATCTTACACAAAAGCTAGTGATAGGCATGCAATTACTTATCAGCACATTTTACACAGGAAGGGTGCCGTAATTTTAATTGTGATTTAATTTCCAAGCACCTGGGAAGGGGTACAAGTCAAACATGAACAGAAGATATCAATATCCAACATGTCAGACTGCAGCTACACTGTAGAATTAATGCAGTTTGACCCTGCTGTAACTGCCATGGCTCAATGCTACAGAATCGAGATTTGTAGTTTCACAAGGTCATTAGCCTTCTCTGCCAAAGAATGCTGGTGCCTCACCATACTACAAACCCCAGCGTTCCATAACATTGAGTTACAACAATTACGTACTTCTCTTGAATTAATTCTAAAGTTAAAGATTCAAATTTCTTTCCCATTGTACATTAGCATTTTGCTTCTTCGCGTCATTATTTCACCAGTTATAGCTACCAGGTTTTACATACTATAGTACACTTTTTTGAAAAGTGCTTTTTACCAATAGATTTATTGAGGACACAGATAATTGTTGCCCTTCTAATTGTTTAATTGTGCGTATTTTTAATTGTTTAATTGTGCATATTTTCAGTATCAGTATTCTGCCTTCAAATGTAAACAAATAACCATTTAACATGGGAAATTGTATTTCCTGCATCCTTGAATAACCACAGATGGCACCTAATAAATGTAGTATGAAACCAAAGTGCATGGCATCTGGATAAATTTGAGCCTCAGCACCTAAAATGAAATAATAATTATTTTGATCCAGTTGATTTTTATTAGGTTATAATCAATATGTGCTTTAATTAGTTAGGACCTACCTTGGGTCTTGTTCAGATGAAAGGTCGTATATAAATGAAATGGATCCTCAAGAATGCTCTGAGTTTCTTAAGGCTGTGGGACCTATAAAGCTCTTCCAAGGAGGGAAGAGGACAACCAATGGCTCTGGGCAGCAGAGGAGCGCCATCCTATCTGCCACTGTGCTGTTACCAAACCACATGTAGACGCACCAGGTTAAGACACTCTATAGTACAGTGGTAGAAAGTCACTAGCAGTTTTCATTCAGTTGTTGGTTCTTTAGAAGTCTTAGGTAGTACAGTCTCTGCCAGCCTCTTAACCAACACTGCCATATTGGCGCCTCAGGTCAGATCCTCCTTAACAGTGACACCCAGGAACTTAAAACTAGCTAGTGCTACCTGTTCCACTTGGTCTCCCTTTATGACCAAGGATTGGATTTCTGGTCTGTTCTTTCTGTAGTCCACTATGAAGCCTTGGTCTTATTTGATGTTAAGAACCAGATTATTGTCCTTGAACCATGAGAGCAGCCGATCCACCTCATCTCAATAGACAAACTCATCCCCTTCAGAGAAAAGCCCCACTACAGTTGTATCATCTGCAACTTTGGTAATGATATTGCTCCATTAGATGGGGGTGCAGTCACATGGGTACAAAGTGTAAAGCAGAGGACTCAGCACACAGTCCTGTGACATCCCAGTATTAAGAGTGAGAGCTGACAAAGTATGATTACCTACTCTAACCCTCTGGAAATGCCTAGACAAGAAATCCATAATCCAAGAATGGAGTGAATATGACAATCCATGATCCATAAGTTTAGACACCAGTCTATGTGGGAGGATTGTGTTAAATGCAGAACTAATGTCTGTAAAAAACATCCTCACTTAGTTCCCCTATTGTTCCAAATGGGTCAGAACAGTTGATCACAATGGCTATGGCGTCCTCTGTTGATTCTATATGCAAACTGATGTTTGTCCAATGTATGTGGAAGGCAAGAAATGTTGTGCCTACAGACCAGTTTTGCACCCTCTCAGGCTTAGTAGACAATCTAATAATCCTACTAGTAAAATTTGCACTTTGCCACTCAAGATCAGTCTTAAGATGTAATTGAAATGGAAACAGATCACACCAAGTATCATGCCTGATGAGTGATATATTCTGTTGTTATCACCTCCATACAAACAGCAACCCACACGCCCCTACAAATTGTTGCAATGGATTTTGTCATCACTACACAATCAAAAAGTCTGCTTTGTAAACTCATGTGGACCTTCAGAAATCAATGCATACAATATACACCTTTTCCTGAAGTGTGTTATGTGCCTTCAAGTTGACTGTCGAATTAAGGCAATCTCATGACTTTCTAAGCCAAAGATTTCCTCAGATGTGGTCTTGCCAGTTCCTTCCTCTGAAATATAGCCTGCAACACTTAGAAGTTGTTGGCAATCTCCCATACAAATATTAAACATTTTAAAAATCATGGACTTTATTTCATAACCAGGCTCATCTTGATCATGTGACTTCAGACGTTGGCTAATGACAAGTGTACATATGCATTTTTCATGAGATGTAGGAAGAAAACCAGATACATCATCCTGCTTTCAATGGGCTACTCTAATGGGGAAGATCCTTCAGATCTACACTCTTGAAAAACAAAAATACATAGTGGTTATGAGGGGCACTTGTAACTTGTGTGTAGGATTGTGTCCCTAAAATTCCACTCAAGTCCAAAGAAAATCTTCAACACTTATTCCTTCCTTTAGACAGTAACCGAAATTTAACAAAGGGCAATAAATTGCAAGCACTTAAGATTATAAGACCCTGTGGAATATTGAGGAAGTCCTAAAGATAATTGTATTTCTACTGTTTCACCATGTTGTAATCTGTAAGTGTGTGTTGAACACTTTTCCTCTCTCTCTCTCTCTCTCTCTCACCCTCCCCTTACACTCCCCCCCCCCCACCCTCACTGCCCAGTCTGTTTCATTTATAAGACTCGCAATGTCTATTTGTCAGAAATGTAAAGTGTATGTCTCAATTTTTTTTAATAAAGATTACTAAAAAAAAACAAAAACCACTTATTCCTTCCTTTGTTATATCCCCCCACCCCCATAACACAGAACAGACATAGAATAAAAACATTTAGCACATACCTGTAACCTCCCTAAATGTGCACAATGCAACAAAAGTGGAAAAACACAAATTTAAATAAAAATTGCAAAGCAATTTAAGAGAGAATATTTTAGGCCTTTCTAGGTCAACGTCAGGCAATACATTTTTGTTGGCTTATAGGGCAACAGCTGTAGCCTGCAAATAATCAAATACATAAATGTTTAACCTGCAAATTTGGAGGGATGATAGGAGATTCCTTGATGATCAATATTTTTTTGCTGCCAATAATGCAACAGGCTTGAAGGATTCTTGCAGTGTAACTTGACAGTCATCTCTTCCACTTGCTCCTACATCCCCTCCAAAGACTATTCTGTGTATTTGTAGTTTCCCCTTTTGTTTACCAAATCAGTCAAATCTCCCATCTACTGTAATGCAGGTCAACTATCACTTATCCCCTTGGGGAGATGGGTCGGGGTACACATAAATAATAATAATAATAATAATTATTATTATTATTATTATTATTACGTATTATTATCCAGAATTCTAGAATGCTCCAAAATCCTAAACTTTTGGAGCTACAGCATGCACTTGTGAGGTTATAGACAGATACAGGATCTGTGAAATGATGGGAATTATACTTGCCATAATTTCAGATCCTTGCATCTCTCGCCAGCCAAATGAACAAAAACAGCAACACAGAACTGGGCTGCAAGTACTGAGTTTACAGTCAAAAAGTTCTTGTGTAAGAAAGACCCTGACTGGTAACTGCTGATGGAAGCAGAAGAGAAAGGAGAAGGGTTGGCTTTTGTTTGGTGCAAGGTTCTACTTTAGGCAAGATGAATTTGGCCACGCCTTCTTCTTCCCTCTTGCTTCTATTCTCTACCAAGAAATGGGAGAGGGAGCCCAAAGAATGCATATTTGACAACCAGGGTTTACTACCATCTCTGCTGCTGCCCTATGCCCTTTTATATTTCAAAATCTTTTTAAAAACCCTTAACAACCCATAATACAGCTTACTTCTGGTCTCAAGCATTATGGATAAGGGATATTAAACCTGAATTTTATGGGGTCACCATAAGTTGATAGGCAACTTTGCATTAAGGGATGTAGGGTGAAGGACATTGATTCAAAACTGAAGAGAGTAAAAATAGCTCTTCCAGTTTGTTTATTATTTATGTCATTTTCATGCCCCCTTTCTCACCAGAGCAGACCCTAAAGTGTCTTATACAGAAAATAACAATCTTAACAATAAACACTTTAAAAATATCGCATTAAACAGTATAAAATCATTTGAAATATACGTGGAAGTTTTCTTTTAATTCAAGCCAATAAAAATCTTTCCTGCTTGTGCATTAAAACTAGCTTAAACAAAAAGGTCATTGCCTGAAGACACAAGGAAAGCAGGGAGGAGGCTGGCCTCCTGTATGGCACGCCAAAGAGTGAAAAGCATCACTGAAAAGCCTCTCTCTGTGTGTCCTCACTAAGGGAACCTGAGAGAAAGCTTCCTCCTGTATATTTTAAAGCCCTGGCAGGTTCTATTGGGGAGATATAGTCTTCCAGACACTCAGGAATAATGTAAAAGGTTTAGGAATGATGAGGAACCAATTCAAATCAGACACTGAATTTTAAATTTCAGAAGTTTATTTAAATGACACGTACAGAATAAGGCTTTGTAGTTATTGGAAATAAGGAAAAGCATTCATTTCACTTTAAAACATTATGCTACGTGTAATCACACAGTCATAACACTAACATACTTCCTCATGTTCAGGGCCCTGTTCATCTACTTTGTACATTATATTCTGACTTTGATTTCAGTGTTGGCATAACGTTTCAATTTTTTGCCATGCTTCTATAGCAGCATAAGTTGTACAAACTGCAGATGGCTTCACAGAATATTGAAATAGTGCTGTGATGCACAAGCGCCTTGGTGTTTCAAATTATATAGTTACGATTGCTATTTTTCATGCCGTACTTGAAACTGGATAAGTGAAAATTAACAGTCCCCATGGCAGAAAACCTGTTCACTAGGAATTTAGTTGAGCAAACATTTTCACAGAAAAGAATAAAAACATTCAACTAGTCTTTCATATTAATAAGAGGGTCAATATAGCTTTCAAATGAATCTGTATCAGTATCAAAAATCAAAGAGCTATCAGAAGCATAATGATTAATACCTGCTTTTCAAATAATGCTGCTCGTTCCAAAAACAAGGTATCAATTTATACTTTTATAACTGAATAGACTGGTTAATTTTACTTTTCTACAAAACACTTAAGAACAAGACTGCTTCCACAAAAAAGGGTTGGATGTCTTCCCTAAAAATGGGAAAAATGGACACACCCTGGCAATGTACACACACAAATGCACTTGACTGACATAAGACTGGGTGCAGGTGGGGTAGGGAGATAATACAGGTAGGTTTGCCTTCACAAAAGCACTCCTATGCCATCATTCCTGTTGCAGATCTGTACTTAATATTACAACTGGCTTCTCCTTAATACCTTTGCTTTCAGTGGTTCTCATTTCAGAGAAATTCTCCTCTGCTGGCTCTACATGCTGTTGTCGCTCCCCTTGGACTTCGGCTGTTCTTTCTTCTGAACTTCCTTGGGATGAGGATAGCAGCTCTTCCACTGTTCCTACAGCTTCCGTTCTCTCTTCTGCCTGCTGTTGGTTCTCTGCAGGTTCACCTTTAGAAAAATCTGCAGGAGGGAAGGCTGTCTCATTCCCTTCTGGTCTGGCAGTTTCACCATCCTCACTGGGTTTGATCTTGTCACCAGCATTCTGTTTTTCCTCTATAGCTGTATTTTCTGGAGCCCTTTCACTGTCTGCCCTCTCTACAGCTTCAGATTCATCAACATCTTGGTCAATGTTCTCATCTGTAAATGGATCATCGCCCTGACAAAGGGAGGAAGCCCGTTATCAAAATTGCAGACTCATCTAAAGTTCTCTTAGAGAACATCAAGCCTAAAATGCAGAAATTTGCAACTGAGTGATTGAAAACTAAACATCTTTATTTGAAAGCTGACTAGCACAAACCACTGCTCTGTCTATCAGGTAATGGACTACATTTTTGCTGATATTCTTTACTTAAGGCGACCACTATCTTCTCTCTATGAATGTGGCATTATCTGAAATCTGGTAAAGCCTCAGCCTCAAAAGAATAAGATTTGCTTAACTAGATCTATTGTAGTAAATGAAGTGAATGCAAATGCAGTCCCTGTGGCCTTGGAAATCTGTTCATTTCTCAATATAAGTTTTGGGCATCTAGCACAGAACACCAGGTCTAGTAAATGCCCAGAAATTTCAGAAACCCTCTCAATTATTATATTTTAGTCCATGTCTAGTCATATGGCTATAAACCAATGATGGCTACTCACACATTTCAGTGATCTTGTTAGGCAAAACACTTTCCATGTCTGATCAAAGCACATGAGGAAATTCTCCTGGAAATTCCTCTTAAAGAAGTCATACTCATCTTCCTTAGACTGAAATTAGAGTTTACAGTTGCCCAACATGGAGGGCAATGCTCTACTCTAACTTGGCTCAACATTCTCTTATTTACTAAAGAAAACATTGTATGGAAACAGTAGATATATACTAGTGTTATTCTACTGGATGTCAAAATCACTACGTAGCATCACAACAGACTTAAAAACATTTCCTCCCTTCTTGCAAATCACTCATATGTGACTGACCTGAAGCAGGTATATAGAAGGAAAGAAGACAGTAGGGTAGAAATCTAGTCCATAATCTGATCAAATTAAAATGATACTTTCTACGCTCATATACATATCAGGTACAGAAGATCAAATGTCCTGCTTTTTCTGCTATATCTATGGAGCCCCACTTATGTAAACTGGGCTTAGCAACTCAGCTAGGGATTTCCACACCCAAGAACTGAGTACTTCTGTTTTATGACCCAGGTGGATCAAATTCAAACCAGACTGTCTCCATAAAAGAAGAACCATGCAGGTGAGAGACAAGTAGTGTCATCTTCTCTGGCTGAAATCAACCAATCAGCCTGATTTACTGATGTTCTGGGGTTCACAGAGCTCTAGGCTCTACCTTGCGATTTGGAAATATCCGTCAATCGCTAGATAAAAATGTTGGAGGGGGGATTCAGAATCCCAACTGGTAGAGACTGTCACAGGCTTCCCCAGGAAGGGCCAAAAGCCAGCATTCTTTAAGGAAGGGAGCATTAGCTCAGTGTTCAAGAATAATCTCTTGATTTGAACAGTCTCGCCCTGCCTTCAACCTTCCTTTCATGGGGAAGGTGATGAGAAGAATTTTGTTGGGGCACCTCTGGCATTACCTGGAATCCTCAGATTTCCTTCACCCCTTTCAGCTTGGTTTTGCACCTGGGTATGGTACGGAGACTGTGCTGGGTGGGTCGAAGATCTCCTCCTGCTGATTGACAAAGGTCAGGTGTCCATGTGGATTCTGTTAGACCTGTCGGCAGCCTTTGATACTGTTGATCATGAGGTGTTGCGGAGGCACCTGCGGACCCTAGCAGGGGTAGACGGAGTTGCGCTTGAGTGGTTCCGTTTTGTCCTCGGAGGGGTCCCAGAGGATGGCATTGGGCTACTGCTCATCTGCTCCAAGGGCTCTCTCATGTGAGCAACCGCAGGATTTATTCTGTCACCCCTCCTGTTCAACGTGTATGAGAGGTCGCTAAGGGATGGCAGCCTCAGCCTACAGGCCATCAGTGACAACACAGGCTGATGTTTTCAGCTCAGTCTCTTTTATTGGGCCCAGAGAGCATAGTCTCACTTTTTACTGGCGTCGACCTGCCAGAAACTAGTTTATTGGCAGGCGGGCATTCTGGATAAAACCAAAGTATTGCCAAAAATGGGGTAGGGGAACATGGCAGATGGAAGATCTACTCCCCTATGGCTAATGTTTGCTATAAGAAGGTTCTCTTAGTCTTGAGTTGCTCCCGGATTCCCAGGGAACAGTAGCAGGCATACTTATTTCTTTTCATCTTCACCTGGTCTGTTATTTTGCAATTCTACCTTTAAAAATGGAATTCACCCACAACCTCATATATTACATGAGCAAACCTTTGATGGTCACACAGAAGTGTCCACTTAACCTCAACTGCCAATTTAGGCTAGCAGGTTTATCACAACTGACTCTTTTAAAACTGCTATATTTCCAAGTCTTAGATGTGTAAAATGCTAGTTTAACCTACAGAGTCATACTTAAGTAAAGACCCCTTGTCATTTCATGCACTACTTCTGACAGCTGGTATCAGAACAGCTGATGCCAACAGTATCCCAGAAATGATCTCTAGAGAAAATATAGAAACTAAAAAAAATCTTCTGACTTTGCAATGTTGCTTCCAGTTAGAATGTCTCACCTGCTAAAGAAATCAAAGCGGAATCTCCCTTTCCAGACAGCTAAAAGCGCCCCCCCTCCCCCAGGATCTTATGAGCAGGGAACACAATGTTTTGTCTTGAAAACAATTAATATTTCAAACACCGTTTAAGTTGCCTTCTTTCAACATGAGCTAGTTTACTTTCCATAGGACATTGGTTTTATTAATTTTCATATTCATTTCAGTAGCTTTACTACAATTTATAAGCAGCTGGAGTTTTTATATGCATTTTGCTTACCAAAAATGTGACCAGCCAACTCATGAAAAAACATGATTTGCTCAAATAGGTTATTTTAGGCTTGGACCTAATACACTAAAACAACAACATTGCTTTCCTCCATCTTTTATGAAAATCCCATGCAACACACTCAGCCAAACCAATGCAATGTTCAATCAAGATTAAGTTGGAACTCTTGCTCCCTCGCTTGAGAAGCAGCAGGACTGAGCAGCAAATACGCTGCTTACTTACCTTGAGGTACTTTTCTAGCATTTTCACTATGTGTTTGCTATTTAGGACACTCTTAGCTACGTGAAAACTGGTTTTCTTGAAATGTTCGGCTGCAATCTGGAAGTAACAAGTATATGACTCATTATACTGGTGATACATACAATAAGCACAATACTATGTTCCTAGTCATCTCTCTTATGTCACAGCATCAGCCTCGTGCTCACATGCACCCATGCATATCTGTATTCATAAGACATTCCTGATAGATGAAGAGGGTGTGGGAAAGATATTTCTGATGATCCCTCTTCTCTACAATCCACACATCTCTCAAAATTTGATGAAAGAAACCTTCTAGAACAGTAGTTCTCAACCTGGGTTCCCCAGATGTTATTGGCCTTCAACTCACAGAAATCTTAACAGCTGGTAAACTGGCTGGGATTTCTGGGAGTTGTAGGCCAAAAACATCTGGGGACCCCAGGTTGAGAACCACTGTTCTAGAAAAACATGAGAGGTTGCTAGAAAGGTGGATAAAATGAATAAAAACAGCTCTTCCACTGAAGGAAGGACACCTCTCAAAGCAAGCTACAATCACCATAGAATCATAGTGTTGGAAGAGACCATATGGGCCATCTAGTCCAACCCCTTGCAATGCAAAAAATAAAATAAAATACCCCTGACAGATAGATATATAGTCTTTGTTTAAAAGCTTCTAAGGAAAGAGCTTTCAACACACTCCGAGGCAGCTCTTACAGTCTTACAGTCAGGAAGTTATTCCTAAAGTTCAGGTGGAATCTTCTTACCTGTAATTTGAAACCATTGCTCTGAGTCCTAGTTTCCAGGGCAGCAGAAAACAAGCCTGCTCCCTCCTTGTTGTGACACCCTTTCACATATCCATACATGGCGATCATGTCTCCTCTCAACCATCTCTTTTGCAGGCTAAACATACTCAGCTCTTTAAGATGATCGTCATAGAACATGGTTTCCAGATATTTGAGCATTTTAGTTGCCTTCCAGACACCTTCCAACTTGTCAATATCTCTCTTGAATTGTGGTGCCCAAAATTGGACACAAGTGAGATCTAATCAAAGCTGAATAAAGAGGCTCCATTACTTCCCTTGATCTAGGCCAGTGGTTCTTAACCTGTGGGCTGCGAACTACCAGCGAGCTGCAAGGATGAAAATCTGGTCCACAAGCCTCCTTTCTCTTTATTTAATTTATTTAATTTTATTTCTGGTCCTTTCGTACCTCCTTCCCTGTCGCTGACCAAGCATGTTTTGTACCAGAAACTAGAACTGATGTAGTCCATCCAATGCAATTTTCTGAATCAGCACCCCAAACAAAATCTAAAATTGTTTAAAAATTGATTGGTAACCCTTTTGGTACTAATGTTGGGAGAGTGGTCCCTGGTCAAAGTGGTTCCTGGTCAAAAGAAGGTTGGGAACCACTGATCTATACACTATACTCCTTTTGATGCAGCCCAAAATACCATTGGCTTTTTTTAGCTGCTGCATCAAACGGTTGACTCATATTCAACTTGTTGTCCATGAAGGCTCCAAGATCTTTCTCACATGGTCTGTTGTCGAGCCAGGCATCACCCATTCTGTATCTTTGCATTTCATTTTTTTCTGCCTAAGTGTAGAATCCTACATTTGTCCTTGTTGAAATTCATGTTGATAATTTTGGCCCAGCTCTCTAATCTGATACGGTCATTTTGATTCTGATCCTGTCCTCTGGAGTATTAGCTATCCCTCCTAATTTGTTGTCATTTACAAACTTGATAAGCATGCCCTCTAAACCTTCATTCAAGTCATTAATAAAGATGTTGAATAGTACTGGGCCCAGGACAGATTGATGCGGCACCCACCCCACTAGTCACTTCTTTCCAGGATGATGTGGAACCATTGGTGAGCACCTTTGGGTTCAGTTGCTTAACCAATTACAAATTCACTTAATAGTAGCATTGCCTAGCCCAAGTTTGACTAATTTGCTTGCAAGAAGGTCATGGAGGACCTTACCAAAAGCCTTACTGAAATCAAGATATGCGACACTGACAGTATTCCCTGCATCTACCAAGCTTGTAACTCTATCAAAAAGAGAGAGATAAGATTAGTCTGGCATGGCTTGTTTTTGAGAAATCAGTGTTGACTTTAGTAATCACAGTGTTCCTTTCTAAGTGATTACAGACTTCCTCCTTAATGATCTGCTCCAGAATCATCCCTGGTATTGATGTCAGGCTGGCAGGATGGTAATTGTTTGGATCCTCTTTTTTCCCTTCTTGAAGATAGGGACATCTGTCCTCCTCCAGTCTGCTGGGACTTCTCCTGTTCTCTGAGAATTCTCAAAGATTATTGTCAGTGGTTCTAAAATTACTTCTGCTAGTTCTTTCAATACTCTTGGATGTAGCTAATCTGGCCCTGGAGACTTGGATTCATTTAGAGTTGCCAGGTATTCCTGGACTATTTTTTACTTGTTTTGGGTTGCATTTCCTCTATTACCTTGTCCACTCCATATTGCTCAGGTTGAACACCAATCTCCTTTTGGGAGAAGCCTGAGGCAAAGAAGGTGTTGAGCAGCTCTGCCTTTTTCCTATCCCATTAGCATTTCACCACCTTCTCACAGTGGCCCTACCGTGTCCTTTTTCTTCCTTTTTCTACCAACATAACAGAAGAAATGCTTTTTATTGATTTTAATATCTCTAGGAAGCTTAAGTTCATTTTGTGCCTTAGTCTTATGAACCTTTTTCTCTACATATGTTGGTTATTTGTTTGAATTCCTCTTTGTGATTTTTTCCCCTTTTCAATTTTTTGTGGATGTCTCTTTTAAATCTTAGCTCAGTTAAAAGTTCTTTGGACATCAATTCCAGCTGCTTTATACTTCTTACATTTTCTCCTTGTTGACACTGTTTGCAATTGTGCCTTCCATAGTTCACTTTTAAGAAACTCCCATCCAACATTAACTCTCTTCTCTTTTAGTATTCCTGTCCGTGGAATCACACTCAGTATTTCGTTAAATTTCCTGGTCAGCTCTCCTAAAGTCTAGACTGCATGTTTGACTTTTCTTAGTTTCCCCCTTCCTTTGCATCACAAACTCCAGGAGCACATGGTCACTCCCATCCAAGGATCCCACCACTTCCATTCCATTGACCAGATCCTCAGTGTTGGTCAGGATCAGATCAAAGAAAGTCTTTATAGACATTAAACATAGGAGTGGAAATGAAGATATCCCTAAATGACTAGAAGATTTTTAGGCCTTTATATTGACAAAGTGAACAAAACTTACTACCAGAGGAAACAAAAGTGACAGTGTTTCATCTACTGTTACTTGAATGTTCAAAACAAAAACTCTGTTAATGTTTAACAGAACTTCCTTTCCTGATTACTCTTATATAATTAGTTCATATGGTAACCATCCATCCCCACTCCATAACTTGAGGAAGGCGCAATGGTGCCCTAGAAACCAGGATACAGAACAGTGGATTCAAATCCCAGAAAAAAGAGATAAAACATTAGGAAGAACTTCATGATGGTAAGAGCTGTTTAGCGGTAGAATATGCTGCTTCCTTGGAGTGTGGTGGAGCCTCCTTCTCCTTCATCTCCTTTAAGTAGTGGCTAGGTGGTCATCTGTTGGGAGTTATTTGATTCCATGTCTCTGCATGGCAGACCAGGGTTGGATTGGATGGCCTTTGGGGTCTCTTCCAACTCTAGGATTTTATGAATTTGCACATCCCTTTCATTCTGTCTGTATTGAAAAAGTACCACATCTAGCCCACTCACCCCCGCCCCCACCAAAGGATTAGAACCCAGATGTCTACATTTTGACAATAATGATAGGATAAATTACAAACATCACTGAAGCATGAAAACTAGTAAAAAAATCATAAATTCTAAGCAGTGATCTCTTCTGCCAATCACTTCAGAAAAACTTTTCCTAACCATATCAGTCCCAAGATATCAGGAACTCTATACAAATAAGTATAGAATCATAATTCATACTCCACAGAAAAACAATTAATCTATGTACGCCTCATATTACGATCCCTGATAACCTGGAATCTTCACACATATTCCTTACACTAATTAGATGTTCAGCACACAAAACAAACTGCTAGTCTGCACTTGCCTTAAAATGTTATGAAAGCCTCTTTTGGCATTTTTTTTCATTTTGTGGTAGGAGACAGAAGATATTTCTGCCCCTTGTTATAAATGCTTTCTGGATGAAAGGCATCTAACAAATCACAAATACTTGCTTTTCCTATAGTGAAGTAACTTTCAGTTTGAGTGAACTACTCTACTTAAAGCAAAGAAATATTTTATTATCAAACAAGAACTATAAATCCCAGAATGTGATATAAGCATTGGATAAAGATGATCTATCTATGCATTAATGACTAATACTGAAAACCTTAACAACTTTTTAAGAAGTAAGCCCCAATCAACTCAGCAGGAATTATTTCAGTAAACTCCACAGGGCTATACTGTAAGACTTTTCTAGGGTACTTACCCTGCGATTTCTGTTGTGATCAACAGACCGTAAATGCCTCTGAAGAAGATGCGGTTGTGCAGGAATTAGCATATCACAAGCTAAGCAATGAGCGGCTTCTATCTTTTTAAAAAAGTGCTCCTGGTCAATTCCTGAAAAAAGAGACATGAAAAATAATTCAGTTCCCATCAGTGGCATATTTTAATAATTTTAAGCAGAGGAATTAAAAAAATGCTGGGTATGCCATTGAGAAAAAAATCTATCGCTTACTAGAATATCAAAGTACCTACAAAGGATTGGTTCATTTCATAATATGCTGGAGCAACTTGTCCCTAATACATTGGAAGTTAACATAGTGGCAATGTGAATAAGGTGAATTGTATTGTCGAAGGCTTAGGTGAACTTCTTGTCCAGATGTCTATCCTTTGGATATAAGGATCTCTGCCTCCATACAAAACTCTTACTGCACCATCATAAAGAAATCTTTTGGCATTATTAACGAATGCATGAGCTTACCCAGTTTTCTAAAATAACATCCCCTAGCAGCTATAAATGAAGATGCATGCCTTTCAAAGACTATCACAGCACATCGCTACTTGTATAGAACATCAGACTTTTGCATTGAGTATAAAAATAAGTAAGAAAAATAAAAAAGGTGTTAAGTATCTGTTGGGGCAGGAGGAAAAAGGTGATAATGGCTTATTGGCTCATTTATTAAGAGTAGCTGGCAATACTAAAGCATTTTAGTGCAGACGCAACTTGCTTTCACTTGGAAGTGTCAGGTCAGCCACTGCTAGCAATGAAATGCAGAACTGGTAGAAACTCATCCTGATCCATTAGGGCTCTTCTTCTGTGGAGATCCGAGGGGGATCAAACTAGATAAAGGGACCCTGCAAACTCTTCAAAGAAAGTTCTTTGAGCATTTTTCCCAATTATGTCTTTCAAATCCCCAGAATAGGAAAAAAAATGAACTTGTTTCCTATCCTAATTTCTTGCATAATCAAAAGGCCTATTTTAAAAGTACTATTTTTCCTTACATTAAAAAAAGCCACCGTAGTTATAAAAAATATGACTAACACGAATCTATTTCAAAGGATTGCTCCAAAAAAAGAAAATGTGATAAGCTCATGTATGTCACTTGATTCATTTAATGAAGATTAAATTAGAAGTATGAAATAAACAAAGCCACTTGGAATGAAGCGTTATGGCTTTATCATTTTTCCTCCTTCTGCCCAGTCTCTGCTGCCTTTACTGCACAATAGCCCACTCACCTCACTTCATGTTGTCTTTGTCTAGAGATCCTACTAAGTCATTTAAGTGCATTTGTTTTTCTTGTCACAGGCTGAAATAGTGTTATCTCAGCATTGTGCCTAATGAAAAACTGAAGAATCTCTCATCCCCGAACACACTTTTTAAATGGCAGTTAAGGAATTAATGACAGATGCCTCTATTGAATAATGTTCCATTTACCTTTGAAAGGATCTGGTTTTTGTTTGGTGCTCTCTTTCTCTGTCAGCTCTTGCCGACGCTTACAAATTTTCTTATTTCTATTAACAATGTATTTCTGGGAATGGGGAGAAATGCACATATAAATCAGTTTCATAAACATGAAATAATAAAAGGAGTTGAAGAGGAGACACTGTAAGCAAAGCAAAAGCCCTTTTTCCACTAAAGAAAGGATATAATAGAAATAGACAAATTGTTTTATCATTGGGCAGTTGGAGAACCGTGGAATCTGTAACAATGGCTTAATGGTAGATTCACGGACTCAGTTTTATATGCAACTATAACTACTTTTGGGGACTCTTCAGGCAACAATAATCTCAACTATTCTCAGTCTAGAATTTGGGAAAATACTGTAATGATAAGGCATATATTCCAAACATAAACAGTTTTAAAATGACATACCTGCAGGAATTCTACAGTTCTGTCAGGCAATTTGGTCCCAATGTATTGCAAGACATCTTTGTGAAATTTGCTTTGCAAATGCTTCTCCATTTCTTCTTCTTCAAGACTTCGAAATTTGCATACAGAGCAAGCAAACTGAATTCTAAAGGAAGGCATTTAAATTGTTTTGTGTTACAGAGACCTGAAGTCATCATTTCTTCAGTTTACAATAGAAATTAAACTCCTTACAAAACAATTTCTAACATCCTGAGAAAAGCAATTAAATTATTAAATTATAGCTCATTTCCAACAAGTACTTTTCTATATTTCAAAACAAAAATAAAATATAGTTTCATCTAAAAAACAATGATAGAGTTGAAGAAAAGCAGAGATACAAGTCTTACTGACCGAGTGCATTTTTACAGCACCAGAATGTATTTGTTTATGGGTTCTCTGAAAAGGATTTCACTTATACTGAGAAAGACAAACTCCTGCTGTTTTACACTGTTTATAAAGCAAACATAATTAAAATACATTTGTATCTCCATCAAAATCTCTGTCTATGTAGCATGTCCAACGTTCTTTTTGATGTCTCCTCTAAAAAGAGAAAGAGGGAAAATGGGCATAACCATGAAGCAGCCACTTGTGTTTTAGGCCTGAATCCTATCGCTAGTCCCAACTGAAGCAGAGCCACTGAATTCATTAAATTTACAATGCTGTGGGTTAAAATCAAGTGATTTTAATGTAGTGGGCCTACTGTAGTTTTACAAAGTAAAGCTCATTCTTTGTGAATAAAAATATTGATGAAAATCCTGAGTCTGGGTGGTGGAGTGGAGTTCAGTTTTAATTAGGTCTGTTTGTTTTATTGCTCAAGCTTATATTTTGATCTTATTGCTCTTTTCAAGGATTGTAAAGTGCTTTAAAAGACCATCTGAGATGTAAGATAGTTTATCGAAATATACCAAATCTTAAAAGGAACTGAATTAAATAACTGACAAGGAGCAAGATCTACAGGCCAATTCACATCAATTAGGTTTATTTTAAAATCTCTTTAAACTCTACCATCCTTTCAAGCATGCATATACATACAGTTTACAGTAAATTGTTGCCCGCTATCATGCAAGTTAGCATTCTTGATAGCATATTTTCCAACAACACAGGAATGAAACTATTCTGTTATCTATAGTCTCAACTTGGATAGCCTATTTCTCTGTATACCCCATTCCCATGATTTATACAATCTCTTTTTGTACAATACCTTTTTGTGAATATTCCAAATTCAATGTTTTAAGCGGGAAACAGTCATAACACAAGGAGAAAACAGTTCAGGTAACTAAAGTGAAACCTGCACAGGCAGAAGACACAACTGCTGTGTATTCAAAATCAAGTCTGATATGTCACCCAATATTATTTTTAAAAACTGGAACTGTAGCTGATTTTTTTAAAAACCAAGTGTTTTTGTAGATACAGAAAGGGTTTAATTCATTTAATTACCTGTCCATAGCACGGTCACGCATTCTATCTCTTTGCCTCTGTTTCTCTTTTCTTTGTTTTGACTCTTCATCATCTCCAGTTGCTACAGAATATTATTTAAGCCAAATGTTTATTAATAGTTTCACCCAACTCTTACACAAACAAAGCAAGACACAGAGAACAAGAAGGGCTAAATGGAAGGGATATAAAGGTGTGGGGTAGAGGAATCAGATGTCACCTATGGTGAAACAATATAATGAGTGCAAAGCAAAGCTAAGATGGCAGTTCTTTTAACATACTTCTTGGAATAGGAAGACTTTATTTTTGAGCCATGTCTCCTTCTGCCTTGATCTGCATTTTTTCAGGACCAATTGTAGATCTCACATGACAACTAAAAAGCATTTACTTTGTCAATGCACCATATAGCAAAGTTATTTTTTAAAGTTATTTACAGTGTTTGGAAACTCATATGATTGCATCATCTCGACACAAGCATAGCACATAAACTGCAAGAATATTTGCACAAATGCTTACCCAAGGAAAAAATACTACATGCACCAGGCAGAATGCAACCCAGTGGAAGGATTTTTCAATAGTGCTTATTAAAGAGGTTTTCATCCTTCAATCAGCCCTAAAAAACAGAACCCTCTGGTAGTATAACAGTGTTGAATGCAGGGGCATGAGTAGTAAAGAATTCAGACACATATCCTCACTAAGTTGTAATGTTCACTGGGTGGCCTTAGGGAAGCTAGTTTCTTTTATGGGATAACTGAAAGCTATAATTTTGCTGAAGGTATGTTTAAGAAATACATGATTTACATATAAGAAACAAGTTTTAACAAAATAGAAGATACTGGATGGTTTAATTTCAAATTTACCACAAAAAAGGTGTGCCAATCTGCATCCCTCCGCCAGAAAAATGGACACTATTACTGGGTTAAAACTGCTCTTCCCTTATAGACCTATCTCAACAAGAGTTAGGAATGTCTGTGGAATAGATGTGGAGGACATATGGAGAGCTTAGGGAGGAGAGAAGGAGGAAATCTCCTTTTGCATGAGTGGACCACTTTGATAATACTGAATTTAGCTACAAGTGTTTACAACGCATGTAAGTGGGACAAATACATCAGGTCAGCCCAAAATATCTCCTAGATCAGGCAAGGGCAAAGTGCAAGCATGGAGATGTTGTTGTAATGCAACTCTCATCAGTTTTCGCCTGAATAGCCATTGATGAAGAATGTTGGGAACATCATCTGGGAAGCTCAACTTGTCCTTTCCTAGCATAGGAATTTTATGCAGCTCCGTCTCCTCTAATCTTCTATAATAAACAATCCAGGGAACATGGATGATTGGTTAATGGGCAATGATTTGATAGCAAAATAGGTAATGCCTGGTTTGACTACAATGTGATGCACAAATATTTATTTTCCAGCTTCAGACCCTGCCAGTGAGCTTCTAGAGCAGACATGGGCAAACTCTGGCCCTCCAGGTGGTTTGGATTTCAATTCCCACAATTACTAACAGCTGGGAGCTGAAATCCAAAATACTTGGAGGGCCAAAATTTGCCTATGCCTGTTCCAGAGAGATTGGGGTAATCATTTTAGCATTCTAGGTTACAATGGATCATGATCTATGCAGAAAGGCAGTTTACTAAGCCACTTTCTAGTGATCTATGTCACAACCATCTGTTCAGCTTAGTGATATTTACAATTGTTTATACAACGGAGGGATAAAGTACTTAATTTCTACAATTATCAGTATAGATATTATAAAAGTCTAGTTTGAACTTCTATTTTTATTAAAGGCACTGAAAGGAAGGAAAGAGAAGTCTGCTAAATAAGCTTCACCCTACCTTTCCCCTTGAGTGCTTCATTGCCTTCCCTGTGCTCCTTTAAAAGAAAAAAAGGGGTGCACAAGGTGAGCACTCTACATCTCTATGCAGTTTCATGCAAATTGTGCTGCATTATAATTCCAACAATAATGTTACCAACTTGAGGTTGAGAAGACAAAAAAGAAAAGTTGAGAATGATAAGTTGTCATTATCAGACAGAGCCAATGTAAATTCAATTACATAAGAAATCAAAATCAATGTATATTCAGTTACATGAGAAACTTACAGACACACTGGAAAAAAATGTTAAAGGGTTTGAGAACATTACTTACACCTTTGTTTCCTTCATCTCCTGACTTGTCATCTTCTTCTCCATCATCTGTTAAATGCACAAAATATCACTTAACAACTGTTGAAAAAGCATTGATCTAGAAGAGATATACTGTTCAGGATGAAGCCAAATTTAAATTGGAAAACTCTCAAGCACTGTGAAGATGACTTTTTAGAATATATTTTTCTATCTCTTATTTATCTCATTAAAGGGATCCAAGCAACCAATTTCACTGGAAAATTGACAGCACACTATTTCACTGCAGTACTTGAACTAATCTATTATTTCTATGACATTTAAAAGAATGTGGTAAGAATACACATTTGTTGGGCATATCCCAGGAGGTGGCAATGTGGTTCTCCAAATTTTGTTGGATTGGAACTCCTAACAAACCCAGTAAATAGAGGCATGGTGAAGGATAATGTTAGTTGCAACTGTAGCAATATGTAGTCATTGGCTGTCTATTCATCTTACAGCAAAGAAAAACTAGTGTGCTAGTCCTTTCTGAAACTTGCAGAGTAGAATAAAAGCACTACCATTATCTGAGTCATCTCTTTCGCTTTCAGTCTTTGCTTGTTTGCTGTCTGGCTCATCTCCACTTTGGGATTGTTTTCGTTTATGGAATCCACCTTCATTATCTGAACGTCCACCAAAACGGCCACGGAAAACTCTCCTCTTGGGCTAGAAAAATAAATGGAAAGAAACATGTCCGGTACACCCTACATCAACATGATCTAAGAACTGTAAAATGAAATATAAAAGTGTAAGGCTAGAATACCCAGGGAATCTGGTGAAACAGAAGGCTTTTTAAGCCACAACTCTGCAGAATGGTGGAGAGGGGAGAGCCAGACCAGTGGTGAACCCACACAGATCTATGCCTAGGCAGCTGATCAGATGAGAAATAACGTCAGAGAAATTATTTTGTTGGAAGATCCCTTTCCGCTAGTCTATCAAAAGTACATATGTGCTAACTCAAAAGAGGTGGTCCATGAACTGCTGCCAATCCCTGAACCATTGGTGGTGGGCTCTGTGAGTTTCCAGGAAAGAAAGAAGCAGCTGTAGCCAATGGGCATAAATATGGTGCCACTTCTTGGAGAAAAATAACTGTTGGCTTGTCAAATAAAAAAGCTTGGAAGCACTGTCCTAAAGCAAGGCTACTCAAAATGGCGACCACTGGCACAGACCACTAACTCTGTGAAGATAATTTCCAATCTATGATAATGTATAAACATCTGTCTATAAACAACTGAAGCAATCTGATTTACAAAGAACAACTTTTTAAGGAGGTATAAGTGTAACAGATCTTAATGTGTTAAACTTACTCTGCCATGTGATCTGCCGAAGCCATAGGGCATGTTCCTGGGAAACCTTCCCATTCCCATTCCCGGTGTTCCCGTCATGCCATAATCATAATCCCCACAGTTGCCAAAGTCCCCATAGTCATCACAGTCTCCATAATCACCGTAATCTCTATACTCAGGAATGAGGTCTTGGGAAAAGAGAGGTGGAGGTCTGTTAGATCCAGATCCTCCCATATTCCTTCCACCCATATAATTCATCTCATTCCATCGTGTAGAGAACCGTTCTGTACTTGATGGCATGAAACGGTCACGATTGAAAGTGTTGAGATGCCCTCGATTCTGGACCCTCCCTCTAGCAAAGCCATAGCTGTTTCCTCTGTTGCGTGGCTGATCTTGTGGGTTACCAGCAGCATCGTAGTGACTTCCAAAGGAATCGTTCTGATTGGATCCAACTTCATTATAGTCATAGCTGATCCTGTACATGTCACGGTCTGGCACTGAAGCTCTAGAGTCATAGGACTCAAAAGACTCAAATCTGAAAGAGCTGTATCATAAGCGAAAAATCCAGTCAGAATTTAGAGAGGGTTTCTTTGCTAGTTTTGACAGATTAAAAATTCCCATGTTTGAGTCTTATTTGCTCTCTATAAAAGAGATGTAATTAGTTGATGGAGAACACTCTTTGCATGCAAAAATTCCCAATTTTTGGCATCTCCAACTACGATTAGAATAGAACCTACTGGTTTAGAGAGATCACTGATCTCATTTTGTATCAAACATCTTTCTATATCCAAATGAAACTCTTTTAGAAATGTTAGGAATCATACCTTTGTAACTTGCCAAATAAAAAAGGTTCCTAAAGTTACATAAAATGCTTTCCTAAGAGAGTTCACATTGTGCAAATTGAAGACAGAAAATAGTTGGTTCAGCTATCATGTCTACATTGGGCACTAGATAAGAAAAAATGCAATATGCAATCTGTTTGAAATTTGAATAATTGATGTCTCAAATAAGAGCAAATCAGATTTTCCTTATGTCAGCTTGTCTTCATTTGAATGAAATACATGTACAGGTAGTCCCTGAGTTACAAACATCAGACTTATAAACGACTCCTAGTTAAGAATGAGGGTGGGACCACAGGAAGTAAGAGAAATCTATCCCTAGGAAAGGAAATTCCTCTACTGTCTCTACTGAAGCATTCTCACCAATCCTTGTTTCCACAACAAGCCAAATTTTTAAAATTCCAATTAGCACAGGGACAGGAAGTGAGACAAAATCTTCTGAACAGGGGCACATACAGCAAAACAAACACCACAGGCGTGTAAACCCTTTCCTGTGCTATCCAAAGCTGATAGATAGATAGATAGATAGATAGATAGATAGATAGATAGATGGCTGGAGTTACACTTTAAAATGTATCTGTTCTGACTTACATAAAAAATCAACAAGAACAAACCTATAGAATCTATCATGTTCAGAACCTGGGGACTGCCTGTAACTAGAAATTAACACACACACACACATGTAAGTGTATCAAGATGACTATATTTTGATTCTTTACATATATTCAAGGAATGAATAAAGTTCTATAGTTTCTTAAACTTTAAGGATGTTTTATTCGAAAACTAAACATGATTTTTAGAAGAAAAAAATTCTCACCTTCCCTGATCTTCCATGCCCTCTCCAGCACCACTATTGCTTTCCTTTGACATCATATCCAGACGCTGGTTTATTTTTGCTATAATTGAATCATTGTTTTCTGTTCCTGCTGCCCCAGTATTGTAATTCACAACTGGCATACCAGTGCCCATGTCTGTACTCATTGACATATTAGTAGTTTTAGAAGTGTCCCATGTGGTTGTGGCAGCAGCATTATAGTTGTATGTGGCAGCTGTAGCAGAATTGCTGGCTTGTGCACTGTAATAATCATAGCCTTCATATCCTGGCAAAATAGGACAGCCAAGGTGCACAATGATCAAAAACTGAAAGAAGGATTTGATTTCTCAAATTTTCACCTAATTCAATAAATAATAATAATAATAATAATAATAATAATCATCATCATCATCATCATCATTTTTATCCTACCCCCTCTTCCTAACAGGAAAGACAATATAAATAATAAATAGAAGCCACAGCCAAATTAAATGCAGAAACAGTTATTAGATACAATTATTTATTATGGTATATTATCAGAATCCACTATTAAAAAACAGTAAAAATTAGCTTTAATGGTGTGCCCAATCTAGTTACACTAATGCAAGTGTTGGATAATCTAGGTTGTTTAATTATTTCAATTATTTCAGTTTTTCTCTATAAAAGGACATTTAACCCATCGTTCCCTGAAAAGAGTGAAGACTAAAATTATGAGTAAGCATTACAGCACCTAAACCACAGGTAATTCTGTATTTTAAAAATGAAGCCAGCTTCAATGTGTTTCTGCCTATTATGATTTGCAAGGCTTACCTCGGGCTATGGGTCAGTGCACTGTTTATGGTTGGTGGTGGCAGGTATTCAAGAGTCAGGCTACTGTTCTGGTTTGCTCAGAAGAACCCGACAGGCTACATCTCCCGTATCTCATCATCTCAATTCAGTCCTTCCCCACTCCTTGGTCTCTGTTCCTGCTAACCATATTTTCCTCCACCCACCATGTAACTTTCCACTAATTGTTCCGGGGTTGCTTTATCTGTACAGCTACATTAAAGTCTCAGATTTCTCCACTGATTTATACAGAAATTTCTCACTTCCATTTCTGAGAAAATTTAAAATCGATTATTTAAATTTCACCCAAAAATGATTTATCCACACCATGAGACAGTATTCTCAACCGATTTATATCTCTATTATTTCCTGACTTTTACTGTATCTCTTTCCTCTTTTTTTTTCCTCCTGGAGGAAAAGAAGAAAGTGAAAGGCACAAATTAAGCAAAGAAAGACAAAGGAAGAGATACAAATCACAGTCATGAACGATCTACTCTCCCATTTATACTCTCTGAACTTCTTCCTTCTTTCAACCAGCTTCTCTTGTCCATCTGCCGATGGATCAGCAGGATTTTGAAGCCTCCCAAACTTTCAGTCACACCTCCTCTTCCCCAGCTATTTCATTCTCCTATAAGGTTCTTTTTCTTTGCCAATCCACTATGTTCTGTGGCTATTGAACATGCAAAGTCCTCCTGAGGTTTTTGTTTTTAAAAAATATGTGTTTTTGCAACCCCTGAATACCACCAATCAAAGTGAAATTTCTTTTCTTTTGGCTCAGTAGCCTAAAAGAGCTGTAAGCATACTGGAACAAAATTCAACATTAGAATGAATGATAAGCTATATAGGAAACTAACTTAGACCGAGTCCAACCTTAGGTCTGGCTAGCAAAATAGTACATGCAGCCCTCCAAGGTAATTTACCCAGCCCCCGCCCTAAAATTTAGACTTAGGCTGGCCCTAAGTCTGAAAGTACTTGAAAGCACACAACAATCCTAATTAAAGCCAAAAGCAGGTCCACACTTCGCATTGAAATACTGATAAGTTTGTTAGTTAAAACTATTCTTCATTTTAAATACTGTATTGTTCTTGCAGTTTTTGGTACTACACATACAATACATGCAGTGTGCATAGGAATTTTTTAAAAACTATAGTCTAGCCCCCCAACAGTCTGAGGTATCATGAACCAGGCCTCTGTTTAAAAAGTCTGCTGACTTGTACTCTAGGCTTTGGTCAGCATTCTTTCATTCTCTGATATCCCCAGGTAGTCTCTCACTCAAGAACGAAGCAGGTTAAGCTCTGCTTTGCTTCTGTATTCAGATATGATTATGTGTATTCAGGATGGCAAGAGTATCAACGCCTCTATCAGTTCATCTTTCCAAGTACAAAAATGCTGTGAAAAAACTCATAGTGTACTATAGGGAGAAAAAAAGCTTCAGAAGAGAGCACCACCATGACAGCACAGTGAAAAGGCATACCTTGCCAACTTGCTGGGTTTGCAGCATATGCACCTGAACAGAACAGAGAGAGATAAATGTTTATTAATACATTAAAGACATCAGTCAAGGTTATGTAACTATGTAATGTAGGGTTGAGTTTATTCCTCTTGATGTTTATGGGGCAGGGCCACATAAATGTTATATCATTTATATCAAACAAATTATACTGTATCCATATGTAATACTATTTATTTGATTATCATACAACACAATCAACATAAGAAAATTGAACTGCGGTTTCTTCTGGTAAAAAAACCACTATAATTTCTTCAGATTTTATCTTCTAGCTTTAGATATATAAATTTACAAAAGGCAAATACAACAGAAGCTACAGAAAATCAATGTATGGATATCAACAAGTTGCTTGTTGATTTACAACAACTCCATTAATTTCATGGGGTTTTGCCAGTTCCTCCCTCTGAAATGTAACCTACTGTCCCTGGTATTCATTAGTACAGAGTGCAGCAGCATAACTTCCTTTTTTTCAAAACTTAATAAAACCCATTGTATGAATCAGAATTTTTTTTATAATGTAGGCACATATCTAAAGTTTTGTTTTACATAGTTTTGAAGATCAGATTAGGTAGGTGACGTCCCCCATTCTCCATGACTTTTTTGTCATGACTCTTGCCAGCATAGCAGGCGTTATGTTGGCAATTTCTTCCTGGATGTTGGTCTTCAAATCTTGTAGGGTCCTTGGACAGTTCACATAAACACAGGATTTCAAAAAAACCCCATAGAAAAAACATCACAAGGGGCCAAATCTGGAGGGGGGCGGCCATCGATACTCTTGAAGTGTGTGCAGTTGCACCGTCTTGTTGGAACCAAAGGTCCCTAAGTCCAACCAATCTAACTGTGGGGAAAAACATTCCTGTAACATGTTTACATACCGATCCGAATTCACTGACACTGCGACTTCATTTTCCTAAAAGAACCAGGGACCAATAATTCCAGCTGAGGAAATTGCACACCACACTGTGATTTTAGGTGAATGCAAAGGCCTTGGATGCAATTCCCGAGGATTGTTGTCAGCCCAGTAGCGCATGTTTTGTTTGTTGACAGATCCACACAAATGAAAATGGGCTTCATCACTAAAAAAAACAATAGCGTCCTCAGGAACAACTTTGAGAAGAACCTCACACGCGTTCCTCCAAGAATTGAAGTCACGTTCAGAAAGTTCCTGCACAATCACCATCTTGTAAGGATGGGAAATAAAGATCATCATGAAGAATTCTCCTCACAGAACGATCGGAAAGTCCAAGGGCAGACGCATGTTTGCGCGCAGAACGCCATGGTGATCGCAACATTGAAGCTCTCACTGCCTCAATGTTCTCAGGTGATCTAATGGGCCGAGGGACTCCAGTTCTTCATTTTGTCGCATTTGCAGTTTGTCTGAATGTAGTGACCCATGTCACAATTGATTTCCGGTCCGGGACAGGGGCCAATGGGGCTAAATTAAAGCGATTCCGAAAGGCACGCTGGGTTGCGATCACAGAACATCCGCTCGAAAAGTAGGCTTCAACGGCAAAAGCACGCTCCTCACTGTTCCAATGCATGATGGCGACTGAACTGTGTCAAGACAAAACTTTATACTCCAGCCTCTCGAACGAGACCACTAACGCTCCACTACGTTTTCAACCGACTGAATGGTGCACATTTTAAAAAAGGAAGTTATGCTGCCGCACCCTGTAGTATCCCATTCAAGTACTAATTAGAGCTGACGCTGCTTAGCTTCCAAAAGCAGATGGAACCTGGTTCCATGCAGGTATTTAGGTCCAGATATTAAATAGAAAAGGTAAAGGTTTCCCTTGACATTAAATCTAGTCGTGCCCAACACTGGGGTGTGGTGCTCATCTCCATTTCTAAGCTGAAAAGCCGGCATTGTACATAGACACCTCCTAGATCATGTGGCCAGCGTGACTGCATGGAAAGTTGTTACCTTTCTACAGAAGCAGTTCCTATTCATCTATTCACATTTGCATGTTTTTGAATTGCTAGGTTGGCAGAAGCTGGGGCTAACGGCAGGAGCTCACCCCACTCCCCAGATTCAAACTGCCAACCTTTTGGTCAGCAAGTTCAGCACCTCAGTGGTTTAACCCATTGCACCACCAGGGGGCGCATAAATACAGCTCTAAATCCCACTGTCAGTTCCACCAAGTTGTCCCACTGATTCAACTACTAGATATTAAGTTGAATATTTTTACACAGCCCAATAAAAAACACTTTCTTGGTGTCTTGGGCACGGATTCAGAAAACTGCACTGGATATACTGCAACAGCTCTAATTTCTTAGATATAATTTATCATGGTTTTCCATAGGCAAGTAGATGATGACTGGCATGTTTTGTATCTCAAAATATTGAGCTGATAAGGGGGAAACTGCTACCATTTATGGAATCAGCAGATCAAGTATTTCCAGAAACATACCTAACATTTGATACAAAAAAATATATGCTGGGCAGTATAATGAGTCTACCAAGGTCTAGTGATTGGATTTAGGGCCAAGAGTTCAAAAGAAAAAAAATGAAATCAAGTACAGTTCAAAAGGTAAGAATGAATATCAGTTCACTCTTCTAAAAATGTTATTTGTGATTGAGTTTAACATTGGCATTTTTATGGTCAACACTATTAGTCATTATTTTTCTTTTTTCTATCTATGAAGGTCAATGACATACCTTGAGTATTTGAGGTATCAGTACCCCAGGAGCCATAACCTGTAAGGCAAATATTTAATGGGTCATTCATACAAGTAAAAATTCCACTGCTCACTTTGTTTGGGACTTCTATATCACTGTTTTATTGCTTTTCTTAATACAAGGCCTTTACGTTACAGCCCCTGTAACTAAACCTATAGCATATAATATTTTAAGCCATTTAAATAAAGAGTAACGAACTCGATGCCTTCCAAATATTTTGGCTTACAACTCTAAACAGTCTGACCCAACATAGCCAAAGCTACTGAATGCACTACTGAAGTTTGGAGGGGCTAAAGAAAGAACAAGACTCACAAAACCCAACTGCAAGGAAACCACTGAAAAAAAAACCAGCAAAAAACTCGTCTACTTTTTCAAGGCATTTTTTGGAGGAAGGTATTCCAAATTTTCTGGCTCTTATAAACAAATTCAGTTTCGAATGTCTAACTTCTGAATGTTGAAACTACATTATTTTACACAATTCTGTTTTACAACTATCCCATGAGTGACTCATTAGCGCAATCCTATGCATCTTACTTTATTTCTAAAAATAAGTCTTAGTAAGGGTAGAGTAATTAATACATTTTCCAAAAAAAAAAAAAAAATCATTCAAGGTTTCCCCTCATTCTTCTACCAAATGAAAATTTATCACTTATGTACCTGTAAAAATTGCTATTCATACTTTGTATTTAAAGGTAATAAATAGAAAGTGTGATGTGTAATGTGACTATAGGCAGTCTTCGACTTACGAACATCCAACCTACAATCAACTGATAGTGAAAAATGGGGGTGAGATAACAGGAAGTGAGAGAAATCTACCCATAGGAAGGGAAATTCACAACTGAAAGAATTGAAAGGTGTCTCCACTAAAGCTTTATCACTAATCCTTGTTTCCACAATAAGCCCAATTTTCACAGGGACAGAAACGGAGGGGAATTCTTCTGAACAGTAATTTTAACCAACTCTAATGTTGCTTGGCCACACCTATCCCGGTTTTCTTCTGTGAAATGTTGGTGGGTGTGAACTTGCTGAGAAGAGATATTACTGTCAAATTCTCCCTTGCTGGTATATCCCACACCACAAGTTGTAGAGTTGCCCAATGAGTTGCCCAATGACATATATCCCCACCCCAAGTCCTAGTAGCACCTTAGCATAACTAATCGTCGCTGCACACCGCACTTTTATCCTACGTGCCTCCTGCCATTTCAGCACTTTTACCCCTTGTACCCCAGTGCGCCGGCCGAACCAGTTTTTAATAATGTCTTGATGTACTGCCATTGTCGTTATTTTGCTTATTGTTTTGATTTGCTTTGCTATTGTTGTGTTATGTTCTCTATTGTATTGTGTTTTGAGGCTTCGGCCTGTGTAAGCCGCATCGAGTCCTTCGGGAGATGCTAGCGGGGTACAAATAAAGTTAATAATAATAATAATAATAATAATAATAATAATAATACAACAGTTCAACATGCAAATGCCCCCAGACTGTTATCATTTGCATGCCAAGGAACACTTTATTTGCCATAGGGATTGGCATGTTAGTAACCCATGGCAACCCCTTGAATTTTATAGGGTTTTCTTAGGCAAGGAATACTCAAAGGTGGTTTTGCCAGTTCTTTCCTCCGAAAGACAGCCTACAGCATCTGGTATGTGTTGGCAGACTCCTATCCAAATATAATGAAGCAATCCTTATCTGGAATTCTAACATATTCTAAACCTGCACATATGGTGGCTGAAGTAGTGACATCTTTGCCTACTAATAGTTCAATTACAAATACTGTTTCATATACAGAATTGTTAAAACGGTTGTGTATAATATTAACTTCAGGTTGTTATGTAAGGTGTGTATGAAATATACATGGATTTAGTATTTACTTTTGTTTCTCACCTCTAAGATATTTCATTAGGTACATGTATGCAAATATAAATATTTTAAATCTGAATCCCAAACACTTCTGGGGCACACCTATGCTGCAGAATGAATGCACCTTGACAACACTTGAACTGCCATGGCTCAGTGCTACGGAATCATGGGAATTGTAGTTTGGTGCGGCATTAGCACCCTTTGGCAGAGAAAGCTAAAGGGTTGTGACATTCTTGAGTTATGCTCCATCTTATTTATTATGCCTTGTTTTGTTTTTGGTTATTTAAATTGTTTTACTTGTTATGTGCTTTATTATTATTATTGATGTTATTGGGTTGTTGTAGATTTTTTTCGGGCTATAGGCCATGTTCTAGAGGCATTCTCTCCTGACGTTTCGCCTGCATCTATGTCAAGCATCCTCAGAGGTTCTTGGGGGTTTTTTTTGGCAGTCTGCAAGGACGTTGCCCAGGGGACACCTGGATGTCCCTGTATGGTAAGCTGGAGCTGATAGAGGGAGCTCACCCGTGCTCTCCCCAGATTCGAACCTGTGACCTGTTGGTCTTCAGTCCTGCCAGCACATGGGTTTAACCCACTGCGCCACCGGGGGCTCCATCCTCAGAGGTAATGAGACCTCACTACCTATGAGGATGCTTGCCATAGATGCAGGCGAAACGTCAGGAGATAATGCCTGTAGAACATGGCATATAGCCCACAAAAAACCTACAACAACCCAGTGATCCCAGCCTTCGACAATGCACTGATGTTATTGTTTTGTTATGAGTCGCCCCGAGTTCCTTTTGGGAGATGGGGCGGGATATAAATAAAGCTTCATCCATTCATTCGTGAAACTACAACTACCATACATTGAGCTGCGACAGCCAGTGGTATCAAGTTGCATTAGTTCTACTGTGTGTAGTTGCAAACCTGATCCCAGATATTTCGGGAAAATGACCTGTACTAACTAGGGCCGCTTAGTTTCCAAGACCAGACAAGATCTGGTGCCTTTGGGGAGTTTAGGCCAGATGCCTGTCACAAAAATGACGCTGGCGACCTTGCAGTTAACATTTCGCTCGAAGGGGAGGTTTGAGGAACTGGCCAAAAGAGACAAGACCCAGGACCCGGTTCTCAAAGCCAACCTACAGAAAAAGCGCCCTGACGCAGAGAATAATCCGCCTCCGCGCCATTTTGTGCCGCTTTCGCTCACAGACCTCAGGCCCCGCCTCCCTCGCAGACCACAATCCGCGCGCCAAGCAGCTCTCCAGTCACAAAGCGAGACTTGGTGAGAGACAACCTCGGGGCCCAATCAACGCCGCTCGCTGCTTAACGGCCAACGGGGAATGCGGCGAGGCCCAGGCTGGGCGCACAACTGTGGGGGACGCTTCCCGGAGGCGCAGGGCTTCCTGACCCCAGGCTTGTCCCTCCTGCCCGACCGGGCCCCACTCACCGTAGCCGCCCTGCTCCATGGCTTCCGCGCCGCCGGCCTGCCACAGCGAAGACCTAACCTGTACCCTGACGGCGCGAGCGCCACAGGCCGGCGGGGATTGGCTACTGCAGGAGGGGCCGGTGGATTTCGATTGGCCGGAATGTCAGAGTCCCACCCAATGAGGATCCCACGAGTGACTTCCCCCTCCCACATTGCTTGTTGCTTCCCCCTCCCACAAGGCCAGCTGTCAAGAGGCGCCTCTCTCAACACCAGTGGGCCTTAAACCAAGAGAGTGAAACTGAAAGTAAAAAGGAATCAAAATCCTAATGACGGAACGAAACAGCATTCAGAGGGCCCTTCCAGACAGGCCCTATATCCCAGGATCTGATCCCAGATTTCTATTTATCCCAGATTAACTGGCAGTGGGGACTCATATAATCCAGTTTAAAGCAGAAAACCTGGGATCAGATCCTGGGATATAGGGCCTGTCTGGAAGGGTCCAGAGTTGGTTTCTGCCTTTTAACAATTCATAATAACCAGAATATTGCCAAACCTGTGCGCCCACTCTCTCAAAACAGCCCCTTCTGTTACTGAAATTACTCCCAAGGGGCACAGGACTGGTAATTCTATCTGTTCTGGCCCAACTTACATGTCCGAACACATCTCCCCTTATGAGCCATCTAGGACCTTAAGATCATCTGAGGAGGCCCTGTTCTCATTACCGCCTTCTTCAGAAGTATGTTTGGTGGAGACGAGACAGGGCCTTCTCGGTAGTGGCCCCTCAGCTGTGGAACATCCTCCCTATAGATATTAGATTGGCCACTTCCCTTTTAACATTCCGGAAAAAAGTCAAGACGTGGCTTTTTGAACAAGCGTTTCCAAATGCAGAGTAACTGACATAGGAAAAAGCAATGGTAAAAGTCTTCGCTGAAACCATTAGGAACTGCATGCAGCCCCAGGGTACAGTTTGCCCTCCCAGGCAGAGGATGGTTAGTTGCATCTGTATAGAAACTGCAGCCCTTCCCTACAAAGATAAGACTGGGATAACATAAGGCAGGGATAGAGACTGCATGAGGGAGCAGTCTAGAGATCCTTTATAAACCATGTTCATTTCTCGTGGACAGATTATAGTTGAAAGAGAGAGAGGACTAAACTAAAGTACAAGGATGCAGAAGCTGGTTGTCCCCAAATTAAAGTACTTATACACAAAGTTGAACTCAGACATCCTATATAGTTGGAAGTGTGTTCATACGTTTTTCATGGAACCTAATTCCTATTAGATGTGTTATAGTCAAATACAGCTTTTTTGTGCAGTTTAGCAAGCAATGAATTAATACGACACTACTGCTCAGTAAAATCAATGACTGCTTTTCAAACTAATGGAAACTTTATAAATTTTGAGTCACATGAAAGCTCAAATTATAACAAATTCCCTAGGTTTTTCTGAATCACTGCCAGGCAATCACATCTTGATCCAGCCTCATTTTATATAGACAGAGAACTAACTCATGACAAATGACAATGAGTTTAAAAGGCGACGTACAAAATTAACATTCTGATACAGCAATACAGTTAATAACATTTAAGCAGGAAACTAATCTGTACAATATCCGAAGCATAAGAAACAGAGGCATGTACATTATCTGCTTATCATGAACAACACTAAAGAGTTGTTGCAGTGATAGAAGCTAAATCTGTCAAATTTTTACAATAGCTTTCTCTGTTGTGAGTAAACAGAGCTCTATGCTTTAGACAGGGAAATGACTCTTATTCATAACAGACGGATGTGATGTTATGCCATAGATCTTAATGCCATAAATCTTAGTCTGGTTGCTCCTAGGATTTAGTTCCCAGCCTGTATTCTGAAGGGACAGTTCCACCTTCCCCCATTTAATATGTAAGAATGAAAACCGAAACCAGAATGTGATGAGTGACTTGCATTATGATGGGCATATCTACATTGGATTTATCATCATTACAGTAATACCATTTTAATCAGAGCTAGGTAGAAGACCTTTCTCTCAGACATCCTGTTCCAAAAAAAACTTCCTCTTGAGAAATTATTGTAGATCCAGAATTGCTGTTATATTTATTCCCTCTTCCACAGAGATATCCTTTCTTCTGCTCATACATCTGTACCCAAAAAATCTGAGTAGCAGAAATGTTTGCAATATCCTGGGCCTTTAGTAAAATCAATTATTTTAACACAACTCACTCAGTCTTCTATCTATTAGCCTTAAATTAAGTGCAATTGGCCATCCACATTCCCAAGTTTGACTTTTGCAGATTTAATTAAAATAGTCTCTCTAGGAATCTGATGGAAGTTGATCATAGAGTCATACTAGATAACCAATGGGTTCCTAGATTTTTTTGCTCAGAGGAAAAATGATGTTTTTAAATTAATGTTTTTTCCACCTTTAAGGGGATCCTATCCCCCTAACCTCTGTAAATGTGGAAGGCCCAATATAATAGCATAGGAGTCTCTAATTAAAAATATTAAGAGACCCATGATTAGAATCTTGAGTGGTTTTTGATTAACAAAATTATTTTTATTAGCAGGTATTGTAACTAACTTTGTCTAGCCGTTTCCGACTCGGAGGGTTGGTGCTCATCTCCATTTCTAAGCCAAAGAGCTGACATTGTCCGTAGACACATCCAAGGTCATGTGGCCGGCATGACTCCATGGAGCGCCATTACCTTCCTACTGGAGCGGTACCTATTGATCTACTCACATTTGCATGTTTTCTAACTGCTAGGTGGGCAGAAGCTGGGGCTAATAGCGGGAGCACACTCTGTTACCCGGATTCGAACCACCAACCTTTTGGTCAGCAAATTCAGCAGCTCAGCAGTTTAACCCGCTGCAGCACCAGAAGAAATGTTATGATTCCTTAGCAAAAATTGTCGTCCCCCCCCCCCCCCAATCACCCAATAAGTAAGAACTTTTGAAGTCCCCAGGGTATCAGTTGAAAAATTCAGCACTAAACTAAGTCATATATTTGTTAAGTACATTGAGAAATAAATGTACGTACCTGATGTTACTATATAATGCAGAAAAGTTTCATCTCATTCTTGTAGAGAAACAAATAGCCTCATCCTGTGCATGTTTACTAAAAATGTAATGAGTTATCTATTACTCAAAAATCTCAATAAAGTTGTACCTTAATATTGCGTTGTCTTTCAAAAAAAATATGCAGGATTAGGCTTCATGATGGAAGTTGCAGGCCATCAGACTGGAGAACAGAGGCTGCCTACCTTGACTTTGGTCCTAGCAACCTCTGTCATTGTTAGTCATTGCAACAGAACCTACACAACCTACACAAAAGCCTACCAAATGTTCTTTTCTTAAACAGTAAGCATTTTTCAAGATGCTTGTTACTGGTAATTTTGTATTTGCAATTTATTTTCAAAAACATCTCACATTTCAGGATAGGTCAGGGCTACTCCAGTAGTTACACATTTTGAAGGAAAAGCTTTATTCTTCAATATTTCTATTCCTGTAGATGCCAGTACATTTCACATTTGACTCACAATATCTTCTTCCATATGTCTTTCACTGGCATATAGTAGCTCTAGAACAAGGCTTCTTAAACCTTTTTCACTCACAACCCCTTTTGATCCAAGAATTTTTACGTGATCCCAGGTATATAGATATGCAAAACAGGTATAAAAAAACAAACATTTACTGATAATAAATCAGCATCTGCAAGGGTTGATTTTCCTTTTAATGAAGTGCACCTGAAACATTTTTGTGGCATCCACGGCAAACATTGCACAATAGGTTTGTGTAAATGAATATATTTTTTTACTGTAACCAATTTTATGGGATCCCCAACGTGGAGCTAAGATGATTCCATTTGGGGTCAGGACCCACAGTTTAAGAAGCAGTGATCTAGAGCTGAAGGCAGCAGAGTGCTTGGTGGTACCAAATCTTTTGCCCCACTTACAACAGTTCCTTCATTTATCACTGCCTTGTCTGATGTAGCAGTTGAGCATAAAAACATGTCCATGATATTCTTCCGGTTGATTTCTACTGCAAGAAAAATGCATGTACACACACATACACACAAAAGCACAGGATAATACATTGAGAATGAATGAAGCAGTGACAGTTGTACGACTATTCCTTTGTGAGCAGTTTTACAGAGGTTGGTGAAATTAAAAGAAATCTATGGCATTATTGCCAGTTTCCTCCCCGTAGCACAGTGAAGCAGTATCGCACTGTTCAAGAATGAACTGTGGAAGGTTTTACAATGAGACAACTGTGAAGCACTGCATTGAAGGGAATATTTAATGTTTCTTTAACACTCTTCATTGATAGGTTCCATATGGCCTACTGTAGCCTTCCTTTACACAACAGCAATCTAAGCCAAGTAGTGTCAATGATGTCCTTTAAACATTGTCTGGACAAAACTCAAAAGAAGTAATACCAAACTGCTTTTTAAGAAGGTGCCAGGATACATTTCCCCCTCTCTCAGACTTCCTGAACATCTATTACATGCTGCTTCTTTCAGAAATCCACACATATAGGTAGTATAGTGCTTTATCTCCACTCCTTGGAAATATTCACCTTAAATAAAAGCACTGCAAAACTATTGTGCTGATCTCCAAAGTATTAAGAGTTGTATATTAAAAGAAAAAGGACAAATGAATGCTACAGTTCCATGGAAGTTACTTGAATTGCAAGAAATTTAAAACTCAGAACTCTGCTACTGACATTTCCAGACAAGGCTACCTAGGGAACAAAACCATTTTCAACTATATACAGAATTAAAGAGAGGCCCAGAGGATGTTTATCTTCCCAGGTTGTAATATGGTACAGGCGAATAAACAGAATTTGGTTTTGATTATTTACTAAAAAAAAAAAAAAGTATTTATCCTAGTACAAAGCCACTTAAAAATTGTACTGCACAAAGTCTATCTAATACAATGAAGATTTGGTTAAAAAAGCTATCTCCAAAAACACTTTATAGATAAAGGCTTTCAAGTGCTGTAACTAGGTGAAATGTAGTTAATGGGAACCAAAAGCTGCGTGCCATGAAGTGTCACAAATACAGTTATGGTTTTAAAATTTTTAATGCAGAGTCTCAAAATGCTTTTATTTTCTTCACAAGTTCATTCATCAGGTGGTTCCATCTCTTCTGATGGAATGATTCCTCTTCTTTCTTCCTCTTCTTCTTCTTCCTCATTATCATCATCATGCTCTTGCTCCTTTGCAAGGGCTTCCTGGGATGTTTTCAAGTTCGACTCTTCCATTTGTCCTGACGGTTCTCCTCCTTCACCTTCACCATCTTTATTTTCTGCATTGCCTTCTTCTGCTGGATTTTCCTCAGTCAGACTGTCACCGCCTTTAGCTTCCTCTTCTGTCTTGTTTTCTTCACCTTCAGCAGCTCCTTCCTCCATGACCCCACTTGTTCTTGCCTCACTTTCCTCATGCTCCTCTTTTTCTTCAGGGTCATCTGTAAAAGGATTCTCACCCTGAAAACAAAAACAGAGCCATGTAGAACTCACTGTTCATTTATTTTTATTTACCAATATTTATTTTTGCCAACTGTGGAAAGAAGTGTGCACTAATACTAATAGAGAGCTGGATAAAAAAATGAAATGATGTAATGGAACAAGCACATGAAAACAACAGTGCAACAATGTGGGCAACTTTGGAAGGTCCAAGGAGCAATTTTCCACCACCTGCCCAGACACATCACAAACCATAGACACTCTTCCTGTTCAGAAGTTTCTTTCCATTACAGAAACATTATTAAAACTCTTTTTGAACCCAGTGTTGAATTTTGAGGGAGAGACGTGCTTCCTGGAGTGTGATTCTATATAATTTCATTTTTCTAGGTGTTGCCAACTTGTGGTGTGACTGCATTTTACCATCCCTGTTATATAATATTGAGAATACTGTACTCAGACAATTTTCTGCCTTGGTTTAAGCCAGAAATGGTGAATCAAAGCTCTTACGTGTTTTGTTGAATTCCAGTTTCCATAAACGTAACCAATGGCAATAATAATGATTGAGATACCATCAGAAGAGACTGATATTTTTTAGGAACTATACAATTCCTGTCATTTTTGTTTTGGTAGGAACATGCATTAATAGCATATGTTCTCAATTGACATTTCTTGATTTTTAGTCTAACTTTTCACTGGAAAATGCATATGATTACTGACTTTTAAAAAATATACTGCAACTTAAACAACTATCATTGTTTAATCTGGAGCTAAAACTACCGTGAGATAACTAAAAATAATGAAGTAGTTGTATTGTCAACCTCCACTCCCACCCCTAATAATTGTACCAAAGTCCAACTGAAGGAATGGTGGAAAGCCGATTTTAAGCACTTATACAGAGTCAGATGAAAAACTTTTTAAACTCACCACAAAAATACACAAAAGCATGACCATGTGTTTATTGTGTTTTTTCCCATTTGTTTAATTGATCTTTAACAAATCATAAATATGCAACAATGTGTGACCTTTTCCAGTATTTTTGCAGACTTTTAAGATCTGCTGAACCCTTTCAAGGATGGGGTGGGAGGGAGAGAATGGCTGTGTTACTATGCTTGCATTGGTCCTCTGCTATCCAGATCCAAAAGCATACAGTGAAAAGTAGTAATAAGGTACTAAAAGAGCAAATATACACAAAGATGTGGCAAAGGAAAGATATACAGACATCAGGCAAAGTAAAGCATTTTGTGATGCTGTAAATACTGTAAGGTAAGGTAAAGATAAGGTAACTAAGGGATAAACATACCTTTGAGAAATGGAAAGAAAAAGAGCTCAGAAAGGAGGGACAGCAGAGTGAAGAAGAAAAAGAGTGAACAGTAAGTTGAAGCAATAAAGAGAAAAAAGGGTGTGCACAGAAAGAAATCCACTTTCTCTCCAGTCAAGATTCCCATTAAAAACAAGAAAGTTTTGAAAACATCTAGTAGTAGAGAGGAAACTGATTAAATGATTTGTTCTCCCTTGCAGAAATAAATAATTTTAATACAGCACAACCCTAGTTAGTGAAATGTATAAGTAGCTTTCAGAGGGCCTGGAGTTGTGCATTTCTGGAAAACACATGCTTACTGCAGAATATATGTTTACCTTCAGATACCGCTCCAACTTTTTGCTGATAAGTTTATTGTTAAGAATACTTCTTGCAACTACTAATGATGATCTCTTGGACTGTTCCATTGTAGCCTGGAAGACAAAATACAGAAAGACATAACAGCCTGTACCAAATAAATATTTAATGGCAAAAGGCTGTTTGTTTCAGTCAGTAGGTGTCTAATGAAAAGTGAGTACAAAGATGCATTCCTTAAAGTAATATGTTTAGTTTGTAGCAAGATACAATGTAACATGATACAAACTAGCTTTCTGACCACTAGAATCCATCCCTTAGCATCGTGTGATATTCACATGCAACCAAGTTTCTAAAGGGAGATTCATACATGACAATGTATTATTTGTTTGTTTGTTTGTTTGTTTGTTTGTTTACAGTATTTATATTCCGCCCTTCTCACCCCGCAGGGGGCTCAGGGCGGATTACAATGTACACATACATGGCAAACATTCAATGCCATAGACACACAACACATATAGACAAACAGTCAGAGGCTATTTAATTTTCTGGCCACCAGGGGAGCTGTCACTTCACCGTCCATCTGCGACACTGATGAAGTATTTTCCACATTCCCCTTTGCTGGAGATTTTTTATGGCCTCATAAATTTGTGAAATTAGCCTCCCCACACATAGGTGGTACCTAAATTTCCTACTTGACAGATACAACTGTCTTTCGGTTGCAAAAGTCGACAACAAGCTACACAAAATTGGTCGGAAGCTCACTCCAACCCGGGCTGGCTTCGAACTCATGACCTTTCGGTCAGTAGTGATCTTAATGCAGCTGATACCCAGCCAGCTGCGCCAAAGGTACATCTATCTGTGGCATGTACACAACACTTATCTCAGTAACTACCAGAAATACAACACAAGATTAAGATGCATTTGTCCCCTAAGAAATAACGGTAATTAAAGAATTGTCATTAGAAGGTATGTTGCCATCTCATGAGTAATTATACTGAGGGCTGCAAGATACATACTTTAAATAAATCAGTACTGCTGCTTCTTATGAATGGTATTAGTGTGGAAAACCATCAATATCTGCACATATTCTGATTCAGTTTCTTTAGGATACATATTCCTTTGCCTTATGAACATTCATTACCTTTTAACCTAATCAAGTTTGAATGTATGTTAGTACACTATTATGGGAGTCTTAGGATACTGATTATTGTCTATTTGTGTATGTTTTTGTCTTTAATGTTGATGCATTCAATGGACTAATCAATAAACTTTGTTTGCTTGTCTTATGAACATTCATTAAGTGACTGTTCAACCCTGCCAATGTGTTGCCTTCATCAAATAGTTCAGTATATATACTTACTCTGCGATTGTGATTATGATCAATGGACTTAAGATGTTTCTGGATAATTCCATACTGCATTGGGATGAAGAGATCACATGCAACACAGTGAGCAGCCTCCACCTTTTTTACAAAATGCTCCATGCCTATGTCTGAGGGAAAGAAAGGCACATATAATGCTCTATAGTAAAATATGCAGTATCTAATAAGTATCAACATTTCCCAAGACTTAATCATGTAAAGGGTCTGGAATCACCACAGCTTGCTTAAGGTTCCCACAATACCACTACCATGGCTACTAGTCTATAATGGAACAGAAGAACAAAGTTCCTGATACACACCAAGGAGAACGAAGAGAAGTCACGCTTTCTTCCTTTAGCAAAAGAGAACAGTTTGTACTTGCTGTGAAATGGACATTTTGTGTAAATGTTCTCTGCACACTCTAAATGCCAACTACTTTTTCTCCTGTAGTGCATAGATGACACCTTGGATTGGAATATATCCAAGCTAACTCGGTAATAATGGCTGGGAGCTGCTGGAGATGGAACTCCAGATGTTGTCAGAGGGCCACATGGGGCTGAGTTGGATGCGTCGGCCGAGACAAATAGATCTACATGGCAATGTTCAACTTAATGTGGCTGCCCTGCAGGTATCAACAGGAGATGGGCTGCAGAGAAGGCTGCAAAGGTGGCCTTGCTCTCAGTGGAGTGGACTGTGATGCTCCCAGGCACAGGTTTCCCAGCTTGTTCACAGGTGGCAAAACATGCTTTAACCCTTCTTCTCGTGGTGCTTTTGGACACCTTGAGCCCCAACAAAGACATCTAGAAGAAGACAATGAAAGACCTGGAGGCTCTGTATGGCTCTGTGTGCCCAAGATATATTTCAATGGCTCTCCTGATATCTAATTTGTGCAATTTTTCCTGCAAGTCATGCCTTGCAGGGATGTGGGGCTCAGTTCCTGTGTTCTTAGAATGGCTAAATTAATATTGGGAATGAAAGACAGGTTGGTCTGAGACAGACTGAATCTGGCTGAAACTTGCAGATCTCCATGAAATAAGGCAATGTATCACTTGACAGCTGAACTTTAGGAGATGTTCAACTCTGCACTGATCAGAAGCATGATACATACCCTGCGTTAGATCTTGGTCTTTATAAATCTGTTGTATAACTGCATTAATATCTTCAATTGCTTTACGGCGCTCTTCTGTTTTTTTCGTTTTGTTAGCAACATATTCCTACATTGTAGAAAAGCTCATGAATACTCAGCAATACTAGTGAACACAAAATACAATTATAAACAATTGTAAAGTGTGTTAAGATCCCACAAAAACAAAACTCTGCCCCTATCCTTTCTTTCCAAGTAATGTGTTCATGCATGAGATTTTTCCATCCCTTTCAGTTATTTTCAAAAACATACAAGGCAGTCAGTAGTATGATAAAAATACAAGCAAGGTCAATGCAGAACCATATTTTATGGATGGTGCTCTCATGCTTTTTTTGGAGGCCCACTTGAAATATTTCAAAGAAAGTGTTACTAGAAAATATAAAACAATGTTTTACATTGGCCTCTTAAGAAAATTAGAAGGCAACTTTTGAAAGAAAATAACAAGGTCACCTGAAGGAAATCAGCTGTCTGTTGGGGCAGCTTGGTTCCAACAAAAGTAAAGTGCTCCTGGTGAAATTTGCTCTCCAAATGGTTGGTCATCTCATCCTCGTAGAAAGTACGATATTTGCACAATGAGCAAACAAACTGAATCCTGTTCGGGCACATTAGACAAAGAAAAGACTTGAATATAGAGTTTTGTTCCACATAATTTTAGCCAAGATGACATAGCCACACAACACACAGTAGAACAGAAACACAATATATTCCACGTGTTTACCAAACAATACAAAAGTATTCTTCTTGGTATATTTTTTTAGATCAGCCACAGGATTTACAGTTTTTAACTACTGGGATTACCTGCCCCAGCTCTGCAAGTCATTCCCCAAACGGTTCACAATTCACCGAGGAGCTGAATAAGCACCAGTTTGTTTCTCTTTTTGAGGAACAGTTCTTTTTTTAACCACAGTGCCTTCAATAATTTCTTGAAAAGTGCAACTGACTTGTCAAGAATTGAGAATTTTTAATGTATACAAATATAAGGAAGCATTGTATCATAAAACAAAAACAAACAAAAACACACACACACACACACATGTGAACCACAATCCCGGAGCCTATCTACTAGTGCGCCACTCAGTCAGCTAGGGAAGAGGCTTACCTTTCTACCATACGATCACGGTATCTTTTCCTTTGCCTCTCCTGAGTTTTCTTCCCAGCTTGCAATTTGCGCTTGATCTGACTTATCTCTTCTTGAATTGTCAGAGCTCCTATATGTCATAAATAATCAGATTAAATAGATAATTACTGAGAGATTTTACCTAAGTAGACCCTAGACTCTGAGTCTCAATATCTTAGATAAGTCATGCCTTATGCTGTATAGGGTGGCAAAGTTTCCTGATGTATAGTTGGAATAACAACTGTTGGAAAATAAATGCTGGAAAATAAACATATAGGTAGTGGAACAACTATGGCTTCTCAAGAAAACATTAATTTTGGAAGAACAAAAAATTATCTTCTCAGAAACAAGCAGAACACCAATTTTTATAATATGAGCTTAGATTACAATACAGACCTGGCAGCAATCTACAGATACCCATGAAAAAAAGATAAGTTCTTTGCTAAGAAGACAGAACACATCGAGATTTAGACTTGCCTTTTTCAGAGTCTCCTTTCCTTTCTTCATCTTCACCACCTTCTCCTTCTCCCTCCTATAACATAATTAACCCAGACAGTTTTAATGATGAATTTTAAACTTCCGTTCTATGTCTAATTTTTGTTTTGTGTATTTTAATATGTATTTTATGGAAATTTATTTTAATATGTGTATTCTATGAAGTGCTTTTAAATGATTATTGCTTTGATTATGTGTTTTAGCAATGTTGTAACTTGCCTCGAGCCGTGAGGAGAGGTGGGTATGAAATAATAATAATAATAATAATAATAATTATTATTATTATTATTATTAAGAACACTGAAGCATAAAGCTTACAGCCAATATTACACCACTTACAGCCAATATTACACCACTTCTGAAATAAAGCTTTGTCATTGAAAAATCATTTTTAAGTATTAGAAATTCAACATATTCTTACTGTTAAGCTTACTTTTAGTTTAGGTGTATTTTAGAAATATGTTAACTTATGAAAACCTTCTGTGTCTAATATCTATGGTATTTCACTAACCACATAAAGTCTAATACTTTGTATATTGTCTATATATTTTATTAAAGTATATTTATGTAAAATGTTTGGTGCTAAGCATTATTTATTTTTAAATAAATAGATAAAAAGTCAGGAGGTGTTGCTGTCTACAGAATGATTTGGGGCTTTCACAAAAAACCATGTCCATACAGTATGTGTGCAACCGATACAGTATATTCAACACAGCAAAACAAAGTTAACATTTACTAACAGTATAGCAGAATGTGATGATATCATTAAGAACTTGTGTCTCTACCAACACAATCTGTCATTCCTGCCCTTTATTTATAGGATAGGAGCTTAATATTTATTATTAATGCCACAAAATCAGAAGAACAGATTGCATGATGGCACCTGATATATACATGGCAGAGCAGGGTGAAACTGTTTAATTCTGATAATTCACAATGCACAGGTGCCAATATGATCTACAAAGAATCTGAGTAATCTTGTCACTTTATTTGAGTACTAAAAGGATCCATTGCTTTTGTTTCCGGTCCCATATTCTGCTGGACTACTGTCCCTCTCTGCCCTCCCCCTATCAACATTACTTAAGGGTTCCTTTTTGTATTTGTGAAGACAAACACCACACCAACCAAGTGTTACTGCTATGCATATCTACGACTGCCAATTGTGGGTAACAAAAGCTCCACACCACCATGATAGCTCCATCAGCTATCTTTTTACTAGATATTCCAACAGGTTAGCATCACAGTAAATATTTATTGTATTCACACTCTCTCACTGCTCGAGTCAGTCTTCAGGTTCAAGACCTTTGGCATTATTAGCAAACCATTAATGTCACATTCACCAGAAGGTGAACCACTAAAAAGTCAGTTGCTATAATTCTGTCCAAAATACAAGTAGTTTCCTGTACTAACAATAAAATACCACCAGAAAATCTGAAAAGAGGAAGATCTCTCCCTAGTGATATCAGGTCGGCCTCCTCCCTCCTGACCTTTAGGAGACAGTTAAAGTCGTGGCTGTGGAACCAAGCATTCGGCCCATCATAAGAATATTTAAAGGGAAAGTTGAAAGTGCCATGACCCAGGACTGTTTACAGACAACGGCTATGTCTTTGTGTGATATGTGATGTTACTTTATGTGATGTGCTTAATAATGTCTAATGCTTTATCAGGGGAGGGCCAATTTTAATGTTTTACACTGTTTTTTATTGATGGCATTGAATTGTTGCTGTGAACCGCCCTGAGCCCCATTTGGGGTTGAGAAGGGCGGTATACAAATACTACAAATAATAATAATAATAATAATAATAATAATAATAACAATAATCCCTCCTCCTCAGTATCACTTCTAGAGAACTGGGAATCCTTCCAAAGCAGAATTTTAATCCACAAGGAAAAATGAGTAAGAAATAATGAAGGGCAGGACTGTATCTCACTGAAAATATAATAGTGGTTCTCAACCTGGGGTCCCCAGATGTTTTTGGCCTACAACTCCCAAAAATCCCAGCCAGTTCACCATTAATTGCTTGGAAGGTATTTTATTTTGTACTACATGCATCCTTTCAATTAGCTGAATCAAATAGTTATATGTTCTAGTATGTCCATTTATGCATCTAGAATATTTTAAATTACATTGTTTTTAATGATCTTGATTAAAAGGGGAAAGGGAGGAATAACGACGATGATGATGACGACGACGACGACGACAACAACAACAACAACAACAACATGTAAGCTGTCATATTTTGAAGCAGCTGCCCCAGGTAGTAAATTAAGAACCATTAAAGGACAAGGAAGTAATAACAATCTTGTTATGATTCTTTTTTCTTAGTGGGAGATGCAGGATGCAACTGTCCACCAAAATATGTTAAACCAGCTTTGTCTTTTAAATATCCACTTATACCTGATCACACTATATATAGACCCACCTGACAAAGGACCAAGTAACAATTTTCTTTCCAACCCTTGTTCCTATTTTTTATGAAGCAGGGAAAATTATTTATTTATTTTAGGGCATTTGTATCCTGTCCTATCTCAAGCTCCGCAGAGGGACTCAGGGCAGCTACCAACCAGCACAGCAGTGCCAACAACAGAAAAGGAATAAATATACATATTATAAAAATAATATAAAAACATTATAACAAACATTAAAACAGTCTGCATTATTAAATTGAGACTCACATTTTTAGACCCCTTTTCAGCAGCTTCTCCTTCAGGACTCTCTTCTGAAAAGAACAATGTATCAGGTGACTATACATAATAAAAAACAACTGAAAAATTAATCAACTGTTGTTTTATTACTGAAAAATGAAAGCTACTGTGTATAGAAGACAATTTTCTCTTCCCACCCTCTCTGGAGAAACTTCATTAGAATGCTCTCACCATTATCAGAATCTGAGTTATCAGAGCCATCCGTTTTAGCTGCCTTGCTGTCAGGTTCATCAGAATTGTTGCCCTGTTTTCGCTTATTCCCTGTTGGCTCATTCTTTATTCTTTTTTTCTATGGAGAGACAGACAAGCATATATTTAACCCAAAGCACAATATAGCAGCAACCAGGTACATTAAGCCACATTCTAAGTTTTCTACATACTTTTCATACATCAGGATCAGTCCTGCTCTCTTGATCTACTTCATACAAAACTTCCCCAGACAATACCAGCTCACATTTCTTAGTTATGACTAAGGTGTTTCTATCAATCCTTCTGATGCTATTGCAACATACTGCTTATTAACTTTACCTTTTAAAAAAACCCTTAAAACAAAAGTGTCAGACAAATGTCAGAAACTGAAAAAGTAAACGAAGTTACAAAAGAGAATCTTCTGCAACAGACTCTGGGCAATGCCTCTTGCTGACGGCTGCCCTTTAAAATAAGACCGAAAATAGGGGACGGAAGATTACATGGGGGTACTTACTTTAAAATCTGCATCCCACATTTTCCAGTTTCTCCTCATTCGTTGTTTCATGTTGCCACCTCCAAAGCGCATGTTGCCAGAGAAACCTCGCATTCCCTGGTACATGTTGTATTCAGGGAATACTTTGTGGGAGAAAAGAGGCGGGGGCCTATTGGGGCCATAGCCCCGTCCTCCCATTGGCCCGGGCGGTTCATTCCACTGTCCACCCATTCGTCCAGAATATGCAGATGCCATGGGTCTGTTATTTCGCCCATCTCTGGTCCAGTTCTGACCCCGGTGGCCAAAGTTGTCACGTGCTCGGTTGTGGTACTGGTCCCTGCGGTTCCCATAGGAGTTGTCGTAGTGGCCTTCATAGGCATTGTCGGTGTCATGTTCAGCCTCACTGTAATCATAGCCGGATCTATACAGATCACGGTCATTCATTGATGACCTTGAGTCATAGGACTCATATGTATCATACCTGCAAAGTTGCACAGCAAGCAAGGAACCTTGTCAGTAGCACATAGAGAACTGCGTGAAAGCATCAGGCAAGAAATAAAAATTCATTCCAGAACAGTTCTAGATCCACTTAGATCGAAACAAAGTTCAGCTGAGATTTGAACTCATGAGCCTTCCTTTGTATAATGCTGCAGGAAGATAGGGCAATGGAAGGATCATCACTAAGGGGAGCACAGAGCAAGGGGGGAAAAAACATAGCACTCTAATTAGGCTACCCAACAGCTTTAAATCTGGGGTATTACCAAACATTCTTACATTTTATCTATTACTTGCTTCTACACCAGTCCCCTTTGATATTCAGCTAAATTAAACAGAAGTTCTGAAGTACAACTTTACAAGATTAGTTCTCCTCAATTATTTGAAAAAAGGCAGAGGTTGTTTTACCTACTGCTATTATGATAGAGAAGGAAAGTATGTGAACAATTCCATCTGTGTTCTATGTCTATTATAATGTGCAATTTCGACAATTTACCTTACACCTACCCCACTAAAAGGATAATTTTATAATAGCAAAGAAACGTTACTTTTTTTTCTTTTTGTGTCAGGAGCGACTTGCGAAACTGCAAGTTGCTATTGGTGTGAGGGAACTGGCCATCTGCAGGGACATTGCCCAGGGGACAACTGGATGTTTTGATGTTTTTACCATCCTGTAGGAGACTTCTCTCATGTCCCCGCATGGGAAGCTAGAGCTGAGATGGGAGCTCACACCACTCCCCGGATTCGAACCAGCAACTGTCGGTCAACAGTCCTGCCAGCACAAGGGTTTAACCCATTGTGCAACCTATTGTCATAAAAATGAGTGGTAAGTTAGGTTCTATGACAGAAAGAACACACTTTAAAGCCAAGTTCAGGTCGCTCCTGACAGCATGCTGCTTTAGCTGCCATGACAGACCAAAACAAAGTCACGCTGCACATGATATAAGTGCACTATTCAACTGTCAAGCTTTGATTCAAAGATTTGAAAGCAAGGACACTAAAAGGAAACAATGGCTGAGGAGGAGACTTCAAAACTGAGAACAGAAAATTTAACACTAAAAATAATCAGGGAAAACTCATTTATCCTATCTACAAATCACACAATCCTCACAGCAATTTATGAAACAATACTTTAGTAACAGTATCTTCCAATATTATAAAACAGAATTCCAGCTTTGCGTTGTATTTTTTAGCTACCTCTGCTTATCTAGGTTCACTATACATAACTGAAGCAAAACTGAACAGTGCTAGGTTAATATCCATCAGGTATGGCAAAAGTGACATCTGGGAAGGGCATGTTTATTCAGAAATCCATTTCACTGCAGCTTTAACATACCGAATATCTCGGGGGAGCATTTCCCATCTGGAGAAGAATAAACCTTATATACTTAAAAACTCTTCAAGCGGGTGAGATCTAAATCCTAAAATGGAAATATCCTTTCCATCCAACTATGGCAAAAAGTGTCTACAACAATTCAATTTTTGAAAAGAAATATATGCCATTTGAATGAGGACAACATTGCGTCCATTTTTAACGTATTTCTGTTTAACATATTTCTGTTGTCTCTTTTAGCTTCTATTTTTATGACAGTGACATAAATTAAGAAATGACACAATGCAGACAAACATCTATTGAGCAGTAATTTTGAAATATTAAAATGCTCCGGTTAGGATATAAACTGTGTCAGTGCAACAGGAAAGCAATACAGAATGCTATGTATTTTAGTTACTTCAGTTAGAAGTATTATGCCTTCATTCAACAAAACTATATGGAACTCTGCAAAACAAGCAAATTCCTACATGAAAGAGTATATACGGAAAGTGATCATTTCTGACAAACTAAAAAACAAGTAGAAATATATCAAAACAAAATTTAAAAAACATCCTATTGAATGGCAATGACTAATTTACCAGCCTAGAGAAGCAGACCTACAAAACTAATTTATTCCAATTTATAAATACGCCAATTCCAAAAAAATTAAGTATAAATTTGACCAAAGAATAAGTATTTTTAAAATTTGAATGTCAAATTTGAAGCAATTATTTTTCTTCTTTTTAATATCTTTATTATACCATGAATCCAGTTTGACAGCAAAAAAAATAAATAAATCCAAATGTGGATTCCTTATTTGCAAACTTCAGTTTGAAGATTTTATTAATAATGTTGGAAGATGGTAGATACACTAAAAAAAACAATCTACAGAATTCCCTGTTTATTCATTTTTGTCTCTGTTTCCAGGGGCAAAATTCAGAGAATTAAAATTATTGTGACCAAAGAAGCACTTGTCCCATGAATTTCAATGGGATTCTGAAGCACACACTTTGGGTTATTGTTATATTTGGTCATTATTTTTGCATGATGTACAAATATGTTAAAACCTTTGCTTCAAACACTAAAATTCAAAAAATACATTCCTAACTCAAAGCATTCCGAAGTCAAAGGTATACATGAGCACCTTATTTATAAAGCCCAAATACAAAAAATACACCTTGCTCATTCTAGTCCCTCCCCATTACTCTATTATTCAGAGATCAAAAGAAGCACTTCTTAGACAACAGTACAATATTTGGCCAACAAACCTTTCAGAAACAGAAAGCAGCCTGGTCTATGACTATTACTAAACCTATTCACCTTTGTCTCTACACTCACCTGTCTCCACCTGAGCCATAATGTCCTCTTTGCATCGTGTCAGTTTCTAGATGAGATACCATATCTAAGCGTGGGTTAAATTTTCCTATTACATCATCAGCACTGGTGCCAGTGGATGCGTTATAATCTGTATCTGAATAAGCCATTTCCCAAGAGTTTGAAGTGGCCATACCATACCCATAATTGCCAGTGTTATCCTGATTGTATCCATATCCATAATTATAGTCCTCGTAACCTGAAATATAAAGCAGACATGTTTTTTCATTAGGTAGAGATTGTCATACATCAGCATCTAATGCAAGGCTGTTTATTTATTTATTTCAAATATTTGTATTCTGTCCTTCTCACCCCCAAGGAGGAACTCAGGGCAGTTTACAGCAGGCAACCATTTGATGCCATCAAACAAAGCGGTAATACATTAATTATTAAACATTCATTTAAAATCACGAAAATTCAAATCATAGTCCAGGTCAAGCCATTGTCAAGTCACCTAGTTAGTCTCAATCTTGATTGCTACATCTATTGTTCAAACTCTTGGTCCCACAACCATGTTTTGAGTTGTTTTCTAAAGGATAGGAATAATTCATTCTCCATCTCCACCATGATAATTCTCTCTTAAAGGTACAGCAGGTGTGGCTAACAATAAAATATATGGGACTAACTTTTTCTGTATCTCTCAGCAATCTAAAATTTTAGTATTAACCCCCCTTTATTTATTTATATTCCAAAAGCATCTAGAAGATTTCCTGCTCTCATTTTTAACCCAAATGGAACAGCCAAAACATCAGCACTGCCTAGAATTATGACAATTCAGTCTCATTTCTGATGCAATCTTAGAACAAGACAAAGAATTTAGAAGCAGAAAAACCATTACATCACTTATCCAGATAATAACAATAACAACAACGATATAAATGTATTACTTGCCTCTACTGTGGCTTGACTAAATGGCTAGGAAGAATCAAGAAAACAGCTCAAACTATTACATAGTTTGGCATTATCAGTGGCATTATCAAGTGTTTAGGTAGGTATTCAATATTTTAAATAATTTTGTGCATGGAATGAAGTTTATGCACACCAAAATATCAGAAAACAAAGGTGTCACTGTTCGAGCCACACATGTGGACAAGTTTTGGATTTCAGAACATTTCTGCTTCTGGAATTCTGAATAAGAAATGTTGTGCCAATTTCAACAAGGAAGCACAAGAAATATAACCATAATTCACACAGTATAAATCTATGCATGGTTACTTGGAAACTACAAGGTTTACTGTGACATGAGCATACATGAGAGTGGATTCCCATGGCACAACCACTCATAAGTCCATGGGACATGATTTATCTTTATACGTTTATTTGGAGAATAGTCAGTTAAGTGAACAGGATGTGGTTGTAATTCTATGCAGACTTTCCTGTAAGTACCACTAAAGTAATTAGGAGAATTCTGAGTAAAGAGATCTAGGTCCTTCAGTACAACTATATTGTAACTTCTGATGGAAACAAACCACAGAATCACAATGGAGGATGTAACAAAAGCCCAGAGAAACCATTTTCTCCAGGCATGGTTAAATGAAACCATGTATATAGGGGGTCTTACTATATATATTTTTAAAACTTGCTCTAGCAACCTTTCAGACAATGCACAGGAAATAAAAAGAAATGAACTTCTCTAATTGTTTCTGCATATTGTCAAAGATCTGTCACAAGAAACCATTTGCAGTAGCAATTACTGAAAAAAGGGGGCAGGTTTTGCTGCCTGTACTAAACAAAGAAAAGGCACATGAAGAGCAAAAATAAATATGATGCAAAAATACAAGGAACCAGTGAAAAATATGATATCTCAGGCCACATATATATCATTTAGTTGTAACCATAAAGCACTTTGATAAGATTTAATGGTACTTGCCTCTATTTGTACCGGAATTCCAGTTTCCATAGCCTAAAGAGAAAATACATACTGGCATCAAAACTAGTTATAAACACATTCCAGAAACAATCAAAAGAAAATGTTATTCAGCAGAATCATTTCAATGTTTTTTTCCTGCTAAACAACAGGATGTAGAAATGGAGACCTGAACTTACCACGAAGGGTTAATATCTCCCTTTGAAAGCCAAGGCCAAAAAAAGCATGTCCCATAAAAGGAGTTAGTTACAAGACTTGAATCCAGCTTTAACTAAAAACAAACACCCAATTAATCAAAGAAAACAGTGAAGATAGTGAGAGAAGAAACAGAAAAGAATGAGGAGGAATTCTGAGGAGTTCCTAACTTTAAAAATGAGGCAGTGCAAAACTAACATGAATTGTAAGAACTGTTTGTTCCACCATTAACCATCCAGAAAAAGTCAGTTTTTCATTCTCAATAAGAGTGGACTGTCCAAAAGAAGCATTCAAACTTTGGGAGAATCTGAGTTTTACATAACATGCTAAAATAACCCAAGTAAACATAGCTCTAATCACAGTTAATTTGTCAAGTTTATAATAAAAGATACGAGTGTGACAGCATCCTCCCTGACAGCCAAACTGAAGACACATCAAGAAGCGAGGCTATCTGTACACCTCAAGGACTCTTTCTTTGTTCTTCTATGAGTAACCTAAGTTATTTTTGCATTGTCATCTTTATGTCAGGTGACCCTATTGATATTCTAGCCAGATTATTGACTGCTACTTTATCATCCAAACTGTGAGTTTAAGACAGACGATCATGGACATCACTTGACTCACGAGATAGTGTCAAGTTGGAATCTTACACAGAAATCCAATACTGAGACTTGCTGTGATAAAAACAAAGCAAGGTCTGTGAGAGCTAAAAAGAAGTCATCGAAAGAAAATACATTCATAGGATCCTCATTCTTTGAAGTGGCCTTCATGGGAGAGCCACCAGAGCAAAGGTATACAGTAATTCTTGCTTAAATTTTACCCATTATAATTCAAAGGATTTTTGATTCTGCATGACAGCATTAACATAGTGACCAAGAACTAAGAAAATAGATTGAAAGGGCTAGTTTTAAATCATGAAGTTTGAAACATGTTATTCTTTTTGGTGGAAATAGAAGGTTTATTTTAAAAGCTGAGTGATTTCATGGGAACAGACATTGTTTTTGATCAAGGGATACATTGTACTTGTTAGCCAAACAAAATAGCAGGTAAAGCTGCAACCTGGAATTGCTACAATGCTTAAAGGAAGCATATATGGAATCAACTTCTTTACTGATGTGCAGGATATTAAAGATGACAACACTTAGGTAAGCAAATGAGGCTTACTTGTAGGAGGATTGTTCAGAAGATCAAGAAATGTTTGAAGGGCTATAGAAAGGGGTGACTGTTGGGAGAGCTGACCAATCAGATGCTGATAAAGGGAAGTTAGAGGGGAGCTTGGGAAGAAACAGAGACATATACAATTGCAGTTTTCAGTCAGAAGGAAGAATTTGAGATGGACTGGTTCAATATATTCAGAAAAAGATGAACAGTATGATAGCTTGGGGAAAAAATTGAGCAACCTGATGAGATTAACATTTCATATTAAAAAGAAGAAAATATTTCTGGAAAAGTAATCAAGATCAAAGGTTTTACATCAGAGATAAAATGATGCATTTAGAAGTTAGAGAAATAACAATTTTATTTATTTATTTATTTATTTCCTATATTTATAATCCGCCCTTCTCACCTCTGAAGGGGGACTCAGGGCGGCCTCACAGCAAGCACCATCAGTGCTTTCACATACACAAAAGGAGAAAGAATGGAGAAGTGGAGCATTTTACCCATGCAATTAAAGAAGACATGAAAGTGCATAGACTATCCAAAATCTGGATAGTCATGGACTATGGGATAATCTATTTATCCAAAGTATTTTTAACAGTGGCTGAAATATGAGAAAAAAATTCACTTGAGATTTATATATTTATAAGAAATAAATTGAAATGACTGGCCACGTCTCTTTCGAAGATAACATATATGACATCTAATACGAGACAGAACGTTAATGAACAGGAAATACTAATACAATGATTTTTTTTAAAATATAACCAGTTTTAAAAGATGGTTTAAAAACATGTTAGATATAAATATATGGTATATGAGAGACAAGTTAGCTATAAGTCAGATCAATATATAAGAAAAGAGATCAATGATACCTTTAAAAAAATCTGGTTGATAGCTATGCTAGAACAGTAGATACTGAGAAAATATATAAGGTAAAGGGTTCCCCTGACATTAAATCTAGTTGTGCCTGACTCTGGGGGTGGGGGTGGTGCTCATCTCCATTTCTAAGCCGAAGAGCCGGCGTTGTCCATAGACACCTCCAAGGTCATGCGGTCAGTATGACTGCATAGAGTGCCGTTACCTTCCCGCAGAAGTGGTATCTATTGATCTACTCACATTTGCATGTTTTCGAACTGCTAAGTTGGCAGAAGCTGGGCCTAACAGTGGGAGCTTACCTTGCTCCCTGGATTTGAACCACCAACCTTTTGGTCGGCAAGTTCAGCAGCATAGCGGTTTAACCCACTGAGCCACCAGGGGGCTCTTGAGAAAATGTATAGCTAAGTTAAAACAAGTTGGGAGGGTTGCCTTATTTAAAAAGAAAACTTACTATCTGAGATATTTATTACAACAGATTGCTTGTAAAAATGGACATTGAGAGCTAGATGCCCTAATGCATGTTAATAGAGATATATTAAGGCTAATATTATGATTTCATAAAATTACTAACCCTTTATTGACTCTTTATAGAAGACAACTATGTTTTTATTTATTTTTATTTTTTGATCACTAGTGGAGAGAATTTATAAATGATAGGAACTAATAGATTATAGATCAGTGGTTCTCAACCTGGGGTCCCCAGATGTTTTTGGCCTTCAACTCCCAGAAATCCTAACAGCTGTTAAACTGGCTGGGATTTCTGGGAGTTGTAGCCCAAAACATCTTGTGATCCCAGGTTGAGAACCACTGTTATAGATAGACAGATAGACAGATTATATGCTTAAATAACTACTGAAAAGGAAATGGGAAGTCACTTTAATCTTTCTGCCATTTTCTCTTTCCCCCCTATTTACCTTCATGGTGCTTTCACTTTGTTTTAGATATGTCTTTGGAAATGTGCAAAACAAAATTTAAAAGAATAGGCAGAAGTATTTTTCCAGAGGCACTGGAGTCCTAAGGGCTGTTTTTGCTCACTTGGCTCCATGAGCAGTTGCAGACTTGTCCATGGAACAATGGTGGCAAAAAGCATATTTGTTTCCAGCATTTCTTGCAACATTTGCTCAAAGATCAGGCAAAAGACTTGGAAGAGGAGTCATCCAAAGAGGAATAGGAAGATCTGTTGCTTAATTCTGAAAAAGCTCTGTCCCTCCTCTATTTAGATATATCAGTATGACATAAGAAAAACAAATAGGTTCAATTTCATCATTGGTGGAGTTCAGAATGCTCTTTGATTGTAGGTGAACTATAAATCCCAGCAACTACAACTCCCAAATGACAAAATCAACAGCCGCCCCCCCCCCCCAACCTCATCAATATTCAAATTTGAGTGTATTGGGTATTTTTGCCAAATTTGGTCCAGTGAGTGAACATACATCCTGCATATCAGACATTTACATTATGATCCAGTAGCACAATTATAGTTATGAAGTAGCAATGAAAATAATGTTATAGTTGGGGGTCACTACAACATGAGGAAATGTATGAAGGGGTCTAAGGAAAGTGTGAATAGGACATCAGTCCAAGTAGAATACACGCCATTGTCATATACAATCAAAGCTGTATAAACAAACCGCAAACTGCTATTTTTTTACCACCTAAGACAGGGGTGGGCGAGTATGGCCCATTACCATATACAATCCCTCAGGGGTCAAACATTATCTCTGGTGGGGGAGGCATTTTCACTATGTGTGGAGTCCCACTATACCCACTCATGTTTTTTCAGTAGGAGCAGTGGGATGTGGCCTTTCAAAATCTTCTGGAGGGTTAATTTAATCTTCTATTCATCCTGATCTAAGACAAGGATAAGCAACTGCCAATATACACTAGCCCCCATCACACTCACTCTTTGAATTGAGGTGTTCAATGGAGGAAATTCATGATGTTTGTAGGTCTTGGAGAAGGCTTTATTTAATCAGGAATTAAACTGGAAGTACAGGTTTACCTTCAAGGTAAATAAAGACTTTCAATGGTTGCAGGGGACCTGGCAACCTCCACACACTCCTTTTGTAGATTATTTTTCATTTGTTTTCGACGGGATGAGGGGCTGGAAACCTAAAACCTGACCTTGGGGTACACTGAGCCCACAAGTTGTACTTTCTTCATTTTGAATCTAAACAATGTTTGGAGTATTATTTGAACAACAATAATTTCAGAATGACACAGTATTACTACAACTTGCTACTCAGCACCACATATGTCTGTATTAGCTCAGTGCAGTACAACCATATTCATTTAGCTGTATGTTAAAACAATTGTAGCCCTACAGATATACTGTATAAGGACATCAATGTGAAAGAAACTGGCAACAGTGGATACAAGATTTATAGTTTTGTAACTGTCTTACAGAAAGCCTTCACATTATAGATTTTTACTGAGTAAAATCATGGATTTCTAAATTGAGACAATTTCTTATATAAGATCCTCCCCCCAGTATCTCCTCAGAGTTTCAGATTTTGTTTGGAAAAAATGGAGGAGTCACTCCAGAGTAATAACACCTCTTGCTTTAACCCTATCCCTAACTTCCATTTTTGTATGATTATTTAAACACTGCCTCAGCTTCCCGCTGTTTAAGAGAAATACAGTATTAAAGTCTTTACCCAGAAAATTAGCTAAATCTCTAATCTGGCATCAATCAGGTACCGGAAAAAAGTTGCGTGCTATTAAATACATCTGCAATATGCTGTAAATAAAACAGTAATGCGTTCTTTTTTTAAAAAAAAAATTGCCCTCTGAATAATGTTTTGTAACTAATGTGAAAAAAAAATGAATTCTTGGGAATCTGATTAGTATTATCTACATTTTTATGTTACTGCAAGACAACACAAATTACTGGATGGATTTGTAGATAATGGATTTGTAGATATTGACTGGGACAGTTTCACTAGAAATGCATAGGTATTGCAACAAATGAAAATTATCTGCTCAGGTTAAAGCAGATTTCTCTTTGAAATAAAATCAGATTCAGAATAAGTAAACTGCCATGATGAACCTTCCCCTACCTCACCAATATTAACCTTATTTTCTCATGTAAGTATCATACTCAAACCAATACACAGTTAACACAACTGCATTCTATTTCCAGCACATAAAAATAGCTAGTGTTACTCAACAGGACTTCTTTCATACTCAAGGACACAAATACTTTTCTTTGAACTTCTAATCATAACAATAGGTCCCAAGGCAAGCAAGTCTTCATTCAAAGTAATCACTGCTTCTATCAAAGTAATCACCGCTTCCCACAAGATAACAATCAGGTTAATTTGCCATTTAAATCTTCTAACAAATTTGTAAGAAGTCATCTCCTTCAACAACCAGACATAATGGAAGAAAAAAAGCTCTTCATGAAAAAGATAAAGGGTCAAAATTGTGTAAAGTTACCATTTCTGTTAAGGATGGACACGTGTTTTGCTTTGTACAACATTTAATGTTTTAGGTACACACTTGTATTTTCCCATTACATCATCAATTATCTTTTTTAAAGTCTACATAAAAATCTGCCAACATTTCTATATGCAGAGGGAAGGTGCATAAAATTGTCTTTATGTATTTTTGCAATAATGTTTCCTTCTTCTATCATTTTCCTAGTGTACACTTATTTGTCCCTGCCATTGATCTTACATGAATGAAGTTAAAATATAACCAAAGTCTGGGTTAGAAAATACTGAAAATGACTTTGTAGCACCTACGCAGAGGCAATGATACACACAAGACTGAAAAAAAAACTACTACAGTAGGCATATTGTTTTACTCCTAAGTGGATGTAAACTATTCAAGTGCAACTTCTTTCTGTGAAGTTTAAAAACAGAGATTGAACATTTAATCATATCTGCATTCAGTTATGGTAGAAGAGTAACTGATAACATTCTAAAGCAGTGGTTCCCAACTTTTTCTTATCCTTGCAGACCACTGGTGGTCCATGGACGGACCACAGGTTGGGAACCACATCTCCAAAGATCCAGCAACAGCACTGATAATGAATGATGAACAGAGTTTGAGAAACACCAAAACAAGGTGTATGCACAAGCAGTTTGCATCCTAAAAGAATGAAACAATTTAAGCAGTTTCAGGGGCATTTGCCTACCATTCATAGTCAGGATCCTCTCTGAAGATTTGTTGACATCAACAGCACTTAATTTTATTACTTATGCCCTACTGATTTTAGTGGATGTATGTGTGTTTATCCAACCACACATATACAAATTGATTGTATGTTAAATGCTTGGGAACATAAGTGTTTTTAGCATTTTGAAATACCTGTATTGGCATACACATAATGAGATATCTTAGGGCCCTTCCAGAAAGGCTCTATATCCCAGGATCTGATACCAGGTTAAACTGGATTATATCCCACTGCCAGATAACTGCTAGCTTTTGAAAACGATCAGTCCCTAGCCATATATTTGCAGTCCCTAGGCAATTAGAAGTACTCTGTTTTGCACTTCATCCACTGCTCTGGTCCTATGGTTTGCTATTTGCACAATCCCTGCCCAGTCCTTACATAGCTTGACATGGTCCACCTGAGAAATCCAGTTATTGGGTTATTTTGAATGTGGTCTGATAGGAGTTCCAATGCACTCCATTTTATTTTGCCATGTTTAATGTGTTTTTATTTTGGTTGTTGTATTTTATGATGCTCCTATTTTATGGATTGCTTTGCTTTTATGTTTCTATGGACAACTGTCCCACATGTAAACTGCTTTGGGGAGATAGTGGTGGGGTATAAAAATAACGTTATTATTATTATCTGGAATAAACAAAAAACCTGGGATCAGATCCTGGGATATTGGGCCTGCCTGGAAGAGCCCTTAAGAGATGGCAAGTCTAAACGTGAAATTGATTTACGTATCATATATGCTATATATAGAGAGTGTGTGTGAGAGAGAGCACTTAGGAGGCAATGGTATATCCAGAGGCGGCCCCAGGTAATTTTCAACGGTAAGCAAGCAGTATTTTGCCCCCCCCCCCCCCAACCAATCACTGATATATATTTTCTGTTTGTCGTGGGAGTTCTGTGTGCCATATTTGGTTCAATTCCATCATTGGTGGAATTCAGAATGCTCTTTGATTGTAGGTCAACTATACATCCCAGTAACTACAACTCGCATATGTCAAGGTCTATTTTCCCCCAAGAGCGCCTCAAGAGTGCCCCTGGGCAAAATCTACTATACTGCAAATGCTTACTTTGCGTAATGGGTTGAGCCGCCCCTGGGTATATCATATTTTAATAAATATGCACATGGAACAAAGTTTGTGTCCATGGAATTACCAGGAAGCAAAGGTGTCATGCTCTCAGTCAAACATATGGACAATTTTGAATTTTGGCATCCCAAATAAGAGATACTTGAGATGTTAAATTGTTGTTTAATATGATGTTTTTAATTGGTTGGTTTTCAATGTTTTAAAGTGTTGTTTATTTATCGATGATCTGTACACACATGGCATCAAAATATTGCCTTTGTAAGGCCACCCTGAGCTCCCTTTTGGGTTGAGATGGGCGGGATGTGTGATAAATAAATAAAATAAATGCTCAAACCGTATGAATGTATGTGCCTGTCTTTATATCTATCTATCTATGAAGATATATGTGTGTTTACACAGAATAATCAGAAAGCCAAGGTCTCATTCTCAAGACAATTTTGGACTTCAGTATTCCTTTTAAGAGCTATTCAAATGTACGAATTGATATTATTTATTTGTGTGTCTCTATATAAGTGAGTGCACACAGATAAAGGTTTCCTGTGCGTGTACTGTATACTGTTATGTATGTGTATATGTATATCTAACCCAGGTGTGGGTAAACTTGGGCTCTCCAGGTGTTTTGAAGGCGCAGGTTTGCAGCTTGGGAGTGATCCTGGACTCATCGCTGAGCCTGGAGCCCCAGGTTTCAGCGGTGGTCAGGGGAGCTTTTGCACAATTAAAACTTGTGCGCCAGCTGCGCCCGTACCTTGGGAAGTCTGACTTGGCCACGGTGGTCCATGCTTTGGTTACATCCCGTTTAGATTACTGCAAGGCTCTCTACGTGGGGTTGCCTCTGAAGACTGCCCGGAAGCTTCAACTAGTCCAACGTGCGGCAGCCAGACTGCTAACAAGAGCGGGGTACAGGGAGCATACTACTCCTCTGTTGCGCCAGCTCCACTGGCTGCCAGTTAGCTTCCGAGCACAATCCAAAGTGCTGGTGTTAACCTATAAAGCCCTAAACTACTCCGGCCTGGTTTACCTGTCCAAACGTATTCTCCCCTATGAACCATCAAGATTGCTAATATCGTCTGGAGTGGCCCTGCTCTCGGTCCCACCGGCCTCACAAGCGCGTCTGGTGGGGACGAGAGACAGGGCCTTCTCGGTGGTGGCCCCTCAACTCTGAAACTCCCTTCCACTGGAGATCAGAACTGCCCCCTTTATCTTGATGTTCAGAAAACAGGTGAAAACTTGGCTCTGGAAACTGGCATTCGAAGAATGAGTCAAGTTCTTGTGATATGGGTGGATGTCGACGAACAATGATTTTATGACGACTGACCATTGTAATTATTTGACTGTATTTTGCTTTTTAATGTTTTAGTAATTTGGAATACAATGTTTTTAATGATTGTTTGTAATATTGATGTTGGAAACTGGCCTGAGTCCCTCGATGGAGATGAGAAGACCGGTATACAAAACTGCTAAATAAATAAATTTTGGACTTCAACTCCCACCATTACTCACATATCACATATCACCTCAGGCCCTTTCCTTTAAGCGGCTGAGGGGGAAAAGGAAGGGGCCTGAGGCTGTTAGGAATGGTGGGAGTTGAAGTCCACAACACCTGGAGGGCCCAAGTTTGCCCAGGCCTGCTCTAACCCATTTCCGGGGGGGGGGAGCGTGGGCCTGGCTCCCTCCCTCCTGCATCCCCGCCGGGGGCCTAGGGGGCGGGCCCAAGGGCTACAAAAGACAAGGGCTTCCCCTGCACCGCCTTCCCTCCCGCTTGTATCAGCTCGCAGGCCCAGGAAGGGGCGGGGCGCTCCCGCAAAGGCAGGCCAGGCGCCCTTCTCCTCCTCCTTCTGCGCGAGGGAAGGGGGGCGCATTCCCTTCCTCCCCCCCCCCTCCCTGCGCGCGCCGCTTTCTCTCCTTTGGGAGACGCCAATGAGGCCGAGGGGGCGGGGCGGAGGGAAAACCATCCGAAGAGATAATGGCCTGAAACGCCGCTGGACAACCCCCCCCCCCGCCTCATGTTGACATGGGCTGGTCCTTCTCTCTCCCCCCCCCCCCGCCCTATCTGGGTGGGAAAGGGAAATAGAGAGGCGCGACCGTGCCTCGCCTCCTACAGAAGGAGGCCCCCGCCCCCTTTTTGGAATCCCCCCCCCTCCCTTCAAGTCTCTCACCTGAATAGCTCATGATGGCGGCGCTGTTCTCCGAGGCGCCCCGAAAGAAGCCCGCTCCTCCTCACACACCCGTTCCTCCTGCGCCAGACGGCAACGGTACCGTGCTAACCCCGCCTCCCGACTCTCCCGGCCACTCTCGTCCCTATTGGCCGCTCTAGCGCTTACTCCCGCCCCATTTGAGTGCGACTGGCCCGCGGGCGTTAAGCCCTCACGCTTCATTCGACGTTGAGGACGTCGATCGGAATCTCCCCGAATGACCGATAGGTAAAGACGGACGCCAATCGAATCCCGACAGCGAATGACAACACTAGCTGGAGATCCTCTGAGAGGTGATTGGGTCTCACCATCTATCACTCATGCATTGCGGAGGGGGGTGGGGTCGGAACTAGATTGTATAGGGCTTCTCCGCGGCCGCTTTCTTTTGCGGGTCTTTCAGGGGGCGGGATCAGCCGGCTTCTCTCATTGGCCAGGACAGCGGGGGCTGCACCCGCCTTTCTCCAGAGCGGCAAATCGGGGAAGGGGCTCGATGTGCCCCGAATAAGAGCAGCTACGGTGGCTCAACGGGAACAACCCGCAGGTTTCGCTCTACTCGGGCTTCCAGGTGTATTGTCTTTCTTGACAGGAGCCCTTTCCTCTTTGCCAGCGGATTCCTCTGCTTTCCCTCCCTCCCTCCCGCCTCAGTGTTGAAGAGTTATGAAGAAGGCAGATGTCAAGAATGCCAGGCCAGCATGGCGCTAGGGCAGTGGCTCTCAACCTTCCTCATGCTGCGACCCCTTAATACAGTTCCTCATGATGTGGTGACCCCCAACCATAAAATTATTTTCTCGGCTACTTCATAACTGTAATTTTGCTACGTGATGTAAATTTATTTATTTATTTATTTATTATTTGCACTTGTTAACCGCCACTCTCAGCCCGAGGGCTGATATCTGATATGCAGGATATATTTTCATTCACTGGACCAAATTTGGCACAAATACCCGATATGCCCAAATCTAAATACTGGTGAGGTTGGGCGGGGTTGATTTTATCATTTGGGAGTTGTAGTTGCTGGGATTTATAGTTTACCTACAAAGAGCATTCCAAACTCCGCCCACAATAGAATTGAACCAAACATGGCACACAGAACTCCCGTGACCAACACAAAAGACTGATGAGCATTGACATTAAGTTTAGGAGTTGTAGTCCACCTACATCCAAAGAGCACTGTGGACTCAAACAATGATGAATCTGGACCAAAATTGGCACAAACAGTCAGTATGCCCAAACGTGAACACTGGTGGAGTTTGAGGAAAATAGACCTTGATGTTTGGTAGTTGTAATTGTTGGGATTTATAGTTCACCTACAAAGAGCATTCTGAACCCCACCAACCATAGAATTGGGCCAAACTTCCCCACATAGAACCCCCATGACCAGCAAAAATACTGTGTTTTCTGATAGTCTTTGGCAACCCCTCTGACACCCCCTCATGACCCCCAGGTTGAGAAATGCTGCGCTAGGGGGTGGCAGAAGGGAGAGGCAGCCAACCCCGGCCACGCTGTGAGCCCCAAGGACTATTTTTTTTAATTTGTAGTCAATTTCCATCACCAGTGGAGATCAAAGAACACAGCGAGAACATGGACTGCTTAGTTCCCTAAAGCTAGCCTATTATTGCATCAACCCTATTGTTCTGAGTACAGTAGATGCACTGAATCAACTGCATCTACTACGTGTTGCTGAACCAAGTGATTCAATGGGATTGAGCTATCTGCATTTCTACTCTTTTTTAAAAAAAGGTTATATGCAGCAGATAAGCCTCTGCCCATGAACCATCTGAATTAGAACTTGGACAGCCACTAGGGTTATCTTTCAAAAGTGTGTATCACATATTAGTAGGCAGGCACAGTCCTGTGGGGATAACAAGAGGCAGGCAGGAGATGAGGCTCAAATGTCAGGAGCGTCAGACTTTCAGCTTCAACCCTAACCTTTGCCAAGGAAACCCCATGGCGGGTTCACCTTAGAGTCAGGACCAGCCAGGAACAAACGCACACAGCAACAACGTACCAAGGAAGCCCCGGGAGGGTAACATAGAAGGGTTTCCTCTTTAGAGTGGGAAATTACACAAATGAGATTGGGTTATTGTGAGTTTTCTGGGCTGTATGGCCATGTTCCAGAAGCAATGCCTTTTGATTTTCGACCACATCTGTGGCAGGTATTCTCAATGGTTGTGAGGTCTGTTGGAAACTAGGCAAATGAGGTTTATATATCTGTGGAATGTCCAGGGTGGGAGAAAAAACTCTTGTCTGTTTGAGGCAAGTGTGAATATTGCAATTGGCCACCTGGATTAATACTGGTCTTGCAGCTTCAAAATCTGGCTGCTTCCTGCCTGGGGGAATCCTTTGTTGGGAGGTGTTGTTGTTGTGGTTGAAATATTTTAATAGTCTACTGTGTTTTGTGGTATCCTGGTATTTCTTTGAAATCATTAAAATACCAAGGCTTGTTTTGAACCAGATTTCATGATTTTGAGCCTTTATTGTGTACTCCAATGTAATTCTGCTCATGTATGTTAATGTTTGCTAATCTATATCACTTCTTCAACTCTCTTCTGCAATGCCTAGACTTAACACCCAATTTATCAAATGAAATCAGTAAACTGACTTGTACAAAGCATTATGCTGTTGGAAAGAAATCTCTCTCATTCACACAGATTTGTCATCTCAAATGCAGCACATTGGGCCCTTGGTATCCACTGAGATTTGGTTCCAAGACCCACCGTGGATACTAAAATCCACGGTATGGCAAAATGTCGTCTCTTATATAAAATGGCAATTTCAAGGTTTGCTTTTTGGATTTTTGTAAAAATAATTCAAGCCACGGATGACTGAATCAGATGCAGAAACCATGGATACAGAGTGCTGACTGTAATAATTCCTAAAGCTTGTAAAAACACATTCCAATAATATATCTCCGATAAAGTAATAGTTCCTCATTTTCTTTCAAAATAAGCTTATCCATAGGACAAAATCTTCTGCCTTTTGACTCCTTAATTTGAATATGTTTGAGTCATCTCTCTCATCCAGATATTTGAGAGCTATTGAAACTGAAATGATAGTATAAGCTAGCCACAGCACAGTACACCAAATAAGCAGGTTTCTTCTTGCCTCTTGGTTTTACATTCATCTTCCATTGCACTGCTGCATCACTGTTAGACGATGAAAGAAACTCTACTGTTAGGGAATGCAAGACCTTCTGATTACTGTCCACAGTGAACACCACACCGAGTTTTCCTCCAGCTGAATCATAGCTTTCTTATATCTCAATTAATGAAGCAGACGTGCATTAGAGGTACATGTGCACGTAGAGTTTATACAATAGATGTGGGAGAAAGCTGTAATATTGAGCATGTCCGATAAAAGCATTTTAGTTTTAGAATACTGTATCATATACTTTTATGTTTATTCTTAATCACAGTAGAATGCTGTATTTATTGTACCCCCCCCCTTTTTTTTAGGCTTTTCTGAATTCAATACTTTAATTTTAGTGTTTATCTGCTTACAATGGCGGTTTTGTGTGTTCTCTTCCTCATTAATAATTGTTGCCATCTTGTTAGCTGGCTACAATGTTTTAACCACACACATTGGCCACAAGAGTCCCCATTTTCATCTGTGAAATACCGAAATGGGAGAATAAGGCTGCAATTAATCACAGAAATCTCTTTACAAGTTCCTTTTTCTGAAATATATCCCACAGCACCTGTCATCCACTAGATAATGCTGCCACTTTTGAGTTTTACCTGTTTAAAGATGAAAACATTCAAAAGTTTCTTCCCTTCAGGATATAAACTAATAACAGATTGAATGCATGGCCTTTGGAAAAATAAAGAGACGTCTGCTTTAACCGCAGAAATAAATAAATCCAAATCAAATACATCTATTGCCACGGAGACAATCTGTTGTCCTTTCTACAAGCAACAAATAGCTGGTTGAGTGTAAAAAAAAAATGTCCAAAGTCTTTCCAAGAAATATTCCTGACGTTAATGCCAGTAAAGATGCAAGATAGAATTAATTCCATAAAGTAACAAAATTGCAGGACCATGTGTGTAGGCCATATAAAAGGAAAAAATCCCAACTTAAATAAAGCTTATCTTAATACATATACACAGATATCATTGCAAACCTTTCAGCATAGGCATTGTGCCAGTGCATATGAAAAGAAAGATCTCTGAAGATTTGTACTATTTTTTTTCTTTATCACTGAAAATAAATTTTCCTCAAATTTATTGCAGGACAAAATTTTCCCCTTTTCTCCTATATTTTTGTTTTAAGTTAATTCTGTGAGTCAAGCCAAATGAGGCTGAGAATTTTGCAGCTCTCCAAATGTCTTTTTGGCTGCATCTCCTAGCATTCCTTGCCACTGGCCAGAGTTGCTGGCAATAGCCTTTCAAAATACAGAGGGCTGGCTGCACAATCCCCACCCTGTGCTAGCGTGATATTATCTACAAAGTTATGGTCCTGCCTATGGTACTAATTTAAAGTACAGTAGTGGCAGGAAGAATTCCTCTTTCTACTCAATAACCAATAAATTTAGGAGACTTCTTTAATACAGAAGGACAGAAAGGGATGTGGTAGCTACACATTGGTGCAGGGTTTGGAAGTATATCACCACACTTGTTAATCTACTAAAAACTGGTCGACATAGAGTCAACATTTCTTTCACCAAATTATAATTCTCTGCTTTGCAATTTCTACATACCTTTAATTGGGTACTCAACACAAGCTCATAGGCTGATATGTCTTTATGTCATGGCATTCCTCTGTGTTGCAAGTGTTTATGAAGGGAAAAATATTTCATGTAGTTTAATTATGTGCCTGCACTAAAGAACATGGTACATAAAACTGAAAACTATTTGAAACATCAGAGGAGGGGATTGTGCATGAAGAAACATGTAACCACTTTCAATGATAGTCTGTCTCAGTGGTATCATCACACTTTTGTAAACAGTCCTCATACTTAATTCCTTTCATGGATTTAGTTCAGAATCAATTTTTGGATGAAATATGAGAAATACTCTCATCTCTTAGAAAGCGAAAGCAACATTTTAAAACACATGCTTTAACAAGCTTATGTAGTAAGCCAAGCTTAAAAAGCAAACGATAATGCTCATTTCAGTGTATAGTGAGTGCTAAAACAGATTTGTTTTTTTATAGGAAACAGCTTGAAAGGGTTTTGGATTTCCCTCTACAGAAGCCACAAAGTATCCTCCATCTTGCCCCCTCCCCCCTTTAAAATAATAAAGGATGAGCAGAAACCACAGACTCAGGATTCTCCATTTTGTTTCCAGAACAGAATTTAATCTAATATACATATTCCTAGATACAGTAATAACCAGAATATGCCCACTGAAAAAGTTAAAAGGTAATTTTCTCCCAGGCTCTGCACAGCCTGGCTCCAAATAAAAACAAATGCTTGTTATTTCTACACAAAACTAGAGTTTAAAAAGTTGAGGTTCTATGAAGAGAGAAAAAGTACAGCAACAGTAACCAAAAACAGGAAAGCAGGAATTCCAACAGGGTCTACTGTTGCTGATTTGGGAACGGCACCAAGGGTTTGCTAGAAAGGAGGATCACAGCCCTTCCACCAAGAAGTCCAGAAGGCCATGCTCCCCTCAGCCTTCCATGTACTCTTGAAAAGAACGTGCTTATTCAGAATTGGTCAAAAGCACACGTTGCCACTGATTTCAGGCAGATGTCACCATAGGGAAATCATGGCCCATACTTCATTATAGGGCTAAAGACAAGAAATGCAACATACTCCTCTGCCAAAATCTGATTATCATAATAATAGCAGAGCTGGGTTTCCTAAATGAAGGGTCCCACATGAAATAGACAGGAATAACCAAGTGGTATCAGGAAGTGAGGAAAAGGGGAAGTGTATATGGTCAAGAAATTAATTACTTCCGCTTTACTGCTGATGGGACCAATTCCCAGTACACATAGTTGGAGGACATGAACATGCACAACAGGACCCAACATCTACAGAAACTAAAGACTTGTCACCTAAGGAGTCAAACGCACATCAACTCTAGGGTCACATACAGAATCAACAACTTTCCCCACAGAGCAAAAGAGCTCTGCATCCACCCTCCCATCTTGCCTAACCTTGGCTTCACACAGATCCTCATGTTCACAACTTTCACTAGAACCTCATATTCACAACTCTTACCATCACACCTCTTACAGCCTGAGCTGTAACAGAGAAAGCCCATGCTTCCTATAATGAGAGTGTGTCTTTGGAGAAACTTGGATTCACTGGAAGGACAAGGAAATTCCCATTTCACTTTGTTCCATACCCTCAGCTCTGTGCAGACAGAATGCCCAAGGGCAAACTCCAATCTGGAGTATCACTGCTGTCAATAAAGAGCATCACCAATAGGAACAGCGTGGTTCATTTAGTGCTTAAATGCGGGGATTCTTTTCCCAACCTCCCAAAGTCCAAGTCAGCCCACAGATACCTGCCTCAGAAATGAAGCCGTGGAACCCAGAAGGTCAAATACTGCTTCCGGCCCTGTTTGTTACTCTTGTTCATCTGGAAAGGTAAGGGAGATACCCTGGAATGCTTGTGCTTCCTAAGAGCTTTGCTACTGAGCCTCAGCTACAGGTGGTGCCACAGGCACATCAATCTCACTTCTCAGGCCATCTGCCTTGGAGAAATTAGTCTCCAAGATGTGGCGCTGGAGGTGCCGCACCCATTCCTCTTGGATGGAGAGGGGGCCCTGGAACTCCACTTCACAAAACCTGCATGAAGAGAACATAATGTTTATTGCAGCCAATTTGAAAAAAATATATGGATAATCTCAAAGTACATAGTGAAACTTTCTGAAATAGCCTAACTCAACCTGGTGCCCTCTAGATGTTGTAGAATGCACCTCTCATCAGTAGGGCCAGTGGCAAACAATAATGTGAGATGAAGGCCAAAACATCGACATGGTAGCAAATTAGGAAAATGTCAAGGGAAAAAAGGGGTTTCTTGTCCATTTCTTGGCTTACCTTGGTGAATCCTATGGCAAGACGCACTGTCTCCTGTAAAATGTCTGATAGTATACTATATAGAAGAGCCACAGAACGTACTATCTATTCAAAGTTTACCATCAGACAGAAATGGCACAAACCTGCACTTCAGCGTGTAGATGTTGCCCACAAACTTAACCAAGGAAGTCTGTGGTGGCCTTGGAACCAAGGAGGGCACTGGTCTCACTCTAAGAGGTGGCTGGCGAGCCTCGTCAGCCTTCTGCTGCACATCACTGGTCTCGTCTTCTCGAGGTAGAGGAGCCTCAACGGGCTTGGCCTGCCTCCGTTCAAATTCTAATGAAAATAATAAATGTTTATTTCAGAAGGGATGGCTGAGCACAGCAAACAGCACTAGGTGCAACAGAATGAAACTGAAAACAATATTCTTTGAAAAAATTCTGTCATTGGAAAAATAAATACTGTGGAAGCAGACAACCTAAAAGTCATGCAGGATTTTTCTGAAGAAATCTGCTTCTCCTAGAGTAGGGAAATAACCAAAAACTTCTACATTTTTGTGCCCATTTAGACCAGGGCTTCTTAAATGTTTTCAACTTGTGACCCCTTTTTGCCCAAGAAAGTTTTATGTGACCCTGGGTATATAAGTATATGAAATAGGTATACAAAACAGTTTTTAAAAAAATACTGGATGGTTAAATCAGTGGATACGGAGGACCAATTGTACCAGATCAATAACAATTAGGAAAGGACTGTGTTCGAAGTACATACAAATCAAACCCCTTAAATAAAATACAGTAGCCCTCAGAATCTGCTGGGTTTGGTTCCAGGACCCACAATGGATTCCAAAACTACAGATGCTCAAATCCCATGATAGATAAGTATGTAGTAAAATTACATCCCTTACATAAAATGGCAAATACAAGGTTTGAGATAGATATAGATATTTAAGCTATGGGTGGTTGAATTTTTGGATGCAAAGAGTCCATCCTATTTCAAGATAAATTCTGCAGGAAGCTTAAGATGCAATCCTTAAAACAAAATTTAAAAAATCATGTTTCCTTCACACAAGGGGATGTGGTTGGGGAGAAAAAAGGGAAATACGGTAATGCATAGAGAGGCTGGCAGGGTTCCTTCTCCTCCTCCTCCTTTTTCGCCCTTACCTCCTTTTCTTTTCCTCATCCCACCTCCTCCTCCTCCTCCTCTCGCCCTCCTCCTCCATTGCCGGGTGGTTTCTTTAGCCATCATACAGCCACGTGACCAGCTGCCTCGGCTGGGCCATTTCCCTTCGCTTAGCAGGTTGAGCTCAGCTTTTTCTGTTCCTCGTTTGATAGAAGCAGCAACAGCTGCCGCAGCTCCTACTAGGGGTAGGGAGGGGGGAAGGAAGCTTTTCACAACCCCAACATTGAGATAAGGGGACCCGATTTGGGGTCAGAACCCACAGTTTAAGAAGCTCTGGTTTAGATAACCATTCAAAAATATTAAGTTGGTGTTTTGCATTTTCTCTAATGGCTAACATAGCTCCTCTCTTTACTCCTTAAATATAGCAATGGCAACAATGGGAAATAAGATCTGTTCCTGCATCCTACTCAACCCATACTCCCAAGGAGGCTAGTGTCTTCTTTACCAAGTAAGCCTCTTCTGACTGTCCAACAAGCCTTTTAATGGGCCCTATGCAGACAAATTGGGTATAATGACTCACTGTTGATGTTATGGTGCTGATGCTCCTCCACCTTCACCAGAGACAGAGGGGATGTGACTGCAGGCCGCTCACCACTGCTACCACAATCCACAGCTTTGCTGGGCTCACTGGGCAACATCTCCCCTAGTAGGCTTCTGCTTGCCAGTAGAGGGCTGCTGGCGTGCAAGCTCAGGGGAACCCTCTTCCCAGAGAGATCGATCTCACGAAAATGAGAGGCGTTGCGGAACTTCTTGGTGAAGGGGCGTCCTCCCTGGATATAGCTGCGATAGGCTCCAGCTTTCTGGGGGCGATGCTTGATCCATTCACTTAAAGTCTCGATCGGGGAGCCGTTCACACACCACTCAGTCACTCCAAACTGTCTGAGATGCGCACGAGCATGGCTGGCCAGTGCCTTACGGTTCTCAAAGTAGAGGCCACAGAGTTCACAGCAGGCTTCGCTGGCTGGGAGCAGAAATGGCAGGGAGCTAGACTGAGCAAAACCCTCAGTAAATCATATAAACAGTGGGGCACTAAGTCTTATTTGATTCATGTCATTACTTGTGTTTCCCCTTTAAAGGCTGACAAGCTGGAATACCCCCCTTGAAATTTCTGATGCATCATTTTCTAGGGGCTCTTACCTGCAACCCACAAGCCAAGTAAATCCAACTCCATAGCCCTTCATGCACAAACTAGATAACTGCATGCCTTTGATTACTGTGGAGGTTTCAGTCTATGGTTGAATAGGCATTTGTTGTATTTATTGACACCAGATGGCTACCACTCCAAAGATTGTGAAATAACTCATTCTTACAGCTAGAAGATTTAAATTTAAATTATATCAAGTATTATATCAAGTAAAAAGGCCCGACAATGCGTCACCTTCTTGTTTACACTAGATTTTGAAAGCACCCACCCATCAGGACGTTTACTTATACCTCCAAGTTTGCAACAAACTACTTATGATTGGAAACTAATGCATCACAACCAATTACAGCAGTTAAAAAGTAAACCCATTAAGGAAAGAAACAGAATGCTAGTTTTTCTCTGGTTCCCATTCGTATCCCGTCCCCCATCCTGAAGAAGCACTTACATGTATGAGTGGGCTTTTCATGCATATGCTTGGCTTTGAATGGCAGTTCAGTCTGGATGTAGGTTTTATGCTTCATTTCACTGTGGTGAATACTCAGACGCTCATCTGACAGTGGACGCTTAGTGGAGAGTGGCGTAAAGAATCCCTCCTGTGATTTGAGTGGGGAGAGAGAGATATCCCGACCAAGATTTGGTTTTCCAGTCCTCCCACCCAGTGAGGACAAGGACATGGACTGCAGCATTTTCCCAGGGGATTTAGGATCAAATCCCTCATCTCCCATGGATTTTGGAAGCTCAATGCTCATTGTGTTTGGCTCCTTCTTTATGAAGTATGGCTTGTTCTTTTTCTTTATAATTTCTCGAAGTGTGTCAATGGGGGAGCCATTGACTGACCATTCAGTTACACCCATCTGGCGTAAATGAGATCTTGCATGACTGGAAAGTCCCTTTCGGTTCTCAAAAAACTCACCACAAAATTCACACCGAATATCCCGCACAGGGTCAGCACGAGAAGCTGTGAGAAAAAGAGGGAAAGAAAGAAAGAATGCTTAACATTAACAAAAATGCAGCATATGCAGCTAAACATGCAATCCCCTCACAATGCTCTTTCCTATTTCTGAGGCCTCTTTGCACAGAGCTGAATAAAATCCCACATTATTTGCTTTGAACTGGCATATATATGGCAGTGTGGACTCAGATAACCCAGTTTAAAGCAGATGTTGTGGATCATCTACCTTGATATTCTGGGTTGTATGGCCGTGTGGAAGGGCCCTGAGCACTTTTCAATATAACAAAAATGGGGAATTTAATTACTTTTATATCTAATATATTGACTTGTTTAAAACCATCATCCATCAAAGTTTAGCGCTCAAATCTAAACCTAGTTGTTTATGCCTGTATATTCATCGCTTCATTATTTTTCAGGTGATTGGACATTTGAAACGAAGTGTGCCTAAATATTATGCCAACTACAAGACTTATCACTGTGCTAAAGTATCATGTTTGAAATGTCAATCTCTTATAATTTTATCGGTGCAAGCATGTGGGAACACAAGTAAAGTTCTTGCAATGATACCCAGGGCCATTTGCATTTTTAATAGGAGAAAATCAGGCCTGCTGCCTGCTTCAAAGTCCACATCCCCATTCTGATATGCCTCTTTCTATCACCAGAGAACTATGTTTCTGGTGGTCTTATTATCAAAACTTACAGAGATTGAGTGGGGACATATCTTCTCGTGGTGACCAAGCTCTGTCGGACAGATGTGAATCGTTGTGAAGTCCGCCAGACAACATTTCTCGCTTGATTTCCATGTGTAGTTGGTCTTGTTTCAGCTTCTTGTGCAGAGAGGAAGGAGAAGGAAGCCCTGGGAATATTTTTCTAGCAGTTGGGGGAGAAGATGAGGTAGATGAATGCCCCATGGGGCTCCCTGGAGGATGTGCCTTCTTAGGGATTGCAGGCACATGACCTTCCCCTGGGCTGTGGGGTTCCAGAGAGCTTCCAAGAACAGGCAGGGCAACTGATTTTTGAGCCTGTGCTGGGGAGCTGGAGGTACTGGTCCGAGGCTGTGATCGCCGCTTCATAATTTCTCGGAGTGTGTCAATGGGAGAGCCATTTACATACCACTCAGTCACTCCCATTTGTCGCAAGTGTGATCTGGCATGGCTGGAGAGCCCTTTCCGGTTCTCAAAATATTCACCACAGAACTCACACCTGATGTCCCGCACAGGTTCTGCTCCAGAAGCTATGAAGAAATATGAGAGAGGAGACAATCGATGACAGGGCCTGGGAGCATGGTAAAAAGAAAGGTCAAAGAGCAGACTGTGACGTGGGTATCATCTACTGTTCCCCCAAAAGCAGTATGAAGCAGGCACACAGCACAAGTGTCTTATACAAGGCAAAGCCGATACCTCAACAAGCATGGCCAAAGGAAATAAACCACCAACATTCCTGTGAAGCATGAAATTTAGGGGAGGACATGGTCAAAGCAGGAAGCACTGGAGAAAAGGATAAGAGATGGTGGACAGCAGGCACACCCATTTTTTTAAAAAAAATGTAGAACATGGTTGATCTTACGACATCTTCTCTCTCTGGTGATTAGGCAGAACAGAAGCTGTGTACTTTCCCTCCCACACAATACCATCCAGTTAATGAAGCCCAAGTATATGCCAAGGAATCTACAAAAAGGTTAGATCTCCCTCCATGACAGATATCCTGGGGCCTATTTCAAAATGCAGGCCCACTCAGGTAGATCAAAAAGCTGGATAGTACTTTCCTATACAACTGCACAAGTTGATCTATTATGGAAAGGCTGCGTATCATTTCTTTCCCAGATTTTAATGTCTGCTTATTTTTTCCTATTTGTTTATGAGAAAAAACAGCAAATGATCTGTATTTGCCAGAAAACACTCCTGAGCCATGCAGCCTTCTCTGAAAGCATCCAGTACTAAGGGGTGAAACACACCATTCAACATGGGGTGTCCATTGTTATCAAAGGTTTTTAAACCAACAGTATGCAAATATCTATTTGACAGATATTCTTTACTTGTCCCACACGAAGGCGAGTAAATAGCTGATGCATATTTCTCCTCAATCCCTGGAATGTGATGTAGATTAGGTTTCAACCCCTGCTGAACAGCAAAATAATAAGGAATAATTTCCCTGCTAAATGCCAAGGGAAAATAAACCTCAACACAGAGCATTTCATCTGCTCTAGAAAGTGCAGCAGGGTCTAATCAATAGCCACAAAAGGGCTCAGATTCTTAAGAGGTTATATTCCTCCCTCCCAATTTACACTAAATCTCCCTTTCATCCGCAACAAACTTTTATACTGGGATTCTCCCAACTGCATAACCAACAAGCATACAGCCTTGTCCTAGCTCAGTTGGGGAGATGCCATCCATCTGGAGCAAGGTGCAACCATGGAGTAACTGCCCAGACAGGGAAGATATAACTTCAGTGAGTGCAAAGGCCAGCTGGAAAAATTGCGTAATAAACTTAAGGGGGAAAATGCTTTTGAAGGAAAGGGGAGTGGAGAATATATGGGCAACAGCGCCTGCTTCCCCACCCCTATACTGCTTTTCAGATACGGGAAAAGAAATGGCAAGGGCCTAGATAGCTAGGTGTATAGCTCCATGTCACATAAACAAGACTGGGAAAGGACAGAGGAAGAGGAGGGGATAAGAGCCAGTGCTGAAAGAACCTACAGAGATTGAGTGGAGCCATCTCAGCATCTGATTCCCAGTACGCACTGGATGAAAGACCCTGTTTTCTTTGAAGATTAGCCACAGCTGACAGCCTGTGACCGTTTGGCTTCATTTTCTTGGATGATGGAGGGGATTGAGGTGAGAGTAGAGATGGCTGCTTGCCCAAAGGCCTTGGTGAATGTACTTGTTTCATGCCTGTGGCAGGCGCTGCTGTAGCTGTGCTCTTTGGGCTCGGTCCATCAGAGCTCTCAGTCTCCCCTAATGATTCTCTCTCACTAGAGAGGAGAGAAGAAAGATGGCCTTTGAAGTCTTCACTTTTGATGAGCTCATTTAAAACATCAATAGGAGATCCTTTAGCATCTGGATCGCTCACTCCCAGGTGTCTCAGGTGGGCTCTAGCGTGACTCGACAGCCCCTTTCTGGTTTCAAACCAGGCACCACATAACTGGCAGTCATTTTCTCTGCCCGAATCACTATCTACAGCTGCAGGGGGAAAAAAAACATTGATCACAATAGATACGATCACACAGAGAATGTGTCTCAAGCACCTGTTAACAAGCTAAAGAGGATCTTGCTCCAAAAGATCAGTTTGTTATTCTAGAAATGGTATCATCAAGTAGCTTCTCAAAAGATTTAAGAAATGGCCCAAAGGAAAGGCATGTTATTCACCTAAACCATTGCTGCTGGGTTAATAGTTGCAAACAGACATTCTCACAGAAGACTCATGTTTACCCTATATACTCAGGTATAAATCTAGAAGTTCTAGTCAAAATGTCCAGGGGTCAATCTGAGCACTGTATCTTAACTCTTATCAAAAAAGAAGCCCCTCTCTTCTCTGGGTAGAGTGGCAAAAGGCAAGAGCTCAGTCCATCAACTTCTCTACTTTCCCTACCGCAGCAGGGCTTCTGGCCTTTTCAAATGCCTGGGCAGGAAAACAGTAGTGGTGGTCAGAGGTGTTCGGTCCCCTGAGGCAGTATTGGTGCTTTCCCCTCTACATCGAACAACCTTCAGCATAACCATAAGCTATATCATATTCCATAATTTTGGCCTCAAGCCTGCTCTCAACATATATATGAAGTCAACTTATACATGAGTATATACAATAACCAGATTCCTTAGGTCACTTTTTTTTTCAAACAAACAAGAATTATCTTTCTTGAAAACATGCTGAAACCTTTTCCCATCTCATCAAGAACCACCTAGTCATCTAGATCTCTATGACTTTTTGAAACCAGAAAGACCCACTGAAGTGTCAGATTCCATCAGTCCCAGATTTACTGAAGCTACCAACAAGGAAGCAGGTCAATAGCACAAATGAAAGATGGTACTTTACTGAGCAGTCAGTAAAGTGCACAACACGCTCCCTCAAATTTTCAATTGATAAGATTCAAAGTATTCATATGTTCACTTAACATTCCATTTCATCTGAATGATTACCCTCTACAACAGCAAAATGAAAAAAGAAGCCTTTCCAATATGTACTAATTTCCCAAAACTGAAATTTCCAGAAATGCCTTCGATCCAATTTCAGCTCTAAATTTAATTTCAAAACAAGGATGAGCTTAAAGGGCTTCACAGTGACTATTTCACAACCACATATTACTATAGTCTACAACATGAAATATAACCTGTTAGTAAGAACATGCCTGATACCAGAACTTAAAACTGTGGTGACTCAGTGAGTGCAGAATTGCTACTTATGCCAGGTTTTGTCACATGTACAATTAAGCTATGTGGAAACAATAAATCACAGTTATGATTCTTCAGATAGGTATAGAGCTGCCTATACAAAACACAATTCAAGGTCACATCTAGCAAGGAATAGTCAATCAACAAAGAAAAATAAAAGGAAAGCTTTTAGAATGCTCTCTAACATATGAAGACAAAAAACTTACCATGGGGAAAGAAGAGTAGTTATAGGTGGATTCAATCTCAAAGTTTTTAAAACGTTAAGTTTCTTAGTAACATTTCTCAATTGTATAGCTGAGAGGGAACTACATTATACCCAAGGTCACCAATGTTCAAATGTTATTAGGCCAAAACACTGGTTTTGGCCCAATAATATACTTTGATGGCAGTGAAGAAAGAAACTGGGCTTTTAAATGATAGGGTAGCCGGATGAAAGGGAGGATTTCAGTCAGGGCACCACAGGAAACTTCCATATAATTGAAGCCACAGATTTGGTTACTGCCAAGAACCATGAGGGAAACAATAAACACAAAGGTGCAGTTTGCAGTATTGGTCAAGCCCACCGGAACATTCCTCTCTCTTTATGGTCCAACTTACCTGTACCTTTAGACAGATTAAGTAAGAGCTCACTACTACATCACCAGAAGCAACTGCAGTAGGGGCACTGGATGGCTGAAATAATTTCTGGCTCCTTGTCAAAGATATAGCTGAATAGCATAACTGAACAGACCTAACTTAGAATATGAGAGCTCATAAGCACTGCTGCTAGGTCAGTCTATGAACAAACTAAGAAGAAGCTCCAACATTAGTTGCAAATCCACAATTGATGGCCCAGACAAGGAAGGGACACAGACAACATGCATATTTGCAAAGCAGAAAAAGCAGCGACTTAGTAGCAGTAGAAATTGCCTCAAGCTTGGAACCCTGAAGTTTCAGTAGCATTGTGTCGCTCACCTTTTATTCCCAAACACTGTACAGAGACTTTCTTTTAAAAGCACTAGATATTCTCAGAAACCTAGGCTGTGCCTTAGCTTTTTATTCTGATGAAGATAAACGTCAGTCAGGACTTTTCTGATGAAAGGGATTCTATTTATGGCTGCTGTCACTTAAGTGGAAGAATATCCCTGCTTTCCAGAAGTTACTTAACATCTCTGAACACACATCAGAACGACATATGCAGAGAGGCTCCAATGTATAATACCAATATGACTGACTCTTCCAGTGATGCATTGGGGAAGAAATGCATTGAATTGAACAAAACTGCCTCTTTGGGGAACAGAGGTCTCTCAGATGCATGTCTAGGAATCTTTTAATGAGCAAATCCTGCTTATGTGGCTTGTGAAAGACAAGAACTGGCTCTCACCAAAACCAGAGCCATATTTAATAAACTCAGAAATTCTTCTAGAAATAGAACATGACTCTTTAACCACTGATCAATTTGTCTTTTATGGTGTAAATAAGATGGAATGTGTGTGAAAGCAGCAGCCTGCCCAGCACCGAAGGTATAAGATATATCTTGTTGGTATGTAGCCCTGAACTGGTTCTCTCTATACGATAATGCAAAACCCAAGAGCTCCCTGCAGCAGCAAACTGCAAGCCAACTCTCTTGCTTGCAAGCAGCATCAGCATCAAACAGACTCACTTAGATTTAAGGGGCCTTCTTCCTCCGGCTGCGGCCACTGTGCGTTAGGAGAACTCTGCAGAGGGCTCAGCGGTAGCTTGGGGCTTTTGTCTTCAGGGTTCTTTGGCAGAGGAGAACCAGGCAGAGCAGGAGCCACTTTCTTGAGAAGGGGAGATGCTGGTTGGGCAACATTCTTGGGGGTGAAACCTGGAGGGGATTTGATTGCTTTGTTTACAGGTGGCTCCTGGGGCCATTCTGGAGCTTTGCTGAGAGGCAGTAGTGTTGGCCGTGTGGACCCTGCAGTCCCTTCTTTGGGAGAAGCAGATTTTTTGCTAAGACCTGGAGAGATGGGGCCGCTGTCCACTTTGCCCTTCTGCTTCATCAGTTCATACAGTAAATCGATGGGAGCTCCACTGCTCTCAGACTCAGCCACGCCAAGCTGACGTAAGTGAGAACGGGCATGACTGGACAGGCCCTTGCGTGTCTCGAAGCAGGTGCCACAGACCTCACATGTCGTGAGGTTTGGTGCTGGAAAGAGGAGAGTGACTTATTGAGACAAGGTTAAGCTGAACTCACATTCGTCTTTGCTACCAGCCAGCAGACCCATGGTGCACACCATGCTATCTTGATTTGGGCCTCTATGATGGTATCAACCAACGAAATGCAATCTTGGACATGCTAAACACACGTCTACACTTCCAGTGTATTTAGCCAGGGACGATTTCGCTAATGATTGGGGTGAGTTTAAAAGGGTACTCGGTAACCAAGTTCCTTTAAGAAAGAAATCAACATTTTTAATTGCCAGTCTACCATAACACTAATACATGAAACATATTCACACACAAAACTACCCCAATACTAGCTAAGATATGGAAATCCACAGGGTAACATCCTCTTCAGCCTTCCTCTTAACACAATATTGCAATTCTAATTTTCAAGCCTATTTCAAATATAACCACCCACTGTAACCAAGGAGCAGGAAATGTCTTCCACCAAGAGAGATTCCACCAAGAAAGAATGGGAGAGAGGGCCACTTCAGCTTGGTTTGGCCCCTTCTTTGCCTGAACTGTTTCCACTCTATTTAGTTATAAAAATACTGTCTAACTTTAAGAACTGATCACTTGTTTCCTCCACCACCCTCCTCATCCTTTCCCTCCTTTTATGTTGTGTCTTTTAAGTCTGTGAGCAGACATCTTCTTTTTATCGACCTTTCAATGCTGGTCTTGGAATATTGGAGTAAGGGGAAATGCTTTAATACACATACATCATCACAACTGACTATTTGTGATGATCTCAAAAACTGACATTTGAAAAAAGTATTAGTTTCTTTGTTTCATAGAATCAAAGAGTTGGAAGAGACTGCATGGACTATCTAGTTCAACCCCCTGTCATGCAGGAAAAGCATAACTTGACAGAGTACTCCTGACAGAGAGCAAATACAATTTAAACTAGGAAATTTACATTTCTTTTAAGTGCAGTAAGTTTATGCAACATCATGAATAACAGGGGGGAAAACTCCCATACTGCTGCCAGCAAAGCATATTTGCACAAGTCTATTCCCCAACTGTGTGGTTATTTGACTGCTGTCATTCACCACCATGATTTTACACAATACCTTTGAATGATTTTTAAAGTGATACACTGAATGGAAAACACTGTAGTGTTTTACTACACGGGGTCTACAATATACTGATAAGAAATATTTGTTGTTAGATAAGAGTTGAGGAACATGCAGCTCAAACATAGCTTTTTACTCCATTTTATAGCTCACCCTCTAATTCCATGGCTAGATTTGGGTCAACAATAACAAATAAGCTTTTAATTTATTTTGCATTTCTGCCTTAAGAGGAGATGAGCAAGGATAATATGTTTTAAAGTAAATTCAGGATTCAAGCAGTTCAAAAGTTTTAAAAGAAGAGGAAAGCTTCCCATGCACTATTGTTTAGAGAAGAAATGTACTTTAAAAAGATTTTTGCCATCACACCACCCTAGGACCATCAGAAGTTGCCCTTGCCTATATTAGACTTCCAGTATTTAATCAAAGTAAGCATTTTGCACAGAGTTTTGTGGACTTTTCAATATGAAGAATATGGATCATGCAAGTTTGCAAATTCTTTTATCAGCAGTTAGGGAAAAATCAAAAGGAATCATACCACCTTTCGTTAATAATGTTGGTTGAAACAAAATAACTGTATTGTAATACAACAATGAAAGTTTTCAAGAGACCTTTGTAAACTCAGATACCACACATACACAAACACACAAAAACTCAGTACCAACCCATAGAAAGATACTCACTTTTGGAATCTTGAGAGTCGGTTTTGTTACTGGAAATTTCAGGAGATAGTGAACCCCCTATTCTATTTGGGATTTGGTCTAATGACCCTGACATGGGACTCTTCTTCTGAAGGGGTGGCGACCCCATCTCCGTAGTAACATTTTCTTCTTCGTCTTCAGAAGCCATAACTAGTAAAAGACAGAAGCGAACATGTAGCTACAGCTAGGAATCAGAAAATTAATAATGCAAAGAGGTTAAGCACATTGCAAATTATTGAGAGGCAAAGTCTGTAGGAAGATACTGAAGTTGACAAAAATTACCACAGTAGTAATGAACCTAGATTTTAATGTCAATAAACCTACAGTAAATCAAACTGTATGTCTGAATAAGAGATCCATCTGATGAACTAAGCAAATTATTAGATAAAAGATGTTCAAAATTTTCAAATCAGTTATCTTGTCATTAGTTACTTCCAATTAGATCAGCCTTTCTCATCCCTTCTATACTCTTGAACTAATTTCCAATTTGGCCCCAAACTGGTGAAAAGTATTTATAAGAACACAGTACTAAGCATCCTTACCTGGAGAGTGCCAACAAGGTGTATGGTTTTATACTCATTTCTGACTTACAAAGAATCTAAGGTGTACCCATCATGCGGTACACCTTGGTAGAAAGGGTTTGCCCTTGCTTGTCTTTCTCTGAGGCTGAGAGAATGTGACTTGCCCAAGGTATCCTAGGTGGTTTTCATGATTGAGTAGGGATTCAAATCCTGGTTTCCAGAGACATAGTTCAACTCTCAAACTACTACACCACACTAGCTTTCCACAGCATGGTGTGTGTATGTGCTTTAAAGTTGCCTGTTGATTTATGGTGATGCTATTAGTATCATTAGGTTTCCTTAGAGCAAGGAATGGCCAGAGAGGTTTTGCAAGTTCTTTCCTCTGAAATATAGCCTACAGCACCAGGTATTCATTGGCCATCTTCCATTCAAGTATTAAGCATGGCTTGCCTTGCTTTGTTTCCAAGATCTGACATGAGCTGGGGCCTTTAGGGCACATGATTCAAATGCAAGACATGTGGGTCAAATCTTGCCACCATGTCATTTTGTGTGGCCCACAAAGCTTTCAATGCCAGGACATTATACAGTCTTACAATTGCAAACAGGCCTTTGAAGGGAAAATGAACTTGACACCACTGCTTTAGCATATTTACCATTCAATGTATTTATTTTTCAGGGCATTACTGAACATTTGGTTTCAATTTGGCAATAGACTCAGCATGGTCAAAAAGAAGCAAGGTGTTTGCTTTTGAACAATTTCTATAATTCACTTTAGGAACTGATTTTTTTTAACAAAGGAAGTTTATTGATATTATAAGTAGCATAAGAATATATATAAAAACATAGTATGGAAGTTATTCTCAAAGCACTTGAGCAAAATAAATCACCACGCACAGATGCTACACTCATACAGTGATTTCCAGCTATAGAGATGGAATCTATCCATATTTTATGAATCTGCCAACAATAGGGAAAAACAGAACAATGGCTTACAGACTGGAAATGCTAAATATAACATATATGCTGGAAAAGACACTGCTGACAGGATACAGTATGGAGAAACAGTAATTTTCAGTTGGCAAAGTGGGGAGGGGGGTAGACAAAAGTGTCTTTATCACCCCACCTCTTTAATTTAGATCACACAGAAAATGAGACTCGTCTCTAGAGGATGAGATGTGAAAAGTGGTGGAAGAAACACCAATAACTGAAGATATGCAGATTATACCATATTAATAGCAGGAAAAAGCACTGACCGTGTAACTATTGATTAACGTTAAGGAAAAAAGTACAAAAGTAGGGTTACAGTTGAAAAAATGAAAGCAAAAGTGATGTGTAGAGAACAGACATAGATATACAGTAATGATAAAGACACAAAAATTGTTAAAAACATATGTTGATAATCTGTTCAGTTATCGATCGAAACTGAAACTGCATTCCCAAAATGAAAAGGACTAAGGAAGACACCTACATAGTTATTAGACAAGATCTTTAAGTGTAAACATATACCTAGGTCAGAATCATCCATGCCATATTATTTCCAATGTCTATGTAAGACAGACAGTGGAGAAAATCAGCTCATTTGACATATGGTTCTGTGGATAATATGGGTTGATAAAAGGATAAATGGGTCCTGGAGCAAATCAGGTCTGAGCTCTCCCTAGAAGTCAAGATGACTAAACTGAGGTGCTTATACTTGGGCACAAAATGAGAAAGCATGCCTCACAGGCAGCAGAATAAGGGGGACCATATTATATCCAGGTAGGCTGATTCAGTCAACAGACTGGGACTCTGAGACCTGTGCAAGGGAGTGGATGCCTGGATTTCAAGTCTGACTCTGAACAAAGTAAAAGAAGGACTGTAAAGACAACTGTCAGGAAGAAAATCAACTCATTTGAAATGAAGTGATGGAGGAGAAGTTTACAGATAATGTGGACTGCCAAAAATACAAATAAATGAGCCTGACAACAAACTAAGCCTGAACTCTCACTATTACAGTTGAGTTTATCATGGGATTACATGACTCACTGGAAAAGAGCAGAATGCTGAGTGGGGCTGAAGGCAGGAGGGAAGAGGAAGGCCAGGCCCAGGTCACAGGTGGGTTGGCTCCATCTAGTAAGGAAGTTCTGGTCCTCGGTTCACAAGATCTGAGCAGGAATGCCATTCACAGCAGGGATGACGCTTGGGGGTGCTTCCTCCTTGTTGGAATTCAACCCCACACCGCCCAAGTCTCAAGTCCTCAATGAGGAACAGTTAGTTTAGTACTGACTAAGGGCTTCCCTTCCCCTGTGTCTTTTATATGACAGTTGGAATGTATCTAATTTCTTCTCTCTTCTCTGTTTCTCCTCTCATTCTGATTGGTTGTTTAAAATGGATACTTTTCTACTGCAAGCTTTTTGAAACTACCTTCTGCCTTCTTACACTTTAGTATAGAGACTTTGAGCTGTGTGCTTTGAGATCTCTCTCTCTGCTTGTATGTCAGGAGAGATGTAGTGATTGAGTTTTTCCCTTTTCAAACCTTAGAAGAGATGGGTGTTAGAGTAGCTCAGACCCAGTTCTTGATTATTAAGAAATGCAGTTATTTCTTTGTAAAGAAACCTTTTGAGATTTTTTTTAAAGATAGGATTTTGCATCATTGCCTGCCGAAGCTCTAAATTCTCACGCTCTGTTCGCTAATGAGCACGTGCTCAACTTTTGTATCCTGTGTGTTATTGGATGCTCTGCTATATTTTAGGGTAGTTCTTCATGGCCAATGTGATGAATCATTGATAGTACTGGCCCACACTTTGTTATGGCAGATAGCCAGCCAACATGGTTCCACTGCATTTTAGGAATTTTATAATTTTCAATTTTTTTATATGCACTAATGATTATACTTATGTCATTGTATTTATACTTATGTATTGTTTTCTGCATGTGGCACTTGGAGTGCTTCTGTGAGCCGCCCTGAGTCCCTTTGGGGAGACGGTGGTGCGTACAAATAAAGTTTATTATTATACTGACACAAAAACACAGTATGACACAGCAAACAAGATATATATGCTGGATTTTGTATCACAAAATCACAATCGAACACTTCCCAAGCATTTAGGGCTGTGTGATATATTTTCAAATGATGCATGCAGATCCAAGTAAGGTGGCCTTTTGCAGTTGACAGATTGTGATTTTGTCAGTGTTTATTGTTTCCAAATGCTGACTGAGATCTTTTGGCACGGCACCCAGTGTGCCGATGACCACTGGGACCACCTGTACTGGTTTATGCCAGAGCCTTTGCAGTTCAGTTTTGAAGTCTTGATAATGGTTGAGTTTTTCCTGCTTTCTCATATATTTCTGTTGCTATTATATTATTGTTGTTGTTATTATTATTGTTGTTTTTCCTAACACTCGTTCGGGCCACTGTAAGTTGGAAGTCATGGAAGTGGAAGAAGAGACCATCCAGCCCAGCCTTCCTGCCAGGCTGGCACACCCAATCAAAACCCTCCTGACAGATGGCCACCCAACCTCTAATTAAGAACCTACAGAGGTGCCTCCACCGCAATAGCCCTTATCCTCAGGACGTTCTCCCAATGTTTTGAGAAAGAACAATAAACAAAAGCAGGGACCTACGAGGAGGCCTCACATCCTTCCTCCTCCGAGGGGAGAGTGATGCTATTTCCTTGCAGTAGCAAGCCCCTCGCTCTTCCATGAGACGCCGCCGCCGCCGCTGCCCCTGCTGCTACCAGAGACTCGGCCTAAACGGGAGGCGCTGGCCAGGGCTCCGGTGCTGCAAACCAAAGCGAAGGCGGCGGAAGGGAAGGGAAGGGAGGGGCCCTGAGGGACGGCGGGCAGGGGGGAGCGACAGGAAAGGGCTCAAAAAGAAGAAAAGGCCCCGCTAGGCCCTGACAAGGAAGGTTTCCCGGGCAGGCAGAGACAGGCAGGCAGGCGGAAGGGTTGGCAGAGAGGGGGCGCCCCTGCCTTCCTTCTTTGCCTTCCCTCCCTCCCCGCTTTTGGGGGCGAAGGGGCGCCGCGGCCTCCCCTCGGGAGGGAAAGAGAGAGGCGGGAGCCTGGCCTTGGGCCCCGCTAATCAATCGGCCACTGAGTCAGCCGGCCGGCCGGCCGGCCGCCCGATCCCGCGCGTGAAGGGCTTACCGGTCTCGGGGGGCGGCCCCGCGCCAGCCTCCGCCTCTCCGCCGCCTTCCTCCTCCTCGCGGGGCCGGGGCGCCACCGCCGCGCCCGCGGGGGCTTTTGTGGCTCGGGGCTGCGAGGGGGTGGGGGCCGCCATCTTGGGCGCAGCACATGCGGGGCCGCAGCCAGGCGGGAGGGCGGAGCGCCGAGGCCCCGGCGGAGCGCGAGCAGGGAGCGCAATCGAGCGCCGAGCCCGGCCCCCACCAGCCAGGCCCAGAGCCCGCGCAGGCAGAAAGCCCTGGCCTCAAGCCGACTCCCCCCGCCCCCTCCGCCCAAGGCAGAACCCTCCTCACGGGAGGGAGGGCAACGCAGGCCAAAGGGCAGACGGGGAAAGCCTCGGATTCTCAGGTCTCCCCAGGAATGCAGTGCTAGCTAAACCACGGCGCCTGCTCTCTCCCTTTGTGAATCATCATCATCAGCTAGCCAGGACCAGGCCCTGATTCTTTTAGCACAGTGGCCCTCAACCCGTGGGTCCCCAGATGTTTGGCCCTGGTACACTGGCTGAGATTTCTGGGAGTTGTAGGACAAAATATCTGGGGACCCACAAGTTGAGAACCGTTGTTTGAGTAGCTGGCCCACCCTAACTTTCTGCACAAGACTAGCAACCACATTTATAACACCCCCCTCCAAAAGAGACTATTTTGCCTAGGTTCCCTTTTGGGTTCCGCTCCGATAACACAGCAGTACCCTAATTAGAAAAAAAGTTATTTAGCATTTTTCTATTTCACTATCAAGATGTTCAACACTATTTCAACCAAAACACTATTTTACTGGAGCAGCGTACCGGGAGCATACAACCCCCATTATGCCAGCTCCACTGGCTGCCAGTCTGCTGCAGAGCGCAATTCAAAGTGCTGGTTTAAGCCCATAAAGCCCTAAAGTGTTCTGGCCTAGCTTACCTTTCCAGACATATCTCCCCCAGTGATATTAGAGCAGCTCCCTTTCTCCTGGCCTTCAGAAGGAAAGTGAAAACCTGGCTTTGGGATCAAGCCTTTAGAGATTAACAATAGCGCAATAATAGTTACAGGATATGTGCAATGATTTTTGGAACAGCCCCTGATCAAGACTGGATTGCATGATTTTAATAGTGAATGCAATGTTTTTGTATATTTAAATGTGCTTTAATTTTATTTTTAAATTTTGACTTAAATGTATTTTAATTGTATGTTGTCTGAATAGTTGCCCAAATATATAGCCACCTTGAGGCCCCTTTGGGGTAGAAAAAGGCAGGATACAAATACAGTAAATAAATAATATGCACATGAAAAAATAGGAACCGCGCAGCCTGTACTTGAAGTGCTTCCCTTCCCAGTGCTGCCACCTTAACTCTCCAGATATTGTCTGAAATTGATTGAGCTCACTAGTCTTCGAATGCTAAGGATTCTGCTGAACATCCAGTCTCGATGTGAGGTTGGGGCAGAAAAGGTAAAAGATGCTTTTATTTCTCACAACTTTCTCTGGAAAGTCATCTGTGACTAAAAAGCTGTCCAGATTTCACTTAATGGACAACAAAGCCAGAATATGAAACAGAAAATGGCCAAGGCGCGCACATGTGTGTAGTTTTGACTCCAGCAGAGCCCCTATTAGCATCTTCAGGCTTCACACTACTTTGAAAGCCTATGGTCATCTATGCTTGCAATATCTGCAGAACAATCTTGCAAAGATACCGTTGGAGGGATGGAAGCTCCCAGTGGAGGAATGAGAAATGTGGCAAAGAGGTTTCATCTTCTAAGATCTCTACCACAAGAATGGGGGGGGGGGGGGGGATTAGTTGTTCTTAAACTCTTGTTTCTCCAGATGTTTTGGACTTCAGCTGCCACAACCTCTAATTTCTGGGAGCTGAAGTCCAAAACATCTGAAGGAGCACGGTTTGAGGAATACTGCTCTACACTAAGGCACAGAGCACAGGAAATAACATTAACTTGAATTCATAATACAGCAAAGCAAATATAATAGGCATCACTGAGTCTGTGGGATGAGTCTCGTGACTGAGATGTAGTAATGGATGGTTTAAGGTGTAGCACTGTATAGCAATGATATTTACACCTGTAAAGAGATGAAAGACTTAAATCCTGGAAGAGAAATAAACTAAACAGAAAAGAAGGTGTAGCACTGTATAGCAATGATGTTTACCCCTGGGAAGAGACCAAAGATTTAAATCCTGGAAGGATTGTTGAGAGCATCTGAGCAAAAATTAAAAGAGAAAGTAAAATAACGTAGGTATTATTGTGGAGGTCCACTACAAACTGAGGATGGAACAGGTGACCAGCATTTCAAAAAGGAGAGCAATAGTAGATATGGAAGATTTTAATTATCTGAATATTTGTTGGAAGACAAATCCTGCCAAGGTGACAAGGTCCTACAATTTCCTTAATTGCTTTACAGACACTCTGATGGTCCAGAAGGTGAAAAGACAACAAGGGGATCACCTATTTTAAATTTGATCCTAACCAACAGTGGTGACCTGGTCAATGGAGTGAAAGTGGTAAGATCCTTAGGAGAGAGTGTCCGTCTTCTCCAGGAGTTTGCTATAGAGAACAAAGGTGAAGAAGCCAGGCATGGTCAGACAAGCATTCTAGACTTTAAGAAATCGGATTCCAGGAAACTTAGGTGTTATCCCATGGGAGGCGTTAATGACAGATAGGAATGAGATAATGATGGCATGGTCTCAAACAGCTCCAATTTGGAAGAAAATGGGAGATGTCTAAATAAACCAGGAAGGAAATCTAAAAATCTTTCAGCTGAGCTAGTCAGCATATGTAGGGAGAAAATCAGAAAAGCGAAATTGCAGAACAAGCTCAGGTTTGCTAGAGAGGTAAAAAAGATTAAAATAACTGCTTTGATTATGTCTGGTGAAGATGGTGAAATGCTAACGGGACAGAAAAAAAGCAGAATTACTCAATACCTTATGTGTCTCAGGCCCTTTCTACACTGCCCTGTATCCCAGGATCTGATCCCAGATAATCTGCTTTAAACTGGATTATATGCATCTCCAATGCCAGATAATCTGGAATAAGCAGATAATCTGGGATCAGATCCTTGGATATAGGAGCAGTGTGGAAGGGGCCTTAGTCTTCTCCCAAAAGTAAACAGTGCTTAACCAGAGCAAATGAATCAGATGATGCAGTAGGGGAAATGCAGCAGGTAGTAGCATATCTAACTGTTCTTAGTGAATCCAGATCTCCAGGGTAAAGTGAATTACACACAAGAGCATTCAAAGAACTTGCAGAAGTCATCTCAGAATCATTGGCAATAATCTTTGAAAATTCCTGGAACGTGAGAAGCTGCAGCAGACAAGAAGGGTAAATGTCCCATCTTCAGAGAGTTGGAAAAAGAGGATAAAAGAATTACTGTTATGTCAGCCTGACATCAATCCCAGGCAAGAGCCTAGAACAGATTATTAGACAGTCTTAGAAAGGAATACCATGATTACTAGAAGTCAACATGGGATTCTCAAGAACAAATCATAGCAGATCTTTCTTTCTGTGTGTGTGTGTGTATTTTTAGGACTTAGACACAAACTTTGTAGATGAATGCAATGCTGTGGTGTAGCACATCTTGATTTCACCTTCACCCTTTCCAGGAGGACATATTGCTGCTTGTGCCTACACTGTGTATGCCTGTGTAAAGAACAAAGCCATAGTGGGGAGCCTTTACACAGTTCCCCACTGGGCTCAAAAACATTTTTTCTCAACACTGAACAAATGAGCATTGCCAGGTAAATTTAGGAGAATGTGACATTCATATGAATATGGACAGCACACTAAAATGCCTCATATACAGAGTGCCAAAAGGTACCAACCCACATGCTAGTATATGCCATAGATAGAATACACCATTTGGACACATTTTGGTGTCCAAATGTTAGTCCTATTTCTTGGTATATTTGACCTGCCAATTCCAAGAATGTTAACGGTTTCCCCCTATAAGCTCTAGTTTTTGAGATACAGGACACATGCCATCTACCAGTCACCATCTGCTTGACCATAGAAAACTATGATAACCTTATCTAAGGTTGGGAAAGCAGAGGGAACCATCCTCCTTCGTTCCCTATCGTCTTTTCCTGTCTTCTGGCATGTCCTCCCATCCCATGTGGTTTCCCGTCCTTTTCCCACTTCCTCACCACACTGAACTCCTCCAAAGACACTCTGAGCTCCATTTCTCCATGCTGGCAAAATGGAGCCCAACAGAGTCCCACCGAAAGTTGCCCTGCTCTGTGAGATTCTGTTTCAACAACTGGGAGAAGACTGTGGCTCATAAAGTCCATAGAAACTAAGAGCTGATGCAGTGCCCCAAATAACCCCAGGAATAGACCTAAAAATTAGGACATCAAGAGTTTTTGGTGGGTTGGTCTGTGTTATTTTCTCTTATTCTTATTTCACTGTATACAATATATACTTGAAACCTTTAATGATAGCTATACTGTTGTTTAATAATTACTCAGAGGAAAGGCATTTGGATAGTAGAAGGAAGCATGGTACCTATCAACATATAGGCAGCTGAAAAGATTACAGTCCTTCTTCTAAGATGTGCAAACTCAAAAGGTAGGAAAAGGTTTCTAAATTACGTTAAAATTATAGGTGAAAAATATGTCAGTTTGTGAGGAGTATGTCTAATAGATTCATTTAATTGACCAATGAGGTTCAGACTGCTGCCTGTAAATGACTTAACATTGCTAGTATAGAAACAAGTTTGTTTTTTAAACAAATCTATAAAACAAAAATTATGATGGTATGACAATTGAAAATTCCATTACAATTATGTACTTCTAATGCCTCATGGTTAAACTGTGAATTAATATTAGTGACCTTTGTTATTTTTCCCCGGAATTCATACCTATCACACGAAAGTTTTGTCAATGTGAAAATCACAGAAATATGCTAGGGCAAGCAAGCTGTATAGACAAAAATCTAACGTTAAGACAGCAAATTGTCACTGTTGTGAACAAAACAACTCAAACCAGAATATACTGGCCTAAAACATGATGTATCAAATTCAGCCAAAGATATTCTATCCTGATATTTTTCTTTTCTCTCTCTCAAATAAGTATAAATTTTGAGGAATGCTTGATGCAATGTCAGGAGGAAACACTTCATGTTATATACATGCTAACTAATGCATACATTACAAGGAGAATAATTGTCCCATTCCTATTTGGGCACTACAATGTCACTGTCCAGGCCCAGTGGCCTGCTGATAGGAAGAAAAAGCAAATTTTATACTGCTCACATGTGTTACACTCTGTAAGAACCAATCTTTACCAAAGTTTTCTACAAAAGTGTGCCTTTTCTAAAAGTTATATTCTTTGGAAATGTCTCAAATGACATGCTTCATTGTTTTCTATTCTAGCCCCATCACCTTCCTCTCTGTTAGCTTGCTTCTAATATCTGGACAGGCATTAGCCTCCTCTCCAATAGATATGAATTAGAATAGCTGGGAGAGTGGTGAAAATCAATGATCAGGACATAGTTTTTTCCCGCTACCACATTAAGGCCTTTAGCAGGCTCCTAGGAAAAATGTGAATTCTACATTTTCTCCTCTGGGAAGAAAATGCACTTCAGTTTACCATTACAACAAACACCATCATTTTATTCATAGGGAAAGTAAAGGAATACAAATGCTTACTTTTACTTTCACTATTTCAAGGATACGTGTAAAGTTTAAAAACTGCTTACCATCTCTGAAGGACTGCATGGGCTCATCTCCCCAGGAAGGAGGAAATGGGGAAAAGGGTGATTGTGAAATGCTGCATTCAGATATGGGGGTTGTGCTTTTGCAGGGCCTAAAGCCAAGCATCTCTCTGTCTTGATTTGGAGATGAAGGATCAGTTCCTAGTGCAGATTGAAGCATAGGATGTTCTGAAGAATTGGCCAATAGCTCCTTCAGGATGTTAATTGGTGAGATGGTAAGTTCCCAATTGGTGATACCAAAATCTCTCAAGTGGGCCCTGGCATGACTGGATAAGCCTGCACGCGTGTCAAAGCCAGCCCCACAGAATTCACATCTCATTAAACTGAAGGTACCCGGATCAAAGTTTGCAACTGTGAAAGAAAGAATCACAATCAGTGTCATGCTAAATTATAAAGCTTCTGCAATAAGTAAGATCAAGAGACCACCCACTAGACTATGTAATTAAACACACAACACCATGACAGTCATCACCAGGAACCTGTAATATTTGCTTGCGAGAGAGAATATAGGGGAACATACATACCCATCTTCACAGGAATGAAAAATATTTTTAAAATTGCAAAATTTGTAAATTGAATACATACTACCTTTTTTCTTCTTCTTTTGGAAGGAAAATTTTTGCTCAATAGCTTTCACTTCTTCTGCAGAGATGAAGTGACGGACATTGTAGCTCACACCCACCCTGTTCAGGTGGCCCCGCACGTGATTGGCTAGGCCAATCCCATTGTGGAACCTGTCAGGACAGTATGGGCATTTCCTCTCCTCATTCTTCAACATCGACGAATCTGCATCCAGAAGGTCATCCAGTTCTAGAGATCCTTCTAGAGAGGAATCTAATAGGAAGACACCTAGGGGAGGGGACTCATCCATTCCAAACTCTCGGGAGAGAGGCAACACCTTTTTTTTGAGAGTTTTCATCTTGGGTCGTTTCACCTTTCTGCGATAAAGATTAATCTCCTCAACAATTACAATAGGAACCATCTGACGTAACTGGTGCTGCTGTCCTGCTGATGCTACTGAAAAATCTATTGCTTTCAAAGTGCCCCTGAAAGTCCTTTTGAGGTCCAAGGCGGACTGAGGAATAGCAAAGGGCCTGAAGTATCTATTCTCTGCTAACTGTATTTCTGTTGCTAAGGGGAATTCTTCTTCCATACTCCTAACATCATTTATGGGTAACCACTTGTGCTGGAGTTCTTCTAACACACCTGGGTGGCTTTTGGCGTTCTCCCTCTCAGAATCAAGTGGCAGCATTGTGCTTTTATTCCTTTCTTTTAGGGCATGTGGAGAGTAAGCGTTTGCTGAGGTAAGAGAGGACATCTCCAAGATCTTCTGTGAGGAGGTATAGGGAGCTCGTTTCCTAGCCCGAAAGCCAGGCTTTGGAATTTCTTTCTTATTACTGCCATTACTTTTATTAAGTCTGTGATGGCCCCCTAGAAAGGCAGGGGGAGAGTCATAGTGGGAAATGATCTCACCGTGGGATTGGGGAAAGAATCTGTCTGCTTTGCTCAAATAATCACTTTCTGAAAATCGACTGGACCTGTTAGGGCTGTAGGTATCCCTACTAGTTCCAGGCTGATTCATATCTGCTTCAAAAGTCTCTGTGTTCCATGGCAATTGTGAATGAGTGTATTTCATGTGTTCTTTTAAAATATTGTCATTTGGGGCAGGAAAGCTGCAAAGCATGCAAGTACTATGACCTTTGTTGCTACTGTGCATATGTGTCGTTTGAGGAAGACACTCATTTGACCGGAAGTGTCTGTATATATTGTGAATGGAGCTGTCTCTTGGTTTACTACCACCAGAATTGCCAAACAAGTTCACATGCTTCAAACCTTGGTCCTTCCTCTCCCTGACATGCATTTTTGCATGCTGGACAAACACCTTAGAGGAGTTAGTGCCAAACACACATTTTGGGCATTGTAGCCTGGCATCACGTCCTTCATCCGGAAATTCATCAAGCTTCTGAATTTCCTCAATTATTTTTTCTCGTGACTCCTGATGGAGTCTCCTGTGCTGCTCTAGAGAATCAATGTCCCCAAAAGCCCATCCACACTCATTACAAGTCAACTGACATTGATCTCCAGCATCCTCTCTGTCTTGATCCAGATCTAGTCCTCTGTTATGTTGAAGCATGTGATCCATCAAATGTTCCTTCATCTTAAAATAGATGCTGCACTCAATGCATGTATACACAGTGGGATCCTCCTGGCCTACATCCTCTTTCCCCTCTTCCTCCAGCACGAGATTGGATATATAGGGCCTTGTCTCATCATCATAAGTACTGCCAGTAGGAGACTCTGCAGACCTCGGGCGAACATGTTCCACAGTATCTCTGCCCCTAATGCTCCAAGTGCGTTTACGGACAGCCAGGTCCGTAGCAGTTTGAACCCCTGATGTCTGCAATGCCCATTCAGCTTTGTTGACAGGACTTACATCACCCAAATCAGAGTTCATTGCCTGCCCTTTCCTTGAGGAGGGTGCACTCTCAATAGTCTTTGTTTTACTTAGGTGAGGTTTCAGCGTTTTTCTAAATACTGGCAGAGCCAGTAAAGAAGCTTCTCGTGCCAACTGTCCCCTGACAGATAGGTTTGTTGCTACATCTGTTGGCTTATTTATGCTTCTATAGGGAGGACCAAGCCCTTCATTGTGCTCAGAAAGCCAGTCAAGTGTCTGAAAGCCCTTATTTTCCAATTCTTGCTTTCTGTCTAAGTGCTCTTTGCTGAAGGATTCTAGCTGCTTTGGTTCATTGCTGTGATAACTTTCATCCCCACTAACAGTCTGTGCACCATCAAGTTGTGGAGAAGCTTCCCCAGCTGCCATTCCATGTTCTAAGTGCTCAAGCTCCCCTTCTTGATCATCAGTATTAATTTGCACAGTTTTCATAATGTTAGATTCCACTGCAGAAGTGGGTTCTTCTGAGTAAGAAGGATTTTGCCATGAGATATCCTTAGTGCTCTCTGAATCCTTCAAACCAGGGAGTCTTTCTAAAGTGCTTTCTTCTTTGGAGACACTGCCCACTGTCTCCTGTGTAGAGTAGTTCCACAAAACAGTCATGCTTCTTTGATCCGCTGATCTTCTTGAATCTGCTTTGTAACAGCCTTTCCTAAATTTCAAACGGTGCTCTGCCTTGCTGCTGAAATGAGAATGGTGAACACACATTAACTAACAATTGCAATACAAATGCAATGTTTAAATTATTCACAGGCTTATAATCATGGATTATGAAGCACTATTGCTTGGAGTCACAGACAAGATCATGCATTTGTCTTAGCAGCTGTGTGGAAAACATATGTCTGCTCACATCCTCCTGCATGCTTACATCAACAGAACACCAATCATGGAAGAATAATTGTTCCTAGCCTTAGTAGCAGGATAGCAGAAACACCAAAGCCCCTCCACTAGCTCAGCCAATTCCTTTCCAAGAAATGTCTCCTCAGTGCTCATCCTATTTTTTTCGTGATACAACTAGAAGGTTTTGTTATCTGTGTTCACTTCTTCATTCTCCTTATTCATAGCCAGATCGTGTTTTCCTATTTTATATTTCCACTGTTGCTTCATATATTCCATAACCGACTCAACAACTGTGTCCAATTGCCCTAAAATAACATTCTCCTTTAGTATCAACTCAGAACAATCTAGTGATGGCAAGAGCCTTAATTTTGCCAAGCAATTCAGGAATGCTTTATGTTAGGTTCTGACCGTATTCACAAAAGACCTAGGAAGAATTACTAAGAGCAAAAAGAAACCAACATTTTTTGTATTTTCACTATGGGAATCTTAGAAAGAGGTGTCATAATCAAAGTTTCACTATCTATTAACGGTCTGCCTAGTGTTCTCATACAAAGATCTCAGATCAAACTACACATGCATTAAGAACATTTGGCATTGGCTTTCTTTTCAAAAACAGCTTGACCACAAACCTATCTGAATCAGGACAGTGGCATGCTGGGAAAGAGTTTAACACTTTCTTTGCTAACCCCCCCCCCCCCAAAAAAACCTATTATTATCGTCCTCCAGGTTCAGTAAAAAAAACTTTGGGGGAAAATAGCAATGAGAGGATTTTAGTTAAGAAAACTGTACAAGGAGGAAAGTGATAACCCCCTTCTTTGTGTACTACAATGTTGATTTAGACCAAGGGTCCTCAAACTAAGGCCCGGGGGCCGAATACGGCCCTTCAAGGTAATTTACCCGGCCCTTGCTCAAGGTCAGTCTAAGTCTGAAATGACTTGAAAGCACACAACAACAACAACAATCCTATCTCATCAGCCAAAAGCAGGCCCACACTTCCCATTGAAATACTAATAGACATATATTTATTGAAATTGTTCTTCATTTTAATTATTGTAATGTCTAGATTAAAATGGGTTTCCTCCCTTTTTTGCACTACAAATAAGATATGTGCAGTGTGTATAGAAATTCATTCATGTTTTTTTTTTCAAATTATAATCCGGCCCTCCAACAGTGTGACCTGGCCCTCTGTTTAAAAATTTTGTGGACCCCTGATCTAGACAAATACTGAATGCCGTTGCTTCTTTCTCGAAAGAAAGAAATCTGCAATAATCATGCTTTAAAAAACACATAGCTAATATCAAATGTTGTCATGCTCTTCTAGCTTGTGGACATTGCCCCATCCCTCCAGTGCTTAAACAATTTAAACTGTACATTTTCAGCACCACAATGGTGCACCCATTCCAGTTCATTTCACACAGAAAGGAGAGGATGTCCAAATAACTGAGAGGAGCTGTATAATCTTTACTGAACACACATGACAATGAAGACTGGAAATCCAATGAACAATTAAAAGTCTTGTGTACTCTTAAATTACACGCATGGTGATGGGCAACCTGGTGTCTCCTAGATGTAATGTACTAGAACTCCTATACAGTCCAACAGCACAGCCAGTGATTAGGAAATATGAGAGCTAGAGTCAACAATGTCTAGATTAAAATGGGTTTCCTCCCTCTGCTTTGGAAACAAATTTCATTGATAACCCAAGATATTATTTCTAGATAAAGATGCCTAGGATCCCTGATCAAGTAGTAGAAACATGTTCTTTCAAATTGCTCCAATGACCTGAAGAGCAAACACAACTGACTTGGGTATGACCCACTTCAAAGGGAGGCTAGGGAAATTTTCCAGGAAAGATTATATGGGCAAAGGCACACATGTTACATTGAATGGTATTATACTAAGCTTGATGTTCCAGTACAAATGAAAGACCTTGGGAACTGGCCCATAGAGATTAGAAATGCCAAACACAGTAATTCTTCCTCCAGAAATTTCAGTACTTACCGGGATTCCTTCCTGCGATCTGTAATGGAGACAACACCAAGAGAAGGACTAAGCTCATCTGCAGGGGAGAAAAAGTAACATCACAGGCTTGATTGCAAAGATGACTACCACGATTTTCAGTGTAATTTACAATCTTGTAATTTTAAAGCTATAAAGCTTTCCAAACAGATAAACCCACCCAGTTTCTGAGCTTTCCTGGGGGCGGTTTTGGATTAGCATGAGATTTCTAACCCACACCATTTAATCCAGAGCACCAACGATTTGATATATAATCATTCTTGCAGTTAAGCAGTTTAAAATATATATATAAATTTGAAAGGAAGCGTGCCCAATAATCTTTTGTGCAAGAAGCCAAATTATTTACGCATACTAGGTTTTGTTCCAGATACCCCACCAAACTGTAGTCTTGCTTTCTACATGAATTGAAAGGCAGCTCATAAACAACATTCTGACCAGGTGCCTTATAATTATAGTGATTTGCCTTATCTGTCCTCTCAGAGGTAGCGGTACTTTGCATGCTAGACTTGTAGAAGTCTGCATAATACTTTAATATACACAAACACATATACAATGCACAGGCCCATTCAGAGCCTGTTAGTTATGATTATATACTTAATTATATTCATCTTCTAGAGTAGTGGTTCTCAACCTGGGATCCCCAGGTGTTTTGGCCTACAACTCTCAGAAATGCCAGCCAGTTTACCAGTTGTTAGGATTTCTGGGAGTTGAAGGCTAAAACATTTTGGGACCCACAGGTTGAGAACCACTGTTCTAGAGCTATTAGAAGGACTAAACTTTCTGAACAACACCGATAATGACTGGAGGAACTGAAACAAATAACTCCAGAACTCTAAATTTAAAGGAGGCAAAACTGATTTAAAAATTTTAAATCAAATTTTCATCTAATTTTTGCAATGTGGAGACAGAAATTCTGAGGTACAACATTTTGGATTGACTCTTAAAATAAGGAACAGTCGAAACGAAACGAAAACCAAAAATCTACTTCTTTGTCCCTTATTCTGACTCATGTCTATCCAAATTTATAACATTCCTCATTGTCCTATTATTTCTAAATGTTTCCCTTTAAATTACTTGAATTATTCCTCTCAGAGGCAGAATTACTCATAGATTTCCAGACACTGCTTGGGTTTAGCATAGTGTTCTAGAGGTTTATCACAAAGTCTGGCACAATTGCTGTATGGGATTGCTCTTATTTTGGCACAACAGGCCAGCAAACAGTACCTGGCCCTAACCTATCCTGAGACAGAATCCATGCAGAACTCCACTGCCTGGATCTGCGCTGAAGTGTATTCTTCTTATGCTGCATTCTCCAAGCACGACTGCATGCAACAGCACTATGTTCTTTTGGCAATGGGCATTCCTTTGCCAGGAACTGACTGCTTCTGCAATGGCTCAAGGAGAAGCCCTATAAAGGTTACTGAAAGCGCTGTGATTTTACATTTCTGTTTGATAAAAAAAAGAGTGAGTCTGGATGACCCATGGGCTTCCTATTTGAAAAAGAAAGAAAGAGGAGAAAGTGGTTTTCTCAATCTGTCAAGGCAATTAGAAAAACACAGAGATTTATGGGGGTAAAGAAGCATGGAACGAACCAGCTAAAGAAGAAAAAAAGTCTTCACTACATACAAGGACTCACACCTACTTTTATGTTAATTTCTTGATGAGCCAATGATGTAATATCATAGCCAATCAACTGAGCTTTTATGAAAATACATAAGGTTATACATTCCTGTTCACATCGCTAGTTTAGAAAAAAGGCACTTTATAAACCTTTTTTCAAAGGGCTTCTTTTCCCATTCTGCAGAATGCTAATTAAACCATATTTGGAAGTTCAAAAAATATCTGTAACAGTTACATAAATTTAAGCCTTCTTTAATCAAAGAGATCAATTTATCATGTTATTTGATTTTCATACTGGTAGGGGTTTCTATGGCCTCACTATTCAAATGGAAAGAAGGAAATTTTGGAAAGACCACAAAACCCATCTTACAGCCAGGCCATGTGTGGTGTGGAACTCTTTCCCAGATACTCCATGCAGCTCAGCTTCAGCTGTCTTTTCTACAAGTGCCTGCTTAAGTTACAAGATCTTCAGGGGAAGCTCTTCTCTCTGCCCCACCACTTTCAAAGGCATATCTGATGGGAACGTGGGTATGGACAACCTTGGGGGTTCTTTCCAGACTGTGGACCTCCCTCCTCAAGGAGAATAGGTGGCTCCTTCTGTTGCTGTTCTTCCATCATCAGGTGAAAAACATGCTTTTCTGCCAAGCATTTAGGACATTTAATGATGTCCTAAACATATATCTTATATATATATAAATCAAATATTGCTAACATATATCTTTTAGTTGATTCCCCCTCAGTGGAATGTCACCTTGTCATGGTGAGGATGATAACACGGTACGTTACAATGGCTGTGAGGGCCAACGAAGGCCACAACAGATGAGAGGCTATCGTTTGTTGGGTTAACCATGCCACTGGATCTTAATTTCTTTCTGTGAAGACTGTGTGTTGATCGGGTCTATACTGATCTCCACACATAAAACAAATTCACACACAGGCTTCTTCCTAGAAAAAGAAAAGAAAACTAACGAAATTCCTATAGTGATCAGCAGGTAGCAACAGGGGCAGGACTGTGAAATCTGGACGCCCCTAGTCTACCTAGCAGTTCAAAAGCATGCAGTGCGAGTAAATCAAAAGGTAACACCTCCTGGTAGGAAGGTACGGTGCCTGTGCAGACACATGCCAGCAAAAGATTGGAGAAGGCTACGGCCAAGCAGGCTCCTTCGGTATGGAAAAATGGAACAACAGCACCTTCCCATGGCCGGAAGTTGAGCATCACCTTCAGACGTCGGAAATGGAAAAAAGGGGGAAGACATTTACCTTATTTGTGTATTATATGCTATTGTTTGTGTTAAAAGGCATTGAATGTTTGCCTTGTATGTACTGTAATCCGTTCTGAGTCCCTCCAGGGAGATAAAGCGGAATATAAATAAAGTGTATTATTATTATGTATTATTATGGATATGGCTTCAGTCATTGTACTTCAAGGTCCGAGGCAGTTGAGCAGTTTGGCAGTTGTATCCATGACTGAGCAACCCTATTTAGGATACTCTCTGTTTACCCCATACTGGGAGGGGGCTTGAAAAGGTGCCCTAAACATAGTCTGCCTTTCTTACTTATCCCTGACTGGACTGCTGCATCCAGAGGAGTTATCATTTTCTGACAAAAAATACAAATTAATTTGGAAAGTGGAACGATGGACTTTGTTGGACAACACAGACAATAAACGCCCTGAATGCAGGACTGTTATTTGCAAGAGAGCTGAGGTATTATAATATCGATATAGCAGCACTCCAGGAGACCCACAGAGCAGGAGAGGGACAGCTGAAAGAAGAAAAAGGAGGCTACACCTTCTTCTGGAGGGGACTGGCTAAGCAAGAATGAAGAATACACAGAGTTGGCTTTGCTATCAGAAGTGACTTGGTGAAGCACCTATTGGCATTTTTAATTGTTTTTATTTGCATCTTTTCAAAGTAACAATAAAAGAAAGGGAACATATCAGATGTAAAGGAAAGTAGGAAAGAATGGCGGAGGGGTGGGATGTGCTGAGGTGGGTAGTGAGAGTTGGGGGGGGGGGGTTAGGTAGGGCTGGTGGATGGGGAAATGGGGATTCTGAACCTTGTTGATGGGAAGCTTTGCACCACTGTGGAAATCACCTATCGGACAGATGGCAAACTATTTAATCCCAGAAGGCTAAAAGCCAAAACCAAGGGCACAATCACATATCTTACAGAACTCCAATATACTGATGATAATGTAGTCTGTGCTCATTCAGAAGAGGACCTAAACGCCACTTTGAACACCTTTGCAGAAGCATATGAAAAGCTTGGCCTTTCACTGAACATGGAGAAAACTAAAGTGGCTGTTGACTCTTCCAGCAGTCAACAGCCAATCCCTCTGCAATGCCAGAAATAAAGCTTAATGGTGTAATGTGTGAAAATGTTGACCATTTCTGCTACCTTGGCAGCTACCTCTCCACAAAAGTCAACACTGACACTGAAATACAACACTGAAATACATCTGAGTTCTGCCAGTACAACTTTTTTCAGTTAAGCAGAGAGCGTTTGAGGATTGGGATATTTAGAGGGATACCAAGATGCTTGTTTATAAAGCTATTGTCCTCCCAACTCTGTTATAAATGTGCAAAATATGGACCGTCTTCTGGAAAGATTCCCTCAGTGTTGTCTTTGAAAAATCTTGCAAATCTTTTGGGAAGACAGGTGGACAAAAGTCTGTGTTCTGGAAGGAAAAAGACAACCAGCACTGAAGTGATGATCCTCTGCCATCAACTTTGCTGGACTAGCCACGTTGTCCTATTGCCCGATCACTGTTTCCTAAAGCAGTTACTTTATTCTCAACTCAAAAACAGAAAATTGAATGTTGGTGGACAGCAAAAGAGATTTAAAGATGGACTTAAAGTTAACATGTGGCATTGTTGTTGTTCATTCGTTCAGCCGTTTCCGACTCTTCATGACCTCATGGACCAGTCCACGCCAGAGCTCCCTGTCGGCCATCACCATGCCCAGCTCCTTTGAGGTCAAGCCAGTCACTTCAAGGATGCCATCCATCCATCTTGCCTTTGGTCGGCCCCTCTTCCTTTTTCCTTCCATTTTCCCCAGCATCATTGTCTTCTCAAAGCTTTCCTGTCTTCTCATTATGTGGCCAAAATACTTCATCTTTGCCTCTAATATCCTTCCCTCCAATGAGCAGTTGGGTTTTATGTCCTAAACTTTCCTCCAACACCACAGTTCAAAAGCACCTATCTTCCTTCGCTCAGCCTTCCCTATGGCCCAGCTCTCACATCTGTAGGTGACTATGGGGAATACCATTGCTTTAACTATGCGGATCTTCGTTGCCAGTGTGATGTCGCTACTCTTCATGAGACTGGTCATTGCTCTCCTCCCAAGAAGTAAGCGTCTCCTGATTTCCTGGCTGCAGTCTGCGTCTGCAGTAATCTTTGCACCTAGAAATACAAAATCTGTCACGGCCTCCACGTTTTCTCCCTCTATTTCCCAGTTATCAATCAGTCTGGTTGCCATAATCTTGGGGTTTTTTTTATGTTTAATTGCAACCCAGCTTTTGCACTTTCTTCTTTCACCTTGATTAGAAGGCTCCTCAGCTCCTCCTTGCTTTTGGCCATCAAAGTGGTATCATCTGCATACCTAAGGTTGTTAATGTTTCTTCCAGGAATTTTAATTCCAGCCTTGGATTCATCAAGCCCCGCACATCTCATGATGTGTTCTGCACACAAGTTGAATAGGTTGGTTGAGAGTATACAGCCCTGCCGTACGCCTTTCCCAATCTTGAAGCAGTCTGTTGTTCCGTCGTCTGTTCTTACTGTAGCTACTTGGTCCTTATACAGATTCCTCAGGAGAGAGACAAGGTGGCTTGGTATGCCTATACCACCAAGAACTTGCCACAGTTTGTTATGATCCACACAGTCAAAGGCTTTAGAGCAGTCAATAAAACAGAAATAGATGTTTTACTGAAACTCCCTGCCTTTCTCCATTATCCAGCGGATACTGGCAATTTGGTCTCTCATTCCTCTGCCTTTTCTAAACTCAGATTGTACATCTGGCAACTCTTGCTCCATGTATTGCTGGAGTCTTCCTTGCAGGATCTTGAGCATTGCCTTACTAGCATAAGAAATAAGTGCCACTGTACGAAAGTTTAAGCAGTCTTTAGCATTTCCCTTTTTTGACATGGGGATATAAGTTGATTTTTTCCAGTCTGATGGCCATTCTTGTGTTTTCCATATTTGCTGGCATATGGCATGCAACACCTTGACAGCATCATCTTTCAAGATTTCAAACATTTCAGCTGGGATCTCATCGTCTCCTGCTGCCTTGTTGTTAGCAATGCTTCTTAAGGCCCATTCAACCTCACTCCTCAGGATGTCTGGTTGTAATTCACTAAACATACCATCAAAACTATCCTCGACATTATTATCCTTCCTATACAGATCTTCTGTATAGTCTCGCCACCTTCTCTTGATCTCTTCAGCTTCTGTTAGGGCCCTATGGCATAGACACTGAGAACTGGAAATCCCTAGTCCTTGAGCTGGAGGTCAGTTGTTAGCAACAGTGCTATGGATTTTGAAGCGGCATGATTAGAGAGGGAAAGGGAGAAAAGTATCAAGAGCATACTCCCTAGAGTACATTTGACAACATTCATGAGGGGGAAAAATTATTTTTGTATTCCTGGATGCACCAAAAACATTTCAGGGAAGGGGGTGTATGTGGTCTATGTGGTCTGTGAGCAACATTGTACCTTCCCTTATCTAAACATTCCTCCTCTCTCTCAACCCCCCCCCCCCCCCGCGACTACAGTGGCAAGAAAAAAAAATCCTCTGAAACTGAAATTTAGATTTGAGTTATCAGCATCTTTGGTGTCAATCTTTAATACTGTCTAGCTCTAATTCAGCAGAGGATTTGTCTACAGTCCTAAGAGTACAGACAGAAAGAATAGTACTACCTTGCTGGCATGCCTTTCTGCAGAACAAATATATCTTAACATATGACTCTAAATGGGAAGAATGCAAGAGAGTACATCAAAAAGATTTCAGGACTTAAGAGGAGAGATAGCAAGTGTCGCTGGAAAAAATGGAACAGGTGTATTAAGAAGACAGCTTGAATACACATAATCCATTTTTATAAACATTATGTTTCTGCCTTCCTGTATCTGATTGCCTTCACAGGTAGGAAGTGTAGTGCTGGAAACTGCAGAACATTCCCAGTGAGATGAAGCATTGAATACATTTGTAGCATAATAAATAACAAATGGAATGAAAGGATAACCAAGATTTATATTCTCTGCGAGTAGCTTCAGGCAAGAATTATAATTCAATGCAATTTTCACTCACACTATGAAAAAGAGAAAGTATTGCTGCATACGTCATTTCAAGACAAAGACAGATTTAACCTTTTAATGATATGAGTCTGCGTTTTAGTCCCATTTCACACTGTTGAGGATTCAGCTTTCAATAATGGTGTGAGTTAAAGCTTCCACAATGCAACTAAAACATGACGCTATCAACATTGTCCCTGCCTTCATGCATTCATATGCTTAACCTTCTCCTTATGAGAAAAAAAAAACAGACAAAAAGATTAAAGGCAGAATTGCAAAACTCTTTTGGAGATGGGAGAAAGACATTTTGTAGTTTTTTTTAGAGCTTTATTTCAGAGGAAGGTGTGGCAACCCACATTTGAGTGTTTATTGACTAATAAAATCCTATAAAATTTTAATGGTGTCACCTAAATTGACGGATAACCTAAAGGCACATTAATATTAACACTGACAAAAAAAAATCTAGAATTGAATGTTTCACACTGAAACAGAAACACTTTGAAGGAAAAATATGTCATTTTTTTTCTGAGAGCCTTTCCCAGAAGGAAAAAAAAGAGAATTTAGATGGACACATTCAATTCTCTTCATTTTATTCCCAATACTGTAGGCATCACCATACATAAATGTGCACTTCAACTTTTTATTTAAGTCATAGCCATTGTTATCATTTGAATGCTAGCTTTCCACAAATAAGTGTATCACCCACCCATCCCAAATCCTCTAGTTCAACATGTCAATAAGTTACTATTAATGAACAAACCTCATTTTAAGTATACATCAGTAATTTTAATTATACAGCCGTTTCAAATGAAAACACGGAGTGACTCCAGATTTCCGTTGTAAGATCAATTAAAATCATGGCTAAAGAGATATCATCTCTAAACCGTTAGAGAATGACCTCTCTGAAAGCTCTTCACATTTTTTAAAAGAAGTGTTTTGTAAGACAAAAAAAATGACATTGATCTCTTAGTGAACAGCAGGGTCCCAAGTGCTCAAGGAAACCAGATACTGTGATGTTATTTCAATAGCAGAGAAGGAAGATGTTGGAGAATTTCCATCTTTATGATGGGAGAAAGAAAGCTAAATTTTAAAACCACCCAATTGTTCAGAGAAACAGCAAAAGCAGGCATAAAGACAGAAGGACAATGGCAGAGGTGGATCTTAGGAATTCTTTTGTTCGAGCTGAGCTCCAGCATGCTCTATTTTTAGAAACTATCTCCTTTAGAGGAAAAACAGAGCAATTTATCTTCCTTCTGATGAGCACAACTATAATATGCGCTACACGAGAGACCTCATTTCTTAGAAGCAGCACAGGATGCATTTAATGTCTTGATCTTAGCAGGCTAACATTTTACCCTCTATGGTAATCCAAAATAAACTTTGCTTCTGAATGCTAAGAATGGGAGACCTGGGCTTTTAGAAAAGAACAAAATAAATGCATTCAGCATCACTATGTTCCTGACTTGGCCAGAGGTTCAAACAGACATTACAGTTTATTTGCAAAATATTCCCATTGTATAAATACTGTAACTTGGTGTATTAGTCAGAGAAAGTAAAATTTACATAAGTGAATTTAAAATTACAGAGTAGCACAATTTATGCATCAGTTAAATAGTAATGTTCAATAAGTACTTGCAAGCAGAGTGCTCACAGGTAAGGCTCTGAGTGCCCCTTTTGGCACACATACCATAGGTTCACCACCGCTACCCTAAGGGAACAAAGTACAGGAAAATAAACATGGAGTACTATAAATAATATAACAATTTTGTTTTTAATAGTACAACAACTATATTCATATTATAGTTGCAAAAAATATTAGACCAATGTAAAATTATTTTTTCTAATGTGTCCAAACATTCAACAAAAACCCCAGTCCCCCAATGAAATAAACAATGAATATACAGAAATTATAAACTACCATGAATGAAATCTGAACCATGGTCAGATTCTCAGATGCCACTCACACTTTTTCAGTGAGTTTATGAAGTTGTTATGTCAGCTCAGGCCCACCTTCTTTAAAGATTTCAGCAGGGATTCCATCAGGTTCACTGCCTTTGTTATTTTTTAGTGGTTAATGACTTTGCTGATTTCCTCCAAATAGGCAGTGCTAAATGCTCATCTCTGGTTTGTTGTTGAGGGATTTGCAGGATAACCTCTTCGGCCATGTTGAAACTGCAGTTAAGGAGGTTATGGTAGTGCTCTTTCCATCGTAATGCAATGGATTTTTGTCCTTTAGAAGTCTGGTTTCATCTGATGAACGTAGAGGGTGTATGCCATAATTTGGTGGAACGTTGTGGCTCTAAAGAATCCCCATGCACTGTGGACACCTGCAAAGTGTTGGATTTCTTGAGCCTTTTCTAATGTTCTTATGTTTTCTGGTTCTTCTTTGGACCTCAGATTTACAGTAGGGTAGATCTTTTTTCTTAGCAGCACAGTTGATGTCTCTTTGTCATATTTCAAATTTTCTTTTCAGTTAAATGTTGGATCTAATGATTGGATTATTGCAATGCGCTCTATGTGGGGCTGCCCTTGAAAATGGCTCGGAAATTCCAACTGGTCCAACGGGCAGCAGCCAGGATGCTGACTGGGGCCCCTTATAGAGAGAGGTCAACTCTCCTGTTCAGGGAGCTCCACTGGCTGCCATTTATCTTCCGAGCCCAATTCAAGGTGCAGGTGCTCACCTACAAAGCCCTAAACGGTTTGGGACCTGCCTACCTGCGTGACCGCATCTCCATCTATGAATCCACACGTTCACTTCGGTCATCTGGTGAGGCCCTGCTCGTGGTTCCACCTGCGTCACAAGCGCGTCTGGTGGGGACACGAGACAGGGCCTTTTCTGTGGTGGCCCCCCGACTCTGGAACACCCTCCCTAAAGATCTTAGACAGGCCCCTACTTTGGCAGTCTTCAGAAAGAACTTGAAGACCTGGCTGTTCCGATGTGCCTTTCCAGATTAGGAATCTCCATTAACAAGTCCTCAAAGCACGTTAGTAGAAATAGATTACTGCACACCACACTCTGCACTTGCCCCATAATCCTTGTATACCTCCTGCCACATCAGCACTTTTAATCTTGTACCCACTACTCTGGCCTGGCCCAGTTTTATTATGTCCTGATGTATTGTTTATTGCATGTTGTCTTAATATTGCTTTAACTGTTTTTAATTTGCGTTTGGTGTTATATTGTTTGTGTTGTGTTGAGGCCTTGGCCTTTGTAAGCCGCATCGAGTCCTTCGGGAGATGCTAGCGGGGTACAAATAAAGTTAATAAATAATAATAATAATAATAAATAATAATCTTGTTATTCTCATCATCCAGTATTGATGTTTCTTAGTTTGGTATCCAATGGTTTGTTTACAGGCTGTAATGATAGAGGTCTTCAGTTTATTCCAATGTTCCTCAGCATTTTCAGGATGTTCCATAGGTAGATGATCCTTGAGTTTTGTTTGGAGAAGGGATAATTTAGAAGGCTCTTCAAAGGGTTGTGTGTTCATTTTACACCTTATCCTTCTTCCCCGGAGTCTACATTTGGGAGCAATCTTGGTAGCCACCATGGATCGAATTAATTGGTGGTCTGTTCAGCAGTCATCAGCATTTGTCATGGCTCTTGTGAGACAACTGACACAATAGTCTGCCTACAAATATCTGTTCCTTGGCACTTTACTCCATGCATCTGAGGAAGTAATCTTCAAAAGGTATGCTACTTAGGTTTTAAATGCATCATGGTGTTATTGTTTTTAGTGTTTTATTGTTTTGCTTGATGTTTTATTATTTGCTTTATGAGTTTTACTGTTGTATTTGTATGCTGTTGTTTTGTTGGTGGCCTTGGCCTTTGTAAGCTGCATCGAGTCCTTCGGGAGATGTTAGTGGGGTATAAATAAAGTTAATAAATAAATAAATAAATAATAAATACTAGCTTATTTCTCTTAGTCCCAAAGGTACAACAAGATCTCTTTGTATTTTGATTAACTTTTCCATGCTATTTCAAATTCTTGTATCAATGTTTCAGTTAAAGAAATAATGTTCAGGATTACATCTACGTTGTTAACTGAGGTATAGCTGTAATTAATTATATTATATTGATTTTTTTAATTAATTAGTATTTAAGTATGCATATTTGTTAAGGTGCTGTTTGTTATATTTGTAAAATGTTTCATGTGTGCATATTTCCATTTAGAAATATGTAATACTTTAAATTTAAATAAAATTTTAAAATAAAACAACTATCTATGATAGCTTTTACAGTTTGATACATTGTAAAAAAAGTAACAGGAATTAATTACTATTTAAAAGTAAAAAAAATCTGAACTCTGGAAAATCGTTTTGCCGAGCTCTGGGAATGGTGTTTAAATTTTAAGCAGTGCAGTTTAGGAAGTGAGCAGGAAGCATACGGAATTTAAAATAAAAATGTTTGAAGAAAAATGTGCTCTAAATGGAAGACATTGTTTATGATCAACAGCAAAAATACATTTGAAACATCAGCAAAGCTATCCAAGCATTCTTAAAAATGAAAATCTAGTTCAAAGTGTGCACAAGGGAATATTTGCCACACTGGTTTGTAAATAATAATAACTGTACACCATAGCATTGATTTTGTTTAAAAAGGATAAGACAGCCAGAGGCACAATACTATATTTTTCCTGCATTACATTTTTCTGTGAAGAAGCAGTTTCCTTCACAAAAGTACTTTTTGGGATAAGACATTGTGATCCCATACAACACCTAAAAAAACATTTTACATTAATATTTCTAAAAACCTGCTCACACTCAATGGGTTTAAAATTACATGTTGCCACTGGAATGCATGGAGGGAAGTTGTGTGCACCACACACGCTCATGCTTCCCATCTGATTTCCCTCGGCTAGAGCTGGGTGATGCGGGGCATGGGGCGCCAGGTTCCCCATGGCCCTCTATGAAACGGAGCACCTCCAGTGGATGTCTGATGAGGTAGATAGTCTTATCAAAGGAATAACCTCCTGCAACTGTGATTTATTAGTAATATTATTTATGTGTGTGCATTCAGCCCATAGCAGACATTTTTTTTCTTTAAGGCTTTCAGAAATGGATCTGGCAGGGTAGCAAGATATTAGAAAGCAACTGTGTCTCATAACGAAACCATGATATGTTCATAGCTCATCAACACTAGATGCATATTTGTGGAGAAGGCTTGTATATGGAGCATTCAATTCTTGCTCCTCCATGGTCAGAGAACCTGTTCTTTGTCAGATTTTAAATCTAAATAGTGCTAACTCAAAAACAATTGCAAGTTCCTCTCAGAAAGAAGCTACAGAGACAGCTGCTAAGAAGAAAGAGCTATGAGTTTATGAAAGAGATCCTTGTGAGCTGACAGTCAGAGCCTTTAAAATGCTGGCAGATCAGAAGGAGACTCAGTGTGACATCAGATGAAAGCAAGCAAGTTCTTTCAGTCAGCAGAACACAGATTATGAGAGCACTCTTCTCACTTTCAGCAGGCTAACTTGAATACCTCCCTCTCCATCAGATCACTACTGGGGCTGTCTCACCCTTTCCCACTATTATAAAGAATACATTTGGGAAAAGGCTTGGCACCACTTTCTACAAGTCATTTCCCATGTTATTCTGTTTAGATTTCACAACAGGATAAATAAAGTTCACATCTGTCTCTACATGTTAACCAATGTATTGAATTATTCCTATGGCTCATATACAATGAATCTAGAGCCCCATTTCACCATTACCTGTATCGCCAGGTTCCCTTCTGAAGCAAGGAGGAACACAGCATAAGAGAAACAAAGGTCATTGCTAAGCTTATCAAAAGTGTAAGTGAGCCAACACAGAATTTACAAAGCTTTTCTACTATTTGTGGTAATAATCAGAAGATCTAACTGTGCACAGAAAAGATAACAAATATCACTGTTAGACTATAACAGGTAAATTAAATATATAGGAACATATATATTATTGTAATAATATCATTTGGGGATTTATATGTTATGGCAGTCAGTGGGGTTACACAAGGGAGCAATTTGTATTATTCTGTTTTCATGTTGGATATTTGTAGCCCACTTTTCAAGGCAAAAAGCCTTGGCAAAGCAGATTACAATATAAGTGGCTGACAAGTGAATATAGCATTGGGCGCAAAAGATATGAAAGGAAATGAGTTCATTTTAAAGACAATAAAAATGGTTGGAACTGCAGTCCACAGCTTTACATTTTTAACATGTCAGTAGTAGAGGCTGCCTACAAATACTGAAACTACAGATTTGTGTAGTTTCAGTACGAACGACGAATCCGATGCTCTAAAGATCAACACACCGTAGGAACCTGGAATGTAAGATCTATGAGCCAGGGCAAATTGGATGTTGTTATTGGTGAGATGTCAAGACTAAAGATAGACATTCTGGGGGTCAGCGAACTGAAATGGACTGGAATGGGCCACTTCACATCAGATGACCACCAGATCTACTACTGCGGACAAGAGGAACATCGAAGAAATGGAGTAGCCTTCATAATTAATAAGAAATTTGCTAAAGCGGTGCTTGGATACAACCCAAAAAATGACAGAATGATCTCAATTCGAGTGCAAGGAAAGCCTTTCAACATTACAGTGATCCAAATATACGCCCCAACCACAGCTGCTGAAGAAGCAGAAGTAGATCAGTTCTATGAGGATCTGCAGGAACTACTGGATAATACACCAAAAAGAGACATTATTTTCATTACAGGAGACTGGAATGCCAAGGTGGGAAGTCAAATGACAACAGGGATCACAGGCAAGCATGGTCTGGGAGAACAAAATGAAGCGGGACGCAGGCTGATAGAATTTTGCCAGGAAAACTCGCTGTGTATAACGAATACTCTCTTCCAACAACCTAAAAGACGGCTTTACACATGGACCTCACCAGACGGTCAACACCGAAATCAGATTGACTACATCCTTTGCAGCCAAAGGTGGCGGACATCCATCCAGTCAGTGAAAACAAGACCTGGGGCTGACTGTAGCTCAGATCACGAACTTCTTATTGCCCAATTTAGAATAAAACTAAAGAGATCAGGGAAAATACACAGACCAGTTAGATATGATCTCACTAACATTCCTAGCGAATATACAGTGGAAGTGAAGAACAGATTTGAAGGACTAGATTTAGTAAACAGAGTCCCAGAAGAACTATGGACAGAAGTCCGAGACATTGTTCAGGAGGCGGCAACAAAGTACGTCCCAAAGAAAAAGAAAACCAAGAAGGCAAAATGGTTGTCTGCTGAGACACTGGAAGTAGCCCAAGAAAGGAGGAAAGCAAAAGGAAACAGGGATAGTAAGGGGAGATATGCCCAGTTAAATGCGCAATTCCAGAGGTTAGCTAGAAGAGATAAGGAACTATTTTTAAATAAGCAATGCATGGAAGTGGAAGAAGACAACAGAATAGGAAGGACAAGAGACCTCTTCCAGAAAATTAGAAACATTGGAGGTAAATTTCAGGCAAAAATTGGAATGATAAGAAACAAAGATGGCAGGGACCTAACAGAAGCTGAAGAGATCAAGAGAAGGTGGCGAGACTATACAGAAGATCTGTATAGGAAGGATAATAATATTGAGGATAGTTTTGACGGTGTGGTGAATGAATTAGAACCAGACATCCTGAGGAGTGAGGTTGAATGGGCCTTAAGAAGCATTGCTAACAACAAGGCAGCAGGAGACGACAGGATCCCAGCTGAACTGTTTAAAATCTTAAAAGATGATGCAGTCAAGGTGATGCATGCCATTTGCCAGCAAATATGGAAAACACAAGAATGGCCATCAGACTGGAAAAAATCAACTTATATCCCCATACCAAAAAAGGGAAATGCGAAAGACTGCTCAAACTTCCGTACAGTGGCCCTTATTTCTCATGCCAGTAAGGTAATGCTCAAGATCCTGCAAGGAAGACTCCAGCAATACATGGAGCGAGAGTTGCCAGATGTTCAGGCTGGGTTTAGAAAAGGTAGAGGAACGAGAGACCAAATTGCCAATATCCGCTGGATAATGGAGAAAGGCAGGGAGTTTCAGAAAAACATCTACTTCTGCTTCATTGACTATTCTAAAGCCTTTGACTGTGTGGATCATAATAAATTGTGGCAAGTTCTTGGTGGGATGGGCATACCAAGCCACCTTGTCTCTCTCCTGAGGAATCTGTACAAGGACCAAGTAGCAACAGTCAGAACTGACCACGGAACAACAGACTGGTTCAAGATTGGGAAAGGCGTACGGCAAGGCTGCATCCTCTCACCCAACCTTTTTAACTTGTATGCAGAACACATCATGCGATGTGCGGGGCTGGATGAATGCAAAGCTGGGGTGAAAATTGCTGGAAGAAACATTAACAACCTCAGATATGCAGATGACACCACTCTGATGGCCGAAAGCGAGGAGGAGCTGAGGAGCCTTCTAATCAAGGTGAAAGAAGAAAGCGCAAAAGCTGGGTTGCAGCTAAATGTCAAAAAAACCAAGATTATGGCAACAAGAATGATTGACAACTGGAAAATAGAGGGAGAAACCGTGGAGGCCGTGACAGACTTTGTATTTCTAGGTGCAAAGATTACTGCAGATGCAGACTGTGGCCAGGAAATCAGAAGACGCTTACTTCTTGGGAGGAGAGCAATGTCCAATCTCGATAAAATAGTAAAGAGTAGAGACATCAGACTGGCAACAAAGATCCGCCTAGTCAAAGCCATGGTATTCCCTGTAGTCACCTACGGATGTGAGAGCTGGACCTTAGGGAAGGCTGAGCGAAGGAAGATCGATGCTTTTGAGCTGTGGTGCTGGAGGAAAGTTCTGAGAGTGCCTTGGACTGCGAGAAGATCCAACCAGTCCATCCTCCAGGAAATAAAGCCCGACTGCTCACTGGAGGGAAGGATACTAGAGACAAAGTTGAAGTACTTTGGCCACATCATGAGGAGACAGGAAAGCCTGGAGAAGACAATTATGCTGGGGAAAGTGGAAGGCAAAAGGAAGAGGGGCCGACCAAGGGCAAGATGGATGGATAGCATCCTTGAAGTGACTGGAATGACCTTGAGGGAGCTGGGGGTGGTAACAGCCGACAGGGAGCTGTGGCGTGGGCTGGTCCATGAGGTCACGAAGAGTCGGAGACGACTGAATGAATGAACAACAACACAGATTTGTGTAAAGAGAAGAATTTCTCTTATTAAGAACACAATAAAACCAACAGGTTGCATATAAGAAAATTTCCTGGGCCCCAGCCATATCGTAGAACTCTAGAAAACCTAAATAGTGAAACATCATCTATTGCAATAAAGTCATTCTATCCATCACCCTATCAGTTTTATTCACAGTAATTAGTATCAATTATGAATAGATTTTCTTTATTACACTTTAGACTACAAAAGAGTATGTGTAAGTACAAAAGACATGTGCTCCTTATTAGTACAACCAGGCATCATCACTGCCCAATAGATGCTTAGTGAATCAGCATGACTGTAATTGAAAAAATTATACTGCTAGTGCTTGTACTCTTTTCTTTAAAAAGTTTTGCTCATCAAAACCTCTTTGAAACTTAACAAATGCAAAAAATTTAGTACACAAAGGGATCTTGCAGTACATTTTATTGGGTCTACTGAGCAAATGGTCTAAAAAGTTAAAATACCACATAACAATATATAGAATCATAGAGTTGGAACAGACCTCGTGGGCCATCCAGTCCACCCCCTTCCAAGAAACAGGAAAAATATGATCTTAGAAGCAAGAATATTTTGTGTACAAAAATGAAAAAGTGTTTTTTTTTTTCACCTTCGTGCGGGGAGATGAGTCAAGGGAAATTTTATAATAGCAAAAATTGTATTCGCAAAATTAGATATAAATTGCATATGAAAATTGTTTATTTTATTATTTATTTATTTATTTATTTATTTCCAGCATTTCTACCTCATCCTACTCAACCCCCCCGGGGGGTGGATGGGGGGCCGGACTCAGAATGGCTCACACTCAGCAGCAATTCGATGCTGTAGCATACAAACAAATACAACAATATAACAACAGTTTAAAACAATAAATAAATTATTAAGTTAAAAACAATTAAAAACATTTGTCAACCATTAGCATTATGTAACATGAAATGTACATCTATGATTAAAAAGTGAAAACCTTTCATAAACCAACTTTACTTCATCAGATGCACAGGCTGACCTACAAAAGCTTAAGTTTCCCATTTCTTTCTCTCAGTTATTTTCTAAGATATCAAAAGCTCACTTTGAATTCTCATACAGTACAGCTACTATATCTGCTGGCGATATGTTCTAAGACAAACAAACACCCATTGATTCCCAAAACTGTGGATAATAGCAAATGTTGCATTTTGATGCTATCTGGAGAGGCTGACAAATATTTTCGGCAAGGGGGGGGGGGGGAAGGGAATATCTTGAAGTATGGGTAAGTGGACCCTGTGGGTATCATCACATCTGTGGATAAGGGAATGTACTGTATTCCAAACTAATGTGGTTATTTCTTCAAAAAGATTAGACAGACAATGGCTAGGATATTGGTGGCTAAGTCAACAATACAAATACTGTAGGACAAAAACTACATGAGTTATAGTTATTTGTAACTATAACTTATAGGTGTCAGCAGTGGCTACGAGGGCCTTTGCACAATTAAAACTTGTGCACCAACTGCACCCATACCTTAAGAAGCCAGACTTGGCCATGGTGGTTCACATCTTGGTTACATCCCGCTCAGATTACTGCAACGGGCTCTACGTGGGGCTGTCCCTGAAGAGTGCTTGTAAACTTCAATTGGTCCAAAGAGCTGCAGCCAGGTTACTTACAGGAGCTGGACCCAGACAGTGGACAACCCCTCTACTACAGCACCTGCATTGGAAGGTGCTGGTTTTGACCTTTAAAGCCCTAAAAATTTCAGGTCCAACTTACTTATCTGACCACATCTCCTCACACCAACTGGCCCACTATTTAAGATCTTCTGGTGAGGCCCTACTCTCCCTTCCACCACCGACTGACATTGACGAGGGAAAGGGCATGTTTATAAACTGGAACAAAGTGCAATATAATCTGACATGATGCCACAAGAATGTGAATGTATATTATTGTTGTTTTAAACTGTTTATTTTATGATGTTTTATACTTATTATCAATGTATTTGGATTGTTGTTTACATGATTTTAATATGTTGTAAGTTGAATTGTGTCCCGCAAGGGAGAAAAGTGGGATATAAAGATTTATTTATTCGTATGTAACCAGGGGCTTTCAGGTTTTTGAATTGCAAGGAAAGAAAATAACTTCCATATCAGAATTTATGTCCTACCATTGCAAGAACATTCAAGAAGTTGATCTGAGTTCTATCCGAACCAAAATATTTGGAAATATTCTATCCAGTATATCTATTATGCATACTACATACTTGTTTCTTTATAAGACTTGGCATATGAAAAACATCAGCAGCAGTAAGGAGTACCATTTTACAGACAGACATTTGAAGAGTTTCCACTCAAGCATGAACTCATAGCTGTGTGACAAGAAAAAATGGGGCTCTCAATATCAAGAGATCATAGCAGTAACATGGCTACAAATACTCTATCTCCCAGATAACACCTTATCAAACAGTATTACAGTTTTTGTTGAATGAGTTTCATTTAATGACTTTAATATTTTCAAAATGTCTTTTTCTGTCTTGTGCTATCTGGACAATTCCCAGTCAGGTTTTAGCAACAGTTATAGACAGCAGCTTCAGCCTTGAATATCCTCTGTGCAAACCATCCAACTGCCTAGAGCTTTACTATAAAGGCCACAAAATTCCATCTCTGATTCTTAAAAGAAATGCTGACATGTGAATCTGAAGATATGTCCCCTGCAGATTTTTCTCACTATCCAAGAGAACATGTCCAGTAATAAACTCTAAGAGAACAAACACAATTAACATTTAACAAAGGGGAAGACATGCAAGCCTGCATTCAGTTCTGCAACCAACCTGCAGACAAAGATCTACATGAAAGTCTGAACATCTGTATATGTGTGCATGGATACACACATTTGCAATTGCACAAATGTGTGTATGCATGTATGAGCCAGAATGACAAGCATTAGCCAGTTCTTCTAGTGTTCCGAAATAATTTTCCAGGAATGGGATACACGGTATTCTGATTCACACAGGAGTAGTAATATAATTTGTACTTCGCCTTCTGCTGAGCGTGAAATGACCTGAGTGTAGCAATTAAATTAGCTGCTAAATGGAAAGTCAACACTTATGTAAAGCTTGTTGATTTAAATGGTCTACTCTAGCTATTCCCAAAAGGATATCGCATATTGATGGGGATAGCATTTAGGACTTGCAAACATGCGTCTTTTTGCAAAAAAATGTGAGTGTAAAGGGTTTGTTCAGTGCTAGTCTTTTGAAAGAAGATGCTCTAACAACTCTTTACCTTACCATGATTTATTCAGTGCATGATTAGGTCACTGAGTACTTTACCTTACACACATCTTATAATTCTTATAGCCTTTTAAGTCCCGTAAAATGGTGCAGTAAAATGGTGTCCCTTATATAAAATGCCAAAATCCAGGTTTGTTTTATGGATTAAAGAAAATATATAATCAATGGATTGTTGAATCTGTGGATGCAGAATCCATGGATAATGAGGGCCAGCTGTACTACAATCTTCTAGATATTACAAAGAAGTCTCACTTACTTCTATCAGCCCCATCTGTTTTCAGCACACGAACTACTCCCAAGACACTCTACTACCTGACATAATTTGTCTCATTTCATCCAAAATACATATAGCACTCAAAAGCAAGTTATTTTCAAATCCAAGACACAGAATCCTATAAACCTCATCTCTGGAAGTAAAAAACAATCAAAAACAACATATACAATTATTTGCTATCCTTTTATGATAAACCAGAATATATTCCTTAAAAGAGACACCTCATTCTTCCCTGAAAGAAGGGGGAATCCTGCTTGGCACTGTCTATTTGTGGTGGAGTGTGATGGAATCTACCTCTCTGGATTGTTATCATTGTCATCTGTCAGGAGTACCTTAACTGTGTTTTCCTGTATGACAGAATGGAGGTAAACTGGGTGGTCCTTATTTTCTCTTTCAATTATATGAATCTTTGATTCTACTAATCTACATTTTCTGTTCTTTCAGAAGAACTACTCAAATGGAACCTTTGTGTATCTAACAAATGACAGGAGCTTGCTCAAGCACTTCACCAATAACATGCACACATACCTCACAAAGGTCCTCCCTTGCCAGAAAGTGCAGGTTCTCACTAAAATATTACATGGACAAAAGATAGGGGTAAGCATATGAGTGAAGACATGCCTATACACGTACATTCATACAGAGGAATGAATTGTAATTGCGCTATATTCTGTTTTTATTGGTAGATCATGTACAATGCATAAATTATGGCAAAGACCCCAAGAAACAGCTCTTGGATCAAAAGAGCACTGACGAATTTATCTTCTTTTTAACAGTTTTCTTTTATAATTCGGATATCTTAAAACAAAATATCAAGGATGACAACTAGTGGGCATATAAAGTAATTGGTTGACACATAGATGTTGCAAATGTGCTTTCAAGATTCTGCCAAACTCCAGCTGGTCAGGAGTATCTTCAAAGATTCTGTCATAAGGTCTAGTGTTGACTTGTTCCCCTTCTTGAATAATCATATCCAGTCCCATAGGGTAAATGCCTCCAGAAGCAGAACAGCCTTTAAAAAGAAGATTGTGTTTGACATGAAAGTCTCTGACAACCAAAAAGAAACTGAAGATAAAGCTTTGGCAACTGCTCCCACTGCTTGGACATAGGAGTGGGGTGGAAGTCTGTAGACTCCTAATGTCCAACAAATAGATGATTAGTGTGAGAAACTGGTGTTTGTGGATGTGAAACAGCATAAAGGAAAAGGGGCAAAACCCGTCCACTCCTAGAACATTCTAGTGTCAGTTCACTATTTCTTTTAGGATAGAAAAAGGATCCTCTGCAAAATTGAGGTGATTGGGGGTTCAGAAAAGAGCCCCGAGGGCAGCATGCAGCTCCAGAACTACACTTGCACATCCCTGCTCTATAGATACTTCTTGAAGTGCTGCTCTGTTCCCATTTGTTTGTGGCTGCACAGCTGACCATGCAGAACAACAAAGGAATTTCAGCTACAGAGAAACAGAGAAAAAAAACAGACCAGGCAAAAGAAAAAAATGGCCCCTTATTTGTTATACTTTTTACTTTAAACAATCTCAACTGTAGCCTCATTAACTTCACATACAGCTTTCTTGTACATGCAGAAATTTTATGCATTACACTCAACACATTTCAAGATTGTTATAAGGCATGCGCTACTTTAATTTTTTTAAAGTACTCTTATCGTGAGCTGTGCTGGTACTGCAGTACCAGGAGCTCGAACTATATTTTCTTTCTGTTATCTGTTTGCAGTCATAGAGCAAGCCACCTGTCCATCATAATTAAGCTTTGGTTCCACCCCTTGCTCAGGGCTCTGGGAGGGAAAGGAGCCATTTTTTGGGCAGTCTCACATAAGGAAGCTAAACTATAGGATGTAGACCAGCTCGTCCCGTAGAAAAGCTTCTTTTCTCAAGAACATCCGGGGAAACAGAAACAGAAATTCCAGGGGAAAGGTCCCAAAGCTCTGGCTGAGAGCTATCAGCCTCTCAGCCTCACAGCAATCAGAGGGAAAACAGCCCTGAAGTTTTCAAAGAATTCTCAGAGGGAGGACAGCATTACAGATCCACTGAACTCCAGCTGAAATATCTACCAGCCTCGGCTGGTAGGTCTACTCGATACCGAGACGCATTTGGAATCGGTATTAGGACCCACACCGATGAGGCATAGATAGTAAACAGCCTGGGAGAGGTTAAATAGGGTTTTTTCTTACAGAGAAAGTACAGTTAATCAAAGTCAGGTACCAGTCCATTGAGGACTAAACTAAGAAAGCCCTGAAGTGTTGTTTAAACCATTGAAGATTTGTTGTTTGTTCCATAATAAAGACTTTGTTGTATCCTTAAAGACTCTAAAGACCATCACTTCAGAAAAATCCCTGAGAATCTCTCTTTGAGGCCCCCTGGCTTCCACTGGGCTTAAAGTATACGTCCTATAGAAAAGACAGCTGTTACAGGCCCAGCGCGCGACAGAACATGAGCAGTTAAACAAAATCTTCTGTAAAAACAAAATCAATTCATTGATATTTCTAAGGTTTAGCTTTAGCTATGATTTTATGGTATTATTGTAATATAACAAACTTGTGACATAGATATTCAACTCTATACATATTTATTAGAAAATGAGTTTAATTTATGTGAAATCAAGAAAAAAATAAAAAGAAAAGAAAGAGGTAAAGAACAGCCATGGCAACTAATAAATTGTAAAAGAGGCTAAGTATTCAACCTGACATTCTGTAAATTCCTATGTAACATCGCTATAATACACTTTATGGCAACATTGTGGTGGCTTTTAAATATAAGAGGAACTACAGGGAAATGTTTTTCTTATTACTGCTCAAATACATAGTAAGGTAAAGGTTTTCCCCTGACATTAAGTCCAGTTGTGTCTGACTCTGGGGGTTGGTGCTCATCTCCATTTCTAAGCCTAAGAGTGGGCGCTGTCCGTAGACACCTCCAAGGTCATGTGGCTGGCATGACTGCATGGAGCGCCACTGCCTTCCCATCGGAGCAGTACCTATTGATCTACTCATGTTGCATGTTTTTGAGCTGTTAGGTTGGCAGAAGCTGTGGCTTACACTGGGAGCTCACCACACTCCACGGTTTCAAACCGGAGACCTTTCAGTCAGCAAATTCAGCAGCTCAGTGGTTTAACTCACTGTGTCACTGGGGGCTCCTGCTCACATACATACCACATAATATTTTTCATTAACCTCAATCTTCCATTGTTTCTGGCTCCTTTTCCCCATATTTGTCAGACCCACTGTATGACATCTATATATATAAAAATGGAAAGGGCGTTCAACAGGACAGCAAAATGCGAAAAAAAACCCGACGAAAACTCACCAAATTTGCCGTGCACATACCTCAACCCACAAGGTACGCACAACGCGAATCAAAATTCCAAACAACATTTAAACAAACTCACAATTACAAAAACCAACTGAGCATGTGCAGTGCCCAGGGGAGGAAGTACACACGCAATGCACTCTGGGAACTGTAGTTCTAGGGAAGGAAGGACGGAAATTAGGGGAAGGGGTGTAAATAGCAAGGAAGGAAGAAAAGTGGGAAGGGGAAGGGAAGGTGTAGGAAGGAAGGAAGGAAGGAAGGAAGGAAGGAGAAGTTGAGAAGGTATATGAAACAAGAAAGGAAGAAAAGAAAGAAGAAAGGGAGAGAAGGAGGATGGGAAAGAAGGGAGAAAGGAAGGAAGAAGAAAGGAGGGAAGGGAAGGTGTATGAAGGAAGTAAGGAAGGAGAAGTTGAGAAGATATATGGAAGAATAAAGGAAGGAAGGAAAGAAGAAAGGGAGAGAAGGAGGATGGGAAAGAACGGAGAAAGGAAGGAAGGAAAGAAAGGGAGGGAGGGAAGGTGTATGAAGGAAGGAAGGAGAAGTTGAGAAGGTATATGAAAGAAGAAAGGCAGGAAGGAAAGAATAGAGAGAGAGAAGGAGGATGGGAAAAAAGGGAGAAAGGAAGGAAGGAGGAAGGGAAAGAAAGATAGAAAAAAGAAGAAAGGGAAGGGGAAGGGAAGGTGTCAAAAGGAAGGTAGGAAGGAAGAAAGGAAGGTGAATTTGGGAAGGAGAAGAGAGGAAAAAAAGCGAAGGAAGAAGAGAAAGGAAGGGAAAAAGAAAGAAAGAAAAGGAAGACTGGAAGTCAAGAGCGAAGGAAGGAAGGAAAGAGATAGAGAGGGAAGAAAGGAGAGAAAGAGGAAGGAAAATAAAAAGGGAGGAGGAAGGAAAGAGGAAGAAAAGGAAGGAGGAGAGAAAGAAAGAAAAAAGAGAAGGGAGGAAAGACGGAGCAAAGGAAGAAGAGAAAGAAGGAGAGAAAGAGGGAGGGAAGGAAAGAAAGAGAAGGAAGGATGGGAGCAAAAAGCTAAGGAAGGAAGTAAACAGGTAGAGAAGGAAGAAAGGGAAGAAGAAAAGGAAATGAAGGAAGGACTGAAAGAAGGAGAGAAAGAGGGAGAGAAGGTTGGCCACAGCAACGCGTGGCAGGTAAAACTAGGTTTTTATATTTGTTCATCTAGTGCTTTATTGCAGTGTCCCTGATCTAATTACTTCATGGCGGACAGGCAGTGCACCAAAGAGTCTTATCAATTAGTCAGCCATCAGAACATCTTGGATGACAGGGTAAAAAATGTACCTATTCAACTATGGAACTCTGAATAAACGCTGAATATTGTTTTAATTTTTAACAAAGCCATTCACCTGCACAGCTGCGCACTACTGCTCTAATGACTATGAGGTTGATTTGATGTGACAAATCAAACTAGGAGGTAACATTTTCTTCTTCGAGTCCAATTCCTCATTCAGGAAAAAAGTGTGTTCCACCATATGTTTTTTGCCTATACCTCTCATTAGCTGTGGCTAGCTTAAGCCAATGATTGAGAACCTGAGAAAATACAGCACAAAAATGTCTGGATGGCCACAGTTGGTCAGCCTTGGTTACAGTGTCTGTTCAAGTTACTCATTTTTCTTTTACTTTCTCATCTTCTTAAAATATACTAGGAAGCCAACAATGCAATCTACAAAGAAGTTAGCCCCAAGAAATTAAATGGTGATGACTCACAGGTAAGTAGAATGAAGTACACTGGGGAAAGAATGCAAAACAAGATGTGCTTGAGATAAGACAGCTGAGATAGTACAGTACTGAAATACATTTATTTTTGTACTAGTCTGGAGTGAAGGTAAAATAATATATTTTGATGGGGGAGAATATTTGGAAGAAAAGGGTTAGGGTTTTTTTACTCCTCTTTATGCAAAATTACAAAAAACAGCTTTTGATCCTATATTGCTATATCAGTTAAAACTTCAAACCAAATGAATCTATAATATCACTCCCATTAAGAGTCTATGCCAGTACAATGCTACAGAAGTACGTCATCTGGAAAATACTGTAATAAAGGATATTAATAGAGATGGGAAAGATTGAACTAAAATAGACACTAGATCAGGAAAAAAAACATTAAAAATAGCAACAAAGCTAACATAGACATACTGAACTACACTTTAATAATTAATTCTCTCCAATTATTCACCCACTGTCTGTGCATGTATGCTATTACCTGTGAGGGATGCTATGGCTTCTTTCACTACAAAGGCTTGACACAGGAATGGAAATCATGCAGCTCTGGATTTTATTTCACAGTTGGCTGCATAGGTTAAGGCAACTGGCACATATAGTTGGACAATAGAAGGACTGCATTATTACCATCGCTGGTCAAGCAGATATCTTTGCAGTAAAGCTCTACCAGACAAACTGAACAAAGTAGTAATGATTTGATAAGATTTGATAAAAATTGTGCAGGTCTGCTTCCTGCAAGCTGTCTGTCTCTCAACAAGAAAGAGTTTCAAGCTGCTGTGTTCTTGCCAATGAAGGTTTCCTTTCCAGAATAGTTCTGCAAAAAAAATTACCTTATTAGGTTCTTGTGGGTTTTTTCGGGCTATAGAGCCATGTTCTAGAGGCATTTCTCCTGACGTTTCGCCTGCATCTATGGCAACGTCAGGAGAAATGCCATGTTATAGGGCCATGTTCTAAAGAACATGGCCCTATAGCCTGAAAAAACCCACAAGAACCTAGTGATTCCAGCCATGAAAGCCTTCGACAATACAATTTACCTTATTACTTGCTTTTGTGGCTGGTTTAATTTTTTTAAAGGCAATTCATTACACGTGATCCTATGTCATACTGACATTAATTTTGAGCTGTCCTAACTAGAAATTATGCTACACAGATTTCCCCAGAATCCCAGCTGTTATCAAAACTTGGTCAGACTTGAACTTGTAGTATGTTGTTGTTCAGCGCTTTCAAATTATTTCTGATTTATAGCTACCCATCTTAGAGGTTTCTTAGCAAGATTTGTTCTGGGATTTGCCTTTGCCATCTTCTGAGACCGAAAGAATGTGACTTGCCCAAAGTCACCTAGTGGATTTCCATGGCCAAGATGGGATTGGAACTCCAGTCTCCCAGTGTCCTAGTCCAACACTTCTACTAGCCACACCCTACAATATGTACTTCCAAAAATAAGAACACAGCTATGTGTTGAAGGAATATCAATGGAACAATATTGCATATTGGGGTCGGTGGTGGTTATTCAGGAACATAAATAGCTTAATCAAGGCAGGTTAAAACTTCTGTGCAGCAGAAGATTATGCTAGGATAATGAAGTGAAAGAAAGAAAGAATCTTGTGAGATTGGTTTAGTCTGCAGTCCTGAATAAACTTGCTAGAGAATAGATCCCATTGGGCATAGTAGGACTTACGTCTCAATGAGTATATTCTGGATTACATTATTACAATTCTTCCATCACCCATCTGTAGAACTACCTATGTGTTTGGTGAAGGGTTCTCAAGTATCTATAATTCAATAAAGCAACTATTCAGGTAATGGACTAAACAGATAAGAGATAATTTGCCAAGCAGCACTGTTCGACAAGCAACCTGAAGGCTTTGTTCACATGGTCATATAATATGTCCTGAAAACAACTGTATAATCCATTTCGCCTGCATCTATGGCAGGCATCCCTAGAGGTTGTGACCTCACATCCTCTGAGGAGCCTGCCATAGATGCAAGTGAAACGTCAAGGAGAGAATGCTTCTAAAACATGGCCACATAGCCCGAAAAACCTACACAATCCAGTGATTCCAGCCATGAAAGCCTTCAACAATACATTAATCAATTACTCTTTGTTTCACTACTGGAATGTCCCATCTACAGCCAAAACAGACAATATATCAGTCGCCTGTCTTTTTTCCTTTATTATATTTCATAAGATCTGGCTAGATTTTCAGTATAATGACAGGCTATACAACAGAAATGAGTTAATTTTCCATAAAAGCAGTCAATATGTGAAATTTAGTTTCTGAGCAAAGCCTCCAGGAAACTTTCACTTTGAAAACTAAAACAATACATTTTGAAATTCTAAATAACCAGGAAGTGTATTTTTAATGCTTTGCATATTCCTTTGCCTTATTTTATAAATAAACAAAAGCACAGCAAAACAGGCAAAAAAACCCCCTGACTAATATATCTAGATGTGCAAATCATACAAGGTTTGAGGAGGACTTTGATTTATTTACATAGAGACAGATACACCCATCCCAACTACCTGATAGCAGGCTATTCACTTTTACAAGCATCCAGTTCTGACACATTTCACACAGTAGCCCCAACAGTAATAGATGGCACCACACTGCCCCTCTACCAGGCCTTTGTACCTGCACTTTCACAAGTTCAAAATACAACACTTTGAGAGACGAGAAAATAAAATATCCTCATAACAAAATTCCAACTGAGAGAAAACACATGCAAACAAAATTCACAGCAATATGTGGAAATTTATTGATGAGATTTCTATCCTTTCTCTCTTGATCCACTAACAGCACTCAAGGTAGCTAACAACAACATCCAACAGAGAAAGTATAGTTAATAACGTAAAGCAAATTGCTGTAATTAAAACCTAAAATGAAAAGCATTTAAAAACAAATATATAAGTGTGGGGAGGAAACCCAGCACACACCTGAATTTAAAACCCCTATTACTCTACCTTCTTTGCTGAGAATGGAGCAATAAAAACAAAACTGAAAAGCCAGAATCTTCTGATTTTTAAAACTGTTAGAACTACAAACATTTGATGCCTTTCCTTTTTTGGAGTCACATACATTAACTGTATATCTGATCCCCATAAGTGTCTGTGCTTGATGATCCTAAATTCTTTAAAAGGAAAACTTTAGAACATGAATGAACTTAGATTCTTACGCTCCCCTGGAGAACTATTACTGAAGAGGAAAACTGCAGATGTATTGTATTTTAAATCATTTCAATGTATTTCTATTTTGTGCACATTTCTCAAACAAGCAATAGGAGCAGAAGATTGGAATTTTAATTTGCTGTGTTTTTAATTGTTCTGTTGGGCTTTACCCCATGTAAGCAGCCCTGAGTTCCTTCGGGGATATGGAGGCGGGATATAAAAATAAAGTTGTTGCTGTTACTGGCAAACCACATGAGAAGCTGAAAGTGTGGCATCTGTAGCATCCATCACATAAAGTCTCTATTTCATATATTTATTTATTTATTATTTATTTCATATATTGGTTTAGGCATAGTTTCTATTGTGTATGCCAGGGGTCCTCAAAATTTTTAAACAGAGGGCCAGGTCACAGTCCCTCAAACTGTTGGAGGGCCAGATTATAATTTGAAAAAAATACATGAATGAATTCCTATGCACACTGCACATATCTTATTTGTAATACAAAAAACACTTAAAAACAATAAATAATTAAAATGAAGAATAATTTTAACAAATATAAACTAATTAGTATTTCAATGGGAAGTGTGGGCCTGCATTTGGCTGATGAGATAGGACTGTTGTTGTTGTTGTTGTGTCCTTTCAAGTTGTTTCAGACTTAGGTTGACCGTGAGTGAGGGCCGGGTAAATGACCTTGGAGGGCCCTATCTGGTCCTCGGGCCTTAGTTTGAGAAAAAGGGGGGGGGAGTTTAGGAGGAACTGAGAGGGAAAAAATGAGCGTTTTAAGTTTTGGAGAGGAGTTGATAGTTTAGGGTTTGAAGAGAAAGAGAGTTTAGAAGTGGAGTGGTGTTAGAGTTAGAGAAAAAGGCCTAAGTTTGCCAGGAGTTTGCTAGGAAGGTAGCTAAAGCAAACTTACAGCTAATAGAAGGTTAGCTGGATAGTAGCTGGATAGAATCAGGCTAGATTTATCTGGGCTACTGAAGGATCTCTGGCAGAGACACAGTCCTGTTGGAATTCTTGTTTTGTTTTGGAGGGAGAGAAGAAACTCTTTTGTAACAAAGATAGAACCATTCTTGTAACCATCATGCTTTTAAGACACAACTTTCTGTAACAGCCAAGATATTGAAGCACTTGTACCCGTTCTATATAATAAACTTTGTTATTTATTGTTCATCTAAACCTGACTCAAGTGTCCCTCTATACTTGAAGATTTCCAAAGTAACTTTAATCAGTTTTGAAGAAACTAATGGTGGAAGCATTGATTAGTGATCTGAATAGATCTTTATGATTTGGTCTCCAGCAATTGAGATCGATCAGCTAGATTCTTTACAAATGGTGCCAGATGGTGGGATTGATTTATTCGTTTTTTAACTAATTGGTTCCAGCGATGCCGGATCTGATTTAGCCGATCCTTTATAATTGGTGGCAGCAATGCGGGATTGATTTATCCGTTCTTTATATATGCGATACCCTTCCTTGAAAATAATCTGTTGTAGAGTTTATCTTCTCTGAATGTTTTACTGACCAACTCTATGCACATACAGTATTCTATAGGTGGGGCAGCAGCATAAACAATAACAATTCTCATTTGCACAGTTAGCAATGCCTTTGAAGGCAAGGGTTATTACTGGCATACCAACTGTGACAAGCCTGCACTATATAGTAAGAATGGTGAACCTGTGTCCCCACTTCCATAGATCTTGTGGATCTACAGTTTTCATCAGCCCTGTTAGCCAGGGCAGATGCAAGATGGAGTCTTACACCCAAATGACCACACACTTTCCATTTTCCCCCACAAGACAGTTACCCTGCTCCTAATCTCAAACTCTTTCTGATCTTATACATGTATTTCTATATGAATGAAACAACATATTATTGTGTTAGACAACATTTCCACTTAGGACTTTATCCCACAGGTTTAGGGATCTGTTTTCATGCGCTTCAGAAACACAGCCCCACAGGAGCACCACGGAGGTCATCACATGACACAAGGGCACTTCCAGTGGTACTCCGTGGGGCTCCGTTTCCGTAGCACATGGTAACAAAGCCCTAGACCCGTCGGGTGTTACCTGATTCCAAATGGAGAAAAGCAGGATAAATTGGGGGAAGGATGGGCATTGACGTGGTCATCCCAGAAGATAAAGAAAAACAGGAGGGAGGGAAGGAGGGAAATATAGTTCCCTTTGCTTCCCCCCACCCCCCATGGGATAAAATCCTTAATCCAATTATCTAAAGCAAAAGAACTGCATCAAATATTTCTGGAATGGCTACTGACTTGTTAAAAAAAACTTTCCTTTTTGTTTCATACAGTTCTGCCTGAGCTTTTAAGAAAGAAATAAAACTTTATGAAAAAAATGCCTGTCATCACAAGGCAAGGGACTTACCTGTCACTGCACAGGCTTCCAAATCTGGCTCTTGGTCAGTGAATGTTAACAAAAAGCTGGGGTCCTCTTTAGAGCTACCCATCACACCGGTTGCTTTTCCCTCTCTATTCATTGCTTCTGGTTTCTTGGAAGAATTATGGACTGCCTCCTTGAGACCAATTTCCCTTTCCTTTGATGGACTCAACAGAGCCATACTCTTTGGAGGTGTTTTTGCATCTTTCAAAAAGACAGCTGTTCTCTCCTCACCTTGGGAAGACTCAATGGAAGCAAGATCATTTTTGTTTGACATCACAGTCATCAGCACAGCTTTTTCCTCACCATCCTTGGGTTCTTTCTCTTGTTCGGATAAAGCAGTTGAAACAACTTTCTCCATTCCTTGTGGATGCTGCTGGGTTGATTTCACAAACCAAATATCAAGGCTTTGGTAGATTTGGAGGAATTACAGCCAGACAACCTATAATTTAAAAAATAAGTCAAAATGGCTCACATTCCAAAGCATTCAGAAAACTGAATTTCAAGTAAGTTCTTTCCAGGGCTTCTACCTAGAGTACCTTATACCTAGAGGCAGTACCTTACACACTAGACTGAAGAATAGTAAATTCCATTTAACAAACAACTGTGAGGAAAAAATGAAAAATAATATAATATAAATGTATGTGTATATGTCTAGGCAGCCACCAAGTTATGAACAAAATAGGTAGGTTTGTTCTTAAATTGAATAATATTTAAATCAGAACAGGGAAGTATTGACACCTCTGTAGCATTTGTTTGGCTGTCTGTGCCATTTTTCAGAAGATTTCACCTCACTTTCTGTCCCTGTCATAATTGGATTTTGAAAAATTTGGCTTGTTATGGAAACAAGGATTGGTGAAGATACCTTTTCCTCATAATGACTCTTTCAGGAGTGAATTTCCCTTCCAAGGAATAGATTTCTCTCATTTCCTGTTATTTCCCCGTTGTTCTTAACTATGAGCTATTTATAAGTCGAGTGTTTGTAACTCGGGGGCTGCCTATAGTGCCTACTACAACCCTTATATAGATTTGATTCTGCCATAGGTGGCTGATCAGCATATCCTATATACCAGGAGTGGGGAACCTTTTTTCTGCCATTTGAATATGTATAGCATAATTGGTGGGCCATACCTTTATGTATATATTTATTTTATTATTATAAATAATTATACAATTCTATATTATAAATTATACACTTATACATTAAAATCAAATGAAAGGTCCAAAGGCCATGCGGCACAGCTGCTTCCACTTTGGCCCAGACAAGAGCAGAAGAAGCAGGACCATGGCTCGGAAGAGCAACAAGAACTGGGTTAAGTTGGTGGACTAGGCAGGCATCCTTCCGTTCCAGGCCAAACCTAATGATTGTGTGGTCCTTATGCTCTGCTGAGAAATTCATGAGCAAAAACAGCCCAAATTGTAGAGTAAATGCCTGAGAGGTAAAAGTATAGTAAATGTAACCCTATTATCTACTGGGACAGGGAAGAAGAGGCAGCAAGGAGGGAAGGCTAGTTCACAAATAGCAATCTGTCTCCCACCTCCTGCAGTACTGACAATTCATCCCTGTGTCAAACCTGCAACCATAAAAAACCAGGCAAAAAGGGTTTACACAAATCACGGCCACAGATCCTGCTGAGCATCAGATCCTCCTGATCCAGCCTTGAAAAGAGAGGAAAGGGGGCAAGACAACGACAGTCTGGGCTTATAAAACCTCTAACCTCATCCTCCTTCAGTGACCTGCCTCAACAAGCATACATACCAGTTTAACCCTGATCTGTACCATGGGAGACCATCAAAGGTGCTTCCTCACTTACAACAGCCACAACTTGGTGGTCTTAGGTGCTCATTATTTTTGCTCTGATTGCTGTGCTAATCCTGCATCTTGGATTTAGATTAGAACATGTCCAATATTTGTATCATCGACTCCTGGGGTCATTTCTGTGCCCTGTCATTTCTTTAATCTTCATCTGAGATTCAGTTTTGGCAAGGATTGTTAAAAGCACCAGGTCAGAGTAAGTAGAGTATGTACTTGGTTAGTGTTCAGGTGAGAGACGAATGGCTAAGCCAAATGGTCTGAGGGGCCAATGCAGGCCCCCCCATCCAATATTCCCCACCCCAGCTATATGCAAACTCACTATTGGCTCACAGATTGGGTCAATTTGTCTATTTCGTGAATGGAAAGACTCCTTTCATTCACAGCAGCCATTCATTCAACTGTTTGTGGAGAAAGCTATTTTTGCCAGTTCTCCCATCTCTGTGGCTCTCCATTCCTGTGTACTCCTGAGCTCTCTGGAGAATATTAGGAAAGATACAAGGGGAAGAATGAGAAAATCATGGGAAAACTGTCCTTGTTTCACTGGAAGAGAGTCCTATATGCAGAACTCAGGGCCATCACCAGTGGTTTAATGGGAAGAACTTACTTTGAAGTTGCAAAAATGTCTTCGGAAGCACTTTATTGTCCTACCAGTGCAATCCAATCCTATTTTGTTCCCTGGACCCCCTATCCTGACACATTACATTGCCCTCTCACCCAGTATTTTTAAAATTTTAATCCTTTGTAACTGGTCCAGCCCACTGTGGTTAATTTTCTGTGTTCAAATGTTCTGGTTTTATATTGTTTTTATATTGTTTGATGTGTATATTTATATTGGTTCTATATTTTTTTTTTCTGCTGTGTTCTTGTTGTATATTGTTTTATTGTACTACTGGGCTTGGCCTCATGTAAGCCACCCCGAGTCCCCTTGGGGAAGTGGTGGCGGGGTATAAATGAAGATTATTATTATTATTATTATTATTATTATTATTATTATTATTACCACATAGCATTACAGCCTATAATTCTGAATGTACAACCTTTTCCTTCTCAGAAACTGTAGCATCTAGATTATTCTTCAAATTAAAGCTGCTAAAACTTGTTTAAAATCCTAACTTAAATTCAAATCTGAGACATGACCATGGAAAGCAGGTATAATTCCTGCTGTATCTTCACTGATTCAAACAAAAATAAAAATAATACAAATGTATTAGTCACAGACTTATCTGTTTGCCTGCCTACTGAGTTTCAGAATGCTTGACTGAAGAAATCTTTATTTAAGACAATTTAAATAACATCATAGCTGCAGGAGAACCTAGGGATACATTGTTGCTTGGTCTACTTGGCACCACTAGCTGGTTTTTTTGAATTGAGATAGGTGTCTGAAGAACCAATATTAAGAATATCAATCTGAATCCCAGAGAAATGCTACTATGAGGCAGAATTTGGCATGGGTCAATTGCCTTGCGTCCCCTCCGGGGTGAGAAAGTCAGGGTAGAAATGTTGTAAATAAATAAATAAGGTGGTCAGTGTGGCACATAGGCCAATGCCAGCAGAACAACAAATGCAATTGCCACTAGGAGGAGATAGATGCTGAAGAGTGATACTTTGTGAATCCTATGGATGTCTGAGCAAATACACTTGGCTGGCAAAGGGGGAGTGCAAGATGAAATATAGGAGAAAACAGTTTGGGAAGCTTTCCTACCTCTCATCCACCCAGGATGAACCCATTTGTTGCACTTTTTTCCATACAAGCTGTTCCTGGATGACATATTCACTAAACAACAATAGCATCTATGCCATGCTTTCTCTCATCTGTTATGTTGTGATGTGTGCCAATACTGACCTTGTGAATACGTTTTTTATTCACATAGATGATGAACAAGAAGAGCAACAAATACTGTTCTTGCAATGATGATAAGTAAGTTCCCCCCCCCTCAAATTTTCTATCAGAGTTTTCCCTGTGTGAACCTTGGGTTGAAGACCTAGATAGCACATGCCACAATATGCTGCCTCTGACAAATGCCACTATACAAAAAGCACCGACCATGGTGGATGGATGCCCTGCCAAAACTCCCTTTGTTGCATACCTTTACCAGAGAAAGATACAGTAAGCTATTCAAGATTTAATTTATTATGGCTACTGTTGGGTAATAATCGATTTAGGTGCCATTTGTTGGAAAGGCAATACAGACACACAAACTGCACCCTTTATCAGCACTTGAACAGCATCCTTTTGAAAGATGTTCAGATATATAAGGCAGAATCTTTATCATTTGCCACTGATGCATTTAGAAAACACAAATCAGAATGGTATTAACTTCAAAAACCCAAACTAGTTAATAATAATATAGTCTGAACACATTACATTGGGATGTCCTCAAACAATCTAGGAAAAGATGCTGAAACAGCAGTGTAGTTAGAGTTGTTTAAATCGGAAGAGCACAATCCTATGCAGCTTTAGGTTGAAGTAAATCTCACTATATTAGTCTCAAAAAAGCATTCACAGCATCACAGCATAAAAGGGGGGTGTATTTCTTCTTGTATTTTCCAAGCCAATATCATAATAATAGAATTAACAAAATGTCAGACATCTCAAGAGATTTTGCTGACGTATTTTCCAAGGAGAAAATCAATCTGAGGAACTTGACCAAAAATTATGACACCATGCATGCTGAGCAGAACTAAAGATTTGTCCCAGTCACAGCAAGTTTAAAATCTGAATTTCAGCAGTATTGTGTAGGAAGGGAGAGACAAGAATAACAAACAGAACTGAGAAGCAGCCTAGCTGAAAAGATTTCCCCCACTGTAACTATTACAATATGAGCATAAAGACAAACCATTGAAAAACCTGGGGATAGCATCACAGGAATGTTGCCAGAAGTCCTAGATTTTGTCGTCCTGAGAGGCAGTGGCTTTCAGAAAGTAAAGGTTTTGCACAACCATTTCCCTTTGTAGTCTTTCTTCCCTTGACACCAGAAGTAGTGCCTTGAGTGTATAAACAATTCCATTAACATTAGATGCTAGTTTCCTGAAGATGCTAAATACCTGATTACATTTGTTGTTGCTGTAGCTGTGTGCCTTCAAGTTGTTTCCAACTTACAGCAAGCCATTCACATGGCTTTCTTGGCAAGATTGGTTCAGAGACAATTTGTCTTTGCCTTCCTCTGAAGCTGAGAGAGTGTGATTTACCCAAAAATATCCAATGAGTTTCAGTAGCTGAGTAGGTAATTAATACCCTGATCTGCAGAGTCATAATCCAACACTCAAGCACCTACACCATGAAGACTCACATTGCCACAAGTAAATGCAATACTGTGTTTGAAATCCCGTATCCACTTTCAGCAATTAATAGAGTTAATGCAAAAGAAAAAAGAAAAGATTCCATCACATATGAACTACTCAATTATGAAAAAGCCAGCATTCACTCTTGGTTGTAACCATAAGCCTTTGAACATGTAGTTAACATTTAATTAGTGTCTGCCTGAACATGCAAACAACCTGGAGCAATTGTTCTAAATTCAACAAAACCGACCTTTAGACAAAGTCATGTTTCAATTAACCTTTATTATTATTATATTAAAATGTCACAAACATGGAAAATTTGTCTTCACCGGAACTCTTCTTGAGGCTGAAATGATAAAAAATTTCAAGCCCTGGGAAAGTTTACAATATTGAGATGAAGTTAGCTTTTGGAGTTCAGTGCCAAATATACAACTGTATTTATCATATTCCCACTAAGAAAAAAATCCCATTACATTCATTTCTGATGTAATGACAAGGAAACAGACCAAACACAGAGTTATGTGATCAACAGATGTTAGTTCGCACATAAAGGGTTGTTATCTTCCATCCAGACATGCAATCTGTCACCCATGTGAAGCAAATAACAAGGGCCCATAGGTGAGCAGCCAAAGGGCAAACCATATTTCTGCCTGTGTCCATTTTTGTTTGTTTATAATATTTCTATACCACTGCCCAATTTAAAACAAGTTTAGAGCAGCTTGCATCCAGTGTAAAGATAGCATGAAAGCCATGTAGTCAGACGTAATGCAGATTTCAGGTAGACTGTTTTTGAAGAAGGAGTTGGCAGACACAATCAAGAAGATTCTCTTTCCAGTCACCACCCTCCTTGCCTCAGACAGTGCCCCAGTCCTGGAAAAGGTCTGTATGGCTGATTTTAAACCATGGGCAAGTTCACGAAGACATTCCCTCAAGCACTTAACTCCAGCTCAAGGGTTCTCAAACTTTTACAGCCATCAAGCTCTTTCTTGAAGCAAAAGTCATAGAGCCCCAAGAAATGTTTATGTATTATATTATATTACATTATATTATATTATATTATATTATATTATATTATATTATATTATATGTATCAGGCATGAGCTGGGCCAGTGGCAGGTGGATGGAGAGTGTTTGTGTGAACTAATTCACACGGTGCAAAAAAAAAAAAAAAAAAGAAAAGAAAAAAAAGAAGAAGGAATACAATATTGAAAATGAAGAACAATTTAAACCAACATAAACTTAACACTATTTCAGTGACCCCCAGAGCCATCCAGTCCAACCCCTTCTGCCATGCAGGAAAAGCATATCAAACAACCACCAACATATGGCTACCCAGCCTTTGAAATAACAATACTAATAACAAAAACAATAATAGCAGAACCCCCAGAGGCCATCGACTCCAACCCCTGTCCACCCTGCAGGAAAAACACAATCAAAGTACCCCCTGAGAGGTAGAAGGGAAATTGGATTTTGGAAGCAAAAAAAGGGGGGGAGTCCTGGGTGCCAAGGAAAAGAGTCTGGGCAGCTCAATTTGAGGACCCCTGCTCTAGCTGTGGAACTGTGACTTTCCTTCCAAAACTTAAAGCATTCCAACATTCTTATTGCTGCCTTCCTGCCTCCCTCCCACACCTTAGAAATATGGAAGCTAGGAGCAAAGGAATTGAGTCATTTTGTTAACTCTGAATATTACAGGTAGGTTTTTAATCTGTTATGAGATCTGAAGTTATAATGTATTGTCGAAGGTTTTCATGGCTGGAATCACTCAGTTCTTGTGGGTTTTTCCGGGCTATATGGCCATATTCTAGAGGCATTTCTCCTGACGTTTCGCCTGCATCTATGGCAAGCATCCTCAGAGGTGAGGTCCTCACCTCTGAGGATGCTTGCCATAGATGCAGGCGAAACGTCAGGAGAAATGCCTCTAGAACATGGCCATATAGCCCGAAAAAACCCACAAGAACTGTCTGAAGTTATAATTAGGAGAAAGACAAATAATAAATTCCTGAGACATAGACAGATAGGAATCCTAGAGCTACTATACAGACATATTAGCAAATGTTGCCTATAAGATGATTTTGGTAGTTTCTGGTACAATGATGGTATGGTGATAATCCAACCTAACTAATCATACATTTTTAGATACAAGCCATTTCTTTTTCAAGACTTGTATGTTGGGACTTTCCCAGAAAGTTCAATAAAGGAATGTTTTGAATCCTTTCATCAGAGTGATAAAGAGAGTGAGAAGCAAAGTAGGTCTACTATCACCAGTCCTCTTGGGAAGCTGCTTCTCTCAACCTAGATGCCATTTGGCAGCAATTCCACCAGGCTCCTAAAGGGCCAGGTACATTGGGCTTTCTTTATAACCATTTTTATTAGAGAGAAAAAATGGACATTGTCTTCCAAAGTGATTACAATCAAAGATAATGCATGCAGCTTTTGTTTGCAACAACTCAGAAAAGTAAAAGCAACCAATCAACCATAAAATAAAACTCGTGATGGGAAAAAAAACTTCCATTCTAGACTAAGGGTCCTTCTATGCTGACAATTAACGTGGGCTTAATCCAGCATCTGGGACATCGGATCAGGCCTACAGGATTGCCAGATAGCAACTTCCTGAACTATCTTGGGGGTGGCAGGAAGTCCTGATGGTTAGCTGTGCCAAAAATGATTCAAGGCAGCACAGTGCCCATATTAGAGATCCGCCCTGTCCCCACTGCCACAACCAGAATACCTAAGAACAAGATAGATGGGTGTGGCAGATGGAGATAGCTGCAATGTGGGGGGAGGGACAATTATGAAAAGCAGAGTGCATCCTGCATCCCTGGGCTACCTGAGCCTGAAGAACATGGAGGTCAGTGAAGACAGTTGTAACTGGTTGTATTTAGGAATCAAGCCAACTGTTTTCACTCCCCCTAACTTGGGAGGTCAGGATTTGGGCTTTCTCCTGAGTTAGCCCAACCTGGGGCAAGTCCGTGTTAAAGTGGTCTTGCCTTGGGTTAAGCCATATCAACCTCATGCAATATTTAGCCACTGCAGGGCTAATCCAACTACACATGAATCTAAGTAGTTCTGTAGTGAGCAGTTGTTATTCAACCAACACCACAGAGGATTTTGATGGCAGCTAATGCCTATGTCTGCTGTACATTTGGCCCTTCACAATCTCTGGAGTTATAGATGCAGAAATCCCACAAAAGTGGGAAAACTACAAAAAATTAAATACTTCTTTAATCCTAAAGGGTATTTCTCTAGGAATCACTAGGTCCTCCATAGCAATTCTGTGATCAACTTCCATTGGAGGTTGACCACAAAGTTGTGATGGATGATCTAGAAATTCCTAGAGAGAATCTCTCTAGGAATCTTTAGTCTCCTATGGTCAATCACTGGAAGATGATCACAGAACTGATATGGAGGACCTCGAGACAGAGAGACCGTATTAATAAAAATCTGCAAAAGTTAAACCCACACACGTGGAGGATTGTTTGTAATGACACATCAGAAAAAGTAACCAGCGAGGCCAAAATAATTACTTCAATAATCCTGCCTCTATACAGATGTTATGTACTTTAGGTTACAGTAACAGTTTTGTTTTGTTTTATCTCAAATAATTTCGTAAGTTATTCTGCAGAGTGCCAGAGCTATAAAGTACTATACACATATTCTAACTAAACACATAGGCAGAACTATGTCTCATACTATTGTTTGAAACTAAGTTAAGAAAATAGAAGAAGACCCCTTAAATTCACCATGGTGTCCCTTCAGATCTGAACATAATTAATATTTTAAATAATCAACACTTCCTTTCATGTTTACAAATCAAGTTACTTTCTATTATCCTTACCATCAAATATACCTTTAACTCGCATGGCACAGTTGTTAGGTTCCATCTGAGCACTTTCAGCAAATCAATATTCTTTTTTAAAAAAAAATTATTAACCACAAAAGAAATGCTATATACATAAAAGAGATGGAACAATATAGTGAAAGAAAAGTAGGTTCTTCTCAAGGAATAGCATCACCTCAGGATCACAAATCAAAATTGTGACAGATCTCCACTTAACAAAAATGACATGCTTGGGTTTTACGAAGATAAGTGCCAGATAAGAATCTGAACAGAAAACACTTTCCTACAACTTAACTTGGAAATGTTCCCGAAGTTGCTGTCCAAACTTCTAGTGTAACACACCCATGTTGTTGATCAGTATTCAAATTTCACACATCAACTATATCCATGTTTACTAGAGTAACGTCTCATTAGATTAAAATATCCTGAAGGCACCAGAACTTGGAAGCTAGGCAGAGTCATCCCTTATGCCAAGTAATACAAGATGCTATAGGCTATATTTCAAAGGAGGACAATGGCTCATCACTTTTGAGTATTCCTTGCCTATGAAAGCCCAATGAAATTACTACGATTGTCGTAAGTCAACAGGTCACTTGAAGATGTGCATGCAGGCACACACTTCCTTCCAAGTTGGTAGGGCTGGGATAGTAGCCTGAATCACTGGCCTAACTAGACCAGTTATGCCAACAAGTCACTGTCAAATTGCCAGAACTAAGTCTCCTTTCAAATACCTTGCAGGAAGGAATGGCAGGAATATTTGCAGAACAACATTCTCAATAGCATGCAAAAATAAGTAGTGGATGAGTTTTATTCTCAGATAAAGAAAGATAGGACTGTAGCCTTAAAGGTATGTGTGTGCATGTGTGAAGTTTCATAAAGAAGATTTATCTAAGACAAACCATATCTGTCCAGTCCAAAAACCTGGATTCATTCAAACTGAACCATTTATCACTTGAATACACTCATACAAAAATAACTGTATGTATGTATAAATCAGGCATGGGCAAACTTCAGCTCTCCAGGTATTTTGTAGTCCAAAACCTGGAGGGCCGAAGTTTGCCCATGCCTGGTATAAATAGACAGGTTGAGCATCTCTTTTCTGGAATTCTGAAATCCAAAATACTCTAAAGTCCAAAACTGTCCACATTGGGGAACTGAGATAATAACATCTTCGTTTTCTGATAGTTCAGTGCACACAAACTTTGTTTCATACACAACATACTAAAAAATATTGTGTCTCAGGCTACATGCCTAAAACATATATACGAAACACAAACAAATTCTGTGTCCCATCTCCAAGGCATCGCATTACGTATAAGCACACATTCCAAAATCTGGACAAAAAACTCTCTAACATACTTGGAATCTCTGGAAGAGGGGTACTCAATCTGTAGATGGGGAATAAGTAAAAGTAAAGGTTTCCCCTTGACATTAAATCTAGTCATATCCAACTCAGGTGGGTGGTGCTCCATTTCTAAGCCTAAGTGTCAGCGTTGTCTGTAGACACCTCCAAAGTCATAACTAGATGGAGCACCGTTATTTTCCTGCCAGAGCAGTACCTATTGATTTACTCACATTTGCATGTTTTTGAACTGCTAGGTTGACAGAAGCTGGGGCTAACAGCAGGAGCACACCCTGATCCCTGGATTCGAACCTCCAATCTTTCATTTAGCAAGTTCAGGAGCTCAGCGGTTTAACCCATTGTGCCACCTGGGGCTCCCAGATGGGGAATACAGTTATACAAACATAAAGAAATCCTGTGTCTAGATCTGGGTCCTAGACCTTGTTTGGGAGAGGGGATCTAAAATGTGGAACACCTCTGGTCCCAAGAATTCTACTTCCTGTAGGTATTTTGGACTTCAACTCCCACAATTCCTCACAGCTTCATGCCTCACGCTTAAGCGGCTGAGGGGGGAAAGGAAAGGGCTTGAGGCTGTTAGGAATTATGGGAGTTGAAGTCCAAAACACCTGGAGGGCCCAAGTTTGCTCATGCCTGCCATAGCTCAATGTTATAGGAGTTGTAGTATGGGTAACAAAAGGAACCAGCATCCTTTGGCAGAGAAAGCTAGCCTTTGTAAAACTACAACACTCATTATTCCATAGCATTTAGCCATGGTAGTTGAAGTGCTGTCACCTGGAGGGCTCAAGTTTGCCCAGGCCTGGTGTATAGGCAAGTATTCCAAAATTGGGGCCGGGGGGACCCGAAATATGGCCCGTCTCCGGTGCCAAGCATTTCGGAGGAGGGATTGTCAACCTGTCCATAGAGAGAGAGCATGGGAAAGAGAAGGGCTGTTCAATGAAGCCCTCAAATAAACCCTCCATCTCTGGGCCAAGCGAGAGGAAACCGGTTCCTCCCAGGATTTGGAGAAAGGGGTTCCCTCGTTTTCTCAGCACCCCCCCCCCCCCCGCCATCCAATCCAATCCAATCCAATCCCAGCCTCGCTGTCAAACGTCCGGCGCCGCCTCAGAAGCCCCCCCCCCCTTTCCCTCTGGGTCCACACTGCCCACCTTGCGCCGCACCTGCCCCGCTTCCAAGCTCCGCGCCACCTCCGGGACCTCCCGCGGGACCCGCTGTTTGCCTGCTTTGGGCGCTGGCCGGCCCTCGGCTCCACTCCGCTGAGCCAGTCCCGCCCGTGGCCTACCTGTCACTTCGCTCCCTGACAGCGGCGGCAGCAGCACCCGCTCCCTGCCTGCCTGCCGCCTGTCACTTGCCCTCCTCAGCCGCCGCTCTCCCTCTCTCTCCCTCTCGCTCTCCGTAGGTGCCTCCTCCCTCCCTCCCTCCCTCCCTCCCTGAAGGCGCACTCACCCTCGCGCGCCCCGCTCAACAGCTCCTCGGGGCTGGGCGGGCGGGCTCGCGCGCTTCCCGATCTCGCTCGGCACCTTCCTCTTCGGCCCCCCGCCCGGCTCCGGCCTCTTCAGCAGCAGCAGCCGAGGCCGCCGCGCAGGGGACATGGCTCCTTTAAGCCTCCCCCGGCTCCCTCCGCCCGCCCGCCCGCGCGCCGTCCCACCAACTCCCCCCTCTGCCCACCCCTCCTCCCTCCCTCCTTCCCTCTCTCTCTGTCTCTCTCTCTACCCGGCCGGCCCAGCTGCCTGCTCCGACCGGGCTGCTCCCCGCCCCTTTCCTCCCCCCTCTCTTCCATTCAACGTCGCGAACACAGAGCGTCTCTAGCAACGCGACGTCCGCCTCCGAGGCGCCATGTTGGGAGAGGCAGAGCCCAAGCGCTATGACGTCATGGGACGGGTCCCGCCTCGGGCGCCATGTTAAGAGAGAAGCTTTTTTTTTTTTCTCCCCGTCAGAAGCGATTTGAGAAACTGCAAGTCGCTTCTGGTGTGAGAGAATTGGCCGTCTGCAAGGACGTTAGCCAAAGGACGTCCGGATGTTTGATGTTTTTACCATCCTAATCTAGTGTCTAGATTAGGATGGTCATACTACCCCTCTATTCCGCCTTGGTTAGACCACACCTGGAATATTGTGTCCAATTCTGGGCACCACAATTGAAGAGAGGTGTTGACATGCTGGAATGTGTCCAGAGGAGGGCAACTAAAATGATCAAGTGTCTGGAGAACAATCCCTATGAAGAGTGGCTTCAAGACCTGGGCATGTTTAGCCTGAAGAAGAGAAGTCTGAGAGGAGACATGATAGCCATATATAAATATGTGAGAGGAAGCCACAGGGAGGAGGGAACAAGCTTGTTCTCTGCTTCCCTGGAGACTAGGACGCGGAATAATGGCTTCAAACTACAAGAAAGGAGATTCCATCTGAACATGAGGAAGAACTTCCAGACTGTGAGAGCCGTTCAGCAGTGGAACTCTCTGCCCCAGGGTGTGGTGGAGGCTCCTTCTTTGGAGGTTTTTAAACAGAGGTTGGATGGCCATCTGCAATATTCCTGCTTCTTGGCAGGGGATTGGACTGGATAGCCCATAAGGTCTCTTCCAACTCTATGATTCTATGGTCCTTGTGGGAGGCTTCTCTCATGTCCCAGCATGGGGAGCTGGAGCTGACAGAAGGAGCTCAACCCGCTCTCCCTAGAGTCAAACCTCCAACCTGTCGGCCTTCTGTCCTGCCGACATAAGAGTTTAACCTACTGCGCTACCAGGGGCTCCGAAAGAGGAGCTGAATGGAAGAGATAGGTTCGTCAGTGATGGCGAAGGGCTCGGCTCCAGGCCTGTCTGTCTGGGCCTCCCCATGGCTGTTCTCGCCTTTCCCCTTCAGGCATGCACTCCTCTAGGGCGCTCACAACTAGTGATGCCTGTACCTGGCCCTCGAAAGGCCTAGAGAGGAGCGACGCGGCCCCAGGCCCCCTTGTCCCTTGAGATAGATTAGAGGGCGACATGAATTGAAACAACAATAAAGAGGTTTATGTCGAGTGAGTCTAGCCATGCTGACCTGGGCAAAGTTTGGCCCTCCCAAGTGTTTTGGATTTCAACTCGCACAATTTCTGTTAGGGGCCTGAGGCTGTTAGCAATTGTGGGAGTTGAAGCCCAAAACACCTGGGGGAGGGGGGATGGCGAAGTTTGCCCATGCCTTGTGTAGGAGGTCTTGGAGCTGGCTGGTGTAGTGCAGAACTTTCCAAACGTTGGTGACATGGTGCTTTTTAGACATGCATCATTTCACAACACAGTAATTCAGTTTTACTAGCAACCCAGATAAAAGATTGTTGTTGTTTATTCATTTAGTCAATTCTGACTCTTCATGACCTCATGGACCAGCCCACACCAGAGCTCCCTGTCGGCCGTCACAACCCCCAGCTCCTTCACGGTCAAGCCAGTCACTTCAAGGATACCATCCATCCATTTCCTTCCAATTTCCCCAGCATCTCAGTCTTGACATCTCATCAATAACGACATCCAGTTTGCCTTGGCTCACAGATCTTACCTTCCAGGTTCCTATGGTGTGTTGATCTTTAGAGCATCGGATTCGTTGTTCTCCTCCAGCACTGTCGGCTCCTTACCTTCCTTTTGGCTTTGAGCTAGCTGCATCATCACATCTGGGGCTAGTTGAACTTATCTGTGCCTCCCCAGTAGCATTCCGACCTGGGAGTCCCATCTTCCAATGGCATACCGACATCTCTCTGGTTGTACTGATGATCCATGTAGTTTTCTTGGCAAGAATACTGGGGAGTGTATTGTCGAAGGCTTTCATGGCTGGAATCACTAGGTTCTTGTGGGTTTTTTCGGGCTATAGGGCCATGTTCTAGAGGCATTTCTCCTGACGTTTCGCCTGCATCTATGGCAAGCATCCTCAGAGGTAGTGAGGTATTTCTCCTGACGTTTCGCCTGCATCTATGGCAAGCATCCTCACTACCTCTGAGGATGCTTGCCATAGATGCAGGCGAAACGTCAGGAGAATTGCCTCTAGAACATGGCCCTATAGCCCGAAAAAACTCACAAGAACCTAATACTGGGGAGAATTGCCATTGCCTTCCCCAGGGATCGCGCTTGGTCTGACTTCTCTGCCATGACTCTGTCTTGAGTGTCCCTTCACATTTTCGCTTGTGGTATCATTGAGGTACTCAAGATCCAGTGCCGCAACTGGAATGATCCTTTGCTGGAGATAAAAGATACAGGCACATAAATTGTAATAGTAAAATGTATAGACACAACATATCTCATTAAAGCCTTTCATTCGTGCTTTAAAAAATATATGGTTTGTAAGATACTGTATTTCATTGATTCTAAGGCACACTGATATCATTACCACTAACAAAAATACAAGCTTTATTTAAATACTGGTATATAAAAAAAGGTGCCTGCAGTTCGAAGATGCACTCGATGTTTAGAGATGTTTATATGAAGAAAAAGATGTGTCTTAGAATTGAAGAAATACAGTAATAACATACATTTCCAAGATTTTTTGTCATTTATGAGTCAAAATACGTTACTAGTATTAATGTTACTAATACTAATTGGCACTTTTGCTGGATAAAAATGCATTCAAGTTGGTATTGCTTCTTTCATATAGACTAAGAGGTCTCATTATTGGGGATAATGAATCTTGATCTGTTAGAATTACCGACCATTGGGGTATAGATCCTGAACTGTTAGGATCACAACCTCATCGGGTTAGCAGAATTTGCTTTGTAATTGGTGATCACTGGGCATGTAGATATTTTGTTTTTGTTTGATGCTTTCAGCAGACAATGATTTAAATTAAAGATAACAATTTTTGTTGTACTGATAACTCCATATATTTAAAGATACAGGCACAATTCTTCTCAAGAGGTTAAAAACTTCAGTAACGTTTCAGAGAGTTTGTATCTTGAACTTACAATCTTTAACAGTTTCTTCATTAACTATGTTGCTTTATACAGTTCTCTGTAATAAGAGATTACTTTCAAATAAAACACAAGCCTCAACAGTTTCTAACTTCCTAGCATGAGCTTTTGCACTCATAACAGATTTCTATATTCAAGGCTCATCACACTTCTCTAACAGTCATTCCTCAACTGACATTTCCAACTGTCATCCTGTTTAAACCTGAACATTCTAAACTGTCAGTGTGTCAGTCACGTGACCTGCAGCCCCTCCCACTGCTTTAGGTATATAGAGATAAGGAAACTGCAAATCAAATAAGACATATACTTCAAGTTAAAAAAGGACACATTGCAAAACAGACAAACATATAGAGGAGGCTTGAAAAGGTTGTTTCCCTCAACACTCATTACGTTTGTGCAACACACAAACATTGCTGTGGACAGTTCGGAGAGCTCTGGTGTGGTGGATTGAGGATTGGTTTATGGGGGTTTAAATCCCCACAGAACTCACTGTAAGATCAAGAAATTGGACCCCATGTTATGGATTATATAAAGTGTATAAATAATAAAACACAGCTCCATTGGGACATACAGTGCGCTTTTGTCCTCTGGTAGCCCCTTCATGAATTGCTTGTTAAATGTTGCCTAACACACCTGGACCCCAGGCAACGATCCTTCCAATTTCCATAATCTGCTCACAATGACCCAGAAGGCTTAAACACACAATGAATTTGGTTCAGAGGTCCTGAGTAAATTTCCTGTTCTTTCCTGATCTGATCGGGGCCACCTGTGAAAACGGTCCATCTCCCATGCTCCAAGCTAACCTCATCTGTTCAGTACCCATTGAAATGGCCATTATCTTCAAGCAACTAGGAACTCATGACATTAGGAAATACTCCGTTTCTGAGACTGATTGAGGATGATTTCTGACAGGTCCCATTGCATGACATTTATTCCATCCTGCTGGTAATCCATCGAAATCCATCTACAAAAACATCATATGAATGGAGTATTTCTAGACAATATTCTAATCTTAGTATTTTAAGTACTATGGACTTTTCCATCGCCTTTACTGTCCAGATGCGAGTACTTGTTCAAATCTTGCCAGGCTACACCACTGCAAATTTAGGGGGAAAATGTTTAAGGTCACGGAATGACATAGGGGGTCTTCTGAACGATTTGGGAGGAACCAGGCTTCTGTGGTATGGAAGGATGAAACGCAGCATTTTCTGAAAGTATGAATTGTATGGGTGTGATGGAGTCAATATGCATCACATCTGCATCAGTATGCATTCAGCCAGGAAAGAAAAAAAACTACGGGATGCATAGTTACAGAAACAGATTATTTCCTAATGGTTTTTTTTTAATAATGAATTTTTATTTAACAATACCAAAAAAAAAAAAAACATACCGTGCACACACAAAACATTTACAATTCCCACACCAACACGAGGACTGTTTTCTTTTACATTTACATTCTTTTTGAGACAGTCATTATATCTTTATACATTTCCATCCTGTATGCTATATAACATTTGTGTCTTATTTCTTATGGCTTGATCTCCAGAATGATTCATAATGTAGTTCTTTACCCTTGCCCATCTTTCTTCAATTTCTCTCATTCTGTGTTCCTTGATTTTTAAATCATTTAATTTCACATTCATAATTTCAAATTCCATTTGCTCCATCATATATTGGTACCATTTATTTACTGTCCATTTTGATTTATCTTTCCACCTCAATACTATTACTGCTTGTGATGAGGTCCCTATTGTGTAATTTGGACTAACCCCGTTGTGTCCACCAGACCCCAATCATTAACCCCGACAAGGACTCATTATATATTGCCACACCACATTCCTTTCTGATCACGCTCCTCTCAGAGGCAGATCAATAAACAGACTGGCATTTCAAATACTCCAATGACAGTTTATGACATCAAATTTATTAAATTTCCCACACCAGGAAGAGCCAAGCAGTGATGGCGTCGGACAGAGTTCTGAGCCAATCCTGACACGGATGCTAACAGGACACTTTCTGAACCAGTCAGGAGCTGGTGTGGGTTTCTTGACTAGCTGTCCAATGAAATAAAAATGCTTTGCATACAGTATGTCAGTATTTTGGTGCTTTCTCCACTGACATCCTCTGGGGCCATTGAAAATAAATACTTTTGCCTTTTCCTTTTGTAACCCATCTGATTTGGCCTTCTAGAAAGTATATACAGAGCACTCAGAGCTTACTCAACAACTGAGTGACCTTGAGTAAGTCACACTCCTTTTGCCCCAGAAGACCCATGGATGGTTCACCTTAGCATCTCCATAAGTTGGAAACTAGTTGAAGAAACAAACAAACAAACAATTGTTCTAGTTCTCAAAGCACTGGACTGAATTTCAGCAATCTATAATGCTGACATGTTAAAGAAAAATACCAGTAACGGGTTTCTGCTGTGCTTGTGTATTCTGTTTACACCTTGTTTTATAGAATGGGACAAAAGTAGCAGAGGTGACTTATGTTTTAATCACTTTTTGGAAACGTTTTTGAAAAGAGTTAACATAATGTAATATAATTGCATTTTCTTTATATACTGTATATACTATTATAAATTTAAAACAACACATAAGGAGATTTTACATAATGTGATTTTTGGCCCACCCTGGGGGACCAATGCAGCCCTCCAGATGTGGGGCTGCATCTTCCATGCTCCCTCATCCACTAAGCTAGCTAACTGATGGGAATTGCAATCCAACAAGGTCTGGAGGGCTCTGTTTTAGTATTCCTACTGCAAGAAGACATAGTTCTAATGTGTCTTTTTAGAACAGGAGTAACCAAGCACAGTTCTAGTTCTAGAAACCTGAACTCAGAGAACGGTTTAGAGACAGCGCTAAACAAAACTATTCAAAAATAATGACACGTTTATTTTTGTAAGATTAAATATAATCACCATCATCATTATTTCTAGACCACCCTATCTCCTCGGAGGGACTCAGGACAGTTTCTAATACATGGCAAACATTCAATGCGAGCAAAGAGACATATTAAATTACATCAAAACAAAACACATCAAATAATATAGAACAGCCTAAGTATAAACTTAAGGCCATATAAAAATAATAAAATAAAACTTGACAGCCCTAGCAGAAATAATCACATAATATAAATGTAAAGAGAATAAAACATTTTAAACAACTAAAACCTTATTAAGAGGTAAGTTGGTTTCCAACAACAATTAAAAGGCATCTCTGATTCATGTTTGATAGGTAAAGGATAAATATTCACAGTTTGACAACTGATCAAGTTATTGCTTAATGCAGTTTACCACAGATCCACTTAGTCATTGACACATGAATTCCATTTAAAGTAATGGAATTAAAATTACAGCAGTCACAATTAAATTGACCATTGGTTCCAAGTAAACTTATATCATGGTTAATTACATCATGTGGAAGGTAATGGAATTCTTTTTTATGAACAATAATTTTAGGCTTAATATGCTTGTACTTAGACTATTTTAACCAGGTTATTTTAAACATATCTTATTTGTAGTGTAAAATACACTTAAAAGCAATACAATAATTAAAATGAGGAACAACGTTCACAAATATAAACTTATTAGTATTTCAATGGGAAATGTGGGCCTGCTTTTGGCTGATGAGGTAGAACTGTTGTTGTTGTTGTGTACTTTCAAGTCATTTCAGACTTTGGTTGACCCTGCGCGAGGGCCGGGTAAATGACCTTGGAGGGCCGCATCCGGCCCCCGGGCCTTAGTTTGAGGACCCCTGAGGTAGGACTTTCCTCTCTGCTTCTAATTTAAGGCCTCTGAGGCATGTGAAACTGTTTTTCAGGAATCATTTTAGGAAAGAGTTACAGTAATCACTTTTTAAATAACAAGACTTTAAAATGTGCAAGTAGATTAACTGCAACTATTAACATGTTGTGTAGAAAAAATAATTTTGGACTGGGACCTGTAGCAAGAACTTGTGCATTTTATTAATGTACAGTGACTATGTATTATATATTTATACAACTGGGTGAAATTTCTTGGCGTAATGATGTCCAGTCTCATGTCTGTTCTGTTTTAATTTCTCAGTTATTTGTCAAACATATTTAAATAGTTATTCAGATAAACCAACTGGAAACAACAAATTTGTGGCATCTTAAGGATTAGCAAATGTCTTACAACATATGGTTTTGTTGAGAATCAATGTGAGCCATAATAAACTTTTTAACTTTGTTTTTGGTTTAACGTAGTTGTTTTAATCAGTGTTGAGCTGCCATGAGTTTCATGAGGTGAGAAAGAAAGGATATACATAATGTAATATATATTAGAGTATCAGAACATCCTTTCTTGCTTTTGCTACCAGGCACTAAGGATTAAATCTTTTGCACATGTACATGATATTATGCCCCATTGAATCCAAAAGCTTTTACTACTGAATACATAGGATTATTTTATTTATTCATTCATTTCTATCCTACCTTTCCCCTAAACAAAATTGCTACCCTGCTGGAAACTTCCCAAAACAACAGACATTCAGGTGTATGCATCCAGTATCTTTGGCAGAGAAGACTGATATTGAGTATATTGAGTTATGCTGACAAACAGTTCAAATCTAAATTTTTACTATCTTTCCCAGCATAATTGGTAATTTCCTGTCCCATGATAGTTGACTTTCCTTCAAGACACAAACTGCTTGCTAGCCAAATTAAAATATATTGAAGCTGACTTTCGGAATAGAGCATAACTTTGTTCTTTTGATTGTTCATAAGTGGGCCTCTTGGTAGTTTACACATTACATGAGCAATTTCTCATAATTAAAGGATCATAAATATTGTCCCTGCAATCCAGTAGAAATTTCCTGCTGTTTACATATTTCTATATTTGCTACACCATACATACGAACAATGCAACAAGCAGGTGCAATGGCTGTTTATTCATTCAGTCGTTTCTGATACTTTGTGTCCTCATGCACCAGGCCACGCCAGAGCTCCCACCCCCAGCTCCTTCGAGGTCAAGCTCATCACTTCAAGGATAACATCCATCCATCTTGTCCTTGATCAGCCCCTCTTCCTTTTTCCTTCCATAATATATTCAAATAGGCTTTGTCCCATTAAAACCCAAATGTTTCAACTACAAAGCAAGGAGAACATGAAAAAGATGGGCAGTTAAATTAACAGCACAACAAATGGTTGACCACCGCAATCTACAAAATGTTTGACTAGTCTAAAGGTGCTGACTAGAAAAGAAGCAAATACAGTTACAGCATCAACTGCCTTTTGTAGATTAATAAATATTGTGATGCTGCCATCATGTGGCTACCTGGGCACAGTGGAAATTAAAATAAGCTTGTGTATCATACCTTTTCCTACCCTGTTGTACAGGCCTTTGCTGATCCAGGGCAGTCACCTGTTATTTGTTCAGTCACTTCCTACATCTCCTCATGGACCAGCTCACGCCAGAGCTCCCTGTTGGCCGTAGCTACCCCCAGATCTTTCAAAGTCAAACCGGTCACTTCAAAGATACCATCCATCCATCTGTATTCTAACATAGTAACAGGCAGGGCATATTTGAGAGGAAGTGAATCAAGCATATTGTTTGAGGGAGTTGCTAGCATTTATTTATTTATTTCGGGCATTTCTATTCCATCCTTCTCATCTCCGAAGAGGGACTCAGGACGGCTTACAGCAGGCAGTCATTACATGCCAAAAAGAAAACATCAAAACACACAGTTACAATTAAGACAATTAAAGCAATTATAAGTATTCAATTAAAAAACAGTTTGCCGGTTCAAAACATAATCCAAATCAATCAATTGCGTATATTTTCTTTGTATATACATTCTTCGTATATAACTGCAGCCTGTGTCCTTGGAGCTGGGCAAATAAGAACTTGGCTAATAGTTCAACCCATCAGTTGTTTTAAGTTGGATAATAAAGAGTATGTATGAGAAGTTTGGTCCAGTTCCATCAAGCCATTTAGAAACCTTTGTGGTAACCAACAAACAGATATGTGTATTTTAAAGCCCTACATGGTTTGGGTCCAGGTTACCTACAGGATTGCCTTCTTCTGTACAATCTGTCTGCCACACTGAGGTCCTCTGGTCCATCTGCTCCAGCCTCCCAGAACCCAACTGGCAACTGTCACCCAGAGGACCTTTTCATTAACCACCCCAAGGCTAGAGTAACTTGCCAGAAGAATCCTGACAGCTAAATAAGCTATCGTAATGTAAGATACAAGTGAAGACCTATCTCTTCCGGTAGGCCTACCCAGATAATTTCAATGACATATTTTAAACTTGCATTTTATTTTTGAGCTTTGTTTTGTGTATTTTAATATGTATTTTGTGGAAATATGTTTTAATATATGTATTTTTAACAATATTTTTAAACAAATATGTCTTTAGAAATGTTGTAACCTACCTTGACTCATGAGGATAGGTGGGTAACAAATAAAATTATTATTACTATTACTTTTACTTTTATATAGAGACAAGATATATAGGTGTGTGTGTGTGTAGATATATATATATATATATATATATATATATATATATATATATATGTGGAGAGAGAGAGAGAACATGATTAGACTGTCCTGAATGAGAGAACATCTCATGGGAGGACATCAGATCTCCCCAGAGATTAAACTAGATGGACCAGGATAATTCTGTGAGTTAAACGCTGTGGAATCAATTTGAAGCTTTCTCCCTCGATGATGGGGAACAGGAATACTAGCAATGGTATTAATACTACTCAAAATGTGCAGGTGATATCAAAATATTAAGCACATGGAATGGCCCCAGTCAATCCCCAGAGGAGATAAGTGGTGAGGGATGGGGAGAACTCTGTGCTGAGAAGCAGTGGTTTGTGGGCTTGAAATTACACTTTGAGAGGCGTCCTGTCTCCCCGGAGCTTGATGAACAGGTTGTCATTATGTCTTTCCTCTTAGTTGAAGGACATGGCCAAGGATGGGTGATAATAGTGAAAGTGAACAACTGGCTCCACAAATCATGTTGCCTGGGCATTGGTCTGCCATTTCATGAAGATGGGCTTCTAGAAAGTGATGGGTTGCACCGCATAGCAATGAAATAATGTTTTTGCAATAAGTCTCAAAAACTTCATGGGGAGGGCTTTAAACTGGGTTATGTGGGAAATGATACAGTATTCTTGAAATGATGAAAATAATCCAAATGTTATAATGAGAACTGAGTGAATAGTACAGGAGCCCAATAGGGTGTGTGTGTGTGTATGTGTGGAGGTGGGCGGTGGGGGTGGGGAGACGGGGACAAGCCACTAGGAGGAATGGTCCATGGTCTTAGTTATCTGTAATCTAATGCACAGAGCACTGGAAATGTACAAAATGAACCCAATCTCTTAAAACAGCACATTTATTTATTTATTTATTTCGCATATTTCTACCCTGTCCTTCTCAATACTGAGAATTACCAGTATGATATATTGGTAATAGTCAAATCTGAAACCTTGTGGAACCATCTAATGATTGGAATGTCATAACAGAAGGATAAAACCTATTTCAGAGAAATAGACAAAACAGGAAAGGGTGAGAAGTAGCATTAAATGTCAAGGATGTTTACATAGGTGAAAAGATCCATGACTTAAATCCTGGAAGCCAGGTTGAGATCCTCTGGGGAAAATGAAGAGGGAGAGAAATAACAGGAATGTCATTATGTGGGTCTACAACAGACCCCCAAGCTAGGCTGAGGATTTTGATAACATCTTCCTGAAACAAATGAACTAACATTCAGAAAGCTGTGGTAGTAATGGGAGATTTCAAATATCCAGATATTTGTTGGAAGTCAAGCTCTGCCAATAATATAAGGTCCAACAAATTTCTGACTTGCCTTACAGACAAATTTGTTGACCAGAAAGAAGGTGGGAGGAGATCTGTTATTTAAGATATGATCCTAACTGTGACAGCCTGATTAATGGGGTGGAAGAGGCTGGATCCTTAGGTAAGAGTGTTTATTTTCTCCTCAAGTTTGTTATACAGCAGAAAGGGAGAGCCAAGCATAATCACTCAGACATACATTATAGACTTTAAGAAAGCTGATTTCAGTAAATTTAGAGGAAAACTCGGTATGAGCCAATGGTCTGAAATATTAAAAGAGAAAGTAGTAGTAGTAGAAGTCGTCGTCATCATCCTTATGTTTATACCCCACTTTATCTCTCCCAAAGGAGATTCAAATTCATGATGGACAAAAATGAAGTTCATGATGGATAAAAATGTCTTAAAAGTGAGATACTAGAAGCATAATTTCAAACAGTTCCAATGAAGAGGAAAATTGGGAAATGTCTAAAGAAACCAGGAGGGATGTAAAGAACCTTAAATGGAGATAAAAGGGACACAAACAAGAAATAGAAAAAGGTGGAAATCACAAATGAATTGCTTATAGGAAGGAAGTCAGAAAAGCTAAAGTGCAGAACAAACTCAAGCAGCAATGAAAAGGGTTTGTTTGTTTATGTCTATAACTTAAGGAAGAACAAGGAAATGATAGGAGCACTGTGTGGAGAAGGTGGCTTAGCCGTATTCCAAGGCTGGGAGTATTTTGCTATTTAGTTTGCTTTACTACAGAAGCACCTATTGATATCAAGCAAGAATTTAGGGGTCTTTGCCAGGAGGCAGAGACCAGTCAGACTCATCAAAAAGAGTCCTTTCAGCCCTGGTGAGAAAAGAAGCACCCAATAGAGTTTTCCCTGATTTTCCAATAAAATGTCTCACCAAGTTGAAGAAAATGCCACGGAGTTGCTTTTATTTTGTCCCAGCTGGGACGAAAGCTGCAATTCCTTGCCAAAATCTGACATGTTTTGTAAGGCAGAACGGTACATTTTTATAGAGAAAACAGTACTGTAAGGTTCAAACCTCTCGCTCCCGCCCCCTCTTGCTGGCTTCACGCTGATTGGTGGGTGTAATCAGCTGGAGGGGAGGCGCGGCTGGCTTTGCCGTGCCTTGGCCAATCAGGGAGCCAGCGCCACTTTTGCCTTTTGGCCAATGAGGGGTGAGGAGGCGGTCCAGGCGGGAAACAAAGAATCGGGAAGAAAGAAATGAGTGGATTTAAATGGCTTAATGGTTGTTCAATTGCTGGCGATAACTCCAAGAGTCCTCAAGCTAGCCTTTTGTATTGTTCCAAGTGTATGAAAAAAACATCTTGGTCTAGTGTGGATGCTAGACCCCGGTAATACTTAGTCCTGGATATGGGATCAATTGATATCTTGTCTCTGGTTTTGGCCAAAGGGATGAAGACAATGGGTGAGGCAGTTGGAGCACCCAAATCCTCCCGAAGGCAGGCTGTCCCCTTTGTGAAGAATGATTATATCACCATGGGGCACAATCTTCAGGTGACCATGCTCTGAAGCCTGAAGGTGTGTGCCGATTGTATTGTCCATGCAAGAGGTCTCTGTTGAGTCCTTTCAGTCAGGGGATTATCTATCCCAGGAAATGAGAAGATTTTCCTGAGATCTTTGGTGTGCTGAGGTCACAAAGAGGTGGCATTTCATACTTTATACAGACACATATATGGGGTTCATAAGGCATACATTCATAAAGAGGGGGAAAGAAATCATATCAACCCCCCCCCCCCCAGACTCCATCGCATAAAGTATGGAGAGCATGATGTTTTTCTTGGCTAACCTTTTGCCTGGCTATGCAAATGTTTCTCAGCTCAAAAGGGAGTCCCTTTTCTTTGTGAGTCGTTGACTGAGATGGGAAACCAATTGGAGAGCCGTTAATTCTCTAGCCCAGTTGTGTCTCAGATGGAAAAAGTCAAATAACTTTTGTGGCATGGTTTTCAGTAATAAATTTGTTACCTTCTGCCATATATGAAATATAGGGCATAAAACCTTGATTAAACGTACACACTATCTGACATGGGAAGGGTCCCTGTTATTGTTGTTAGTGTCTTTGCAAATTGACCAAGACCTGACCCCTATTATCCAGCCTGATGTCCTTGTCCTTAGCAAAACTATAAGTTACTATCTCTTATGGGGGGGACACATGTTCGACTTCACTAGTACTTACCCAATTGTTGCTTTGTCTAAAACTATATGTAGAACTGCATTTGGCTTTCTATACTTGGGAAGCATAGTACTAATTCTATGTGTAAAATTGGCCATGATTCAGTCAAACCACTGAGTAGGGCATAGCTGTATGGCTGTGGGGGGAGATAGTTCACCTGAGTATGCAATAAAAACCATAAAATAATATTAAGAAATGTATTCAAGCCACTTTAAAATTTCAACGCTATAGAAATACCACTGAGTTTTTCAACATTTTCAGAAGTAGAAAAAAGTAAAATAAATTAAAAAGAAAAAGTATAATATAAATAAGTATAGAGGTAAAGATGAAGTACTTTGGCCACATCATGAGAAGACAGGAATGTTTAGAGAAGACAATTACGCTGGGGAAATGGAAGGAAAAAGGAAGAGGGGCCAACCAAGGGCAAGATGGATGGATGGTATCCTTGAAATGACTGGCTTGACCTTGAAGGAGCTGGGGTGGCCATGGCCGACAGGGAGCTCTGGCGTGGGCTGGTCCATGAAGTCACGAAGAGTCAGAAGCGACTGAACGAATAAACAACAACAAAAGTGGTGTGGAGTTTTTTCAATCTGACTTTAGAACTTATTTTTAAAGGCTTGTATGAATATATGTATACATGCAGCAAATATATGCATGTATATGTAGATAAATTGTCATAATTCTTTAACTTTGAAGCTGTTGTTAACCAAAAATATCCTATCTTTTACCTCTGAAAGAATTCCCAAATAGAGAGATTGATGGAACTGTCATTTTGCTTGAGCCAGTGTGCATGCGTGTTATAATAACACAAACATAAATGGCACTGTTCTTTACCAATGGCTACTCTTTATATATTTCTTAGTGTCAAAGTGGGGGCTTTGTTCTAGCACGTAAAAGACTATGTACCTATTCTGTCATTTTTTTTTCCTTAGCAGTTAAGGGAAAATATTCAGAGAAAAAAAGAAGGGAGTTAGGAGTGGAGAATGATGTTTTATGTATTTCCCTGGAAAATTAAATGCATGCAGTAGAGGAATCAACATTGCCCTGAAACTCTTCTAAATCTTAGACCAGGGGTCCTCAAACTAAGGCCTGAGGGCCAAATATGGCCCTCCAAGGTCATTTACCCAGCCCTCGCTCAAGGTCAACCTAAGTCTGAAACTAATCGAAAGCACACAACAACAATCTTATTTTATCAGCCCACACTTCCCATTGAAATACTAACAAGTTTATATGTGTTAAAATTGTTCATTTTAATTATTGTATTGTTTTAAGTGTTTTTTGCACTACAAATAAGATACGTGCAGTGTTCATAGGAATTCATTTACGTTTTTTCCCCTTCAAATTATAATCTGGCCCTCCAACAGTTGGAGGGACTGTGACCTGGCCCTCTGTTTAAAAAGTTTGAGGACCCGTCTTAGACAATCAGTATGAGGCATATGCATATTTTATTGTATGTCTCTGATGTATAGCCAGATCAGCAGGCATAGCAATGGCCACATTAATAGTGTGGCGGGCATAACCTACAATTTCAACGTTCTTTTCAAATGGCCAAGGCTTCAAGTTGAGACTGGTCTTTCCCTTGCCCTTGGCTGAGTCGTGCCACGTGGCTCCCTGCCTTTGAAGCCCTTGCAAATGCAAAAGGCAGCCCGGTTTAGCCTCTCTTGGGACTGCGGGCTTTACCCTGCTCTGGGTCAGGGCCAATTGTCCTGCCTTGTTCTGTATTTACAAACACAGGCAGAGCGAGTCTCTTGAGCCCTGCCTGCCTGGGTCCCTGCCCAGCCACGGAGGGAGATGATGTCATGCTGAAAAGCACATGTCTTGCTGCCGCATGGAGGCTCCTGCATTCCTCCCACAAGGAGGCCGGCTAAAGAGGAGCCAGGAGGCAGGAAACCACTGAGGCGGTGCCCTCCTCGCACAAGGATCGTTTTGCCCAACAGCATATTGTCCAGCACACCACAGACGGAAAATTTAATCAGAGATTATTGCCCTGCACGTTGCATCCTCCATAAGCAGCTTGGTGCCCAGAGCATTATGGGTAACATGGTTTGTAAACCAACTGCAGACATTTGTGTCAGAGGCAATAACAGGCAAGGATTTTTTTCCTCAGGTTACTGGATTGGAATGGGTTCAGCCATAATACTTGGGAAACCAATTCCTTAATACAAAAGTGCACTTCAGAAGAGTATTGCCTGTCATGTATTTAACAATTTAAACTGCCGTGTCTTAATTTTTGTTTGTTAATCCTAGAATTTCCAGATAAACGCATATAGTGAGGGGACCTTCAGACAGTGGCAGACTATATATTTTGCATGCGGAGAGCTGAACTCGATCATTGGCATCTCCAGTTGGAAGGATCAGGTAGCAGGAGATGGCAAAGTCTGTGCTGACAGTTCTAAAAGCCTCTGCCAATGCAAGGAGACAACAATTAGGCTAGATAAATGAACAATTCCACCTAGTAAACACTCTGAACACTCTTATCAATGGATAGGGACTTTCTTGGACAAAAGATTTCAATGTTATAACATTTTTAAAATTAATTCTTGCACATAGGAGTACTTTTCAGCTATGATGATTGCAAGAATGGAAAGCACACTGCATGAACATTGATCAAGCTTCTTTGCTTGGGTCTGTACAATATTGCTATTGCCATTATGTATACTACAGCAAGCCATACTGGTGAAAATACTTCCTTTCCCTTCCAAGCATACTTTATTATACAAATCTTAATGATAAATTTTGCCACAAATTACAAAAGAACTTTGAATCTTGCAGAATCTTTTCTGCAAACAAACCATTAAAATGCAAATGCCCGCTGAGTGTGATTAATTTACAAACTATTAGAAAGATGTAGGACTACTAGAATGTGTGAGACTACATGTCTCTAAGTCATCAGCGTATTCAAATTAATTGGCGTTTGACTGTTTTGTATTAAAGGCGATTAGTCATGCAGGTCCAGCACATGACTAAACGGATCTGATTTGTAGTGTTGTCACATATGTTTAGTACTGCACAAGTGGTAAGGAATGCCACTTGGCGCATTTGTTTTCACTGTAGAAGTGAATGCTGGGTCATTATTAATAATACCCTATCTACATTATTTTAAAATGCGCATTTCACAAGCACCACACCTATGCTATTCTCAGTTTAGGTGTAATAGTAACATTCCCTCCAAAACCAGTGTTTTATAGTCCTGCTTCAGGGAGTTAAGTTTAGCTTCCTAAATGCAAAGCAATGTGCTGTAGAGCAGGTACCTACAACCACAATTGACTTTAATCCCAATACCAATTACTACTATGATAGTTGTTGTTGCTAACTTTATTTCTGTCCCAAACTTTCTCCCAAGGCAGGGAAAAATCATCTAGCATAATCGAACCAACACATTGCATGGGTGGGAATGCACTTTTCAGTGGGAAATTGTTGCTTGTGCAATGCTGGGGAAAGGCAGTATCATAGCAACCTTTGCAACCTGAACTCTCCAACAGAACAACATTGGTCTCATGCAATAAGTAACAATAGTGCAATGACTGGATAAAAAAATAAGGAGACCCTTTCATGAAGTTTTCAGAAGATTTATTTCGAACATCAGTGTTATCTAGAACAGGATATCTCTGACCATCTGATGTCAGGAACCAGCGATTATTTCCCCCTCAATATCCTGAGGATGGGCACTGTACATGTGCCCACTGGGTACAATTTGTTTCCTGCAAATTTGCCAGTGGCTCAGGAACCAGCACCAGTCCAGACATGACTTTCAGTAGCATTGATCTAGAATACTTCCGTCTGTGTCTCTGGATTACACAGACGCTTGATGAGTTTGTTTCCTTCACAGAAAGCATATGGCACTACAGTACCTCATTAAGTATACTTGGCTGTCTTGTACTGTTCTTTATCATGTACTTTAGTTATGAAAAGCACCTCTCCAGATTCATAATTGCAATCTCAGGCATAAAAGGTTATTAACAGACAGGAATCTTGGGGTTCCAATTCTCTGCAAACTTTTCCTGGTCGTGCTATGCAGCATCCATTGCATATCTATACTATTTAAAATATGTGTGTGTGTCTGTGTGTGTCCAGCACGCTGCACAACTGTAAAACCTAATAACCTGAAACTTGGCATGGATGAGAAGGGAAATCCAGGAGTATTAATCTCTGTGTTATGGTGATTACAATTGATATAATAAGTTCAGTTAATTAAAGTCAGTCTGCAGTCTGTGTTGACAGTTGACATCTCTAATCTAGAGACCAAAGACTGAGGCAGGTTGTGAGGCTGGTTTCTTCTTCACAGGGCTCCTAGACTTAATGGTGGTCTGTGGATCAGTGCCATCTGCGACTCCTGGCTGCCGGTCTATAACAAATTTCTGGAAAATAAGAAAACAATACTAGCCAATGAGAGCAAATGGTACTGGTCCCTGGCACAATTTAGGGGATTGCCAATCTAGAAGCACTGCTCTAGCAGCTTCACATATTTCCTTCCTCTGTACGATCAGAGCTCTTTGAACTATCCGAAAAGGCAGAGGAGGAATAAGAAGGTAAAAGTGAAAACCAGAGGTTGGAGAAAGAAAGAAAAAACCAAAGTATGACAAAATGGGAAGAAACAGCAAAATATTTTTATTAATTTTAGAAGTATATACTTTAATGCAGAAAGCCACTGGCCAATGGTACAAATCACTTGTCCATCCTAGGGTGTTGTTTGAATATTCATAGATGAGCATAAGGCCACAACCTGAGGTACAGAATGAACTGGCATTTCAACTCTTTTATCATTGAGTGACCACCCCCATAACTACTTTAGATGTTACATTGAAAGACAAGTTAATCTTTCCCATATTTTTTTTAAAAAAAACCCAATTGTAATGGAATTAAACCTTTATTAATAGGAAGAAGGCTAAATTATTTAAATACATTCAAAACTGTATTCATTTTAAATAGATACATCCTACAAAATAAGTTAATATTAATATAATACTATATTCCATTGTAAGACATCATCGATTGTAAGATATGCACTAATTTCAGTACTACCGACAGAAAAAAATTCTCTCTCTCTCTCTACACACACACACACACACAACATATATAAATGCACACAATTCTAAGAAATGCTCCATTTTTAGTTTGTATGGGGGGAAAGCATGTCTTAAAAGCAAATAAATCGTTTATGTTTGACATTTTGTCCCTAAGTATACAAGCTACTGTAAGAAAATTGTGAGTTCATTTACTGTTTCTCCAAGGAAAGCATAGCATTTAATGAGAGGGGAGATACACATTCGACCTGTTTTGAAAAAGTTGTACCAGCACTCAATTCAGCCCCAGTATTGTGAAACACTGAACCCGTCTATCTATGTACATACACTTGAAAGCAGACATAATTCTATAGGACTTATTGTGAAGTAAACATGCATAGAATTGCACCACAGATATCTATCTATGGGTAGACAGTACTCCATAGGAGTGGTGAGGCAAGCCAATTTTCCTTAAATAGCTTCAAAACCAGACCAACCGCCACATACATTTGTTTAGTGTTAAGACCTGTATTAAAGGTCTTTTGGGATAAATATGCCATGACCGATGACAGGGTCTTATCCACTGTGGCCCCTTGTCTCTGGAACATGAGCCTGTTACCCCTTTGATTCCCCCCCCCTGCTATTTATGTGAGGAGCTCTGATGTCCCTCTACAGCAGTGGTTCTCAACCTGTGGGTCCGCAGGTGTTTTGGCCTACAACTCTCAGAAATCCCAGCTGGTTTACCAGATGCTAGGTTGAGACCCACTGCTCTACATGTTTTGGCCCATTTCCTAAACCAGTCCTGAAAAGTGGTATACAGAAGTGTACACATTTTGAAATAAATCACAGATATATTGTACAAGACTCATGTTTTTCAATTCACCAGGTGACACTCAGAAGATGCTATTCACTGCTCCGATAACATAAGAGTTGTTTGAAACTGAAAAAAATGTATGCAAAGTAGGTGCCCTGCCAGGGAGCTAAAGTACATTGGAAAGATCTATGTCCCAGAATGAATGGTTTGATACTACTTTTATTGCCATAACTCAGGCCTGGGCAAACTTGGGCCCTCCAGGTGTTATGGACTTCAACTCCCACAATTTCTAACAGCCTCAGGCGATTTCCTTTTTCTCCTCAGCCGCTTAAGTAGAAAGGAAAGAAAGGAAGGGACCTGAGGCTGTTAGGAATTGTGGGAGTTGAAGTCTAAAACACCTGGAGGGCCCAAGTTTGCTCATGCCTGCCATAGTTCAATGTTATGGGAGCTGTAGTATGAGTAACAAAAAGAACCAGCGTCCTTTGGCAGAGAAAGGTAGCCTTTGTAAAACTACAACTCCCATGATTCCATAGCATTGAGCCACGGTAGTTAAAGTGTGGTCAAACTGTATTACTTCTACAGTGTAGAAGATGCACTCTGTTGTCGAAGGCTTTCATGGCCGGAATCACTGGGTTGCTGTGAGTTTTCCGGGCTGTATGGCCATGTTCCAGAAGCATTCTCTCCTAACGTTTCGCCCACATCTATGGCAGGCACCCTCTGAGGATGCCTGCCATGGATGTGGCGAAACGTCAGGAGAGAATGCTTCTGGAACATGGGCACACAGCCCGGAAAACTCACAGCAACCCGATGAACTCTGAGTCACAGATAATCCATAATTGTTTAAAATAAAGATAGAAATGTGTATGCGAGTATGGAAGGGATTTCCTCGCCTCCTGTACTTCCCACTCTTTTTGGAGGCGACTTCCAACGAGTTGTACTCTCGGTGAGCAGGAGATTCCGCACAACCCGCTCCGAATAATTCGAGGACTCCAGATCATGTTTTTGTCGCCGCCTAGGCCGCCCGGCTGCCTTTGGCGCGGCGTACTCTACCTTGCTTTCCCCCGATCTCTGGCTTGTCCCGGCTCCGCTCGTGATTGGCGAGCCGAGAGCAGCTCCAAAGGCGTGCAGCGTTCTCGTTGGCCGAGCCGGCCGCCCGTCTAACGCAGGAGGAGAGGGGGGAGGGACTGCGCGAGCGTAGGTTGCACGGCAGCACTGAGCGGCCTCTGCCTGTGTCTGTCGGTGTCGGGGGCCGCGTGCGAGGGGAGGGGGGGCGCGCACGCGCTCGGGTTTGGAGGAGGGGGGGCTGCGTGCGCGCGCGCGCGCTGGCTGGCAGGCTCTCGTGCCCTGTCTCGGCCAAAATGGCGGCGGGGGCGGCAGCAGCGGCGGCGGCGGCGGTGGCCCGGCTGGAGGGCCGCGAGTTCGAATACCTCATGAAGAAGCGCTCGGTGACCATCGGGCGCAACTCCTCGCAGGGCTCAGTGGACGTGAGCATGGGCCACTCCAGCTTCATCTCCCGGCGGCACCTCGAGATCTTCACTGCCCCGCCCGCCCAGGCCCCGGCCGTTGCCAATAACACCAGCAGCAATGCCTCAGCCGCCGCCACAGCCACCGCCGCCGCCGCCGGGCCAGGCCCGCAGTCCCAAGCCCCCCACCCCGCCCCCACGGCTTCCTCCGGCGGCGACTTCTACCTGCGCTGCCTGGGCAAGAACGGCGTCTTCGTCGACGGAGTGTTCCAGCGCCGGGGGGCGCCGCCGCTGCAGCTGCCCCGAGTGTGAGTAGGAAGCAAGCAAGGAAGGAAGGAAGGAAGGAGGGCGGGCGCGCGGCTGGTCCGCCGTGTGTGTGGTTCTGTGTGTCAGGGAGGGAGGGGGCGCGAGGGAGGGAGGGAGGAATGCCAGGCCCGCCCCCTCCCCCCCCCGCGCCCCCAGGCCTCTCCGGGGGCTTCCAGAAGGGAACCTCCTCTCGCGCAGAAGGAGGCGCGGAGGGCAGGCACAGCAGGCCAGGCCTCCCTCCTTCCTCCACGCTCCTTCCTTCCCTCTCACACACCCTGCCCCCCCCCCTTTCACACACCTATACCTTCCACAACTATGTACGTCCCAGGCAAGTACAGGTCCAGCAGCCCTCCTCCCAAAGGCTTAGCACCCCAAAACTCTCTGGATTTCGGACCTTAGAATATTCGTGTTTACATTTACGCACATGATCAGGTGTCTGTTAGATGGAACCTAAGCCTCATCAGGAAATTCATCGATTTTTCCCAAAGGTAGTTTTGTACCCCATATTTGAGCCATATCCACTGGCAGCCGATCTGCTATTCATAGAATCATAGAATCAAAGAGTTGGAAGAGACCCCATGGGCCATCCAGTCCAACCCCCTGCCAAGAAGCAGGAATATTGCATTCAAATCACCCCTGACAGATGGCCATCCAGCCTCTGTTTAAAAGCCTCCAAAGAAGGAGCCTACCCCACACTTCATGTTAGAAAGTTCTACTGCTGAACTGCTCTCACAGTCGGGAAATTCTTCCTAATGTTCAGGTGGAATCTCCTCTCTTGTAGTTATTCAGCACAATAATAATAATAATAATAATAATAAACTTTATTTATACCCCGCTACCATCTTCCCAAGGGACTCGGTGCAGTTTACATGAGGCCAAGCCCACAGTACATCAATAAACAAAAACAATCAATACAATACAATTAATATAAATCACATAAACAAAAATAAACAATAAACAGTAACACGCAAGCATTTAAAAACCTATGGCCGGGCCAAATGTAATAGTTTAAAATTTTAAAAATAATGCTGGGCATGAACAAGTTAGGATATAATTGGTATAGGGTTTTCAAAGAGAGATGAGGGAACGCAGTCAGTCCTAAATCAGTGGTAAAGTGCATTTTGAGGGCATATTGCTGAGAGTTTTCCTTATTCTGGGGAGGCACACTGGAACAACCACATTTTCAGGCTCCTCCTAAAGACTGCCAGAGTTGGGGCATGTCTGATGTCCTTGGGAAGTGAGTTCCAGAGTTGGGGGGCCACCACCGAGAAGGCCCTCTCCCTCGTCCCCACCAATCATGCTGCCTTTAGCCTACAAATCAGGCATTGGCATACTTAGGCCCTCCAGTTGTTTTGGACTCTCAACTCCTACAATTCCTTACAGCTGGTAGGCTGTCAGGAATTGCAGAAGTTGAAGTCCAAAACACCTGAAGCGCCAGAGTTTGCCCATGCCTGCTATAAATAAACCTTAGAGCATTAAGATTGGCTGAGGAGGTCCTGCTCTTGTTTATGCCGCCCTCACAGGCATGACTGTTGGGGATGAGAGATGGCCTCCTCAGTGGTGGCCCCTCGCTTGTGGAACTCCCTCTCCAGTGAGATCAGTTCAGCCCCCTCCTTCCTGACCTTCGGGAAACTACTTAAAATGTGTCTTTTAAAACAAGCATTTGGGCTGTGAGATGAAGCAGTCAAGACAATTTTGAGTTTGGTGCAATGTCTTATGTTTGATGCTGGTTATGTTTGATGCTTATAGTTTTCTGGTTTCAATTTTGTTATATACTATTTTAGTTTCATGTTGAATTTTATGTTTTGTGAGGCATTGAATTTTGCCATTTACTTGCTGTGAACCAATTTCGCCCGCTTGGGTTGAGAAAAGCGGTATATAAATGGAATAAATAAATAAACATTTTTAATGTGAAGGAGGGGGCAAGCTTGGTTTCTGCTGCTCTGGAGACTAGGTTGGGTCTACATCGCCGTATTGTGCAGTTCCAGAATGTAGATTAACTGGACTATATGGCAGTGTAGACAGTTCAATCCAGTTAATCAGCTTTCCGAAACTGCATCATATGGCAGTGTAGATCCAGCCTAGAACACAAGAGCAATGGATTCAAATTGCAGGAAAAGCAATTAGGGATAACTTCTTTGCCAGTTTAGTGGTGGAATATGATGCTGCCTCTGAGCTTGTCAGAGTCTCTTTCTCTGGAGGGTTTTAAGCAGAGGGTTCTTTGATTCTGTGTTCCTACATGGCAAAGAGGTGGACTGGGTGGCCTTTGAGATTTCTCCATGAGTCTCTTAAGCAAAGTTTGTGTGTATAGAACCATCAGAAATCAGCAGTGGCACGCAGGCGGACCATTTCGGGTTTGTAGTAATCTATTTATATATACACAATTTATTTTATACAATATTTGTAATATTTTTGTGCCTGAAACAAAGTTTGTGAGGATAGAACCGTTGGCAAAGGTGACACCCAGGTGGACAATTTGAGGTTTTGAAGTAATCCATGTATGTTTCATATACACCTTGTATTTTATACAATATTTGTAATACTTTTGTGCATGAAGCAAAGTTTGTGTGTCTTGAACAAGCAGAAAGTGTTATTCTCTCAGCCACCCATGTGACTAATTTTGGATTTGGGGGGTAATTTGAATTTCGGAATTCTGGATAAGGGATACTCAATTTGTACCTTCTGTTTGGTCAGAAGCCTTGTTCAAATATACTAGAGGGGCCTTGATGAATCTTTCAGGCAACATGCACAGGAGAGATTTGTTCATTATATCCCTGCAACTTCATAGTTTGTATTTCCGTGGTGGTGGAAGAGGCATAAGTGTCTTTCATGAAGAATGAGCTTTCCTTATCTGGAATTCCAAAATCTGAAGTGACCCAAAATTGTCCATATGGGTGACTGAGACACCTTTGCATTATGATGGTTTCAATATACAGATCTCACTACCTCTGAGGATGCTTGCCATAGATGCAGGAGAAACGTCAGGAGAAATGCCTCTAGAACATGGCCCTATAGCCCGAAAAAACCCACAAGAACCTAGTGATTCTAGCCATGAAAGCCTTTGACAATACATAAACTTTGCTTCATGCTCAAAATTATTTAAAAAAACATTGTGCATAAAATTGCCTTCAGGTGTGTAAGGTATATATGAAGCATTTTTGAAGTTTAAGTGTAGAGTTGAGATCAAGACATGTCATTATGTACATATGTCTAAAGCGTTTCTGATCCCAAGCATTTCAGTTAAGTAAGACTCAGCCTGTTCTTGGAGACCTCCTCTCCATGTTCAGGTATGGCTTGACTTGTGGCTCAGATGTCTTTGTATTTCTGAAGTGTAAAATAGTTTTAGAAATGAGTATCTTAGAATTACCCTATTGGACAGAAAATATGAATGGGCCATTCACAAACAGAAGACTCATTTCCACAGGCAGTTAAAAACAAACAAACAAACCACGTGTTGCTAGGCTTTAAAAAAATGTCAGTACTTTCTAGGCACCTTCACGCCTGTTAACATTGCTTAGCAATGCGTCATGTTTATAATGCTCTATTGTCAGGTTAGTTGAATGTCTTTTTTTGACCTCTAACTATTATAACTTCCATTCATGCTTTTGGCAGTGGTGTAATTATTATACAAGGAGGAAGAACAAGTAGTTTGCTTTGTCTCATTGGCTTAATTTTTTGAAACAGAAAGTAATTTTTAAGACTGCAGACCCCCCCCCCCCCAACAAGTGTGCTTTCTCATGTGCTTCCTTTAGTGGAATGTAAAATATTGAATGACATAAGAGAAAACATCTAATTTTAATACTTGAATGCATACATATATCTATAGCTTACTTCTGCTGATTCTCATCATGAATTTCAGTGTGAATGTGAGAGACGTTTTAGCAGGCGCCTGATTATTTGGAAACTTTTATTTTAGAGGTTTTAAGGGAGTGGTTTGCTTAATTTGGTTTCGTTATGTTGAGGACAGAGTCTTGTGCAAATGCATTGAAACTATAAGAAAAATCAAGTAAAATATGGTATAAAATAGGCTGTCCTGTTACTATACGTTCACTTGTAAAAACATAGCATTTTCTTTTGCAATATAGGCTTAAAACATTGGCTCCTTCTTCTCCAAATCATACTCTAAACATGTTTCAGTTATATAAGGCTTTCCCAGACATACAAGAAGCAAAAATAATTTTCAAGAGTTTGCTGTTGAATTGACTGAAGAATCTAAGTATCAGCACATTAACTATGGGAATCATAGAATAAGTGTATCAACTACACTGAGATTACTTTTGGAAAATAAATTTTAAAATAATTTATAAATTATAAGACTGTGTGATATGTGATGTAATATAGGTAGCCTTGGTGAAAGATACAATTATCTCATAGTAGAGTACTACATTATAATGAATAAGATATTCAGACACATCATCTTGAATAGACTGATGTGAAATACATTTATTTAGAAGGAATTGTTTGTGATTTTGATGAGACGTCCAAGCAATTTACAACCAACATCTGCTATTGTTAAAGGGGTATGTGTGTAGTTATATTCTTTAAAAAGAATTCAGCAGAATTTGGCTTAGTGTTATTGTCTTATTCTTTTTTGGCTGAAGATAACCAACCAACAATTATCATAACTTCAGGTAAACTTTGTGTCCTATTAGTATCTGAGAATATTGTGTATAAAGCATTTTCATCTTATTTGTTTACTTTTGGAATGAGTGCTTAGATAAGCTTAAGATCTGCTTACCTACGAATATAGAGTGAAATTCCACCCTAGTGAAGCCAGTCAAGAACTTTACCAGGATTTCATCAGTAGTGTGTACTTAGACTTTGAAAATGTCTTAACTGTCAACAGTTTGTCCCCCTTTCATTTGGACAACTAATATCTTTGTTCTGATAGTTATTGTATAAACAATAAAGTTATTGATTATTCAAAATATATTTTTTTCATTTTCAGTAGGAAAGTAGAGTGTATTCTCCAGCCTGTATAGTCTGATCCTTAAAATACAATTGGTCCTTCACATTTACAGGTTTAACTTTTGTGGATTTGTTATTGCTTGAATTTTGTTAATATGTTTTCTCTAGGAAATGCTAGGTCATCCAGGACAAATGTATGGTCAGCTCCTGGGAAGTTTTAGAGAGAGCACTTCTTTAGGAAACTCTAGGTCCTCTGGTACAGTTCTGTGGTCAGCTCTCAGTCTCTGAGGAAGGCTAAGGCAAACAAATTTGGACAGATCTTGTCAAGAAATACCTGTAATAGGGTTGTCGTAAGTCAGGAATGACTAGTTCTCCAGATATTTGCACATTCTGTATATATAAGAAGATTGCTCAACTAGCACTTCTTTGAGAATAATGCATGTGCATATATGCCTTTGAATTGCCAGTTGAATTGCCCAATGAATTCCCTTTCATTTGGACAACTAATATCTTTGTTCTGATAGTTATTGTATTCCATAACTTTTCCATAAATGAAGAATACTCCTCTAAAACACAGTCTACAACATCTGGTATTTGTTGACAGTTCCCATTCAGAGATCTTAGTTTCCCAAGATGAGATGGGATCTAGTTTCTTTAGGGTATTCAGACCTCCAGTCAAACCAGAATTTTGTTGTGGGCCAGACACCTGTAGCTCTCTGAGAGAACTGTAATTTGTGTAACCCATATAAATCAAATGAGATTTAAATTGGCAATAATGTTAGCGTCTGTCCATAAAAAATCATAAATCAATGTTTATTTTCAAATCAGTATTTGTTGAAGAGGAGATTTGTCGAAGAGGAGATTTAACTGTGAAGTTATGCTATCAGCCAGTGTTCTACTAGAACTCTAAAGCTGTGGGGTTGTGATTGCTATGTACTACATGTAGAAAATTGTATGCATTGGGATTTTTTTTTCTCAAACTGCAATTGCTTCATGTACAAGTCTTGTTAATTGGCTTCTGTGGTATTTTATCTTAAGAAAACAGTTGAACTTTTTGACAAAAGCACGTAATCACAAATTATTCTGCGAACCTTAATTTTCTGGACAGTTCTCAGAAGTTATTTCTATTTGAAATTAGCTAAGAAAGATTATATTGCCAAATAGAAATCATTTCTGAGAACTGTCCAGAAAATTGAGGTTCGCAGAATAATGTTATGGCCATAGAGCAGGCCTGTACTTGCCAGTAGAAGGGGCCAAAATGAGATAGGCTAAGCCTTTTGGGGCTGCAAATAGGGGTTTAACACATCACTTTCCAAAGAAGGTATAATTAATGATTAGTTAGGATTGTTATGTTGTGTGACTCCTTCATCGGCCTCATACTATAATACAGATATTAACAACTAGGGCAGTTATGATCATTTGTCAGTGTGGTATTGTGGTTTCAGTGCTGGACTAGAATTTCATTGGGAATGTGTGTGTGTGTGTGTGCAACTTAAAGTCACCTGTGGCAGCCCCATGAATTTCATGGCATTTTTGAGCATGGAATACTTAAGGTGACTGTGTGTTTCTTCCACTGAAATACAGCCTGTGGCACCTGAGATTTGGATATGATCTCCCATCCAAGTACTAACCAGGGTGACTTAACCTAGCATTCTGACTGTATGTGACCTCAAGTCACCTGTTGAGCTCTGAAATGCAGCTTACAGTACCTGATATTTGTGGGCTCACATGCCAGTATTAAATAGGGCTGATCCTATTTAACTTTGCGACTCCTGTGAGTGTGTGTGTTTGTGGATTCTAGTCACCTTTTAACTTATGGTGACCCAATGAATATCAGAGGGTTTTCTTAAGCAAAGAAGACCCAGAAGTGATTTTGCCAATTCCTTCCTCTAAAATATGACCTAGGCCACCTGGTATTGGATAGTGGTCTCCCATCCAAATACCGACACAGGTGGTGGCAGGGGTGCTTGGCAGGCAGCACCAACGGGTTCCATGGGCCAAATGTGATCTATGGTCTGTATGTTGTGCAAGCTGCTGTAGAAATTGCAAAATTTGAGAACATCAGCTACTTCATTCAATTTGCTTTTCTTTTTCATTTTCAACTGTTGTATGCTTGTTAATTCACCTCAAGGAAACTTTAATTCTATGAAGAAAACATCTCCAAAATCACAAATCTCCAGTTATCAACAGCTCTATTCAATTCATGCAAATTCAGAGCCATGGTTTCTGTTATTGAATCTACCCCCTGTAATGCAGTCTCCCTTTCCTTCTTCTGCCTTCTTGTGCCCTACTTTGTACAGCATTGTCCCCTTTTTAAAATATGTACAGTACTACTGTATATACTTTAGTCCTTTAGTCTAATGGGCAAAAATATGGTAATAGTGAATCTTCCATGTAAATAATTACTGGCAGTTTTTTTTATATAACATATTCAGAACAGATAACCTAGGGTCATCATGGGCTATGATTGTCTTCCAGGGATAGTGTCTTGACAGTGGGTCTGTAAGTGACTGTAGAGACCTACCCTGCATCCGCATGGTCTAGGATGTATCTGTTGTTATCCCTCAAAAAGTGAGAATGAAGATCATCCTTCTTCAAATATATACAATCACAGGGAGGTTTATTCTGGGCAGTATTTAAATATTTGCAGAATATTAGAAGAAATAATATTTATGTTTTCACTCTTTAAATTAGTCATACTTAGAAAATAACTTTTAAAAAAATCACAAGTATAATACTTGAAGAAAACTGTCAGTGTTCTGAATGTGACTTTCAAAAAACATTGATAGTAATGGAGCTTTCATTCCTCCCTGCTTATTCTGGATTTGTAGTTGTGACTGTCTTTCTGTGGGTTTGGTTTCACCCTCAGTGTGATGAGCAGATAAGACCTCAGTATGAATAATCTCAGATAAATAAAGAAAAATTCAAGAAGCACAGTGTAAAGATTAATGTATTTTGTAAAGGAAAAACACCTAGTAAACTTTCTTGTTTTAATAAAAGTTGAGATAATGTTGAATGAATAAATTAACACATAAATACTCTACATTTATAGCATTTTGTAAAGAGACATTTATTGGCCTTGTTTATGTAGCTGGAGCTACTAATGTGGGATCACTACACAAAATAAATAGAATTGGAACAAATGCCAGCAGGAAGAGGTTACGCTGAGCAGTTTCTTGTGAGTACTTAAGAGCAGGTTAAAATAAACAACAGTTTACATATTGCATCTGTAACTAGGATGTTGCCAGCTGTATTTCGTGTCATAGTATGGAGAAAAAGACACCAGATCACTTCAGATCTTGGAAGCTAATTGGCTAATTGATCTTGGCTAGTTACTTGGGTGGAAGACAGCCAACTGTGGGCTATATTTCAGATGAAGGAACTGGCAAAACCAACTCTGAGACTCGGTTATCTAAGAAAACCTTATGAGATTAATGGGGGTCTCCATAAACCAGGCCTGCACAACCTGTGACCTTACAGTTGTTTTGGACTTCAGCTTCCAGTATTCCTGACCATTGAATACGCTGGAGTTGGAGTACGAACACCTGGAGGGTGCCATAAATCAACAGGTGTCTTAAGGCTGTATGTATGCATACATATAATCCCACATGGTTTTGTAGAAATTGTCATTTATATGTTTTTGTTTGTTGTGAGTAGAGCCTGTAATGCAAAGGGTGTGAAATTGTATGCAGCAGCTGTATTTCTATCAAATAATGACATTATAGCTCTTGGTTTAGTCTTTTTATGCTTGTCTCGTGATTTATGAGCAACTTGCATTTTGTGGGAGATGTATAAGCACCGGCTTTTGATAGAATAACATCTAGGTGAAACACAAATGAAAACATGCAAGGCTACAGTGAAAATTATCATGCTACTATGGTGTTTCTTTTAGTTTTGTTTAGACATGTTGTGATTTTATTTACAAAAATATGGTTATTGATTATCTTCCATTCATTTTGAAAATGTACTAATGCCAAGGTTTGACTCAAAATAGAACTCCTTTGCATTTTACCATGTATTCTTTGAAAACAGTCACATTTTGACAATGATAGCACTGTGCACTTGCAAATGCAAGGTGCACTTTGCTTTATAAGGTAGTCCTTTTAAGTCTGGAGATGTGTGATCTTTCAAATGTCTTCATCTCCAGGGTTCCGTCCTGGGCCCGGTCCTGTTCAACATCTTTATTAATGACTTAGATGAAGGGCTAGAAGGCATGATCATCAAGTTTGCAGATGACACCAAATTGGGAGGGATAGCCAACAGTCCAGAGGACAGGAGCAGAATTCAAAACGATCTTGACAGATTAGAGAGATGGGCCAAAACTAACAAAATGAAGTTCAACAATGACAAATGCAAGATACTCCACTTTGGCAGAAAAAAATGAAATGCAAAGATACAGAATGGGGGACGCCTGGCTCGAGAGCAGTACGTGTGAAAAAGATCTTGGAGTCCTCGTGGACAACAAGTTAAACATGAGCCAACAATGTGATGTGGCGGCAAAAAAAGCCAATGGGATTTTGGCCTGCATCAATAGGAGCATAGTGTCTAGATCTAAGGAAGTAATGCTACCCCTCTATTCTGCTTTGGTTAGACCACATCTGGAATATTGTGTCCAATTCTGGGCACCACAATTCAAGAGAGATATTGACAAGCTGGAATGTGTCCAGAGGAGGGCGACTAAAATGATCAAGGGTCTGGAGAACAAGCCCTATGAGGAGCGGCTTAGGGAACTGGGCATGTTTACCCTGAAGAAGAGAAGGCTGAGAGGAGATATGATAGCCATGTATAAATATGTGAGAGGAAGCCACAGGGAGGAGGGAGCAAGCTTGTTTTCTGCTTCCTTGGAGACTAGGACGCGGAACAATGGCTTCAAACTACAAGAGAGGAGATTCCATCTGAACATTAGGAAGAACTTCCTGACTGTGAGAGCCGTTCAGCAGTGGAACTCTCTGCCCCGGAGTGTGGTGGAGGCTCCTTCTTTGGAAGCTTTTAAGCAGAGGCTGGATGGCCATTTGTCAGGGGTGATTTGAATGCAATATTCCTGCTTCTTGGCAGGGGGTTGGACTGGATGGCCCATGAGGTCTCTTCCAACTCTTTGATTCTATGATTCTATGATTCTATCTCTCAACATTAGCTGTGCTGATTGGAAAAACTTTGCATCCAGCAAGATCTGTAGAGTTACGTTTTCCACTTACGTTTAAGGAACTGGCTAAATAGAGGAGTTCATTATTATCACATTGTTTTGGTGATGATGATTGAGTTTCCTTCTAGTGCTGTCCAGCAGTTTCACATCCATTGTGGCCTGTAGGAGCTGTTAAGCAATCTTCAGAGATATTACTCTTATTAGAATTGACCTTGTAGATCATGACTAGCATAGTGAAGATGGAAATAGGTCCAGTATATGAACTCTTTAGTTGTTAGTGGGTGGATTTTAATAGCTGACAATTGAGCATATGTAGAGAATTCTGTGGTAAGTGTGGGCTATTTATTTATTTATCGTGTCAGTATCAGCCAGACAATTGTATTACATTTTTAACAAATTTTTAACAAACAGACAAAACAGAGTTTGCAAGCTTGGTAGTTGATTAAATGTCCTTTGACCAGTAGCTGGCCACTTGGAGTGCCTCTGGTGTTGCCGCAAGGAGGTCCTCCATTGTGCATATGGCAGGGCTCAGGTTGCATTGCAGCAGGTGGTCTGTAGTTTGCTCTTCTCCACACTCGCATGTGTGGATTCCACTTTGTAGCCCCATATCTTGAAGTTGGCTCTGCATCTCGTGGTGCCAGAGCGCAGTCTGTTCAGCGCCTTCCAAGTCGCCCAGTCTTCTGTGTGCTAAGGGGGGGGGGGAGTCTCTCATTTGGTATCAGCCATTGATTGAGGTTCTGGGTTTGAGCCTGCCACTTTTGGACTCTCGCTTGCTAAGGTGGTCCAGCGAGTGTCTCTGTAGATCTTAGAAAACTATGTCTTGATTTAAGTTGTTGACGTGCTGGCTGATACCCAAACAAGGGATGAGCTGGAGATGTCTCTGCCTTGGTCCTTTCACTATTGGCTGCTACTTCCTGGCAGATGTCAGGTGGTGCAATACCGACTAAACAGTGTAATTTCTCCAGTGGTGTAGGTCAGACACCCCATGATAATGCGCCATGTCTCATTAAGAGCCACATCCACTGTTTTAGCGTGGTGAGATGTGTTCCATACTGGGCATGCATACTCAGCACCAGAGTAGCATAGCACAAGGGCAGATGTCTTCACTGTGTCTGGTTGTGATCCCCAGGTTGTACCAGTCAGCTTTTGTGTGATATTGTTTCTAGCACCCACTTTTTGTTTGATGTTCAGGGAGTGCTTCTTGTAGGTAAGAGCACGGCCCACAGTGACTCCCAGGTACTTGGGTGAGCTGCAATGCTCCAGTGGGATTCCTTCCCAGGTGATCCTCAGAGCTCGGGAAGCTTGTCTATTCTTGAGATGAAAAGCACATGTCAGTGTTTTAGATGGGTTGGGGATCAGGTGGTTTTCCCTGTAATAGGCAGTAGGGCACCTAGAGATTCGGAGAGCTTCTGTTCAACCATCTCAAAGCTCCCTGCTTGAGCAGTAATGGCACGCTCATCAGCACAGATGAAGTTCTCTGTCCCTTCTGGCAGTGGCTGGTCATTTGTGTAAATGTTGAACATTGATGGAGCAAGCATGCTCCCCTGAGGCAGGCCGTTCTTCTTTTTCCACCATCTGCTTCTCTGGCCCTGGAACTCAACAAAAAAGCTCCTGTTTTGTAGCAGGTTTCCTATGAGGCGGGTGAGGTGGTAGTCCTTTGTGATATTATACATTTTTCTCAGAAGGAAGCGGTGGTTCACAGTATCATAAGCTGCTGACAGGTCTATGAAGACAGCTCTTGTGATCTGCTGCCTTTCAAAGCCATCTTCTATGTGCTGAGTCAGGTTCAGCACTTGCGATGTGCAGCTTTTGCCTTTCCTGAAGCCAGCTTGCTGTGGGATCAGACATGGGTCTATTTTTTCTGTAATTCTATGCAAAATAAGTCTCTCCAGAACTTTGTAGAAGTGGCACAAGAGGGAGATTGGTCTATAGTTTTTTGGGTCATTACGGTTTTTGCCTGGCTTCAAGATGCGATGACTCTTGCTTTCCTCCAGATTTTGGGGATCTGACAGGATGCAGTGCAGTTGTTCATCAGCTCCAGCAGCCAGCGCCTTGCTTTTTGGGCCAAAGTTCCTGATTTGTTCCATCCGTAGATCATCTAGGCCAGCTGCTTTGCCATTTTTAAATTTATTGAGAGCCATGTCCATATTGAGAGTGTGGGCTATTACTTGTTTACATTTCCCTGGTTCTTTCAGGCTGTGTAGCTACTTTTAAAGAATTCACCTCTGAATCTAGAAACAGATGTACATATTTTAGTGCCTCAAATATTAGTCTTGTTACTGTGTATATATGACCTGCTGATCCCAAAAATGGCACCAGTTCTCAACTATCCGCTCAAGATACAGAACATAGGCCATCTAGCAGTCACCATTTGCTTGTTCATAAAAAAACCCACGATAACTATATCTAAGAAACTTGAGCTGATGAGGTCTATCCGATACAGTTTTCAGAATCAGACCCCAAATCACCCCAGGCACAGGCCAAAAACCAAGACACCAATAATGTTTTTTTGGGGCTGTGTAATAATCAGTAGGTGACTAATATTCCTTTCCAGGACTTAAGTATTATATCTCAGCTCCAAAAGTCTTGCAGAATGCTTACTATCATGATTATCTTAACACTGGAAGTACACAAGGAGCACAGGCCTATTAATTTTCTTAGAGAGTTAATGCTTTAATTCCACTGACCAAAATATATTTCTGGGTAATTTGATCTTCATTGAAATTGGGGTACTGCATTACAGTGGTTTGCATCTTATCTAGATGGATAATTCTAGAAACTAGTGTTTTGTGAATCCTACTGTTTATGGCATTTTCACTTGGGGTGTCTCGAGTTGTAGCTTGTTCTCTATCTCTTTGATATTTACATGAAAGTACTAATTGAAATGCCATGAGTAGGAGTATCAAGTTCCACTGTACTTCACTTTCTCACTGGAGTCAAGAGAGTCTATAGAAGCACTAGAGACATTAAATTAGCAAGTTCAGTTAAGGACTGGATAAGAGCCAATAAACTGATTTCTCAGTTTATTTATTCCTGCTTGTAGAGAGCTAATCTGCCCAATTGATATTGTTATTTTATTCATTTATATGCCACCTTTTCCCCAGTAATGGGACTCAAGGCATCTAAAAATGACATCCAAATCTGTCACTCCTTTCCACCCATTACTAAGGAGACTGTTCAGACCTTGAACCCGTGCTTGACAGCTGTGGCAGACTGGATGAAGGCTAACAAATTGAAATTGAATCCAGACAAGTCAGAGGTCCTCCTGGTCAGCTGAAAGGCCAAACAGTGAATAGGGTTACATCCTGTGTTGGATGGGGTTTACACTCCCCCTGAAGATGCAGGTTCACAGCTTGGGAGTGATCCTGGATTCATCGCTGAGCCTAGAACCCCAGGTTTCGGTGGTGGCCAGGGCACTTTTGCACAGTTAAAGCTTGTGTGCCAGCTGCAGCTATACCTTGGAAAGTCTGATCTGGACACGGTGGTCCCCGTTCTTGTTACATCCCGAATAGATTACTGCAATGCACGCTATGTGGGGTTGCCTTTGGAGACTGTTCGGAAACTTCAACTAGTCCAACAGGCGGCAGCCAGATTACTCACCAGAGCGACATACAGGGAGCATACCACTCCCTTGTTGTGTCAGCTCCACTGGCTGCTGGTCCACTTCCAAGCACAATTCAAAGTGCTGGTCTTGGCCTATAAAGCCCTATACGGTTCCGGCCCAGCTTACTTGTCTGAACGTATCTCCCTCTATGTTCCACCTCGTAATTTAAGATTGTCCAGGGAGGCCCTGCTCTCAGTCCCGCCAGGAACTTCTTGGTGGTGCCCCCCCCCCCCCCGCCTGTGGAACTCGCTCCCCAGTGAGATTAGGTTGGCTTCATCCTTTCTTTCTTTTAGGAAGAAACTTAAATCATGGTTTTTGGACCAGGCCTTTGAACAGCAGGCATGACAGCACTTTGGATGTTGATTTGGACTGGAAATGGCTATATGGTTTGATAATGTTTTAAATTGTTTTAACTTAATGTTTTATCTATTGTTTTATATTGCTGCTATATTTGTTATATTTGTCTGTACCTTGCGGCATTGGATTGTTGCTGGTGTTAGCCGCTCTGAGTCCCCTCTCAGAGGTTAAGAAGGACAGGGTAGAAATGTTGGAAATAAATAAATAAATAAATAATAAAAACATAGAGCTTTAGCACTTTCCCTGAAAACAGTCTTTGGAGATTCTGCCTTTCAGATGTGACCGTGGAAGAAAACAAGGTATCCAGGATGGGCTCTTGCTTCTAGGATACTCTGCTAAAGCAAATTACATTATTGAAATCAGGCCTGAATATGACTATTCACGAAAGGAGCTTAATCTTGGATCTGTTTACACCTGCAGCAGACCTGATTCTTAAGATAAAATAGGAACCTAGGTTCAGGTAGGTGGTAAGACCTGCTAGGAGGTTTAACTGCAGGTTCTGAGGTTCAAGTTGCTGTTATGGAGAGTCCCCCCCCCCCCCAAAGACTAAGATATTTCATTGAGGACAGACAAAGTGTGTGCGCAGGCAATCCATGAGCCACACTTGTCTCACCCATGCCCTAGAACAGTGCTACCGAAAGTGTTGGTCTCTTGACCCTGAGCTATCTGCTACTGGTTTCTGGGTAACTTCCAGGAAAGCAAGAAACAGTTGCAGCAACAGGACATAAATACAGTACTAATCCCTGGCACACTTGGGGAGAAAAAATGGTCTATATCCCGCATCAGGTAGCTTGAGAACTACTTCCCTTATTCCCTTATTTAAGTGTCATTAAATAAGGAAACAGTAGTTCTCTGTCTATATACCACAGTTGCTTCTCCTAAGCAAACCATGTGAAGATTTATTGCTGGATTGCAGATCAGTATTAAACAATGCAGTGATAGTGATACAAAATATACAGTATTATGATTTTTGTTTTCAGTAATGGCTTTATCCTATATCATCTAATGCCACAGACTTCCCTTGAAAACTATAAATATGAGTCTTGCATTTCTTAAAGTCAGGTCTCTTGCAATTCAGAAAACACTCTATTAAATTTTTTCATTAAATTATAAAGAGGTTTGCTCATAAACCCTGCTGGGAGAATTTGTAGATTCACTTCATAAAACCAATTACTGTTATAAATTTACACCTGTGAAGACAAAATTCTGTAATTGCAAGAAGTCTAGAGCACTCTAATACTAGAAAAGGACTGAGATTGACTGAAGCATGACATAAACAGTACTTTTCCTATACAGAATCATTTGAATGCTCGGCACTTTAGCCTCTTAAGTATCTTGACTCCTGATATATTAGTAACTTCTCTTGGGACAAGTAGCCTTATCTTTCAAAGCTGTCAAGGTCTTCCGTTTTAAATCGCTGATATAGCCAGCCTTGTCTGGATATACATTTCTAATGGAACCATTCATAAGACTGTTAACACTAACAATGATGTTTAATGAATAGCATTAGAAAATGCATACTCGGGCAATGTCAGATATACAAGCTAGGTATTAGTAAATGGTGGTCTTGAGTGTGTCACACGCTTTCAGCCTTGAGTTATGCTCTTGGCCTCAGAGAAAGGGACAGAAAGGGACCTTTGAGATAAAATCTTAGTGTTGCCTTGAGTAAGTCACACTCTTTTGATCTTGAGTCAGACTTTCTCAGCCTCAGATGAAGGGACAGGCAGTCCTACAAATGTTTTTTGTCATCATCTGCACTTTTAAAATATGTTTTAATACTGGCCACACTGATATTGGTGGCTAGGCCTGAAACTCTTTTTCTGAGGTAGTGTTTTGTAGCTATATATTGCCCTGGTTCCTTGATAACATCATAAAGCTAACAATGAGCATTTCTAAGAAATAGCAGTAGGAAATGCATACCTGGGGAATATTGGGTACATACGTTAGTTATTAAGAAATTAGGTTGCTGTAAGTTTTTCGGGCTGTATGGCCATGTTCCAGAAGCATTCTCTCCTGACGTTTCGCCTTCATCTCTGGCAGGCATCCTCAAAGGTTGTGAGGTTTGTTGGAAACAGACCTCACAACCTCTGAGGATGCCTGCTATAGATGCAGGTGAAATGTCAGTAGAGAATGCTTCTGGAACATGGCCGTACAGCCCGAAAAATCTTATAGCAATCCAGTGATTCTGGTCATGAAAGCCTTCAACAACATATTAAAAAAATTGCCTTTTTTTCCCCTCACGCTTGCATTTTCTTTGTGATTCTTTTCATTTTTTCTTCACTTTCTCTCATATACCTTGTTACTCTCTCTCTTTTTCTTTCCTTCTTCCCTCATATACCTCCTCCTCCTCCTTTCTTTCATCCAACTTTCTCATCTATTCTTTGTCTTTCTCCACCCCACCCCATTAATGTAGTGTGATCATATAGATGAGGCTGATTAGAAGGATCTTCAAAGAACCCTGTGGCAGACCCTACCCATAAGCCATGTTACCTGTGTTCTCTAGCACTCTGGGATTGGATCATTCTGAAATGACTCATATTTCGCTAGGCATGTGTATGAAGGGCACCACTGTGATCACAATACAAAGAATAGTGATGGGTAGCTTGGCAGCTTTTTCCCATCTCCAAAGTCTCTGGAAAAATGAGGCATTCCTTGTTCTTGTGCCGATCTCAGTGAAAGGAAACTTCAGCCAAGAGGCATCTCATTTTCTAACAGGTGTGAGTGGTTATCAGATTCTTCAAACTATTATAATCCTGAGCAACTTGACCTCAAGGAATCTTAGAGTTTCAAATTGCTGGAATAAGTACCTGGCTTGAAGTTAACTGTTAGTTTCTAGGCTTCTCACCTCTACTATCCATACCTACATTTGGTGTTAATTGGTCTCCAAACATGTGTATCCTCATCATACCCTCAGTGACCTAACAAACCTATTACAGTCATCTTGTTTACTGTTCTGCCTCTCATCTACTATGAAGCATAGTAATAAGAGTGTTCAATCAAGTTGGGACTCAGTCGAAGAACCAACTCACCCAAGACAAGTAGTAAGAGCTTTCAAATAAGAATCCAAGCTGCAAATAGTTGGGTGTTTCTTTCTTGCCCGAGGCTGTACAGTGCTAAAGAAACTGTGTTCATAGCTTAAAATTTCATTGCCTAATTTTATTTAACAGCTGGTCAAGGACAGTTAAAGCTTCCCTAGCCAGGAAACACAGTAGGAATCAGATTCGCCATGCCCCCTCCCAGCAGAACAGCAATAGGAACAGTCCGTGCATACTTTCATAAAGCACCTGTACTATGACATAAAACGTTGAAGAAACCACGCCATTGTATGCAGCATTCTTGTGTTTTCCTCTGGTAGAGGAAGCATGGAGGATAGAATTGGAGTGGAATGTGGAGTTGAGAAGGTTTGAAGCTTTGATTGATAGAGCAGAAGGGAGAAAGATCAGTGCTCTCAATCTTATTTGCCTTCCTGCGTTGAGGGACTTCTTTTACATTGAGCCACGAGGCAGCAGAGATATAGTCCATCATATAATTTCCCAGCAGCCTTATAACCTAAAAAGTATTCCATCTAATTTTGGAATCAGCTTATGGTATTTCATGCTATGTAAAATTTCCAGTGAAAGATAGATGTTCTCATTCCCTTCTAAATTCAGGGTCCCTTACCTGGAAATACAAACTTGTTTGGAAGCAAAAGCAGCAATGGAAATGTATTATCTCCAAAACCTGTTTGAACTAGATGCAGTTAATATAATTTGCACTTAACTTTTATGACACTGTTGGACACCAAACTGTATCTGAAAAGCAAGTTGGTATAGCAGGGATTCAATATCTGGTATGTTAAACAACAATCAGACTTAATCGCACCTTGGACTAAAAACTAAAACTTCAATGTAATATAAGTTTCTATGGTCTTAGCATTCATCCAGTGGTTCTCAATCTGTGGGCTCCCAGGTGTTTTGGTGTACAACTCCCAGAAATCCCAGCCAGTTTACCAGGATTTCTGGGAGTTGACAGCCAAAACATCTGGTGACCCACAGGTTGAGAACCACTGATTCTACACTGAAGAATTAATACAGTTTGACATCACTTCAACTGCCACAGCTTAATGCTGAAGAATCATGGGCACTGTAGTTTGGTGAGGCACTAACACACTTTGGAAGAGAAGACTAAACACCTTATGAAACCAAAACTCCAATTATTCTATAGCAGTGGTTCTCAACCTGTGGGTCCCCAGATGTTTTGGCCTTCAACTCCCAGAAATCCTAACAGCAGGTAAACTGGCTGAGATTTCTGGGAGTTGTAGGCCAAAACTCCTGGGAACCCACAGGTTGAGAACGATTGTTCTATAGCATTGAACCACTGCAGTTGAAGTGGTGGCAAACTGCCCTAATTCCACAGTGTATATTTCATCTTTGTCAGCTTTATAAGGTATAATTTGTTAGATACACATGTAGAAAATATTTCAAATTGCTAGAATTGTGAATAACAGCATTATATGTATAGATGCCAGCCTTAAGTTGGTTGTGAAATTTGAAATTTTCAAAGTTCCAGTATCATATTTCTGAGTTCAGCCGTCATTTTTGTATTGGTCTATTAGAACAGTTATGTGTCATAATACAGGGGGTGTAGCTTGAAAGGAACTGAAGCTAAGTGAGTTGTTTTTTTAAAAAATCAGGGTTCAGTGTGTCCTGATCTTATATGTAGTAGTTAGCTACAATCATGCCTGCATTTTCTCATTCTTTTGGTCAAGCAATCTAACTTGAAAACTTCCAGAAAAAGCTTTTTGGTTTTTTTTAATCAAATTGTTTTCAAAACATATTGTGTACATACTGGTATAACCTTTAAAAATAAACTTTCTTATCAAATTTCAGACAGTGTCAGCCATCTGGGCAGGAGATTCTATATGATTCACATTAGATATGGGAGCATGGGAGAAGAATGAAAGGCTCTTTCCTTTATATGGACCTTTATTATGTGCAGTGTTTAGGGATCAAAGAGGTGTCTTCTCTTTTTCTATTCCTAATTCTAGTGCTACATAGGGCCCCTGTCCACAGATTTTTGCACACAATAGGAGTGTACACGCCCATGAGGATACTTGAGGATTTATTCTGGATTGAATAAAACTCAAAGAGCCTGAGATAGTCATCTCTGGTTCCTCTGTGCTTTCTACCAGGCATTAAGCAGACTTTGCTGACAAAAGGGATATGTATTCAAACGGTTTAAGAAGCTAGTAAGAAGATACAGCTGAACACAATATGCAGAAATATGTCCGAAAATAATTGAATAGTTGGTGTTCTTAAAAGTTAATCAAGCTCTTCCTCGGGATTAATGTGAATAATGTTTAGGTACCTCGTTTCATAGGTCACTAGGTTTTAGTGATATGTTGATCTTATTCCGCTGCATAATGACTGGGCATGTCTAGGAAACTCGGAAGTTACAGATTAACTGGTCTTTAAACTGTTGTGCAGTCACATAAACAAGACTGCTTTCTCCTTGGATTGGCCTCTGAAACAGCTTGCACCATTTCAGTATTACTCTTTTCAATGTCAAGAGTAAGGGTTCATAAGAGGAGTCATTCCATTGGTTGATTAAGTTTTTTTTTAAAAAAACATAATGAATTTTATTGTTCTCCAGTGAACATACAGTAAACACTGTCTTTAAATGAAATACTGGGGCTAATTGGACCAGGTTATAGTTATATCTCGGAAATGAGGCAATAGACATGAAAACAAATGTAGCTGTGTTCAGATTGCAAAAAGAAGAAGAAGAAGAAGAAGAAAAAGAAAAGCAATGTCATTTGAGGGTAAATTACAGCTTTTCATTTCTCCCCTGTAAACTTGTATACATGCATGTGTATGTATGTGGGAATGAATCTGATTGAAAATAATGAAGCACATTTCTGAGCAAACTTTGATTGTACTGTTTGTGATCTTGGTCAGTAGGTAAGTAAATTAAGGTTATTAAATGATAAAATAATCTCATTACAATCTCATTACTTCCAAGCGATTTCAGTTTTAATGACTTATGATCAAGCCTTTTAATACTAATTTAGCTTTTTATAGTATGTACCCAACTTTGTCAGAGTTCAAAATTAACTTGATACATATAACATTATTTTCATAGCAAATTACTATTGAAAGGCAATAGCAGTGAATGCCGTTCCTTCTGTGGTAGAACAGAATAATGCTCCTTTCAAGTGTTAAATCAGTAACTTTGTTTTAAGAAGCCAGAACACTCTTATAAGCATTTGCTTTGAGGGAATATTTACAATGAAACCTGTTTTTGGGGGGGGGGGGGGGGAGGTGGTAGTTTAGTCTGATTCACTGAGTGCTGACAAGAGTCCTGTGCTGCTGTGATCTTTGATTTGACAAAAATTAAAAGGAAACTGAAGCCCAGCCACCACTTATATTTAAAATAAATTCTAGTCATCCATGGCTTTCAAATATGGTACTCTCCCCCCCCCCAATCCAAAAAACAAATAATGATTTTGCCATTGTGTATGAATACCAATTTACTATTACTAAATACACAAAGCAAGCAAAACAGAAGTTGATTCACATGTCACCTGCTGTTGGGAAAATACCTTTCCTGTCCTTGGAGTTGTCCAGAAGGGGTCAAAATCTTGGAAAACTTACCCCATATATCCCCAGTTTCTCAATCTGTGAGTCAGGACCCCTGGGGGGGGGGGGGTCATGAGGGGATGTTAAAGGGATCACCAAAGACCATCAGAAAACACAGTATTTTCTGTTGGTCATGGGGGTTCTGTGTGGGAAGTTTTGCCCAATTCTATCATTGGTGGGGTTCAGAATGCTCTTTGGCTGTAGGTGCACTATAAATCCCAGCAACTACAAATCCCAAATGTCAAAGTCTGCTTTCCCAAAACTCCACCAGTGTTCACATTTGGGGATATTGAGTATCTGTGCCAAGTTTGGTCCAGATCCATCATTGTTTGAGTTTACAGTGCTCTCTGGTTGTAGGTGAATTACAACTCCAAAGCCCAAGGTCAATGCCCACCAAACCCTTCCAGTATTTTCTGTTGGTCATGGGAGTTCTCTGTGTCAAGCTTGGTTCAATTCCGTTGTTGGTGGAGTTCAGAATGCTCTTTGATTGTAGGTGAATTATACATCCCAGCAACTACAACCCCCAAATGACAATATCAATCCACCCAACCCATCAGTATTCAAATGTGGGTGTATCAGGTATTTGTGTCAAATTTGGGCCAGTGAATGAAAATACATCCTGCATATCAGATATTTACATTACAATTCATAACAGTAGTAAAATTACAGTTATGAATTAGCAACAAAAATAATGTTATGATTGTTCTCCAGTAGTGGGGGTCACTACCACATGAGGAACTGTATTAAGGGGTGCAGCATTAGGAAGGTTGAGAACTTTCCTAGGAGTCATTTAGGGGCAAACAATTTACTGGATGCGGGATACAACCCTCTAACAGCCCTTGAGGTGGGCAATGCAACCTCCTGACAATTACTCATTTGTGTGTAGTATTAAATACTGGAAGAAGCTGAAATCACAAGATTTTTTACTTCAGATCAGTCTTGTGATCACTTTTATTCCTTAAGACCTTTGTGCAAAAAGTACCAGGGCCATACTAATTAGAATCTATTCGCATTTGTGCTTCCTAGCTTTCCTTCATACACATGTTTTGCTTCCATGTCATAGTTCTTAAAATACTCACCATTTGAGTCCCCTCAATCTGTTTTATATGGGCTTAGGTGTGCTTCCTGATGAATATACAAATTTTATGCTTTTTATTTTTGTGAAAACATTTGGTTGGCTGACCTCTTTCTACCAATGTGGCTGGTTAATGAGAGAGAAGATGTTTTTAGGGTATTCTATTTCAGTGATTGATACAGTATGATCAAAACACTGCTACACCAAATAAGCACTTACTTGTCTCCCTGTACAGAAAAAAAAGAAAGAAAATGATTCAAATGTCCACATGTTTATTTTTGAATTGGTCAGTTGGAAACAAAAAGCCTTACAGCTTTTGGAGAAGAACCGCCTCCCCAAAAAATCTGTTTAAACTCTTACCTAAGTTAACAGCAGGAAATAATCATAAAGTGAAATGGGAGGGGGGAATAGGCTTGGTTTGGGAAATACATATGTGTTTATACGGAAATGATGTGAGTTGGTTAAGGTGCTTAAACAACAATTTTTCAATCTGAAGCCAGGTAGGCATTTAGCCTTCTTTGAGACCAATTACATTTGTTCATGTGTTTATGGTTGAGGGTGATATTTGAAGACCACACAACTAGTTTTTTTTTTTTTTTTAGCTTTTGTCTAAGAAAGATGCCAACTATTTAAAAGTGCAGTGTTTCCATAAGCAGAGTTTCTTTTGTGCTCTCAGACGATGGAGCCTCAAATTCCAGAAGCATTACATGGGTAGTTTTAATGAATTAGTGTCTGGTTTTCCTACAGCTGATGTGACAAGCAGCTTTATAAGCTGCTTCCCATGGATCCCTGCTTTCCAACTCTTTTGTGTCTTCTGCTTGGAGAAAAAGGATGAAGAGCTTGGTTTCTACAGTAACTGCTGCCTGCAGGCAGATTTTTTTCAGTGTTCCTTTTAATCTGCAGGGATGCTGTGTGTTTGGTTTATTTTGGACTCCTTTCTGTGTTCGACTTGGAGGTTTACATTTTATATCATTTAATGCAAAAGAGAATAGTGGGATTTGTACTTGAGCGTGAAGTATGTTTCCGAGAAGGAGCTGGAACTGGTATTACTTTTGATCTGAAAGTCTTTGTATTGCTTGGTAGATAAATTGATGCAAACTACAATTTGGGGTTAGCACACGTTTTTTAATCTACAAAACTACTCTGCTGACCTGGATCTGACCACAGGTCTGTCTAGTCTAGTCCTCTGTTCTAACAGTGGCTGTTTAGATGCCCCTGGGAAGCTTATAAACAGTGCAAAACCTTGTTGCTTGATGTCATTGTCTGGAATCGCAAAATATTCCATCTAGCTATAATTGATAATGACTGTTGATATACTTATATACTATGGATTAATCTGATATATATTTCAAGATAATGGTAATAGTCGCATCTTGTGGCGTTGAATTCCACAAGTGTGTTGTACATTAAGTGAAAAATCTCAATATCTACTCTAGAAAGCATTCAGCATTATTGAATTCAGAGTTCTAGTATTGCAAGCAGTCCCCAACTTATGAACAAGATAGATTCTGGAGGTTTGTTCTTAAGTTGAATTTATATGTAAATTGGAACAGTTACATTTCTTAAGTGTAATTCCAGACAAGTATATGTACAGTATATATTTAGCTTTGTTCAGCATAGGGAAAGATTAACACCACTGTGGTGTTTGTTTTGCTGTCTGTGCCCCAATCAGAAGATTTTCTGTCCTTGTGAGAATTGGATATTGAAAAATTTGACTTGTGGAAACAATAATTGGTGAGAAAACTTCAGTGGAGACACCTTTTTCCCATGATAACTCTTCCAGGAGTGAATTTCCCTTCCTAGGGTAGATTTTTCTCATTTCCTGTTGTCTCACCCCTGTTCTCAACTATTAGTTGTTTGTTAGTCAGATGTTTGTAACTCGGGTACTGTACTTTCTGTATAAAGTGTGTGTGTGTGTGTGTGTGTGTGTGTGTGTGTGTGTGGGTGGGTGAATGGATGGATCGGTTGTAAGCTGTCAATGACCCCTACCTTCATAAGAAGATCTGAATATTTTAACTTGACCACACAGATATAGGAGTGATACTATAGCCCCCCCCCCCCCCGATAAACATGCAGATATGCATGAACTATAACTTATATTTGGTATAGATTCTTCAAGAAGTCTATTTCAAAATATATCTGAAATTTTAAAAAGACTGTTCTTTGTTTTTCTTAGACAAACGTCTAAGAACGTGTTGGTTGCATTAAAGCTGGAGTTCTTGAGATTGCAACATAGTTCTTTGTGAAGAGATTATTTAGATTTGTACAGAGTTAATGTTTCTCAGTGGGTTTCACACTGCCCTTTCAGATTCCATGCTGGTGTTGCGATGGTTGCCAAATTTTGGTTTTCTGTGTTCAGGATGATGTGTTACAATTGTTATTTTTTAGTTCAAATAGCAATTTGCTTATTCTGTATTTTGATGACAAATTACCTATAATCCTAAATTTTAATTTTACCTCTGTTTAGGCTAGAGTGCCATTGACCAAATTGTACAAACATTTATATCTTCTTTGTTAAGACATATATTTTGCTTTTATTTTGCAGGTGTACATTCAGGTTTCCCAGTACAAACATCAAGATTACATTTACAGCTTTATCCAATGAGAAAAGAGAAAAACAGGAGTCCCCACAGTCCCCAGTGAAACCTGTACAACCCCAGATATCTCCCCTAACAATAAACATTCCAGACAACATGGCTCATCTGATCAGCCCCCTACCTTCTCCTACAGGAACCATCAGGTATTTAGGTTTTATGCATACATAATTTATTAATATAGAACTTCAGAATTTAATTTTACCTCTGCTTAGGCTAGAGTAACATACTGAATCATTTGTTGTTTCAAATGTGATTTCTGGCATCAAAGCAGTCTTCCATGCAGCTTCTAAAATTATCCTTTCCAATGTGAACAAAACATAAATACGTCCCAAGAGGAGTAATTGTGATTATATACATCTTCCTCAGGGGACACGCTACCATACATGTTATTGTTGATGCACATGCAAACAAGATGAGGGAAGATCTAGAGATCAAATTCTTTTCTTTATTAACTTATAACTTTATTACAGGTTTAACGTCTTCTGTGGGTTTGGGGGTGCAGTGCCATAGTATCTTGCATTTTTTTTCATTTAACACAATTGAAAACAACCTGGATGGAAAATTGTTCCCAGTAGAAAGACATTTATCCTGCAAAGTAAATTGATTTACATAACTTTGCTGATTTTTCTTCAAACAGACTCATTTAATATTAGTAATAATTGATTAAACAATTGAAAATTCTGTTCAGATTTGAAATAAAATGTGCTTTCAGATCTCAGTTCAGTGTGTATACTAATAAATGCTAAAATGTCATAGGAGAGGTGAGGGTGGGGGGGGGGGGGGGGAGCAGTAAAATAAATGGCTAAACTTGCCAAATAACCTATAGTAGGGTTGTTTCTCAGGCTTCTTGAGGAATAGTACTTGTTGACAGATTTGATTGTTTCAGTAAATACACCATGAGTGACAGGTTTGTTTAGTTTTTCACACTGCAAATGAGAACAGTCAGGTTACATGTAGCAATGCATTGGCTTGTTGGCAAGAAATTGTAATTCTTGTTCTTTCCTGCTTTTTTATTCAGCCACCTTAAATGAGCTCTTTATTTGTTGCTCCAGTTACACATTTTGAGTAGAGCAGTTATGTGTATTGGAAACAGCACTTGTTAGCGACATGCTGTTTTAAGCTACCCTGAAGATAGCGTTGTGTAAAGTTGAACTTTAAAGAACTGTTCCTTAGAATTTATACATGTGCGGCTACTTCAAATTCATAAAATAGTTACTACTTTCATACTTGAGGTCTCAGTGATTGTTTTTCCACTAAAGCTACCAAAAGCATATGACGGTGAGTTGGTCTGTTGGTTGTTTCAATAAAGTATTCCAGTAGAAATTATATCAGATTCTTTAATTGCATAGTTACTGAATGTATCAGATTGTTTGATATATACCATTTTGTGGAGAATTACTCAATAGTGGCATAGCTGACTCATCTTTCTGTTCCCCAGTGCTGCAAATTCCTGCCCATCTAGTCCTCGTGGCGCAGGTTCTTCAGGGTACAAAATGGGTCGTGTAATATCATCTGACCTACATCTAATGGCTGATAACTCACAGTCAGAAAATGACAAAGAAGCATCAGGGGGAGATAGCCCAAAGGTAATTTTTGATGAGAATTTATATGGTAAAACAGATACTCGGGTCTACTCTTTACACTAATGGAAATGACTTGGTTAGAAAACGCAAAAGTAGCAATAATCCCTAAATATGATTTAGGGATTCAGACTGAAAAACAGCCTGCACTCAAAAGCATCCATATAGATTTGCTTGTCATATAATTTCTATTTTATTTGTGGATGGTGCAGACTGTGGGATGCAAAGAAAAATATCTTCTCATGGAGAACCTAACACATTTTGAATAACATATTAATTAAAAGTGTGAACAGCGTGACAAAACAGAAATCCTTTCTACCACTTAGCAGCCTTGTGTGTGACATGCTGAAAATGAGCAATAGAACACTGCTCTAATTACTAAGTAAAAGTAGTCCTAACATTACAAGAATAAATTGTAATGTTAGGTTATGTTGCCAGGTGCTCTGGGTATTTTAAACAGAAATGTGGAGTTTGTTTCTAAAAGTTACAAAATGAAAAAAAAAATGAAAAATGGGTTATAGGTGGTAGCTAGAAGTCGTATATTGTGAACAGATCAAAACTTTGTTCATTTGTTCAGTCGTTTCCGACTCTTCGTGACTTCAAAACTAAAATGTATCAAATCCCTTTGGTACAGGTCTTGGAAAATTGCATTTTATAGCAAAAGAATGCATATCTTCAGCATGTTTTTTTTATTCCTGTAAAATTTGTTTAGATTGATTTGGTACTGTTTGGAAACCAGCTCCTCAAGTATAGTACATATATAATTTACATTACAAAATCACACCATTGTGCCGGCAGGATTGCTGACCAAAAGGTCAGTCGTTCAAATTTGGGGAGTAGGGTGAGCTCCTGTCTGTCAGCTCCAGCTTCTCATGTGGGAACATGGGAGAAGCCTCTGACAAAACCTGAGGAACGGTGTGAGCATTTCAGGTGGGACTGTCATGGGTGGTGGTTATTGGAGTGACCACGATGGTGTGATTTTGTAATGTAAGATATCCAGGCATCCCCTGGGCAATGTCCTTGCAGACAGCCAATTCCCTCTCACCAGGAGCGACTTGCAGTTTCTCAAGTCAGTCCTGACACAAGAGGAAAAAAAACATTGGCACCGTGACCCAGTTGTAGATAATACATATAATTTACAATGTAAGACTACAAAGATTTTGCTTCACTTTTTTTCTTCAGCAAATACACATTCATAGTCTCTATTACTCTGATACACTTCTTACAAACCAGTTAACATAGAAAATGTAATTCCCCTCAGTCTCTTTTTCTTCACCCCAACTCAATCCCTCTTCCAAGCCTTCAGCCTCTTTCCTCCTCCTTTTCATCACATCTTTTCAACAGAACATCCTTCTCTGTCTTTCCTCATCAATCACTATCCATATGCAAATACATTTGTCCTGTGTACAAATAAGAAAAGTAAGAGATAAAAGTTTTTATGCATGTGTAAGATAGTCCCTCTCTCTTCACTGCCGCCTCTCCCTACATAGTTTTCCTTATAATCAAAATGGAACTATTTTCGCCTCTCTTCTCCCTCCCACCCTGCTTTTTTAACTGTAAAAGTTCATAACTTTTCTTCAAGTATTCATAGACCCCAAGGGTCAATACATTGTGTGCCTCTGGGAGATCCAGAGCTGCTGCACTGCAAGAACATGAGTTGTTTATATGTGCAGTGTCATAAAGATCCTTCATATCCATAAATAGTGTCGTAAAGATTGTTTCTATTTACTGCTGATGTGTTCATACTTTACTTTTTATATTGCAATCAATAGAACCTGATATTTCAGTGTTATCAAAGGGATAAGGGATAAACTGATTTTGTAATGGAACTATTTTATCTTTTTTTTGTAGGATGACTCAAAGCCACCTTATTCCTATGCACAACTAATAGTACAAGCAATTACCATGGCACCTGATAAGCAACTTACACTAAATGGAATCTATACGCACATAACTAAAAACTATCCTTACTACAGGACAGCAGACAAGGGCTGGCAGGTAAACCTATCTAGTGTGGTTTCAAATATAATAATAAAATAATGATTGAATGAGTGTCTAATGGTTTTCCCTGTTTCATTTTATAAAATAAGCCTTGGAGCTTTCAAAAATAAAACCACTAATTGTTTCAGTTTTCTAAAATGGTGCAATATGAGACTCTCTTTCTTTTATGTTTTGTCACCAAAACAGCCTAGACTTTATTTTCAGCTAATTCCCAGCTTCAAAGAATGCCATGGCTTTAGGGAGAGTGGGGTTTAAAAAGATGGTACCCAGAACTAGATGTCTAGGACACTCGCAGGTTAAAAGTAACACGGCTGCCTGAGATGCCATCGCTACGTAATCGAGAATTCTGTGCTGTCTTCTCCAGGTTCTACTAGCAGAAACACTCAAAACTGAATAATGTATACTCTGATTTGAATGTTTTGTTTAGAGGTACCTTCGACATTGCATGAGCTTGCAATGCACAAAATTTGAACATCCTTGCATCCTGTGTGCCTCCAAAATCTTCTCTGAAGAGCCCTCAGCTTGCCACAGCACACTTGTTGAGGGAATTGGGGTCTATGCTGGGAGGATAATTTTCTCTGCAGGTGGATGCCATTCTATTAGCAGATGGACCTAATTTGATGTTGCCTTGGACTTTGCAAGGGGCCTGTTAATAGCTGTTAGAGTGAAGTTAACTCTGGAAATTTTTCTTGTACAAGTTGGACTGACATGGGGTATGCAAAAGTGGTGACACAGATATGGGAAATATTATATGACTGACTAGAATGGGTGAAGAAAATACAAATTTAGTGGAGAATGCCTTAAGATTGACGTCTATATCTTCCTTATATTTTGGTCCACGGTGGTGCAGTCAGAGGCTGCCTGCATATTCCACGCTTTTCTAATTCAAGAAAGTTCATCTTCTCTGATTCTGAAGAATCTCAAAGACATTGCTGTATGTGTAACAGAGATTTAGCACACTGTAAGTTTGAGAGCCAATGTAGTGCACAACCATGATGGCTTTGAAAGCATAGACTGGTATAGGTTGTTGGTGAAGAAGGAAATGAGTTTGTGGACAGGTTTAAGGAAAAAGATATGATGATGTAAAACCACTAAGCAATGCCAATAGCTTCCCCATAAGAGTTTTAAATCTTGGGTTTTTTGAGAAATATTTGATAATCTTACTATTTGAAGTATTTATATGCCACTTGACACAACAAAATCTCTGAATGGTTTACGTGAAGTAAACTTCCATTAATACTTCCATTAATAGTTAATAGAGCAGAGGATCTGAGAATGGTAGTGTATTTGTGGGTGTATAAATAATCTCATTCGCTCTCCCCCAAAATCACAATGAAAGACTGAGTTTTCTAATGAATGTGTAATGGCTGAGGACTGTTTGTGTTAGGAGTAGAGATCTTTGCATTAGGCCACATTCCAGCTTGATACTGAAGAGATGGATGATTTCTGTGTATCTTTTATATCCCATAGAATTCAATACGTCACAATCTTTCTCTGAATCGCTATTTCATCAAAGTACCACGTTCCCAGGAAGAACCAGGCAAAGGCTCCTTCTGGAGGATAGATCCTGCCTCTGAAAGCAAATTGATAGAGCAGGCTTTTAGGAAAAGGCGGCCGAGGGGAGTACCTTGCTTTAGAACCCCACTGGGACCTCTCTCTTCTAGGTAAGGAATTGAAGTTGGGGACTTAAAAATATACACCTGCAGGGGTGTCACCTTAAGTATAAACCAGGATTTTCTTGGTATGGAGTAACGACAGTTCTTTTCAAGTGAAAATATTGCTAAGGCTAAACTAAGTTTGTAACAGCAACACTCTTTCCAAATATGGAAGGGACATTCCACCTGAGTGATTTGTTCTGAGAAGCCATTAAAATTTCTTCTTGAGGTTTGGTGAGTTTTACATCATGTTGGTGGGCAGTATCGAAATGTACTAAGCCAATACATAAATAAACAGATATCCTTATTTGAGATGTTACATTTCCCTCAGAATCTCATATTGGCTGGTAATGCTGCCTTCTTTCAATTTTAGTCCTTTTTGAAATGTCGCACAGTGTATTTCTCAGTTGCCTCCAAACATTCCCTGTGGTGGTTATTTGCATGTGTTTGGCTCACACGGTGCCACTGCTCCATTGTCACAAGTGTTCGATTGCATTAGTGGTGTAGCAGTTGCCTAAATTCTCTGTTCCCGCACAGTTGCTACTTAGAGAAATGTCCAGTAAGTGATCGCCCCAGGGGTACCTCAATTAAAAGTGTTGCTGGGAAATCCTTCTTCAATAGCAACAAATAAAAATCCCCCCCCAAACCCCCCCCCAAAAGATACTAGAAATAGAAACAACATAGAATAGGTCAAGTTTTTTTTATATACCTTAATAAAAAGAGCAATATTATAACATGTTCCAAAAGATTGAATGTTTAAACAGTAAATACAACAACCAGAGTAGGTAAAATGTGCTTAAATAAACAATAACATTTTAAATTTTCTAGAGACAACTTGAAATCCTCTTTCATAGATTTTCTCAATTTTCATCAGCTTCTACTTTCCTCATGATTTCCATTTTGGTTGCCAAGCATATAAATCTACTTTTTTTTAATATGATGGGGACAGCTGCCCGAGGCATGCTGATCTGCTTTCCCCATTTTTTCTCTTATTTTGCTGTTCAATGCTGTTCAATAAAGGCTGCTGTTTACCTTGCCTGTTGCAGGCTAGCATGCACTGTTGCAATAAGATTGCTTGGAGTAGAATCCCACTTGACACTTCATTGCATTTTTACTGAAGACACAAACTGCAACCTAGCCAAATGCCTACTTTTCTCCGGCCTGCCTTCTCCATCTCTCCAGTGCTGATGCTGCTTAAAACAAAAAGACCTTCCAACTAGACAGAGCATGAGGAGTAAAAGAGAGAATGGGTGAATGTAAAAACCACTTTGTAAAAAGGGCCTTCTATGTCAGAGGTTTTCTTTACTGAGTCAATGTGTGTGGTAGCAGAAATGAAACACAATTCAAAATGGCCTTTTGATTGAAAATTGTTATTTTTGGCTTGCAATGTAGCTTGAGCCATGCCTTCTTAATACTCCTTTTGAACTTCTCTTGTCATATCTATTTTTTTTCTTTTTTTAACCAGAAATAAATGCTTCATAGTGAAGAAACTGTAAAGCAGGGAGTAGCTTCCCCTGGGTTGCTTTTTCTGTGCTCCAAGCCACTGTATCCAGCTAGCTTTGTCCCTTGTACTGTAGGGAGTTCTTGCATCCCTTACAAACACATGTTTGAAAGCAATTAAAAAGCTCTGGGTAGGTGGCTTGATTTGCAGCAAAAATCAGTTGAGCTGAACAGCCCATCACCATTAGCTTGTTCAGAAGCCGTTTAAAAAAAACAAAAACTTTATTTTTAAACTCTGCCTCCATCTCCCCTAAAGGACTCAGGATGGCTCTACAGTTAAACATAACACGTTAAAATGTAAAACAACAATATAAAACAAAGCAAGATAAGAACAACAACATTATAACAGAATATAAAACACTGATCAAACCAACTATTTGCCCTATTAAAAGCACTTTGGAAGGCTTAGTTCCAAGTGTCCTGTGCAAAGTACTGTATATTTGAGCCCTACCACAAGAAGCAGGCAGTAATAGTTTTGTTCTGAAAGACAGTCTTCAGAGTTAAGTGTTGGGAAGATACAGCTTTAGATTAAGGGTGCGGACTTGATCCCCTTTGTTCTGGGAATAAGACTGCCTGTCAGCATAGGTTGAGTTGCATTTTGTAATAGTGAGTTGGAGCCAGACTTAACCATGCTTCAAGTAGACTATTGAAATCAGTGAGGAGTCATCAGTAATTTGTGTTCTTCATGGCAGGGGATTGAACTGGATGGCCCTTGTATCTCTTCCAACTGTGATTCTTTTGTGAGTTCAGAAATGTTTTATTTAAGCATGATTAGGTATGGAGGCAACTTAATATATTTGATGAAGGGAGTACTTGTTTCTTCCAGCTGGCACCAACAGATACCTCTGATTGTTTTGGGAATAGCCTTTTTCAAACAGTTATTTTCAGAAAAGGTTTCATTAATAGTTTAAGCTGTACTAAGAGTTAACTAGATTTCATCATGTCTAGGCACTTAAGACAAAATATTTAATGAAAAGTTAGCAATTCTTTCACTACAGATAATACTTCTCAGTTCACATCTGTTTATGCAAGGATTTCTCTTAAAGAAAGTGGCAGCTCTGATAATGCTGATAATGCTTAAATTAAAATAGTTAAAATTTGTAGCAAACTCTGTTGTTAGGAAAGCCAAGGAGAACAGATAAGACCAAAGCTATGACAGAAATACCTGATTTAGAGAAATTTGTATTTGATGATCCTACCAGGCATACAGTTCTGTTAATTTAAAAACTACCTCATGTTCTTAAGCTCTTCAGCAGAAGCCATCTAGTTCACTTCAGAGATGCATACACAATAAGGAATGTGTAGTTCCACTTAATCAGCAAACATAGATAATTTGTATTGTATATATGTTTTATGCTTTTAAACTGAATATTGTTGTTTTTTAAGTGTTGTAAACCGCAATGAGTCGCCGATTTAGGCTGAGATATTAGCGGTATACAAGCGCATTAATAAAATAAATAAATAAATAGAATTTCTTGTGAAAAATGTGTGCATTAAATGATTGTGTGTGAGAGAGGTGGATAATTAATCCTAACCATTCTTAATTTAAAAGTAGTTTGTGTTGTTATCTATTTGCAGAAGTGCCCCAGCTTCCCCTAATCATTCTGGGGTTTTATCTGCTCACTCAAGTGGTGTGCAGACCCCAGAGAGTCTGTCAAGGGAAGGGTCTCCTGTCCCAATGGAGCCTGAGCCTAACACTATTCAGCCAAAATTAGCAGTAATACAAGAAGCACGGTTTGCACAGAGTGCCCCAGGTGAGACTTTCATAGTTTTTTGTATTCAAATATTATAAAATTAACACTGGATGTAGACTGATGAGAACATGAGGTAGACTTTGCTTCTTTAAAAAAATGAATTAAAATGAAAATAAAATGTGTAAATGTACTATTTTTGGTGAATGATAGAAATGCCTACTTTTGAGATGCTGTGAGTAAATCATCAACATATAAGCAAGAGTTGAAACACACATCAGTGTCCATGGTGATGTTCTTCAAGTGACATGAAGGCTATTGCAATGAGATACCTTTGCACATATTGATTACTCCAATTGTTGATGGCTCTCAAGAAGTCACAAAGTGTCTCCTTTCTATGCCAACACTGGTCTGAGTTTAGGAAGGACAGTCCTGTTGATATGAATGGGCTATTTGTCTTACCATCGTGGATATCTGTATGGCTACACTTGTAAGATATGATAGCATACTATGTTCAAATTTTTCAACACAGAACACTTGTGTCTCTCCCAAGTAAGATTCTCAGATGATCTATTCAAAGAAACATGGAAAAATAAGTTCAGATATGAATTGGCTCCAAAAGTAGTGTCTTGTCTCCCAATAGTATAGTCATGCAGAAACACATGGCTGGAATGCAAGGTTTAATTTAAAATACCCTGTTTCACTCCTTGCTTACAGATTAGTTTCATTCTTTGTTCACAGATTAATCTGCTTTCTGAAGTTTGCTGTGTTTGCTTAGAAATTCATAGTCCACCAATATAAACTGATCAGAGATAGTGGCTCAAGGAGCCACAGAGAACCAGAGTTGCACCCATAAAGTAGAAACTGGATGTGTCCCCAAGTACAAGACCAAATCTGTATTTGCATTACTACAGATCGTGGTTGAGTGATTATTAATTTATTTGTTAGTTGGATGTTTGTCCTAGTTTTCCTTCAGCAAGCACAAGGTACTGTACATGGCTCTTTCCCCTTTATCCTCACAGTAACCCTGTCAGGTTGAATCTTCCTGGTCCAGCACTAACACCTGTGCTACATCATTGGGTCTTGGGAGGCTGTAAGAGAAACCCAAGGCCAGTCATTGAATCCATGGCAGAGATTTTTTAAAGGCAGTTTCTAAACAATCAGTTGTGTTAGAGTGTTTCAAGGTTCCAGAAAATGCTTGCATTTAAAAACAAACAAACAATTTTTTCTTTTTTTCAAAAAAGCACTGTGGTTTATCATGAAATGCATGTGTAGTCTGAAGAGACGAAAAAGTAAAGATACTTGATTTTGTTCAACAGTCAAGCATAAGTCTTATTTTCAGGGTCTACTCAAGGTAGTTGTTTTAAAGAAAATTAAATATCATAGATATTTATGCAAGGGCCATGTATGCAAGGGCCATCTAATCCAACTCCTTGCTAAAGAACTCTCCAGAAATGGCAATCCAAAGTCTGTTTAAAGTCACTTCCAGTAGGAGACAACAATTAGTGTCAAGAAGTTCTTCCTGGTGTTCAGGTGGTTTCTCTCTCTCTCTCTTGCAATTTGAATTCCTTTGTTTGTGTCCTAGTCTCTGGAGCAATACAAAGCAAACTTGCTCCAACTTCTATAGCATGGCTTCTTAAACATTTTTAACTTGCAACCCCCTTTTGCCTGAGAATTTTTGACATGACCCTAGGTACAGTATATGGTATATAAAATAGGTATACAAATAAAACATTTATTAATAATACTTTATAATGACATTTATTTTAAAACAATTATTTGATATAATATAAATTTATCATTTATTAAAGCTAAAAGCAAATTTGCATGCGACTGAGACAAATGTGCTTTTTTATTTATATACGAAGAATTAAATATTGTGCGAATAGATAATACTGCAAAATGTAGTGCATCTTCAGTGTTTTTCATACCATACTGGCATGTTTGGTTTCCAACTTCAAGTGGCAGAATATATTCTGTTGGCTCTTAATTTTTCTCCTGAATTGGGGGACCACAATGGGGGTCTGTGCTTCCAACTTAAAAGGTCCCAGGTGTCTGAAATGAACTCATACCCACCTTCTTCTTGTTTTGTGGTCTGTGCAATAGTTGCAAACAATCAATATCCTTTCCTCCCCCTCCTCACCCCAGAAATAGGTGGTATTAGTCCTTCCCTTTCTACCCAGGTTGCAGACAAATTCTTCTTGAATTTTTAATTGCAGTTGACTGACGCTTTTGATTTAAAGTGTGCATGGTTTTTGAACCCAACTTAGTTTTTTAGAATCAAAATTTGAAGGGAATAATTTCTGAAACAATAAATAGCCATCAAGCAAAATCAGCATTTGCAAAGTTTGTTTAACAAGGCAGGGTAATTTTCTGTTTATGAAGTCTAGCTGAGGCATTTGCTAATGCTAACAGATGTGTGTAAATGTCTGAAACAGCCACTAGGTGGCAAGGTACACCATTTTTTCACAACCCCAGATTCAGTTAGGGTACCCCAAATGAGGTTGCAACCTACAGTTTAAGAAGCTTTGTTCTGTAGGACTTCCCTTCAGATATATGTCTTTCCCTGGCCAGTGAGCAATTATCATAGAATCATGAAAATAGTATAATTGTTTGAGCTTAAGAATCCAGTAGTAATTTCTCTTCCAACTTAACTAGTATATGTACCGTATTCTCAGTACTACATCTGGCCACTCCATATGACTCTGCCACTGCCTTTTTTCTTCAAATACAGGATGGTAGTTGAATTGGCTGGCAAACTGGTGGAGAGCAACCAGCAGCTGGTTTGATTCGAAGAGTGTCAGCATAGAATATTTTGTTCATTGTGTTCCTTGCAGAGGCTCAAAGGATGTTGGACACTGCTGGTCTTAGTGTCTACTATAGCATAGATACCCCTCCTGTTCTGTCTTCTATGCTGTAGAGGTGAATAGGCTTATCGATGACAAAGTGTTGGGGCCTGTGGGTGAAGCCAGATGGGAATTGACAGTAGAGTTTCAGGCAGGGAAATTTCACACTTGCACTTGGAAAAGCTGAGGATTGAACCTAGGACTTCCTTCTTGCAGAATGTATGCTTTACCACCGAGCTCCTGGCCTTCCATGCTTAAATATGGGTTCTGTGATGGGAAAAGGTAATATATAAATTAAATTAAATGAAAATAATAATAATAATAATATGAAAATATGAAATGAAAAATAAATGACTTTTTATGAGTGAATACATAGATTCTTGTATTAACAGTTGCTCTCACTAGTTTTAGTGAATGCAACACTTCTGGAGACAGAACAAATATAGTTTCTGACTCTACATTATTGATTATTCTGTTAGCTGTAGAAGCTGCTGGAGGGAAGGGAGAAAAGTTCCCCTCCTTTCACTTAAGGAAGAAATTGTTCATGGTTGTATGTCAAAATACATAACCACCTTTTCTGTGCTTTTCTTTTGGTAGGATCACCCTTATCTAGCCAGCCTGTTTTAATTACTGTACAGAGGCAGCTACCCCAAACGTTGAAACCTGTCACATACACTGTTGCTACTCCTGTGACAACATCAACATCCCAGCAGCCCGTAGTACAGACGGTTCATGTTGTTCATCAAATCCCAGCTGTGTCTGTCACTAATGTGACTGGATTAGCACCAGCAACTACTTACACTGTAGCTGGACAAGCAGTGGTCACCCAAGCAGCAGTGGTCACCCAACCAAAGGGTGAACCTCAAGAGAATGGAGATCACAATGACTTGAAAGGTGAGAATTTGGCTCTCTCTTCCCTAGAGCGAATGGAGTCCAAATATTTTTCTCTCCCTTGGATATAAATGGAAAAACTGGTTTGAATGCCATGCTGTTTTTTTAAAAAAGAAAGATATGCAAAGTTTGACTTTTTCCGTACTTTAGATCAAACCTGATTTTAACATGTCCTTATTTTTCCACATCTCTAGTTAAAGTGGAACCGATACCAGCCATTAGCCATACAACTCTAGGAGCTGCTAGTCGGATCATTCAGACATCTCAGACGACACCCTTACAGACGGTTACTCTAGTACAACAAACACCTCTAGGTCAACACCAGCTACCAATAAAAACTGTCACCCAGAACGGAACACACATAGTACCCATCACCACAGCAATTCAAGGTCAGGCCAACAGTGGTAAGCATTTGGAGTGATGTATGGGAATGCTGCAAATGTCCTTGTATAATTATGGTGCCCAGAATGTATTATTTGTAATGGCTCAATATTGTTGCAACCTACAGTTCTTAAGCATTCTTAAGCATTCATTCTTAAGCACTTGACTTACTTAGACATAACTAGTATCTTGGTATTCTAGGGGCCCATCTACATGGGCCATGTACCTCAAAGTTGACTGGAGTGAGGTGCTCTGGATCAGCTGGCTTGGCAGGAGGTGACCGTCTGCACTGTGTGTTAACATGCCATCCTGGTGGATAGAGGGGATCTGAGAGGCAACACTGGATCTCTACCCTTACTGCTTCCTTGGTGTCGTCGTCTTAGTAGCAACCACCAGGCGAGAAACTACTGGTGGTCATCACTTGCCACTTTTACTGGTGCTGGCAGGGATGCCAGGTTGACATGGGAGTGGGGAAAGGAGGGATAATGTCCACTCCCCCCTCTACTTCCTTCTCTGATTACTCTGGTGCTCTGGCCAGCATCAGTAGTTGAGATGAGTGAATGACCTCCAGCCACTTCACACTCTCCAATCACCACTCAACCAAAGATATACACAGGTTGTGGGGTTTTTTTTGGCGTGTCAGGAGCGACTTGAGAAGCTGCAAGTCACTTCTGGTGTGAGAGAATTGGCTGTCTGCAAGGACGTTGCCCAGGGGACACCCGGGTGTTTGTTTGTTTTTGTTTTTTTAATTTTTACCAGCCTCCTGGGAGGCTTCGCTCATGTTCCCGTATGAGGAGCTGGAGCTGATAGAGGGAGTTCATCTGCGCTCTCCCCAGTTTCGAACCTGTGACCTGTCGGTTTTCGGTCCTGCCGGCACAGGGGTTTAACCCACTGCACCACCGGGGACTCCTACATGTTGGGGTGATCTCCAACCATAAGATTATTTTTGTTACTACTTCATAACTGTAACTTTGCTACTGTTATGAATTGTATTGTAAATATTTGATATGCCTGATGTATTTTCAGTCACTGGACCAAATTTGGTACAAATACCCAATATGCCCAAATTTGTATACTGGTGGAGTTGGGGGGGGGGGGTGTGGATTTTGTCATTTGGGAGTTGTAATTGCTGGGATTTCTAGTTAACCTACAATCAAAGAGCATTCTGAACTTCACCAACAATGGAATTGAACCAAACTTGGCACACAGAATTCTCATGACCAACAGAAAATACTGGAAGGGTTTGGTGGGCATTGTCCTTGAGTTTTGGAGTTGTAGTTCACCTACATCCAGAGAGCTGTGGACTCAAACAATGATAGATCTGGACCAAACTTGCCACAAATACTCAATATGCCTAAATGTGATCACTGGTGGAGTTTGGGAAAAATAGACCTTGTCATTTGGGAGTTGTAGTTGTTTGGATTTATAGTTCACCTACAATCAAAGAGCATTCTGAACCCCACCAACAATAGAATTGGGCCAAACTTCCCACATAGAACCCCCATGACTTGAAGAGACTCTGGCATGAGCCTCCCTCCAGCCTTGCACACTCTTCCTTGCCTGCCCATGCACACTATGCTGCCATGCACCAAACATGGCTGCTCTCCTCTCCCCACTTTGAGTCTTAGAAACAGCCCTCCCCTTGGCTGAGAGGCTGGCCAATCACTGTGGAGAAGGGCTTTTGGTGGGAGGATTCGCCATCTGTTTCCAAAAAGGAAGAGAAGGGCAGGTGGAGAGATCTTCAGCCTTCTCTGCTAAAGGGGTTCCTAATACCATCAGAAATATATGTTTTCTGATGGTCTTTGGCGACTCACTGAAACCCCCTCACGACCTCCCCCCCAGGAGTCCTAACCCCCAGGTTGAGAAACGCAGTTTTAGAAAAAATCTGCATTCCACAGAGCCATCTAGTTTTGAAATTTAAGTCACATATATTGTATGTTGGAAAGAGAATCCAAAACCAACTGGTAATGTTCACATCTTTGGGAGTGTGTAAGATGCTCTGAGTACTTTGGGCTTCATTACTTGTCTCTGTTGTGAAAAACTAGAACCTGTTGTATTTGTAAGCAAAATTAGGATAGTTCCTAAATATGCGAGGTTTAAGGTTTTCATGATATCCAAGTGCTGGCCTTGGGGTCAACCTTGTTTTTGTTCTCAAGGTGCTGTGTATGAACTTTGCCTGGGCTGAGTGTGTCTCTCCTTCCCTTCTATTTTGCAGCTGCCGCAAGTCCTCTCCATATGTTAGCAACCCATGCATCTGCATCAGCTTCACTTCCAACGAAACGCCAGAATGGAGACCAGTCTGAACAGCAAGAATTGAAACGTATCAAAACAGACGACGGAGAAAGCATAGTTATAGCTGTGAATGTTGAAACCCCACCAGTGGCAGTGAGTGAACACAGCGGCCAGAACTAGGAGGAATCTTTCTTTTTAAAATAATGCTCCATGGTGCCAAAAGGAGACATTTTAACACCCATAATATTGAACATTTCCCCTTATGGTGGGGATAGGGGCCCTGTGACTTCAACTTTCAGCACTGAGAAACACAGGTGGCCTTAGGACTCCTTAATTTAAACCACGCCCCGCAACCACACCCACAGAAGACGTGTGAAACCTCCTGTTCCAGAGGCTGTGACCCCCTTTCCCCTCCCTACTCCTTGCCCGTCTGAAGTGACTCTGTGTTGAGAGATACAAAGTTGGGGAAGACGGCAACTTTACAAACCTCTGTTGGATTATCTCAATGATGGATTTACCTGAGTACATCACAGCATGATAAAAGCTTCGTGAGACTGGGTTTCAGATGATTGTAGATTCCTCAAAGGGAACAGAGGGCAAGGAGGCATTTCCTACATCTTGGCAGCTAGCCTTTCATAACAACCTACCCAATGCAGTTGTTGGTAGATATGCAGTATTTTGTTGTTCACATGTGGAATTAGAAATTTTTGATGTGTACTTTCTTTTTGTTTTTCAAAATAATGGGGTCTTTGACATTTCAGATCACTCCATTTCTACTCCAGAAACTTTGGAATCACACAATACTTTTCATGTGAAGTTTCGTTTGGTAAAACTGAATGTAGGGTTTTTTAACCAATGGAATGATTTAATTTTGTCCTGTTAAAGTTCAAACAAAGCTAACTTGTTACATCTGCAGATTTTCATATTTTAGCAGTTGCCTGATAAATTTAATCCAATTTTATTACCTTGTGTAGTGATCAAATGCTTCTTTGGGCTTGCATGTAACTGATTAGAAATACAGTGTAAATGAGCCGTTAACTGACGTAAAGAACTGCTATGAATTTGACCAGAGCTGCACTTACCTGTTTCTCTTTCTTGCTACCTTTTGCTGTTTGTTACTTTGTGTTGACGTTTGACTGTCCCTGGCATTTTTTTCCCAGTCTCAAGTAAAACAAGAGTCTCACTGAATATTGTGTATGTTTAAAATAACAGACTGGTCTTCGTTTAGGAAAAAAAGAAGGTTCTTTATCACAAGTCCTTTTAAAAAGAAAAAATATCTTGTCAGATATTTAGTATTTTTAAGCATAAGCACCCACTAGTAGAGATTAATCTGATGAGTTTATCCCTAACTTTTGATGTCCTACACAGGCCTTCTGAGGTCTTAAAAGTAGCTATTGTGGTTTTCTAACAGTGGCTACGCTATTATAATAAATGTGTTTTTTAATGTGTGTTCAGAGTTGAACATTTTAAAGGCAACTTCTCAAAGTTGTGATGGTAGAATCCACCTTCTGTTTCAAAACTGAAGTAAAAGCTAAGACAGTTTGTTTGTCTTTAATTCATATTTTGTCTTGTCCCTTCACATATTAAGTTGAGTTAAATGTGAAGACGGGGCTTTAACCTTTGGTTTGTCCTTTTTTGGGGCTATATCATTATTTATGTGGGTTGTTTCTTTTCATTTCAAGAGGAATCTGTATTTTCATGATGGACTGAAATGGATTGCAATGGCTTATATTTAGTCAGGGTTTTGTTTTGTTTTTGGAAACTGTTTTATCTGAAGACCAAATATGAGAAATCTGTCCCAAGTATCATGTTAACCCCCACAGTAGAGCTGTCACAATGTCAATGCAGATAATACATATTAAAAAGATTATGAAAAATGGATGTACAATAGCTGAATTTATAACAGCCACTATAAGTTGGGTGAAACAAAACCATTTCTGTATCTGCAGCATTCTGTTTTCTTTGCTGTGGTTATCTTATTTAGAAGTAATTATATTGAATTATATTGGCAAAATGATTATAAAACTACTATTTCATGATTATTAGGCAAACTGCTGCAAGTTTTTTGAATAAAAAAATAAAATCTGATGAAATTCTTTTAATTCATTCTAAATAACTCATACCCCCAAAGATTTCTGATATAGTCAGTGTAGTTTATGAGCTAGGCAGAGACGATGTAAAATATTGAAATAAGATTTAATCCTCATAATGCTAATTCTCTATGTCCATGAGAAGAAGTTAAAACCCAAGCAGGTAGTAGTATCTCCCCGTTGCCATCTCCCTTGGCTAAGGAATTCTTCTTGTCCTGTGTGACTATGGGAAGCTCAATGTGCCTAGCAGGAATCAAGCAGTGGATAAAAAGGCAGGTTATTTTCCAACATGGGTGCATTTCCGTTTGAACCACTTGTTTTACCTTCCTTTTATTTTTCATTTTTGTCCATCTACTTGGCTATAAGAAAACCCCCAAATACTTTACTGAAATTTTAATTTGGCCTGTCCTCCGCTTTTGCTGGGAATGCTTGCACGATTTTAACACACAGAAATTTCTTACAGCCAGAAATACCTTATATGCAAACCCGCCTAATAGTTCAGCATATCCTAATATTTTTTAATGTCACTGTTGCTTTAAAGAAATTGAATAACAGGCTCATTGCATAGGTCAGTGCTTCATAAATTGTCTGAGGTGGTGGTCATCAACCTCCCCCCCCCCCCCCCCATGTGCCAGGTTCTGACAGTATATTGTGCTATGTTTTGTTCTATTTACATAGTTACTTGGAAATTAACTGTGAACCAGTAGCCTGTGGCTCATAGACCAGCATCAGTCCACTTTGAATGGCACTGGCATATGCAAAGGCGTGTGCAGTTTCTGAATATGGGATTAGAATTGCTGTTAGAGCACCCCAATGTCAGTGATGGGAAGCCTTGAAGATTAAAATTAGCTAATGTAGTTTCGTGGCTTTTATTCAGAGTAAAAAAATGCAGTCACAGTGCTGATGCACTAAGGAATATTGGGTTTGCTCTCATTTGTGTACTTTTTAACACTTTACAAAGATGAAAAACCAAAAAGCACCAAAGCATCATAAAAACACAGAACCATGGAGTTGGAAAGTGCCTCTAAGGCTAGAGTCCAACCCCTTGCTTAGTGTAGGAACACTAGCTACACATACCCCACAATAGTTGTCCAGCTGCCACCACTTCTGTATGTAATTGGTTTCCTCTCAACTGTTTTGACCGCCCAGAAGTTCCTTCAGTAGAAATCTACCCTCCTGTAACTTAAAACCATTAAGCCAGATCCTACCTTTTAAGGTAGCAGGGAATGTGTGCTCTGCCCTTTGTGACATCCCTTTAGATATTTAAAGAGGGCATTCGTATCACCTCTCAGTGAACGCACCCAGCTCTTTTAGCCTTTGCTCATCTGTTTTGTTATCCATACCTCATATCTTCATTGTTGCTCGTCTCTGAACCTGCTCCAACTTGTCTGTATTCTTCTTAAAATGAAATGCCCCAAACTGGGTGCAGTTGAACAGTCTATTTTGTGTTGCTTGCTGCTTGCTTCTCAGTGGCTGAGAGCAGATATATTTTTAATTCACTCTGATAGAAGACAGATGTATTTGAGGACTCCTTTAGATACCTGGACAAAGTGGGTCTAAGAACACAGCTCCTGACATGAAATACTTTGAACTCATACGTTCACAATGTCCTAACAGCAACTGAATTGATGTGGGCAAAGTGCTGCTAGGCAACAGGGCTATCATGACTACAGCTTTTTACATCATCCATTCAGCTATTTTCAAGAGGCGGCTCTGTGTAAATTCTGAACAGTGGTACTGTTATAAGCTATGTATGATGAAAAATGAAACATGACCTCTAATCATCAATTCTGGTCTTAGTGTTGTATGTGCCTTCGTGATTATATTGTTAATTGCTTGCAATGTGCTTTTGACTTCGAATCATCCCTGCGGTCTCCATAATTGGATTATGCTTCTACCAAAGATCTGCCGAGTATTGTAACTGCCCAAACGATCATTATTTCATGCTGACGTAAACTGGTATTTAAAAAAATCAAATATGTCATAGAGAAGTAACAAACCATCAAGTATCATGGAAGTGAACTTCTGCCCATTCATCAGGGGGGTTCCTCCTGCCAATTCTGGTGACAATAGAAATATATGCACAGGGAGTGTGATGCCATATCTGCAGGGAATATGTTCTAAGACCGAGCATGGGTCGTTGAAATAATTGATTAAAGCGGTCCTTGTACTTATATTATACTTGGACCAGAAGCATCCCATGAAATCATACTGGAGGACCTAGAGAGGCCCACAAACACTTTTTTGAACATGAACATGGATAAGGGGCCATCTGATAGACCAGTGGTTCCCAACCTTTTTTTGACAAGGGACCACTATTCCAACATTAGTACCAAAACGGTTGCAAATTGGTTTTTGGTTGCCTTTAGATTTGGCTTGGTTATTTGGGGTTTAGATTCAGAAAATTGTGCTGGATAGATCACATCAGCTCATTTCTAATACAGAACATATGCTATCCAGCAGTCCCCATCTGCTCACCCACAGAAACCCGTATTTAATAAGCTTCGGCACTGTAAGAGCATTTTGCAAGACCAGTTGCTTGCACTGCAACAGTGTAGTAACGGTGAGACCACGGACCACTGGTGGTCCACAGGCCACAGGTTGGGAACCACTGCTATAGACAAGACAAAAAGATTAAAGGAAATTTATTTGTGATAATTAGTCAATTGTTAAAGTGCCTGTAAAATTCCAATGCCTTTCAGAATCAGTGCTGAAGGGTGATGGTAACGCAAGGTTATTCAAGTCAACAGCTGTAGTAATATGAAAAATTCGTAGTTCATTTTGCTATGTGAACTGAAATTTTCCCTTCTGTAACTTACACAAAATGGAATGGAGCTTATCATAATGATATCTTATTTCTGAACTTCGCAATGTAAAAAATAGTTTATTCATCAAAAAGTGCTTGGAAATTCAAACACCTGAACAAATGCACAAAAGGGATTTTTTAAAAAAAATACGCAGTTGTCATGTGGGCTAAAAATACTTATATTCTGATGTGGAATTGAGGCAGAAAATACTTAAGTGTACAGAATATCAGAGCCCGAGTGATGTGACACCAGAACTGCCCATTTCTATTTAAGGCATTTATAGATTGTTGCTTGGTTTCTCAAGCAACAGTCTATAAATGCCAAGTTCTACAAAACTTGTCTCACATTAAAGAGATGAAATAGAACAACTGAGCAGTCTGTCCCTGAAAAGGTTAATTATAGAATCTAGAAATACAATACAAGTGGCAAAGAAAGCTATCAAAAGGTGCGATAGATCCCCAAGCTGTGTGATGAGGGGGGGAAGTACTTCAGGATTAATAGGAGTTACATATTGGTATAAGGGGCATTCAGTCACAACAGCATACTTCTACTCTCAGTCATGTTGTTAGCGGAAAGACAAGTCAAACTCCATCAACTCTGGAGCAGGCATTGCAGGCCCCATTCCACTCTTCTGCAGGAGGTGCCTTTTCCCTTGAGCAGTTTTTGGAGAGAGAACGGGAAAACCACACTGCATGAGAACCCTCTGCTCAAATAGTTTTGCCATCAACTTACTAACATTTACAAGAGTTCTGTCAGCAGCAGTGGGATGAGGAAGAAACATGCTTCACGCAACATACAGGTAAGTTCACTGATAGCAAAAAAAATTGTAACAACTGAGATGTGGGATTGAATCCTGTTTTCCTAAGTCTCGTATTATGATAGTCTGTGGGTTTTGCCTGTTTTATAGTTTTTGCCTGTCATGTATTAAATGTTCAGTAAATGCAGTGCTAACTATAGTGTGCGTTATTGTTACCATAACATTAATACAGTAAATTAGTCACTTTTAATTAAAGAATATTACAAAAGATGTGCAAAACAATTTCCATGATTAAATATACACTGAAAAGCAACATGCAAATTGACATTTGAATATATGCTTTCGTTAAATGACAAATTCCAATACATTACAACTTGATGAACAAAGACTTCAGTTAACTTTGAAGCTTGTGTAAAATTAAGAAAACAGATAACTGAATTTGTGCTTCGGGGAAGATGACAGTGATTTCAAATTAAGTGTCTACATACATCCTTTCCCAAAACACCTGAAATACAATTGTGTCCTGGCTTTTTCCGTTTCCACTCTTATAGGCACCAGCTTAGTTATTTTCAACATATGGTAGGATTGCTGTGAAATTGTGAGGGACAACGTAGAGCTATAGAAATACAATATAACATTTGATGCCCATCGAATTGTTGTCATCAGCCTCTTACACAACATGAAGTGCCAACATTAATGGAATAAGGTTTCCACTGGATGGAGGGTTATTTCCAGCCACAGCGTCAGTTTCACAACTCCAGCACTGTTCTACGCCACTTATTTCTTGCCCTACAAAACAGCTATTGGGATCAACAATAATTATGTTTTGGGATATTTATTTTGGCACCGCTAAGAAATGACATTATGAAGTTAATACCTATTCATAATAGTATGGAAACGGGGATTTGGGCATTCTTATCTATTGTGAGCAAGTAGAACTCAAAACACTTGCTGATTACTTGTTTGTATTTAGGAAGAAACAAGACATGTAAAGGCAGAAGCTGCTGGTATAAATGTTCCAAACTTGTCTGATAGTTCGCTCTCATCATCTCAAACCACCATATCAGAACTTCAATTTTCATCTCTTTTTGAGGAGTCCTTACTGTGTGGCAGGCGCTAAACTTCGTTCGTCAACAATGGAGAAAACCCCAGTTGGCATAGGCTACAGAACCTTTACGAAAATTGAAGTAACAACAGCCAAATCTAACATGTAAAACCAGCTGTTGACAGTTAACGTATCAGTCTGCCTTGTGGCTTACTCCATATCATGCTGTCTTGGGCTTCTTGAGGATATCGGTCCCATCTTGAGCAGCACTCTTGAGTCTATGATAGTCAGAGGCTTTTCTTGAGGAGGAAGAGGAGGAGAATAATTGGGAGGGGGCCAGTATCCTTCCCCTGCTACAGATGTCTGTTCAGTCAAAGTTTGTCATCAGTCATTTCTAGGAACTGAGCATAGACGTCCCTGGCACACTCCCCTTTTTGATTGAATAAAAATTTGTAGTAGCTGCCATCTGCACAAATTGCTACATGAGAGAGTGAGAGAAAGAGAAGCACTTTAGCCATGCTGCTTTTCATATATTGATCAGTTTCTGCTCTACAACTAAAAAAAGCACAGTTGGGTGATCAGTTGGGAGCCCTTTCCCAGCAAAAATATAATAATATACTAATATTGTGCTGTGCTAATAATACAATACATTGTATATACATATAATACTGATATTATAATGTAATACAATATACTAATAATATATAATAATTGTATATTATATATTACATGTAAAATTACTAATATTGTAGTGGTATAGTACAATATAGTAATATATAATACTAATATTGTGCTATGCTAATAATCATACATTATATGTACATATAATATTAATATTGTGATGCAATATAATAATATACTAATTATTTTATATTACATGTAATACTACTAATAATATTGAGTGTAGTGGTATAGTGCAATATAGACATACATAATACTAATATTGTGCTATGCTAATAATAGTTATACATTGTAACTTGTAAGCTGCTCTGAGTCCCCTTTGGGGTGAGAAATAAATATTGTAAACAAGCAAACAGTATTTGATATGTATTCGGAAATGGTGATGGATTGTGATATCATTCTACCTGTGTCGGCAATAAAACAAACACACACACGCATATATATAAAGATGTAATGTTAACCAGTGCAGAGGATTCTTGTATTGTTTAAAGTTAGTTCCATTCTATGCCATGGTGTATCCCATCCCAGGTTTTTGATAAATCATTTAGCTGCCTTTTTATGCTGGGATCTCAAGTAGCAGCCTTGGCCCTTCACGGCTTGCAGTCTGAACATATTTGGTGTCCCCATCAACTCCTTCACACTTGTATGTAGTGGGCATATGTATATAAATGTGGATTTAAAAGCCCACAAAAATAATGGAACCACAATAAAACCCAAGATAGTGCTATAAAAACCTATTTCTGTGAGCAGTCATCTAAATTCATAAATTCATTTGTTTTTGTTTTTTTTTTGCATGCACACCTTACCTAGGACAGAATTTGGCTCTGTTCCAAAGGCACAGATGCAGGGAGAGCCAGAGGGAACCTGAAATTTGGAGAAACTCCATTTGGAACTGAAATACTTGGGCAGGAAACTGGCTGATGCTAAGCTGAAAGAGACAGAAAGTTCCTTCAGTATTTCAAGAACCACAGCAAATTGCCACCAGTTACTTTAATTATTGACTTGATAAAATTTCATTTTATTTATATTTCACCTTTCCTACAGATAAGGTTTGAGCTAGTGAATAAAATATAATCTAATACCAAATTATACATTAAAATCTAAAAGTAAATAAATTCAGCACATGACTTAACAAACAGGATTCACAGGTTAAAACCAGCTTTCAGCTTAACAGCCAAAAACTTGTCTGAATAGAAATAATAATAATAATAATAATAATAATAATAATAATAATAAGTGTCCAACATGTTATCGAATACAAGAGCCAGCAGAGTGATCTTGTCTGTTGTGGACTCATCTTGTGTTTCAAATACTAATAATAATATTTACTTTTTTTTGGACCCTGCCTCCATCTCCATGTAAGCCGCCTCCTCGGGGCGGGTTACATGGGGACAAGCCCAAACAACATAGTTAAAATTAAAATTCATAAAACAACAACATAAAACAAATAAACAACAGCATAACACAATAATAATAATAATAATAATAATAATAATAAACTTTATTTATATACCAAGATTTGTGCAAGCCCAAAATTTCTAGGGGGCCCGGTAATTAAATGCAATGCTATGGCAGGCAACAATAATATTAGGTATGGGTCTGTGGCTGTTCATTCCAGGGCCGAGTAGAGGAAATGATCTGGGTAATTGGTAGGAAGAATAAGGCCATATTCGACAATGTATAGGACTGAGTTAGAACTAGCCATTTTCAAAGGCAATATAAAAACAACAATTGAGCAACAAGCAGTCACTTGAAATAGCAAAACAATTCTGGACTCAGGTGGGTGGGCCGATACAATCAGTTGAGAGGACAGGGCTGATAGATAAAGTGCAAGTGCCAGATGACAAAAGACAGGGGTAATATGGCAATATGAGACGGAGTACTATATCTCTGAGCAAGGGACAGTAGTAAGTGCCAGAGGTGGGTTTTGAGTCAATAGTTTAAATTTGAATACCATGAAGAAATACATCCAGTGAGTTGCCTGTTTTTCATTGGTCTGCTATACCTTCCCTGACTGCTTAAAACAATACAGAAATGAGGTCTTTATGTTGTATCTGAATGTTCGGTCCTGTTAAAATATGCAGTAAAGCAAGATGAGGATAGAGGAGCATGTTTTTCAGAAATCATAATTTGTAAGCCCTTTAGATAATGAGTAATTTTTGGGTGTGAAGAGAATCACTGAACATAATTTTTCAAAGTGTTGCCTAAAATGTATTCCCTGTGGTGTTTGTTTTGCTGTCTGTGTCCCTGTTCAGAAGATTTCACCTCACTTTCTGTCCCTGTGATAATTGGATTTTGAAAATGTGGCTTGTTATGGAAACAGGGATTTAATGATAAAGCTTCAGTGGAGGCACCTCCTTCCCCCATGATAACTCTTCCAGGAGTGAATTTCCTTTCCGAGGAGTAGATTTCTCTCACTTCCTGTTGTCTCACCCCCATTCTTAACTGTGAGTCGGGTGTTTGTAACTCTGGGACTGCCTGCAAATGGGATTTGGGGGGCTTTCACTGTCAGATCTACATTGGGATCATGAATATGTAGCAGATGCAAATGCATAACTGCAGGTTATGTATTTGCAACCACCTATAAGGGTTCTGTCCAACATTTCCAAACTTATATTATTTCTGTTAAGTATATAATATCTCATACAGTTGAGATCCTAATTTCTGCCTCAGATTTCAGGTTCTATGTATCATCTTTTTGTTGCATTTGTCTGCAATGATTTCAAACAAGGCAGTCACCAAGACCACAGAAGCCTTGTGGACTGAGGCATAGTATGGGAACAATCAACTTCATTGTGATCCTTTCTCAAAATCCATTTCAATGATTGGTCAATGCATTACCCAATTTCCATGAGTGATCAATGCACTTGTTGTTCAAACTAATGGAATGGAGAAAGAAGGAACACGCCTGGCAACACATATGTAGTTTCTTCTCTGTATCTCCACGATCCTTCATAGTAAGTACTAACTCTTCACTCTCAAATTGGTACAACGGGCGACAGCCAGGTTACTAACTGGAGAGACTTACAGGGAGTGGTCAACCCTCTGTTTAAGAAGCTCCATTGGCTACCGTTCATTTTCCGATCTCAATTCAAGGTGCAGGTTCTTATCTACAAAGCCCTGAACGGTTTGGGATCCGCCTACCTGCGTGACTGCATTTCTGTGTACGAACCCACACGATCTCTTCGATCATCTGGAGAGGCCCTGCTCGCGCTCCCACCCCCTTCGCAGGCATGATTGGTGGTGACGAGGGAGAGGGCCTTCTCGGTGGTGCCCCCCCCCCCACCCGCGATGCTGGAATTCACTTCCAAAGGATATCAGGCAAGCCCCCACATTGGCAGTCTTTAGGAGAAGCCTGAAAACATGACTGTTACAGTGTGCCTTCCCTGAATAAGGAAATAATTCCCACTAAAATGTCCTCAGAAGCAGTTTAACTACTCATTGGATTGCTCTCCCTTCATTTTTTTAAAAACCCTCTTACCAGACACATCCTACCTCTGTTTATGACCAGCGTTTATTTTTTAAATTTTAAACTATTACATTTAGCCCGGCCATAGGTTTTTAAATCCTTGTGTGTTATTTTTTATATGTGATTTATATTAATTGTATTTTTTAAATGGCTTTTCTGTTTTATTGATGTGTTGTCGGGCTTGGCCTCATGTAAGCCGCTCCGAGTCCCTTGGGGAGATGGTGGCGGGGTATAAATAAAGATTATTATTATTATTATTATTATTATTATTATTATTAAATAAAATGACCATTAATACACTACTTATGTGTCATTGCAATTCCCCTTACCTTGACTGTTTATTCCTTTTAGGATCCTCAGCAGCAAATATGTGAACTGTGGCATGGTCACTGGACACACAGATGAGAGAAGCATCCTGGTTGAAGTTAATGCTAATGGAGGTCAGAAACAAATCTGTTTAACACCAAATGAGTAGCTTTACAAAAACTTTATACACTAGGTACACAGCATTTCTAAATACATGTTAAAGAAAACCTAGCAGCTTTTACAGGAAATAACACCATATGTGCAGCTACTCTCCATTAAAATAGATTTTCTTCTAAGAAGGTATAACTCCCTACCCAGGATATCTAGACCTTCTCAGACTGTAGGGTTTTGGACAGTTACATTGGTAATAATACCAAGAATGAAGTCAACAGCGATTAAAAAAACACATTTTATTATCAGCAACTGTAAGAATCTGAAGTGGGGAAAAAATAACCCAGGCAGCTTAGTAATACATGATAGGCACAGCAAAAAAAGCATATTATTCACACCTTTTTAAAAAAAGTTCTCCACATTACCTCATTTAAAAAAAAAACCCTTCCATATCACCTACAATTGAAAAAGAGGAACATGATATTGGGCATTACTCAATTTCGAGTTTGTAGAAAGGGGCGCTTTATTCAAAGTGAGTTATGCCTTCCACTGTCCAGAGAAACAACAGAGGCATGTGATCTCAAACTGGCCATCTCAAAGTTTTCAATTCATATGCTAGCCAAGCTTTAAAGAAGACAAAGAAATGCAGCATAGAAAGGCAAAGGGCTCTTACAGTTTGGTCTAAAGAACATGAGATCTCATGTCATAGCTCCTAGGGGTTTACCATGTTTTGCAAGCCACTGTCACTTGCGCGTCCATTCTTGAGGGGGGAATGTCAGACCTACACTAGGGCTCTTCTAGATTTGAGGAGCAAATTTTCTCCCCTCTGAATTTATTTATGGTATCAGAGTTACGGATCAAATGTACAATATCACAGATACATTATAGCACTAACTAAAAATTAAAAGGAGAAGAGAACATATTATTCTGATATGTCTCAGAATAAAAAAATAAACACTAAAGGATAGGAATCAAATGTTGCAGCTGGTATCAGAAATTACCAGAGCATAGTCTGGGATAACAGAAATGCCATTTGGATATTTAAAAAAAACCAACAGCAATAACCTCTACAGTCTCCCAATGCATTTTTCCTATTTGGAGCAAAGAAAGGAAGGAAGGAAGAAAAACACTCCCTCCCATGAGAAAACCCAACTACCTCATGAACAGACAGCCACAAAGGAAGAAGATGGATTACTATTTTTCCACCAACCCAGATGGCACCTCCACAGTAAAGGGCCTTGTGGTGCCATTCTCAGAGAAGAGGAATCCAAAATGGGGTATATTTAAGCCTCTGGATGAGCGCAGTGGCTGTTCCATTGCGTGCTCAGGTCCTGAGCACCATCTGCCAAACACAGTCTCGGCAGATTTGAATTTATCTATTTTATGCTGCCTGACAAAAATAGCAGCAGTGCCCCAGAGTGTGTTTCTGTTCTGAAAATCTCCAAAAGCAAACCACTGAAGGAAAAGGTGGCAGATGTGGCCACTGCTTTGGTAGAGTGAGCTTTGGGGTCACAACCCTAGGCCCCTTGGCAAGGTGATAGGCCACATGGATATCGCTTCTATACACCTAGCTACAGTGGATCTGAAAACCTGGCACTGAAGATAAAAGGAGTCCAATTATTGTCTGAATGATCTGGTTCTAGCAACGCAAATTTTCAAAACATGCTTTCCATGAAGATGGTCGTGACATGGCCAATCCACTGGATGAGACGCCTTTGGATAGAACAAAAGAAAGAAACTCTTGGGAGACAAGAGAGCAATTGCCACAATGAAGCAAATTCTAGATGAAAACTGTAGTACTTGTGTATACAGGTCGTACGAATCAGCCTGGGGGTGAACGGACTCCATGGCATCCACATAACACACAGGGTCTCTTTAACTTGGGGAAAGACCACATTTAAAAAATCAGTATACTCTGGAGCTTTTCTATGCTTTGAACCTGTGTAAACAGTTGGGCTGTTTCCCATTAGGTTCAGACCACCATCCTGCTTTCCCTGGGAGCCTGGTGCTAGAAAATGGCACTGGCCTTCTCTTCTTCCCTTGCCTTCTGTAGTGGCCACAGGCATGGGACTCCATAGATCAAAATGACACACTGCAGTCACACTCAGAATCTGTGCTGAAGATGAGAAGACAGAGGCACTGGTGCAGCCTGGGAACCATTGAAGATAGCTAAGTATGTTTAACCAAAATCTAAGAACCAGTTCTGCTCAGAAAAAAGAGGATGAAGATAATGAAGTTCTCTAGTAGTTGCCAAATCAACCAAATTCAATTACCCTCTAGTAGCAGGTCACTTTAAAACAAACAAACAAACAAAAACATTCTCCATGTGGATAATGACATAAATCCTGGCTGAAGCATAAAAATGGCAGGACAGTAGCCAGTTCTCAATTTCCCCTGATTTGCTCTAGTCTACAAGAAGGCTAACAGGAGTTAAGCTTTCCTTCCAGATAATCTATGACTTTCTTGCCTTTCTGAGTGATATGTTCACTTTGTGTGAATCCCTCCTCTCTCCAACTCAAGATAATATGGGTTTCAAATTTATTAATTTACTATCTCACATACAGTCACTGCCAACCAAACTGTATACTCAGAGTACATTTATTTATGCATTGCTTCTCCCCGCCCCAAAATACCCCATACTACCAGCAAATATTCTATTCATTTCTAACAAAAGACACTGATTTGTCCAGATTTTATGTAAAGAACCATAGTGAAAAGGACCCTTATTGAAAATATGCTTTTATTTCTAACACCCTGCTATATTCAGGAGGCGTAAACAAGTACTAAAGAATAAATTCTCACCTTAAAAACAACAATAAAGCCTTAGGAAAGTGTACTGCTCTTGTCCTCTTTAAGATGTCATGTTTTTATTCAAAATGAAACTAACCCCCCCCCCCCCCCCCCAATATGTTAGTGAGACACTAACTCAGAACTGGACTAATCTTAAAGCGCAAACATTCATTTGTGCACCCATCTCTCAGAGGCCCCAGGTAAAATATGTCGCTGGAGGCTTCCTCAATTCCTTAGCAGAGCAAAGCTTACCAGTAGATATTAGCTGCCTGAGATCCCCTTCGCAGCTCCTGGATTAAATGTCCAGATGAAGTATCAAATATTCTTATAAGGGTCCCCTAGAAACAAACAACAAACATTCATAAGGAAATGAAAAGTTGCACTATATCTTCTATCTAATATAAGGATGAAAGTGCAAATTATACTCTTTTCACAATGCTTTTAGTTCATCCCTACAGCTGCACATTATTTTCCTTCTCACACAGAAAGCTTGCCTTAATTTCCTCTTACTCTCAGATTTTATTTCACCCATAAAATCTGAAAATCGGCACCCAAATCCTTTGACTGCTAGCTATAATGGAGAGAAGTTGAGAATCCTAAATATATAGAGGAGCAGAAGCTGAGAACCACTGATCTCCAGTCTTATAAAAAAATCAAACATTTAAAAATATTTAATATTAACCTACTGATGAGTTGGGAATTCCAACGCATAAATATCCCCAAGTTCAGTACCAAAGAAATTACTACTTGAAATGGACAAACAAAAATAAAGTTTACACAAGCAGAATATATAAACTCTTGCTCATTTAAAGGTGTGAAAGAGTGCATATGAGAGAGCTTGCCGCATGGGGGAAGAGCCAAAACATTAATATAAATAGCAGAGGAGCTTATCAGAAGTTTTACAGGAAATTCATGTTGCATATATGATCTGTCTTTTGACAAGTGCTTGCAAAAAAAAGGATGTGTAATCCTACAATACACTGATGCTTCTCAGAAAGCTAATTTTAAATATTGTAGTTTTTTGAGAAAAACTTCCTTCAAACATTACCAATAGACTTTTCTAAATTAATGGAAAGTACACTTTTAAGGCATGTAGAATTTCTCCCCCCCCCCCCCCCCCCCGGCTCTCACCAAATGGATCCATTACGAAAATTATGTCTCTAGACTACAGTTACTTATCTTTCATATCTCAACACTCACTAGAATGGTCTGCATGCACAAACCTTCATCTGATCTATCATAGACAGGGAATATTAACAAGTTAATATTAAATGTTAAAAAAATCAATAAATGCCTTTTGTTACGCATTGGCAGTCCCCAAGTTACAAACATCTGAACTCCACTCCTGAAAGAGTTGTCAAGGAGAAAAGGGGATTCCAAATGAATCTTTATCACCAATCCTTTTCCCCCCAGAAAGCCAAAATTTTCAAAATCCAATTATAACAGGGACAGAAAGTGAGGTGAAATATTTTGAATAGGGACACAGGCAGCAAAACAAACACCACCCTTCCCTGTGCTATCCAAAGCTAAAAAATACACATACTTTTGGCTGGAGTTACACTTTAAAATGTACCTGTTCCGACATACATCCAAATTCAACTTAAGAACATACCTACAGAACCTATCTTGTTCGTTCCTTGGGGACTGCCTGTATTGCAAATTACTCAAAAATCCACCAGTCGATACAAAAATAATTTCTGTTTATCAGGATTAACAAATGAATTAATACAAATGAGATACTAATTCTCATGAAAATATTACTGAAGTTCAGTTAGAGTGTTGGGCTATTTTCCAACCAGCCGCACAGCACAACCGTTTGCTTACTTTTTCTGAAGCTGTGGCAATCCTTGTTCCCTGCAAGTTGAGAGCTATGCAACTTAGGATCCCTTCATGAGCAGGAATATCTACTGGAGGTTTTTCTGTGTTTGCCAAGTCTACTATCTGTACATGTCCAGTATGTGTTCCAGGGAATGCGAGCAGGGAGTTATTACTGTTTGGGCACAGGACACAGAGGCCTGAAATACAATGGAAAATGTTGAAATGCAACATAATACACCACCAAAACCAGAGATTTCCCCAAGTCCCAACACTGCTCTGATTGTTTCTAGGATACTCAACCGTATTGTGAAATGGGTTATTAGTTGAAGCTTAGGAATCAGGGTATGATATTTGCAAAAGTAGTAAGCTACTTGTTTATGCAAATATGTAGTCAGGTTTTTTCATGTCTATTCAGACTGAAGATCCCTCATCTGAAATTCTGAAATTCAAAATACTCCAAAATCTAAAATTATCCCCATGGATGGCTGAGATAGTGACATTTTTGCACCATGGTTCAGTGCAAAGAAATTGTGTGTTTAGACATGGGTCCGATCTTCAAGGTACCTCATTATTATGTATAAACAAATGTATGTAGGCTTTTAAACAGAGGCCGGATGGCCATCTGTTGGGGGTGCTTTGAATGCAATTTTCCTGCTTCTTGGCAGGGGATTGGACTGGATGGCCCCTGAGGTTTCTTCCAACTCTATGATTCTATTTATTCCAAACTCTGATAAAAATCCAAAACACATCTAATCCCAAGCATTTTAGATATATAAGCAAAATGGCTTATTATACCTCCATTTTCATTCCAGGTGCTTTTCAGATCTTATGTTCAGTGGATCCTTGGTATCCAGCACTCTCAACTGGCTTCAGGATGCTTCCATGGATACCAACATCCATGGATGCTCAAGTCCCATTATATACAACAGAGGAGTAAAATGGTGTCCCTTTGTGAAATAGCAAAATACTTTTTATCCTTCTTACAGATTTTGTAATAGAGACAGCTAACCTTTAGGATTGTAGCAGGTTTCGAAGACATGCAACTGGTGAGGATTGTGCGTGAACGTGAAAACTTTAATCATCGAATCCAAGACTACAACAATTCTGAAATAGAGAAAGCAACAACAAATATGTTTGTGCTACCATCGAGTATCGTACACTGCTGAATTTAAGGCATAACTAGAAACATTATCCTGTCTTCATTTTAGGGGACTTTCACAACTACTTCCATATTCTATCTAAAGGCAGTAGTAATAGTCTAAACTGCAGAGGATCTCACTTATCTCTGCAAAGTATGACCCAAATTACCTTTGCAGCAGTAACAAGACACTTTGACCCTGATACACACTGACTTTTAAAGTGCCATTGAAAATGCCAATTTAAGATAGGTTTATCACAGCAGCTATTTAGAGGAGATACAGGGAGCACACTTTTCTTCCCCAAGCTTCTCAAGACTTGTCCAAAACTTTTATTATATTTCTATAACACAAGCTAATCCTATAGTGGAAGCATGCACATCTCTTTGCCCAAGACTGACTTCCAATGAGACAAGCAAATCTTCCCTTTCATCAACTCCAAAACAGTTTTAAGAATGTCCAAAGTGCTAGTTTACGATGACCGCCCCCACCTTGCTTTTAGCTTCTGTGAAAAAACAGTGTACAGAATAAGCTGGGTATGAATAAAAGAACTGCAGCCAGACTCACCTGTCTCTTCGCAGCTTTACTGCTTTGACCTCTGTGGAAAATTCTATCTCAATAACAGTCTTCTTTTTCAGATCATCCCAGATCATCACTACAGTAGTAAAAGTGCCTTTATTAGTCTTAAAACAAAAACTGAGACTATACTGCAGCAATCTACTGATACCCCTGTGGAACTAGCTCTATGATGAGCAATGACACCCTAAACTGTAGTTTGTGTTGGTTCATTTAAAGAAGTGTAAAGAAAAGCAGAATATCCCAAGTATAGATCAACAAAATCTCATAATTTATATGCAGGAATGGGAAGACTGTGGTCCTGTAAGTGTTGTGTAACTTCTACCAGCACCCTTTTTGGGGCCAGTGCTCAAACAATATGTAGAGAGCTCCTTTTAGCTATTACTGTCCCAATTATACATATTAGTCACAGCAAATTTAAAATTGTTCTTATTTCATTCTTTCATCTCCGATCTGACTCCTGTCCAGATACTGCTATTAGCATTTTATTTCTGCTTGGATACAATATCATCCATGCCAATTTAAGAGTGTGTTTATTTTTTGACCCTAGGAAAAACAAATTGAGACCACCTAGGAACTGCCATCAAAAGGAAAGGGTTCTCATATCCCTCTTGCATCCACATTTGTTCAGATTGCAAGACATTCAAACAGTTTTAGATGGAATACCTGCTTAATTAAAACAACTAGGAAATGTTTAATGAAGTCCTACATTATTCTACTTCTTGCTCAATACTATACCTTTATTAGGTGGATATTTGGGCTTCTTTCCTCCACCGACCAAAGCTAAATAATTGCAGCGAAACAACATTTCAACATGGCCAACACCTCCTTCAAGGAATTCTAGTGAAGAAAAGAGAATTTTAATAAAATATTCAATGTGAAGACTCGCTAGTGTTTTGACAACAAACGTCATAAACCTTTGTGGATAACATACTACTTTATAAGATAACATATGAAAAATAAAACTGTTACATTCGAGATATAGAGACTAAATATCTTGAAGGCACCAGATTCTGCCTGATTTTGGAAGTCTAGCCTAAAAAAACTATGAAATTCATACATTGACAGACACATGCTCACACAAATTCTACATTACTTTTACCCTTTTCCAACAGGTCAACAAGGCAATTTCTGCATGATGCTTTAATATATTTGTTCAAGAGGAGACTTTCCTAAGTACCACATTAAAATGAAACCTTTCACACTGTCCATTTATCTAACCTGTTCTTTACTTTCTGATCATGTCATAAATATTCAAAACCTGATGAATTGGGAAACATTACTGCCAAGAGACAATGGATATTCAGCCATGCTTTAAAATTCACTGAAATTCATGTAAATTGAATATCTTGTTTTAAGGCTGCGAGACTATACACAGTTATGTGTATATTCATGCCTTCTAGTCGCTTGCTGATTTACAGTGATCTCATGAATGTCATAGAGTTTTCTTAGATGAGGAATACTGAGAATGGCTTGTCATTTCCTTCCTCTTAAATATTACTTAAGAGTAAGTCTTACTGAACTCAGTGGAAGTTCTTTCCAAGTAAAAGTGCACAAAATGTTACTGTAGATGGATTACTTTAAATGAAAATGCATAAAACAAAGCAACTATGGAAAAGCCAACTTACCTTGTTTCTCCTTCTCTTTGAGTGGATCTGCATTAAACACTCTAAATCCATTTTCCATCCCACACGCAAAACACCCTAAAAGAAAAAAAAGAAGACTAGGCTACTAGGATATATAGGCTTCAAACCAACGGTGGAAGGATCAAGCTCAGCAGGGGAGTTTGTATTCTGCATGTAGAAGATTCCTGCTTCAATCCATGGCACCCCTCACATAAGGACTCAGACAGATGGTTAAAGGAAATAGCTCTGTCTAAAGATTGTTGCTGCCAGTTTAGAAACACGGGGCTACACAGACCAGTACCTTGATCTGGTGTAACACAGCATCCTATGGCAGCTTCTCCTATTCCTGTCAGGCATAGGTCTTACAGAAGGTAGCACTTCTTAATTTGTGTTGTTGAAGGCTTTCATGGCTGGAATCACTGAGTTGCTGTGGGTTTTCTGGGCTGTATGGCCATGTTCTAGAAGTTTTCTCTCCTGATGTTTCACCCACTTCTGTGACACGCAACCTCAGAGGTTGTGAGGTTTGTTGGAAACTAGGCAAGTGAGGTTTATATATCTGTGGAATGTCCAGGATGGGAGAAAGATCTCCTGTCTGCTTGAGGCAAGTGTGAATCTTGCAACTGGCCACCTTGATTAGCATTGAATGGCCTTGCAGCTTCAAAGCCTGGGTGGTTGATGCCTGGGGGGATCCTTTGTGAAGAGGTGTTAGCTGGCCCTGTTAGCTTGCCTAGTTTCCAACAGACCTCACTTCTGAGGATGCCTGCCATAGATGTGGGCAAAATGTCAGGAGAGAATACTTCTGGTGCATGGCCACACAGCCCGGAAAACTCACAGCAACACATTCCTTAATTTAGTAGACTGGAATTAAAACAGGAGTAACTTTCAGGAGCTCTCAAAACAACCCTGAGAGGACAACCTGCTTGCTCAAGATTATCCCATTATTTTCAGGTGTCTCTAATTTAGGTTCAACACTATCCATTTACTCTGACCTAGTTAAAAAAAAAACCATTCACTTACAAAGATGTCTTTTTAAGTCTTACAAGGTATGTGTAGGTCACTACTATTCCATTATAAATAGTAGTGGGGAACCAAAGAAGAAAGAGAATACCTACATGATGGGACACAAGTCTCAACCTATGCACAGATCTCAAACATCTGATTATGTGCCTTCAGAAAACCAAAAAAAATTGTAAGACCAAAAATTGTCTGTAAAAATGGTTGTATCCTGAAATGCTTTCTTAGACTAACAGAACTGAGAAGACTAATAGATGGAGTCTCTACAGGATAGATCACTGTGTCAGATATAATTGAATTTTTAATCAGCTCTCATAGAACATGCTTGTTTTGAGAGGTCTGTCAATTAGAAGGACCAATTCCTGTTTCTTTTAGCCAGTGGGAACTATCGGGGGGGGGGGGGGGGGGGGAAGCACCTTCTTTTATCTTTTACTTCTCTACTTTGGCACTTCTATTGAAAACACACCATATTTCCATTTGTTTATTTTCCATGGAGTCTAGAGTAAAGCCAGCCAGTGTTTCTTAGCTCACCATAATAATGTATATGTTAGCTGTCAGATGGAAACTAAAGGCCACTCAGGAATATTCAAATATTTCTGCAATTTTTTTACAAAGTTTTTTTAGGGGTCTACAAACTGAGGGCTTGAATAAATGTACACTAACTCAGCTTGAATCCCCTCCCTCCTGCAAACTATCCCACCTTCCCTTTTGGGGGCGGGGGCGGGGGCGGGGGCGGGGAGGAAGGACCGCTTGCAGAACTCTCATCCATCAACTGACCATTCTGTTGCCTGAGAGACATCATTGATTTTTCACCCTGAAAAGCCACTGATTTCAGCTACTTCCTCAATCTGTTTTCTCTTGCTCCAAACCAATGAGTTCAAATTACAAGACAGGAATGCTCGCCAATGAGCTATTAAACAGTAAAATATACTGCCTCTGTATACAACCCACTATAACTCGCCTTTGTTAGGACAGGGCTGCCTATCAAACATGACTCAAGTCAAAGTAGCTGCAAAAAAAAGCAAGATTTTCTGGAATGAAAGTTACTGATAAGGTAATATACGCATTCTAATTTGCATAAACTGTAGTGATTCACATCCAAAACTAGAAAAAAATATAAACAACTGCCTTTGCTGTCCTATCCTACAATTAGGATCATCTCAGATTAATCATGTTTAAAGGTACATATACAATGTTAATTGTGTACTTAGAAATATGTAAAAACAGTATAAATATGTGAATGTGTATCACAGAAGTTTGTATAAACAATTCCTCACAAGAGCTCTGCCCCTATTTACAGTACCAGCATTTTTGAAAACCATTCTGAAAGGAACAAAGCATGAGCAAAAAGAAAAAAACTCTCCACCCTTTAATTCCCTGACAAACTACTTCATGTTTGCTTCTAAGTAGAGATATTCCATCCCAGGCATGGGTAAACTTTGGCCCTCCAGGTGTTTTGGACTTCAACTCCCACAATTTCTAACAGGCTATTAGGACTTGTGGGAGTTGAAATCCAAAACACCAGGAGGGCCGAAGTTTGCCCATGCCTGTTCTAGACACTGTCATTCCTTACCCTACAGTTAGTTGATGTTTTCAGTTCAAAAGCAAACCAAGTCATTCGGGATAACTGTTCATGTACCTATGAAAGCTGGGTTCCCTGAAAGGGCTGCATTTTGATGAGAAAGTGACTGGGTAAAGAGTTTGCGGAACACAATGAGGCAGGGCACAGGCCTCAGCCAACCAAAGCAGCAGGACCAGGCAGACTTAGAAGTCCCGTCAAGGTTGTGTTTGGGACCAATACAACCCCAAGCCAAGCATTGTAACCCCCTTGTGAGTTCCATTCTGCAAACTCTGTCTCAACTTATCTCCCTCTATGAGTTAGCAAGGAGGTTAAGATTGTCTGAGAAGGCCCTGCTCTCGATCCTGCCTCCTTCGCAGATGCGGTTAGTGGGGATGAGAGACAGGGCCTTCTCAGTGGTGGCCCCTCAGTTATGGAACTCCCTCCCTAATGAGATCAGATTAGCCCCTTCCCCCCGACCTTCAGGAAAAGGCTAAAGATGCGGATGTGGGATCAAACATTCAGTTAGTAACCCATAGAGAATTATTGAATAGCACAATTTTTTCGTTGTGTCAGGAGTGACTTGAGAAACTGCAAGTTGCTTCTGGTGTGAGAGAATTGGCCATCTGCAAGAACGTTGCCCAGGGGATGTCCAGATGTTTGATGTTTTACCATCCTTGTGGGAGGCTTCTCTCATGTCCCTGCATGAGTAGCTGGAGCTGATAGAGGGGGCTTATCTGAGCTTTCCCCAGATTCGAACCTGTGACCTGTCAGTCTTCAGTCCTGCTAGCATAGGGGTTTAATATATATGTTTGTTTTGGGTTGCTGTGAGTTTTCCAGGCTGTATGGCCATGTTCCAGAAGCATTATCTCCTGATGTTTTGCCTGTATCTATGGCAGGCATCCCCAGAGGTTGTGAGGTCTGTTGGAAACTAGGCAAGTGAAGACCACACAACCTCAGAGGATACCTGCCATTGATACAGGTGAAACATCAGGAGAGAATGCTTCTGGAACATGGCCATACAGACCAGAAAACTCACAGCAACCCAGTCATTCTGGCTATGAAAACCTTCGCCAATATATATGTTTATTTTATTATGTACGTATGTTTACATGGCATCAAATTGTTACCTTTATATGTAAGCCAACATGACTCCAAGAAAGGCGGGATTATAAATAGGGTAAATAAATAAATACAATTCCAATGAGCACAAAGGCAAGTCTGAAGAACATGACTTGCACTCACGGGCATGGTGATATTCAGCATCTCAAAGGGATATATTTCACAGGAGGAAGTCCAGAGGGAAGGCAGGAAAAGCCTGGTCACGGAGGAGCATAGAAGGGGGGGGGGGGGAGGGAGAGGGTAGGCACTGGCAAGTTTGGTACCATTTTAGCTGCCATGGGCAATGCTATTCAATCCTGGGAGTTGTAGTCTGGAGAGAGACCAAGAAGGAAAAATCACTCCTATGAGTAGGTTGTTGTGAGGATGCCTGCCATAAATATAGGCGAAACGCCAGGAGAGGATGCTTCTGGAAAACTCACAGCAACCCAGTGATTCCGGCCATGAAAACCTTCGACAATAAACTCCTATGATTCCTTCACGTCGAGCCATGGCGATGAAAGTGTGCATCAACACTGTACTGTAAACTCTGTCTCAACCCCGCTTAAACTGCCATGGCTGTGTGCTGTGGGAGATGTAGTTCTCCTAAGTCCGGATCCTTGCTTCTCTGCCGAAGGGGGCTGGGGCCTCTCCAAGTTCCCTGGCGGTTCAAGGGGTGCCGAAGGGGAGGATGCGGCCGAGGCCTGCCTTGCGGAGTGGGAACCGTGGCAACGGCAGGCTCCGGCCTAGGTGCCCCAACCTCCCTGGGGAAGAGTAGGCCTCGCCTGTGGGCGGGAAGGGAAGGGGGGCCCGTGCCTTACCGTGGTCCTGGTTGAAGCCGGCGAAGAGGAGCCCGTTCCCGTGCGGGTTGGCCGGGAGCAGGTTCATGGCGCCGGGCGCCTCCTCAGGAGGCAGAGAGGCGGCTGCGGGGCCTCCTTCAGTCCATCGGGGGAGGAGGGAGGGCGGGAGGAGGAGGAGGAGGAGGAGGGAGGCCCCTGGCGGAGGGGAGGGCTCCTTCCGCACTGGGCAGGCGCGCTCGCGAGCGCCGAGCTCACCCAGCAGCCCGGCGGAGGAGCGCCGAGCGCCTCGAGCAGAGCGGAAGCCACGCCCCCTGCCTTGAACGGACGGACTGGCTCCGCAGAGCGCGTCGGCCTTCAGGCAGGGAGCCCTGCCGAGCGCCGAGCGCATCGATCCCTGGCTAGCGCCACTCCTGGGTGCACCTTCCAGTGCCCAGTCCTGTTGTGCCGACGCCAGTCAAGGCAGCTCCCAAGTTAGGTTCTGTGGGTTTGTTCTTACGGTGAATTTGTTTGTAAGTCGGAACAGGTGCATTTTTGAGTGAAACTCCAGCCATCTTTGAGATTTGGACTTGCAGTTTCTCAAGTCGATCCCGACAAAAAAATAACATGTATTGTCGAAGGCTTTCATGGCCGCTTTGGTTAGACCACACCTGGAATATTGTGTCCAATTTTGGGCACCACAATTCAAGAGAGATATTGACAAGCTGGAATGTGTCCAGAGGAGGGCGACTAAAATGATCAAGGGTCTGGAGAACAAGCCCTATGAGGAGCGGCTTAAGGAGCTGGGCATGTTTAGCCTCAAGAAGAGAAGGCTGAGAGGAGATATGATAGCCATGTATAAATATGTGAGAGGAAGCCACAGAGAGGAGGGAGCAAGCTTGTTTTCTCCTTCCTTGGAGACTAGGACGCGGAACAATGGCTTCAAACTACAAGAGAGGAGATTCCATCTGAACACGATGAAGAACTTCCTGACTGCGAGAGCCATTCAGCAGTGGAACTCTCTGCCCCGGAGTGTGGTGGAGGCTCCTTCTTTGGAAGCTTTTAAACAGAGGCTGGATGGCCATCTGTCAGGGGTGATTTGAATGCAATATTCCTGCTTCTTGGCAGAGGGCTGGACTGGATGGCCCATGAGGTCTCTTCCAACTCTATGATTCTATGAGAGAATGCCACTAGAACATGGCCATATAGCCTGAAAAAGCCTACAACCCCCAAAAATAAAAGTTTTAGATAGCATAAGTCAGGGGTTCTCAACCTGTGGGTCCCCAGGTGTTTTGGTCTAGGATTTCTGGGAGTTGAAGACAAAAACATCTGGGGATCCACAAGTTGAAAACCACTGGCATAAGGTAAAGGTTACCCCTTGACATTAAGCCTAGTTGTGTCCGAGTCTGTAGGGTGGAACTCATCTCCATTTCTGAGCCGAAGCGCCAGAGTCGTCTGTAGTCGCCTCCAAGGTCATGTGGCTGGAATGATTACATGGAGCGCTGTTACCTTCCTGCAGAAGCCGTACATATTGATCTACTCACATTTGCAAGTTTTTGTACTGCTAGGTTGACAGAAGCTGGGGCTAACAGCAGGAGCTCACCCCACTCCCTGGATTCGAACCACCAACCTTTTGGTCAGCAAGTTCAGCAGCTCAGCGGTTTAACCTGCTGCACCACCAGGGATAGCATAGGAAAGGGTTAACACTCCTGTGATGCTTGCTTTACTGTCTGTGCCCCAGTTCAGAAGATTTCGCCTCACTTTCAGTCTCTGTGAGAATTGGATTTTGGAAAATTTGGCTGGTTGTGGAAACAAGGATTATTGATGGAAGTCCAGTGGAGACACCTTTTCCTCATGACAAGTCTTTCAGGAATGAATTTCCCTTCCAAGGGGGAGATTTCTCTCACTTCCTGTTGTCACACCACCATTCTTAACTGTGGGTCATTTGTAATATAATAGTAATAGTAATAATAATAATTGTATACCACCCTATTTCCCAAAAGGGACTCAGGGCAGTGTTCGACAAAAGATCAGCAAACATTCAATGCCTGAGAAACGTAACATAATGAAGCACTTCAAATAATAAACAATCATTATAATAGATAGCATCATGATAAGCCAGATGTTTATAAGCCGGATGCTTGTAACTTGGGGTCTGCCTGTAATTCCTTGAGGTCAGAGGAAGAGTTAGAGGTGGTTTGGCCAGTCCCTTCCACTGAAATATAATCTATGGCTCCAGATATTTTAGTCATTGTTGATCTCTGCTTAGCTCTGGATTTAGTGTCTTTTAGGGTATTCTTGTGCTTTAGCTGCCATGACAACTTCCTGTGGAGTCTAGAGTTTGTAGTTCAGTGAGGCCCAAGAGCTCTCTGTCTGATGAATCTAAAGGGCCCTCCCTAAACTGCAAATGAACTCAAGTCAAATATTTAACTGCAAATATACACATACACATACACATTGGAGATTTTATTTTTATTTTTAAATAATAATATCTTTTCCTGATAGAACACTTTTTGAAATCATACTCTTCTTAATGATGTGGCAATTACATCTTGACATCTTTGGCTTTTGCTCTCTCAATAACTGATTACTAGAATATTCAATACAAAATTGTAGCTTTACCAGAAAAATAAGCATATAACCCACAGATCAATCCCTAAACAACATAGCAAAAACGTTATCAAATATTTTATACATGGATGGGACAAATTCCTGTGCATATTGCATATACACATTAATAGCTCAAAGTATTACTTAAAATTACTGGGAAAGCTGTACAAAACCAGAATCGGATGCTTTACTGCAACATTACTAGAATTATTTCACTCTTTGTATTTCTTACAATGTATACAATACATTGTGTTGAATCTACAGATTGACATTTTCTATCTAAATGAAAACAAAACAAACCAACTAAACAATATTTAATTTAATGTAGCAATTTAAATGAGTGACCTCTGAGATATAGTGTCAGTATTATAAATTATTCCCTTTATAAAACACAGAAAATCTCATGCACATCAAAAATCAATATATAAAAACAGCAAAGTGTCATTTCCCTTCATTCACAAATAATGTATGATGCACTTGGAAGCAGCATTATTAAAAACAAACATTTCTAAAATAACATTTTCCTTTGTTCTCTTTCTGTAATGTAGTACACACGGCAGTCCAGGCTGCTGAATTAGTCCTTGTTTTGAAGTCTTTGACCAGAGCTTTCCAATCATGGGCTTAGGAGATTTTACAACTATTTCTGGTGTAGTGTTTTGGAGGGCTCTGGATTGGACGGATGATTTTAACTTTCTTCAGGCTGTTCCTTTTGTTGTTGTTGTTGCTGGCAGTAAGTGAGTAGGAACGGCCGTGCATCATCCTAGCATTAAGACCATTGGCCATAGAAAAGGATTTGAGATGGCTTCTTAAGGCAACAGGAAGTGGAAGTTTGTCAACAAGGTGCACAGGAGTGCATGAAACTATGGCACGGCAACAAAGATCTTGCAGGCTCAGGACTGGAATAAATTAAAACATGCACATTAGATTGAACAAATAACAAGATTTTAAATAGCCACATGAGGGCAGTGCGCACAAGCAGGGTTAAACAGTACTTTTCAAGCTCTCTACTCACTCATTTTCCTTGTAGAAATTTCCAAAATGTGAAATTTTGTGGAAATATGTTCCACAAAGTCAGCATATTGAGTGTTTGAATTTAGATAAAATATGAATTCCAGCAGATACTGGAAGATGACCACTGTTATTTCTAGTTTTATTTGCAACTCTAGGTAGTAGTACATATAGTCATCATAATTTTATCTCTATATATTACTTCAGAGTAAGAAATCATCTACCCTTTTTTCCTTCATCCAGATACGTAACTTGAATATATTTAGGTTGCTTCCCTGTAACCGTATTTCTTCGAGTGTCCATCTGCGAAATTCACACCTATGGGTTTCCCTTCGCGCATGCGCAGAAATCCGGAACATTCTAAGTTTGATGAAATAAAAAATGATTATTTTGAGGCTCCGCCCCCCTCCCCGCCCCCTCGTATATATATCCCGCCGTGTGCGGGTGAGCTCTAGTTCCCCAGCGCTAATCACAGCTAGGTCTAGAGGCATGACAGAGGGGAGGAAGGGCGGGTTGTGTGAATTTCGCAGATGGACACTCGAAGAAATACGGTTACAGGTAAGCAACCTAAATTTATTCTTCGTGTCCTCTGCGAAATCCACACCTATGGGTGAATAGCAAGCTACTGACCTGGAGGTGGGTCATGCCACGCAGGAGAAGAGGACGGCTCTGCCAAAAGCAGCGTCTTTCTTTGCTTGTATGTCCAACTTGTAGTGGGAGACAAACGTGGAGGGAGTAGACCACGTGGCTGCTCTACAGATTTGGTCCAAGGGGACTCCTCGAAGAAAAGCTTGGGACGTGGACACCGAACGTGTCGAGTGAGCCACAATGTGAGAAGGAGGTTCTTTCTTTGCCAATTGGTAAGCTAGTTGGATCGTCGAAACAATCCAAGAGGCCAACCCTTGAGATGATATAGGGTGGCCCAGCATGTCTTTTCTGTATTTCAAAAACAACTTAGGGGACTTCCTAGAGGTGGAGGTCCTATGTAGATAAAAGGAGAGTGCTCTCTTAACATCAAGGGAGTGTAACGCTACCTCCAACGGGGAGGATGGGTTAGGGAAAAAGGCCGGGAGAACAATATCTTGTGACATATGGAAATGAGAAACAACTTTGGGCAAAAACGTAACATCGGTCCGGAGGACCACCTTGTCGTCATGGAACCTAATGTATGGAGGGTCTGAGCGTAGAGCTGTCAACTCACTCGATCGCCTAGCAGACGTAATGGCCACGAGAAATGCCGTTTTCCAAGACAAGTGGGAAATGTCGGCAGAGGCCATAGGTTCAAAGGGCGGTTTTGACAACTGGGATAATACTAACTCTAGGCTCCACTGAGGTGAAGGAAGGGACGTAGGAGGGTGAACGTTTTTATAGCCCTTGAGGAACAACTGGACAAGGTTGTCTTGAAAAAGGGACGGCAAGCCGAATTTCCTGCGAACAGAAGAGATTGCTGCCAAGTAGCACTTAACCGAGGAAAGGGAGAAATTCTTGTTAGAAAGGGTAACAAGGAAATCTAGTATCACCGAAATAGGTGCTGAGGTGGGCGTGTAGCCCACTGTTTGAGTATACTTTTGAAAAGATGACCACTTATAATGGTATGACTTTTTAGTGGTAGGTTTATGGGCGGCCAACAGAATTCTGGAAACATCGTCGGATAGGTTCATTGTGGTTTGATCCTCCACGCCGTTAGGGAAAGGGAGTGGAGGTCCGGATGGAGGACCAGGCCGTTCTCTATTGAGAGAAGGTCCGGGGTTGGGGGGAGGCGGAGGAACTCCTTGTTGGAGATGCAGAGGAGAGGAGCAAACCAGTGCTGACGCGGCCACCAGGGGGTGATCAGGATGCAATCGGTATTGTCCTGAATTATCTTGGCTATGACTGGGGATAGGAGAGGGAGAGGTGGGAATAGGTAAAGGAGGCCTGGAGACCATAGGAACAGAAAGGCGTCTCCTAGACAACCTGGGGATGCGTGAGGGCGGAGCCTTGCGCAGTAGAGAGGGCAATGTGTGTTTACAGGGGATGCGAATAGGTCTATGCTGGGGGTGCCCCATTTGTGGGTGAGAGTTTTGAATTGTGTGGGATGTAGTTGCCACTCGTGGTTGTTCTTTGAGGACCTGCTTAGAGAGTCCGCCAGTATGTTGTCCTGGCCTGGTAGGTGGATGGCTGTGAGGAGGATGTTCCTCTGTATGCACCATTCCCAAATTCGTGTCGATATGGCTAGTAAGGTGTGAGAGCGTGTTCCCCCTTGTTTGTTGATGTAGTATTTGACTGCAGTGTTGTCTGTCACAATTTGGAGTTTGCGGTTCGAAACGATGCGGACAAAGGCTCTGAGGGCCTTTTCTACAGCCATCATCTCGAGTGCGTTTATATGTAGGTTTCGGTCCTGAGGGGACCAGTGGCCGCTCACTTTGAAACCTTTGAGGTGCGCTCCCCAGCCCGAGTTGGAGGCGTCTGTCGTGAGGGACATGGATGGGTGAGGTTGGGTGAAAGGCATACCCGATTGAACATTGTATTGCTTTGTCCACCATGAGAGGGAGTGGAGGACGGAGTGGGGTGGGTATAGGATTCGGGATTGAGATTCTCGTAGGGGGTCGAATGACTTGATGAACCATCTCTGCAGCGGCCTCATCTTTAGGCGGGCAAATGGGGTTACATTTGTGGTAGATGACATGTGTCCAAGGATAGACTGGATAGCCCAGGCCGAGGCCCGACGGGATTGTTGGAGATTTAGGATTGATTGCTGAAGGTTGGTGAAACGGTCGTCTGGAAGGAAGGCCTTTTGGAGGGTGGAGTCTATGATGGCTCCGATGAACTGGATTCGTTGGGTTGGGGTGAGATGGGATTTTTCCTGGTTCACAACCAGACCCAAGTCCTGTAAGAGAGATAAGGCGTAATGAATATCTTTGCACAGTTGCGTTTTTGATATAGAACAAAATAACCAGTCATCGAGGTAAGGAAAAACCACGATGTTTTGTTGGCGGAGGTGCGCCGCTATGACTGACATGCATTTTGTAAACACTCTGGGTGCGGTGGACAAGCCAAACGCGAGGGAGTTGAACGAGAAGTGTTTGTCTTGCACTGCAAAGGTGAGGAACCTGCGATGGGAGTTCCTAATTGAGATATGGAAGTAGGCATCTTGTAGATCCACCGTCGCTAGCCACGCTCCCGGTGGGATGAAGGGTAGTATGTTAGGAAGTGTAACCATGCGGAATTTGCGTGGTGTGATGAAGGTATTAAGCCTACGAAGATCTAGGATGGGGCGTAGTCCCCCGTCCCTCTTGTCTATTAGGAAGTATCGAGAAAAAAAGCAGGTGTCGGTATTGTGTGTGGGGTTGGGAGATATGGCGCCCTTTTGAAGGAGCGAGTGTATCTCTTCCCAAATCTCCTGGGAGGGTTGTGTAAGGAGGACCTTTCCAACAGGTGGGTATGTGTCAAACTCTATCGCATATCCTCTTTCAATTATGTCCAAAACCCAGGCATCTGTGGTGATAGATTGCCATGCTGGAAGAAACGGCTGTAGTCTATTGAAGTATGTGAATGGTGGTGTGTGTATGGAAGGATGAGTGGTAATGGTTAGTGATGTGCTAAAAACGACGTTTATTGTTATTGGAGGGTCTGGTACCACGGTACTGACCTCTGAAAGGAAGCTGAGGCCGTCTCGGGGCTGTAGACTGGGTGTAAGATCTCTGTCGTCCTCTGTAGAAGGAGGTGTTATAAGGTCTGTTGTAGTAATGAGGGCGGTAGTAATATGAGCCCCATCGTTGGCGTTGGTAAGAGTGAGGTTGTTGGTCATATTTGAAGACCGTTTGTTTCATTTTATGAGAATGTTCGAGTTGCGAATCAGTCTCCGGGTTGAAAAGTCCTGCTTCGTCCATAGGCAGGTTTTCGATGAGGTTGCGTTGTGATTGAGAGAGGATAGCAGCCCTTAGCCAGGCATGACGGCGAAGGGCCACCGAGCCTGCAATGAGTTTGCCAGCAGTGTCTGCTGTATTTCTTGCAAGATCCTTTTGTAAAGATGACAAAAGTAGGGCCTCTTGCTTAAAAGCTAGAGCCAGTGGCTGATCAGCTGGAGGTAACAGTTCCAGGTAGGGTGATATTTTGTTCCATAGGTGGGTTTGATATACACTCATATAAACCCCATAATGAGCCATGCGTGCAAACAAGCATGCTGAGGAATAGAATTTCTTGGCCATGGAGTCAAGTTTCCTTCCCTCTTTATCAGAGGGAGAGGTCTGGTTAGTTTGGACAGGTTTTGGTTGAGCATCAGTTACAATGGAGTTTGCTTTAGGCATTTTAGAAAGCCATGAAGCTGCGGAGAGATCAATACGGTATAAATTTTCTGCTCTTTTAGGAGTTGCCGGGATCATAGCCGGAGCGACTCCAGTATTTTTTAAAATTTTTAGTAGAAATGGTAAGGTGGGCAACACAGTAGACATGGGCTGTTGTTGTTCAGTAGAAGTAAAGCAGGGGTCTACCACAGTGTCTGTGGGTTCAGGTGTAGCCAGATTTAGGGTCCTAGCTAGCCTTATTAGCAGGGCAGAGAATTTTTTAAATTCTTCCAAGTTCTTGGGAGAAGGGTCAGGGTCTGGGAGTGGTTCATGTATAAGTGGAGTCTCATCTGTTGATTCCAAGTCCACTATCTCTGATTCTTGGTGAGTCTGAATGAGGGGGTCTTGGAGTGGCTGGGGGGGGTCTGGAGCAATGTGTTCCTCTGGAGGATGAGAAAGTGTGGCTGTAGGGGCTGCATGTGGGGGTTGTGGGTATCCAAACTGGGGTGGATAATGGGCACTGTAGTCCCTGGTGGGGTTGGGGGGAGGGGGATAGTAGAAGGGGTACATAGGGTAAGGAGGAGGGGGAGGGTAGAGGTGATAAGGGTAATCCTGTGGGCTATAAGGATGATATTGTTCGTGTCTGGCCCTTTTAGAAGGGTGGGGGCTAGGAGAGGGATGAGGGGAAGGGGAGAGAGAGCGCTGGCGGCGGCGCGGAACGCGCGCTGCTGAAGCTTGCTGTTCCGAGGGAGGAGTCTCCCTCGGTACCGGCGAATCCGGAGGGCTGGGGGAGGGAGGAGGAGATGACTGGGAGGGAGGGAGGGGCGGAGGAGAAAGCTCCGTATTAGGATCAGTTTGCAGCGGATCCAGGAGCTCCAGCGGGGGAAGGTAGGAAGGATCTTCCAAATGGAGCAAGGAGGGAAGGCGATCCTGAAGCTGTGTGACGGAACCGGAGAGATGGGGCATCGGTTCCAGGGTAGGGGGGCTCAAGGGCTGCTCGCCAGTGAGTTGCCGTCCCTTTTTTTGCTTTGAGGCTTTCTCTTTTGTTTTTGTCACCCTCGCAGCTTGTTTTGAGGGCTTGGATTTTTTTCTCGGCGGCTCCACTGAGGAAGCGCTCGCCTGGCCCGGGTCTCGCCTATCTCCAGCACGTGGAGAGGAAGGCTGAGGGGGCTCTTGGGTTGGGGAGGAATGGGAGGGGGCAGAGGAAGCCTGAGGAGCCAAAGCGCGCTCATATAACAGCGCTTTCAAACGGCTATCTCTGCCTTTGCGAGCTCTAGCTGTAAAGCTGAGGCAAATGTCGCATGACTGGGGATTATGAGCCTCTCCCAAGCATAGTAAGCATTTGGAGTGCTTATCGGCCTCGGGGAGGGTAGCCCCGCAGGCCGAGCAGTTTTTGAAATAAGGAGAAGACATGCTTAGCCTGTAATCAAAAGAGTAGTCAGCCAGTCCGAGTCAGGGTTGGAGAGGAGACGGAGGTAGTAAAAACAGTCCTTAAGTCAAGCCCAGCCGGTAGAATGGAGAGAGAACGTTCCGAGATGCTGCCTGATTAGCGCGGAAAAATGAACTAGAGCTCACCCGCACACGGCGGGATATATATACGAGGGGGCGGGGAGGGGGGCGGAGCCTCAAAATAATCATTTTTTATTTCATCAAACTTAGAATGTTCCGGATTTCTGCGCATGCGCGAAGGGAAACCCATAGGTGTGGATTTCGCAGAGGACACGAAGAATAAATATGATAACACTCTTTAGATCTGGTATTTCTCATTGTCCCCCACTCTCCCAAGGAGATAGAGATTCACAATATTTTCCTGTGTGCCATTCAGGGTACGGGGAGATGCTAATACTATCTGCCTGCCAAACAGGTTTTGTAAAGCAAGCATCAGCTTTGGCATGAACCTCTTCCAATTTCATTGAACTGACACAAGCATTTCAATTAGGTCTACAGATACTAGCTAAAAAACAGCAGGATTACAATTGACCATAATTAGTGCTAGTAGAGATATAATGTTAAATTATGATTAGAACAAACAAAAAAGGAGGGAGGGAGGAAGTGTGTTATCAAGCAGGGCTTCTAGTTTTTATATTGCTTACAAATAGGTCTCAGAAAATCAAAATCACTTATTAAACTATTTTAAAGCAATTGTTTTGAACCATTTAAAGTCTGCTATATAGAAATATACCTGAAATATTACATGACTTACCTTTGTTTGGCCTCCACAGTCGATCCATCCCATGTCTCATTAACACTATCCTGGCAAGTTCCGTAAAGGACTCGGTGATATTGAAATTGCAGAGTGGGCTCACTTCAAAGAATGTCATGCCTAATCTTTCAGCATAGGCCTGTGCTTGCTCAGTAGAGACTTGGCGCTTGAAGGCTAGATGCAGACGATTGCCAACCAGGATTTTGGGGACACCAGGAGCATGCTGAGTTAAGAGAAGCAGCAATATGTCAGCTGTCAAATCTACAGACCTCTCCTTCAACAAAATATTATGGGCAAAACAATTCATTGGGGAAGGGAAGTGGCATTACGTCCTAAGATGTAATAGACTCCTGCGGCAAGGCAGAAGGTGAGTGGGCTGGCTGCATGTTTCCTTTCCTACTAAAGAAAAGCAATGTTCCTTCCCATTGCTTTAACTTATAGCTGATGTAGCCTCACTCTTTGGAAGTCAAGTTGGGAGAAGAGGAAGAGTGTGGTTCATGTCCAAATGGCAGGATAAAATTGTTTAGATATATAAAAATATATCCTCCCCTGATCACTCCATGATATTTTATTTGGGAATACTTCTTTTCTATATGCTCTCTCTCACTGTAATTTTGCCAAGAGAACATGAAAATAAGGCATGCTTCGGTTACATTGTGGATGGTCAGGAAAGGCACAAAAACCTATCTCTTCTCCCTCTTTGTTGCCGAAGGTGGGGAAAACTTCAACATCATCATGTTTACTCTTATACCATCAGTTATTATGTTTAGGTGATTACTCCCAATTCAACATCAATTCCAAGAACATAAAAAACCTACCTATCCAAGATGATTATAGAGAACAGGAAGGGGTAGGCAGGAAAGAAGCAGCCAAAATATGCTGTATAATATTAGAATAAGGGTGACAGTCTAATAAAATCCCCCTGAAATAAACAGCTTTACACTTTTTTTCCTGGAAACAAGTTGAGTCTCTGGCACATCTTTTCTTAGCATATCACTGAGGGCCCTTCTACACAGCCCTATATCCCAGAATACAAAGGCAAAAAATGCCACAATATCTGCTTTGAACTGGGTTATCTGAGTCCACACTCTGATAATGTGGGATTCTCTGCCTTAATATTCTGGGATATAGGACTGTGTGGAAGTATATCACCATTCTTCCCCTGCATTAATGTTAATATCAAGCAGGACCTTTATTAATAAAGCAAATGGGTTTATGTAATAAAGTGTCCTATTACCTATTCTTCAGCTTATACATTCAGGAAATATGAAATAAAAGGACCACCTACATTTGGGGCTAAAAGCTAATAAAAACCCAAACCTGACAAATATGTTCCCACCATACACCAAGAATTGACCCTGTATAGAGAATAAAAAAAGCATGGATGACAGTTTTAAGATACATGTGCTTCAAGAAATATGATATTTTCCATGCTTTTGAAAAAAATAACTGAAACTGTTTACAAGCAATTGAATATACACAATGTCCAGAAAATAAGTCAGCCCATTGTCAATAGATCCTCCTCTTATAAGACATGGAGATAGTAAACAGTTCTCTCCTATTAGAAAATTCTTCAAATAGACTTGATGATGCTTTCATGTTGCAGGGTGTGCCATGAATTCTCAGACACAACATAACTGGCCTAATCAATTCAGTGGTACCAACTCCCATACATATGGAGGGGAGATCCCATGACAGATAGGGAGTGGTAGAAGTGATGGATAAATCTGTTGATTTTACTTTCTCTTATAATTTTAGAAATCATTTCAAATTTTAAAACCCACAAATTGTGATTATGGCAAGTTCTTACAAAAACAATAAAAATTCTCAGCCATCTATAGTAGTAAACAACTATGGCCAGCATGGAAGATGTCATATTTCTCTGCCACGCAGTTCTTAAAGATAGGGAATCTGTCAGGATATAAGACATGGCAACCCTAATTTAGCAGAACAATTGGGAGTGAACACACGGGTTCAAAGCCAAGCTTTTTAAGAGTCGAGCATTCAAAGTTCTCTTATCAGATGGGAAAATATGTCAGATTTGTTTTCTCTCAAGCATTACTCCAATTATTTCCATCAAATTGATAAAATAACTGGATTTTTAAAAATTCTTATAAAAAGTCCAAAATATTGTTATGATTCCTAATAAAAGTTCAATAACTTATTTTAGTGCTACATGGAACATTTGGAAATGTGTCTTACCTCATCTATCTCCTTTATCCAACGATTGATGCCATCAAATGACCAGCGATTTGTTATATCATATACCAGTATCACACCCTGATTAAAGAAAAAATGTTAAATTAGCTTGGTGTATAGATAAGACATGTGATGCATTGAACAGTCTTGCATAATCTGACTTTTTTTTAATAATGGGAAAAACATTTTAACAACATTCAACATTTCTTGTGAGGAATTTATTTTTGGTGGCTTGAGGGATATTCAAACCTTAAAACAAACATTTTTACAAGCAGCATATTCAGCAATACATTTGCACTTATTGTATCTTCTTCCATTTGAGCTCTACATAAGTTCATTTTGCCACAACAATATATTTCAAAGATGGTAACATTGTGCTTACCTGGGCTCCTCTGGAATAGGAACGAAAGATGGTGCAGAATCTGCCTTGCCCAGATGTGTCCCTGAAGAGAATACAGACTGTTAAAATGCATTGCCCTTCTGTTCTGAAGACTAATGTGCTTAGAAACATATATGTGCAATAATACCCAGTGCTTGCTAGAGACTTTCCCTCTTACAAACTGGGAAGAGAAAATGTTATTAAATAAAGAAGAGTTTATGTTTGACTCTGCCCTGCTGTTTATATGTGAGCTTGGCCTCATTAAATAAGAGTTTCCGCACACTACAAGATAGAATACAAAAACACTGTACTTAAAATGGCAACAGTCACTGCATATATTGTATTAACTTTAGACAATTGGCTAATTTGAGTACATTTATCACTGTTCAAGGCTTTATAACTAAACTGAGTCTTCAGTTTAACTGAAAAGGAGTGCTGGACTCCTGCCTATGAATCCTGGTGTGAGGGAAACTCCTAGGTCAATGGATTGGTCCTCTACACCAACAAGAGAATGCATAGTACAAATAGTTACCAGAGTTGCAACTTTATTCGGCGGCCATCCAGAAGTATTGTTGTTGTCTTGTAATCAATACCTTGGGGGGGGGGGGGGGAAGGGAAACAGAACGTTAAATCCGTTAAAAAAGTCTATTTCCCTCATTGCAAAATATTTGAAAGCCAAAAATACATTATTATTCTGCATTAATACTAAGCAGGGTTATGATGCATAGTACAAATAGTACACAGCAGGGCAGTGGTGGGTTTAGAAAGACTCCAACCCTAGGCAACAGTTGAGGAACATCAAATAAATTTCTAAAATACCTATTCTTTCAGAACACATTCAGATCAGTTCCAAGTGTAGATGTAGCATGTATTATTTTATATTTTAAATTTTACTTGATAGGGTTTAAAGTCCCAATGCTAACCAAATAAACAAACTGAAAAGGTTAGCTAGCAATATCAATGTCACACATAATGGGTGAGGGATGTCTTTCCTCCAGAAGACAGTCTCACCAACAATCCCATCCCAAAAGACTTGTTTTCTAAGTCCAGATGATACAACTGCAAGAGGGAGAACTCATTTGCAAAGAGGTGACACTCTCTCCCTGGCTGTAGACAGAGAGTGATTGCACTTGTGTATAATCAGCTATTTAGTATTTGTAAGGTTTATTAGTCACCTTCCCCCAAAGAATTGTTGAAGAGGATGCACATTTACAGTGTTTAATGTTCTCTCAAATGTCAAGCGGCACATCTGTTCCTGTTCCCAATCCTGGAGCAGTATGATGAGAACACATATAGGATTTTTTGTGTACTTTTCTGTTTCCTCTGAGTTTAAGGTAATCCTATTAATTCCACATATTTTCTTAAGCAATGAATACTAAAGAGTTGGTTTTTCATATCCTTCCACTGTAGTGATATTCCTTGGTGGTCCTCCATCTAAGTCCTAACTAGAGTTGATCCTTCATAGTTTCAAAGATCAGACAGGATCTGGTGCTTTCAGGAAATAGAATTTTAAAAGAAAACAAGGGTGGGATGTCATTCCTCAGCAGCATTATTTTTCTCTCTAACCTGATCCTAAGCAAGACTATGCCTCTATCATTATTAGAAGGGAAACACAGAGCAATAGAAAAGTCTCTGGTGGCAAAAGCAGCAAGCCTTTGGAGTAATCTGATTTGTAGGCTACAGCACACACCTTTATAAGGATTTTTTTTAAAAATGACTCCAACTTTACAATTTATTTTGAGACTTTAGTTGGACTTGCTCTTTCCAAAGTGCTTGTCAAAGAGAGTAGCCATTCATTTGTCACAGCTTTTTCATATCCAGCTTCCTCTACCATGGCTTTGTACCAGAGTTCCCAGTCCCTTGGACCCTATCAGAAGTAGATGGTTTTGGCACCTTGGTCTCAGTTCTGAGCCAAGCAACCAAAATTACAGGTGGTGGGCAAGGCTGTAGTTATGATGCCACAGTAACAACAGGTGAAATATAAGCAAGAGGAAGCTCCAGCAAGAAAAATAATCTCTGCATTGAGAACACTCTCCAATGTCTTTGCTAGCTGGAAGCATACAGAAAAAGAATCTGCATTCAGGATACTAGTAACATCATTGTTAGCAGTGGTATTTCCACGCACCTAATATTCTCAATAATTAATGATCCCAAAGAGCACAGGTAAATAACTTCAGACCTGTATACCATGTATTCCTATATTTCATTAATACAATATAAAGATCTATGGGGATTAGACCTTTAATACAATATAAAGATCTTTGGGGATTAGTTTCATAAACAACTAAGAGCCCTGAGCTTCTCTGTAATGAAATCTTTCACGACCACCCATATAGCGTCTGCAGCAAATAGGTAATCGGAGCTGTTTCGGGTTGTCGAGGAACTCCTTCACCCACCTGTGGTGGAGGAGACCTTCGACGACCCAGCAACTCGGTGTTGCGAGTTCGCACACCATTTTGCAGGCAAAGTTGCTCAGATACGCCTTGAGCTCAACTCCAATTTCATCACAGTACCAGATGAGGTGATTGAGGCATCTGCTTGTCCAAGTTTGTGGGATTCTTTTAGGCTTGTTCTTCCTGAGACTGTGGAAGAAGTCCTTGGGGCTGTGAGGGCGACCACTTCGGCACTAGACCCTTGCCCATCTTGGCTAATTAAATCGGCCAGGGAGGGGTTGGTTGCTTGGTTTGTGTTGATCATTAATGCATCGTTGGAACAAGGGATTTTTCCATCTAATTTGAAACAGGCTGTGGTTTGTCCACTCCTCAAAAAGGCTTCCCTTGATTTCATGGTGCTGAACAATTACAGACCGATCTCCAACCTCCCTTTTTTGGGTAAGGTGCGGGTGGTCGCCTTCCAGCTCCAGGGCTTTTTGGATGACATCAACTACCTAGATCAGTCACAGTCTGGTTTCAGGCCTGGTCACGGTACCGAAACAGCCTTGGTCACCTTGGTGGATGACCTCCGTAGAAAGCTGGACAGGGGGAGTGTGACTCTGTTGGTTCTCTTGGACATTTCAGCGGCTGTCGTGGCTCCGGTCCTTCCTGGAGGGACGAACCCAGATAGTGAAGCTGGGAGATGCCTTTGACCTGTGGGGTCCCGCAAGACTCTATTCTGTCTCCCATGCTTTTTAACATCTACATTAAACTGCTGGGAGAGGTCATCCGGAGTTTTGGAGTTGGGTGCCATCTCTACGCAGATGACACACAACTCTACTACTCTTTTCCACCTAATTCCAAGGAGGCCTCTTGAGTGCTGGACGAGTGCCTGGCCGCTGTGTCTATCTGGATGAGGAGGAACAAGCTGAAGATCAATCCCGACAAGACAGAGGTCCTCCTGGTCGATTGCAAACCGGATCGGGGTATAGGGTGGCAACCTGTGTTGGACAGGGTTACACTCCCCCTGAAGCCACAGGTCCGCAGTTTGGGAGTCCTCTTGGACTCATCGCTCATGCTTGAGGCTCAGGCATCGGCGGTGTCCGGGAGGGCTTTTGCACAATTGAGACTTGTGCGCCAGCTGCGACCGTACCTCGCGAAGGCTGATCTGGCCGGGGGGGTCCATGCCTTGGTCACCTCTAGATTGGACTACTGCAATGCGCTCTACGTGGGGCTGCCCTTGAAAACGGCTCGGAAATTCCAACTGGTCCAATGGGCAGCAGCCAGGATGTTAACCGGGGCTCCTTACAGAGAGAGGTCAACCCTCCTGTTCAAGGAGCTCCACTGGCTGCCGTTTATTTTCTGAGCCCAATTTAAGGTGCAGGTGCTTACCTACAAAGCCCTGAATGGTTTGGGACTACCCTACCTGCGTGACCGCATCTCCGTCTACGAACCCACGCGTTCACTCCGGTCATCTGGAGAGGCCCTGCTCGTGATCCCACCTGCGTCGCAAGCGCGCTTGGTGGGGACTCGAGATAGGGCCTTTTCTGTGGTGGCCCCCTGACTCTGGAACACCCTCCCAAAGGATCTTAGACAGGCCCCTACATTGGCAGTCTTCAGAAAGAACTTGAAGACCTGGCTGTTCCGATGTGCCTTCTCAGATTAGGAATCTCCAATACCAAGTCCTAGAAGCACTTTAGTAGAACTAAGACTGCTGCACACCGCACACTGCACTTACTTTATAATCCTACATACCTCCTGCCACATCAGCACTTTTAATCTTGTACCCATTACTCTGGCCCAGCCCAGTTTTATAGTGTCTTGATGTATTGTTTATTGCTGTTGTTTATACTGCTTAACTGTTTTTAATTTGCTTTAGGTATTGTATTGTTGTATTGTGTTTTGAGGCCTTGGCCTATGTAAGCCGCATCGAGTCCTTCGGAGATGCTAGCGGGGTACAAATAAAGTAATAATAATAATAATAATAATAATGATGATGATGATGATGATGTCTACGTTATAAATGCATCTGATCTAAAGAACTGAATCTGCACTAGACATTTTGTGCATAATATATTGTATTAGTTTATGCTTTGGTATTCTACACCACATTCTGAACTGTTTGTATAAAAATTCCCATTTCATAGTTCATTCGCCTTTTCTTATGTTAAGAAAAGTGTATTGCTTTCCAAAGAGACAAAAATACTTTTCAAAAGTCCTGGGCAGATAGTCTCTAAAATAAAATGAAAGTGTTTCTTCTCATTTAAATTTACTCTTGCTCCAAACAGGTTGCATTTAATTAACATTCTTAATATGGATTAGCAGTGCCTACCCATGGAGCTAATCTAATCTGTATTACATTAACATACCATACAGAGCTACTACATTTTCTAATTTCAACTAGACCTTGAAAACTGCAATGATTGTGTGGAAAGGAAACTGATGGTAATTGTCTTCAGGATACATTCAGCCTTTTACTGAGTGTATCCTGAAGACATGGATGAAAGTGGAAAAACCATGAGTAATTTTACCCCTTCCAACCATATTCAACCCACAAAAAATTCCATCTACCTATTCAACATACCAAGCCTCACTGCATATTCAGTTTCTCAGTCTTGTGACACTTGCAATCCCTATTTAAAATGGCATAGGGTAACAATGGAGGTGGGAGCAAATAATCAATGAATACAAAAATCATGAAAGTTAGACCTGCAAATGTGGAAACCAATTGTTATTCTAAATTCAGTTTGTCGTCAATACACAGGTAGTTCCCAAATTAACACTCCTGTGGTGTTTCTTTTGCTGTGACCTTGTTCAGAAGATTTCACTTCACTTTCTGTACCTGTTAGAATTGGATTTTGAAAAAATTGGCTTGTTGTGGAAACAAGGATTAGTGATAAAACTTCAGTGGAGACATCTTTTCCCTGTGATAATTTTTCCAGGAGTGAATTTCCCTTCTGAGGGATACATTTCTCTCACTTCCTGTTATCTCGCCCCCATTTTTAGCTATGAGTTGTTTGTAAGTCAGATGTTTGTAACTTGGGGATTACCTGTAGTCTTTCTAATTTCCTGATGAGCTTCAGATGAGGAGCTTCAGATTGTGTTTAAAAAGCTAATGAAGTAATATTTATATGCCATTCATTATGAATGGCAACACTTTTCTCTTTCGTCTCTTTTTTATAGTAGCTCCCCTTAAAAAAAACCCCAATGCTTTTGCTGTTAGAAGTCATGAAATGAAATGAAATTCATTTTAGCAAGCTTATTTTAGCCTGTAAAATGCCTGCTTCTAAAAAAGCAAAGAGAATTATTTTCATTTCTGATCTCATGCTTTTGCTATAGTAACATCCATTCTCGAGATCTTTATAATTGCAGAGTATTTGAATTACTGAGTCTGCATCAGGCAAATGAAGCAATTGGGATGACATTTAACTACAGTATCACAACTGAGAATTAATAGAGCCAATTAGTCCAATCCCTTGAGTTGACTAGTATGGATCTTACAGCACTACAGAAGAAGGAATAAAAGAGACGAAGAGGCAGAGCTTGTTTAACAATATGTCCCCCATCTCTCTTGGCTTGAGTTTTTCCTGCTGCAGCAATAACAAGTTGCCAGAGAAACCGATTCAGTATGGTGTCAGATCCTTCCTCTATCTGCTTCCTTGGCCCACACCCACAGCCTCCCTGGATCTGCATAAATATTTATATTAGCACAAGGGGTGGGACCTCTGAGTCATATGAGTTCTATGCAAATGAAAGAATTCTAGGATCTTTACCAATGTAACAGGAGAGAAATGATTTTCAGTACTCAAGTACACACATACACGCACCCTGATTAGGTTACTCCAACTCAACAATATTCAGAGGAGTGCACTGTCTCATGCTGGATAAAAGAACTCAATGGGTGAAAGGAAAGCAGCTAGCCAGCTGCAATCTGAATTAGTAGACAATTACTATAAAAAGCTTGAAAATATTTACTTCCCTTCTGCCCCCACATAACGAGGTCAGGGTAGCATACAAGTAAAATCAATTTAAGCAAATTAAAACCACTGGGGAAAAAATAATAATTTAAAGAGATGAAATGGACATCTGGTAGGAAGGACAAAGCAAAGCAACATAATCACCAATGATACTGATTTCAGGGATAGCAGGAGTCCTGGATAGCTGATTGTATCTTCTTTCAGAAAAAATAGTATAAATGGCCCACACTTATCTTATTAAATGGAAATAACTTTGTACAAATTCTGAAACTAATTTTCAGTGAAATGAAAATTAACTCCAACATCTAACAAATGTGAAAGCAATTTCAACAAGACAACACATATCAAAATCTGCTCTACCATGAAGCAAAAACTGCAACGCAATTGTGCTATTTTGTCTATCAAATGTGAATGAACCTGACCTTGTGGAAAATAATTGATGAATTAATTAAAGGTTGGGGGATGTTCAAAGTGAATTGTTCTAGCCACAAAATATTTACAGCTCTGTTGGTCTACTTGAATTTTGAAAAACCTGATGAATAACATTCATTAAAAATTAAAGCCAACCATGAAGAATATTTACTTAGAATCACGATTTTCTGAGAGACATTTTTAGCTATTAGAAAAAGGATCTGAAAGTGGAGTTCCATGCATACATTTTTCATTTTTGATTCGGATGGTGAATAAAATGTAAAATTACTGCAACACAGAAATGTTCAGAAGCATAATTGGCACTTTTTGGAACATACTTCAAACAGACTCAGCTTTTAAATAGAGCCTCCCATAAATAGTCTATACGGGTTTTATGAAATAAATTATGTTGTTTTATTCTTTTATCTGGACTCCTACGTAATTAGTCATTATCCGATTTTAAACGTGATTCATTTCTTCTGTTCCAAAATTCTGCTACATATGGCAATTATGCTTAGCATGAGACAATTTGCATCTGTAATAGTTTGCAACACCCAACATAGCACAACAAAGGAGAGCACGTAGGTGTTTGAGTCGTGCTGCAACTAGCAACATCATTTTTAATTAAATATAGAATTCTCATGCCTGCTACTAGAAGCTCAACCATTTTTGCTGTCACCAATTATTATAACCTGACATCAACTGTCAGGTTTTATATTCTTCATATGAAAGAAACATGCATTTCTAGATTTTACCCCAATATAAGCTTCCATTACTCTCCTCACAAACACTATTTAGAATTTTGCAAGGAATTTACAGTGGCTATCACTTTTTGATCCAGAATGATTGTGTTTACATAATTAGGTAGTTTTATAAAGAGCTTACACCATAATCATCATAAGGTATCCTACAACATGTAGAACATGCACAAACCATTTGTACAGGATGCTCTCCTATGGTAAAATATAATTAATGTGTTTTTGGAAATAACTCTTACTCTATTCAATAGAATCTACTGTCCAGTAGGTTTGTTCAGAACCGTAGACTAAGGTGTTTGATGATATCACTCCCTGCATGAATACAACATAATAAGAATAAGAATAATATAAACTTTTTATTTATATCCCATCACCATCTCCCAGAGGAACTCGGGGTGGCTCACAAAACACTGAAGGTGTGGCATGCAAAATACAAGTTCAAAACAAAACATACAATAAACAATCAACACAATATCATAAATTCATAATGCCCCTTGGTAAAAAAAAACCAATAAAATACAGCAATTGTCATAGATAAAACAGCAGTATTTGATCTCAGAAGTATAAAGTGCTAATAAAGAATCTAAAGGTCATATATATTATTGGAGAGTCTAAACATGGTTGGTTGCTTGTCGGAAAAAGCCAGGTCTTTAATTTTGTGCTAGATGTTTGGAGGGTGGGGGCTAGCCTGATCTCCCTCGGGAGGGCATTCCAAAACCGGGGGGCTATCACCGAGAAGGCCCTTTTTCTCGTTCCCAACTGTACTTGAGACAGAGGTGGGACCAAGAGGAGGGCCTCCCTGGTAGATCTTAAACCCCGTACTGGTTCATAAAAGGAAATGCGGTCTCAAAGATAGGTTGGACATGAAGTGTTTATGCATTTATAGGTAATATTCTGCACTTTGAACTGGGTCCGGAAACTCACTGGCAGCCAGAACATTATTCTCTCAGTGAATACATTTGGGATTACAGACCGTTCCTTTCACACATTATCTCAGATAATACTAAACAATTATAAAGCAAACAATTACTGGGAAAATTACACTGGCTTTCTAGATTTAAAAGTTGCCAAACAGAAAATAAGGGCACAGTACTGTCCCTAATCATCATTTGTCTGCAGTATAAAAACAGAACAGAGGAGGAGGCCTAATACAGTTGGCCCTTTGTATCCACCAATGCAACCATCCACAGCTTGAAAGTATTTTTTGAAAGTTGAAAACACAAACCTTGATTTTGTAATTGTATATATGGGACACCATTTTACTACATCACTGTATGCAGAACAATTTTCCATACAATACCAAACTTAGAAAGTATCCAATCATTTAGCATGTTGCAATTTAAAAATATAAATAGAAAATACTTATTCATACTGCATTCCATTGACCCATAAAGACCTCTCTCCTTGAAATAGGGATGGCCCACAGTATGTATAAAAGACACAACATGCTCATAGAAATCAGGCATATTGGTATTTATGACACAGATGAGGGAAAGCAGTCATTTTATGCCTATATACTTCGTTATATATCTCATTTATGTCACTCATTTCTAAGTACAGATGTAAAAGATTAGAAAGATTTTTTAAAAATACCCTACTTTAAGGTAAGCAAAACAGTGACTGATTCAGACTCCAATAACCCCATTTTAAGACGTTAATGGTGTAGATTTTACTGTATCTGTCTGCATTTCCTGGAAAACTGAAATGCAGGCATGTAATCACTCCAAACCACATGTTGTGTTTGTCATGCAAGACAGACACATTTGGAACCAATTCTATCTCCCATGGTTCTTTCATCACTGTCCAAGCTTTTGGTGATTTTGAAAGTCCTATGCTTTGTGTCTTAAAAGCTCTAGTTGAAAGGGTTTTTATTAAGTACTGTAGTATGTTTCTGTTTATGTAGAGAGTATGGAGAGCATCTACATTATTTGTGGGTGAAATTGTTTCACTGTTCTACCAGCTAGTATGATAAAGGAGCACAATATTAATTACTAGAAAGAATAGCACTGTTAATTACTATACAGGCAGTCTCCAAATTTCAAACATCCAACCTACAAATGACTCATAGTTAATAATGGGGTTGAGACAACAGGAAGTGAGAGAAATCTAGCCCCCAAAAAGGGAAAATCACTCCTGAAAGGGTTATCATGGTGGAAAAGATGTCTCAACTGAAGCTTTATCACCAATCCTTGATTCCACAACAAGCCATATGATTCAAAATCCAATTGTCACGGGAACAGAAAGTGCGGTGAAATCTTCTGAACAGGGACATAGTCAGCAAAACACTGAAAAAATGTACCTGTTCTGACTTACAAACAAATTCAACTTAAGAACAAACCTACAGAGCCTATCTTGTTTGTAATTTGGGGGCTGCCTGCAATGCATTTTGAAAAAAAAAAACATTCAAATCTACTACTTGTATTTTCATTCATTACTGAGCTAATAAAGAGGCAAAAGGTGTTTTGAATTGCTGGGGATATATTAATATCAGTGCCATTTTTTCAGCCATCATCTTCCTCACATGCTTAGAGAAAGAAACATGACCTTAGGAGCCAGTTATTCCTAACTCTAGGATCTTCTGGTTTGAAAGATAAAGTTGGACTCATTAACTGTGGGAAGATATTCCTCACCACACCTATGCGGTAAGAGTCCATGGCTATTACACTGTACAATAGTCCTTAAACTACACAAACAGCTCCTGAGAATGAGTGGGACTAGAAACAGGACTAGACAAACAACCTTTAGTAAGGACTCAGAAGATGTTTCTCTGCTGCTGCAGCAACTGTATTCCTTCTGTATGCAAGTATTCTCAATCCAGCACCTTCCAGTGTATTCTGTCCAAGGTCCTAACTGATCTTGCTAGATAAAATTTTACCCTATTACCATGGTACTTAATTTTTTTAAAAACTATGGATTCACTCTAAATATATTTTGCTGCCACAGACTACCAACACTGAAGATTCAAAACCCTAAAGTGCACAAATATTTATTTAAAGTTGCGCATTAAGAGTTTTCAAATTTGAAGAGAAGGCAAGTAAGTAAATGTACATTCCTACATTTACATTCCACTATACTCGATCTGTAAAGAAAAAAATGGCAGCAATTTTGTTGCTACATATATGGAAGAAAGTCCCATTGTGCAACAAGCCAGATTATAACCCATGTTAGACTGCATTAGCAAGTAATTCAGGTTTAGCTCTTCACTAATTGATGGGAAAGTTGAAAGATTAACTCTTCACAAACAGCTTGTTTCTCTCATGTTTTGTGCCCTAGGATGATATGGCCAAGTGCTGATTTTACGCAACATATACACGTAAATCAGAGTTAAAACTATTTAATACTGAAGGCACAATTGCAAACAGTGCCAGCAAGGAGAAAAATAGGAAAAGTGTAAAACAACCAGAATGAATATCCAAAGAACTTATAACTGAGCTAACATGCACAAGAAATGGAAAAGGGGGGGAATCACCAAAGAGGAATTCAAACATATAACCAACATATGAAAAGAAAAGGGTCGTAAGGCTAAGGCACAAAATGAACTCAGGCTTGTCAGAGAGATTAAAACCAATAAAAGGGTTCTTTGGTTATGTCAGTAAAAAAAGAAAGAAAAAAATAATAATAGTAGGGCCTCTGCAAGGAGAAGGTGGTGAAATGCTAACAGGGGATAGGGAAATGTGGTATGTATTAGAAAGGATCCTTCTCTGCTGATAAAAAAACCAAATAAAAATGATCAGATATCATGAAGCCTATAGCTTTTCAACATTTACTGATCAAAATCTCTTATCCAAATGCCACTGGTGCACTTACAGGTTGATAATATAATCTTATACATATCTACTCATAAATATAGACATCTAACAGCTTCCAAAACACTTTCAATAAAGCAACACAGCCATCCAATTATAGCTGTTATGCACTTAAAATGAGCAAACTTCAACTTTTAAGGTAAAGATAGTAACAATTTTGTTTTCAGTATGTTTACATGAAATACTATGTTTTCATTGAATTACTCTGTGTGTGTAAGAATTATTCCATAGCCGTGATCTTATCTAAATGCCACTGTTGCACTCACAGGCTGATTATATAATCTTACACATACCTACTCATATGTATATTCCATTGAGTTTATTAGAATAATAGAGTTGGAAGAGACCACATAGGCCACCTAGTCCCCAACCTTCTGCCATACAGGAAAAGCACAAAGTATCCCTGACAGATGGCCAACCAGCCTCTGTTTAAAAGTTTCCAAGGAAGGTGCTTCCACCACACTCAGGCAGAGTTTGACTGTTGAACAGCTCATACGATCAGAAAGTTCTTCCTAATGTTCAGATGGAATCTTCTCTACTGTAATTTGAACCCATTGCTCTGAGTCCTAGTTTCAAGGACAGCAGAAAAGAAACCTGCTTCCTCTTCCTTATGGCACCCTTTTACATATTTATACATGGCTATCATGCCGTCTCTTCTGCAGGCTAAACATACTCAATTCTTTAAGACGCTCCTCATAGGGCATGGTCTAAAGACCTTCCATCATTTTAGTCACCCTCCTCTGGATACCTTCCAGCTTGTCAATATCCCTTTTGAACGTTGGTGCCCAGAATTGGACACAGTATTCCAGGTGAGTTCTAACCAAAGCAGAACTCTTTTAGTCACCCTCCTCTGGACACCTTCCAGCTTGTCAATATCTCTTCTGAACGTTGGTGCCCAGAATTGGACACAGTATTCCAGGTGAGTTCTAACCAAAGCAGAATAGAGGCACCATGCCTAGCCCACAATTGACTAAATTGTTTGCAAGAAAGTCATGGGGGACTTCATCAATGGCCTTACTAAATCAAGATATGCTACATAAAGAAGCATTCCCTGCATCTACCAAGCTTATAAATCTATTTTAAAAAAAGAGATAAGATTAGTCTAGCACAGGCATGGGCGTACTTGGGCCCTCCAGGTGTTTTGGACTCCAACTCCCACAATTCCTAACAGCCTACAATTCTCCCATGAACCATGTTCAAATAAATGACATTTTGCTTCTCAGAATCAAGTTAAAGATTTGTAAATGTATCAGATGCAGCTGGCCTGTTTGAGCCTCTCATTCCTTAACAGGTGAAATGAAGGAACAAACTAAAAATAAATGTTCCAGTGTTAATGCCAAAAATACTCATCCTATCTGTATCAGGTCTTCAGAAACACTTGGAAGTGCTATTACAGTCTTGTGCTGTACTTACTCTTCTGTTTTCCTGTTTTTGGGGAAAATTATCCAGATTCTTACCCACCTTTATAGGGATGAACATTACACTAAAGAACATGGCATTATTCACTGCCATCTAAAAAGAAGCAATTATTTAATATTATATGGATTCCAATGCCCATATCTGCCCACAGGTTATGCTGTCTAGGAAGATCCAGTCTAATAACATTGTAAGGCCTCAGTTCTGTTGCATATGATTAATAGATTTCACCCATTTTAAAAAATGGAATGGTCATACAACTATTTGCAAGAAGCCAGAGTGTTCCGTTTTTCCCTTGTAGAAAATCGCATCTATGGTCAATCAAAGTAAACTGATAGAAGCACAGATCTGTCTTTTCAATTTCCCAAATAGGTTTTTCAGCAGTGATTTGTGGGCAGGGGACTCAAAAACAAAATAGTGAATCACACCATTCTTCTTTTTCAAGGTACCCAAAGCAAAATATCAGATATCCCCCTTTTAACCCATCTTTTCTATTCTAGTGAGAATGTGTATATTACAGGACAAGATTCCAAGAAAGCCAAGTGGGGTCAGCCGCTTATTTTAGCATTACCAGGTTTACATTATTTTACCAGCTATGTTTAATTTTAGTTTTCCTAAGCTGTGTTCTCTGTCTCCCATTCAGACGGAATACCAGAAGTGCCTTTAAGATACCCAAAAAAAGAATGATATTGCATTGCCTCTGTGATTATTTTTGTTCTCCTTGGATTGTAGTCACTTGTAGATCTGCTAAGATATAGCAGATGGGCTGACGGTGGATTGGGATCAACTCATAGTTAGATAGGGGGTCTGCAGCAGATGAGCAAGGGATTCTGACTCCCAGTGGTTTAAAAATAGCAAAAAATAAAATCCTCCTCTCCATCCTAAATTGAGTCAGGCATTTTGTGGGGAAAATACATGTGTGAAGCAATTTATGTGGGTTGAAAAATAAATTTTCCTATTGAAAAATAAATTCTTGGCCTGAGCATGTGGCAAAGGACACTTAATTTTACAATTCCATTTCTGTCTTCTTGACTTCTTGTATTGCACCCGAGTTTGGTTTGGTGGAACTTAGTTTGTAATTAAAAGCCAAGGATGTCCTGTAAGCCTAAAGCCTCCCCACTTCTGGTCTTCACATCACCCTCTCATTTACTTTCGTCCATCTAGTCCATAGTGTTCATGATTACATCCATCTGATAGTGCAGGTTTTCTAACTCGAAATAAACTTGATAGTACCTTAAGACATACATATGTGGAAATCAACCGTCTGCTTATAAGTTAAACTTTTATACATGGTGGTTTGTAGAAGTTCGCTCTTTATTATAACATAAACAGATGAGAGATGAGCAATGAAGCATACACAAAACAAACAGCACAGAGTAGCTGAAATAAGTTTTCCCATCACCATTTTCGTTTCTGAAGAAAAATGCCATACCTCAAGGCAGCAAGGGAGACAGGACCACTACTGTCGAAATTCTGCCCTCTATTTATTTCTTGATTCCTGCCAGTGTATAGGAGATGGCTGTGATGATGACTCAGTGATCACAGAAGGCCAGTCCTAAACAAGCCTTGCCTTCTTCTCTGTGCATTCTGTGTATGTGATGGAAAGAGGATCCTTCCAAAATTCAGGGTGCATCTGCACTGTAGAATTAATGCAGTCTGATACCACTTTTAACTGTGGCTGGCTCCACACTGTCAACTAATGCAGTTTGATTTGCATTATATGGTCAGTGTAGAACCATATAATTCAGTTCAATGTCATTCAAACTGCATTATATGGTTCTACACCAGGCGTGAACAAACTTCAGCCTTCCAGGTATTTTGGACTTCAACTCCCAAAATTCCTAACAGCCTACTGGCTGTTAGGAATTGTGGGAGTTGAAGTCCAAAACATCTGGAGGATCGAAGTTTGGCCATACCTGTTCTACACTGATCATACAATGCAGTCCAAACTATAATTTTTGGCAGTGTAGAACCAGCCTGTGATAGCTCTATGCTAAGGAATCATAGGAGTTATAGTTTTACAAGACCGTAAGCCTTCTCTAATAAAGAGTCCTGGGGTGCCTTGCCAAACTACACCTCTCAGGATTCCATAGCATTGAGATTTAGCAGTTAAAGTGGTACCCAACTGCATCCATATTCCACAGTCTAGATCACAGCTTTCCAAACATGTTGTGACATGTTCGTGTATTGGTTTCAGTGTGAACGTGATGAGAGACCTCTCAGTCTGTGTGAAATAAGTCAGAAAGCACACACACACACAAGTATAATTGAAAGTTTTTCATGAGGTAGGTTGTGTCCCCAATAGGTATCATTCTTACAATTTCAGTATGCCCTGCACTTTATCCACTGCCTTCTCTCCATTACTGCAGCTGGCACTTATTTTATTCCTAATGTTTACAGCCTGGCCATGGTGCCAGTAATTTACTGTCACGGTTAGAGGACCGCAGTTTGACTGAGTCTGAATTGATGTTTTTATACATGCAGGTGTTTTATTTTATTGTATTTTATACTGTGTTCACTTTTCTGTTTTGTTTTTTGGCACTTTGTGCCGTCTATAAGTCACCGCAAGTCCCTTCAGGGAGATAGTAGTGAGATATAAGAATAAAGCTATTATTATTTGAAACAGAACAAGATGAGTCCACAGCAGACACTCTGCTGGCTGTTGAATTGGATCACACGTCGGACACTTACCAAGTGTCTAGGACTGTGTGATGTATCGGCGAATAATGCGTGCAGATCCCATTATTATTATTATTGTTGTTGTTGTTGTATATACTTGAATATAAGCCTATTTTTTCAGCCCTTTTTAAGGCTGAAAAAGCCTCTCATGACTTATACTTGGGTGAGGGTCCTGGTAGGAAGGCATGGGGCTGAAAAAAGGGCTTCTTTCAGCTCCATGCCTTCCTGCTAGGACCCTCAGCTCTCCGCACAGCAACCCAGCTCTCCTTCCTCTCCACTTCTCTTGCACAGCGCGCACCTTCTTCTCTTCCTCTTGGCACTAATCTTTCCCGCTTTTCCTTATTCATATACACACAGCATTTTCCCCAAAATGTATAGTTAAAACAAACTATTGTGATTATTGGAAGAATGCATAAGCACTTTTACACTGAAGAAGGTTAGAATAATGATTTAATCAGAGGTGGACAGTCTTATCTTAAATTACAGTTTTATATAAATACTAGCTGTCCCGTGCCACCTATTGCTGTGGCCCAGTCTGTGTATATGTGCTTTGTGTGTGTATATATGTGTGAATATATTTCTGTATATGTGTATATATGTGTGTTTGCATATGTGTGTGTGTGGTTTTGCACATGCTTTGTAATGTATTGTGTTTTTTTTGGCTTTTAAAGTTTCTTTTGCTGTGTTTTTCAGTGTTTTTATGAGTGATGGTCACTCGTTGGCCTGATAGGTGTATTGTGTCCAAATCTGGTGTCAATTTGTACAGTGGTTTCTGAGTTATGTTAATCCCACAAATGAACATTACATTTTTATTTCTATAGATTCAAAAAAAATTAACCTACTCATGCCTCAATTAATTTAATTTTATTGGTATCTATTTTTATTTTGAAATAGATACTGCAGCTATTTGAAATGGCGGCTGCATTGCCCACCCTCGACTTATACTCGAGTCAATACGCTTTCCCAGTTTTTTGGGGTAAAATTAGGTGCCTTGGGTCAGCATATACTCGAGTATATGCGCTTATGCGTCCCTCTCTCTTATAAGGGGTTGGTTTAATGCCTCTGTTTTGCTGTTACACCCTGACTTCCCTGTCACCCAATTATCTAAAAAGCACTGTGTCACCAGCAATGACATATTTGGAAAGCACATTTACATTTAGATGCTCTCCCAAAAGGGCAGGCAGTGCTAAGCGAGCGCTGCCTTCTTCTCTGTGCAGGGGGGAGCCATGCAAAGAAGGCCCTGCCCCAAACCCAGTCCCCAAGAGCTGTGCCTCTGCAGTTTCCCCTTCCGCTTACCCATGTGGTAGCCATAGGGCGACTCGGCGGCCCCATCCTCCAGGCTGGCCAGGATCTCGCCCTTGCCCACGTCGCTGTCCCCCACCAGCAGGAACTTCAGCAAGAAGTCGTAGGCTTTGGCGGGGCTGCCCACGTGGTTCATCCTCCCCTTCCTCGGCGCTGTCACGCGGGTCTCTGAGGAGAAGCGTCTCCGCACGGGGCCCAGAAGGGGCTCAGCCAAGGCGACGACGGCATACTCCGAACCGGGCCCCCTCAGCAGGACTCTCGGGGGAAGGAGGACAGCGACGGCGGGGGGGCTGCGCGGCTCCTTGGCGGCCTTCTTAGCCGCGCCACCCACAGGAGCACCGCATCGGCAGCCCACAACCACCGAGGGCCGAAGGACTGACTGACTGACTGACGGGAGCCTTTCGAGGCGGAAGGTTGTCTGTGAGGGACGCTGAAGCACCGCCACCTCCTCCGCTCGCCGTCGAGTCTGCCTCAGGCGCAGCACTCCGTCATCTAGCCCCAAGCGACTCTCCTCCGCCTCTCTTCCCATTGGACCGCGGCTCCCTCGGCCACGCCCATTGGGAGGGGAAAGAGCCTCGTTCACTTTTCTCATTGGTTAATTCCCAATTCGGCGGCGACGCCCCCTCTCGGGTATTGTCGGCCCCCTCGAGACCTGTCGGTTCGGTTGCTGGGGCCTTCTGCCCGCCCGATTGGCTGGCCCGCCTGCCCGTCGCCTTGGCGCGTGGGAGAGGAGGGGCGGGGCAGGGCGGTTGTGTTTACACATCGGAGGGTGAGGCATGTGCTGTGTGCGGTGGCGCGTGAGCGAGCGAGGCTTGAGGTCGCGGGTTCGAGACCGGCCTCGGGGTCAGAAGGCAGCAAACAGCCCTGCCAGCGCGCGTTGCCTGGGTGACACGCTTATCTGGATTGTTCCTGTATCCCCTGCTGGCATTTTTCCTAAAAGGAACTGTTTTGAAAATCTGTGCGTCACTGCTGGAAACGGAATGCTTTGCTATTCAAGAGAGTCTTGCTTGATGTCAAAGGCCGTGATGGGGAACTTATGGCGCTCTCTATATTTTTGGGCTTCAGATTCTGTCAGGCTAAGTTAACATAGGCTGGCTCTGCACTGTAGGCTGGCTCTGCACTTGGAGACACCAAGCAAAGGAGGCTAATGGCCTTGAAAAGCTATAACTCCCCCAATTCCCTAGCATTGAGCCAAAGTGTCAGACTGCATTCATTCTGCAGTGCAGATGTACCCATAGTCAAATGGTCCAGGAAGATGTCCACATTGTCACAAACTGCAAGTAGATTGTATTAAAGCATTCTCCCAACAAAGAGTAAGGAAATGATCAATAGCAAGTCAGTGATCGCAGGATACATCGGCAGCAGTGACATATGGAAATGCTGCAGTTAAAGCCCTAGAAGCCACATTAAGTTGCTAGGTGGGAATTTGAAAGCTTTCTTCTTATTTGTTTGCCCCAACTAGAATAGACCCAACTGTTATATATTATTTATTTATTTATTTGCGCTATTTATTGCCCGCCTTTCTCAGCCATACAGCAACTCAAGGCAGGTTACAGATTGGCACAATTCGATGTCAGGCATTCATAAAAGTTCCATTAAAAACAATCAACATTACAATATAAAACATCAACAAAAACCATTAAATCATCAGTGCCATCTTGTTAAAACCGTTATCCAGTAACATCGTCTGGCCATTCCATGCTCATCATTCATAATTCCGTGTTATCTATTCTGCTGCATTCTCAAAAGTTTGCTCAAAGAGGCAGGTCTTTACTTTTTTTGGAAAGTCAGGAGGGAGGGGGCCCAATCTAATATCCATGGGGAGGATTAGACATAGCCGGGGGGCCACCACTGAGAAGGCCCTGTCCTTTGTCTCTGCCAATCGCACTTATATATAATATATTACAGCTATGGAATCATGGCAGTTATAGTTTTACAAGGACTTTAGCCTTCTCTGCCACAGAGTGCTGGGGCCTCACTGAACTACAACTCCCATTATTCAATAGTCCTAAGATGAAGTAAAGTCAAACTGTATTATTCCTAAAGTGTCAATTCATCCTAAGTCTATACTAGTTGTGTAATGATTTGAGTGGGTCAAAGGTAACACCAAGTCTTCTGGAGTGGAAAAAAAGCAGTTTTGTTCAGCTGGGCTCCCAAGTAGGCTCACTCCTTCAGCCTTGGGCACCCCATAGATTAGGTGACAATGGCATGTGTGCAGACGTTCCATTCTCATTTGGCAATACAATTGTCTGTTGGGTATCTCCAAGTCTCCTGATGGGATCACACACCCTGAAAACATGTAATGATGTCTTGAGCATTAACTGATCATGCTTTGCTACCAAGTCTGCACAACTTGCTGGTTTACAGAAATGCTGGGCAGAAGTACTCCTGCTTCTTGGCAGGTTGGACTGGATGGCCCAAGAGATCTCTTCCAACTCTGTGATTCTATGAAATTTACACTTTCAGTTGAAGATATAGGTTTTATGAGTCACCGACAGGCTGAGAAAGATGGTATACAAGTACAGTAAATAAATGAATGAATAAATAAATAATAACTAAATTATAACTTCTTGACTGAATTATATAGTACTGGATGCAGATGGTTATCCGTTATTTTAAATTCCTGCACTATACTTATCGTTGGATTCCATTTTTATTTTGTTAGCACTCCTCCGGGACTTTTCATGTGAAGTGGTTCTTCTGATTAAGCCTTATAACAATTGAGGCCATGCAGTAAGTTTCAGTAAGGTCTAACATCTCTGATAGATCACTTGGTCTTACGATGCAAGCAAAACAAAACTCTCCATTTGATAGAGACTGACATTGTAAACATACCGTATTTCCTTTTAAGGTATTACACAAAACTGTGCAATTACATGAAGAGTAATCCCTTTGTGTAGGATTAGACATGTTTTCTGGTTCACAATTTAATTACTGAGTCATAATCTAACCTCACCGTAATGGAATTAAGTAAAGAGAAACGGGTCAGCTCTTAGCACACTTCCATGAGATCATGTTCTAATTGTATGTCTGAAGGCTGCCCTGTCCAGTGTAAAAATTACACACAAGTGAGCTTTTATTTATTAAGACACCAGTATCATACATGTTGCTAAAATAATTACATAGACAATGTGGGAAGATATTTACTTCCAAGATGTTTAAAATTTCAAATACAAAGTAGTTCAGTACTTTGTAGGTTAGTAGCACAAAGGTCCCTTCTACACTGCCATATAAAATCCAGATTATCTGCTTTTAACTGGATTATATTAAAGTGTCGACATATAATCTGGATTAAATGGCAGTGTAGAAAGGGCCTCGGTTCTACAGTTTTCTCTGTTTTAAATTTGTGTGGCAAGAAAGTTCAGATTGCAGAATTCCAACATCCATATGTGTCTGAGGATGTCAAAATTTTAACCTAAGTACTTTTTAAAATTGCAGTTTTCATAATGTTTTACATGATACATTTGTCCACTGCTTGATTCTCACCTTGCATAGCCTTGATGAAGACTCTATGTCAACTGATTTCCATTTAAATTTTCTGCAGATGGAGAAAACAGCAGGCATTTTTGGGATGCTGCTATTAAATAATAGCAAATTGAGAGCAGGATATATATTAGTTCATACCAATTATCTGAAGTATATTTGCTCTCCTGCTCAAGCCTGGGAATGTTACATAATTAGCCCGCAGACTGAATACACATACAAAATTGGAAACCATGGTCGATCATTATGTTGCTCGTTTTGAGAGTAAAGATATATATTCCAGAGATACAGGTCCCTTCCCCACAGCTGTATACAATCCATATTGAACTAAATTATATGGCAGTTTGGATTCAGATAACCCAGTTCAAAGCAGATATTGTGGATTATCTGCCTTGATATTCTGGATTATATGGCTGTGTGGAAGTGCATAATCTTTTGAATCCCTTCTCCCGAGTTCCTTTAAATCTACAACAACAACAACAACTTTATTCTTATTATTTCCAAGTGACATATTTTGTCAGCCAAAAGCACTGTAAGTTTAACTTGGGTGCATTTTATTGTCAGTCTGATTAATATGGTCTCCCTAGGAATATCAAAGTTCCTATCTTCAGAGGAGGAGGTATGTAATGTTCATATGCCTTGGCATTTCTACATTTGAGATAGCAAGGAGACCTTTATGAGGTTATGACAAACAAGAAGGCAGATTTTGTAGCTTTAATATTCTCCTGTTTATTATGATTTTCTTCCACAAAATATTATTTTAAAACTGTCGTTGGTCTTTATCTTATCATTTTCCGCTGCCTGTAAAATGATATCTGTGTTAAGAATAGATAGTAGTTTAGCATTCCTTAGACATTTCCTTCACTGGGCCCTCTCACACAGACATATAACCCAAAATATCAAGGCAGAATAACCCACAATATCTGTTTTGAACTGGAATATCTGAGTCCACACTGCCATATATCCCAGTTCAAAGTAGATAATGTAGGACTTTATTCAGCTGTGTGGAAGGAACTTTGGAACAGAACTGGAAAATTCAGTGATAAAATGGTGTGCCATTTAAAATCTGCTCTGTGTCAGCATATAATCAGCACTTTGGGAAGATGACTTGTACAAATACCCACCTTCTTCTGCCTACTCAGAAATACTTAAGAAAATAATATTCAAGATGCTCTTCACTGTGGCTTCCAGTCAACAAAGAGAAGTTTCCTTTTCCATTTACCCATGTCAGCTTAGCAAATGGAAAGCGGCACATACCAATTACATTCTCTTTTCTGGCAGATATTGTCAGGCAGTATGCAGCTGCTGTCCTTTTTTAATTTGGTATGTATATATTAACTGATGACTCATGCAATAATTCTAGCTTAGGAAGCCAGCTGCTCTACAGAAATAAACCTTAATGAAACAGAGAGGTGTCCTCAAAGGGTGTCCCTGGAATTTTAGTATGTGCCAGAAAAGTATCCCTGTTAGTGAATGTTGTGGCAGAATGTATTTCGAGCATTAATCTGGAGAACTCCATACAGCAGTGAGTGTTTTGTATGTTGTATGTAAGAGAGATTATGCCTAGGAAGAATCTCAGCTTAGTTTTTAATTGGAACTAAACATCTGGAAAATAGGCTTGCTTTTTTCTCATGATCCCCAGTTCCTGTGTTACACAGACCAAATTTGTTCAAGTTTTGCTTTGGTTTGGGGGAATGTATGTGGAACTATTGCAACAAACATATCTTGTTTAAATATACAGGCAGTTTCATAAGTACGAACATCTGATTTACAAACAACTCACAGTTAAGAAAGGGGGGGGGGGGGGTGACACAAAAGGAAGTGAAAGAAATCTATCCCTAGGAAGGGAAATTCACTCCTGGAAGAGTTATTAGGTCCTTCCACACAGCCCTATATCCCAGAATATCAAGGCAGAAAATCCCACATTATCTGAGTCCACACTCAGATAATGTGGGATTTTCTACCTTGATATACTGGGGACCCTTCCATACAGCCCTGTATCCCAGAATATCAAGGCAGAAAATATCACAATACCTGTTTTTAACTGGGTTGTCTGATTTCACACTCAGATAATGTGGGATTTTCTACCTTGATATTCTGAGATATAAGGCTGTGTAGAAGGGCCCTGGGTTATTTGAGTCTACACTCAGATAATGTGGGATTTTCTGCCTTTATATTCTGGGATATAGGGCTGTGTGGAAAGGCCCTATGACACAAAATGAGGAGAAATCTCCTGAACAGGGGCACAGACAGCAAAACAAACACCACAGGGGGAGGGTGTTGTTAAGCCTTCCCTATGCTATCCAACCCTCCCCCCCCCTTACACTTAAAATATACCTGCTCCTATTTACATAAAATTTAGCTCAAGAACAAATGTACAGAACCTATGTTGTTTGTAACTTTGGGACTGCCTGTAATAACCGATAGGACTTCAAACAGAATCAAGAGCTGAGGGATCTGAAATATGCAAGTCCCTGTGTCATTTCCTCCAACATATTTTTATCTGCCTTCCAGTTCATCCCAACATATTGCAACCCTGAGCAAGTTGTGTTTGGAAAAAGGCTACCACTGTATTCCTCATTTTAAGGGTGTCACTTGCCCAAGGTCACCTGGTAGTTTTCCACAGCTAAACAGGGATTCATACTCTGGCCTTGCAGAAGTCCAACATTCAAACCACTTACACTCCCAGCCAGGGATTACAAACTGAAAAGTGGAGGTGGTTCCTGTAGTTGTGGCAGAAGATAACATTTTGGGTGGAATGGCTTATTATACAACCAGGTCACAAGCTAGTAAAAGTAAAGGTAAAGGTTTTCCCTGACATTAAGTCTAGTTGTGTCTGACTCTGAGGGGTGGTGTTCATCTCCATTTCTAAGACGAAGAGCTGGCGTTGTCCGTAGACGCCTCCAAGGTCATGTGGCCAGCATAACTGCATGGAGCGCCATTATCTCCCTGCAGAAGTGGTACCTATTGATCTACTCATATTTGTATATTTTCGAACTGCTAGATTGGCACAAGCAGGGCCTAACAGCGGGAGCTCACCACGCTCCCCAGATTTGAACCACCTTTCAGCCAGCAAGTTCAGCAGCTCAGTGGTTTAACCTGTTGTGCCATCAGGTCACAAGCTACACCTCCTTAAATCCCCCTTTCCACACAACTCAGGACTCTTCCAAGTTTCCAATCGGACACAACTCTACAACACAAGATCTCATTCCAAAAGATTATAGTCATATCCAACAGAAGAGTCAAGTGCTACCAAAATATGTGGTTTACAAACATAACGTGCCCTTCTGAGTGCAGATGGTCATCAGTTAATCATTTTCAACGTGTGTCAGTTGATCAGAGTGCTGAAAAAATAGATCTCTTCCCATCCGCCCCAAAAAGAGGGAAATGGGAGGACATTCTTCTATGTCCTTGGTCCCTCAGAAGTCTCCCAGTCTCCCAAGTCAAGAAAAAGGTAGGTTTGGAAGGAAGAAACAAGAACTGAGGTCCCTTCCACACATCTGAATAAAATCCAACATTATCTGCTTTGAACTGGGTTATATGGCCATGTGGACTCAAGTAATCCAATTCAAAGCAGATATTGTGATATTTTCTGCCATGATATTCTGGGTTATTTGGCTGTGTGGATGGACCTTTAGTGTTTTTTTTTTTAAAAAAAAATAATAATAAAAAGGAGGTGCAAAGCCAGTGAGTGAGTACGACTACACTATGGCATTTTAGTTGCGTATTGATGGCAGCTAATTTTAACTATTGATGGAAAATGTTTTTAAATGGTGCATTTTTATTTTATTTTATGTGTTGATAGTGGTTGGATTGTTGTAGGTTTTTCGGGCTATATGGCCATGTTCTAGAAGCATTCTCTCCTGACGTTTCACCTGCATCTATGGCAAGCATCCTCAGCTCGAAAAACCTACAACAACCCTGTGATTCCAGCCACGAAAGCCTTCGACAATGCATTGATAGTGGTTGTTATATATATATATATATATATATATATATATATATATATATATATATATATATTATTATTATTATTATTATTACCCTTTCCAGTAGGACTTTGTATACTAGGGTGAAGCGCTTGCCTGCTGCTTGCTGATTGGCTCCCTTTCTCCTCCTCTTCCTTCCTATTGGCTGAAGCGCGCAGCCCGGCCTGATTATGGCGGCGGGGGCTGCGAATCCGTGACTGAGGGCCATTCTCTTCCTTCTCTCCGCTCGGGATGGAGGCGGCCTTGAAGCGGGAGCTGGGCACCTCGGTGCTGCGGCCGGTGGGCCACTCCGGGGGAGGCTGCATCAGCCAGGGAGAGAGCTTCGACACGGACCACGGGCGCCTCTACGTCAAGAGCAACGCCCGCCCCGAGGTAGGGCCTGGGCTTCGGGGGAAGGACCCCTCTATTGTAGAATGAATGGATGGGGTTAATTCATTCATGGCCCAGTGCTGCAGAGTCACGAGGCTCCTGATTGGGGCAGAGAGGGCTCGAGGCCTTGCCCAGCTGCCACCGCCCAGGATCCCAAGGCCTTGAGCCCTCCAGGTGGTTTGGACTTCAACTCCCACCATGCCTAACAGCCAGTAGGCTGTTAGGCATGGTGGGAGTTGAAGTCCAAACCACCTGGAGGGCCCAAGTTTGCCCAAGCCTCATCTACACAGTGGAATTTGATCCACTTTGTTGCCACTTGAACTGAAACTTCTTAACACTATGGCCTTATGGGAGTTTCAGTTTTGCAAGGCCTTGAGCCTTCTCTACCGAAGAGTGCTGGGGCCCCTCCAAACTATAAATCCCAGGATGGCATAGCACTCAGCCATGGCAGTTAGAAGTGGGGTCAAACTTCGTTCACTCTATGACTGTAGGTGCACACTTAGTAAATCAAAGTGTAGAGTTTTCCACAAATGAGAAGTTACAACCAGCTTGTATAAGCTTGTATTTGTAAGAAGGCTTTCCTGATCAGAGCATTCAGGTGCCTGAGGCCCAGGCCCTTAGCCAGGATTTCGTTTCGGGGGGGGGGGGGGGGTGGCTGATTTTTTTCCAGGGGGGGTTTCGGGGGGGGGGCTGAGTTTCGGGGGGGGGGCTGAGACTGAGTGAAAGAGGGTCTAGCCTAGCAAACCTTTTGTATCATTACCCCAATACCCCCATGCATATGGGATATATTGAGTATGATGATCAGATCATGATATGAATAAACATAACAGTTTAAATAATGCTCCAATAAGGCCTTTTCACGAACCACCATGAAAATTTTGGGGGGGGGTGGGGGCTGAAGCCCCCCAAGCTCCCCCCCCCCCCCAGCTACATGCCTGCTGAGGCCCCTTCCATTCAGCCCTATATCCCAGAATATTAAGGCTGAAAATCCCACAATATCTGCTTTGAACGCGGTTATCTGAGTCCACACTCGGATAATGTGGGATTTTCTGCCTGGGATATAGGGCTGTGTGGAAGGGCCCATTGTGGGTTATTCCGCCTTGATATTCTGGGTTATATGGCTGTGTGGAAGGGCCCTGACTCTCTTGAATTCCTGCTGTGCTCACAGTAGAAATGGCCACTTGCTAGAGAGATAAACAATTGAAAGAGGGCCGTTTAGATAGAACAAATTAAATAATCAGACATGACCCATCGGTTTGCTAAACAATCACTTTTATGTTCTGTGGTGTCTCCTGCTTGTTCTGATTTAGTGCTGAGAAGGCAAATGTATTCACAACTAAACTTCTGGGTTTGTGCAGCAGCAGAATTGCCAATGGGGCAGATAGATAGATAGATAGATAGGCATGGCTCCATTGGGTCTGTTTTCTCCTTTTACAGGTTTCTGAAGTTCTGAACTGTAGGTTGAGTATCCCTAATCCAAAATGTAAAATGCTCCAAAATTGTCCACATAATGACACCTTTGCTTTCTGATGGTACACACGCTTGGTTTCATCATGCACAGAATTATTATAACTATTGTGTTTAAAATTACCTTCCAGCTCCATATATAAAGCAAATATTTATTTATTTATTTCCAGCATTTCTGCCCCATCCTTCTCAAGGGGGAATCAGGACGACTTACATTTGGCACAATTTGATGCAATTAAATATAGCAAAGCAATATAACAACAATTAAAACAATAAATAGAACATTAATTAAAGCAATAAAAACTATTAACCGCCGTATCACCATTCTAGTCTCATTCCATATCCAAAGCGCTGTTTATGCCTGCTGTCCAAAAGCCTGGTCCCAGAACCATGACTTCAATTTCTTCCTAAAAGACAGGAGGGATGAAGCTGATCTTACCTCGTTGGGAAGTGAGTTCCACAGGCAGGGGGCTACAGCCGAGAAGGCCCTGTCTCTCGTCCCCGCCAGATGTATTTGCGATGCTGGCGGGAGCAAGAGCAGGGTTTCCCTGGATGATCTTAAACTGCAAGGCGAGACGTAGTGGGAGTTGCGTTTGGACAAGTAAACTGGGCCAGAACCGTATAGAGCTTTATAGGTCAAAACCAGCAATATGAAACAAGAATGAACTTTGCATTTAGACCTGGGTCCTGTCTCCAGGTTATCATGTTATGTATGTGCAGATATCCCAAAATCTGAAAAAAATAATCAAAATCCAAAACACTAAGTATTTAGATAAAGGATACTCACCCTATATTGGCCAGATTACTTTGATTGGTTTATTTCATTTTAAAAGGGAATCAGATTGCTCAGACATATAAAAAAGGTAAAAAGATCAGAAATTGTTGGAAGCGGACAATAGAATTGCTCTGGAAGACCTAAAGATTCCTTCAGGTTCCTTCATGTGTTCTCTCTGGAAACCTCTAAATCCCCATCTACACTACCATATAAAATCCAGATTATCATCTTTGAACTGGATTATATGGAATTGTAGACTAATATAATCAAATTTTGAAGCCGATAGATCCAGCATGATCAGAGGAAGTTGACCACAGAGTTACACTAGAAGACCTAGGATTTCTACAAAGAATATTTTTGATCAAATCTGTAAATAATCAAATCAGCAAAAGTAAAAACCACAAACATGGAGGGATAAAGAGTACATGATGATGATGATGATTTGATACACAACAAGTTTAGTACACATCAAGCAAAATCACTTTGCTGGCTTTTGCATTGGATCACATGTCAGACACTTCCCAAGTGTCTAGGACTGTGTGATGTATTGACAAATAATGCATGCATATCTGAGTAGGGTGGCCTTTTGCAGTTGACAGATAGTAATTTTGTCAGTGCCTATTGTTTTTAAGTGCAGGCCAAGGTCTTTAGGCACTGCACCCAGTGTGCAGATCACCACTGGGACCACCTTTACTGGCTTGTGCCAGAGTCTTTGCAATTATTATTATTATTATTATTATTATTATTAGGTCTTTTACCTTGTACATCCTTGGAAGCATAACAAGTTAGAAAGAAGAGTACATGCCTTAGAAAGGAATTGTTGACTGGACTTGGTTCATTTGCACGTGTTTGCTGAAAAAAAAATCAAGGAAAAAATTGTAATCTAGTCCTTGGACTGATGAGTTCAAATTCCATCTTGGCCAGAAACCATGGTAATTTACTGAGCCTTTGGAGCCCCCGGTGGCGCAGTGGGTTAAACCCCTGTGCCGGCAGGACTGAAGACCAACAGGTCACAGGTTCGAATGTGGGGAGAAGCAGATGAGCTCCCTCTATCAGCTCCAGCTCCTCATGCGGGGACATGAGAGAAGCCTCCCACAAGGATGATAAAAGCATCAAATCATCTGAGTGTCCCCTGGGCAACGTCCCTGCAGACGGCCAATTCTCTCACACCAGAAGTGACTTGCAGTTTCTCAAGTTGCTCCTGACATGACAACCCCCCCCCCCCCCAAAAAAACCCTCAGCCTTTATTACACTTGTTGTTCAGAAAGCTTTTCTGTTCACACATGAAGTAGAGAGGGGTTGCAATGGTCTGTGTTTTGTTTCAAAGGGGATGCACAGCTAAAGTTAGTAGAGAGTTGAAACCTGCATTGCTATTTTGGTAGCTTCATTATTTAAGGTGCTTACCCACCATTTTTGTTTGGATATTAAAAATAAGCTGGGCTGAGAAAGATGTAAGCATGTTGTATTAATGGACGAAACAGTAAATCGTATATTTTAGAGTACTTCTAAAAGCCTTTTCTTTTTTCTGACAGGCCAGAAGAATGTTTGATGGCGAAATGGCAAGTTTAACGGCCATCTTACAAACTCACACCGTGAAAGCTCCTAAACCTATGAAAGTTATTGATCTGCCAGAGGGCGGTGCTCTGCTTGTGATGGAGCATTTGGATATGAGAGGTTTAAACAGGTAAGTTTAACTTTTAAGTGTGATTTAGTTGCCCACTTGAGGACAAATATCAGTGATTCCATATCCTAAAAACAAGTGAATTCTAAGGAATGTATTCATATGTTTAATCCAGAGTTGGGTGATATCTTAACGCCCCAATTATTTTTATGTAGCCCTCTGAATACATTACAGAAGATCCTACTTTCATTTTAAAAGTTACATTTATTGTCCTTGTGCCTCACACTGAGTTGAAACCTACATGTCACCTGTGGTTCTCAACCTGTGGGTCCACAGGTGTTTTGGCCTACAACTGCCAGAAATTCCAGCCAGTTTACCAGCTGTTAGGATTTCTGCTCTGACCTAATGTTTGTGTGTTGATTTGAGATAAGATAGTAAATTCGTTTATTTGCATTGGAGGTTTGATGTATTTGCTCTAATGAGATGCCTTGAACCCCAGAAAGGAAAAACATGAATGAAAAATATTATCTCTTCTTATGAGCTTAATGCCTGAAGATAATTTTTTCTACAAGCAAAATACATGTAGATAATCACAACATGAACTAACGTATGAAGTGGTTTGAATGTTGCATTAGAAGACCAGGATTAGAACCTCTGCTTGGCCCGGAAATTCACTGGGTGATCACATTTTCTCAGCCTTAGAGAAAAGGCAAAATTATCTGAGCAAATTCTGTCTGGGAAACTCCCGTTTGATCCAAGATGCTGGCTGCACCTTCTCATCATCATAGGCTATCACTCATTGCCGAGTATGATTGCCTTCCAAGTGCTGGTCGCAGCTGACCTCCAGCTGGAGCGCTCAAGGGCCAGGGCTTCCCAGTTCTTGGTGTCTATTCCAGAGTTTTTAAGGTTGGCTTTGAGCCCATCTTTAAATCTCTTTTCCTACCCACCAACATTCTGTTTTCCATTCTTGAGTTGAGAGTGTTGTAACTGGGAGACAGTGATTGGGCATTCAGAAGTGGTCAGTCCAGCAAAGTTGATGGCAGAGGGTCATCGCTTCAATGCTGGTGGTCTTTGTTTTTTCCAGCATGTTGACATTTATCTGTCTGTCTTCCTAAGAGATTTCGGAGGCATCGATGATGGAATCATTCCAGAAGTTGAGAGTGACGTTTGTAGATAGTCTACGTTTTGCAAGCATATATCAGGGTTGGGAAGACAATAGCTTTATAAACAAGCATCTTAGTATCCCTACGATTGTCTCAATCCTCAAACACTCTCTGCTTCATTCAAACAAATGTTGCACTTTTAGAGCTCAGACCATGTTGAATTTCAGTGTCAATGTTAATTTTTGTGGAGAGGTGGCTGCCTTGGTAGTTGCCAAGGTGATGGAAATTGTCAGCCTTTTGTAATGTCACACCATTAAGCTGTATTTTGGCATTTCAGAGGGATTGGTTGGTGTCTGCTGAAAGCACCTTGGTTTACTCAATGTTCAATGAGAAGCTGAGCTTTTCTTATGCTTCTGCAAACATGTTTAGAGTAGCGTGTAGGTCTTCTGAATGAACACAGACTATATTATAATCAGCATTCACCTCCTATAATACACAAGTATTAATCATATATTTAAATGCTTCAAGGAACGAACAAGATACAAACCCACAAAATATACCAGCAAACATAAAATCAACAGAAAAACCAATGCATCAGTCAATTTAACGCAAAATTAATATTTGATGAAACAGCCAAGTTTTGACTGCTTGTGATTAAAAGTAACATTTTGGTTTCTTAGGCATTCAGAAAAACTTGGATCACAGTTGGCCGATCTCCACCTTCAAAATCAGAAGCTTGGGGAGAGACTGAAAAAAGATGCAAACACTGTTGGTAAAGTGCTTTGTCTTTAGCTGTTTATGACTTGCTAAATAAGACTGTAGTTGTAAAATTGAGCATTTGCTTTTTGTTCTATAAAAACCATTAGACCATTTCTGTTACATATGTAGTAATGCGAGTATCAACAAGATTATGCTCTACCTAGACTGAAACAGAGAAGGCTTGTATAAAATTATACGTTTTGAACATTTAATAAAGCAGCGGAATAATTGTAGTTAATATTGTGGTTAACATGTTTTCTTATTGTGCTGTACTCTTTGAAATAATCGGCTCTCCCTCCCTTTTTCTTTATTTAAGGTAAGGGTGAAGAACATTCAGATGTCCAATTTGTGGAAAAGTTTGGGTTCCACACTGTCACTTGCTGTGGTTATCTTCCACAGGTAGTGTCTACTTATTTGTTTCTTTGGAATGTTTACTTTTTATGTTGAGAGTGATATGAAGAAAAATATATATGTTACACTTAGATTTTCATTATACTTGAGACTAGCTTTTAGAAAACAACTTAACACCTGGTTATTTAAGAAGGCATTTGGTGAATGACAGAAACATGTAAATATAGAAGTAGTTAAAGATATCCTCGGGATTGTGCAAGGCTCGAATGTTTTATGTATTGTGTGTGACTGTTGTTTTATAATTTTAATGGTTTTACTCTATTGTCCTTATTGTTTTGATATATGTTGTTTTATACATGTCAAGCATTGAATTTTGCCATTGATTATGTTGAGAGCCTCTTTGAGTCCCTCTAGGGGTGAGAAAAGCGGTATATAAGTGCAATAAATAAATAAATAAATAAATGGAGATAGATAAATGTAGCTGGTTTAGAGTCCAGGACTAGTATTACAGATTTACCTTTTGGTACAGGTATCTTGTTCTTCCTTTGCTGTGAAAATAACTGTACCTACCTATCTACCTATCTATTTATTTACTATATTTGTACCCCACTATTCTCAACCCCTAGTAGGACTCAAAGCGGCTTCACATATCGGCAATCATTAAATCCCTTAAAAACATACAATTGGTAAAAGCTATGGGATGGTTTTAGTAATACCCAATTAAGACCTATTCGAACCCAACATTAACGGCCACTCTGCAAGGATTTTCTATAAAATGAATAGCCTTAGCAAGTGTTGCTGAACTTGTCATTTCAGAACAACTGATCAAGCTTTGTGAGTTGTTTTTGTTGTAGCTGTTTGATCTATTTACATTAAAGAAGGAAGAAATAAATTCACTTTTCAAAGCAGCTATTAGTGGAGTCTGATCCTATCCTGCTGTGTGTGGGAGTTTCCACTTATGTAAAGGAAATCTGCTTAGTTTCAGCACTCCTGTTGAGTTTGCTGTGAATCAGAACCCTGCCCCCCAATCTCTCTATTTGGTTCTTTAATTAGAATGCAACAATTTAAAAAGAACTTTGCTATAGAGCTCTCCTATAAAAATTGTAGTTTACCATTTTTGTACAGTGATCATACCGATAACATTCACCTGTGGTGATTTGACCCTCATATCTTCAAAGCAGGATTCTCACTGGATCCACTTCTGTATTCTCTATAAGATTATTATTCTTCCTGCTAGGTCTTGGTACTAGGCATAGTGTCCTGGCAGTAGGCATGTATAATGATTCTCAATTTGGGGGAATAGACAAGATATGAATAGTAATGACAATAAATGAGATACAGATATTTTTGCATTCTTTACATTCTAGCACATAGATATTTGAAATTGGAGCTTTATTTTATTTTAATGCAATTTGTTTATTATAAGCTTTTCTTAATACGTAACACCTTTTGCTATTTCCACCTACAGAATTCACATCCTTTTTTAACTTCATCCAAACCCTAATTCCATTTGTCACTCTCACCACATCAGTCCAATAATACTTATTCTTTCTCTTTCTGCTAGTAACTATCTATATGCAAATAATAATACTGCCCAACATTTCTATCATTGAGTTTTCATTCACTTTCCTAATCATATTTAGTATATCATATCACAATACCAATGTACAGCCTAAGAAAAAAGGTATGTTTCTCACCAGAGTATACCTTTTTAACCCTAAATCACTTCTACTATCACAGAAGCCAGTAGGAGTAGGCAAGTTTAAGTAAACTGCTATGACTTAACTATCCCTTAACCTTTGGTTGTCCATCTGCAGGTGAATGAGTGGCAACAGGATTGGGTGACTTTCTATGCAAGGCAGCGAATTCAGCCTCAGATGGACATGATCGAGAAGAATTCAGGAGACAGGGAAGCGAGAGAGCTTTGGGCAAAACTCCAGGTCTGTTGGATCCTTAGAAGGCATTCTCACCCTTGTAAAATCACTGATTATTTTCAAAAGTTAACAAAGCTTTTGCTTACCCAACATCCTTGAGTAGGTAAGGAACAAGCCCTTCTATTTTAATTTTAAGTAAAGAAATGACTTTTCAAGTAGTTCAGGTTTGAGCTGTAATATATTAAGTAAAGTAGTAATTAGAAAGTGAGATCAATAAGAACTGATCAATCTATTTGGGCATACTTTTGTTAACAAACATTAAACTGGTGACTTCTCCCTTGATCCTATTCAATCATATGTGTTTCCATGCAACCAGTTGACTCTTGGTGATGAATTTCATAGGGTTTTCTTAGACCAGGAGTACACAGATATGGTTTTGCCAGTTCCTTCTTTTGAAATGTCACTTACAGAACCTGGTATTTGTTAATGGTCTCCCATCCAAATACTAACCAGGCTTGATCCATTGGAGCTATTAGTTGGCATAATCAAGTTATAAATTAAAACCTTTTCCTTTGCCTTTACGTTAACATTGGTAACTCTTGCTTTTTCCCTCAGCTCAAGATCCCCAGTTTGTTTGGTGATATGGAGATAATTCCTGCTCTTCTACATGGAGATCTGTGGGGAGGAAATGTAGCTGAAGATGACTCTGGGCCAATTATCTTTGACCCTGCAGCTTTCTATGGCCACTCTGAGTATGAATTAGCAATTGCTGGGATGTTTGGTGGGTTCACTAGTTCATTTTATTCTGCTTATCACAGTAAAATCCCCAAAGCATCAGGATTTGATAAGCGACTCAAGCTGTACCAACTATTCCACTATATGAACCATTGGAATCACTTTGGAGGAGGTTACAGAGGTTCCTCTATCAATATAATGAAGAATCTGGTAAAATGATTCCCAATATCAAGGTTTTATATCCCTATTTGAAAATATAGGTGTATACCTCACCTGTGCATGTGTTCCAATAGATCCTGGCTTTGCACATCTGAAAGACCAACCTTGCTATGTTCCAGGTTTAGCTTCTCACTATTGACATTTATCGAAGAGCTATTAAAGAGGTAATGAATCCTAGATTTGCACAACAAGATATTTGCTCTTTAGATGAGGCTCTGGATCTGCTTTGATAAATGGAACTATAAAAAATTATTTGGGACAGGGTAGTTCAGAGAGAATCAGTGAAGAGGGAAAACCAAATAAGACCTTGGATCTGGATTATATTGCTTATCTCCTGGGTTCATAAAAGATATATCCTGAGTCGCCTTCGGGCTGATATGGGTGGGATACAAATATCGTAAATAAATAAATATCCACAGGTTGATTGGCAAATCTTTATTAATGTAAAAATATTTTTCTTCATAGTGACACACAAGAACATTTTGGGATTTTTATTGTCCTTTTAACGAGATTACTCCCAACCTTGTATTACAGTAATGAACATCAGAGAAGGAAGCATCTTTGCAACTGTATTTCATTGGAAGTGTGTCATCTGGTTCAAGGTGGTTCTTTTGTTGAGCATTCTCAATATGGCTTCAGTGGTGACAGTCTATGCCTTCAGCATTTGAATTCAGAATGGACCATTCATATGTACCTCAATTTGTAGTGATTTGTTACAGTCTCATTTTTTCTTCTTCTATGGCGTTTCTATTAGAGCCCATTCCTAGCTAGTACAGTCTTGGCCTACAAATAAATTGGTTGCCTGTAAGGTGATGTTCTGTCACTAATGAGCTAGCTGTATCTACGGATATATGTAGCCCTCTCAAATTTAATTTCTTATGGCATTCATTCCTTAGAGGTCTTCTTTATATTGTGTACTGAGCTCCTCAGAGCTGTGGTAAAATGAAGCTGAATTCTTGTGGGAAAAACAATAATGCGGAAAAAACAAGGACAGTGCCATAAAATCCGGAGATGTGTTCTGTCCATTTTCAAGCCATTATACCCTACTTCTAAGGCAAGACTCCTATATCTTTAGCTGCTGCTCTGTAGGCAAAAAAAAAAAAAAGTTGTTAGGGCAGAAGAACCCAACAAGGAAAACTGCCAACATTATTGCTAACTAGATCCCATCAGAACAAATCATCTTCAAAAAAATCCATTGGAAATGCTATTTCCTAGAACTATTTTTCTCCATACAATTATACTATTCCTGGCTGATACTGAAAGTTTATTATCAATGCTCATTGGGTGACCAGGTGGCAGCTTCTCCCATACTGTGGCATGATGGAGTGGTAAATTGAAAGTGAGGGAAGAAATTCTCTTTCGCTGTTAGTTAGGGATTTTGATTCTACCCCCTGCACTAATCTGGTAGGTTAAATTGGCTGTTAGAAAGTTATCTGCAGTTATTGTCCCACCCTTTTCTGTCTTAAACGTTGGTAGGCATATTAGTTTCAAAACTCTTCTGGAAATGCTCCGGAATGGAATCTGTAAAATGATTCACCTTTTGGCGGCCAGCTCACCTAAATCAATGAGTATTCTCCCAATTACATAACCATTCACTTTGCATTGTTCCAGCAGTCCTGAAGGGTTTTTAGATGTAAGTGTTGCTCTAATGGTACTCAATGAACTTAGATCTCTGTGGAGACATTAACATAAAAATATTGTGTTCTGGATGGGATGTCACATATAAAGGGGTCTAATGCCTAAAAGCGTATCACAAATTTTCTAGACAACATTTTTGACAGCAATTTTACTTTTGTTTTCTTCATTCTAAGATCGCCAGTTATGTAAAGTGCAAGAGTCTTCATGTGAAACTAAGACTGTTTTTGTTGGCTTTGTTTTGACATTCCATTGCTGTTTTTCTTAAAAGCTTGGTTTACCCTAAAAAGAGTAAGACTTACGAAGTTATCATTAATTTTAATAGAGTGTGTTTTGATTTCAGTAGTAACATCGTTGGCTGTTTACTCTGGATTTGGAAAAAAAAAACCTCAAACATTTCTCATGAGTATAGCTTTTCCTGGTGTTGAAATAAAATATCTTCCATACTGTTTAATTTGTCTTTATCTAGTTAGAAAATATAAGTGATAAAAATGGATTGATATTATTGTCTGGAGGGAATATACTTATGGTGATAGGTTTTGCAAACATTTTGGAAAAAAGGTAAATATCGAACACATAGTGCACTGTACCATACTCAAAGGGAAGGCAGACCTTCAGGCTACTGGGATCTTTCTTACTTGAACTCAAAGCCAGATAGAAAAAAGTGTCTTATGGTATCTGTTGCACCACACACTTTCATTCTATATAAAAATATAAAGTTATATATGGTTTATTACTGATCAAGGACTATAACAGAGTAATTTGGATGTAAAAATTGGTATTTTAAAAAGCATTTGAGGCCAAACCCCTATTAATCACTCATAGATCTACTAGACCAGTGGTTCCCAACCTTTTTTTGACCAGGGACCACTTTGACCAGGGACCACTCTCCAACATTAGTACCAAAACAGCTACAAATAAGTTTTTGGTCCACTTTAGATTTGGTTTGGTTAGTTGGGGTGTTGATTCTGCATTGGGTAGACCACATCAGCTCTAGTTTCTGATACAGAACATATGCCATCCAGTAGTCTCCATTTACTTGCCCACAGAACACCATATTTAATAATCTAGAGCTGATGTGGTATATCAATGCAATTTTCTGAATCGGCACCCAAATAACCCCAGGAACAGGAATAAAAAAAGACACCAAGGCTATCCCGCTTCCATGTGCCACATGGAACAGCTCAGGGAGAGGGAGGGAGGAGGAGAAGCAGCAGTGAAGAGGCTTGTTATTGCACCTTTCATGAGTAGTCAGCCTCTCTCTTCCCGACACCTCCATTGCTTCTGTACTATAAGGGTTTTGCGAGACCAGTTGCTCTTGTTGCAATGCTGTGGTAATGGTGAGGCTGCGGACCATATTTTAGTTTTTGGGGACCATTGGTGGTTCACGGACCACAGGTTGGGAACCACTTTACTAGAAGATTGCAATCAACTGCAGTAATATTTTTGTTCCCTTGCTTTCCTCATAGTTCAAGGCAGGATACAACATGGTTAAAACACAAAGATAAAATATAATGCTATTTAAATGCATATTTTCAAATACACACTGAAAGCACAGGCAGAGTAGGGAATGCCCTTGAAAACCTTGGAAGGCCATATTCTCCAACTCAAATTTTCACCATGTTTTGGGATCTTCCTGGGCCCAGAAAACATTTTGAGGCAAAAAGTATTTACATTTTTGTGCCCAAGAACTGCTTTGACCAAAGAGCTGGAAAGCTCCCATCCTGGTAGAAACGCCCTCTATGTGCCCTAGGGCAGTTTTGAGACATTTGAGTGCAATTCTTTTCTCTGGATTAAAAAAAAATTACCTCTGTGGGCTGTCACTGGCTGTGCTTTGCCTGCAACTTATTTTATGTGCCTTGCCTTTTTCTATGATGGCCTTATGAGACCAGGTCTCCCTCCCTGTGCAAGAGATGTAAAAACCCAGACTTTTCATTGACACTTCTAGTATTAAGTCTTCAACCATATAGGTCTGGCAGTAGTGGTGCATCTACACTGAAGAATTGATGTAGTTTGACACCACTTTAACTGTCGTATCATAATAATAATACTTTATAGCCTGCCCCCTCTCCCTGAAGGGACTCTATGCTATGGAAATGTGGGAGTTGCAGTTTGGTGGGGCACCTGAACTATTGGAAAGATAAGGTTACAGACCTTGAAAAACTACAACTCCCAGGACTTAGCATCGAGGCCTGGTAGTTAAAGTGAGATCAGGTTGGATTAATTGTATAGTGTAGATGTACCTAAATATTTAAAACGAACTCGAATTTACCCCATTAGGTACTGTTTTCACCCATCTTGCTTTGGACTGTTAATGTTGGAAGTGTGAATGACATTAAGTTTCAAATTTGTGCAACATTTTTATTGTTTTCCCAATTCAGCATCCAAAAATATATCAAAACAGCTACATTATTGAAAGCAATAGAGGTCTGAATTTCAGGTGTGATACTTAAATCCTCTAAGACAGCTTTGAAGTGCCATGAACACTTATCTATCTATCTATCTATCTATCTATCTATCTATCTAAATAAATGTAATGTAATGTAATGTAATGTTTGTTTGTGGGATTAACATAACTCAAAAACCACTGGACAAATTGTAGCCAGATTTGGCCACGAGATACCTACTAACCCAAAGAGTGACCATCACTAAAAAAATGATTTTATCATTTGGGATTTATAGTTAACCTACAATCAAAGAGCATCCTGAACTCCCATAACCAACAGAAAACACTAGAAGGTTTTGGTGGGCATTGGCCTTGAGTTTGGGAATTGTCGTTCACCTACATCCAAAAAGCACTGTAGACTCAAACAGTGATGGATCTGAACCAAATTTGGCACTGATACTCCATATGCCCAAATATGAGCACAGATGGAGTTTGGAGAAAATAGACCTTGACATTTAGGAGTCATATATATCAATCTATGGCTGGATTTTGTCAGGAGGGCTTTGATTAAGTTTTCTTGCCCTGGTAAGGGAGTAGGACTGGATTGCCTTAAGGCAGCATTTCTCTACCTGTGGGTCGGGACCCCTAGAGGGTCAGGAGGGGGTGCCAGAAGAGTTGCCAAAGACCACAAGAAACACAGCATTTTCTGTTGGTCTTGGGGGTACTGTGTGGGAAGTCTGGCCCAATTCTATCATTGGTGGGGTTCATAATGCTCGTTGATTGTAGGTGAACTATTTTTTTTTGTCTTGTCAGGAGCGACTTGAGAAACTGCAAGTCGCTTCTGGTGTGAGAGAATTGGCTGTCTGCAAGGACGTTGCCCAGGGGATGCCCAGATGATTAGATGTTTTTTTTAAATCATCCTTGTGGGAGGCTTCTCTCATGTCCCCGCATGAGGAGCTGGAGCTGATAGAGGGAGTTCATCTGCCTCTCCCCGGATTTGAACCTGCGACCTGTCAGTCTTCAGTCCTGCCGGCACAGGGGTTTAACCCACTGCGCCACCGGGGGCTCCAGGTGAACTATAAATCCCAGTAACTACAATTCACACACACACACACACACACATGTATATGACAGATATAGTATCCTAGATTTGACAGGGACTCCTAAAGGAAGACAAATATGTTGCATGTTCCAGAGTAGGCAAACCAGGCAATCTCTATACCAACAGTGACAAAGCAACAACGAGAAATACTGTTTACCCACAAGCATAAAGAATTACATATATTAGAAACTAACACTTTCTGATTATTTTCCAGATCACCAGACTGGGCCACAGCAACGCGTGGCAGGGGGTGGCTAGTGTCCTAATACATGACAAACCCCAAGATTCCTTGGTACAGGAATGGGTAGACTTCCGCCCTCCAGGTGTTTCGGACTTCCAACTCCCACACGAGTGTGGGTTGAAGTCCAAAACTCTGGAGGGCGGAAGTTGGCCCGTTCCAGCCTGAGCAGGTCGCCCTAGCAATCCCTGCGTCATCCGGAATAGCCGCACAGTATCAGAAACAGAAGAACGCCGGTCGCCATTGGCTAGCGGTGTCACGCGACGAGGAGCTTCCTTCTGGTTATTGGCCGCCTGCTCGCTGGTGTGGAGACGGGATTGGACCGCGAGGGCGGCTGTGGGCGCGGCTGCGGAGGGTTTGCCCGCGCGCGGGCGGAAGCGGCAGAGCGTGCTCCCTCGTGCGGCGTCCGGGCGGAGTGGAGTGGAGTGAGGGAGAGAGGGAGGCTGGATGTGGCGGCGCCTGCTGGGGACCATGTCCGCGGAGGGGGCTCCCTGCCGCCGCCCGCGCCCGCCCAAGGACGCGCTGCGGCACCTGCGCTCCCGGGAGAAGCGCCTGGGGGCCCCGGGGGCCTTGGCCAAGGGCGGCGCCAGCACCGTCTTCGTCCAAGTGGCGGCCGCCGGGACCCGGGACGTAGGAGCCGCCGTCTACGTCTTCTCCGAGTACAACCGGTCAGTGGGGCCCCTCCCCCATGCGGATCCTTCCTTGTTACACGAACCGCCCCCTTTGGGGTGCCTCTACGCTGTAGAATGAACGCAGTTTGGCGCCGCTTCAGATTGTGTTATGGAATCATGGGAACTGCAGCTTTAGAAGGCCCTTCGCCTTCCCTGGCAACGAGTGGTGGCGACCTACCAAACTGCAGCTCCCATGATTCCAAAGCATGGAGCCCTAGCAGTCAAAGTGGTGCTGAACTGCATTAATTCAACAGTGTAGAGCAGTGTTTCTCAACCTGGCGGTCGGGACCCCGGGGGGGGGGGGGTCGCGAGGGAGTGTCAAAGGGGTCACCAAAGGCCATCAGAAAACACAGTATATTCTATGTACAGACCTCACTACTTCTGAGGATGCTTGCCATAGATGCAGGCGAAACATCAGGAGAGAATGCCTCTAGTTTCCAACAGACCTCACTACCTCTGAGGATGCTTGCCATAGATGCAGGCGAAACGTCAGGAGAGAATGCCTCTACACCAGTGGTTCTCAACCTGGGGTCCCCAGATGTTTTTAGCCTTCAACTCCCAGAAATCCTAACAGCTGGTAAACTGGCCGGGATTTCTGGGAGTTGTAGGCCAAAAACATCTGGGGACCCCAGGTTGAGAACCACTGCTCTAGACCATGGCCATACAGCCCGAAAAACAAAACTACAACAACACAGTATATTCTGTTGCTCATGAGGGTTCTGTTTGACCAAATTGTCTCATTGGTGGGCTTCAGAATGCTCTTTGATTGCAGGCGAACTATAAATCCCAGCAAATACAACTCCCAAATGCCAAGGTCTATTTTCCCCAAACTCCACCAGTGTTCAGATTTGGGCATATTGAGAATTCGTACCAAGTTTGGTCCAGGTCCATCCTAGCTTGAGTCTCTGGATGTAGGTGAACTACAACTCCAAAACTCAAGGTCAATGCCCACCAAACTCTTCCAGTATTTTCTGTTGGTCATGGGAGTAAAATGAACTATAAATCCCAGCAACTACAACTCCCAAATGACAAAATCAATCCCCACTGCCCAACCCCACCAGTATTCAAATGTGGGCGTATCCGGTATTTATGCTAAATTTGGTCCAGTGAATGAAAATACATCCTGCATATCAGATATTCACATTATGATTCACAACAGTAGCAAAATGACAGTTATGAAGTCGCAACAAAAATAACGTTGTGGTTGGGGGTCACCACAACATGAGGAACTGCATTAAGGGGTCGCAGCATTAGGAAGGTCGAGAACCACTGGTGTAGAAGCCGCCCCTCTTAAGGGAAGCAGTTCCTCCCATTGCCACAGGGGCTTCTTAATGTCTCTTTCAGAGAAGCTCCTCCTCACTTTCATATGGTTGGAACAGCATGGGCCAACTTAGGCCCTCCAGGTGTTTTGGACTTCAACTCCCACCATTCCTAACAGCCTCGGGCCTTTTTCTTTTCCCACTCAGCCGCTTAATGTTTCCCTGCTAGGTTTCCCCTCTCATTATACTATGTAGCAACATTTGAAAAATGTTCTGTTCCTGGTTTGAAAGTGTTATTTCTTGTTCAATTGTACATACTTACTTTGAAACTAGTTGTTAAACTCCAGAAACTTTCGTTTTTGTGGCTGCCACAAACTGTGTTGAATTGGTTGAGACTCTATCAAATATTCATTGAAAAACTTTAGCAAAACGTGCTGCAGGTTGTCTCACAGAAAACAGAAATTTGTGTGCACTGAACCATCAGAAAGCAAAGGGGTTCTTTTTCAGCCACTCATGTGGACAGCTTTGGATTTTGGAGCAATTTCAATAAGGAATATTCAACTTGCATTTCTCACTTTGACATGAATGAATAGTCAAGAATGCTGGTTGTAAAATAACCATAAGCACTGAATGTTGTTCATAGTATTATGTTTTTTATTCCAGGTACCTTTTTAACTGTGGGGAAGGTGTGCAGCGCCTCATGCAAGAGCACAAGTAAGCATAAATAGACATTGAGGTTGCAGTCCCTGAAGCAATTCAAGGTAATCAAGTGTAAATTTAATTGAATTGAAGTCCTTGACGAGTGTTATTTTCACCACAGGTTGAAAGTGGCTCGCTTAGACAATATCTTCCTCACTAGAATGAACTGGGCAAATGTTGGTGGTCTGTCTGGTGAGTTTGGCCAATTAATATACCGTATTCTATGTTTAAATTGTATTATTGTGAGTTTCCATGACAGGCAAAACTGTGGGGTGACACAAACGCACACACAGCTGCTGATGAATGATTAACCAGGCTGATCTTTCATTGGTTAATTGTATGTAGTTCTCAGAAGCACATGTCTGAGAAGTACATTGTTCATCACTTAAATCCAGCTGTTTGAAAGTCTCCTGTATGAACATGTCTATGTTTAGAGATTTCCAGAGAAGTTCCTTTCCTTGGTTTTGGTTCCTTCAAAGGCAGGTTTGGTGGGCTTTCTTAAGAGGGTGCTTCCAAACTCTGGAACTCCTTTGGAAAAGTGAGGCTAGTTGGCTTGGACCCTTCCCTGTTTACAGGGAAGATCAGAGAGGTCAGCTGCACTACTTGTAGGAAAAGTAGAATATAAGAATATTGAAAGTTCTATGATTTTCATTTAATAAGTATTAATTTTTGGAACTTGTTAACTGTTATCAAGTTGACTTTAATTTATATTGACCTTATGATTAGGAGAATTCAAGTTACTCTGTTATCAACAACACTATTTAGAGGTCTTACAGAGATCTATGGCTTCCTTATACAGCAGTGGTTCTTAACCTGTCAGTCACCAGATGTTTTGGCCTTCAACTCCCAGAAATCCTAACAGCTGGTAAACTGGCTGGGATTTCTAGGAGTTTTTTGGCCAAAACACTTGGGGACTTACAAGTTGAAAACCACTGTTATACAGCCAGCCCTCCACATTTGCGGATTTCATTTTTGCAGATTTGTTTGTTCTCAAATTTAATGAAATTAGATGAATTTCTAGGGTTCTCTAGGTCTTCTGGTGAAACTCTATGGCAGACTTCTGGTTATCATAGAGTCATGTTGGAACCTCTTTAGGAATCAAGTAGGCTGAAATGGGCCTTGGTTGACGCTTTGGCACTTTAGTTGTGTATTGATGACAGCTAGTTTTAACCATTGAGGGGAAGTATTTTTAAATTGTGGATTTTATTTTATGTATTGATAGTGCTTGTTTATAATTTTTATGTGTTTTATACTCCTGTACTTCGATCCCGCCTTCGTCACAAGTACGGTTGGCGGGGACGAGAGACAGGGCCATCTCAGTGGTGGCCCCTCGGCTATGGAACGCCCTCCCCAGGGATATTAGATCGCCCCTTCTCTTTTAACATTTTGAAAGCAGGTCAACGTGGCTCTTTGAGGAAGCATTTGCAAACACAATATAAGAGACATGGAGAAAAACGGAACAACTCGACGATGTTATTGGATAACGCTTTTAACTAAGAGTCTCAAATTGATATATGTTTTTTATTGATATTGATTGTTTTACTTGGTTTTATATTTAAATTGATTGTTTTTAAATTGTATTTTATGTCTTTGATATTGACTGTAAACCACTCCGAGTTGCCTGTGGGCTGAGAGGGGCAGTATATAAATGTAGTAAAATAAATAAATAAATAAATTATTATTGTCATCATCATCATCTTTTGGTACCCATTTGGTGGAAGTTGACCATGAAGTCTTATTGTAGATGCGAGATATTCCTGGAGAGATAAAAAGCAATGTTATTGTTTTAAGTTTTTAAGTTTTGCATGTGTCCAGTGCCCCTAATCCCAGCAAATGTGGAGAATTGGCTGTAGAGTTTATCCACCTGGCTCTTCCTTTTTTCCTAATACTTCTCCCTTACTGAGCATCATTGTATTTTCTAGTCATATGGCCAAAATATGATGATGTCTCTTTTTAGTCATCTTGGCTTCCAGTGGGAGAGTTCAGGGTTATTTTATCTTTTTTCCAGTCCATGGTATTGGTAATGGGTTCCTCCAATTTCGAATGAATTGATTATTTTCCTTTCTTCACTGACTAGCATCTCTGCAATTTCAGACTGATGGCACTTTTAAGGGTCTACCTTGTGCTTTTTTCCAGGAATGATTCTTACTTTAAAAGAAACAGGGGTTCCAAAGTGTGTGCTTTCTGGGCCTCCGCAGCTGGTGAGTGGAACATTTCCTGCAGTGATTCATTGTTCAGTCCTCCATCTAAGAGAATGACAGTAAATGATGAGCAGTCAATGATTAGCCATACAAAGGAGTGATGTTGCTGCAGTTCCTAAGCAATTTCTACATGAGTCTCATTTGGTTGGCATCCTGCTTTGGAATTGTTCACATGCATATCGTCCAAACTTTTCATCCAAATAAAATGTATTGTTATTAATGTACCAGAAAGTTTTATGCCTTTCTGGTACCTTAATAACAATACACTTTATTTATATTCCTCCCTTCTCCCCTAGAGGACTCAGAGCAATAATGTCGTATGTTCCATAACAGGAAACAGCACAATATTGGGAGTTTAGCATATAGCTAAGTCTATGTAATACTCTCTGTTGACAGGAGAAAGCATAGTTGGGAATTTAAAGCTTATTATTTTAAATTCTGTGGCATGCTAAATGTTTACTTTTTTTCCCACCACCATTTATAAGCTACTTAATTCTATATTCTCCTTATAGTTCTTGATTTTATATTTCAAATAGTATGTGAAAATGCAGGACATATGATCAGTTTGTGTCAATGTCTTCACCTTCTACTTGTAAAAAATAATATTTTGCAAGCTTGTTGTTGGGTTTGCAGTTAGGTAATCCATGTGATGTTACTTTGGATGCTTGAAAGAAAATAGTGTGTGCTTCTATTTTGCTCCAAAATATACGAAGTGCTGCTGTTCTTGACTTTTTCTCATTGTATTTGTTTCAGCAAAATTATCTGGAGGCAATCAAAGTATTTTCTGGTCCATTAAAAGGAATTGACCTAGGTAGGTACTGCAGTTCTGTACATTATCAATGGCATTCTTCAAATCTGTCCTTCCTGCAGACTGCTGCTGCAGTTTTATTGTTTTAGTCACAGGCTTATTTATCTAGACCAGAGGCTAACATCTTTGCAGTAATCTTTGATATTGTGACAGCTTATTTTGTGATTTGTAATTGCACATTTACTTCAAGAGCATCTAGCAAAGCAGTAATGCTTGTATTGTTTGGTTTTTTAAATATATCTTTTAATTTAGATTGGTCTGTGTAGCATTATTCAAGCACAAAATATTATTTAAAATTATTCTCTTCAGAGAAATATATCTACGAACAAAACCACATTAGTGCTTAGTTGTTAATGTGCTTTGTTGCAGCTGTGCGACCTCATTCTGACTCAGAATATCAAGATGAAACAATGACTGTCTATCAGGTTCCCTTGGTGGGTGAGTAAAATAAGGTGATATTAAGGGGTTGGTGGAATTTATTGGATTAATTTTTATTTTCATAGAAATCTTATGCACAATGGTGCATCTAAAGGTGAAATTCTGGATTATCCTGGGGTGGAACAGTAAGAGAAAACATAAGTATGAGAACATATGGATGGGGTGGGGGCAGTAGTTCTTTCTTATCAATTCGACAACTTCCTGTTTCTGGTGCTTAATAGCTTTTATGATGGTGCCTATTGTACTTACTATATTTATTCTGACTGCATCTTTGTTAGAATAAGGTAATATGCTGTTTGATCCAAACTCCTCTTAGTAACTTAAGTTGGCATGACAGAGTTGCATGGGAGTTATGCTAACATAGGTACATTTTTGATATTCCATAAGATGCCAGCTAATGCCATGTTCTATAGTGACAGCTGGACAATGCCCAATACAGCTCTGTCCCTGACATAAGTAACCACTGTGGAGGGATGGAACAGCTCTCTGGTTTCATCCTGAGTATTAGTCTATTGCCAGAGATGTATGCCTCGTCATTATTAAATAGGAACTTGTTCTTAGTGAGCTTTTTTGGCTGAATATGTTTTGAATCCAGGACTCACACATTTATTTAAAACTGCTCTATGTTCATAATAAGAACTGAAACCTTGAAAATGTTTTGTAAGACATTTATTTTCTGTTTTACATTGGTTCTGTATTGATTTTGTGCTGCTTTTTTGTAATTTCCATACTAAAATAGATAAGTGATATAGTGGTGGTTAAATGATAAGTGCTAACCAAATTATATGCTCCTTTGTAAATATGCTATTGAAAAGGTATTGAAACAGTTTTAGTAGAAGTGCAATTTAAATACAGTCTTCAGAGCAGAAAGTCATATATTTATGATCCAATGGTACTCCCCCTCCATTTTTCCCTCTTCTCCCAAAACAGGCAAAAAGCTGCAAGATGAGCAAAGGCCACATCTGAATTCTCAACCGCCAGTCGGTGATGTAGACCAAAAGCATATCATGATGCCAGGATCTCTGCCTGCAGAGCATCAGTCCCTAAAGGGTGACAGGAGTAAGGAGTCCCCTGAGAAAACAGGTGAAGAAGTTGTAGTGTTTGTTAATTTGAAAAAAAAAATCCACTGATGAATTTTTAAGATTCAAGCCAACAGGTTGGTAATTGTAAATCAGAGGAAACTGGGTTTCGCTTTAGAACCTCCAGTTTTGAGCTGCAAGTGTCTGCAAATGAAGGGCTTTCTAAGGCCTTGTTTGGTATCAAAACCTCATACATTTCTCTGCTGTCGAGTAAGCGTTAATGGTAAACGGCAGACCTCTGTGGCTGGAGAACAGGTACCCAAGCTGGAATGGGCCCCTGTCACAAGGTAGAAATTATGTAAAATGGATCATTGAGGGCTATATGGGACAAAGGAATTTGAATTGTGTTGGAGTGACTAATTCCCCATCCTAATTGCTGTGACAGCAGTCCTAGCATGTTACTTAACAGGAAGTTTACTCTCCCAGCATATCCTTGATCTGCCAGGCTAAAGTGATTTAACCAGTGGGGTCTTCTGAACACAAAATAACCTTTTAAAAATGTTAATAAAACAGTTAATAATGTTTGGCTGTAATGCCTACAAGGATTTTAGAACTAATGGCAGAGGACCACTATATCCCCTGATCGCCTTCTCATTTGCCCAATTTCACCAGTGGGAATTCTTTGCGAAATTTCATTATGAATTTCTGGCATAACAAGGCTAAGGCGCATGCCTGTGTCTCTGCAGTTTGCTTCATTTTCACTTTGTATTACAGGAGGGTCTCCAATACCTGCTTTCAATACCTCATCACTTTGTTGGGGTGGCATATTGTCCATCCAAGATTGCAAGTCCTTTGTAAATGGAAGCAATAGAGCAAAGGCATAGGTAAACCTCAGATAGTCCACGGGCAATTCAAATGGTTAGGTCTGCAGGATCAGCCAAATATTCTGGGGTCTATCTTCAATGTGATTTTTTTGGCATGAAAGTCTGCTGGTTTTGACAGGATGATTTTTTTTAAGTTATGTAAAAAGCTTGAATCTTAAGTACAGGGTTTTCTGTGTTTTCTTTTTAAAGATGGTAGGTGGCAGGTTGGTCAGAGGGATCCATCTCTTGTTGTTGCATTTATTTGTAAGGTAAGAGCTGTCTTGGAAAACATATGTAATCTACAAAATTTTTGTCTTATACTAAAGCTTTGATGGGTATTGTTTACAGATGGGATGCTTTGCTTTGAACTACCACTCCCGTAGTTGCTGTAGCATCTTTCCTCTGAGACAAAGTTGCCTTCAGTTTAGAAAAAAGATTCTCTATGCTTTCTATCATGCTTCAAGGACTAACTTCATTTCATTAAATTAGTTGCTTAGACTTGGAAGCTTTTGTTTGGCTTATTAATTTAATTACATGTTGGCTTTTCTCACTTTTCCAGTTTTTCTGAGTTAGAGAAATGCAAAGGTAATTTGCCTTCAGAATGAAAAATCCTAAATGAGTATGCTGTGTGCGCATATGAAGGATAATATATGTCTGTAGAATTGGATAGCTGTGAGTTTTCCGGGCTGTATGGCCATGTTCCAGAAGCATTCTTTCCTGATGTTTCGCCTATATCTGTGACAGGCAATCTCAGAGTGTGTGAGGTATGTTGGGAACTAGGCTAGTGAGGTTTATATATCTGTAGAAGAACTCTTGTCTGTTTGTGGCAGGCAAAACGTCAGAAGGGAATGCTTCCGGAACATGCCATACAGCCCAGAAAACTCACAGCAACCTAGTAATTCGGGCTACAAAAGCCTTCAACAACACATTGTCTGTAGAATTACAGACATTCGTTTTGTAGGGTTTTAATCACTCTGAAAATGGTGCCTGCAGAATTGCGTGTTTGGATGTTCTATAATTTTTACATAGGCTTCATTTTAAACTCTAGTGCTTGTTCTTTATTCCTATAAAGACTGCATCCTTCTATTTCCTGTTTGGAGACTACAAGATAAAGCTCGCTGTCCTTGTGTGGTATTTTTAATATTAATTTCAGAAGATATACAGTTTAAAGGAATAGTTTGTTGTAATAGCAGTTGTTATACCGCGTAAAGCAATTGAAAGAATTACAAAGAACAGGTCACTAAAAGATCTTTGTTTAACCTCAGCTTCATCCAAAGAAAGGGACCTTTTTGGTGCTCAAAGCAAAGGCGCTTGGCTTGCCTGTGTAAGTATAAAAGGATTTGCACTAAATATTTATAAGCAGTGTCTTCTTGCATGTTAATCCTCTGAAGCTGCATAACTTCTTTGCTTTATTTTTTTTTTAGTGGCACTGCAGCAATTGCTCCCATCATTGCAGCTGTGAAGGATGGGAAGAACATCACGTTTGAAGGCAAAGAGGTATAGCTTTTGGAGTAGCTTTTTCACTTATGACATTAATTGGGTCTCAATCTGTGGAAGTGTTGGAATGGGTTAGTCTATGCATCTATTGATATTGATTTGTTTATATAAACTGGGGAAAGAAGTGATAGCCCTTCACAGGGCTGGCCCTAGGTAATTTTCAAGTGTAAGCAAACAGTATTCCCCGCCCCCAAACCAATTACCGAAAAATTAAAGGTAGAAAGTAGTGAATAATAGAGTTACCTTACAAACCAGAAGTTTACTTACAACACTGTGTTCATATAGTTACATTACATAGAATTAACACAAATTAAATTTTTTAGAATGCAAATATTTTATTAAACTTAGCAACAATTTTAAGTTTTTGTTGTTATCTACTACACTGCCATATAATATCCATATTATCTGCTTTGAACTAGAATATATGGCATTGTGGTCTTATATGATCCAGTTCAAAGCAGATCATGGGATTATGTGTTTGATAATCTGAATTATATGGTTGTGTAGATCCAGACGAATGCTGCTTCTGCTTCTACAGGCTCCTTTACCCCAGAATCTGATTCCGGGTTATTTTCTTATATAACAATGGAGATTCATATAATTCAGTTCAAAGCAGGAAATCTGCGATCAGATCCTGGGACATAGGGCAGTATAGATCCAGTTTAAGAAACTAGGGCCCCTTCTAGACTGCCATATAAAGTCCAGGTTATCTGCTTTGAACTGGATTATATGGCATTGTAGACTCTGGGCCCTTCCAGACAGTTGGCACTGCCAGATAATCTGAGATAAACAGAAAGCCTGGGATCAGACCTGGGATATTGGACCTATCTGGAAGTACCCTCATATGATCCAGTTCAAAGCAGATATTGTGGATTATCTGCTTTGACAAATCGGGATTATATGGTAGAAGGGGCTAGAATGAATGTGGTCCATGCAGTGCAGTTTTCTGAATCAGTGCCCCAATAAACCCAGGAACAAGCCTAAAAGTAAAGACATTTTTAAAAATTTTGGTTGGGTTATATAACTATTTAATTTTTATTACAATAATTATAATTGTAATTTAATTATAATTAAGGTAGATCATCTGCACTTGCAAGAATTGAGGAGGGGGGCTCTTTTTCTAGGCACGAGATTACAGGTTTTCCTCTCGGGCCCCTTCTACACTGCCATATAATACAGATTATCAAAGCAGATAATTAACATTATCTGCTTTGAACTAGATTTTATGTGTCTTTTCTACCATATAATCTAGTTCAAAGCAGATAATATGGATTTCATATGACAGTGGAGATCTAGCCTCATATAGCCCAGCTCAAGGCAGATAATGTGGATTATCTGTTTGGATAATCTGGGTTATATGGCAATATAGAAGGGGCTATAGAGAAAGGAGGACAATATTTGCTTTGAACTGGATTATAGGAGTCTACACTGTGATATAGTCCAGGTCAAAGCAGATAATCTGGATTTTTGTATGACAGTGTAGATGAAGCCTTCGGCTTTAGTGTGGAAGGAAGACAATAATTGCTTTCTCAGGCCCCTTCCACACAGTTGTATAAAATCCACATTGAATTGGAGTATATGGAATCAGATAACCCAGTTCAAATCAGATATTGTGGATTATCTGTCTTAATATTCTGGGTTATATGGTGGTGTGGAAGAATAGGGAAGGTAACAAGACACACCACTCAATTACAGAGCGATGATTCCACTATTCACTTAGGGCTGACTTCCCAAGCGATGTGAAGTACTTGTAAATAAGTCAAAAATATTCCTTCCATCTGATCTTTTTTAAAGGTGAAATTTTACTGTGCAATTTTATTCACTTGTATACAGATGGGAATATTTCTGTTTTCACTGAAAATTACTGCGGTATGAGTGGGCAGCTAGTATTTTGTGGCAAGCCAAATGCTTCTCTGTTTTCTTAGAGGCTAAATGATGTTAAGATGTGGCCACTTAACATCATTGTCCATATTATTTGAAAGTTTTCCAGGTGGCTCTTTGATTGGGAATATGACTTCATTCCCTTCATCCCCTTGCATGGAGAAGGCAAAGGGAAATGGAAATGGGGAATATTTAGGTAGAGATTTGAGAGTTAGCCAGGTTCTTATTTTGCGATTCAGTGGACACTTAAGAACTGCATTTGCGCTTGCCCTTACCTAATGGGGAGTAAGAACCTGGGCAGTTCCATTTGTATTCCTTGGCTGCACTTCACTCACCAATTGAGAGAGCGAACAGGAGCATTTTGATTACAGATAACATTAGGGTTCCTACATTATGCACCTTCTCAGTTGGTGGGATGGGTCTTATAGGAGTAGGAAGGGCTTAGGTAAGAGGAGTGTCCTCTTCTCACACTTTATGGACTAGATACAGACTTTCAGTGAATTAGAGTTTCCACTTTGGTGTATATGGCTTCAGCCAAAATGTATTGTATTTGAGCACAGCATGTTCCATTAAAGGTTTATAGCCCATTTCCCTATTAGAACATCCTGGTAGAAAATGTGTGTTGATAGTGCGTACTCACAAGTATGCCTTGTTGCAGATCCTTGCTGAAGAAATATGCACCCCCACAGATCCTGGTGCAGTCTTCATCATAGTGGAATGCCCTCACGAAGGTTTTATAGATGCCGTCTGTGAAAATGACACACTGAAAGGGTAAGGTTAAGAGATCATTCTGCCTTCCCATACAGAATTTTGATAGGGACTTCTTTCTTGTTGCCTGTATTTGTATCTGACTCTTATTTTATTGGTGGTTAGGCCAAACATAGTTCTGATAGACAATGTAAAACTTCTATCTGGCCACAGTTGTGGATCTCTGCACTCCTGCATACATTGTGAGGAACTAGGAAATTCCTTACTTGCCTCATAAGGATGTTTTAGACTATCAGGGTTAGAGTGATATAAAGAAGAATGTGAAACCAACCACTTTGCCAAAATATACATTGAAAAACACCCTGTCCTTCCTCTCCAGAAATGTGTATAAAGAATAATCTGTTTCGTACTTTGAGAACTTCTGCTGTACATTCATTGCTTTCTTACAGGTATCAAGAAGGAAAACAGGAGAATCCTGTGGCTTTAGTGATTCATATAACACCTGAACCGATTCTGAGGGACAGTCGATATAAACAATGGCTAGAAAGGTTTGTATTTTGGATAAGATTACGTACATTGTGTATCAACTGTTGGAAAAAATGGCAGCTTGTCTGGTGCTTGTGGTTATTGGGGAGAGCATTTTTGAGACACAAGAGATGCTTCACCTTTCTCCCAAATGTGTTGTGGTGAAGATTGCCTTGAAAACAGAAAATGGCTTCTAGATTTAATATAATAATAATATTAGTAATAATAATAACTTTATTTTTATACCCCGCCTCCATCTCCCCGAAGGGACTTGGGCAGCTTACAAAGGGACAAGCCCAGATAGCACAGAGTTAAAAACATAACGCAATAAGATAAAATTGAAAGAAACCAAATAAAAACATATCACAATAAAACATAACATCATAAAAACAGTACCATGCTGAGTTTGGAGGGCTCCGAGTTTGTGCAGAGTTCCTAGATAGAGCTAAGGGAAAGTGCAAAATTCAGTAGGGCAGGGCTGGAGAAATAATGTCCTTGGGCATTAAAATGTCAGGACTGTTGAGCGGAAGGCCATGCTAAAGTGCTGGAACTTAGGTAACATTGGAAATGTGTGGTATCTATAACAAGCAGAGTGCACTGCATGCACTGCAAAATGAGCTTCAGGAAGAAAACAGGGAGAGAAATGGGATACTCTTGTAAAGCTGAGGCAGTGTCCAGCCCCTGTGCTTTTTGCAGTTACTCCTCCCTATAGAGAAAGGGTGAGCAACTACAAAAGCACAGGGGCTGCATCTGTAATTTCCTGTACAAATTGGCATCTTATTCAGCACAGATGTAATTCGGTCAGAAATGAACACTAGGCTTTATTGGCATTAATGGCCTGGAATCTAGTATCAACTGTGATAGCATGGTGCTAAAACTTTACCACTTATGCTGTGTCCTTTCAATGTCCCATGTGTTTCCCATGTATTTTCATCAATCCTTAGATCAGTGTTACTGTGATAAAAGCACAGAGTCCATCTTGAAACAAAGGCAAGCCACCTTACAAGTTCAAGGCCACTGCGAACATTGGAGCTTCCTGGCTTTCTTAGTAAATCTCTATATTGAAAGAAGGGGCTATTTTTCTTACTGTAATCTACTACACACATGCCCTGTGATTTGAAAAGATGGCCAATTAACCATAGAAACTGTTGCCTACGTATAAAATTTTGCATGTCTGTAACTACTGTTAACATTATTGTGCAGTACATTGAATGTATCCTCAGAGAAATAATGTGCTTCATTTTAAAAAAAAATGAAATCACTCCTGTCTGGGAGGCTAACAGACAAGCTAAGCTTTCACATTATGAATGACATGCTATTAACATTTCCATAAATAACGTCTATGGAACGTATCCTGCTTTTTGGCAGGGCGTTGGACTGGATGGCCCACAAGGTCTCTTCCAGCTCTATGATTCTATGAAAGGAACCCTGGGAAAATATATCTTTTAAAACAGGAAGCTTGAAAAAGGGCTAGACCTGTAACACAAATGCATTGAAAACAATTTGAAATGTAGTTGCACCAAATAAATGAATGAGAAACCCTACTAGAAGATAGGCTTCTAATTGATACGAACCTATTCTCATTCCGTACAATTTATATCATCTCACATCAAATGTTAACATGCAAGTAATGAGTGTTTTGTTTTCTTTTATCCACCCAGATTTGGATCCACTACTCAGCACTTGATACTCAATGAAAATTGCAAATCAGTACATCATCTCCGAAGCCACAAAATTCAAACCCAGCTCAACCTTATCCATTCAGAGATTTTTCCATTGCTCACCAACTACCAAAGCAAGGTAAAACCACTAAGATAAAGTGGTGTGATTCCCAAAAAGTTGTCATGACACATTCTTACATCTTTCTATTTGCCTAGGAAGAAGAAGCCACGTTCAATGTGCCGGTTACGCGAGGAGAGTGCCTCCTCAAATACCAACTGAGACCCAAAGCAGAATGGCAGAGGTTAGTGTCCACTTACCAGACTGAACTAGCTCTCCTTATTCTTATTTCCTCTCTTCCTCTCCCTTGACAAAATAAATATTTCTCAAGTTAAGATTTGTTTGTCTAGGCTCAATATTGACATTGTTGCTGTGTTTTCTGGTCATCTCTTGTTCTTTGGAGATCAGAGTTATTCGATTCCATTTATTATTTATTTGTTAAAGTTTATTGTCAGCAACTGTAAGCATTGCATTTATAATTTCTATTTGTTTTAGGATTTCCAAATTAGTTTCTTGCTTCATTTCTGCAATGATTGTCTAAGTTCAACACAGGGTTTGTTATAAAACAGGTATGGGCAAACTAAGGCCCACGGACCAGACACAGCCCTATGGGCCCTTATGTCCGGCTCTCAAATTTTCCCCCGTCCTTTAGGCATAAGGATGCGGCAGCTTGCTGTGTCCTTGTGCCGAAAGGACAAGGGAGGAAGGCACACAGCAGCTGGGAGCCCTCTAGAGTGCTCTCAGTTGCCATGTGCCTTCCTCAGGCCCAACTCACGGCACAAGGACAGGGCGAGTGGCTGTGTCTCAATGCCAGGAGAAGCCTAATATGGGGGAGGAGGCAGGCGTAGGGCGAAGCGGCTCCAAAGCTGCCTCACCTACCGCCTGCCTTTCCCTTCTTCTGGCATCAGGACGAGGCGAGACCCTGTCCAGATGCTGGGAGAAGCCCAGCCCGGGCAAAGAGGCAAGTGGCGTGCCTCCCGTTTGAGGAGAGGCCCCGTCCTGATGCTGGCAGAAGGGAAAGGCAGGCAGGGGCCGACGGACATCCAAAGCCTCACCTTTCTCCCAGCATTCTTCTGTAAAATAGAGTGGTATTAACACAGTCCATCCATTAGATGGTGCTATCATCTATTTAGGGAACAAATACAGATTCAAGGGAGAAGGCAAATCCATCCTAGTTCCAAAGAAACACAGCATGTTTTGGTTTTTTTTTTTTTTTTTTTTTTTTGTTCAAGGTCATCCAGCTGGGCACAATTTGTAACACAAGATTAGAAAAGACCAAACAAGTTTAACAATCAAAGCAGTCCACTTTAGTAATATTCAAAGGGGAAAGAGAGAAGTATCAGTTATTCTTTAAGTAGGCTTAGATTTTGAGTCAAAGACGATTTTTTTTTTTGCAAAAGTCACCTCCTCTCCCTCACTGTTTTTTGATATTATTTTGAATCAAATGGTATTTAAAGTCCTTTCTTTTATTCTGTCCAATACTCTTAAAAGACCTTTATTTTAGCCATATTTTTACTGCCTTTTTGTCTTTACTTGCCTCTTGCAGCTCTCTTGCCGCTTGTTTCGAGGTTCTCTTTGAAGCTTATTACTTCATTGCTGTATTTCTTCTTTATTACTTCAATTTCTTCTTTATTGCTTTATTGTCTTAGCTCTTTCTCCCATCGTGTAGTGTTCAATCTCAATAGTCTTCAGTACATTCCTGTTTCTTAAAATGTCTTTATGCTGATCTCCAATGAAATGAAGATTATCTCACTGTTCCATCCAGTTTCCTCCTCCTCCTCCTTCATTAAAACTCACAATTCCCCAAGGCTTTATAAAGGGTTTTAAGGGGCTCGGGAGAGGGAAGGCTTCATCTGATTGGTTGACAGTTTGGCTGGTGAACAGCCGTGTTGGATTACGTACATGCCTTTTTCACCTTCTCTTCAGTGGTGGGCATCTAGGGGGCTGCATGGATTTGCAGCCTCCCCAGACAATTCCTGTTGTTTGGAAGTTCACAAGGTATTTGCACTTCTCTTGACTTTATTTATGTTAGCCAGATGAATTTCCTTTTGTAGGAAATCACATAATACATGCTTGGAAGAGGGTAGACTTCCAGTTTGACATGGTGACAGGCTGACGGTAGAAGGCTTCTATGCCGCTGCCATCTGTGTAAATTATGTGCTTTCCTGCAAAAGGAAATTCCTCTTGCTTACATACAAAAAGCCTCTTCCTTATTACCTGGAGCTTATTTTAGCATTACAATCCTATTATTTTATATTTAAACAACACACAAGTTCATATTGTGTTATCTGTTAACACAGGGGTCCTCAAACTTTTTAAACAGGGGGCCAGTTCACTGTCCCTCAGACCATTGGAGGGCCAGACTATAGTTAAAAAAAACTATGTTCAAATTCCTATGCACACTGCACATACCTTATTTTGAAGTAAAAAAACAAAACGGGAACAAATACGTTATTTAAAATGACATGTGAGAGCTGCAATCAAAGAGCATTCTGAATTCCCCAACAATGGAATTCAGCCAAACTTGGCAGGCAGAACTCCCATGACCAACAGAAAATACTGGAGAGGTTTGGTCAAAATACACTATTCCAGGCAGCAGCCACAGCGCTCCAGACTCACCGCTGCCTCCACCTCCTCCAAGGAAGAAGAAGAAGAAAGGGATATAAAAAGAAGAAGAGAAGAAAGAGAGAGAAAAAAGTGGGAGAAAGAGAGAAGGGAGAAAGGAGGAGGGAGAAAGGCAAAGAAAAAGAGAGAGGAAAAGGGGAGAGACTGAAATGGGGAGAAAGAGAGAGAAAGCGTAAGGGGAAGAAAGAAAGAATGAAAAGAGCTCTGCATTAGCAGAGCCAAGACTGATTCCACTGAGAGGCAGGCCAGATAAATGCCCTTGGTGGGCCGCATGTGGCCCGCAGGCCATAGTTTGAGGACTCCTGTATTAATAGGACATCATGACCTAGCATGGAATTGAATGTTATCAACCTACATGTGAAACTAAATGTTACAAGGACATTTGGGCAGAATACACAGTGGGAGGTGTAAGTCACTTAAATATCTGTTTCTGCCTCTCAGTGTAAATTCAGGCATGGTTCACTTTTAAAGTTCTTTATAAAAGTAAGTAGTAGTAGATCATGAGATTCGTTGTGAGGAGAAGTATATAGAACACTGAAGTATGGGTGAATGAATCATTTTAAAAAGTGCTTTTGATTCATACTATTGTCTGATGTGTTGGATTCCAACTGTGTGGAAATTACCTGGGTTCTCAGGTTTAAATCTGTAAAGACTGTTCAGGGCTTATGTATTTTGCTGATTGAAGGACTAGAGGGCATTTGGAGAAAGTTATGAGGAAAATTTAGATGTTCTATCTCACACCCTTCCAATTTCTGACTGTTTTTTTTTTTCAGGGAGGCTGTTGCAGTTTGTAATCCTGCTGAATTTGTAGCTGAAGCCTTGGAGTTGCCTGACTTCCAGGATTCTGTGCAGAAGTGCAAAGAGAGCTTACCTGCCAGGTTGACTGTGTCAGGTGAGTAAGTTACCTGTAGTGTGTGAGAGCGCTAACCAGACATCTGTATAAGAAAAATGCACCCCTTGTTTCTGATATAATCTGAGGATTCTGTGTAAGGGCTGTAAGCTTTACTCATAGGACAGTTATAACTTGGTTATCCCTAAAACCGTTCAAAGGACAGTGATTGAAATGTTGGTCGGGGATGTTAGAGCTAAGGCTCTCTCCCTTCTGTAAAATTGGGGTTTCTTGAAATATTTGCAATACTCTATTAGCAATAGTGTCTCTCACTTAGCTATTTCTAAGTAACCTTGATTTTCTTGTACAATACTTATTGCTCTTGAACACTAAGGATTTACTGTTTCGTTAGCAGCAAGGGATCAAGGAAAAGCACCAGGATTGTATACAAACTTAAGGGTTTCTTTCCCTCTTGAGTTCAGTAACTGGAAGAGAATAATTAGACATCCATCATTAGTATCACATTCTCCGTTATTGTTGTTGTTGTTATTATTGTATGCCGCTTTATCTCTCAAAGCGGCTATGTTCCCTATGACAGTGTCTTATTTTTAAGTTGACAAGCAGTGACAATATAGGGCTCCGGCTTTGCATGAATTTCAGAGCTTTTTTGTCTCTTTCTAGAAAACACAGATTGTTACCCAGAAGTTATATTCTTGGGAACTGGCTCTGCAATCCCAATGAAAATCCGGAATGTTAGCTCCACTCTGATAAACATTAGGTAAGTATTGTCAATTTGCATAATGTGGGGCATGCTATCTCTCCTAAGGAGGGATGAGCAGATAACATCAATAGGAATCATGATGCATGACAGGAACTTCAGTGCAGTTGCTTGCCAAATACTGTCCTGCAGGACCTCTGCAGAAGGTAGTCTTATTTATTTATTTATTCACTGCATTTATACCCTGCGCTTGTCAACCCCATAGGGAACTCAAGGCCACTTACATATATGGACAACAATTAGATGCCAAAAACACACACATAAAAAACATAAGCATTAAAACAATAATTAAAACATAATAAAACCTTAAAATTAATTATTTAAAATAATGCAATCCAGTATTGTAGTCCGTGGCTGTTCCAATTTGTCGTTGCACTACTTCATCTTTTCTTTTTGCACTAATAGATTACTCATTGAATGCTTACCTTTTTCCTAAAGGTTAGGAGGGAGGGGGCTGATCTAATTTCATTGTGGGAGGGAGTTCCATAGCCGAGGAGGGGCCACCACTTAGAAGGCCTTGTCTCTCATCCCTGCCAACCGTGCCTGCGAAGGAGGCGAGACTGATAGTAGGGCCTCTCCAGAAGATCTTAATCTTCTTGCTGGCTCATAGAGGGAGATACATTCAGAAGGGTAAACTGGGCTTGAACTGTTTAGGGCTTTATAGGCTAAAGCCAGCACTTTGAATCGTGCTCAGTAGTAGCCTGGCAGCCAATGGAGCTGACGCAACAGGGGAGTTGTATGCTCCCTGTACACTGCTCTGGTGAACAGCCTGGCTGCTGTCCATTAGTCTACTTGAAGCTTCCGAACAGTATTCAAAGGCAACCCCTTGTAGAGCGTGTTGCAGTAGTCATTTTGGAATGTAACAAGTTGTTGGACCACTATGGTCAAGTCTGGCTTCCCAAGGTATGGGTGCAATTTGCGCACAAGTTTTAATTGTGTAAAAGCTTCCCTGGCCACCACTGAGACCTGAGGTTCCAGACTCAGCAATGAGTCCAGGATCACTCCCAAGCCTTCACCCATAAATAAAAACATGTAATTTATACGTTGTATTTATAGCAGCTGTATAGCATTAGCTCTTAGGGTGATGTTCAGTTAAAACCAATTTAGTAAAAACAACACCCTGTCTAATAGCATATTAAACAATTTTAATAAAATTTCAAAAGGCAAATTTATCTACTTGAATAGATTTGGGTAAAATGGTTAGACTCCTATAAGCTCTGATAAAAACCCATATTTTAATTTAGAAGTGAAATGAATCCAGCATTGGGACCAGTTAGTCTTTGTGGGGGTGGTATTCCGCAATGGGAAGGTCCTCCTCCTCTTCCTCACTGTGTGGGGTGTCTCTGGTGGGATATGGAGGGCAGCCACTGCAACAGACCAGAGCCCATGGGCAGTCTTGCATAGCCTGTGCAATTCTTCTATGTATTGAGGGATTATAAATGACATCCATGACAATCGTGAAGTCAAAGTGCAGATGTATTAGTAACCAGTGCTGTTCCTTTAAATATTAAATGTAAGCTGCTCCTAGTATTGCACTGCACTCAGCTTCCAAGTCCTCTTTAAGGGAAGCCTCACACAGAACACATTGCAGCAGTGTAATGAAGTCACTAACACATGAACAACTGTGACCTGTAGTTTGTAGATTGGTTGAAGTTGCCCTGGACAAACACTGCCACAGAGTTCTCATGGGCTTCCAGTGTTATAAAGGGACTCAGGACTACTTCCAAGCTAGACACCTCCTCTTTCAGCAGGGAATGTAGCCCTATCCAGGGCAGGCTGCTTACCCATTTCCCAGGTTTGAGAACTCTCAGTCCACAGAGCTTACATCTAATTGGGATTCAGCTTGAGTTCCTTGGCAGTCATCCAACCCATTACAGCATCCAGGACCTGCACAGCCTGAGCTGACTCTGATTATGAAGAAAGGTAGAGCTGACTGTGATCAGCATACTTGAGGGCACCCAACCTTTAAAAAATAGCAGGTGCACACTTTCCTCATCTCCCTCCTGTTCAAGCCGACCTTGGTCTTGCAACCAACGTGGAGATATAGGTAGTAGGTGGCTCCCTGCTGTGTAACATCCCCCCCCCCCCCAATTTGAAAATTTATTTGATCCTACCATTAAATGCTATTTGCAGGCTCTTGAAGAAAATATCTTTATTAATTATTTATTTAATAAAATACGACATTTGTGTATCAAATCTAAATGTTCAGGCAACTTCTATTACAAATTAAAAAGAACGAAAAGTGGAAAATTAAGAAATGTGGTTGCACTCATGGGTAATCATATCAGAGAGTGGACAAGGCTAAAGCTGTGGAATCCTTTTAATTCATCATTGATTGACATTTGTTGGGGAGGGGAGCCAAACAGGCCTCACCAGAGCAGGGATTTATATAACTTGGGTTGGAGGAATAGTAAAAGCTTTTTCTTGCTTTGTTTTCCATTGAGATGGTGGTTTGATACTCAGCAGGGTCATTTGACTTGACCTTTCCCATGAAGAAGTACTTGTGATTTCTTCCAAGTGCAGTCCTTCATCTCCTTTGGTACATTGGACAGACATGCCAATAGATTCAACTGAATAATTATTCTTCCAGTGCTACTCAGTCTCTGCTTCTGGATTGTGGAGAAGGAACATTTGGCCAGCTTTGCCGCCATTATGGAGATGAAATTGACAAAGTGCTGTGTAACATTGCAGCAGTGTTTGTGTCTCATATACATGCTGATCATCACACGGTGAGTATAAGGGTGGGTTATTAATGTTTCCAATAAATGTTATTTTTCAATATTTTTATTGAGTAAATCTTTTTGCCACCATTATTTCCAGATAAACATAGAAAGTTTAAGTAAATGATTTGTGTAATTAATCTTGTGTAACTAAACTGCAAGCCGTTATGAAATGTCTGCAATATTTATACAACCACCTCAATTTGTTGCCACCATTGTCCTCATAATAAATGGTGAGCATAAGCAACCCCTTGTTTCTAAGGCTGTAGTAAGATAAAAGTTTTCCCTTGACATTAAGTCTAGTTGATTCTGGGGGGTGGTGCTCATCTCCATTTCTAAGCCGAGGAGTTAACGTTTTCTGTAGATGCTTTCAAGGTCATGTGGCCAGCATGACTGCATGGAGTGCCATTACCTTCCTGTTGAAGCGGCACCTATGGATCTACTCACATTTGAATGTTTTCTAAGTGTTAGGTTAGCAGACACTGGGGCTAACAACAGGAGCTCACCCTTTTCCACTGATTCGAACCACTGACCTTCCGGCCAGCAAGTTCTGTAGCATAGCAGTTTAACTCACTGTACCTCTGTGGCCCCTACAAGGCTGTAATAGCATAGAACATTTTACTTTCTGAATAGTTGGTGTTAGACAAAAGGATTTTCTTTTTGCTGCTTTGTGAATGAATGCATCTTCTGCAGATGAACTGTTATTTTTCCCATTTTGCAATCTACATATTAAAGAGAAGTGTGGAGGAAACTATTTATTTGCAATACGGCCAATGCCCACTTGTATTTTCAACAAACTGGACTTCTTTCTCCTAGGGCTTGTTGAATATCTTGTTGCAGAGACATCGTGCATTTGTAAGTACTTTAAAGTTAAAATTCTAGTGTTATTAGTGTGACTTAACGAGTTAGTCCAGATTTTTGAAATACAGCGCCTTACACCTTAGCTTCTTTCTGCTCTAGATGACGCTGGGCCAGTCCCCTAGCCCACTGTTGTTGGTAGCGCCCACACAGCTCATGATGTGGCTGCATCAATACCATGACCATTGCCAAGAAATCCTGGGACACATCAAGTGAGTAGGTATTCCCTATGTGTTAATGTGAAATCCTGAAGTATTGCTGACACCTAATGTCATGAGGTGTCTAAGCAATTTATGTTAAAACAAGTTGCATAGTGAGACATAAAAATAATTTTCAAATAAAATTAAGACTACTTCTTGGCCAGGGAATGGCTTTGTACACAAAGTTGTTGTTGAACCTTTTTTGTACCTCTCTGGTCTCTGGTGTAGATCATTCCAAAGATAGGTGGCAACATTGGAAATCCATTTTTGTAGCCAGATAAACTTTTTTGGTTTTGGAAAAGCTGATAAAGCCCTAAACTGTGTAACCCATTAGTAGATAGCATTAGTCTCTATTCAGGTGAGTCATTGCCCCTACAATAGCCTATTCGTCTTGAAAGGGCAAGATGGATTAGGCTATAAGGAATGACTGGCCCAATTTTACTTAATGAATTACGAATCCAACTTGACATTTCGATCTGCATCTCCTCAATTAATCTGACACTTTTAACATTTGTGCTGGCATCATTCTTGCATTCAAATACATCATAACCTCAGATAGGAATATCCAAGGATTGTAATTTGTATAGTATTTTTTTCTACTGGAAAACATCCTTGGAAATATCTGTGGCACAGAGAAAGCATCTCATTCCACCATTAAAGACTGATATGAAGAAAAGGCCATTGTGTAGAAGAGACACCCTGTAAATTTTGCTTTGCAATTATTTTTGAATGGCTGCAAAAAACTCCCACTAGCTCTCCTCACCCTCTTTCTTTTTTTCTTACTCTCTATCTAACTTTGTTTGCTTCTATCACATGTAATGTGCTGAATGGCAAGGAGTCTGTTGGAAACTCTTTGATAATAACATCTCTAAACAGGATTGTGAAGATGTATAACGTATACATTTTGAAGAATAAAAGTAAGCCCTACTACACCAGCTAGGAAGAATTTCATTTCCACTGTAAGACTTAGAACTTAGTTTCTACTTTACTGAAGATATGGGTAGAACTGGCCCCTCCCAACTTTGTGTTTTGGACCCCATGTCCTTGTCAAGATGACCAGTGGTCAATATTTGTGTTTTCTTGGAGCACCAGCTTGCTCTAAGGTACTGTTTAAGGGCTGGGAAAGTGGATTTTGCTGTTTGGGAGCAAAGGAAAGATAAGAATTTGGGAAAGAATGAGCTTATCTAGGCTTTCTAAGGAGAATTAGGAGGCCCGTGAACCTACAGTGCTCATGAGCAACCCCCACCCTCCCAAGCATGGCTAACAGCTCTGAGTCCCCTTGGGGACAGAGGGCGATCTATAAATAAGTATTTATTATTATTTTATAATGGTAATAGGTTCTGAGAATATATTTCAAAATGGTTGAAGGACCACAATTTCTTCACACCTGACTCGAGCTTAATTTGCTGCCTCATGATGACTTAATAAGGATTATAGCTGCTGCTATCCAGTTGGCTAGATCTCAGAGAAAATGAAAATATCAGTTAAATTTAACTATGTGGTTTCTTTCCCCTTACAGCATGATTCCCGCCCGGTTTTTAATAGAAGGGTGTGATGTCTTTAAACCTAAAGCAAAAGCATTCATTGCCTCGCTTTTGGAGAAGTATGACTTTGCAAAGGTAAGGCTGGTGTGGAGTGAGGTAGGTTAGGGAGGGGCACACAAAAGAGATCTAAGGTGGCTGATGTATTGTGGTATTCAGTTTCAGACATGTCTAGTCCGACACTGCAAGAATGCTTTCGCTTGTTCCATGGTCCACAAGTCTGGGTGGAAAATAGTCTACTCTGGCGACACCATGCCCTGCGAGGCTTTAGTTGAAATGGGTAAGTTTTGTACAGTTTGGCTTCACCTTATCCCGAAATCTGAAAATCTCTAAAACCTGAAACTTTTTTGCAATCAGTTGCCTGCTGCTACCTTTGAGGTAATGGTGCTCTTCCTCATTTGTCTCCCAGTCTTTCTCCAACCTCATATGAGATGAGAAGCTGGAGAGAAATGGAAAGATGTGTATTTTTGCTAGGTTGCTTTCATTCCCCCTTTTCTCCTTTATCCTCCGCTTTTGTTTCAGTCAGGACTGGCAGGGTGAGGGATAACAGGGTGCCCCTCTCCCTCCTTTTCAGTCTTTTATTCTCTCCCAATCTTCTTCCCCTTTCCTTTCCATTTTCTTACAGGGGGTGGCAGCACTGTTGGGGAAGGGCTTCTCTTTTTTTATCCCTTTCGTTGTTTCCTGCAGGGCAGAACTGGAGAGCAGAGAAAATATATTGGGTTTAGCTCTCCCTTCTAATTCCTCTTTCTTCTCCGTGACTATGCTGGGTCACATTAGAGTTGTCTTTCTTTCTTTCTTCCATCCTCTTTCTCTTTTTATTTTCTCTCTCTTCTCTCCCTTTCTCCCATTTTTTCCCTCTGCCTATTTCTCTGCTGCCCCCTCGAAGCTATCCGCCAGCCATGTGGTATTCCTTATAGTGGTTCTTTATAGCTCCTTCCCTTGATAGACAACACAAATAGAGAATGAATGAAATGTTAGGCTTCAGAGACGTGAGGATCTGTGTAATGATACAAGTACAGGCAGTCCCCAAGTTACAAGCATCCACCTTACATATGACTCCTAGTTACAAATGGAGGTGAGACAACAGGAAGTGAGAGAAATCTACCCCCAGGAAGGGAAATCCACTCCTGAAAGACTTATCATGGGAAAAAGGTGTCTCAGATGAAGCTTTATCACCATTCCTTGTTTCCACGATAACCCAAACTTTTCAAAATCCAGTTGTCACAGGGACAGAAAATGAGGTGAAATTTTCTGAACAGAAGCATAGACAGCAAAACAAAAACAAAAAAAACCAAACAAAAAACCTTACAGGTTTGCTGTCCAAAAAACAACCCATACTTTTGGCTGGAGTTACACTTAAAAATGTACCTGTTCCGGCTCACATACAAATTCAACGTACAGAACCAATCTTGTTCATAATCTGGGAACTGCCTGTTTTCTGAAAATTTGAACAAATCCAAAACACTTCTGGCCCCTACATTTCGGACAAGGTACACTTAACCTGTGTATAGCCTTTTAGATTTTAATGTACAGTGCATTTATGAGACTGTACCCCACTCTTCTTATACTGGTCTATGACTGTAATAAAGATTTTTGATTTTTTGAACCTGTTTATATTTGTGGATATAGCCCGTTTCTACTAATGTTGTGGGGAAATCTAAATGTCTCACTCTCTTTAATGATGACTTCGGAAAATTACGCCTCTCTTCTTTAAATTGAAAAATCCTATTTTCACAGGAAGGAATGCTTCCTTGTTGATTCACGAAGCCACATTGGAGGATGGTTTGGAAGAGGAAGCTATAGAGAAGACACATAGGTAAAATAGTTTCTAGATGGGACTATATTGTTATTTCCTTAGATGGGAGCTGCATAAAAGAAAAGAACTTTTAGAGAAAATTTCAGTCTAACTAGTAATAACAAACATCTGGAGATATGCTATGTTCCCTAATACTCGTGGTAAGTTTGATGTAGGTACTCATTTTGATATGAATGTAGCTTTGACAAGATCTCAGCTGTGAAGTCTATCTTGGGTTAACTTTAGTTTCAGAAGCGAGCAAGCCAACCATTGAATTATGCAATATAAATGCAACTTTATGCCATGAAAGAAAGAATTGTGTGCAGTGAAAAGCTACAGCATTATGAACTTTGGTTTCCCGGCAGAATGTCCACAGGTTAGGGCCAAACAATATTTCCTAGAGTGTAACTCTGTGGTGGAGTCAGCGCAGGAGCTCTGAGTCAAAGCCGTGCGTATTTGCACAGGGTTTTCGCTATTCTGTTGATAGTATTTGAAGTATTGTAGCAGTTGATAATAGCAGCTGAAATGCTTCTACTCCATAGGAGGCATTAGATCAGGAATCATCATTTTGCGCCAGTGGTGTTATGTGCTTTTCACATCTTTCTAGTCCTTTCAGCTTTGAAGGATAACTGCTATGATGATGTGTGAGTAAGGGAGAGAGCTTATTTCTACTACTTTTTCTTTTCTATAGCACTACCTCCCAGGCAATTGGGGTTGGAATGAAGATGAATGCAGAATTCATCATGCTCAATCACTTCAGCCAGCGTTATGCTAAAATCCCTCTTTTCAGTGAGGATTTCAGTGAGAAGGTTGGAATTGCATTTGATCACATGCAGGTGGGTTAACCATATGCCTTAGAGTTCACTCACTCCTCTGTTCCCTGAAAAGCTTTTAGCAAACGAACCAGAAGGACTAAATGCAACATAGCCTTACTGGCAGATGAAGATGTGACCTATAGTTTTGGACATACTGGTGCTTGTTGTGCTGCTTGACAGTGTGGCCTTCCTGTCAGAAAATGTTGGGGAGGAGTGGTGGAGCCCTCAAAAATATAGCTTTTGTCTTGGCCATCCAAACTTTAATGTACACTGTCTCTGACCATTAGCACTGCTTGTTGGAACTTATGTGAGTTGTAATCCAAAACATCTTCAAGGACCAATTTGAGATAAAGTATTTTGCTACAGGTTTTGTGATATGCTCCTTCCTGGTGTTTATAACTTCTGTAACAAATATGCTGGAGACACTGATGGTGATGCCATAGAAGAGAATACTCCAGCAACAAGGCAATGCTTTAGTTTGCATTACACTTTCCCGTCATGTGGTCTGCGTAGTTCAAGGGGAACTGAATGTTGGAGAAAGGAATTTCGTGTTTAGTATCCAGAGGATTGTCACTGCACATGCTGTGTACATGTTTCACAAGGTTATGTAAACGGTTAGTGGGTGGAGATTCTAGCACTGTTCCCGCTACTTTTAACATTTTTTTGTTGTTGTTATCAGGTGCGCTTCTGTGATTCTGCTGCTATTCCAAAATTGATCCTGCCTTTGAAAGCCTTGTTTGCGGATGAGATTGAAGAGATGGAAGAGCGCAGAGAGAGACGAGAGCTGCGCCTTTTCCAAGAGGCAATGAAAATGTCTGAGGCCCGGACAGTTGATGGGAAAAAGGCACCCACGAAAACAAAATCGGAGCACACAGAGGATTCTCATGCAGCACCAAACAAAAAACTGAAAACGACAAATTGAGCAATGCAGCAGCAGAGAACTGCCTTTGTGCCTTTCTACCTGGTTGAGTGACATGCATGAAACGTGATCCTAGGAGGGATCTGCTCATACGAGCCGGTCAAGCTGTTTGCTCCCTGGAAAAATGGTTTCTTCTACAAATGAAGTTCTTGCAGGAAACATTGTCCACATTACTAGCAAAGTGTGATTCCGGACTACAATACCTAGAAACATGCTTGAACCTGGTAGCTCATCTAGCAGTTTACAGGACATACTTAATGTTTTCCCCCTTTACAAAGTCTCAGAGAAGCAATTGTAAAAAGTATTATATAAACATAAGGTGATCGGTTCACTGTAACAAAGCAATAGGCTCTCTGTGATTAGGAATGCTGTTCCTTATTTTGCAATTCACTAAATATCAGATGGAATGGATATGTCTCATAGAAGAGGATGTGTTGTGTTATAACTATGCATGCCTCAAGAAGCAATATTGGATCTATGAGATCAGTTTTAAAATATTCTTCCCTTAGTGCTTACAGCATAATGCTGCCTTCTTAATTCACAACAAAGCATACTATCTCTCCATTGTATTATCCTGGTATGTATACTGACTCCCTATTAGCTGCAGCTAGCAAGAACAGGGATGGTGGAAGGGATCATCCAAGGCTGTTTTTATCATGCAATTGCCCTGCCTCATTCATGGAGACTTTTGGAAGAAGGCAAATTGGGGGGGGGGGGGGGGGGAGCATTCCAGTGTTTTCCTGACGCTGCTTCTTCTTGACTAGCTCTGTCTCTCCCCCATTGTTTAGAAAAGGAAGATAAATTAGGTACATAAGGCTTTTTTATTGCTAGATCTACCTGTCTGGAGAAGCAGCCCCAACACAACCTGAATGCCCACAGGGTTTCTGATCCCGCATTGTCCTTTCACTTACGTTGGGTTGGTTCAGCATTTTAATGAGACAAACCTCTTTAATAATCCTCAGAATTTGCAAACAAATGGAGGCAGGCACTTGGGTATCTGGAAAAGAAGACAAAGGTAAACTTGAAGATTGCCATAAAGGGGATTCAGTGAAAGAAGATATATGGGTAGTTGTATAAGACCTGTGAACCAATTTAGGATTTTTAAAGGGTGGACCATAAAGAAACAGTCAAAATTGTGACGTTCTTACTAATGCAAGTTCATAAAGAATTGTGTTGGGAAGAAATCCCTGGTCTCTGTGTAGTACTTGTGAGTATATTCGCATGGTCTCTTAAGTTCTAATTTTGTAACGAAAAATGATTTGGGGTCTGTCAAAAGTGGTTTGCTGCTGAGAGAAAAACCTGAGAAAGTCACTGCTGGCTGCTGACATGTCTCTTCTTGCAATGCCAGGCAATTCCAAATGTTTGACATTGGAGTGGGCAGCTGCTAAGATATCTGTGGTGAAGTTGGCCCAAGAGCTCAAGGGACAAGATTTTGGGTGGCTGCTGCTTGTGTACAATACATGCATTTTAAAGGTTTTTTAAAAAAGTAAAAAATACATAAGGTTAGCTTTGTATTTGTAAAATAGATAAGGAAAATTAGCTGAAATTAATACTTCATTAAATATTGAATATAAGTGCCACTCCACTTATTTGCAAATCATATTCCCTCTACTTGGTTATTATTGAATTTAAATTTATATGTAAATGAACCTTAAATGTACTTACTTGACTTCTGTTAAAATGATATTGATTACTGATGCTTGAATTAAGAGGAACTAAATTTATTGATTTTAACAATACTGGGAGTAATTACTCTTCCATATGACTATTATGCATTTAGCAGATTGCTGCCAAATTTTGACAGCAAACTGGTTTCTAAAAAATCAGAATTCTTAGTGGTACTGAGGGCCACATAAAATGAGGCCACAGGTTGCCTATCCCTACGTTGGTTCATTTAAACTTCTACATCCCTCCCTGTCCGTGGTTTTGAGGTTTGTGGATTTGATTATTCACACATTTGTTTAAAATGTATCTGGGAATCTCAGTTCTCCTAGTGCACTGGTTCTCAACCGGTGGGTCCCCAGATGTTTTGGCCTTCAACTCCCAGAAATCTTAACAACTGGTAAACTAAGAGCCGCCGCAAACTAGCCTCCTGCAGGAGCAAACCTTGCCAGCACGTCCCTGACGTCATGAGACTGTGCCTCTCTCCCCGCCCCTTTCTGAGCCTCTTTCTCCGTGCCAGAGTGGTTTTTCCTTTGCTAGGGCAGCATTGCCAGCGTACTCTCGTTGTTGGCAGAATTCAACAACGAGAGTACGCTGGCAATGCTGCCCTAGCAAAGGAAAAACCACTCTGGCACGGAGAAAGGGGCGGAGAAAGGGGCGGGGAGAGAGGCACAGTCTCATGACGTCAGGGACGTGCTGGCAAGGTTTGCTCCCGCAGGAGGCTAGTTTGTGGCGGCTCTAAGATTTCTGGAAGTTGTAGGCCAAAACACCTGGGGACCCACAGGGTGAGAAACACTACCCTAGTGTGACTTCATAGTCAGCTTCCTCCTGTGATTCTGAAAGACCTTGAGATTTCTAGAGAAAACACCTCTAGTTGTCCATAGTAACCTATGGATGTGAGAGCTAGACCATAAGGAAGGCTCTGTCAAGGAAGGTAGACACTTTTGAACTGTGGTGCTGAAGGAAAATCCTGAGAATGCCTTGGGCCGCAAGAAGATCCAACCAGTCCATACTCCAGGAAATGAAGCCCAACTGCTCATTGGAGGGAAGGATAGTTGAGGCCAAGATTAAGTACTTTCGCCACATCATGAGAAGACAGGAAAGTTTGGAGAAGACAATAATGCTGGGGAAAATGGAAGAAAAAGGAAGAGGGGCCGACCAAGGGCAAGATGGATGGATGGCATCCTTGAAGTGACTGGATTGACCTTGAAGGAGCTGGGGGTGGTTGCAGCCAATAGGGAGCTCTGGCGTGGACTGGTCCATGAGGTCACGAAGAGGCGGAAACGACTGAACGAATAAACAACAACACTGTTATCGCTAGTTCCATCCAATCTTACGGCCAGCTTCTGACAGAAGTCAACTGTAAAGCAATGCTGGAAGACTGGATGGTCCAAGTGGTCTCTTCCAACTCTATGATGTATGAATCAGAAATGTCTAAAGAGGTGTTCTTTCAGGATAGGGGTGTTGCATTTTTTCATTATAGTGGAAATTGCTGGCCTCTATTCCTTGGCAACTTTGGGGGTTCTTTTGCAGTGGAAATTGGTTGTCTAGTTGGGTGTGACATTTTGCAGATTGCAGCTGTTGAGCTGGAGATTCCAGTCCCATGTGAATCAAAATGTTAGGAGCTGCAGACTTCAGCCACTGCAGGATAAGGTTATTGAAAGTGGTACAGTTTTCATGTTTGGGAGGCAAAAAGTGCCAGGGGCAGACCTCTTAAGTCAGGATCTTCCTGTCCTGTGCCTCCCCATGCTCTTTGCCAGTAGTAGCATAAGAAAGGGAGAAAGAAATTGTATTGCTGTTCATCATTTCAATATGGCTTTTCTTTCAAAACTCACAGTTTTGAATGCTGAACTGGGACGCCGGGGATTGGGTGGGTGGGTAGGTAGGTAGGTAGGAAATATGTCTACAACAGGCATGGGCAAATTTTGGCCCTCCAGGTGTTTTGGACTTCAACTCCCACAATTCCGAATTGTGGGAGGTGAAGTCCAAAACACCTGGAGGGCCAAAATTTGCCCATGCCTGCTCTACAATGTAGAATTAATGCAGTTTGGAATCACTTGAAAGTGCCATGGTTCAAGACTCTGGAATCTTGGGAGTTGTAGTTTTAGCCTTCTCTGGCTTACCAAACTATAGCTCCTTACAATGCCATAGGAGCTCAAGTGGTATTGAACTGCATTATTTCTATAGTGAAGATGCTCTCTGGGAGACCAGGCTATGAATCTCCATTCAACAATGGAAAATCACTGGGAGAGGGGGGCTCCCTTGCCTGCCTTCATGGCTGCAGTCATGTTCCCAGCCTCAAAGGAAGGCAAAGGAAACCTCTTTGGTTCTGGTGTTCTATACTGAAAGAGTTTAACATCACATCTTTTGAAATAACTACTGATAGAAACATGTGAAGCTGGGTTGCTGCGAGTTTTTTGGGCTGTATGGCCATGTTCCAAAAGCATTGTCTCCTGACGTTTTGCCCACATCTATACCAGGCACGCTCAGAGGTTGTGGGGTCTGTTGGAAACTAGGCAAGTGAGATATATATCTGTGGAAGGTCCAGGGTGGTAGAAAAAACTCTTGTCTCCTTGAGGCAAGTGTGAATGTTGCAACTGGCCATCGTGATTAGCATTGAATAGCCTTGCAGCTTCAAAGGCTGGCCAATTCCTGTCAGGAGAGAATGCTTCTGGAACACGGCCATACAGCCTGGAAAACTCATGGCAACCCAGTGATTCCAGCCAACAGATGTGAAGCACTTCAGATCAGTAGTATGAGTTAATATGAGGAAGTTCAGAAATCTATAGGAGCTGAGGTGGTGCAGTGGTTTGAGAACTGGACTATGAGACTCCAGAGACAGGAGTTCAAATCCTTCCTTAGCCATGTAAATGCATGGAGTGACCTTGCTGTGAAACAACTTGGAGTGCATCTACACTTCAGAATGAATGCTGTGGTATTGTTGGAGCTGTGGTTTGTGAGGCACCAGTGCTGTTGGGCAGAGAAGGCTAAAAGGCTTTGTGGAACTACAACTCACATCTTCCATCACACTGAACCATGGAAGTTTAAAGTGGTGTCAAGCTGTCTTCATTAGGTAAAGGTTTCTCCTGACATTAAGTCTAATTGTGTCCGACTCGTTTCCAAGTCAAAGAGCCGGCATTGTCCGTAGACACCTACCAAGGTCCTGTGGCTGGTATGATTGCCTGGAGCACCCGCAGAAGCGGTACATATTGATCTACTCACATTTGCATGTTTTTGAACCGCTAAGTTGGCAGAAACTAGGGCTAACAGCGGGAGCTCACCCTGCTTCCTGGATTTGAACAGCCGACCTTTTGGTCAGCAAGTTCAGCAGCTCAGCAGTTTAACCTGCTGCGCCACCGGGGGCTCCCTTCATTATACAAGTATAAATGCCCTCTGCCTTGAAGGTAAGCAGCAATTATAATATTATGTAACAAAATTTGGAAAAAAAACTGTTCCTGTTTGGAAAGTGTTAAAGGTAAAGGTTTTCCCCTGACATTAAGTCCAGTCGTGTCCGACTCTGCGGGTTGGTTCTCATCTCTATGTCAAAGCCGAAGAGCCGGCGTTGTCCGTAGACACCTCCAAGGTCATGTGGCCAGCATGACCGCAAGTGTTATTTCCCATTTAATTCTGCGGATCTTACTTGAAAAGTATCCCATCCCATTTTGTGGGCGGGGCGTCAAGGCGTCCTCCCCGTGGCCATGGCAACGTGGTCCTGCCCCCAAAACACTGAGGAGGGCAGCTGCCATCCATCCGGCCGGCCTGCTTGGGGCATGGGTCTCGAGGGCGAAGCGGAGGGCGGCGAGGCGGCTTCGGGGGACCCCCGGGCGGTGCAGCTGCTGTGGGCGCGCGTGGCGCGGAGCCTGCGCCTTGAGCCGGAGCGCTGGGAGCGCTGCGCGCGGGACCCCGAAGCCCAGCGCCTCGTGCGCGCCTTCCTGGAAGGGGAGCCCGGCGGGGGGCTGCTGGTGGCCACGCTGGGCGCGGGAGGGCAAGTGGAGCTGGCCGGAGGGAGCCCGCCTCCCCTCCGCGGGACGAGCAAAGGGGTCTTCCTGCTGCGCCTGGGCAACGGAGCCCTGCCCGCCCCGGGGAGACTCCTCTGCGGGGACCTCGCCCTCTCGGGGCCCCTGGAGCAGCTGGCCGCCCTGGTCCAAGAGGTAGGCGCTAGGGCTCCGCTGGCTCAGTGCAATGCGATCCTGGGAGTCCCCCTCCACAGAGGGCTGATGCCTCCCTCGCCAAACCACACCTCCCACGTTTCCATAGCATCCAGCCATGGCAGCCAAACTTTTTTCATCTCATGCAGCCCAGGATCTCCCTTTTCTCCTCCTGCGACCTGGAGCTGGCGGAGGGCATCCTCACTGTCGAATGTGAATTCACTTTGATACCACTTGAACTCCCAAGGCTCAATGCTGTACAATCCTGGGATTCGTCAATTGGCGGGGCACCAACACTGCTTCTTTGGCAGAGGAGGCTCAAGACCAGGCATGGGCAACTTGGGCCCTCCAGGTGTGGTTTTGGACTTCAGCTGTCACAATTCCTCACAGCCTCAGGCCCCTTCCTTTTCCCCTCAGCCACTTAAGCAGAAAAGGAAAGGGCCTGAGGCTGTGAGGAATTGTGGGAGTTGAAGTCCAAATACCTGGAGGGCCCAGGTTTGCCCATGCCTGTTATACACTGTAGCACGAATGCAATGTAACGCCACTTGAACTGCTTGAGGCTGTAGACCAGTGGTTTCCCACCTCTTTTTGACCAGTGACCCATTTTTGGCCAGGGACCACTCTCCAACATTAGTACCAAAAGGATAACAAATCAGTTTTTGTTCAACTTTAGATTTAGTTTAGTTATTTGGGGTGCTGATTCAGAAAATTGCATTGGATAGAACACATCAGCTTTAGTTTCTGATACAGAATATATGCCATCTAGTAGTCGCCATCTGCTCGCCCACAGGAAACAATATTTAATAATCTAGAGCTGATGTGGTAGTAGTAATCTTTCATGTATAGTCAGCCTCTCCTGACATCTCCATTGCCTCTGCACTATAAGAGGGTCCATGGAAATCCACTGACTCTCTCAACCTCAGAGGAAGACAAAGGCAAAAGCTCCTCTGAACAAATCTTGCCAAGAAAACTTGGTGATAGACATGATGTAGGGTTGCCCTAGGTTGAAAAATGACTTGAGGGCACACAACAGAAACATATGACACAGGCAAAACAAAAAAAAATCTTGATGTTTTGTTATTTAGACCTGTTCCTGGGATTATTTTTTAGGACTGAGGGGGCGTGATTGGTGGAGATGAGAGACATGGCCTTCTCAGTGGTGGCCCCTCAGCTGTGGAACTCCTTCTCCAGGGATATTAGATCAGCCACCTTCCTCCTGAACTTCCACAAGGGAGTGAAAACGTGGCTTTGTGAACAAGACTTTAGAGAACTTGTTCAATAGATAGACTTGGAACAATGTGCAATGACCATTGGAACTGCCCAGATTACTCTTGTGGACTATGTGTCTAATTCTGACTGTATTGCTTTTAAATGTTTTAATTGTTTTTAATGTACTTTAAAATTCTAATGTTTATTTAAGTGTACATTGTGATTTAAGGTATCAAATCATTGCTTGTGTGTAAAGCCACCTTGAGTCCCCTCCGGGTTGAGAAATACAGGTTAGAGATGTATATTTATAAAATAATAAATAGTTTCTTATATATAGTTATAATTTTCTATGAGCAAGCAGATGACAACTGGTAGATGGCATATGTTCTGCATCTAAAAAGCTAGAGCTAATAGGGGGAAACTGGTGCCATTTTTGGAATCCGCAGGTCAGATATACCCAGAAACAGACCTAACATTCGAGGCACAGAAATGTGTGTTGGTCAGTTCAGTAGAAGTTCTTTAGTTTTGAAAGGAAATATAAAGGTAGGGTGTGCAGAGGAGATGTGAAACCAGGACAACTGACAAAGTCTGAAGTGGGCCTGTCATGGTTTTGTTTCATTCCTTTTAGTATTTGTGACAGATGAGTGTAAAAGTAAACATTGCATGCAGAGGAGCAAATGAAACACAGCAGAAGCAGGATACATCTCTGCTTGGGACTTGTCAGCCTTTCTGCGTTCTTTCTAGTAACATTTCTTAGAAAATCCACATCATCATGCACTTTAGGTTTCTACTAGAAAGTGTCACTGAAAATATTTAATGTTGTCTTGTGTATCAAATCAGCTTGGATGTCAGCATTTGTGGACACTCTCTGGGCAATGGGGGATTGCCCAGCTGAGCTCCTGCATTCACAATGCACAAGTACAGGTCTTAGGGTCATCAGTATCACCCTCCACACATCAAGAACATCTCTCTCTTTTTACTTGCCTTGGGAGGAAGGAAGAGTTCTAGGTAGCAGCCAGCCAGAAAGCACTTGGATCTTCTGTTCATCTGCATGCTAGAGTGGCCTTTTCCCATATTTTATTTATTCATTTATTTATTTACTTCATTGATATACTGCTTTTCTCAGCCCTTGGGCAACTCAAAGCGGTTAACAATAGCAAAATTCAATGCTCAACATCATAAAAAGAGTTAAACATCAGTTAAAAACAATGATATAATAAACAATCAATTAAACATAACTATAACATCTCATTAGTGTCTCATAGGTAGAATCAAGATCCAATCTCATATAAGGGTAAGGACTGTATGGTCTACAGGGGAACTTTGGTTGCTTCCCTGAGCTGGACAAATGTCTGCGCTTCATATCCTCATTCAACCTCTGCTATTTTTTATAGACAGAGGTACAGTTTGAGCATGTAAGGATCCCTCACAGACAAGCATGCAAACCAGTTTATTTGTTAATTAGTAAAGTCTTTATTTCCTTCCTTATTTCCAGGGATCTTAGAGAGGGTGGTTTGCTGTCACACCCAAGCTGCTTTAAATGTCTTCAGCATTAACAAATCCTGACTTTCTATCAGCTTTGGGGATGCTAGATTGCCTTCCTGTTTGAGCAAGGAACCCCACAGAAATGTCCATGCTGCTGCTTTCAAGAAATGATAACGATTTGTTAAATGGTCTTGGGCCTATCTTTACCCAGGCACTATTCTTGATTTTCCCACAACAAAGTCCATACTTAAAGTTTGAAGGTAACTGGTTGTTCTTGAAATTGCTGGTCGTGGATGATTCCTGAGACGAAGGACAGATGAAAGTTTCCCTTGCTCACTTTCTCTGGTAGAGGGGCCTCTGGGGCGCCCAATGCCCAAGGTGATCAGGTTGGAGGTAGAGAGAGCAAGTCTCTCCTATGGAGGCCTGGCACCTCGTTGAAGGCAATGGAAACTCCACAGACTGTCACTGACCAGAGGTAGGCTTGTATAGCCGGATAAGTTTTCAGATTTGTTAGCTATTGGCTTGAAATAGCTTGTCCAAACCTGGATCTCACTGGGACCAACCACAGACACTTGCTTCCAGGATTCCCTGGTGGTAATAACCCTAAACTAAATATGACTCTCTTTCCCCGGGCAAAGGGGCGGGCAAACTTATTGATCCAGCTTCGTAAAACTAATAGAAAAGTGACTATTCTCAAACTGTGGGTGAGGCAGCCTAACAAAACGAACTAGGGCTTACACAATTCCACCACAGGTGGTATCTATAAACATAGATTTCAAACGAGTCTTAATAACTACATGTCTATGATGATTGGTCAGGTGATGTAGTTTCAATATTGGACTGGGACTTGGGAGATTCAGGTGCTAGCCCTCACTGAAACATAAAATTATCTGGGTGATCTTAAATATTTGATAAGATGCCACATTGAGGAGGGGTGACATTTGTTTTCTGCCACTGGAGATTAGAACACAATGGAGCAAGAACTTTGAGAAGAACTTCCTGATGGTAAGAGCTGTTCAAAGTTTTAAAGCAGAGACTAGATAGCCATCAGTCAGGAGTGCTTTGTGTTTTTTTACATGGCAGAATGAGGTTGGGCTGGATGGCCCTAGTGGTCTCTTCCAACTCTGTGATACTATCTCAATTGGACCTACCTCTCATCACCAGCAGGATCGCAGAATAAAGTGGGGGGGGGGGGGGAAGAGAGGACAGTGAAGCATGCCATGAAGAAATTCTAGTAGTAGTTTGAGTGTTGGATTAGGACTTTGGGAGTTCAGTTTTTTAAATCCCTGCTTAGCTCTGGAAACCCACTGGGTGACCTTAGGGAAGTCACATTCTCTTCGAAGGCAAAGCCAAACCTCTCTGAATAAATCTTGCCAAGAAAGTTCCACGATAGATTCACTCTAGGGTTTGTTGGAAATGACTTGAAGGCACACAACAACAACATAAACGCATGACCTTGTGACCACTAGAGAAAAAAGTTGGGATCCGTCTGTAACTAATGAATAAAAATGAATCTGAGTTTCAGAGTTTCTCCCCTGTGAGGGGTGAAACGTTCCTGTCACCCATAAACATTTTGTGGATTACCTTGGGAAAAGTACTGTCTTATCTCTTGGCAATAATATGGTGTGTGAGTGTAGAGTTATTTTTAAAAGTAACCTTGAGGAGGGAGGAGGTGAATCTCCATTGCTGTTTTGAAAGTTGCTGAGGAACAGCTTAAAACTTCAACTTAGACAACAAAGAAGTGTATGGTAGAGCTGGGCAGCCAGCCAGCTTGATCTGTAAAAGGGAGGACACTGATGCTTCTTGGGGAGTTTCCTGTCAAAACCCTGGACTGGAAAAATGGCCTCAGTGATCATCTTTTTAATTGCCATATGTTTTTAAAATATCCTTTCCATTGTTTTATTTATGCATTTATAAAACAGAATAATTTGTTTCAGTGCTTTAAAAATTGTGTGAGATTTTCACTGAACTTTGTTTTAAGTTGCTCATAAGCTGGTTTGGGTCATGTCCTGGGAGAAAGGTGCAATATAAATAAAATAAGTAAGATTAATAAGAATTCTGCTCCCTCAAATGAAATATCCCTTGAGTCTCCAAAGTTTTAGCATTTCAGAGAGGAAGATATTGAAAATTGTTTATATTTAGTGTGTTTGCATCCTCTGGGTAACTTTGCTTACACCTTTTCTTTGAATGCCTAAATTGTATTTCTGTATATTCAACTGAAATTTTAAGTGATTGCAATGCTTGAAACCTGAGGAGTGAAGGAAAATTTAATTTGAGTGTGTGGAAAAGCAAGACTAAGCAGTAGTACAGTTTTAGTTCTTCCCAGTCCCTGGCTCAGAAAACAGCGTCTGGCCTCAGTTTAATCCTTTGTTGGTGTTTGTGTGTGTACATGTGTGGGGCAAGGAGATCACTAAAAGAACACCAGCAAACTCTGGAAGGAGGCTGGAAGTCTGACCCTGCACCACACAAGATGGACTGTGTTTCCTTTGGACCTGGGTGCCAGATGTGTAAAGAGTCTCAAGCAAGGGCACAAGTTGCAAGTGGACAGAAACATTTCGGGGATGTTTGAAAGGGAAGATCCTTTGAGAGAACTGGGAGGCCAGAGAAGGAGTTGGAGGGGGCTGAAGACAATCCCTGCTCCCAATGAGAAGACCCTACAGAGAAGCCAGGCTCTTCCTCCTGAAAACACTTAACAGAAGCTTACAGAGCTCTTGTTTGCTTCCCACTGCACTCTACACTGTTGACTTTGAATATGTTCTTACACAGACATTCGATTGTAACACACTCAAGATTGGTCCCAGTCATTAAGTTGTGCATCCAAACTGTGCATCTCAAGAAGAGGATCAGTTTAACAGACATGAGCTCCTCTTCAAAGAACTGGGCAGAGCCTCTTGCTTCAAGAAGGTCTGTATTTATCTCTGCAATGAAAACCAAACTGAGATGGTTTGTCTCACCTATCAAGAACCAAGGCATGTGTCCTGAAGTTCTTTTTTGGGACCTGTGCTACAGTCCGTTTACTTGGCTGAGGACTTGTTGAGCTTGAATCAAGTCCTTTCCCCCTACTTGAGGTGTTCTAGGTATGTTTGAGAGGTCATGCAAGTGAAGACATTAGAGGTATGGAATCCCTTCCCTACTCTCCATGGGAAGGGATACCATAGAGTATAGACTGCGTAATAGGTGGGCATAATTCCTATTTGTGGAGGTAATACCCTGCTGATTGGGACAAAACCAGGGCTCCTCCCCAGAAGTTACATTCCTGTGGCCAGCCTTTGGAATGGGTGTGAATCTCAGTGCTCTTCTACGCTGCCATATAATCCAGTATCTGATCTGAGATTATCTGATATGAACTGGATTATATGGCAGTGTAGGTTTATATAATCCAGTTCAAAGCAGATAAGCTCAGATCAGATACTGGATTATATGACAGTGTAGATCCAGTCTAAAACTGGATCTGTCTGATTGAACCTAGCTAACCCTTTTAGGTATGTTAATCCTGAAAGCAGCTAAAATGGTGTGACAAATGAGTTTATTTTCATTTAGCAATGCCTGACTTCTCTGTTTTGTCTTCTGTATCTTTGCCTACTGACCCTGCAGATGGTCAAAAACAAAAGAAACATTTCTTGAAACACATTGGATTAAATACGTTTTCCTAAATTCCATCAACCCCACTGGGTTTCATGTGCCTGACCTATGGAATTGGTCAGGTAGATTGGCTGAAACTCAAGCACAGACATGGAAATTGTGGATCAAAATTGTAAGGTCTTTCATCACATTTCCTGTTTACCAAGATCCTAAGTTGATCCTTTCACAGGGGCTTCTGGGACTGAGAGTGTGTGAATTAGTCAAGGTCAGCCAGTGGTTTTCTATGGCTAAACAGAGGATTGGACCCTGATTTCCTGAGTCACAGTCTGACATGCAAACCCTTACAACACACCGGCTTTCTCACATCTCATCTGGTGCCAGTTGCTACTCGCAATAAGGTCAAGGTGTTTTGAGATGCAATATCTGCTCAGCGTATCTTTCTTGGAAGGTGGGAGTTATTCTGTCTAGAATCCTAGAGTTAGAAGAGACCCCAAGAGTCATCCAGCCCCAAACCTATTCAACCATGCAGGAAGACACAATCAAATCACTCTCGACAGATGGCCATCCATCATCTGCTTAAAAACCTCCAGAGAAGAAGGCTCTACCTTATGCCTACCAGGCGTTGAGTGAAGATGGATGGCAAGAAAGAGGTAACAAGCCTTGCCTGGTTAGTCTAGGCACTGATTTCATTGCTGTGATCCCTTACAGCTTTGCCTTTCCCTGTTCACACTGCTTGTCTTCTGCTAGTGCGTCCTGTTTCTATTGTCACCAAGATACTAGAATCAGAAAGGATGAATGGAAGCACTCGGTTCTGAGAACGTACGCAGTTTTGTCAATGGAAACAGGTTTCAGCTGTTTCTTGTCTCTTGATACTTTGTACTTGACAGAGTTTTAGAACTCAAGCAAATAGGTACATGCTGATATTTTTGTCCTGATTACTGTTAATGGGTCTTTCCATTTTTTCAGATCTTTGTAGAAGTCCTGACCCAGTTCTGTATATACATACTTGCAATGCTAATATAGTCACTTGGATGGGACATAAATGATTGCTATTAAGTTATTGTAGAAACGTAAACATTTTAAATGCCCAGGCTTGAGTTTCCTTTCTCTGTCACCAGAAATAAATACTAATTTTAAAATTAAACCATTAAAAACTACTGATAGAATTACTCTACTCCCTTGTATTGTGGTTATAACGTTTTTTGGCTAAGGTTTGGTAAAATGCCAAGATGATTCTTTTCAAAGATTAACAGGCACCCCACTTCTTCTTTTAGTTTTGTACGTTGTTAGGTAACTTGTAAAAACAAATATTTACCATTATGAATGCTAAATATTTGCATTCATTATGGTAAAGAAGTGGAGCGTATGTAAAAATGAAAGTGAGCTGTATGTTGAAGGCACAGTCAGTGAAAAGAAACGAATGCTCAGCCACCTCTTGAATGGCTTATTTCCTCACCATATTCCTTGTAAGTGCGCATTTTTTATAGGAATAAATATGAAATTCAATTTTAAAGTGTGCCAGGAATGGGAACCCTTAATTATCCAGATATCTGGATTTAGAGAGGGGATTTTACAACCTTCCAGATATTTGGAATTACAACTCCTATACTCCCACACCACCTATAATGAAGCTGATGGGGAAAACATTTAGCAAGCCAAAGCATGGCAAGCCAAATGCCCCCAACTCCTGTTTCAGCTTCTCCAAATTACGTATTTCAGTTAGCAGTTCAGAGAATGATAGAAAATAACAATTCAATGATGCAGGAGCCAATATAAGACTATAAGATGCTTGTTCATTCCTGTTGTGAGTTAACTAGAGAGAACTGATCAGAGGAAAGGTTTGGATTCTCTTTTCTTTTCATTTTAGTTTTTCTACATCAATTTCTCACCTTAATATATTTGGATGGTTCCCGTTCTAGGTAGTGGCACCTCTCTTGGCAAACCAGAAAAACCACCACAGCTGGCCACATGTGGTGTCACAGGATGTCGTCTACAATGTTTCTGCCCTGAAAAGCAGCGTGTTTATTGTGGTTGGTCAAGTGAAAGGCAAAACCTTGCTTCCTCTCCCTGCCGGCCCTGAACACAGCACTTACATAGATTTTGACAATGAGAAAACGTAAGTAACTATATTTTAGATAGTGATAACATGTTTTAATTTCATGTTTTTAATGTAATTGCTTATTTTAATTGACTGTTTGTTTCATATGGCATTGAATTGTTGCCTATCTGTAAGGCCGATGTGAGTCCCCTTCAGGGTGAGAAGGGCAGGGTATAACTATGGTCAATAAATAAATTACAGTGGTCACATTTTAAGGTGTTCACCGTACGTGACATAGTATTTTCAGGCCTCAAGAAGGAACCACCAATGACTTCCGGTGGGTAATGGCGACAGGACAGCCGCGCTGAGAGAGAGCTCTCGGCGACGGACCAGCGGTGTGGCGGTTCAGGGGTGCTAGACACTCCACACCTTGTGCCGGATTGAGTGCAAAGGTGTTGTGAGCCCGAATTGGGCACGTAGACCCCAAAGATCTCCCTTCCCTCAAGGAGGGGGGGTCGAGAGGGCCCGTGCCACATCGGGAGACATCCGCCCCGCAGGGAGTGAGCCGCTGACATCGAGCTCGCCTTAACTGCCACCATCCCATTTTCAATAAGAAAAGAACAGAAGAAACCCACGAGGGAGGGGCGCAAGTCCCAAAAGAAGATTTCACACCAGGTAATGGGAGAACTCCCTTAATCTAAATTTGTGGACTTTGGAACGAAGAAAGGTGATTAAGAGATATCGGAAAATAAGGAGAAAAGAAGATCTATACTCCCATCCCCTTTTTACCCTTTGAAGTGGGAAGCGGGAAGGGACGGAAATTGGAGGAACGAAGGAAGGAGAACGAGTAAGGAGGGGAATTTACGAGACCTGGGAAAGGAAAGTCTAAGAAAAAGCTAAATCAGCTTAAACATTTGGCACAGCAATATTCGGCATAATTAATACAAAGTATTACGGAAGAAACAATTAAGATAACAAATATAACTATTAAGGAAGTATATAAGAAGCCTGGAAAAGCCTCGAAAAGAAAGCAGTACTATTGACCTTGGAGCCATATTGTTTGGTCTACGAGCCGCCCTTCTTCATAAACAATCTGGGCGACCGGAGGCTGGAGACCGGAAGAAGGAAGTGAGGTCAGTGAAGTAAGAGGAGGTGACGAGCGGCAGAGGGCTTGAAGCTTAAGGGCGGAAGTGAGTGAAAGAGGGCGGAAGACGGAAACAGGAAACAGGAAATCAGAAAAACACCAAAGGTCATAGAGAAAAGACGTTCCAGAGAGGCAAGAAAGGCAAGAAATAAAGAGTCAAAATAAAGATAGAAGGCCGGTGAAAACGAGGACGAGAAGCAGACGTACCAAGCGAGGAGCGAGGAAGAGAAGTAGACGCAGCTAGGAGGAGAAGTAGACGATAAGAAGAAAGAAGAAAGAAGAGCGAGGAAGAGAAGTAGACGTCTCTCCAAGGAGCGAGGAAGAGAAGCAGACGGAAGGATAAGAGAGAAGTAGGAAGAGCGAGTGTGCCATCTAGTGGAGAAGACTGATAGTGCAAGAGTAAAAGACAGAAGAAAGAGAGCGATTTTTCAGACGAGATTGAATTGAATAAATTAGATTAAACTACAATACTACTCATAGTAGTTCAAATTAATTTGATAAATTGATAAACACCCACGACAGTATAAATTAATTGATAAATATTAAGTGAAGTATTAATCAGTAATTATTAAATACTATATGAATTGATTAAGTATAAATTTCGAGTGTTGCATAATTAAGTGATTGCCCTTAACTAATTAATGAATTAGAGGACTAATTTGATCTTTTTAATTTTCAAATATATATATATACTCTATCTTTTGATTATATTGGAAATTTAATACATGAATTGGACATAGAGGAAGTTGAATATACTGAAATTAATGAATTAATAGTTCAGAAATATACGTGCTGAAATATAGTTAAATAAAAATTTAATAAGTAACATAATATTAACTACTTGGAAGCTTGGAGGCTAAGTGACAGATGACAACGAAGGCTAATACAGAGAAAGAAAGAGATATACGTACCTACACTAGAAGAGGATCATTAGATATCAACCCAAAGATGGAGAATATACTGAAAGAAATAAAGGCTCTAAAGAAGGAAATGACAGACAAACAAGAAGAACATTTTAAAAAACAAGAAGAAAGCTCTAAGGCTATGACAGAAGAATTTAAGAAACTTAAGACAGAAGTAAAAGAAGAATATGCACAAATGAAAAAAGATATCACCCATTTATATGGGGAGGTGAAAGAGCTGAAGAGTAGTAAGGAAAAGAACGAAGAGGTTCAATCCCAGATCTTGAAAAAGATCAAAGGTCTGGAAAAACAAAATGAAAAGCTAGAATTGGAACAGGAAAAAACGCTCCAGAGGCAAATGGATTACCAATTGCGATTTCGAAATATTATAGAAGAAAAGAATGAGGACATTAGAAAAATCATGTGTGAATTGTTGGCCAAGAGTCTGAGGTGCGAGGAAGATGAGATCGAACAAGAGGTCGATCAGATTTATAGAATTTCCTCTTTGTATGCCAGGAAAAATAAGACGTCGAGAGATGTAATTGTACAGTTTTCCAGACGAACAATAAGAGATGACGTTTTGTATAAGAGTAACAGAGATCCAATCTTTTACAAAGAAACAAAAATTGCAGTACTTAAAGAATTCCCTCAAGCAACACTAAACAGAAGAAGGAAATATTATTTCCTTACTGATGAATTGAAGAAGCGTGGAATCAGGTTCAGGTGGGAGAGAGTGGAAGGGGTGATGGTGACGTATAAAGATGAAAGATTTTGGTTAACATCAGAACAGAAAGCGAAGAATTTTTACGAAAATTTAATGAAAGAACAAGAACAAGAAGAAGAGCAACAAAGAGATAGAAAAGGAGAAAGAAAAGACGTAACCCCTAGTCAAGGTAATCAACCTAAGAAAGCGAGACATTTCTCGCCAAAAAGTTATGGATCACCCTCCAAAAGTTACGAGAGTCGAAAAACACCCCTTCAGGAGCTAAGTGAAGGTGCCTGTGGATCAGACGAAATGGCAATTGGTTTGGCGCAATTGGAAATTGGCGATATGGGATTGGACTTGAATAAGAATGATTAAAATGGAGGAAATGCAAATAAAATGCTTTTCAAACAACATTAATGGTTTGAATTCTCCCCAGAAGCGCAAAAAGGTATTTGATAAAATGAGAAGATTAAAATACGACATCATAGCATTACAGGAAACACACATCTCCCATAAACATGTGGCTTATCTAACAAATAAAAAATTGGGACAAACATATTATTCATCCTGTGAAAAGAAAAAAAGGGGTGTGGTGACATATGTGAAAGAAAATATTCCATCAGAACTGGCATTTAAAGACTTAGAGGGAAGATGTTTGGCAGTCAAAATTACAATGGGAAATGCAAAAATTTTAATCTGTAATATCTACGCACCAAATGACTCAAAGGCAAACTTTGCAGATTATCTGAACTCAAAACTGAAGGAAACGGATTTTGACGAACTTATGTTGATTGGTGATTTTAATGGGGTAATGAATACTCAAAAAGATAAAAGTTTAAAGAAAAGAAAAGGGGGCAATGCTAGGCTCCCTCAAAAAATTTTTAACCTCCAAAAGGAGTTTGAATTAGAGGATATCTGGAGAAGTAGAAATGAAGTGAAACGGGACTATACCTTCTACTCATTTAGGCATCAGTCTTGGTCAAGAATTGACATGGCATGGGTTTCAAGACAATTATCTACTAAAATTTCACAAATAAATATACTTCCAAGAGACATATCGGACCACTGTCCAATAGAAGTAATAATAAATCACAGAAAACAACAGAGAAAATGGAGATTTGATGAGAATTCAGTTAAAAAAGAAGAAGATAGAGAAGTTTATAAAAAACTAATTCAAGAATATTTAAACTTTAATGATACAGAAGAAATGAACCCACAAATTGTGTGGGATGCATTGAAAGCGGTGTTACGAGGTCATTTGATTCAGCAAGGAGCAAAGAAAAATAGGGAGAGAAATAAAAAAATGAGAGATATAGTGGAAAACATAAAAATAAAGGAAACTGAATTGAAAAAAAAACCGGAAAAGAAAAGTTTAATTAAGGAATTAAAAAGGTTAAAGCAAGAAAGAGATGGGTTGGACCTTGAATATCAAGCTAGGCAATTAAAATTCTTGAAACAACAGACATTTGAGAATGCTAATAGGTCAGGGAAATGGCTCGCAAGACAAGTAAGGAAGAAGAAACAAATTAAACAAATAACAAAAATAAAGATAGGAGACAAGGTGTTAACGACGGATAAGGAAATAATTGAGGAATTTAAAAAATTCTATGGACAACTTTATGTTAAAGAAAATATTGACAAAGAAGAGATTATGAAATATATAGGTAAAAGGAAATTTCAAAAGATTACAGAGGAAATTCGGGAGAAGCTAAACAAAGAAATTACGGTTGAAGAGATTGAACAGGCAATAAATAAAATAGATGCCGATAAGGCACCAGGACCAGATGGATACTCAGCAGGATTTTATAAGGTATTTAAACAATCTTTAATACCTATTATGAAAAAGGTCCTAAATGAGGCAATGTTCTCTCAAAAAATCCCAGATACATGGAAAGAGGCGGAAGTAGTTTTGATTCACAAAGAAGGTACTCCGGAGACAGAGATTAAAAATTACAGACCTATCTCCTTACTGAATGTAGACTACAAGATTTTTGCAAACATTTTGGCAACAAGGCTTAAAGAATTTTTAAGTGACTGGATTGGGGAGGACCAGACAGGATTCCTCCCGAAGAGATCGATGAAAGACAATATACGTACAGTTATTGATCTATTGGAGTATTATGAATCTAATCATCAAAAAGAATTTGCTATGTTATTCATTGATGCAGAAAAAGCCTTTGATAACTTAAACTGGGACTTCTTCAAAATATTGATTCAAGAATTGGATATGGGAATGAATTTCAATAATGCAATTAATGCTATATATAACACACAAAAAGGAAAGCTACGGATAAACGGACAATTGACGGAAGAATTTCCTATAACTAAAGGTACTAGACAAGGTTGCCCCCTATCTCCACTTATTTTTATAATGGCCTTAGAGCCATTGATGAGAGAAATAAAGGAGGATGAAAATATTAAGGGGGCAAAAGTTGGAAAATATGAATATAAAATAAGAGCTTTCGCTGATGATTTGTTAGGTATAGTAGAAGACCCAGTCAAGAATACTAAATATTGGTTACAGAAACTCAATGAATACGGAAAGGTAGCAGGTCTCAAATTGAATAAAGGAAAATCAAAAATAATAACAAAGAATGTGAGGGAAGAGAAACAAACAAAAATACAAGAAGCTACAGGTCTGGAGATAGTAAAGAAGATGAAATATCTGGGAATATGGGTTACAGCAAAAAATAATCAGCTGTTAAAGAATAACTACGAAATGACTTGGACAAAGATTCAAAAGGACCTTCAAAAATGGAGATGTTTAAAACTTTCCCTACTGGGTAGAATTTCTTTGATTAAAATGAATATATTGCCTAGAATGTTATTTTTATTCCAGAACATTCCTATTGTCAGGAGTCAATCTCTTTTCCAAAAATGGAATAAAGAACTTTTAAAATTCGTGTGGGCTGGGAAAAGGCCAAGAATAAAGTATTTGAATTTAATAGACAGTAAGACAAGAGGAGGCCTGGATTTCCCAGACCTAAAAATATATCACGAAGCATGTGCTCTTCTTTGGATTAAGGAATGGATGACACTTGATAAAGAACAATGTTTAAATTTAGAGGGTTTTGATTTGCGAGTGGGATGGCATGCATATGTCTGGTATAACAGAGAATCTAAAGAAAAAATTTTTGGCAATCACTTTGTAAGATCATCTTTATTACGTGTATGGCAGAAATATAAAGACTATTTTTACAAAAAAACACCACTATGGGTATCTCCAATGGAAGCTCACCAAAGAAGGCTGTTGGGTTGGAGAGAATGGCCTACTTACAGAGATATAGTAAGTAAGGGGACACAGGAGATCAAGCCATTTGAACATTTAAAAGAAAAGTATAAAAACCTCACTTGGTTACATTATCTCCAAATGAAAGATTATCACAAACAAGATAAAAAAATAAACTTTGAATTGGAAGAAACTTTTTGGGACAAAATTTTAAATATGAAAAAGAAAATAATAACAGCTGTCTATAGAAAATTATTGTCCTGGGCAACAGAAACGGAGCAAGTTAAAAATTGTATGATCAGGTGGGCGGAGAACTTAAGAAGACCTATCCACTTTAAGGAGTGGGAACAAATGTGGAACAGGAAGTTAAAATATACTTATGCGACGGACTTGAAAGAGAATTGGATAAAGATGTTCCACAGATGGTATACTACACCTGAAAAATTGGCCCAAATGTATGGGAATATGTCAAATAAGTGTTGGAAGGGATGCCAACAGATAGGCTCCTTCTTCCACATGTGGTGGACCTGTAAGGAATCTACGAAATATTGGGCTCAAATACATGTGGAGGTACAAAAAATATTGAAGAAATCTTTCAAAAAGAAACCTGAATATTATCTACTAGGTTTTACCGACCAAGATCTAAAGCTTAATGAAAATGAAGATAGGTTGTTTACATATATAACAACGGCAGCAAGAATAACTTTTGCTAGTGTCTGGAAACAGGAAAAAATCCCAGAGATTGATCCATGGTTGGAAAAGATAAGAGAAATAAGAGATATGGATACTTTGACATTTTACTTGAAAAAGAATACGGGCAAGTTGATAAAGAGGACAGATTGGACCCTCTTTTGTGAGTATGATAAAAGAAGAAGAGAACAAGAGGATCTGTAGATAGCAAAAGGGAAATAATGGACTCAAAAAAACCGAAGTGTGAAATGGAAGTCAATTTTATTTAGTATGATGTGTTTAGTATAGGGTTGTGTTGTGTGTGTTTCTTTTTCTCTCTATGTCTTTCTGAACTTTCTCTTAAATTTTTGTTCTCACTCTTTCGATGTATATGTTAGAAAATTAATAAAATATTATACAAAAAAAAAAAAAGAAGGAACCACCAATGAGCAAACTCAGGTCTGGTAGGAGTCAAATGAGTCCTGCAAAGGATTTTATCTAGAGATTTCAAGTTTCTCTCTGATTTTTTTGCTCCTGTCTGGCATAGGTCAGGCATTGTAGTTCCTCATGTTTGCTTACATTCTTGAACTTTGATAGTTGGAAATGTTTTTCCTCCTGATTCAATTTTCTTCTTTTCTCTTTAGTTGAAAAAAAGGGCAGTTGTTATCTTGAGTACTTTGACTTTTTCCCATTCATCATATTTTCTCTTCCTTTCCCTCCATCCTGCTCATTCTCTACTTCTTTCAATATTGTCTCTGACTGGAACGATTTAAGTTAACTGTAGCAGAAACAGAAGTAAAGAAATGCCCGATATAGCATGAGAATCAGTGACTGTAAAATTCAGATTACTGTGATTTATTTAGAGGCTTTTTTGCTTCACTGGAATTTCAGATTACATGTTTAGATCAGATTATATGTTTGGAGCCCAACCCTCTAATCTACTGCTATCAAATGGGAAGCAAATTAGTATGATAATATGTTTGTTTTCTGCAGCAGTGAACTAGTGGATAAATCTATTATACACGCAGTTGAAACAGCTGTTATTGAATGGACCCACCAGATCCAGAGTGTTTTGAAAAGAGAGTCATCAGATCTCCTTTTGAAAGGTCAAGATCCTAATCCAAAGGTGGAATTGGATTTTTGGAAAAACAGGTACAGTTGGCCCTCTGTACTGACAGATTCTGCATCCAGAGAATCAACCATCTATGGCTTGAAAATATTCCAATAAATTAAAAAAATCAAACTTTGATTATTGCCATTTTATATAAAGGACACAATTTTACAATGCTATTGTATATAATGAGACTTGAGGATCCATGGATTTTGATATCCATGGGGAGTCCTTGAACCAAACTATAGCACGTACCAAGAGGTCATACTGTGGACCGAATGCCATAAGAAAGGAAGGACAATTGCTGCAAGAAGCTAGTTCCAGACTCAAAGCATTTTTAGTAGAGGTAGTTATTGGTATTTTAAACCCACACATACCACTTGCCTTACAGAAAAGATGCACTTTAAAGTTGCCATCAATAAAACATACAAAAAGTTAAAGTGTAACCCATCCATCAATAGAATTAGAAACAACTTAAAAGCATATTGATTCGAAAGCAAAACAAAATAAAAGCAAGGCAGTACAATGATTTAAAACCCTTTCCTTAAAAACATTCAGCTCCCAAAGGCGCATTGAAACAAGTAGGGCTGGTATTTGCTGCTGGAAGGATGTCGTGGGGGGCATCCAGTGTCGCCTTTCAAGAAAGGGAGCTCCAAAGCCTGGCAGCAGCTACTTAGAGGCTGTTTCCCACAAGAGAAATATGCAGAAGTGGTGGGATACAATTGTACAGCCATTGATTTTCCTGGAAAGCACCTGGATTGGAAACATCTTAAAACAGGGAATTTTCTTCAGTCTGAAAGTCCAGTTTTGGAATGATTTCAGATCAAGAGTGCCAGCAATGAGAGAGAGAAGGGGAAGTTAGTGGGAATGTTTTTAATAATAGAAATAATCTATTTGATACCATTTGGATTGAAAGATCCTTCTTTTAAACAATCAAGCTAAGTTACATTTACACTAGTGCATCAAAAGTCATATCAACACTGAGCTAGACAGTTCTATCCATAACTTTCCCTTTCCCTCATGAACTTTATTAAGAAAAGGTGTATGTATTCATGAAAACCTAGTTGTTCATGCTTCTCACACAAAAAAATCCCCAATTTTGCTTTCTCTCCCTCTCTCTATTATGATCATGTCTCCGTGCCCTGCTGCTTAGTGCTTTCTTTATAGATCCCAGTAAAAGTGCCACAGTTAAGAAGTTCAAAATTCATTTTTCTGGGACAGATGACATGTTTTTATGTGAAGCCTGGTATAGCACACATTTTGTTTTGTTCTGTTGCTTGATTAATTGAAATGTATACACCTTTGCTCATAGTTTCATTTTATGTATGCTTCAGATATGAGGATCTCCAGTGTATTTATGACCAACTGAAAGCCAAGAGGATTTCAGCCATGGTGGAGCTGCTGGACAGAGTACAGAGTACCTACTACGCAGCATTCACATCCGTTCTCAGAGATGTAGAAGCAGGTGGTTTATAGTGTTTTAAGCATCAATCATTGTGTTGTATTGGCTCAACTTGATGGAGATCAGCTTTTCAAACTGTCTTGAAGTTAATCTTTTAATGAAGGAGTTTTGAATCTTTTAAACCCTTTCAAATTATACCATTGGTGATACAGATCATAATGCAAGAATTGTCAGTATTACATAATTCTTCCACTTCACCTCTTTCTTTTAGTTTTTGGATTTATGGAGGGCTGTAATAATCTACTGGGCAAAGATGGTATAGGTGAGGTGAACATTAAGCCAAATCCACACGAATTGCATGTACTCACTATATCTTGAGCAGCTTGAAGTTTGCAGTACATAATTTAGCTGGGTTGGAAATGAATTTCCAGTTGTACAACTAAATGCAGGCAGTCCCCAAGATACAAACAAGAGGTTCTGTAGGTTTGTTCTTAAGTTGAATTTGTATATGTCAGAACATGTACTTTTTATGTGTAACTCTCTATGCTTTGGATAGCATAGGGAAGGGTTAACACCCCTGTGGTGTTTGTTTTGCTGCTTGTGTCCCAGTTCAGAAGATTTCATCTCACTTTCTGTTCCTGCGATCATTGGATTTGGTAAAATTTGACTTGTTCTGTTTTTAATTGCTCTATATTTGTCTTGTGATGTTTTGTATTGATGTTGTTCACCGCTTTGAGTCACCTGAGGGCTGAGAAAAGCGGTATATAAATAAAGTAAATAAGTAAATAAATAAATAAATAAATAATAAACAAGGATTGCTGGTAAAGCTTCAATGGAAGCTCCTTTTCCCCATTATAATAAGTCTTTCCGGAGTGAATTTCCCTTCCGAGGGGTAGATTTCTCTCACTTCCTTTTGTCTCACCCTCATTCTTAACTATGAGTCGTTCGTAAGTTGAATGTTTGTAACTCAAGGACTGCCTGTATACTGTTTTTATAGAACTCTCATAAAGCTTAGAGTTAGTTAATCACACTAGACATGGTTTAATCATACTAGTCACAGCCAACTTAAATTAGTTGATTTCAGAGGTTTCATTCTAATCATGGCTAAATCTAGATTCAATCTTGTGTACACATGGAATACTTTTAAATTGGTTCAATTTTGTGGCTATAGTCTTCATTTTCATTTTTAATAAGTACTTCTAAGAAAAAAAAATCAAGTTCTTACCATTTTTAGGTTTAAGGATTTGCTCTAGATTGAGTGATATAAAATGAGAAAAAAAATCATGTTTGTAATAACTGAAAATGCACATATTTAAGACGTTAGTCTTGTTGAAATAAATGTAAGTAATTTCTAAGCAAGTGTTTTTAATGCTTTATCTTAAGACACTCTGCAAGTTTCTGTTTCTATTGTATTTATATTTTCTTAATATACAGCTTTGGTTGAGGCCCAGGATATAAATGTCCACCTAAAGCCAATCCAGGGCCCTTTAGAGGAAATAGAGAATGTGGAATTTAATGAGGTGAAGCCATTGCTAAATCGTGTGCTTCATACAGTGTGCTTGATCTGGGCTACATCCAAATATTACAGCACACCTGCGAGGACAATTGTGCTGCTTCAGGAAATCTGCAGCCTCCTTATCCAGCAGGTAAGTCATGTAACAATTTTTTGCCATGCATTTTCTGTGGCAGCCACACAAATGAAATTTCTGGAGATATCAATTGCTTTCAAAGTAAGTACCACATAATTAAATGGGAAATAATACTTTCAAACTAGGAACAGAATTTTTCAATTTTTGTTACACGGTGTAATTGGTCCTTGAGTCACCACAGTTTCCCCCTTCTACTCCCCCCATCTTTTAAAAACAACAAAACCCCCTCTTATCCTAAAACACTTTTGTAGACCATCAAACAGCTGGTATGTATTACTTATTGTTACCACATTTTTATCAACTCGTCCTGTACCTTGGTACAGGGCAACTTTGATGGTTTACTGTTTTTAAATCTTCATAATATCTCTGTAAGTAAGTTTAAGGTCACCTAGACAGTGGCTGACCCAAAGTCATAGAAAGAACTTCATGAATAAGCTTGGATTTGCACCTACCTGTATATTTCTCTAGTTGAAGATACAACTCTCATTTAGCTCCACTAGAGGGTCATAAAATGCAGTTTAGCTGTAGACATTTTAGCATCAATAGTAGATTTTTTAAAACCTATACCAGAGAACTGTTTTTTGAAAATGTTGCTGATATGGCAAAATACTTTTAAGTCACAATGTTTTTAATAATAATAACAACAAAACAACAACAACAACAACAACAACTTTATTTTTATCCCACCCTATCTCCCTGAGGGGACTCATGATTTCCCTCTTATGTTTGTGGCAGTATGGATTTGAGAATGTTTTACATTCCTTAGTTTTCTGATGCTATGTTTTTGTATTTCCTCTCTCCTTTTGTGTCAGAAACAATCTTTGCAGTTTTGTTTGTGTGGCATGTGTGGACAAAAATGTCCTTCCCTTATTTTATTTTTTAAAAAATAGCAAATCTATCAGAAGGCTTCCAGAAGGAGCAAAGAATGAAGTGGGAAATTAGGATAAGGACCAGGTTCCTAGTATGTTTGCCTTTTAATATCCTTTCCAGTGCTGTGTCCCACAGCTTGTAAGAGTCACTGCTGTGGACAATAATTCACACTAGCCATGTTTGCCAAGAGCTTCTGGAAGCCCTAGTCTGAAATAGTACACTTCAGTCAACATCTTATTTAAAGGAGAAAGTCTGATTACTTCTTTACTCTGTCCAAATAGGCTAGAAATTACCTCAACTATGAAGATCTGCTTAAAGCGGAAACTGAAGAAAGCCTGAGAAAAGTAGAAAAAGCTTTTGATGTTTTCAATTATTTCAAGCAGTTATTTGAAGAAAGAAGAGAAACACTTAACAGTTACTTTCATCCAGGTCAGGTGGTAAAAAAGTGGGATTTTCCTTCCGTAATGGTTTTTGCACAACTGGATAACTTTTTGGAAAGGCTCCAAGTGGTACATGTGAGTATTAAGCTGTAAAATATAAAAAGAGTAATTGATGCAGAAAAGCTATGTTTAATCTTACAGATATAATTTCATGACTTATTTTACTTGCAAGTGTTGCCTTCCTTGACTCCTAGCCTCAGGGTGTAAGATCTGGGTGACAGAAACAGCCAGTGTGGTGTTGGGAACTGAGGGTTTGACTGGGGATACCACCATGCAGCTGTCCCTACTCAACCAAGATATTCAAAGGTGTCAGGGAACATAGTTGCCTCTCACACTATGAACAAAGAAAGGGATAAACTCCACCTTACCTTCTCTGAGTTGCCTTGAAAAGAGAGGATAAAATATTGTAAATTAATAATACAGGCATCTGACAACATTTGAAATGATACCTCTCTAGGAATTTTCTAGATCCTGCAGTGCATCTCTGTAGTCATTTCTGGCAGAAGTTGTTCATTTCAGTAGGGTTTGCTATAATTCATGGTTTCCTGGTTCCATGGTAAGTTCAGAAATGTATCCTATGGGTTGCTGTGAGTTTTTTTTGGGCTGTATGGCCCTGTTCCAGAAGCATTTTCTCCTGACGTTTTGCCCACATCTGTGACAGGCATTCTCAGAGGTTGTGAGGTCAAAACAATTTAAAAGCATTTAAGAGGCATTCAAAAGTTTAAAAAAGTTTAGTTCTGTTGATGCATAATTGACACATAGTCAACAATACAATCGTGGTGTAACTCATGGATTTATTTGGACTTCTCAGGCATTTTCTTAGCCAATGTAGAGATCTGCAACAGCTGTCAAGATTTCTCAGCATGAATTAACAATGACTGTGTCTTCATGTTATCTGGTAGTGCTAGTGAAGGTTGCACTGATGAAATAGGACTGGATACAGATTAAAAGATCGGTATCCACCAATACAAAGCAGTGTGTATTTATAGTGCACGCCTCCCACATTTAATCAGCATCTGCTTTGTTCTTACAGAGCATTGTATTCTGAAGTTTCTACCTTTGTAGAAAATTTTAAAGCCCCTTCCCTAAACTAGAAATCCCAGGATTTAATAGGATACTTGTGAGAGTTAAAGTGGAATCATGGTGTGTAGTATGAAAAGACCCATGGACTTTCCTTCTATCCTCCTGATACTGGATACATTTGCTTTGGAACGGGCTGTTTTCCAAAGAAAGAAATACTAATAAGGTGGATGGCTATAAACTTGTACATTCCTGGCTGGTGGCCCTTCCGGTGTTTGGGATTCCAACTCCCAGAAGGCTTAGCCAGTTTGTCCAATGATCTGTATTCTGGGAGCTGAAATCCAAAACACCTGAAGGACCAAAGGTTGTGCAGTCTGTAATTGTTTTAAAAAATGAGAAGAGAGAAAGGATGCTGCAGCAACCCAAATCAGCCTGGTGGGTTACAGTGTGCCCACACTAGCCCAGGTGTTGATGCCAAACCTGTTTACTGTTTTCCCTATCTGTTATTCTTATTCTTGTTATTTCCTGCTTTATCTCTCTAAAAAAGAGATCCAAAGCTACACTTTGGTTAGCTGTGTGTGGGTGAGAACTAGAACGTAGGTTCCTGGAAGTCAGCACCAAGACCACTTTATATAACTTTGTAATATAAGCCCTTCTCGTCCATGCATAATTGATACTGTATCAAGTAGATAATGATAATGTACCGACTACTTTCATATGGACAATATGATATTAAGAATTGGATCCAGAAATTGGCAAGCAAAAACTCAGCTTATGCAAGGTGCTTCCATCACATTCCAGATCTTTTCTCAAAATCAGGCAGGGTTTTTTGGGCAGTGGGGGAGATGAGATACATTGGTGAGGAGGAGGCAGCAGAAACACCCTTGCATGGATAGACTCATGCACTGAACTTAGTCTAGTGTTCAATTTATATAGTTAAAACAAGCTAAAGTGGCTATAAGTTTCAACACAATCAACAGCTAAGAGAAGTAAAGTGTGTAGAATATTTTCTACAACAAAATATTGGAAACTAGTCAATAGGCAGCCTAACAAATATTATCCAAATAGGAAGGCCTTATCAAAATGGGTGCACTTAAATAATCTTAAACTATATATTTTTTTCTTGAACCAACAAGGAATTCAAGGCTCTCTGCAATGGGTCTTCCTGGGTGGAAGATGCCATCTTACTCAGATAATTCCACCACTCTTCCATATATGTAGACAATGATTGTCTTTTTTCTATGTGATCTTCAGGAATGTGATAGACCAGAGGAGTACATCAGACACTGGGAAAAGGTCAAATAGATATGGTAGCTGTAGGGTATTCTGTATCTGGTCACCTTTGAGAAGGCTATTGAATTACACAGAGGCGTGTCTGCTGAGGATTTCTTCAGATTATAAGCTTCTGTGTATGGAAGTTGAGCTGCTGATTTGTTTCCCTCTTGCCAAATTTCTGGTAGCTTAAATTGGTGGCCAGCAGTAGAATTTACATGTGATTTCATTTTAGGAAGACTTTTGGCTCAGTCAATAAAAATATCTCTGTCTTTCATTACTTTCTTCTGCAAAGATAGCAAAACGATAATACTGACTGCTGGCATATATCCCAGTTCTCTTGAAAAATGACTTCAATTAGGATTTGTTGGTTTTTGTCTCAAAGTGTGAGATTTCAGCTGAATGCAAAGTAGTATCGATTGGAGGTTGCTGCAGTCTCACACCCCTTTCATTAACCTTGAAGAGAGCCTGGTAATCATCAATGCTGTTTTAAAGCTGTATCGATATTTTTAATAAACCCGGATAGGAATAAACTAAATTATTGTAGAGTATGCAGCAATTGATTTAATCAGAGAAATGCAAACAGAGATGTTAGAAATTATGTTTCTTAATAACACACATCTTCATAATATGGTATATGTATAGTGCATTCTGATAATCTAGGTTGGATATTAAAGTGGCATGGATATATCTATTTAGGTTACAACTCTAAGGGTGCATCTACACTGTCGAATTAATGTTTGCCATGGCTCAAAATTACAATTCCCATGATTCCATAGCGTTGAGCCAGGGAAGTTAAAGTGGTATCAAATGGTATTATTTCTACAGTATAGCTCAGTGGTTCTCAACCTGTTGGTCCCCAGATGTTTTGGCCTTTAACTCCCAGAAATCCTAACAGCTGGTAAACTGGCTGGGATTTCTGGGAGTTGTAGGCTAAAACACTGGGGGAGCCACAGGTTGTGAACCACTGCTTTAAAGAGCTTCAATAGACCGGATACTAGAAATTTCCCATGAGTAATGGCTCCATCTTGTTTAGATCGACCAGCAGCTCATTAGATCATATTGGGTCCATTACTGATTTCAGACACTAGTCTAGTATTTCTTCCAGCTTATAAGATTACAAGCCTTCAGGAAGGTTTGTAGGAGTGCTATTAACCTTTGGAAGAAGGTAAACACACTATTCAGAGTTTTGTTTTAATATAGAAAAATAGAAGGGGAAAGTTCAATTTGGGGCCTTTGACTACCACTGGTACCATTTCAGTTTTGATAGCAGGGAATAAATAATGATAAATCAATTTTATGTTACCCACCTGCCCTCATGGCTCAAGGCGAGGTTCAACCTAGTTAAAACACCAGGATAAAATGGGAGTTTGTCAATACATGTTTGTAAAAATGGATACAACCACATGTACCACATGTTGCCCATTCCATAGCAAATGAAGCATGTAGCTGGTAATTGATCTCATAGCAACCACTTCTAAAATGCATTCTCCAGGTGGGCAGAGTGCCATCTTGAAGTGCACCTCAAACCTTGGAAACCTACCTAGAATTATATTGATTCAAAGGTATTGGAAGTTGCTGAGATGTTGTGAAGAATTTGCAGAGCTGATGTCCTTGCCAGGTGTTCATCAGGGTAACCAATGCTGTACCCATTGGTTACCCTCATTCCAGTGGCAGGTTTGAGATTCAGATAGGTTCAAACATCAGTTTCACCCAAAAAAGCCTCTTCATATCTATGGATTTTGTATCCTGATTTGTACACACATCCACAGATTCACAATTTTCATGTGTGTAGGCATCTCTCCATGCAGTCAAGAACCCTGTGTGGTGTGCCCATGAGGGATGTGGCAGATGTATCATTTTAACAAGCAGAGAAGCCCCAAAATACAAAGAGATCTATTGCTTTGGTCATGTAGGCTGCATGATCACAGATTTGAGATTACACTCTTGGGCATTGTAAAGGTTTTGTTTATTTGGAAACAGATGGGTTCTATCTGCTAATTGGAGCTGATTAATGAGCATAGTCATTCAGGAAATACATGCATTGGAAAGTTGAAAACTTTTCAATGACTGTAGCTATTAATGTAAAAATCAGTGTTTGGTGCAGCGTGCTAGAGAGAGGCTCATTTACAAAAAGAAAAAGACAAAATTCACCAGACATACACACTCTCCCTCTTTTGCAAGTATATGTAGAATCATTACAATGACCATTTGGACTTTCATTACTCCAGATAATATATAATAGCGCTAAACAATGCTGTACCAAACCAACTTAATGATGGTCAGTGAGATTTACTCTCTGGTAAGTGTGCATTAATTTTACAGGTTGTTTCTTTCAAAAATGTCAACTTTCATGAACCCTTTTAAAAGCAAATTGTACTCATCACTACTTCACCTTAACTCACATTTTAGACCAAAGGTTGGATATAATTTTAATAAGTAAAAATAGTTAAAATGATGTCAGTAATTGAGCTTAGGGACTCAAGTTTTGAACTAACTAACTAAATATGGCTCTGCTTCACCACTAGCACAAAAACAGCATTGATCACTAATCAGTTTTTTTGTAGCTGTTAATCAGTCTCTATCATATACATATATTTTGTTTGGATTTGTAAAATTAGGAATAGTAACAAAGTAAGAAAAGGTAATATGGTGTAGGTAGAGTTGATGTGAACTGTTTGAATAATAACTGTGATTTTTTTATTGTTGTGTTTAGGATCTCCTGACAACTGTTTTAGACATAGAGAAGCTGGAGAAGCTTGAATTCAGTGGTATAAAAGGGAAATTTCTGAGTCAACAGGTTCTGGGCATGCATGAAGAATTCCAAGAGGCATACAAAGTATTCTCAGAAAGTACTTATGACTGCCTGGACATAGCCGACATGGTGGGTAGTTCATTTACCCTGGAGAGCTTATTTCATGTTCGAGTTGAAAGTTGCTGTCAGTAGCTATATATAGTTGTTTGTTTGGTTTCTTCAGAAGTTTGAAGAGGATGTATATGAATTTAAGTGGAAAATAGAAGACATGGACCGGAGGCTGGGAACCATTTTTGGTCAGGCTTTTGATGATGCAGCTAGTGTGGAGCATGTATTCAAGGTTTGTTATTTATTACACTACAGTATTGCAGTATTCAGTAGTTGTGATCTGTTTTTATATGTAACACGTTTACAAATGCCCTGAAGAAGTGCAGTACTTTTTGATATTTGGATGTATGATATTTGGATTTTAGTCTTATGCAGTTAATCTCCTGGGAAAGTTCTATATCTGTTATCATGGGATGAGACCTCTGACTTGAATAGGAAACTCCAAGACAGGAGGGATGGAATGGGGTTGCATTTTGAAATCTTAATAAGAAGCTCCATGACTTTTCTACACTTAAGGTGTCAAATGTTACAGCTTTCTTATCACATATAGAGTTCATGATTCATACATGCAGTTGATTATCATATATGCATACATGTAATGGTCTGCATGGAATTATGACATTTGCATGATCTAAATGTGGATGTTCTACATGTTAAATTTACCTTGGAATTGTTTCAACAGTTGATGTTGACCACTCGTGATTACAACCTAAATGTATGTATATTCATCAGACAATCTGCTTTTATGTGTGTCCTTGAAGGAAATGTTGGAAAGAGTTGGTGGTCTTTGTGGACCGTGATATGTTGCTACTGAAGTGTATACATGAAAACTACTCATCTTTTTTTTTCTTTCTGTATGGCAGCTGATAGATATATTTGGGAGCTTACTGGAACGACCATTGATAGCAGCAGAGGTATACGACAAATATCATCTGCTCATCACAAAGTTTGACAGAGACTTGGATGATGCTAAACTAATCTACCTAAACCATATCCAGGAGGAAATAGAGCTAGGTACATGTTAGTTTCCTCAAAATAGGTTAATGTGGTTTTAGAAAAATGCCTTCAGAAGCCAAAAAAAAAAAAAAAAAAAGCAAAATGATTGTAAGACATCAGAGAATTATTTGGGTTGCTGTTCAAGAGAGAATGCTTCTGGAACATGGCCATACAGCCCGGAAAATTCACAGCAACCCAGTGATTCCAGCCATGAAAGCCTTCGACAACACAGAGATGTATTTATTTATTTTGGCAAAGGTCATAATTGATATATGTGTATACCTTAAGTAGTATAGTTTCTCCTTAATTAAAAAATGGATGAATAGGCTTGCAAACAACAAATTGGCTGTATTGTTAGATTATAAAAAAATAAGAGTTATCAATGAGATTTCATAGGTTAGGATCTACTTCTGCTGTGCAGTTTTTCAACCTAGATCACAAAAACTCTCAGACTTGATTTTGAAAAAACTGCTCTTTGGGTTTTGCTCTTATCTGAGTTTACTGTTATCTAGGATTCAAGATGAAATGACATTTTGAGTATTCAGGTCCATGCTGGATGTGATGTAATCCATGCAGCTAGCAATCTTAGGAAAAGCTTTTAAAAATTAAATTTTAGATGTGCAGAGCTTGAGACAGATCAGTACATTGACTGGAACAGGAATGAAACTTTATCTCAGGGTGGAGGAATTGGCCAGCTTCTGCTTTCCCCCCACCTCACGTGCACTCTCTCTCTCATGAACACTGAGAGAGAGTCTGCCCTATGTCTGAAGATCTTTGGGTGGTTTGCAATAAAGTCAGTTGAAAGCAACAAATAACAGCAATAGTTTAAAATAGTAAAATATTAGTTAAAAAACCAGATTGAAATGAGCCTAAATGGGATCTTCAACTAGCTTTGTCCAGTGAGCCGAAGCCCAAAGCATCTGGAGGACCAAAGACTGGGAACCATTGACCTAGGCTAAAGTCATTCTTGCCAACAGTCTTTTAAAGTGCAGAGATATTTTTTAAACTGCACAGTGTAGATGATTGTTCAGGATGGCTATTTTTACACAATGTTAAGTGACTGTTTGATATTACTGTTCTGTTACTGGATCAGCCCTGATCTGATCTGAGCAGGACACATTAGCTTTCATTTCCTGCTTGAAGATGATCTTGTTTTTCTCAGGTTATCCACCAGTACACAGGAATATGCCATTGGTTGCTGGAGGAATTCACTGGACTCGGGAACTAAAAGATAGGATCCAGATACCATTTAGTAACTTTAAGTACCTCCCCCACCTGTGAGTATCTTCATATAAGTCATAGTGTAAAATTATTTTGTCACCAGACATAGAATCAGTTTTCTGCCTTGGGTTTAGTATTACAGAAATCCTGAGATAACATTTTTTTTTGTTTTTGGGAAGTGGTCTCTCTGTATCCTTAATAACACAAGTTAAACTTGAAAACTTGTTTCTTGGCCTAGCTTGTGTTCTGATTTGTGTGATCCTAGTGAGATCTGGGCAGGTGTTCCATGGCCAATGTATTGCAGAAAGGCTGAGAGGTCCAAAACCTCAGGAAGAAATCACCTCAAAGTGCTCTTTGTAGTCCATAAGCTTCCCAGACTCGGGGCTGTGGCTTGCTTTGTTGTGTCAATGTTGGTGTAATGTGTAATCCATTTCTTTTCTTACTGCCTTCAACTTCATCAAGCATGTTCATCTTTTTTTTAGTGAAGCATGTAGTCTCATGATTTCTCCAAATGATAATAGCCTCAGTAAATTTGGTTAGGTTGGCTTGGGGAGAGTTCAGATTTAGCTTTCTCTCAAACCTAGTTATTTATATTTTGGCTGTTCATGACATCCATATAATTTCCCCCCAGAACTACATTTCACCTTCTCGGTGCTGTTTGCCACTTATATCTAGAGATCGTTCCAAGTTGGGAGAACTTGGGGTATTTCAGATCAATTCCCAAGACCACCATAGTCATTGTAAGATTGTCTAGCTGGGATATCAGCTAAAATTCAACACACTCCCACCGTGGGGTATATTCAGTTGTTTGTTTTCAAATCCCTCTCCAGGCAGGCCATCATTCCTGCAGTAATTCAGTATTTCCTCTGTGTATGAGACCATAGAGCTAATACATGTGTAGGAAACATCCTCAAGCAATGCCTTCATTTGATATATCATGCCAAAGAAAATAGTGAACGAAGATATTAGATTAGAAATAATGAAACAGATTTGTCATGTTCAAAAAATTCAAGACGGAACTGCGCAGAATTCCTATCACAAAAGGGGTTTTTCTAGTCTCCTGCACCACACAGAGATGCACCTTTATATGATATCAACCCCTTTTTAAGGAAGTTTCTGAAATATGTTCAATCTTGTAACATTTCCAATAGAGCCATTCCCCTCTGGTCTGGCCTCAGTCACTCAAGTACTCATCAAAGTAATGATCATAATGAGGGTTCCTCTCTGCCTTCAGCCCCCCCCCCCCCTATCTGGACAGTTCCCTCCTGGAACCTTTATTCTTACCCAAGGTCCCTAAGGACAAATGGACCAATGGGTTTCTCATTGACCTTTCCAAGAACCATTTATTCCTTTCCGGGTCCATCACTCCAAAGAGCTATCACCTTCCAGATGTTGTGCAGTCTCAGAGCTGTCAGTCTGATGCTGACTTCATGTTATGTGTTATTCAAAACATGTACATGAGCTGTATCACACAATTCAGTTATGCAGTGCCTGATATAAGCTCTACTAAGTGAAAATCTCTTTGCCCCTCAATTGGACTGGTGTATGATTCCCTCCATCAAAACCTAGCGTTTCAGAAGCCCAGAATTATAGTTTTCAGCAGGCAGCTCCTAAATATGGTTAAGTGGGCTCCCAGGTGAAGGTAGCAACCTGGAAATTGAAAACAGATGTTACCTGCTAGTAGTAGCTTTTACAGACCAAGAATATCTTTGACCATACTTGGGAGGGTTAGCCTACTAATAATGTCCATTATATTAGCAAGTGATAGTGTTTCTTCTGCTGTATCTTTTTGACAGTGACTTGGATTCTGCTGAAGGCAAAAGAATGGTGAAAAAGTATGAAGATTTGATGCAGCTGCTTGAGAAGTAAGCATGTATTCTTAGGATTGGGATTGTCAGTGCTATGGCTACAGATGCGCTTGTGTCTCTGAGGCTATGCTGATGTGTAAGAGGTTTTCTTCCTAGGCAACTAAATGGCATGATTTCTTCTTTGACTGCATTTGCCAAAAGAAATGGGTACATGTTCCCCCATTACCCACAAACCTGGCTGCCTTTGGGGTTTGTGGTGGCTGCATGACTAGTATAGCTATTTTTTTAAAAACAGAACTATCTAACTCAAGAAGAGAGTGATTTCACTGTTCACTTGACCATAGGAGGAAAATCTTGTGTTCTGGTGAAAAAAAAAAACCTTCTGGGACAAATACTGCTGAGGTGACCCAATTCCTACTGCCATTGGGCAAGGGGGCATGCTTCTCCTTCAGTATGTAGGTAGTGTTGCAAAGGAATAGGTACTACTGGAAAACAGGATAAGTCTTGGTGGTAGCAGCAGGAATGGGGTTCTTCTTTTTTTATAGTACCGTTCCCCCCCATATCCCAAGTCAAATGAATTGCTTCATTGATTTTAATGGGGGGGGGGGAGCATACCCTACCTTCTCGTCCCTGTGGCTGGGACATCACAGTCCTTGACAACAGGTGTACTGTCTGTTCTGAGAGTGGGCCAATAACTGCTTGCCTAGAGGTCAGAAATGTTCCTGCCATCATTTCAGTCTGAACAAGGCCCCAAGACCCCTGAACTATACTTGTTTTGGCATCTACAGATTTCTTAATGTCAACTTTGTTTGTAAATCAGTTCTAGTAAGTGGGTAGTCACCTGCCAATTCACAGAGTCTGATATGCTGGTTGTGATATTTTGGCAGATACCAAGAGAAGCTTTATATGGAGTGGTTGCAGACTGTGTCTGAAAAATCACAGTATAATCTCAATCAACCACTTATCCGACGGGATCCAGAGAGCAGACAGATTGCAGTCAATTTTAACCCTCAGGTAAGACAAAGAAATTTTCATCTTCCCAGTAAAGTGTTGCTTCTTCTTCTTTTCACATCAGCACACTCAAAGCAGGAATTATTTTGCGAAACAGAAGAAGTAACAATTGATTTCCATAATACCAATGTTAGATGAGATTATTATTGCAGGGCAGAGCTGGGTTGAAAACAGAGGCCTGGAGTGCTTAAGAAGTCATGTATTCAAAGTGATACTCCCATTCAAGGGGATACTCCCATTTCTGAGTCCAAGGATAAATGTTTGTATTTTTAAAGAGGAAAATGCAAAACTTTTCCTGGACTTCTTGTTTTGCAGCTGGTGTCGGTTTTAAGAGAAGTGAAATACCTTGGTACAGATGAGTTTGGAAATATCCCAGAGACAGCAGCAGCAATCTATTCTTCCAGGGAGTCCTTCCGGCAGCTGGTTGCCAACCTGGAGTTGATGGTTACTTGGTACAACAAGATTTTGGGCACTGTCTTGGAAGTGGAATATCCCCTTGTGCAAAGTCAGCTGCAAGCAATTGATATTCAGCTGAGAGAGGCAGAAGAGACATTAAACTGGAAAACAGAAGGTAATATTTTATGTTGTAATCATTTTAATTTGTAATAATCTTACCATCATCAGTCTTTGGAACAGGATCCATGAAATGTGGCAAAGTGAGAAATATCAGATAAATGATCAAAGGTACTTGGTTTTGAAGGCAGGTTAATTTATTTTTCAACCATGCTGAGCATTCTTCTAAGAGTCCAATGGCTTTCTTTTTCTTCTTACTTTCAGTGTAGGACATTTCCAAATGGGAAAATAGTTTCCTCACTCCATTTACTTTTAGCCCTTTTAAAAAATTAATTTCATACAGAGCCTGAGGAAATATAGATATCCCTTGTTTATACTATTGGCCGTCTGTATACACATAATAAACCATCTGCAGCTTTACAATATTTTTTAAAATACCAAAAGCCAGCACTCCATGGGTGAGATCACTGGGCCCCCTTTAATTTCTTTTAGAATTCCAAGGTAAATTACCAATAAATAAAGTAGATACACTCCCAATAGGGTTTATAGACAATAAAAAGGAACAGATTTTGGCAAAGTGATAACAAATTTAAAACAAAATGGAATGAAATTGAAAAGTGATCTCCTAAACCCAGATTGGACAATCAAAGATTGGGAGACGATAAGGGACAATTGTGGTCAATGTAATTGGCTTCTTTGGAATGGTTTGAAAGAAAAGATTATGCATTGGAGGAAAAAGGAAGGTCCAGAAACAGATTTAGGCCTGATGGGTTTTATATACAAGAAATTAGTTTGAAAACAATATAAATTGAAACAGACATTGGCCGAGATATGGAAAGAGGACCTGAATAGCAATGAGGCAGACATTGAATACTGGATCAATTCAATTATAAAAATCAAGTACATAAGGACTAAAGAAACACAAAGGAAAATACTGACTAAATGGTATAGAACCCCAATTAAATTAGCTCATATAACTAAATCAATCACAAAATTGTGTTGGCACAGATGTGGAGAAATTGGCTTCTATATGCATATATGGTGGGAATGTGACAAAGTACAAAAACTTTTTAACAAGGTAAAGAAAGAAATTGAAGAATTAATAAGGCATAAATTGGTGTTGAGTAAAAAATAATTCTTCACCTAGAAATTCGACAAGAACGAAAACATTAAGAATTGGATAGAAATTATTAAATACATAACAGTCGCTGCCCAAGCAACTGTGGCCTTGGGTTGGAAAGAGCATAGAAAGGGAGAAGTGGGAAATATCTAGTGGACTTCATGCTCCAGGATTATATCCTTGAAAGGAGAATCAAATACACAGTAGGCTGAATCAAGAAGAACCGGGATCAGAAATGGGAAGATTGATAAAGTCAAAGGAAAAGGAAAATATAAAGAAATGAACCATATTCTCTACATGATAGATCAATTAAAACAACATTTGAATGAAGGAAAGTACTGTTCCCAGAGGGTGGGGGGAGAGGGAGGAGGGAGGGGAGAAATATCAAGACACATGTGAGATAAATGTAGAATCGGCAATGTTAAGATAACATTCTGTACGTATTTTGAAATGGTGACTGATTTTGATATTACTCGACCTGCGTTTACAATAAAAACATTGCAAAAAATACCAAAAGCAAACTTTGATCTAGCAATCTTATATAAGGGACACTCTTTTGCTATGCTATTGTAAATAATGGGACTTGAGCATCCATGGATTTTTGGTTTCCTGGTACCAAACCCCATGGATATCAAGAGCCCACTGTAGAAAATTATCTGTACTCTACAACATTTTCATTATTTGCTCAATTTGTTGCATTTATTGGTAGGCCTTTGGGATCGTGTCTCACGGGTAGTGGATAGTGTTCGGGATCTTGAGCAAAGAATCCAGAAGACTAAAGACAATATTGAGGAAATTCAAAACATCATGAAATCTTGGGTTTTCCCAGTTTTTGAAAGAAAAGATGGGAAAAAAGAATCTTTGCTGTACTTAGATGAACGACATGAGCGGTTGGACAGACACTACCGACTCATCACAGACTCAGGGCATAAGATTCATTTTCTAATCAAGGTAGAGTATGTGTCTCTGTTTATATTTTGAAATTATAGTTATACTGAAGCAATTCCAGTTGCAGTAAGTTATGTGGCTTGGAATTGGCATCTGCAAACATTTATTTTCCAACAAACATGGCCAGGGATGACTGATTAAAAAAACAAACACATGTGTGGTTTTCTTTAGCTGTGTGAAATGGCTGGGTAATCTTTTATGATTTAAACTTACTACAGCCATTCTGTCAGAATACAACTAGAGTGCCTTGCATGTGCTGTCACTTCAGTGTAATTTTACATCTATATTCATTAACACAGGAGTAACACTGAGTCAAATATGTTTCCATCAGACATGCTGGTTTGTATTTGTTACAGGGCATAAATACCCTCTTTGTATGAAAAGACAGTTTGGTGCAAGCTCTCTTTGAAATGTGGAGTTGTACACAAAATATACAGTTGGAAAAATATGCAATTCATAAAATGAGAGGGAAACTGGACACATTAGGCACTTAAATTACAGAGACAGTATGTGCATAAATCAGCATTTTGTTCCAGAATGACCTGCCACATTTTATAAAATTATCTTTTGATGAGGACCTCATCTTTTTCACCTTTCTTCAGGCAGACCAATGCCATTGCAGTTGTCTAGTTTTCGTGTACCTTATGTTCGTTTTAAAAACCTTTTTGAAATAGATTTATGCAGCTGGAATATCTGCTTTTAAAAATGATCCTGCCTTGATAAGTTAACACTTCTTGTATTAAACACAAGTTCTGGTTCTGTGTCTTGGAAGATAGCACTTAGTTTTTTGTGTGTAGCTAAATGTTTGGGCAAGATTTGCTATCTTCTTGATTCAATTTAGATACAGGGAAAATATGTAAGCTACAGTGAAAAACCTGTAAGTGGGATGTGAGATGAGAAAAAAGCATAGACGGCAAGCTGTGAAGCATTTCTAGCCTAAGTAGTTTGTATGCTTCCAGAGAAACAATTGAAGAAGCGCAGTCCCCAGATGGTTCATAGTAGAATCAAGTTCTGCCTTATGAATTATTTTGGATGCTTATATTTTAAAAAGTAGCAGCCAGCCAAGCAGAAATCAGCTTGGTGTGCCCATGTAGTCACGCTGTGTGCCTATACAAAATATTGGATGGGTTCCATATTTCCTTTTCTGAAAAGGCAGTAACTCGTGGGAAGCAACGGACCTTATAGATGCCTCAGTTACTGGATGTGGGCAAGAATTCATTCCATCTTATTCTGAATTCAATTGTCACTGACTTTGTAAAGTCTTGGATTTTGACATTGCAAATGTAACATATTTCCTCCCCACAACTTTTTGGGAACCCATCAATAAATTTGCCTTCCCACCTACATTTTCAAGTGTTTGGGTGTGAAAGTTTGGTTGGTGTTGTAGTTGAATATTTTCTTTCTGGGGGACTCTTTGGGTACTTCCAGACAAGTTTTAAACCTGTGCCAAAACGGGTTTAAGAAACCCACTTCGGCATGGGTTTAAGTAAGTCCCCATGCCACCCCAAAAACCTAGGTTTTCCCGGGGGGGGGGGGCATGTCTACATGCCATCCCAATAACTATTGGTATGCCATGCAGCCTCAACAAATCCCCCAAAATAACCCCTAGAAATAAAAGTTACTGGACCATCATTACATCCCTCTTCGCACTCTCATGGTGCGAGGAAATGACATTCCAGGAGAAAGGAAGAAAAGCCCTCCTCCCCCCCCCCCCCGGTCTTCTGGTGCATACTTTTTAATGGGGTATCTAATTAATTTGGTTTTATCAGAGGCATCATTAGGATACCTCCGGGAAAAAACTGAGACAGGTCTCGGTCTTAAGGCCTGTCTGGATGGGCCCTTAATTTCATTAACCTCATAGAATCAAAGAGTTGGAAGAGACCTCATGGGCCATCCAGTCCAACCCCCTGCCAAGAAGCAGGGATATTGCATTCAAATCACCCCTGACAGATGGCCATCCAGCTTCTTGTTTAAAAGCTTCCAAAGAAGGAGCCTCCACCACACTCCGGGGCAGAGAGTTCCACTGCTGAACGGCTCTCACAGTCAGGAAGTTCTTCCTCGTGTTCAGATGGAATCTCCTCTCTTGTAGTTTGAAGCCATTGTTCCGTGTCCTAGTCTCCAAGGATGCAGAAAACAAGCTTACTCCCTCCTCCCTGTGGCTTCCTCTCACATATTTATACATATCTCCTCTCAGCCTTCTCTTCTTCAGGCTAAACATGCCCAACTCCTTAAGCCGCTTCTCATGGGGCTTGTTCTCCAGACCCTTGATCATTTTAGTCGCCCTCTTCTGGACACATTCCAGCTTGTCAATATCTCTCTTGAATTGTGGTGCCCAGAATTGGACACAATATTCCAGGTGTGGTCTAACCAGAGCAGAATAGAAGGGTAGCATTACTTCCCTAGATCTAGACACTATGCTCCTATTAATGCAGGCCAAAATCCCATTGGCTTTTTTTGCCGCCACATCATATTGTTGGCTCATGTTTAACTTGTTGTCCACGAGGACTCCAAGATCTTTTTCACACGTACCTCCTTCCCCAACACACATTTCTGCTCTGGGAGCGGGGCACATTTTGAACTGAGAAGTGGCAAAGAAAAAGGGGAGGATCCATAGTTTAGTGCCAGAGTTTGTGCTGTGGCTACAGAAGGACCCAAAGTTACTCTCCACATCTCTGTTACAGGTTAAGGCCACTGGTAATGGGAGTGACCTTTGCTTGTAGGAAAACCGTAGCCAGTCAGAGCAAATGATGCCATGGATTGTATGGATGGTTGCTCTGGCTTGGCATGTGATCCTTATTCTGCAACAGCAAGCAGCTGGATAAGTTTCTTTTGTAAGAAAAATGTGGCAATATCTGCTTTTGTTGCTCTCTTAGCATTCATTCTTGCCTGCAGAGTGAATGCCATTTCTTTTCTACTCTTTGTATATATCCTGAAGTTTTCTGTAATTCCTATTTTAGCTGCTTCGTTTTCTTTTAATATCAGTTTAGGCGTTGACTGACTTCTATGATTTAGTTATTGATCTTAAAATCCCTTTCTGTTGGCACCGTCATTTAAGCTGTTAATTCATGTGGAGACAAGGTCAAGAACCATTTGCTCTTTAATTGTGACTTTTTTAATGTTTAGGAAAACTTGAGACTCTTTGTGGCTGATCCAGCTTCTGATGTTTGGAATGCGTATTTGGAGCATGTGGATGAGATGGTCCTGGATGGATTCTTTAATGTCATAGAATGTTCACTTAAGTACCTATTGGAAAACACAGGTAAACTAAAAGGAGGAAGGGAGTTGGGGGAGGAGGGCAAGGAATGCAGCCATATATTTATGACTAACCGGATTTTATTTTAGCATGAGCTTTTATCAACATTGATAGAGAGCGCATTCAGTGGGTAGAGATCCTGGTTAGGGAGGATGGCTTGGAGAAACAAACCAAAGGCTTTATTATATGAATTCCATTGTAAGATAGAGAAGGTAATCAGGGTGCTAATCTAAATTAACCCTATTCTAGGGAATTGCTGAGAGAGGACTGGCAAGAAGCTGAGTACAATCCCTAAGAGTATTCAGTTTCCATCACATCAGAGTCACGACAAAGGATGGAGGGCCCTTGGGTGACTCAAGTTATCTAACCCTATTACCACTGCACACTCTTGAGGCATTCTTGACTCTCTAGTGCTAAACATTGTTGTACTTCAAATAGGTGTAAACTCACTTCTTCAGATGTAGTATAGTAAATGAGCTTTTTCAATCAAGCTATTTTTCTTGTATTTTCATTAGTTGCTACCATTTATGTTGTGGACCTAGCAGAATGGTGGAACGTTGATGCATTTGGATGCAGTGTATGTAATAATAGGAGATCTGTCCTGTAAAAACATTCAGTTCTCATAGCTTCTTAATGCTTTGCTATGGCAGGAATAAGACATTTAAGCAAAGAAATCTGTTTCTCTGACTGAAGTTTGTACTGATGTCTGTACTTAATAGGTTAACAAGCAATTCATACTGTAGAAACTGTCTGAAGCCCAATCACTTCTTCTCTTGCAGATCCCAAGGCAGGCCTTGCTCCCCTTTTCAAAGTGCAGTTGGACTTGTCTGTTCCTGAGATGGTATTCCATCCTTCCTTGGATGCTGGAGCCAGTGACAGTTTCTATGATTTAGTCGAGGCTCTTGTCAATGACATATTCCGGGTCTCTTCCCTGATGCCCAGACTGGTGGACCATAGCGCTTTCCCTCATTACCAGGTTTTGTCCTTCATAATTCTATCTTGTTCTGCTCCTGAGGTCTGACTGTAGTGGGGAAAGCTTTTTCCAGTCTGGCTGATTAGCACAAGAACATGTGTGTTATTTCTCCAACCCTCTCCAGGCTGACATGGAGGAAATGGCTGATCTTGCTGACATGCGCCATACACTTATGGACCGTATGCAGAAGATGATATCAGTTTGTTCTGATTATCGCAGCTCCTTTGACCACTACTCCTACCTCTATGTGGATGACAAGAAGGAATTTTTGCGCCAGTTCCTTTTGTATGGTCATGTCCTCACTCCAGAGGAGATTGAGCTGCATGCTGAGAATGACACCCCAGAGAGCCCTCCTACACTGCAGCAGTTTAAAGAGCAAATAGACTCCTATGAGAAGATCTACATGGAAGTGAGCCTGTTGGAGCCAGTCAGAATATTTGACAGCTGGATGAATGTTGATGCCCGCCCTTTCAAGGCCTCTCTTCTGGGTATCATTAAAAAATGGAGTTTCATGTTAAAGCAGCACCTCATTGATCACGTAACTCACAGGTATCACTATTTCTTCTTGCACTACTTAACTGCAAATGTTCTGATATGTAGGGCATGTAGTGGGAGATTGGAATGTATCCTGAGATGTTGGAAATCTGGACTCAGTTCATGTTTTCCTGGAATGAGCCAATGACTTCTTTTTTTTATAATGTGGCATGGCTGTCCAGATTTTGGACTGCAAGCATCAGGAGCCCTGGCCAGCAAAGTTAGTGATAAGGACTGCTGGGATTTACATTTTAACTATATCTGCAGAAAGAACTACATTATTCTCACCTCTGTCTCTACCACCCTACCATATAGCATCTCTGATGTGCTTGATTTCTTCCTCAAAAGTGCCATGGGTCTTACTTGAGTCTAGCCTGCTCAATAGGTTGTGGTTTAATTGCTCTTTAATTCAGAACAATTTTCATCAGTTTTTTTCTTGTTGGATATCATGGAGTGGCTCCTAGAAAACCTTAATTTCATGGATTCAAAGTTGGAAGGGCATATGGGCCATCAAGTCCAATCCCTTGATCAGTGCAAGATATCAAGATAAAGCATCCCAAGCAGGTAGCTGTCCAGCTTCTTCTTGAAGACATCCGGAGAAAGAAATCCCACCATCTCTCCTAGCAATTGGTTTCATTGCTGAGTTGCTCTTACTGTCAAGAAGCTCCTTCTAATATTCATTTAAAACATATAATCCTGTAGTTTTAAATCATTAGACCTGGCCCTACCCAAGGGGCGGCAGAGAATAAGTGTGCCCCATCCTCTCTGTGACAGCCCTTGAGGTATTTAAAGAGTGTAATCATATCACCCCTCCATCTGCTCTTCATAAACTGAACTTGCACAGCATCTTTAATTTCTTCTTAGATGTTGTATTCTTCAAACCTCTTGTCATCCTTGTTGTCCTTCCCAGTATTTACTCCAACTTGTCTATATCCTTTTCCTGAAGTTGTTTGGAAAATAGCAGTTTTGTCTGTTCAAGGTATATTATTTAGATTATGTTATTAAAGTGCAGTAAGTATATTGACAAAGTGTCAGGTGAAGCCTGTAAAGATGATAATGCTATAGGAAATCCAGATCTTCATAGGATGGCCTGAAGAAACTGAATGTTTTTACCCTAGAGAAGAGAAGATTAAAAGCAAGGAAGCATACATTGACAGTTTCCAGATATCTGTAAAAGAGCAAAACGGGTAACTTTAGAAGCATGAGGGCAACTGCCTTTGTGTTAATTTGTCAGCAGCCAATACGCTAAACCTATATATACATACAAAATATCTCTATCGGTCTTATTATTGAGGAAAATGGATTCTATAGTCCCTGAAACTGTCACACCTCTGATTGCATTTCAGCATTTCTTTCCTTACCCTCCATGCTTTAAGACCCTGGTGTATGCCTATGACTTTGAAAGTAAGGAGTAAAAAGTCGTTATACCTTGGGAAAGTGCTGCAGGGTATTTCCGGAAATGGCCTCCAGAGTTGTGCTGAATTTCCTGTAGTCCTGTTGACAGGAATGAAATTGATTTAGCTTTTACTGCCTGTTATGAGTCATTCCATTTCGAAGCATAATTATGTGAGTGTACAAAATGAAAAGTACCAATTAAAAGGTTGCACCGGAAGTCTTTAATGGCAGCATCTCTTATTCATTTAGATCCTGGAACCAATCATGTTAATGGCTCCAAGAAAAAGAAAGTACAGCTGAACGATGGCATTTTTCAAAAACATTAGCAAACAATCCATCAAGTTACACATCCGTTTCATAATTTTGAGCATCAGATGTCATTATAAAAATTACTATTGCAAGATTAGGCCATCAGTATACAGTTTCCCCGATAGCCAAGCAGGGGCCCCTAGCAAGCCATACAAGCTGGGCTTTCATGTAGTAGCTTCCCCCTGCTATTGTCTCCTAGCAGCTGCAACAGCATATGATGTTTTGTGCCACATCATTCCCCCCCTCTCTCTGTGTATATACTGTATGTATGTTTGTATATACATACATACATACCTACCTACCTACCTACCTACATACATACAGTGTGTGTGTGTGTGAGGGGTAGCCTCTACTGGGAAATAAAAATTGATCTGCTTTCTATGAGTTTGTTTGTTCCCTATTTAATAACAACAGAAGGAAAGGTCACACTGACTTGTAAAGCATGCTCTAGTAAGTTCATATTCAAATGGCATAGTATTCAGGGACTTAGGAAGATTGTTTAGATACATGACTTTCACATGTCTTTTCTAAGAAGGCTCATCAAGGGAATTTGCGATTGGGATCCACCAGGCTATTTTTCCCAATTCAATTCTAAAGCAAACTCACACAATATGTGAATTATTCTGGATATAGAACATAGTGCAGAATAGTTTTTCCCCTTACTTTATGTACTTCATTTCCTGTTGATAAAGTTGGTTAATACTCTCCCTCTCTCTCTCTCTCTCTCTCTCTCTCTCTCTCTATATATATATATATATATTCCTTTTTTTCTGCCTTCTCTATTTTTAGCTTGGCTGACCTGGAAGAGTTCATCAAAGTTGCCGAGAGAGGTCTGAGCAAAGAGGCAGAGAAAGGGGATTATGAGGCCTTGGTGGAAATTATGGGTCACCTGCTGGCTGTTAAAGACAGACAGACAAGCACCGATGAAATGTTTGAGCCCTTGAAACAAACTATTGAGTTGTTGAAGGTCTATGAGCAAGAACTGCCATTGGAGGCATATAGACAGCTGGAGGTGGGTGGAAATATTTCATTGATGTACAAGTATATGGACATAGCAATATTAAGTTGGCAGTCATCTGAGAACAAACTTGATCATTAAGTACGCAATACATATAGGCTGACATCCTGTTGGCAATTTATGCACACATAAATCCCTTTGTGAATGGTACTGTGTGTGCCCTAAGGCAAACCTATTTCAGAGTTTTCGGAGGCTGACAATGTTTGACTTCCGCAAGGCAACCCAATGGATTTCCATGGCCAAGCAGGGAATCATATCCTAGTCTCTAGAGTCATAGTCCAGTGCCGGAACTCTTTCACCCTGCTGGGAGTAAGGTAGGTTGATGATTCAGACCAGAAAAGCTAGCTGCTCTAAGCTCCCGGGAAAATTAAAAAGTGGATGCACTCTATTTGAGAGTTCACCTTTATTTTTTCTCTGAATTATTTTCCCCTTTCCCTACTGATAGCAACAGAAGCATGAACACTTCCTGGGATTTGAGAGCTGCCAGACACTAGGAAGGCGCAGACCTGCATGTGCAGAGCAATGCACAGGAATAGTGTCTCAGCCACATATTCTCACAAGTGGCATGTGAAAGAGATAGTGCTGGTTTAATTGTCACTGAGCCTCCTTCTACACTGTCAAATAATCCAGATTGTCAAAGGAGATCATCCACATTATCATATTTGAACTGGATTATATAAGTCTAAATTGCCATATAATCCAGTTCAAAGCGGATAATCAGGATTTTATATGGCAGTGTAGAAGGGGCCTGAGATAGATATGCCTATAACTGGAACTGGTAAATGACTGATGTGTAGCTTAAGATGGAGCTAAGAAGGTGTGGAAGACCAGGATTTAAAGGATGAACTGAATTGAGGAGAACTGGGAAACTTGCAGCCCTCCAGATGTTGATGAATTTATTTATGCCAGATCTTGTAAGTCTGGCCATTGTCAATGGAAAATGGGAGAAGTAGTCCATTACCATATGCCCTGGGGCTGTTAGGTGGGGTTTCACACAGGGATAGGATGTTGCACAGCGAGGTACTAGCTGGCCCCTTCTGCAATGATGTTAGAAATACATCCATATACCTGGAAATTAGAAACAGGAAGATCACCAACAAGATTCGGGCCAATGACTTAATAGGAAAATTAATGAGGTACTTTCTCCATTTTTAAATCCCAGACGAATAATCATTTTGATCATGCTGTTGTAGGCAGAAATTTCTCTGTGTTTCTTTAGATCAAACTGGGACTGCTCTCTGACAGCATCCTTCCTTTTTTGTTTGTTCCTGTTTTGATTCCAGGAGCTGCCAGAAAAATGGAACCATGTGAAGAAGCTGGCAATAGCTGCAAAGCAGCATGTGGCTCCATTGCAAGCAAATGAAGTGACAGTTCTTCGCAAAAAGTGTGCAGTGTTTGATGTGGAACAGCAAAAATTCAGAGAGAGATTTCATAAAGAGGCACCATTCAGGTGTGGATGGAGGGCAGGTGCTACTAAGAGATCCCATTCATGTTTGCATTTATTTGCCTTTTTTTTGTTACTCAATCAAGAAAAACAGTTAGATCACAGAATTGAACATTCCTATTCCCTGTGTGGGTATTTTGTATTATAGCTTGGTGAATTGGGGCTGAGTTACTTGCAGTTGTCCAAATGTTGCATCGCAGCTACCATCTTCCTTCTTTTCTTTGATTGTGCTGTCTTAGGCTGGTGGAAGTTTCAATTTACAAGATGGCTGCTGTTGGTCTGCACTAATTGCCAGCAGTTCTGTAATGCTTCAGACAGGAGTAATTTCCAGGTGTATCTGGGGATCCCAAGGACTGCAGCTGGAAGCTTCTACATGACACTAAATTATGCCGTTTCCCTAAATCATTATCTTAGCGATTGAAAATAGTAATGTACCAGGCCTGATCTTACTCTCTTCATGTCCAAAATAAAACTGCTAAGTGGCTTTCATCAAGTGTCTTAATCCCCCTCCCAGTCAGTTTCCTCTTCTTCTTATCTCTTTCTTTTGGATTAAATTGCATGAGACTTAGCTTCTCGTGATTGGGTCAAATTGTTGGAGGGACCCTTCTGAAACCTTTCTGTATGTGATTCTTATTTTTTTGGGGTTTTTTGTCCATATTTGTCTTGCATTTTGAAGTCTCAGAACAACAAATATGGCCTGAAGTTTGTTTTCCTAACAATGTTTTGAACAGAAAAGAACAGAAATGAGTTAGAACTTGAAGAAGTCCTTCATGTCTTAAAGAAAGCTAATTTCAGAGATTAGAATTTCCTCTCCTTGCCATTTGAAGCTGGATTTCATGTTTCTATTTTCATTCCACTGCACACCTACATAATACTATTTGAGGATCCAATACACCTTTAAAGGAAAAAAAAAACAAGTCATGATTAATGGGAATTTAAACCTTTCTTCTTAGGTTTGATACAGCAAATCCTTACCAAAAGCTAGCTGCAGCCCACACTGAACTTCAGGAAATGGAAGTCACCATGGCCTCAATTCATGAGTCAGCTGCATTGTTTGAAGTCGGTGTTCCAGACTACAAGCAGCTGAAGCAGTGCAGAAAGGAGGTGCTCATTCTTAAAGAACTCTGGGATGTGATTTCCATAGTGACATCTAGCATGAATGAGTGGGAGACTACAAAGTGGAAGGATATTAATATAGAAAACATGGAATTGGAGTGCAAAAAGTTTGCCAAAGGGATTCGAAACCTGGATAAAGAAATGAGGGCCTGGGATGCTTTCTCTGGGTTAGACAACAAAGTAAAGAACATCCTGACCTCACTGAAGGCTATCTCAGAGCTACAGAACCCTGCTATCCGGGAGAGGCATTGGAACCAACTGATGCAAGCGACGGGTGTGCAGTTCACAATGGATGCAGACACAACTCTTGCAGACTTGCTGAAACTCAATTTACATAACTTTGAGGATGAGGTTCGGAGCATTGTGGATAAAGCCATTAAAGAAATGAGCATGGAGAAGGTTGTGAAAGAACTAAATGCAACATGGGCAGGCATGACATTTCAGTATGAACCTCACCTGCGCACAAATGTTCCACTGTGGAAATCTGATGAGGAACTCATTGAGACCCTTGAAGACAACCAAGTTCAGTTACAAAATATGATGACATCTAAATACATTGCCTTCTTCTTAGAGGAAGTGTCTTTCTGGCAGAGGAAACTATCTACAGCAGACTTGGTAATTTCCATCTGGTTTGAGGTTCAGCGGACCTGGTCTCATTTAGAAAGTATATTCATTGGATCAGAAGATATCCGGGCACAACTTCCTGAGGTAAAAACATAGTTATTTTTCTATAAGGATGAATAAAGTGATTCTTAATTTTTCCGAGAGCAGTTATTTGAAGGAGACTGCTAATTCAGTTCTATGTTGATTCAAGGTATCTCATGGCATTGGCTCTCAAAACAGTCCAATAAACCATTATAAAGAGTAGGGTTTTCTGGAGCAGCCTTCCTCAACCTGGTGTCTTCCAGATGTTTTAAACCATCCTTCTCAGCATCACCAGCAAGTATAACATTTTATCCAAAAGTTAGGAGAGATCTAACAAAGCCTGAAGTGTTGATCTCCCCTGACTTCTTAACCACAGGCCATATTTGGTGATGATGAGACAAATAGTCCAACAAACCTGGAAGACATCAGGTTGAGGTGCCCATAATCAAGCCTGAAGTGTAGATTTTCCCCAACTACTTAATAAAGGATATTTTGATAGGGAATTCATGATCTCTATAGAGGATAAAAATTGCTAAACAGAAATAGAATCTCCTCAGACTATAGTTTTCAGGAATCAAATTATTTGGAGGATGTTATGATAGTTAAGGCAATATAAAATACTATAGATACATTGTTAGGTGAATTCATGGGAGTAAAAGATGCAATTATATTATATTGATGTGGTGGTTGAGTTCTGTAGAAATTGCCTTCATAATTAATAAATGTCTGAGACCAAGGGAGAGTTGCTTAATCAGAAGTGGGTGAATTATGGCCCTCCCAATGTTATTGGATTGTAGCTTCCACTTCCAGCATCTTTCAACATTGACTATTTTGGCTAGAACTAATGTGAGATGTAATCCATAACTGAATATCTGAAATGGATGCCCATAATTTGTTTGCACCTAGAATTGTATTAGAAGTATTTAAAATGTTTCTGTGCTCTCCAGAGCTGTAATGTTTTGAGACTATTGTCTTAAATAGAACTGCCAGGGAGGTTCTGTTCTCGGTCCTGCTGCCTTTGCAGGTGTGACTGGTGGGGAGAGAGATAGGGCCTTCTTGGTGGTGGCCCCTCGGCTGTGGAACTTCCTTCCAAGCAAGATTAGATCGCCCCCTCCCTGCTGGTGTTCAGAAAACAACTCAAAACCTGGCTATGCAAGGAGGTGTTCGACAAGTGATAGTAGTACTAAAACAGTACTAAATGACAACTACAGGACTGGTGCAACGTCTAATATGTTTTATGTCTATATTTGATGTTTTGTGTATAGTTTTAATGGTTTTAATTCATAGTTGTATGTTATTGATTTAGATATATTATGTATTGCTTTCATATGTATGTTTGGCATTGAATTGTTGCCATTATTATGCTGTACACCACTTTGAGTCCCCCCAGGGGTGAGAAAAGCAGTATAGAAATGCAATAAATAAATTAAATTTGAAGGACAGATTCTTCTGTCTAGTTGACACATTTGGCTACACATTTGAAATAGGGAATTGCGTGCAAAATATTTTGGAAATGGAAAATGAAGGAACATATATGTGAAGGCATTCAATCAATTAAAGTTCTATCTTGTCATTTGTAGGATTCTAAACGCTTTGAGGGAATTGATGTTGACTTTAAGGAGCTGGCATACGATGCTGAGAAAACACCAAATGTAGTGGAGGCAACCAACAAGACTGGTCTTTATGAGAAATTAGAAGATATCCAAAATAGGTGGGTAAGAACTCCAAGTTCCTTTTACATACATATATGGTAAGTTTGGTTTGACAATCATAAATGTGGACATCTCCTAAAAACTTTAAACTTCTTTCGTACATTATGTTCACAAAACATTTAAGTGTACTGGTCATCTATAGTGCAACAAATGCATATGTGCAACAGATGAAGCTACTCTCAAAAGTTTCAAAATACTGAGTTAGGTATCAGAGCTGCTTCTTCATCAAATATGTCTTTGTTTTGTTACCCACTTGATTTTCTCCTCAGATTGTCTCTGTGTGAAAAAGCTTTGGCTGAGTATTTGGACACGAAGAGGTTGGCCTTTCCCAGGTTTTACTTTATTTCCTCTGCCGATTTACTGGATATTCTTTCAAATGGCACCAACCCACATCTGGTAAGACATCTCAATTACTTTTCCAGTTATAGAAATGTGTTTTGGGTTGAAGGGTTTTTGGGGGCCTGGGAATAATGTGTTAGATGCTCAATGATGAGAAACTTGCTAGAGAAAGATGACAGTATTCTTTCATTGCAATGGGTTAAATCCTTGTGCCAGCAGGACTGAAGACCGACAGGTCACAGGTTCAAATCCGGGGAGGTGCAGATGAGCTCCCTCTGTCAGCTCCAGCTCCCCATGTGGGTACATGAGAGAAGCCTCCCACAAGGATGGTAAAACATCAAAACATCTGGGCGTCCTCTGGGCAATGTCCTTGTAGATGGCCAATTCTCTCACACCAGAAGTGACTTGCAGTTTCTCGAGTTGCTCCTGATATGAAAAAAAATGTTACACCAACCTTATTTTTTTTCCTTTGAAAAATCATTACACTTTTGAATCAGCACTAGATGGCAGCCTATACCCCCTTTTCCCTTAAAACTCCATTAAGTCGGGTCAGCAAATACAGTACTATTCACAAAAGGAAAGGCAAAGGGATTATTTGGGAGGAAGAAAACCAGTACATCATTTTTTTTGCTGTGTGTTAGGCATAAAGATTCAACAGCTTGAATGTCCCACAGTGACTGTGTTGGTTAAATGCAACATAACAGAAAGATCCTGGGCCTTTAAGAGTTGAGTAGGAGAGGGCGCAGCAGTTTATACATGATAAAATGTGCTCTCCTGCAGCTATTAGAGCAGTGTTTCTCAACCCAGGGGTCGGGACTCCTGGGGGGGGGGGGGGGTGTCACGAGGGGGTTTCAGAGGGGTTGCCAAAGACCATCAGAAAACATATATTTCTGATCATCTTAGAAATACCTTTGGCAGAGAGGGCTGAAGATCTCTCCACCTGTCCTTGTCTTCCTTTTTGGAAACAGGCGGAGAATCCTCCCACCAAAAGCCCTCTTTCTGCTGTCATTGTCTGGCCTCTCAGGCAAGGGGAGAGCTGTTTTTGAGACTCCATGCAGGGGAGGAGAGAACAGGCATGCTCAGCGCATGGCAGCATGATGCACATATACAGGCGAGGGAGAGAGTGTGAGGCTGGAGGGAGGCTCATGCCAGCGAGTCCCGTCAAAGCATGGGGATTCTGTGTGGGAAGTTTTGCCCAATTCTATCATTGGTGGGGTTCAGAATGCTCTTTGATTGTAGGTGAACTATAAATCCAGCAATTACAACTCTCAAATGTCAAGGTCTGTTTTCCCCAAACTCCACCAGTGTTCACATTTGGGCATATTGAGTATTTGTGCCAAGTTTGGTCTAGATCCATCATTGTTTGAGTCCACAGTGCTGTCTGGATGTAGGTGAACTACAACTCCAAAACTCAACGCCCACCAAACCTTTCCAGTATTTTCTGTTGATCGTGGGAGTTCTCCGTGCCAAGTTTGGTTCAGTTCCATCAATGGTGGAGTTCAGAATGCTCTTTGATTGTAGGTTAACTATTATTCCCAGCAACTACAACTCCCAAATGACAAAATCAATGCCCTCAACCCCACCAGTATTCAAATTTGGGTGTATTGGGTATTTGTGTCAAATTTGGTCCAGTGAATGAAAATACATCCTGCATGTCAGGTATTTACATTATGATTCATAACAGTAGCAAAATTACAGTTATGAAGCAGCAACAAAAATAATTTTATGGTTGGGGGTCACCACAACATGAGGAACTGTATTAAGGGGTCGCAGCATTAGGAAGGTTGAGAACTACTATATTAGAGGTACAAGAGCCATCTTCTCTGTTGCACTGGTGTGCTCGTTCCCCTCCTGATTGTTGTTAGTCCAGAGTGAAATGATAAAAACAGCAATTATTTTGACGATCTCTTTCCATTTGGATAGCTTTCTCTTATGATACATTTTCCCAGGTTAAGTGCTAAGGTCAGGCAAGACTAAAGAATCTTCTCAAACTGAAAAAAGTCACTACTAGCATTTATCACCTTATTTTTTAAAAAAAACAACCCACTGAACTCAGAAGTACCTTTAAAGCACAAGAGCAGAACCCTTGACCATCAATGTATTTTAACTACAGCTTTCATAATCACTTACCACTCTGGCAGGAATTCTGGAAGCTATAGATGCAAAAGTTTGGCAAGTCATATATTAACCTAATCTGCTTTAATAGAAGGAACCCAGTTCTCATTTGGTATTTCTAGCTATTGTCTTAATTTTTCTTCTTCTGTAGCAATGGTTTCTCTTTTGCATCTACTAGCTTTTGTAGTCCTTTTAGGTTTTTTTGGGGCATAGACTCTTTTTCTAAATGGTTAAGATGATGCAGCAGTTGGCAACACTCTTTACACACTCAGGAAAGGCACATGAGATACTTGTAATGACATACTTAGATATGTCATTTCCACAGACCCATTTTCCTAGTGTCAACAGACCTCACTACCTCTGAGGATGCTTGCCATAGATGCAGGTGAAATGTCAGGAGAGAATGCCTCTAGAACATGGCCATATAACCCGAAAAAACCTACAACAACCCAATACTTAGATATGTTGGCACTCTGAGTGAAGTCATTGTCACAGTTGACTTTGGCCCCATCTACACTGCCATATAATGCATTTTCCGAATGAAGATTAATTGCATTGAACTGGATTATATGGCAGTGTAAACTCATATAATCCAGTTCAATGCAGTTCAATCTGCATTACCTGACTCTACACAGACGATTCCAGTGCAGTTCAAACAGCATTATATGGCAGTGTAGATGGGACCTTCCTTTCATATGGCACAGAAGTGATGACTGTGATCTCTGTCCTTGTAATTGCTGCCTGTGAACTTGCTTTCATCGTAATATAAATTAATGCCAGAAGTTACATCAGGACTACCAGAATAAAGTTGGCTCTGACATTTCCTAATGTTAGCAGTGTTCATGGTCTCATCTTTGATTAAAAAAGGAGTAAAAAACAAAAACAAAACAGTTTTGCCCCAAACAGGACGAACATTTCCTGAAAGATATTAGGACTCTTGAGATATATCTAGTTGGAATCTCAATTTCTTGTGTATGTTACAAAATATCTTTTCCTCATTTCTTTTTTAAAGAATTGAGACTTTGAGAACAAGAGTGTGGAAACTGTAGCCTTTCAGTTATCCTGGGTTTCACCTCATCCTGAACCAGCATGGTCAATACAGTTGAGCCTTCGCATTTATGGGTTTGATATTTGTGGATTTGATTATTCATGGATTTCATTTAAATGTTTTCTCTAGAGCCATGCTGGTGGAACCAGAGATTCCTAGAGAGAACACTTCTGTAGGAATCTTTGGATCCTTTGGTGCCATTCTTCAGTCAGCTCCCAGCAGAATTTGATCAGATAGAAATTCCTAGAGAGGTGTTCGCTCAGGTAAAATTATAGCCATTTTTCACTTCCACCGGGGTTCTCGCTTCTAATTCCAGCAAATGTGGAGGCCTGACTGCAGTTAGAGATAAATTGGTTTGGATTAAAGTAATACCTGGAAGGCCAGAAGTTCCTTGCTGAAGATTGAGGATCTTGCGTTATGTTTGTGTTGAACTGATCAAGAGAAATGTTCACTCAGGTCAAGGTGTGGCTGACAGTTATTTTATGATGATGGAAGGATGGAGCAAAACATTGCCGTCTCTCTTATCCATTTATTCACCAGTGCTATGAAAGTGTACATCTATCTAGAATCTATACTTTATTTTTGATTCTGATAATTTTCTTGAATTCAACGTGATGTTAGCTTTATATAATAATTTTGCTTTCTCACATGCACACAGTAAATAAAACAAGGCAAAATGGGAGATCATTTGCTCCAATTCAGGTTGCTTGTTACCTATTCAGGATTTCACATTTCATCAGTGTTTCAAAGCACAGCAGCAAGGTACAAAAACTCAAAAGAGAAAGATTGCCTTGAAAGCATCCCCAGTACAAGAAGGCATTGTTTGAGCCGTGCCTGTTATTCCTCGTTTAAAGTGATTTGCTGGAAAATCAAAATCAATGTCAAGTAGCATCAAATATGGATAAATATGAATAAACCTGAGGCCTTTCTATTGTTGTCTTTCCATTCTGACTGCCAATTCTAGAAAGAGGATTAAATACACAACAATTTTATCTTGGTGGGCCCAGTATTGAGCTTGCCATGATTTAAGTGCTATTGAAAGCTTTAGGGGACCACTTGGTAGAGAATGAAAATGCTTTATATACATTTTATCAAATAGAAGGAGGTGCATTTTATACATAAAAGAGGCTTTATTTCAGGATTGTAGAGAGTTGGTTCTGTCAGCTCCTGAGTGCCAGTTACAGCTACTGAGCATTTCACAGAATTTGGATCTCTGGAAGAATGGACATTCACTAAGAACAGTGGACATTTATCATGTGTGTGTCTATGTGCCTTCAAAGATGTCTATGGACCTATGCTAATCTCATAAATTCCACAAGGTTTTCTTAGGCGAGGAATACTCAAATATGGCTTGCCATTGCCTTCAGTGTTCTTTTCCTTGATCCAGAGCTTTGACAACAGCAGAATTTGAAAATTAGTTTTTGGGACATCCAGGATTTCCAGCTAGCATGTCCACTGAGAGGTTCTGGGAGTCTGCAGTCTACTAAGTAACTTTTTCAACAATATTATAATTACTTGAGAAGATAAGCACCCTTGTGTCCTAGCTTTCATTTTTTTGTGGTCTGTGTTATTTCATTCTTCAGGTCCAGCGTCATCTTTCAAAACTCTTTGACAACATGGCCAAGATGAAATTCCAGGTGGACTCTGACCAAATTCCAACCAAACTGGGCTTAGGGATGTACAGCAAAGAGGAGGAATACGTTGATTTCAGTGAACCATGTGACTGCAGTGGTCAGGTGAGAAAAACCACATCAGGAAACTAGGTTGCTTCTGTGAATGAGAATCTTGGATATTATGGTTCTCTAAAAAGACGTAAAATATATGAAAATAATAGAATTCCAAAATAAGTTATTTTTAGGTGTGCAGGGAGGACAATGATTCAACAAGCATAATAGAAAATGTATTACACTATTTTAGATCCGATTTTATTTTACTTTGTAAGATTATACAATTTTGGGAACTTTACAAGGCAACATGGGCTGTTTTGATCTGTGCTTGATAAATATGATTTGAAAGCAAGTTTTTAGACAGAGAGATACCTCCACAATATTCTGGACAAAAGGCAAATGTGCACTCTTGGATACTTTGGAAGAAAACAAACATCATTTTAAAAGTACAAAAGTTGCATTCAAGAGAGCAATCAGTGCTTAAATATCTTGTTTGCTACTAACAACTGGGAGAAAATAAGAAATTGGTTCAGACTGGAACATCTATCCTTGTCTATATTTGATTAGCTTTGTCCCATGTGACAGCTCCCTTGTATTCCCAGATGATCAGTTAAGACTAGGTAAAGGTAAAGGTTTCCTCTGATATTAAGTCTAGCCATGCCTGACTCTGAAGGGTGGTGCTCATCTCAATTTCTAAGATGAAGAGCTCTCATTATCCATAGACGTCTCCAAAGTCATGTGGCCAGCATTACTGCATGGAGTGTCATTAAGACTAGAAGGTGATAAACAGAAGTCATGTTCATTTCTGCCCCTTTGCACACAGAGCCTGTTTTATGCACTTATCACTTCAAGCACATGGAGCTTTTAAAAACACTCCTCATAGGATAATATTAAGGGTATGTTTTGACCCACCCGAAGGTGTTTCATTCACTCCAGGTGATGCCCCTCAAATTTGAAACAGTTTAGAAATAAGCAGAAGGATGAAGACCTTCCAGCAAAGGAAGAGATTCCAGGGGGAGAGCCACAGAGATCTTCCACCATCTCTCAAAGGGTACCTTTCAGAAGTAAACAGAATCCAGAAGGATTTCCATCGGGGGAAGGCAAAGGCAGAGATTCCAGAGGGAGAGCCCCCACAGTTTTGAGAGAAAAATCCCAGAGAAGAGAGAGGCTCCAGAGAGATTTTGCACAGAAGTAATGGCAGCAGAAATCTCTGTCATCCAGAACTTGCTTCCCTGGCTTATTGGGACTTTTATTCACACCAGAGACAAGAAAGGTCATTTGTTGTTAGCCTAAAGCCCCTTTACTCATAGTCTCCTTGGACTGGGTTACGAATAGGTTTTGTGATCACCTACCTTTCTATTGCTAACTTTTTCTGTCTTCTTAATAAAGACATAACATTTTTTTGCTTTTCCTTTTTGGAGTCACTTTGGGTAATTGCTCTTTTTAAAAATCTTAACCTCAAAGATCCCATAGAGGGTTAATGCCTGAGAGAGCTTATAACTGCCTTTTTCGATTTTTTCTAGGTGGAGAGCTGGCTGAACCGTGTGCTGGATCACATGAGGGCCACAGTAAGACATGAGATGACTGAGGCTATGATGGCTTATGAAGAAAAGGCAAGAGAACAGTGGCTTTTTGACTACCCTGCACAGGTACTGCCCTTTTTCATTTTCTTCTGAATGAACTGTTGTGTGTTTGTTCCAGAAACAACACTCATCCTTTAATCATGAGCATCTGCCACATCTGTTACCCATGAGTAGTCTTCCAGATAGTTATCAGAGTATTTGCATTCTGAGAGTCAGCGAGGCTTATTAAGAGATGGTGTGATTTTTTTTTGGGGGGGGGGGGATGCCTATGGTTGTTAATGCTGTGGCTGTTAATACAGTGCTGCAGTTGAGACATCAAGATTAGCCCAAAGGATCATGGTTGAACAGAGAATCCTATGAACATCTTGGGAAGCAGACCCTTTGTAATAGCCATAGGCAGTAGTTCATAAGCCTTGTTATAGGGCAGAATGGGGAAGATGAAGGTCTTCCATATTTCAAATCATTCGGAAGTGGGAAAGCAATGGAAAACTGGAAAAAAAGAAGACTGGCAGTAAACCCTTGGTTGATAGATTTTAAACATGCTCCCCCCTCTCCCTCCTGCAAATGCTGACTTTGATTTAATGGTTCTTGAATGAGATCAGTGCTTTAAGAATCAGGTTGCCAGTGACTAAAAATTATCAGATGGTGCTGCAGCTTAGAGTATTTTGTTTTTTAAAAGGAAAAGAAAAACTATTTCTTCTAAAAAATAGATGTTTGGTGAAAATGAATTTCCCATTTTAAAATTTATTGAGCAGAAGTTGTTTTTCTAGTCTGGCAGTCTAAATTTGATTTAGTTATTGGATACCGAGGGGAAAAATCTAGTTGGTTTTTCAGACCAATTCTTCAAAGCCTAGAAGATATTTCAGCTTTGGAACCGTTTGCATAGCTGCATGATATAGGTCTTTCTGTCTGCAATCATTTGTAAATAATTATACTGCCTGATGATTTACAACACACTCTGCTGTATTTGTTAACCTCCCCTTTCTATCCTTTGACATTTAAATGGCAATAATTCTATATCTTATGCTACTTATGCACATTTTTAATGGCTTCTCATAGATTACCTGACACAGGTAGCCAACGGGGGAATATCCTTGGAATCAGCAATGTCTAAATTTTATTTTAATTTATGTTCCCACAATTTGATCTTTTGTGACCATAACCCAGTGGCAATAATGGTCTTTGAGAAATCTTTCATTTTGAGGTAATTGCTATTTATCTTCTAACAGTCTTTGTCCTGAAGATTTTAGATTTGATAATTTTCTTCTCCCAAGAGGCCATATTTCCATTAAATATCATTATTGTTGGAGAGGGTCTACTGCTAAGTGTCTCAGCATCAATTAGAGAAAACTCCAGAAGTATCTTGGAATATAACATTTTTATACAGTGGAAGAATACTCACATAGCAGATTATCAATTTAACTGTTAGTAAACAAAGTCTTTGTAGCTTCTCCATGAAAAGGAACTTGAAATCATCTTGTCTTCTATTTCGATTATTCCTTCAAATGTTAAGAAGAGGCCTGCTAGATCAAGCTAAAGGCTTGTGTAGTGTAGCATTCTGGACAACGGCTTGTATGTGGGAAAAAGTAGATATTGCTGTTTTGATTTCAAATATAACATTTCCCCTGTATCTCTCCATTGATATTCTACTGTGAATGAAATACAATAATGCAATCAATAGCTGAGTTATATTTTAATGATAATATTTTGTGTGTTTTTATATTTATCTGTATTCTGTTACATATTATCAGTGTTAGGTTGCTTAAATGGCATTTCCTTTTAATAGTAGGATACAATTGACTTGCAAACTGGGTAAAATGTAGGAAGTAATAATGCAAGTGAATCAGATTAACTCAGGAACCCATGTCTTATAGATGACTTTGAGATGGCTGCTGATTTCTCCCCCTTTCCAAGGTGGCACTCACCTGTACCCAGATTTGGTGGACCACAGAGGTTGGGATCGCCTTTGCCAGGCTGGAGGAAGGCTATGAGAATGCTATGAAGGAGTACTATAAGAAGCAGGTGGCACAGCTGAACACCCTCATCACCATGCTCATTGGCCATCTCTCAAAGGGGGACAGGCAGAAGATCATGACCATCTGTACTATCGATGTACATGCTCGAGATGTGGTGGCCAAGATGATCGCTCAGAAGGTTTGTCACATGCTATTAACACCAGCCCTTTGTTTCATAGTTATCTTGGAACAATTACAGTCCCCTCTTGGGGAGTTTTGTTTTGGCTAGGAAGGTCTCTCAAATGACATTGTCATTTCCCTGTATTTTATTTACAAACATAACAGTTCAGGGGTGCTGCAGCATGGGGGACTTGGCTGGCATCGGGGGTATTATTACAACTATAATCAGGATTTACTTTTTTGTCCTTTCCCTGACTTTTTTTAATAGTAATTTTTTCATTCTTACAGGTGGACAATGCACAGGTGTTCCTTTGGCTATCACAACTCCGTCATCGGTGGGCAGATGAGGAGAAGCACTGCTATGCAAACATTTGTGATGCCCAGTTCCTTTATTCCTATGAATACCTTGGGAACACACCACGATTGGTCATCACTCCACTGACAGACAGGTGAGAGCCTGGAAAGCTTCACATGTGAGAAGATTTTCCCGCTAATTTTGGGGAAGTGAAGTATGTTAATGATGATAATGACAGGAGACATCGCTTTAGCTTTGTGGTCTGTTGGAGCATCTTTTTCATTTTGTCAAAATCTGCTGTTCCTGAGGCATAGAGGTAACTCTCCATATTATGCCATTGTATGTTTTGGGACTTGATCATCTATGGTTTCTCGTATCCATGGGGTTCTGGTATCAGCTTCACAGCAGATAACAAGGGCCTACTTAATTTGGTTTAGTAATTCATGTGCATCATAAAGACAAGTCTTTCTTATACAAAAAACCCATTTTCTGTCTTTAATACATTTTCAGTTTCTTAAGAACAGGAAGAGAAGCCACTAAAGTTTGATATCAAAACAAGGTGGTTTGCAAGGTGGGCTTTCCTGCCTCAGATCCTTAAAGAAGGTCACAATTAGGATTAGCAGACACTCAAAAACTGTTTCCTAATCATGTTCCTTTGTGACATTATGTTTACTGGAAAAATGTTTCAGATTTCACCTACATTATGGGAGAGACACTGCCAGTTCAACTGGTTTGGCCACAAGGAATCTCAAAGTGTTCCCAGGTGGCTTCCTATGCTGCAGGTTCCTTTATTTATTTTATTCATTTACTGTATTTGTATACCACCTTTCTCAGCCAATTGGCGACTCAAGGCGGTTTCCAACAAATCAGTATACATAAAACTTAATAGATAAAAAACATTAAACAGTATAAGACATCACAAAAACAACATCCACAGGTTTCCCCAGACTTCCATGGTCAGCTTAGCATCTTCATTGTCCACGTATAAAACATATGTAAGAAAGAAGTGCACATTCTAAAATAACCTTCTTTTGCAGCTTTCTGGATTATTGGGTTGGGCGCTGACTGTGTGTAGAATTGACATGACTCCTATTATTCTCTCTCTCCCCCCCCCCCCCCTTTGAACACGAAAGATGCTATATCACCCTCACTCAATCCTTGCACCTTACTATGAGTGGTGCTCCTGCTGGGCCAGCTGGCACTGGGAAGACTGAGACCACCAAAGATCTCGGTCGAGCTCTTGGCATCATGGTGTATGTTTTCAACTGTTCAGAGCAAATGGATTACAAGGTAATGGTGCAGAAATAACCTAGGCAAAGATAACTTTCCTGTTTTATCTTTATTTTTTGGTGAACATTTTGTTAGCATGTGTACTGGTTGTAACAGTACATTGGGTGTTTATAGCATTTATGTATTTAACACAGCAGATCACAAGGAAAGGGAACAAACATCAGCAAACAAAGGAAAAGATTATCAGTAAACAGTGGGCTAGGAGGATTGAATATTTTGTGGTCAAAGAACCCTTGTTTGAACAAAGTCTGTGTTCTTTTATAAAAGATTTTGAATGCTCAGTTGAAGAAAAAGGTGCCACAGAGTGTCCTTCCAGCATGCTTTCTGCCCAGGTGCAGGTTGATGTGGCTTAGAATGCTAATTTACATATTCAATAAAGGCAAATCAATCCTCAGGAAATGTGTTGTTTCTCACTTGTCCATTATATTGCTTTGCTGTGTAAGAAAACTAACTTTCCTAAAGGCTGTTTCATAAATGACACTTTCTTTTGTTGTTTCTGTGTGGAAAAATTAATATAAAGATTTCTCTTGAAAAAGTGATATTCTGATCTGGGGAGGACAGGCATCTAAAAGTATACAGAAATTATTGCTGCGTTTTGCAGGTGGAGAGGAATTGTATTTTGGTTTAATTTTGATAAATTGCCCTTGGATATATTCTACATCCTCTCTCTTTTATCTTCTTTTTGGAGGCTAACTCAACTGGGAAATTCCCCTCAGTGAACTGCTTTGAAATGAATAGGATTGATTCAAAAAAATATGGCTGTGTTGCTTTGATTTAAAGTTGCATTTTCCGATCCAACTGAACTCCATTTCTCTTCTGGGTAGATTTCTTCCCCATGGCTTATTTTGCTACCGATTCCAAATGCCCAGACTATAGTCCTTATTCTGAAAAAGGTGGTTTTTCTACTTCAGAAATATTTTGGGACCCCCCCCCCCCCCCAAATGCGAAGTGAGAGTTGTTTTTTGAATCTGACTTTGAAATGAACCTGCCTCTAACCTTCTTTGGCTGTATTGATGCTGGAAACCCAGACAACTATGTCACAGTTGGTTAGCCTCAGGCTTGAGAGATCTGCTTTATTTCTGGTTTTTTAAAGTAGGATTTGAGAGTCCATCATCAGGAATCAGGTTCAAATAGAAATAAGGTAAAGAGTGCCTCTGGACATATATTCAGTCCAGAAATATTATTTTTAGTAGAAGATCTGATGTCGCAAAAGTTTTCTTTCACAAAAAAACCCACTCCCATTCTTCCCTCACTGTGCCTTTTTGTTTCAGCTGCTAAATTTAGGTAGAAAGGCAGGAAATACTTTTTGTGAGCCTCGCACACTTCTGCCTCATAAGTGTATGAGACTCACAAAACAAACACTTTATTGAGCTGCCTAGGTGGATCATCACGCTCTCTCATTTGATCAAGGAAAGCAGCTCCAGAGGTTTTTCATCAACATTTTTTGGCTCTGCATTACCCCAGGCAGCCAGGCAGCAGCTGATCATCCCCAATAACCTTTAAATGGGTCTGTTGTACGCATGCAATAATAATGTACAACAGAGACTCTCATTCAGGTTCAGCACTACTGTCATTTGCTTCTGTCTTCTATTCTACTTACTTCTCTTTGATAAATGCCTACAGAACTTTCTGTATTGCTTACAAGTTTGGAAATAGATTATACACTTTTTACTGAAATGAATTCTGTTGGTAATTTTGTCTATTGTGTGCCTCTGTTGCAGTCGTGCGGGAACATTTACAAAGGCCTTTCTCAGACTGGTGCTTGGGGCTGTTTTGATGAGTTCAACAGAATCTCTGTAGAGGTTCTGTCAGTGGTAGCTGTACAGGTAAGTAACAGGTGCCCTTTCAAGACAGTCATAAAGGTATATTATGGCAGGATTGTGAGCCAAAAGCATAGTTTACTATGCTCTTTGAGATTTTTATTCTATTTTTTCTAAACTTCTCTTCCTTCCATTTTTCTTTTTCCAAGTTCTGCTGTATCTAAAAGTGGATTCAATATAAACGTGCACCAGATTAAAAAAAAACCCAATAATGTCAGGATGTATTGATTCCACAAGTAAGGAACCTGGCTTGTAAATGACAAAGGAGTTGTTCAGAGATAGTTCGTCAGCCTAAAATAGTTGTAAAAGGTTCATTTTGTACACAGGGTATCAACAAAGCAGGAAGGCTGCACTGATTTTCTAATCCGCATTCCAAGAGTTAAAGGTTTCTCATTCACTCACTGGCTTCTCACACCTATAGTTGGGAATGGGAACTAGTGAGTTTTGGTGCCACCATCTTTCAGTTTCTCATCTTCAAGTTAGAGGAAATGGGGGGATTTTACTGTAGTTGTTTCTGGGTAAGTGTGGAATGAATTTAGGACATAGGGATGAAAAAACAACCTTCTAAATGCTGGAGAAGATACCACAATCCTAAATTGGTGCTGCAAAGAGTTGATGGCAATTAATATTTTTCAGAAGGGTTTTCCATGAATTGGGTGCCACAAGCAAAATGCCTTCACTTCGATTGCCACTTGAGCTGTGGGAATTCAGAATAAATGAAAGATGTTTATGATTCCTGGTTCCATGATTTGTTTAATACTGGTAAATTATGGTTGTATAGTTTAGAAAAGTGATGTAAATATTCAACTGTTTCATCCTTCCTTGCTGTAGAGGAAGATATTTCTGTGCAGTTTTTGGAAATTATTCTGCAGGTAAATACATACTATTTGGGTCTAACAAATTAATAGGTTTGTTAAAAACATGAAGATTGTTGGTTTTCGTACAAAAACCTAGCATTCTTCATACACACACTAACACACGTTCGTAGCTATTTGTCAAAAACACAAATGTACAAATCTGCTTCTCTCAGAAGAAATTTTGTGTGTGTGTACAAAACACTCTTTTTAAAAATGTGTGCTTTTTGTAGAAAAGTTTCAATGTGTAAAAAGGTTTTGTATACTGATATACATGCTTTTGCCATCTATGCCTAGAATATAACGAAGATAAATTACTATTAATCATATGACTTGTCATATGGGATTCTTAGATGAAAAAAAGAATATATATGTCCAAGGGAATTTTACCATGTTTTATTCTTCTAGAAGTCTTTAGGTATAGGATTGAAACGAGCCTCCTGGACCATTGAGCCCAACCCCCTGCTCAGTGCACTGCTGAGCAGTGGTCTCGCCATTTCCTTTGAACATATTTGAAAATCCCCTTGTTGCTTCCTGCTTCCTCTGCCAGTCTCCACTCATTTGGGCTTTAGCTATCCTCATATTATTCCTGTAAGCTCGAGCTACGCATCTGTATTCTTCTTTTGTGATTCTTTGTGATTCTTCTTTCCTTCCATTCTTTATAAATTTCCTTTTCCTTTTTCTGTTCTTCTCCAGGTTTACTGTGCAGCCACATAGGGTTACAACCTGTGCTTAATGGGGTTACACTCCCACTGCAGGCAAAGGTTTACAGCTTGGAAGTGATCCTGGACTCATCACTGAGCCTGGAACCCCAGGTCTCTGTGGTGGCCAGGGGAGTTTTTGCACAGTTAAAACTTGTGCGCCAGCTGCGCCTGTATCTTGGCGAACACTGGACTAGCTGAAGCTTCCAGGTAGTCTTCAGAGGCAACCCCATGTAGAGTGCATTGCAGTAGTCAATTCGGGATGTAACCAGAGTGTGGACTACTATGGCCAAGTCAGACCTCCCTATACCCTGTTTGGCCAATTTTTCCCTCTCCATTGTTTACTATATCTTCTATTCTAGATCATTTTTGTTTTTTTCTCTAACCTGCTTTCATATAGTGACTTTAATTTAAATGCTTCATAGTACAGTTCCAGGTTTGGTATCCCCCATCCCAATTCTTCTTGATGTGTGTAGTATACTTTATTTCAGATTCTAGGTTTCTTTCCACTCAAGATCGACTCTCTAATGGTCCTGTTCCAAGTTTAATTTGTCTTTGGTTAATTTGTAATGGGAGAACCTGGAACAAGTACATTAATTTTGGGATTCAGAACATTTTAGCAGCTTTGCCATTCTTTTGCCAAAGACTTTCTTCTTTGTGAAATGCAGTCTATCTGTAACTAATATCCTTCACCTAAAAAGTGAAGACCATAGTCTTGGAGACCAGACCTCGCCCTTCAGCACCATTTGTATAGCCACTAATTCATCTAAGTATCTTCCTGTCACTTTATGGTCCTCTACCTTTCACTGATTAAGCTACCACTTGGATCCCCAAATCTTTCACTTTCTGACTCAGGACTTCAAAGTCCAAGGTGATCTGGCCAATGATGCTCTTTGCAATGTCAGTGGTGTCCACATGAATAAGGAGAAAGGGTACTGATTGCTTTGTTGGAGATATCCCAAATGCAAGTACAATAGCATTCTTCCCAAGGTATTTTCTCAGAGTGGCACACCATACTTTAATGCCGCTGAACAATGAGTCCCGTACCACCAGAAGTTTTCTTTCTGCAGTAGTAAATAATTATGTTGACTTCTTCCTTGACTTGCATTGTCCGTTTTCTCCTGTTTGGTCATCTTCATCGCTATTATCTTCAAGATTGGTTGGAGTGGTTTTGAACCCCTTGTGTATGGTCTACTTCTGACAGTGACAGTCCTCTAGGGTGCTTCCTCAGTGAAGTCCTTTTTACTTACCTTGCCAATTTCTTCCTGTTGATTCTGCAAAATCAATTCTTCCTCTATTTTATCCAGGAAGCGCTCATGTTCTCTGATGTACTGAAGAGTGTCAATATACTGCTGAAGTGCACTAACCTTCTCTTCCAAGAGAGTTAGCAGTTGTACTTGCTGCAAGTCTAGTCTGGCAAGTAAATATACATTACTGACACACTGCAGCAGATGATTGTAGAGCCTTCTGACTCCATGCCTACAGTTTGTTTTCCCCGCTTAGAGACTATATTAACACTTTGAAATGTAACTGTCAGCTCCAGCTTCCCATGTGGGGACATGAGAGAAGCCTCCCAAAAGGATGGTAAAATATCAAACATCCAGGAATCCCCTGGGTAACGTCCTTGCAGACGGCCAATTCTCTCACACCAGAAGCAACTTTCAGTTTCTCAAGTGGTTCCTGACATGAAAAAAATCAACAAAAAGTGGAAATTTGATATATCTATTATATATACTATAGTCAGCTGCCTGGACAGAGGAACTGGATTTTTTTCTGCATATAACTTCACTCTGTTGAGCTTGTTAGCATGCATAGACCAGGAAAAAAATTAGAATATCATTAAGGAGAAGGGAGGTAATCAATGCAGCTATTCTCTGTTGGTTTGGCTATTCAGGTAAAATAATCTGTGTCACTGTGAATTCATCACCATGGTTTAAATATGTTTGGGAGTATAAAAATTATTTGGATGTGCTTCTTATAAAGCATGAAAATCTTTGAATTGTAATATCTGAATACAGACTATTAATATTGAGGTTAAGTTTATAAAGTTGAAGTTGGTTCTTTCCTCATCTCAGAAAAATAGTTGATTGTTAAATCCAGGACAAATCAATAAAGTGTAAAGATACTTAGCAAATACAAGTATGTTTTCTGAGATGCATTGCTCTTGCCACTAAACATTCAAGGCATCAGCTCACAAAATCTCACTTAACTTTGAGGTCAGTTAAAATGATACCTTTGATAACTAGAATATGTAGATATAATATTGTGCTGTTTTATTTAATAAGGGTTTTCCATGAATATGGAAGGTGGGTATGCCATTACGCATTAAGATAGATGTACGCTGTTGTAAAATATATTGAGACACGTTTTAGATGCCATGGACAATTTGCATTTCTTTTATCTTAGTGTCAATTAATCTTTGCAGCTATCTCAGCCCAGACTCATTTGAAATAGTACTTGTTTCGATTTGACCGCAGCAATGTCAGCAACTTTCTCACTCCTGCTTCTATGAATTTATTGTGCTAGAAGTCAGATCCTGCCATTAACATTTTTGTTTCAAATAATAACAAAAGTCATTGCTAGAATCGAAGTTTGGTACACACTAAAGCTGTCTAAAGAAACAACTTCCTACAGGGTAGCAATCACACTTAGGATCTTATCACATTAGGAAATACTCCATTTCTGAGACAGTTTGAGAATGATTTTGAACAGGTCACATCACATGACCTTTGCCCCATCCTGTCAGCATTCCATCAGAATCCATCTGCAAAGCGTCACAGAAATTGATTACAATGTTCTCTCGCTACTTTGCAGTTCGCTTTTAGCGGACTTGCTGTTTTGTGGGTTTTTGAAAAATTAATTAAAAATATAAAATATAAAATATTTATGTCTAGTGGAGGCCAGGGAGGCCAGGGACCCCGGAAGTGCGTGGCCTGAGGCAAAGCGGGGAAGGCCTGCCTCCCTGGCCTCCACGGACCCTGGAAGTGCGGTGGCCTGAGGCGTGGTGGGGAAGGCCTGCCTCCCTGGCTTGCTGCTGCTTGCATGGCTCCAGGGGCTCTGCGGAGGCCAGGGAGGCAGGCAGGCACCTTTGGGATGGGCCGGGCGGTGGGTAAGAAAGCGGGGGTAAGAAAATAATATATAAAATATATAAAATAATGTATAAATATTAAAATTAATATGGTGTTCCTACTTTGCGGATTTTCACTTATCGCGGGTGGGCCTGCAACAGAACCCATGCAATAAGTGAGGGAGCACTGTATTTGCAAATGGAATTCTAATTGTGTTTTTCAAATACTATGGATTCTTCCATTGTTGAAGCACTGTTTTTGTGTGTGTAATAATCAGGTGTGATGAGGAGAGTATGCATCCCGTCTCAATACAGTATGCATCCAGTCCTTAAAAAAATGGGACTATATCTCAATGTGATATTATTTATTTATTTATTTATTTATTTCGGGCTTTTATATCCCGTTCTATCTCAACCTCCGAAGAGGGACTCAGGACGGCTAATAAATTGGCACCCCATGGCGCTCACATCAGAAAAATATAAATATACAATTTAACAGCAATATTATAATAACAGTACAAAGCAGTATAAAACAGTACAAACAATATAAAACAGTATAAAAACAATTAAGCAATCAGCAGTTACTGGTTTGAATCAACATCCAAGGGGCAATCAATCCGTTCTATATAAATCGTCACGTCATAAGGTCCTAACACTGTTCTTCATATTTCTAAATGATGTTGACTGTATCCTAAGTGATTAATTACACTCTGAATTCATTTGGTGTCAGTGCTAAGCTGAAGGTGGTCTACCTAGACTTAAAGAAATGCACTCACACTTGTTTTGGAAACTATAGGAAGAGAATACAGTGGCCTGCACAGTTGTGATTTTTTGTGACATTTGAAAGTTACAAGTCAATATTTGAAGATGATGACTATGCAGATTTTTTTTTGCTATTGACACATTTCATGCTGAGCATGATCAGAAAAGGGATTGAACAATACAGTTGCTAGTACCGTAATGCTACTACACGTATCTATGTAGCTATGAGGCTACACTTGGAATAAAGTGTTTTTTGTTGCTCTGTCTCAAAAAGAATACTATAATTATCAAAATGCAAAATATTCCAGATGTTGGAAAACTTTTTTGAGGAAACATGAATGTATCTCCTCTCAATTTAGAGCAAACATTTCCAAGGTTTGATCTATTGCAACATAGACACCTTACTTGAATTGGAGTGTGTGTTACAATTTCCTTTTTATACAGTTAACATTTAGTTAAATTTGCTGGGCTAGTGTGCTGTAGTGTTCTTACGAACATTTCATTTTGCTCCCTCATTTTAGGTGAAAAGTATTCAGGATGCCATAAGAGACAAAAGACAGAATTTTAATTTCCTTGGGGAAGACATTAAATTGGTTCCTTCTGTTGGTATATTCATTACCATGAATCCTGGCTACGCAGGTCGTACAGAGCTGCCTGAGAATTTGAAAGCTCTTTTCAGGTAAAACAGAACTAATTTCTCGTCGATTCTATTATGTCTCTTACTGTAGTAGCTGTAGTATGTGAAAATGTTTACTCCCTGAAGTACTCCCGTGTTTACTTGTTCCCATTTTTGAGAAGGAAAATTGAGACTACGTTGTATCTACTAATGAATCATTAATTGGTACTAGATTCTAATTTTTAGGTTCCATAGCCATCAGTATTGACCACATAGTCCTTAACAGGTATCTTTCTTTTGCTTTGGTGAGGGTCAGAGAAGTACCACAATATGTTACTTCCAAGTTTTAACTAAGTTATTTTTGGTGTGTGAGTGAATGTGGCCAGTCTGGGCCCAAAGTCCATAGGCCAGATAAAGTGCATCAATTTGTATACTTAGTGTATTCCATCCTGGCCCTAACTGTGTTGTGCCCCGCCTCAAGCAGTGAAGTGAGGCGGGTGAAATAATAATAATAATAATAATAATAATAATAATAATAATATAGAACTATATTGTTCTTTGAATATTTGATCACCATGAGGCTGCAGAGCTGGTGTAAAATATCACTACAGTGGATTAATAATGGCTTGTTCTGTCTTAGTCCAATCTCTGGTGCTGGATATTTCAAATTGTTTACAATGCATTTTGAATAGGGATCAGCAAATGCTTTGCATGCCAGAAGACTCTAGGCCCAGTCCAGTCTTTATCTCTCAAAGGTTTTGTGTTTAAAACATTCTTGGAGCAGATGATACACAAGTCCCTTTATTTCTGAAACCTTCAAATGCTGTTGCCAGTGAGCAAAAGGACTATCCTGAGCAAGATGGACCAATTTTCTGAGCTGGGATCAGGCAACGTTTCCTTATTCAGTTTGGTTACCTTATTTCTTAGGCCATGTGCAATGGTTGTACCAGACTTTGAGCTGATCTGTGAAATCATGCTGGTGGCTGAAGGATTCATAGAAGCCAGGCTGTTAGCTAGGAAGTTCATTACCCTTTATCAGTTGTGCAAAGAACTGCTTTCAAAGCAGGTAAGTATATTTCCTTAATTTGCATATTATCACACAACAAACAGCTAAATTTTAATTCTATGAACCACTCAAATTACACAGGCCAACAAAATCAAACTTTTTGTAATAATCAGAAATGAGAGTAGTGCAGTTTAAATTAGTTTTTAATGCTGATTTTAAATATGTCTTTATTTTTTTCCATCACGTCAACTTTTACAAATATGACAAATGGTACATTACAACGGACTACTATAAAGACTGCACATTTCACATCATATTCGTGTAACACAAGCCAACAAGTATTTTTCATTAGATATAATTTTAGGTCATCCTTATAGAGTTTTTTTGCCCTGAATTTAGATCTGTGTTTATTTTTTTCTCTATCATGTGTATTTTTTGTGACGAGGCTAATCGAATAATTAATGCATTTATGTACTGATATCAATTAGATTCTATTGATAAGGTAAAGGTAAAGGTGTCCCCTTGCATTAAGTCCAGTCCTATCTGACTCTGAGGGGTGGTGCTCATATCCGTTTCTAAGCTGAAGAGCCAGTGTTGTCCATAGACACCTCCAAACTCATGTGGCCAGCATGACTGCATGGAGTGCTGTTACCTTCCCACAGAAGCAATACCTATTGATGTACTCACATTTCCATGTTTTTGAACTGCTAGGTTGGCAGAAGCTGAGCCTAACAGTGGGAGCTCACTCTGCTCCCAAGATTTGAACCACCAACCTTTTGATCGGCAAGTTCACCAGCGTAGCGGTTTTACCCGCTGTGCCACCAGTGCTATTCATATTCTATTGATATCACTGTGTAAATGCATTAATTATTCGATTAGCTTCATTACAAAACTACACGTGATAGACAAAAAAAAATACACAGATCTGAATTCAGCACAAAAAACTCTTATTAGAATGTCCTAAAATTATATCTGATATAAAATACTTGTTGGCTTGTGCTTTGTATCCCACCTATGTTCCTATTCTTTTCAAAAGGCATTTTGAAGTGTCAAATGAGAACTGTTGTTCTCAGTGCTCTTTTTCCTTTCTAGATTAGTTTCCTTAGTAATCTAAAAAAGAAAAAAAAAAAGAGGTTGGGTTTGGCTAACACTGGAACTGAGATGTTCCAAGTAAAATTTCGCACAATCATTGTTTGGTTTTGACTCCCTTTATCTCCTTTCTTTTGCTCCTTTTGCTTGCTAATTCTGTATTGCCTGTCTATCTGCCTATGAAACTCTCTAAAGTCCTTCCAGAAAAAAAGCTGGTGATCAAAGTAAAATTAGATGAAGGCCAGTTTCTGCTACTTTGAAAACATGCTGAGATCTGCAGATACCAGGTTAAATGAGATGCTTTGTTAAGTAGGTAGAATGCAACTGAGGCTATCTTTCTAAGTGGACTGAACCAAGACGACTGTACACTGAGCAGGGAATGTTTAAACAGGATTGAGAGTGATGAAACCCTCCAGATTGTGTTGGTCTGCAAATCTCATCAGCCCTAGCTAGCATAGGCAGTTGTGATAAATCCTGGTAGCTGTAGTCAAACAGCATTTGAAAAGTGCATGATCTCCATCCCAGGATTAAACCTTTCCACTTGTTTTTACTCAATCCTCATCCCAACCCACAGAAGCACATGCATACACACATGCACTTCAGGGATGCCAATGGAGAGCTTTGTATCCTATTTTAACCCCCGTGACAGATGAAGGGGTAAAAATATGTGTGTGTGTGTGTGTGTGTGTGTGTGTTATGATCCAAATTGCACTTACTTGAAAGGGGAAAAGTAGGTGAGGCTCAGTTGCGTCCTGCCTATTTAGTATATTATCTTTCTAAGGTTTGTACTTAGATGTGTGTGAATTGTCTTTTCCCCCTTCCCCATCCAATTAGGACCATTATGACTGGGGTTTACGTGCGATTAAGTCAGTCCTAGTTGTTGCCGGATCCCTCAAGAGGGGAGACCCAGACCGCCCTGAAGACCAGGTCCTGATGCGCTCCCTGCGAGATTTCAACATCCCGAAGATTGTGACGGATGACATGCCAGTGTTCATGGGCCTGATAGGGGATCTCTTTCCTGCTTTGGATGTCCCCAGAAAGCGAGATCTCAGTTTTGAATCTTTTGTAAAGCAAGCTGTCCTGCAACTAAAACTTCAACCAGAGGACAACTTTGTGCTCAAAGTAAGGCTGGGTTTTTCATTCAACCACCTTTTATATGGTTGCTTTGGTGGCTTCTTACCTGTCATGGAATAAACTCCTCTGTATTCTCTAAAGAAAATAAATGCTTGTGTTACATTTCCTTTATTTTTTTGTCGTTTGCCCATCGGTGTTTTATGGTGATTCTTGTAGGTAGGGTTTCTGTTCAGACCCGAAGCTTGATTTGTGACCTTTCATCTTATGAAGAACTGTTCTCCATCCCCAACATGGAACATGATCCATTGAACTCTAGGATGTATTGTGAAGTTTATATATAAATCTGAAATGAATTTGCACTTATTGTTCCTTACTGAAATAGAATACTATTTTGTTTGCAATATGGTATCCGTTTCTGATTGGTCATTCATTCAGGTTGTGCAGCTAGAAGAGCTCCTGGCAGTTCGGCACTCAGTCTTTGTGGTGGGCAGTGCAGGGACAGGCAAGTCTCAAGTGCTGAAATCTCTGAACAAGACTTACCATATCATGAAGCGACGGCCTGTTTGGACAGATCTCAACCCAAAGGCAGTTACCAATGATGAACTCTTTGGCATTATTAACCCAGCTACAAGAGAATGGAAAGATGGTGAGCTTCTTATACCTCAATCCCCACTGCCACCAACACCTTAGTAAAAGATATTCCCCTAACCTGTGTGTAGCCTGAAATTGATCTAACTAGGCTGAAATTAGAGAGAGTTGGAGGGAGGAGAAAGAAAACACACATTCATTTATAATCCAAGTTCCTATTAAGATTTGATATTTACAAATCCTGTTTACAATGCTGTCTGATCACATTCTCTCTCATTGTTGGAGCCTTTTGACAACATACAATATCTTAACACAGATGGTTTCTAGATCGACTTGATCACTACTCATGTTAACTTTGGTTTGAATTGTCACTGCCCTCACTAGCTTCACATATAGAATTCTGGGATTCTCCTAATCCCATTTTAGTTGTTGACACTGCATATGAGTTCTACATAATGACATTCTCCTTGCATTGTGGGATTATGATACTACAAGAACCCAACCCTTGACCAGGTGCTTTGCCTAAGAACCTTCTGGAAATTTTGCAGTTCTTGTTATTATTCATCTCTCTCCTCTGTCTAGTTTGGCTGTCCCTTTTATTGGCATGTATTAGATGTTACATCTTGCCAAATCTGCATAATTTTGCTGCCTTCGCATTGATCTTGGAGACAGTTTCACTTGTCTAGTCCAGAGCTTTTTAGCCTCTTCAGGCATGTCAGTTGCATTTACTAATCATCTTATTAGCAGATGTGAGTGAAATAATAGATCAGGAACATATCTGGCTGAAAGTTGGCTTAGGGTTCAAACCCTGACATGTAATGTGGCTGTCAATTTATGTTATAGTCACATAGGCTGATGATAAAAATATAGAAGAATCTAGAACACAAACATAGGATTTGATCAACCCCAAATCCAAATGAACAGATCTTCTTAGAAAAATGAATTCAATGTACTAAAGAAATATGAAGAAGATACACCGATGAAATCATACAACACAAGGCTATGTTACTGGTTATTTGTACACAAGGATATTGATGTGTGTACACACTATTGGAACACACTGTAGGACAGAAGCAGCCACACAGTTGTCAATATTAATAAAAATCAGTTATTTATAGTGAACTAGCAATCAAAAGACACTTTCCAATAGAAAGAAGCACATGTAGCTTTTCTGTGAGGATAGTATCCCACGACAATTCTTAAACTAAATACGTGAACCTTAGATTATGGCTGTATTTCTTCTCTATTAAAGATAATGTCAATTTGGGCAAAAAGGAAAAAAAGAACAAAGTAACAGTAAAATCCTTTTCAGAATTACATTCTGCCTTCCTCTTTTATTTTGGTTCTAGTACCTAAGATTGTCCCCCCCCCCCCCGGCTTTTTGTCTATAATCATACTGAGCAATATTAAATTGTTTGAGATTATTGTTCAGTGAGATTGTTTGATTACATTTTCTCATAATTAGTTTAAAGAAGATGCATCTACGCATCTCTTGTTTTTGTAATTATGAGATTTCAATAGCTCTAGTTTTGCATGCAAGCTGAATCAAATCCTTGTAAGTTATGAGGCAAAGAGCAGATAGGGTCCTTTGAGGATCCCATTGAGTGCCTTCAATCTCTTTAGGACTGTTCTCATCGATTATGCGAGACCTAGCTAACGTTACACATGAAGGCCCCAAATGGATTGTGCTGGATGGTGATATTGATCCAATGTGGATTGAATCTCTGAATACTGTCATGGATGATAATAAGGTAAGGCACAATTAAACGGATTGCCGGTATTGTGGTTCTCATGTTGCCTATAAGTTTCAGGCATTTCACGGTGACTCACCTTGCTCTTTTGTGCTGAAATTGACCAGACCTGTCCCTTTGCAGGTGCTCACACTAGCAAGCAATGAAAGGATCCCCCTTAACCCGACTATGAGGCTACTGTTTGAGATCAGTCACTTGCGGACTGCCACCCCAGCCACTGTCTCCAGAGCAGGTAGACAAAAGGGGAAGGAAAGGGAAGGTAGCATCAGTTCTTTTTCCTTTGTTTAGATAATTCTCCTTAGATGACTCTTAGTTCATCTGTTAGAAAATTTAAGACACTTTGTAAGTGTTAGAACATCCAAAAGTAATATGTCTCTCCAACCTGATTTTCAATATATTGGTACAGACACCTCAATTTTTGTTGTTTTTAAATATGGTCTTGAATGTTTCACCAATTGGACCACCTGCTTAGCACGTATCCAAACTTGCGATTTCTTACCAAGGCCATCTTTGCCTGATAATCTGTGGATTTGTAGCGAGAGCAATATAAACATAAATATGCTGTTGCTGCATTTGTACCTGGGTGTTTGTTACCTGTATCATTCTGGATGTGCTGAATTTAACACTGACAGATTTCTAGTTCATGAATTCATATTCTAAATCAAGCAGAAGTGCACAGCAGTCAATCAAATGATGGAGATTTGTGGATAGTATCCAGTTGTATCCGTTGCATTTACTAGATGAGGACAGATAGGACAGCATTTTGCCAAGAATATGTCAAGCAGCAATTTTATTTGCTGCACAGTTAAGAATTAAATAATGTCAAGTTTCAAGTCTCATGTCAGTGATGCAGAAAAGGACACTAAAACACTTTGTCTCAAGGCTCAGGTCTTCCCATAACTGAATTGATTGCCTTTTAATTACCTGTAATTTGCATGTGAAAAAATGGGCAACTTTAACTTTGGCATTTAATGTTTCTAGGAATCCTTTATATCAATCCAGCAGACCTGGGGTGGAATCCTCCTGTGAGTAGCTGGATAGACGGACGGGAAATCCAGTCAGAACGGGCTAATATGACTATCTTGTTTGACAAGTATTTGCCAGTGTGTCTGGACACCCTGAGAACAAGGTACAGTTAAAAGTCTGCCTCTACTGGACAGGTGAAATCCTGCCCCCTATATTTATTTATTTACTTCATTTATACCCCGCCTTTCTCCCGCTCAGGAAACTCAAGGCGGCTTACAACTCTGGTACAATTCAATACCGGTAAAACCAACAGTAGAAACAATAACATATCCCCTCCATTAAAACGATTAATAATTAGTCAGTAAACACATTAAATAACATAGATTAAAACACATAAAGTGCATAGGAGGGGGAATTTTTTTCTCCCTCCCACCAACGCAACCAGCATTCATTCATATTATATAGAGAGCAGCAGGATAGATGACCAAATAAAGACAGGCTGACAAATGGGAAAGGGGTTGCCTGCCTAATAAATGCTAACTCTAACCACTCCCACATGTCAAGGCCACCATAGTTGCCTGGCCACATGCAAAGAATCTGGTCTCTTTCACATAGTACCCAGAGTTCTCCCCCTCCTTGACAAAATGGCAGTGCTGCTTGTTCTCGGGGGTGTGGGTGGGTAATATATAAATGAACTTAAACTGTACTATGGAGGAAGGGTGAATGCAAGTATCATAAGTAAATAATAGCATGCCATTAGAGGCAAGCTCTTTGGCAGAGGTGACTAAAAACGTTGTAAAACTACAATTTCCATGATTCTATAGCGCTGTGCCATGGCAGTTGAAGTGCTGTCAAACTACATGAATCTTAGAATATAGTTGCACCCCATGTTAAAGAAGGCACCAACATTGTCAACTGACAGAGTTTCCTAGAGGCTTCCTTCAGAAAGCAGAAAACCTGCATGGATGAGAAACGCAAAGGCCAATGACCAACACATAAAAACAGATATTGGACAGCAAGACAGTTTGGAAAGCTCTTCTCTTACACACTTTGAAGATGGGAGACAGCATGGGGTAGTGCATAGGGTTGCACTACAATCTGAGAGACCTGTGTTCTTTCTAGTCTCCACTCAGCTTCAAATCGCATTGGGTGCACTTGGGGCATTGCTTGTTTCTCGTTACCTTGGAAGATAAAATGGGGAGCTGCTAGTTTTTGGGTGGAAAATGTAAAAAATATATAAATGTAAAAAATAAATACATGCCTTTTGAGTTTTTTTAAGTACATAGTATTAATGTCACTTCCAGCTATAAATGAGACTTGAGTTCACATGTGAGTCAAATAGTATCTGGGTTTGGATTTTTTAAAAACGACTGTCACGGTGCTGGTTTTCTTGCTTGCTGCATTATAGTCATGAATGGGGTAGGCACAGGGAAGGGGGCAGCCTGATGCTTTGTATCTGTGTCTCATGGATCTCTCAGGATGAGCAGCAGATGGTTCTAAGGCAAATATATTTTGTAAAGGCGGCCTCTCCAATAACTATAATTATATTTTTTGCAGCAAGCGGTAAGGCTCTTATTCTTCGTGTCCTCTGCGAAATCCACACCTATGGGTTTCCCTTCGCGCATGCGCAGAAATCCGGAACATTCTAAGTTTGATGAAATAAAAAATGATTATTTTGAGGCTCCGCCCCCCTCCCCGCCCCCTCGTATATATATCCCTCCGTGTGCGGGTGAGCTCTAGTTCATTTTTCCGCGCTAATCAGGCAGCATCTCGGAACGTTCTCTCTCCATTCTACCGGCTGGGCTTGACTTAAGGACTGTTTTTACTACCTCCGTCTCCTCTCCAACCCTGACTCGGACTGGCTGACTACTCTTTTGATTACAGGCTAAGCATGTCTTCTCCTTATTTCAAAAACTGCTCGGCCTGCGGGGCTACCCTCCCCGAGGCCGATAAGCACTCCAAATGCTTACTATGCTTGGGAGAGGCTCATAATCCCCAGTCATGCGACATTTATTATTATTATTATTATTATTATTATTTATTATTAACTTTATTTGTACCCCGCTAGCATCTCCCGAAGGACTCGATGCGGCTTACACGGGCCGAAGCCACAAAACACAATACAATAGAAAACATAACACAGCAATAAACAAAGCAAATCAAACAATTAAGCAAAATAACCACAATGACAATACATCAAGACACTATTAAAACTGGTTCGGCCAGCGCAATGGGGTACAGGGTTAAAAGTGCTGAGATGGCAGGAGGAACGTAGGATTAAAAGTGCGGTGTGCAGCAGCATTAGTTGTGCTAAAGTGCATCTAGGACTTGAGATGGGGATTCCTAATCTGCGAAGGCACATCGGAACAGCCAAGTTTTTAGGTTCCTTCTGAAAACTGCCAGAGTAGGGGCCTGACGAAGCTCTTTTGGAAGGGCATTCCAAAGTCGGGGGGCCGCCACAGAGAAGGCCCTGTCCCGCGTCCCCACCAAGCGCGCTTGCGACGTAGGTGGGATAACGAGCAGGGCCTCCCCAGATGACCGGAGCGAGCGTGTGGGTTCGTAGATGGAAATGCGGTCACGCAGGTAGGGTGGTCCCAAACCGTTCAGGGCTTTGTAGGTGATCACCTGCACCTTGAATTGGGCTCGGAAAATAAATGGCAGCCAGTGGAGCTCCTTGAACAAGAGGGTTGACCTCTCTTGATAATGAGCTCCAGTTAGCATCCTGGCTGCTGCCCGCTGGACCAATTGTAGTTTCCGAGCCGTCTTCAAGGGCAGCCCCACGTAGAGCGCATTGCAGTAATCCATTCTAGAGGTGACCAAGGCGTGGACCACCCCGGCCAGATCCGCCTTCACGAGGTACGGTCGCAGCTGGCGCACAAGTCTCAGTTGTGCAAAGGCCCTCCCGGATACCGCCGACACCTGAGCCTCAAGTGTAAGCGAAGAATCCAAGAGGACTCCCAAACTGCGGACCTGTGGCTTCAGGGGGAGTGTAACCCCGTCCAACACAGGTTGCCACCCTATACCCCGATCCGGTTTACGATCGACCAGGAGGACCTCTGTCTTGTCGGGATTGATCTTCAGCTTGTTCTTCCTCATCCAGATCGACACAGCGGCCAGGCACTCGTCCAGCACCCGAGAAGCCTCCTTGGAATTAGGTGGAAAGGAGTAGTAGAGTTGTGTGTCATCCGCATAGAGATGGCACCCAACTCCAAAACTCCGGATGACCTCTCCCAGCGGTTTCATGTAGATGTTGAAGAGCATGGGCGACAAGATAGATCCTTGCGGGACCCCACAGGTCAAAGGCCAGGGGTCCGAGCAGACGTCTCCCAGCTTCACCAACTGGGTACGTCCCTCCAGGAAGGACCGGAGCCACGACAGAACCGTGCCCCCAAGGCCCATCCCAGAGAGACGACCCAGGAGGATACCATGATCGATGGTATCGAAAGCCGCTGAGATGTCCAGGAGAACCAACAGGGTCACACTCCCCCTGTCCAGCTCTCATTTGCCTCAGCTTTACAGCTAGAGCTCGCAAAGGCAGAGATAGCCGTTTGAAAGCGCTGTTATATGAGCGCGCTTTGGCTCCTCAGGCTTCTTCTGCCCCCTCCCATTCCTCCCCAACCCAAGAGCCCCCTCAGCCTTCCTCTCCACGTGCTGGAGATAGGCGAGACCCGGGCCAGGCGAGCGCTTCCTCAGTGGAGCCGCCAAGAAAAAAATCCAAGCCCTCAAAACAAGCTGCGAGGGCGACAAAAACAAAAGAGAAAGCCTCAAAGCAAAAAAAGGGACGGCAACTCACTGGCGAGCAGCCCTTGAGCCCCCCTACCCTGGAACCGATGCCCCATCTCTCCGGTTCCGTCACACAGCTTCAGGATCCCCTTCCCTCCTTGCTCCATTTGGAAGATCCTTCCTACCTTCCCCCGCTGGAGCTCCTGGATCCGCTGCAAACTGATCCTAATACGGAGCTTTCTCCTCCGCCCCTCCCTCCCTCCCAGTCATCTCCTCCTCCCTCCCCCAGCCCTCCGGATTCGCCAGTACCGAGGGAGACTCCTCCCTCGGAACAGCAAGCTTCAGCAGCGCGCGTTCCGCGCCGCCGCCAGCGCTCTCTCTCCCCTTCCCCTCATCCCTCTCCTAGCCCCCACCCTTCTAAAAGGGCCAGACACGAACAATATCATCCTTATAGCCCACAGGATTACCCTTATCACCTCTACCCTCCCCCTCCTCCTTACCCTATGTACCCCTTCTACTATCCCCCTCCCCCCAACCCCACCAGGGACTACAGTGCCCATTATCCACCCCAGTTTGGATACCCACAACCCCCACATGCAGCCCCTACAGCCACACTTTCTCATCCTCCAGAGGAACACATTGCTCCAGACCCCCCCCCCAACCACTCCAAGACCCCCTCATTCAGACTCACCAAGTATCAGAGATAGTGGACTTGGAATCAACAGATGAGACTCCACTTATACATGAACCACTCCCAGACCCTGACCCTTCTCCCAAGAACTTGGAAGAATTTAAAAAATTCTCTGCCCTGCTAATAAGGCTAGCTAGGACCCTAAATCTGGCTACACCTGAACCCACAGACACTGTGGTAGACCCCTGCTTTACTTCTACTGAACAACAACAGCCCACGTCTACTGTGTTGCCCACCTTACCATTTCTACTAAAAATTTTAAAAAATACTGGAGTCGCTCCGGCTATGATCCCGGCAACTCCTAAAAGAGCAGAAAATTTATACCGTATTGATCTCTCCGCAGCTTCATGGCTTTCTAAAATGCCTAAAGCAAACTCCATTGTAACTGATGCTCAACCAAAACCTGTCCAAACTAACCAGACCTCTCCCTCTGATAAAGAGGGAAGGAAACTTGACTCCATGGCCAAGAAATTCTATTCCTCAGCATGCTTGTTTGCACGCATGGCTCATTATGGGGTTTATATGAGTGTATATCAAACCCACCTATGGAACAAAATATCACCCTACCTGGAACTGTTACCTCCAGCTGATCAGCCACTGGCTCTAGCTTTTAAGCAAGAGGCCCTACTTTTGTCATCTTTACAAAAGGATCTTGCAAGAAATACAGCAGACACTGCTGGCAAACTCATTGCAGGCTCGGTGGCCCTTCGCCGCCATGCCTGGCTAAGGGCTGCTATCCTCTCTCAATCACAACGCAACCTCATCGAAAACCTGCCTATGGACGAAGCAGGACTTTTCAACCCGGAGACTGATTCGCAACTCGAGCATTCTCATAAAATGAAACAAACGGTCTTCAAATATGACCAACAACCTCACTCTTACCAACGCCAACGATGGGGCTCATATTACTACCGCCCTCATTACTACAACAGACCTTATAACACCTCCTTCTACAGAGGACGACAGAGATCTTACACCCAGTCTACAGCCCCGAGACGGCCTCAGCTTCCTTTCAGAGGTCAGTACCGTGGTACCAGACCCTCCAATAACAATAAACGTCGTTTTTAGCACATCACTAACCATTACCACTCATCCTTCCATACACACACCACCATTCACATACTTCAATAGACTACAGCCATTTCTTCCAGCATGGCAATCTATCACCACAGATGCCTGGGTTTTGGACATAATTGAAAGAGGATATGCGATAGAGTTTGACACATACCCACCTGTTGGAAAGGTCCTCCTTACACAACCCTCCCAGGAGATTTGGGAAGAGATACACTCGCTCCTTCAAAAGGGCGCCATATCTCCCAACCCCACACACAATACCGACACCTGCTTTTTTTCTCGATACTTCCTAATAGACAAGAGGGACGGGGGACTACGCCCCATCCTAGATCTTCGTAGGCTTAATACCTTCATCACACCACGCAAATTCCGCATGGTTACACTTCCTAACATACTACCCTTCATCCCACCGGGAGCGTGGCTAGCGACGGTGGATCTACAAGATGCCTACTTCCATATCTCAATTAGGAACTCCCATCGCAGGTTCCTCACCTTTGCAGTGCAAGACAAACACTTCTCGTTCAACTCCCTCGCGTTTGGCTTGTCCACCGCACCCAGAGTGTTTACAAAATGCATGTCAGTCATAGCGGCGCACCTCCGCCAACAAAACATCGTGGTTTTTCCTTACCTGGATGACTGGTTATTTTGTTCTATATCAAAAACGCAACTGTGCAAAGATATTCATTACGCCTTATCTCTCTTACAGGACTTGGGTCTGGTTGTGAACCAGGAAAAATCCCATCTCACCCCAACCCAACGAATCCAGTTCATCGGAGCCATCATAGACTCCACCCTCCAAAAGGCCTTCCTTCCAGACGACCGTTTCACCAACCTTCAGCAATCAATCCTAAATCTCCAACAATCCCGTCGGGCCTCGGCCTGGGCTATCCAGTCTATCCTTGGACACATGTCATCTACCACAAATGTAACCCCATTTGCCCGCCTAAAGATGAGGCCGCTGCAGAGATGGTTCATCAAGTCATTCGACCCCCTACGAGAATCTCAATCCCGAATCCTATACCCACCCCACTCCGTCCTCCACTCCCTCTCATGGTGGACAAAGCAATACAATGTTCAATCGGGTATGCCTTTCACCCAACCTCACCCATCCATGTCCCTCACGACAGACGCCTCCAACTCGGGCTGGGGAGCGCACCTCAAAGGTTTCAAAGTGAGCGGCCACTGGTCCCCTCAGGACCGAAACCTACATATAAACGCACTCGAGATGATGGCGGTAGAAAAGGCCCTCAGAGCCTTTGTCCGCATCGTTTCGAACCGCAAACTCCAAATTGTGACAGACAACACTGCAGTCAAATACTACATCAACAAACAAGGGGGAACACGCTCTCACACCTTGCTAGCCATATCGACACGAATTTGGGAATGGTGCATCCAGAGGAACATCCTCCTCACAGCCATCCACCTACCAGGCCAGGACAACATACTGGCGGACTCTCTAAGCAGGTCCTCAAAGAACAACCACGAGTGGCAACTACATCCCACACAATTCAAAACTCTCACCCACAAATGGGGCACCCCCATCATAGACCTATTAGCATCCCCTGTAAACACACATTGCCCTCTCTACTGCGCAAGGCTCCGCCCTCACGCATCCCCAGGTTGTCTAGGAGACGCCTTTCTGTTCCTATGGTCTCCAGGCCTCCTTTACCTATTCCCACCTCTCCGTCTCCTATCCCCAGTCATAGCCAAGATAATTCAGGACAATACCGATTGCATCCTGATCACCCCCTGGTGGCCGCGTCAGCACTGGTTTGCTCCTCTCCTCTGCATCTCCAACAAGGAGTTCCTCCGCCTCCCCCCAACCCCGGACCTTCTCTCAATAGAGAACGGCCTGGTCCTCCATCCGGACCTCCACTCCCTTTCCCTAACGGCGTGGAGGATCAAACCACAATGAACCTATCCGACGATGTTTCCAGAATTCTGTTGGCCGCCCATAAACCTACCACTAAAAAGTCATATCATTATAAGTGGTCATCTTTTCAAAAGTATACTCAAACAGTGGGCTACACGCCCACCTCAGCACCTATTTCGGTGATACTAGATTTCCTTGTTACCCTTTCTAACAAGAATTTCTCCCTTTCCTCGGTTAAGTGCTACTTGGCAGCAATCTCTTCTGTTCGCAGGAAATTCGGCTTGCCGTCCCTTTTTCAAGACAACCTTGTCCAGTTGTTCCTCAAGGGCTATAAAAACGTTCACCCTCCTACGTCCCTTCCTTCACCTCAGTGGAGCCTAGAGTTAGTATTATCTCAGTTGTCAAAACCGCCCTTTGAACCTATGGCCTCTGCCGACATTTCCCACTTGTCTTGGAAAACGGCATTTCTCGTGGCCATTACGTCTGCTAGGCGATCGAGTGAGTTGACAGCTCTACGCTCAGACCCTCCATACATTAGGTTCCATGACGACAAGGTGGTCCTCCGGACCGATGTTACGTTTTTGCCCAAAGTTGTTTCTCATTTCCATATGTCACAAGATATTGTTCTCCCGGCCTTTTTCCCTAACCCATCCTCCCCGTTGGAGGTAGCGTTACACTCCCTTGATGTTAAGAGAGCACTCTCCTTTTATCTACATAGGACCTCCACCTCTAGGAAGTCCCCTAAGTTGTTTTTGAAATACAGAAAAGACATGCTGGGCCACCTTATATCATCTCAAGGGTTGGCCTCTTGGATTGTTTCGACGATCCAACTAGCTTACCAATTGGCAAAGAAAGAACCTCCTTCTCACATCGTGGCTCACTCGACACGTTCGGTGTCCACGTCTCAAGCTTTTCTTCGAGGAGTCCCCTTGGACCAAATCTGTAGAGCAGCCACGTGGTCTACTCCTTCCACGTTTGTCTCCCACTACAAGTTGGACATACAAGCAAAGAAAGACACTGCTTTTGGCAGAGCCGTCCTCTTCTCCTGCGTGGCATGACCCACCTCCAGGTCAGTAGCTTGCTATTCACCCATAGGTGTGGATTTCGCAGAGGACACGAAGAATAAATTTAGGTTGCTTACCTGTAACCGTATTTCTTCGAGTGTCCATCTGCGAAATTCACACAACCCGCCCTTCCTCCCCTCTGTCATGCCTCTAGACCTAGCTGTGATTAGCGCTGGGGAACTAGAGCTCACCCGCACACGGAGGGATATATATACGAGGGGGCGGGGAGGGGGGCGGAGCTTCAAAATAATCATTTTTTATTTCATCAAACTTAGAATGTTCCGGATTTCTGCGCATGCGCGAAGGGAAACCCATAGGTGTGAATTTCGCAGATGGACACTCGAAGAAATACGGTTACAGGTAAGCAACCTAAATTTCTGGCTTTACATGTCTGTAAATGTTGCCAAAGCCCATGTAAAATATGGGATGAAAGGGCTTATTTGATTACTCTGTTATTTGACCACTTCTGAACTCATTGCATGTGTGAGAAATCAGTGCCCTTAGCAAAGCTTCCATTTCACTTCTTTCAAGAGGATCAAAGTTTTAAAATGGCTCAAACTTATGATTACAGTTATTACTTGGCTGCATGCTGATGGTATTTTATTTCTGTCTGTAGTGGTGGATAAGAAAGATATACACAATGAAAGTTTTAAAGAAATGTTAATGTTCGGAAAGAGGATTTATATGCCTATCTCCTCATATTGTTAAATGGCAGTCATGCTAAATCCAATTAAACTTCATAAGTTTTCAATTCTCCCATTATAGATTTAAGAAGATTATTCCAGTTCCTGAGCAAAGCATGGTTCAGATGTTATGTTACCTCCTTGAATGTCTTCTCACCAGGGAGGCAACCCCTCCAGACTCCCCCAAAGAGCTCTATGAACTTTATTTTGTCTTTGCTGCTGTCTGGGCCTTTGGTGGCACTTTGTTCCAAGATCAGGTAAAAAGATAAGAGTCTTTCCTCCTGCCAACAGTTCTGATTAACACCTATTCAAGTCTTAAAAAGACACATCACTGGAACACATGCCTCCCTCCTCAACACAGAGTTGTGTTAAGATCTATTTAGGTTCAATCACAGGAAACATCTTTGCAGTCCTTATTATCCTAGAGGAACCAGGAAGTAGAAATAGAGGGCCAGCCTTTTCTAGATGGAGGGTGAGATGGCATGAGACTTACTGAGATCATTGTGTTATGCCAGTATCCTGCAGGATTCCTGGATTAACCATGGATGAGCCTGCTTGTAGCTGGCGTGGCTTAGCTCATTGCTTCTCAAACTATGGATCCTGACCTCAAATTGGGCCCCCTTAGCTCAATGTTGGGGTCCTGATTTTTTTTCTTGAATGCCACCTAGGGACTGTTTTAGTGATTTATATGAATCTGTCATGCAGTGTTTACAATGGACTCTGCAGAAGATGCTTCAGTTGTACTTCATAAAAAGGAAAATCAGCCTATTTAGCAAACCTTACAAATGTGTATTTGTTATAAGTAAATATTTGATGTTGCTCCTATTTTCTATACCTATATATCCGAGGTCATGTAAAAATGTCTCAGGCCAAAAGGGGTCACTAATGGAAAAAATTTGAAGCCCTGGCTTAGCCAATTAGACCCCATCTACTTTGCCATATAAAATCTGGATTATCTGCTTTGAACTGGATTATATAGAAGTGTAGACTCAAATTATCCAGTTCAAAACATGTAATCTGGATTATATGGCAGTGTAGATCCAGTCTTAGATTATCTGGTTACTTCAGTAAAACATGCAGGTTGACCAAAAGCTTCCAGCAAACCAGATAAAGTATTTTATTATTTGGCTCTTATCTTGGTAGGGAAGAAACTGACTGCTCATCCTAAGCAAACCTGAGTTGCGAGGGAACATTCACAAGTGTATTGTGTATCTAATAGTAAGCCATGTTCCCAGTTGGATTCCTCCTGGATGTTTGCAATGCACTGTACATTGAGCTACCTCTGTACTAAGTTCAAAAACTGAAGTTAGTGCCAAATATGGTAGCCAGATTGGTTACTAACATCTTTTCATTTTAACTTTGTGATATACTGCATTCACATTAACTTGCAGTTATACGTACAAGGTGGCAGACTCCCAGATCATAACACAACATATGGACACACACAGGTTGGGATAACAAAGGCCACAACTTGTTTATTGGTTACAGCTAAATACAGAGTTGACACACACACGGGACCTGGATTACAGCAATGGGTAGCCTTGACGGTCCATCGACTCTGGGGAGGAGTCTCCAGACTGAATCTGGATGGCATGATTGAGCCAAAATGGTACAGGCTCCTGTTCAGTGTTGCTCTACACTCACTGTGCCGATGCTCCCCGAATACACAATAGGATGATCCTTCACCAGAGGGAGCACAAGCCAGAATTGGTTTCAGAGCCCATACCAACCACCCTCCAAGTTGTGACAAGGAAGGATACAGCCAAGCAACAACCACAATAAAACCAAGGGTAGGATTGTGGGAGAGCTGAAAGACAACTGAGCTGAGGCAGCTGCTGGGTTTGGTTAGATGCCTCACAGGTGGACCGGAGTGAAGAGGTCTTCACTCAGGTCCACTTGCAGCAGCCAATCAGATTGAACTGGGAGGTTCACTCTGATTGGCTGACAATTTCCCGTGTTCCGGGCCCCTGGGAAGGGGTGAGAAAGCAAAAATGGCAGTCGGAGGAGCGTCCGCAGCCACAACTTTCCTTCCCAGGGAGTATTTTCAAGAAATACTTTTAGGGAAGAGGGTAAAAGGGTGTTTCTTTGCTTTCTGTTTTAGTCCTTTTCAGGGCTCAGAATTTTTCCTTTCTTTTGAATTGTTTGCCTCCGGAACGGGTCTCCCATTTTAATCGATGCAGGAGAACAGTTTATTTTTCCTATCTTTTGACTGGTACCATGACAGGAGGGAAGGAAGAAGGTTTTCTTTTCCCTGTTAATGTCAGCATCTAAATTAGTTGTCTTATCCAATTATTTATTTAATCCTGCTTTTCACCTCTCTTATTTAGTCATTAATTTAGTATTTCATATCATTAATGCAAGCCTGAAGCTCTCTCCTCGTTTCTGAATTAATTTTCTCAATTTCTGATGACAGGTCTTAGTGTGTTGATGCTGCTATTTCTTTCCAGCTCAATTGTTTTGATTGGGGCTGATTTTTAATGGTGAAAAATTGTCGTTCTTTTGAAAGAGGATGCCTTGTTTTTTTAAATACCTGTGAGGTGCATGTTTCTTAAAATTATTTTTTAAATGCTCTGGTTATTTCCACAGTCTTTGGATTTCTTTGTTGGCTTCCAGAGTGCGATTACTATTTTATAAATCTCGGTTGAATTACAGACAAAGTGCTCATAACTCGTTTTTATTTTCTTGATTGACCTTACCCCTGATCTCTTAAGCTCAAAGCCCTTCCTATACTTTACCTCAGGGCTACATTCTCTCTGGGAAGAGGCAATGGTTGGATTTAGTCAGTGTTCGTAGAGACCTGAGGAAGAAACAAATAAATTAGGTCCCAGATGCTTTGAGTTCTTCCCTGTTACTCCCAAACATAGTAATGATGCATATGTTCAGCATGTCAAGACAAGGCCCAATTTGTTTCCTTGAATTCTTCGTGTATATTTATTACCCTGAGGGTTGTTCAGTTTTTCCCCTGGTTCCACTAGTTTTATACCATTTGTTAAGATTTTATTTGGCTATATAGCGTAGGTAGGCTTCTGAGTTTTGCAAAACTTAAGCAGAAAAAGATACACGAAGGGATCTCTGACCTAGTGTACATTGTAAGTATAGCATTCAGTGTTGAGAAGAATGATCACGTGAAGTGGTAGTGTTTTAATCACACTCCTTTAGATATTAAGTGAATTATAACTGAATATGTCCCTAACTTGAGCGGGGGGTTAGTTTTGAGTGTGCATGAGTGATTAATTTGAGTTCTTTCCTTCTCACATTCCAATCTGTTTTTGTACAGATTGCTAATAGTTCTCGTTTCTTATGCCACTTTCCCACAATGCTAAAAATAGTATATGTGTGGTGTGCAGCTTCAGGACTAAACCCCCTGAAAGCATCTGATCCAGGACAATTCTGCAACGTGCATTGGGCAACCCAATCAGACAAAATTTCCTTCTACAAAATTTCCCTTGACTGTGAATTCCCATGTTTCTTCCTCTGCGTCTCTGTAAATGTCAGAGCTAAGAATCCAAAGTGCTGTAGTCTGAATAAGAACAAGCAAGGATCTGGTGAAAAATGATCCAATATAAAATCTGTTTATTGCTCACCATAGAAATTGCCCTTAGTCCTGACCTTTTGCTGCTGAAATGTCAGAATAAACAATATGAATGTCTTCTTGCTATTGCGGGGTGGTAGGTGGGCAGCAAGGTCCTGCTCTAAAAAGGAGGGATGGAGGTAAGAGCATTAAAATCAGCAAGCCTCCATTACTTGAGCAGCTGAAATTTATCACCGCTCTGCCTGTGTGGGTTGCTTGAATTCCTTCAGTTTAACGTGGTTTTCTTGCCAAAAAAAGAAAGCCACTTTCTCTCAGTCATTTCTTCTTTCTATCTGACATTTTCTTACACTTTATCCTCTTTTTAGCACGTGAGAAAGATGATTGCTGAGGAGTTGGGGCAGAAATTATTTGGAAAACTTTGAAGTCTCTAAAGCTGTGTTTGGCAGTCACTGATTTTTTTAAAAGAAGGAGCAGACATGGCATTTGTGTGAAATTCTTGGGGAATCATAGGATAGAATTTTAGAGTTAGAAAGGACCCCAAGGACCATATGTTCAAATTCCTGTCATTTAGGAATAAACATACAAAGAATTAATAAGAGATAGCTATCTATCTGTCAGGTATTTTCCTCTACCTCAGCAGAGTACAGGAACTGTCCCCAAGCCACTAACCAGCTAGGCCCCAGATTCCCAGAGTGATGCAGGAACTTTCCTGTGCAATAAAGAGTCCACACATAGATGTTCTTTTACTGCAGGATGCAGGAATGCTTTATTTTCAGTTGCTTTAGAACAGGGGTTTTCAAACTGTGCTCCTTGGAGTCCTTGGGGCTCCGCGAGTCATAGTGAGGGGCTTTGCAGTGCCATGCTGCTTTCTGCCTCTTCCTGCTTCTTAAGAAATGCATAGAAATTGTTACAAACACTGGATGACCATCTGTTGGGAGTTCTTTTATGGCAGAAGAAGTTTGGACTGTATGGTCCCTAGGGTCTTCCATTGAAATACTGTTAGGTTTATGTTGGCTAAAATTGTTCTTCATTTTAAATATTGTATTTTTCTTTCTTCCTTTCTTTTGCACACAAATGAGATATGTGCAGTGTGCATAGGAATTTGTTCATGTTTTTTTCAATTAGTTCACACGGTCTCCATCCATCTGCCACTGGCCCGGCTCATCTGTCAAATTTTAAAAAATAATGTGGCCCATGTCCAAAAAATTGTCCATGTCGCACACACACACACACTTCTTGGGGTTCCTTGATAAACCTTTGCTTCAAAAAGGGTACAGTGGCTGAAAAAGTTTGAGAATCCCTGCTCTGGAAGATATATACAGAGTTATATGTACAACAATACAAGCTCTCTCTGTCTGAGCCTCTCTGTCACCTATCCAAGAAACCTACAGCTCTACACTGAGCACATGGGAGGTACCTGCTTTTATACCCTTGCCCATGAATCACTAGCTCAGTCATGTGACTCTGTTAATCTACAGGCTGCCTGGGCCTAGACATGATTGACTCTACATTTTGCCATGTGGTCAGACCTAAAGGCCTCAGTACTTGCCTATTTCATGTATGCCAGTAATTTCAAAATTTTGACACTACCTTTGTTTTGACCTTCAAAGAAGAAGAGAAGGGCAGTTTACTCCAATGTAGAGCATCTCCTACCTTCGAGAAATCTTTCCTAATGTTTAGATGGAAATTATCTTCTAGCAACTCAAATACTTTAAACCTACTGGATCTTTGAATTCTTGCCATTTGATGAGCCTGAAGAACCCGTGATAGTTTTTGTATGGTAAGAGTAGTCTCCACTCCCCATGCTGTCGATGGAGAATGTCTGAGGCTGTTGTAGGTTGATTGTCATTAAAAATAACACTGTTCTATAACGGAAATTGAATAGCCTCCGTGAAATGAACTCATATCCTTAACTGACTTGCTGCATTGAAAAAGTTTCTGCAACCAATAAATCTGGGGAAAATAATTCGTAAAGAGTCCAGTGAGAGTTGGAGGTTGAGTAGGCAGTGATCTTCAGGTCGCTGCATTTCATTCACCAGCCTGACCCAGTGTGCAGCGCTCAGGGTATATGGATTTCTCCTTGCACTGCACTGTCATATGAATGGAGACAGTTAGGATCTTCTGCACCTGGGGCTAATATTGTGCCCTTAGGACCCTGTGATGGGGGGTGGGGGGCAGGCGTGCAGACTACCAGAAAAACAGAAACTCTGTTTTCCTTCTGTGCTGGCGTAATAGCATCCTTTATTCCATGCTATCCTATGCTTTACGTTGGAAATGAGTTGAAGGCACACAACAACTATAAACATGGTATTTGGGGCAGCCATGGATATATGTTGTTTAACAGGGGAGACCACAGCATTTTCTCCCATCCATACCACTTTGAAAAAGTTAGGTCAGGAATGGACAGCTCCCATGGTAGAAGGGAGCAATTTTTGCTATAAGAAGGAGCTGCACCTCTTGAATTTAAGACTTTTCAGCTGAAAATCAGTTCTTTGGGATAACTGGTCACCATCTTCTATTTTTTCTTTCTTTTTCTTTTTAATTTTTAATAAGTTGTTTACAACAAATAAAGTCAACAATGATACGCTATAATAAAGTCATTTTACTTTTGACAATTTAAACATTTTTTCCTTGAACATTGCTTGTGTGTGTGTGTATAGGAATTAATTAAAGGCCTTAATGTTAATAATTAATAAAGTGAGATGATGATAATAATAGGATACCTAAATTAGTTTAAAACATCCTTATCTAAACTATACAGTACTTATAGTTCTAATATAATTCTTCTAATTACTTACATATATTTAGCTTTTTTTTCTTTCCCCTGCCCCCTTTCCCCTTCTTTGTGCCACCTTCCCTTGGACCAACTTATTTAACTTTTATCTCCAAATTTTCATTGTTTTTGTTGCAGGGTTATTCCCCTGCCCTTCAGTAAACCCAAATTCTATAACTTCCCTCATATTTTCCAAAAGTATGTTCATTTCCATATTCCCTTTTTAACTTTGATGTAACAAGTCAGTTTGTCACAAATCACTATATTGCACTGATACATGCAATTTTACTTCCTAATCATTCTTTCTATACTTGTCATCTTTAAATCCCAAATCTTTTATTTTCATAATTTCTCTTATTTTAAATTCTTCTTTTAGTTCTTTTTCAGGTTTACAGGGAATTTTTCTATTATCAATACTGGTGTTAAAGGTGATCTTCCTGGCATCAACTTTATTTTATATTTTCTCCAAATTTCCAAAACATTTCAAAAGAAGGGATTACTTATTATATCAGTTCTTCTTATAGTTTCCATTTTTAACTAGGAAAAATATATTCCAATTTCAAATCTATTCTTTTATCGTCTCCTTCTAACAATTCCAAATCTCCTTGATTTCCTAAGCCTTCTACTATATATCTCATTTGATTGGTTTGGTAATGTAGCTTAATGTTTGGGAGACCTAAGCTACCTTCTTTTTTGTGGTTTATACAATTTACTTTTACTGATATTTTAAAATTTCAATTAAAGAGGAAATTTAACATATTTTGCCAGTTTTTAACATTCTTGTTCCATTTTTTTAAAGGTAGCATTCCAAATAAGACATTTAGTTTAGGTAATAGCTTCATTTTAACCAGAGCAATCCTACCAAACCATGATAGCTTAAATTTAGCATATTCTGTCAATTTAATATGCACTTCCTTTTTCAGTTTGGTAAAATTATTTATCTCTAAATTCTCTTCTTATTTTTATTTCTGTTTTTTTTACTGCTTTTCAGCCAGGTTTTGTTGTTTTTCTAAGAGGTGCTAGGGTTTGAAGGAAATGGGTATGCTCTGAGTGATACCATTGCTTTAGCAATATTTGGAAGCATTCGAAGTTCCCTACTCCAAATATTTAAATTGGGGGAAGGGGTTAGAGGAAATGTGGCCACAGAAAAGGGTTCAAGGCTGTATGTGCCCCCAGTCTACTTCTGAAATAGCCTTAATCTATAAAAAATGTAATGTTTGTTTGTGGGATTAACATAATTCAAAAACCACTGAATGAATTGACATCAAATATGGACACAACACACCTATCAGGCCAACGAGTGACCATCACTCATAAAAACACTGAAAAACACAGCGGAAGGGACTTAATAGCCAAAGAAGCAAAAATGACTCCCTCTGGCAAACAACACACACAATAGCATATCCATACTCTCTTACAGACTATAGCTCCCAGCATCCCCTGGACCAGGCCCTTTAGGAGAGGTGGATGATCCAAATGCACTACTTCCAAGATGCAAGCTTTCTTCTCCTTGAATTTCTTTGAGAGCATCCCAATCTCTGCATATTTTCAATTTCCTATTCCTGGACTGCAACTTCCAGCAATCCTCCAGATAGATAAGGTAGATAGATTAGATAAAGATAGATAGATAGATAGATAGATAGATAGATAGATAGGTAGATAGGTAGATAGGTAGATCAGGAGGACTGCTGGGAGTTGCAGTCCAAGAATAAGTAGAGAAGGAAGAAAGGGAGAAAGAGGAAGGGAAAGAAAAGGAGGGAAGGAAGGGAAGAAGAAGAGAAGGAAGGGAGAAGGAAAGGAAAGAAAAGAAAAGAAGGAAGGAAAGAAGGAAGGAAGGAAAGAGGGAGGGGAGGAAGGAGAGAAAGAAAGACTGAAAGAGGGAGGGAAGGTTGGCCACAGCAACGTGTGGTGGGTACAGCTAGTTCTATGTAAAATCATCTGGTGGACCCTATGAAGACATCACAGGTTAGTAGAACAAGCCCAGACTGATTGCAAGAGCGTATTGCTCTTGCAATCAGTCTGGGTTTGTTTTACTAACCTTATTGTTTGAAAGCTTATTTGTCAGTAGATTGTGCCAAAATTGTCAATAGGTCTGTCTGTTAAAAAAAAATGGGGTCCAGCTGCATTAAGACGTCTGTTTCCCATTTTGGATTGAGGACATATTACATTGAAATGGAAGCTTGCAGTGATTGATGGAGAAAGGCATTGCTATGCATAGCTTGATGTGAGCCTCCTGCTGTCTTTAACCAATCAATTGGATTGTCTAATTGTTTACATAAGTTTAATTAAGTCTGATAGATCTCACATCAGGCAGATAATAGTTTGTTTGGGGACAAAAGAGTGCTAAGATAAAAATGGAGGAAAATTGAACAAAGTGTTTGTGTGTGTGTGTGTGTGTGTGTGTGTGGGAAGCCTGGCACTTAACAGATGAAACCATTCACATTCCTTGTAATTTGGGTGCTGTAATTAATACAGGATTTAATTCTGGGCCCTGCTTGTTTAGTAATAATACTTTCCTGCTTGGAAAGCCCAAATATATGGATAAGATCCTTGAAGCAATGAAGGTAACCACATGTTTCCTAGACTTTTCCCTTTCTTGACTAAACAGCCAGAGGAGGGCTGAAAAGAGTGATCGGTGTCTTTACAGCAAGATAGGTCCCAATACACCCAACATACCTGGAAAAGACAGTTGTAAGACTTCGGTTTTGGTCTTTTGTAGGCCATTTTGAATATCCCAGTACAGGGAAAAAGCTGGATATAGATTAACAGCAATAATAACAACTCTGAGCATTACTAAGCTTTAAATCAATGATAAAAGTCTGATTCAGCCACCATCTGGTTTGATGATAAACAGGCTTATTAGTCTTAAAGAATTATTTTCACATTTAAATACCTTTCATTCATGTTTTTATTGGCAGCTTGTTGACTACAGGGTTGAATTCAGTAAATGGTGGGTGACACAATTCAAGACCATCAAGTTTCCCTCCCAAGGAACAGTCTTTGACTTTTACATTGACCCTGAAACAAAGAAATTTGAGCTTTGGTCCAAACTCATCCCTAAATTTGAGTTTGATCCAGAGATGCCATTGCAGGTAAGTGATTAATCTTCTTGGTGAAAGATGCAAATAAGAAAGATGTCACGTAGGACATCTTTGGTTAATTTGAGTTTTTTATTATCCAAGTGAGAAAGCTACCCCCAGAAATCCCAGTCTGATTACTAGGTGTTTGGAGTTGTGGGAGATGAAATCCAAAACACCTGGATGACAAAAGGTTGGGAAACACTGCTCTATTATAGTTCTATGGTCAACTTTCACCAGAAGTTGACCAAATGTGATGGAGGACCTAGAGATGCTTAGGGCCCATCCAGACAGGGCCTGAAGCGCACGAGCTCGTGCGCTTTTACCAAAGGACACCTCTGGTAAAAACAAATTAATTTAGGACAAAGCAGGAAAACTCTGCTTTGTCCCAAATTAATTAGATACTGGATTAGATCCGCGTCTTCCTGAAAGACCCAGGTTTAATCCAATATGGGCCATGTGTGGACTGCCTCCTCGGAAGTGCTGGAACTTCTGACGAGGCAGTCTTCACATCCCTTTTGCATTTCCTGGACTGAATCAGTCTGGAAAACCGAAAGGCTGTAACCCTATCCTCAAAACCCCTTAAAAACTCCTTAAAAAAAGAAATTAAGTTACCCGACCACCATTACCCTGCTGCTGGAGTTCTCCTAGTTCATAGAAATGACTCACCAGGAGAAGGCGAGGAGGAGCGATTTTCCTCCTCACCCTCTTCTCCTGGCATGTCATTTCTACATGCCAGGAGGACTCTGGCACCAGGGCAATGGTGGCCAGGTAAGTTATTTTCTTTTTAAGGGGTTTTAAGGGGTTTGGGGGAGGAGGTTAGGGTGTCTGGGTGTTCTCCCAGAAAGTTCCAGGAACACATCTAGACACCCAGTGCTGAAAGCTAGGTTTTCAGGCCAGTGTGGGAACAGAAGGCCACTTTGACCTGGATATTTTAAACTCAGGTTAGCAAGGTCTTCTTCCCTGTCTGGAACTGGCCTTAGAGAGAAGTTATTTAAAAAACCATCTTAATCAAATCTAGGTGTATGCATTTTATTAAATAATGCCACGGAGAAGATCCAAATATTCTATATTTCAGCTTGAGGCTTTCTTTCTTTCAGTTCAAGTAAGAAGGCTGCTACTGGCCATTAGCTTCATTGTATAATAATATGAAAATATGCAGGGCTAAGAGGAATTGGTTCATACATTACTCCCTAAAGGATTGTGTGTGTGTGTGTGTTTAGGATTCGCTGGGAATTTGGAATAGGCTCTGGTAGGTAATGTTAATACAAAGGAAGGTTAGTTCTTTATTTTTTAAAATCTGTGTTATTTCTCTTCTCGGTTTATTTACATCTTGACAGGTCCATTATGGCATCCTGAACATATTGTGGTATCCTCTGACTTAGAAATTATTTAAATTTTTCAGAGTCAGGGTATTCCTTAGGGATGCTGGCAATGGAAGCATTCCGTTATTTTGATGTTGTCTGATACACACCACAAATTTATATTGCTGTCTAGGGTCAGGGATTATCAAAGTCACAAAATAGGTTCACAAAGGCAACTTATTTGAAAACCGTTGTATTTCTCAGCTGCCTTTTCCCAAGGCCCAGGAGACACCTTTCAAAGCATTTTCATACATGACCTATGCTGACACTTAACAAGATCTTTTTTATATTCAAGGGCAACTGGACTCATGAACTATGATGTTTTTGCTTGAGATCTTTTGGTTGATTCAAGCCAATGACAATTTTCAGGCGAGTGACACAAGAGATTTTATTAGCTGGCATCGTTCAGTGAAGCAGAAAGCAGGATAGAGATAGTTCTGTGAACTCAGCAATTTGGACCTCCTTAATGCCAAGTGCCTTGGACTATTTTTATTAATCAGTCAAACTTTGAAGGCATTTCCCCCCAAAACTTGCAATGCCCCAATTTAACAATCTATTCATCTACATGTGCACAGCTAGGTCTGGCTGTACTCTAGAAGATGCATACATCTACGGCCATTTGTTTATTTGCCTCATTGCAGCTTTTTTTTTAAAAAAGTTATGTTTGAAACAGTAGAGACACCACAGCATTTTGCTGAAAACCATCAGTTACTGTTAAGTGTCATCATCATCACAATGAATGGTGGTTTGAAAGACACATTTTGGCAGATGCCATATTGTACCACTTGCTGATGACACATTTCTGGCTTGCCCTGCCTTGTTGTTTAGGGGCTCAGTCTAAATGCTATTAATCTCTTCAGGCATGCCTGGTACATACCAGTGAAACCATCCGTGTGCGCTACTTTATGGATCGGCTCCTGGAGAGACGCAGACCAGTCATGCTGGTAGGAAATGCTGGCACAGGAAAGTCCGTGATTGTTGGTGACAAGCTGTCCTTGCTGGATTCAGAAGAGTACCTGGTGAAAAATGTTCCCTTTAATTATTACACCACATCTGCCATGCTGCAGGGTAAGTCAACACGCAAGGCAACAAATTAGTTATTAGTTTTATTTACTTATTTATTGTCAAAAGCATTGCATAAATAAGTATAAAAATAGAGGGATCACAAGCGGTTAAATATTTTTTTGACCAAAAACGGCCAACAGCAACCGCATTGTCTGTAGCTTTAAACAATTCTTCCACTGTGCATGAGGCAGGGCATTGTAGACAAACATACAAATTCAGAGTTATTAAAGTAAATCAGTTGTTTAAAAGAAACATTTCTTTTCTGTTATCAAAAAGTACTTTTTCAATGCTAAGCATGGCAGAATATTAGTTCTGAAATGTTGTTCGGTACTATTCAGCAGACCCTAGTAATAAATGGTTAGGGCCATTAATTAGGGCCCTGTTTTCTGAACTTTACCAGCTTTCCTGGCCCTATGTTTCCCCATTGGCCCAGCCCCCTAATAGCTGTGCAGCAGGCCTGGGAAAGAATGCCAGGTCCCACACTGACCATCAGGCAGGACCATGCTGGCACCTTACCCACTTCCCGTGCCCTAGTCTACTTTGTTCTGCCAGCCCAACCCTCCCATAGTTGTCAAGGCCCACTCTGGAATTCTGGCCATTGATAACTGAACTTGCTTGATGGAAATTAGAACTGAACTGGCTTTTAAGTTAAAATATGTACATCTGTTATATAGTATGATGTTTTTGTTTTTCAATGATTTTTAATGAATATTCTGTATGACTGTATGTAAGTGCAATGCTTTACCTATGTTGGAAACCACCCTGTGTCCCCTCGCGGAGATAGAGTGGTATGCAAATAAAAGATTATGTTGATGATGATGATCATTGCTGTTGTTGTTAAGGATAATAGAATAATAAAGGTTGGAAGAGGCCCCAAGGACCATCCAGCCCAACCTGCTGCCGTGCTTCAACTGCAGTCCTGACAGATGGCCATTCAAGTCTTAGTTTTTTTTAAAAAATCTCCTGAGAAAGAGACTCCAGCCTCTTCTACACGTTTATATGATCCAGATTATCAAAGCAGATAATCCACATTTTAACTGGATTATCTGAATCTACATTACTATATAATCCACTTCAAAGCAAATAATCTGGATTTTATATGGCAGTGTAGAAGGGACCTGAGGCAGCATCTTCTATTGCTGGAGCGCTCTTACCATAAGGAAATTCTTCCAAATCTTTAGATGGAATCAGGCCTGTAGTGAGGGGTTTTTTTAGGGGTTCAACCCCCCCCCCGAAAATTTTCAGGTTAAAAAAAAACAAACCCTGGTTTACTCATGAATTTTAACTGGTTAACCAAATTCCCATGCTAAGTCTATGAGACACAAAAAATTAAGAGTCCCTCCAGAACTGCAAGCACTATCTCAGGCAAATATTGACAATTTATTCACACTGTCATTACTTGCAGCAATAGCCGATGTAGTGAAGCAACCAAGTTTGGGGGGGGGGGTGTTGAATGCTCTCATTAAGGAGGCCAGACTTGGTGGAGGTGGTTGACAGGGGCGGTGCTGCAGGCTATTGAAGGCTGCTCTGCCCCTGCTGTGCTCTTCTTTGCTTCAGCGTGAGCTAGGAGGCAGGTTTCAACCCCCCCTTCAAATTTTCACCTCCCCCCAAATTTTCAACCCTCCCCGAATTTTGTTTTCTGGCTACAGCCCTGGATGGAATCTCTTTCCTGTAGTTAATTGTTTCTATTTGTTTTTATTTTCCTTAAATAAATTTAACATATGGAACTCAATTATTACAGCATAGAGGAAACAGAACCCTTTCTCAAGTGGAATAGTAATCTAAATGTCAAGGAAATTCTGGGAACATATTCTCAGTAAAGTGAAAGAGAACCTAAGATTTGGTTGAAACTGCAAATTGTAATTGAAGAAAGGTTTTCTTTATTCTTAGAAGCAAAAAATGTGCTAGAGAATTAGTTAGCAATATCATAATACCAGAAGCCATAAGGCATGATTGGGATCAATTGTATAGTTTTGTTTAAAGCGTGGACTAGATAAATACACTTGAAGTTAAGAGTCTTTGATAACTGTCACATAATCAGGATATGGAGCTCATTAGCAATCATGTTCTGAAGGGAAAAGATTGCTTCATCAATGCAGAAGGACCTCAGTATCCGTGGATCCTGCATCCATGAATTCAACTGTCCATGGCTTGAAAATATTAGGGGGTAATAACAATCCCCCTAATGAAGTGACTGGACTGACCTTGAGGGAGCTGGGGGTGGTAACGGCCGACAGGGAGCTGTGGCGTGGGCTGGTCCATGAGGTCACGAAGAGTCGGAGACGACTGAACGAATGAACAACAACAACAATAACAATCCAAAAAGCAAATCTTTGTTTTGTCATTTTCTAATAGGGGCACCATTTTGCTATGTCATTTGATATAATGGCTTGAGCACCCATGGGTTTTGGTAATCCCAGCGGATACCAAAGATCCATATTGCTTCATTGTTCAATATGCCATTGAAGGCTTTTCTGGCTGGAATCACTGGGTTTACTTCATTGTTGTTTGCTGTCAAGTTGACGCTGTCTTATGACATACCTATGAATGAGAGAGCAGCAAGAGCTCTGGTCATCAAATGCTCTGCTCAAGTTTTGCAAACTCAGGACCAGGGCTTTATTACTTGTATTTTCCTGCATTTTAGAGGTTGGATGGCTCTTATGCACTTTTCCAACTCCGATTCTGTCATCTATCCATCTGTATCATGGCCTCTCTCTTTTCATACTACATTCCACTTTACCCAGCATTATCATCTTTTCTGCTTTGCTTTACACTAAGCATACTGTTTCCAATAGTGGCTGAAGTCCACACTGAATCAATAAACAGAGGTAATAAGTTACTGAGCCTTTATACTTTTGAAGACATCCTGCCCATTGTCCTGCCAATGTGTTGATTTCCACCAGCAATGCATCTCACACTGATCCGTGTCATTGCAATTTTGCCCTCAGTAAGATGCAAATTTCTCATTGTTTAATCATTCACAATTAGAAAATCCAGTGTGTTTAAAACAGTCTGAGAAGAATTGTGTGTGCAATCTGCTGTGCACAAATTGACTTTTCATGAGGTAAGTAAGGTATTTCTGTGGTTTGACTTTTCCATTGCAGTGTTTGATTTGAGCCTCAAATATTGAGATCTTTAAAAAGCTTTTTGGAGCTGTAATTGAACATGCTATTTAAATATTTGAACATAAAAGCTGGGATATATGGAAACAGGCATTCTGGTAATTTATAAGTTTTGCAGCAACAAAATAAATAGTTCCAGCTAGAAAGAGCTGGTGATGGAGACGGCTTCAGGCAAATTTTCATTTCCTACAGCTTCTTCATCCCTTAATAATCTCAAGTGGAAACATGGTCACAATTTAATAAGGACCATAAATAAAGATAGGATGTTTCATATGTGAAATGCCCCGAGGTGACTGTACATTAATACTCACATGTCCATGCTTTCAGTATTGATGTTGCTACAGTCTGTTGTGTATACCGAGCACTTCTGGGCATGTTTCTGGCCTTCTGTGCACCAGGACATCCAGGACAGTTAGGAGTTTTGATCTTAATGTTTGGAGAGCCTGGAACTTTTTCAGATGATAGGAACCTGTATTTTTGTTGTGTACTGGATTGTTAGGTGACGGAAGTCCTTAATTCAAATAGCTTTGTCTCTCCCAGATAAGATACCACATTCTCTATGGGGAAAGTGAGCAAGATGTGAATGGACCCGAGACCAAAGTTTGATCTCACCACACACACACACACACACAATATACATACATACATATACATATATATATACACGCACATATACATATATGTATACATATACATATATGTATATGTATATGTATGTATGATTCAGACAGAGACCCATTTTTATCCACAGCTATTGAACTGAAATGCTGTACTGTTAAATGGCTTTTGTACAAAGGTTCTGGAAGTGTACTTTGGTTTTATGGGTAGCCTTTTACCCTCATGGATAGGAAAGGAAGGGTATTAATTACAGTTATTAAACGAGCCTGCAATTTTTCTTAAAAGAGAATGATGTTTATGAGAATTCAGCATAACCCATTGGTGTTGTCAGACCTGGGAAGAAGATATGTCTTCTTCCCTATACATTTATTTCCCACCAGCAAGAAAGGCAATTACTTGAAGTGGAGAGCTATAGACAAATATCAGCAAGTTTTTAATATTTACTTGGACTGTAAGCTATGGCTAGAGACTAAGGCAGGGAATCTGAGTCACTTATTTAAATTGTGGATACATATGAGAATGGGCTTTAAGTTCAGGTATTCTTGTAGTGACTGATATTGGCTTTCTAGTTTTTGAAGGAAGCAGTCCTGCTTGTCACCTGCTATCTGATCCATTTTTAAATAAACTAAATGCCATGGAATGAACCTGGGTCCTCCTGTCATGTACAACATGTACATCGCCTCCCTTTCCTACCACTTCTCTATGTAAAATGGCCTTCTTCCGAAGTCTTTGTGCTGAGCTTAGAAATGTGATTTTGGACCACAGCTCCCAATTCCCAGCCTCATTTAAGTGGCTGGGACATTTCCATACACAGAAGATTTGTATCTGCAAGCAAATATTAATGGGCAGGCACAAATATGTAACATCGCACTGAAAACATTAGGAGATGCTTCGTGTGACCTGGAAGAGCCTTGCATTTCTTTAAAATGTTTATATTTCTCCTCGTGGTCATGCAGTTTAACAGATTTTCGGATGCAATTAGTTTTAAAACATAATGTGCTAAATCCTGGAAAAGATTCTCCAAAAGGCCATTGAGCATTGTAAATCCCATTTCAAGCTATAGAGCCTTGCGCAAGGTTTCTCCATGTGGCAAATCTGCCCCCTGAGATTTCCACAGAAATGGATGTCTCCCAGCTCTGAGGCCGCGGGGAAGCATGGCAGATGCTTAATAACCTCAAAACACTGTGGTTGTTTATTCCAGTATAATTGGGATGTATGTATTTGTGGTTTTGGATATTATTGTGAGTGACATTCTCAGATTAAAATGCTGCTTTTATGAACATGTCATCATTTGATGTCTTAGTAATTGCATTTCAGTTCCATATATCTCTTGCATATTTGTTAAATCCCTGAAAGGGGATGTTTTCTATGTTAATTAAGCTCCAATTAAATGCTTATTTGAAAGACATGATCTCTTTCCCAGAAATTTCGAATTTGGGGGTGTGAGGGGGGTGGTTTTTTTTTGAGAGAGGACGATTGTGTGCAGAGAGAGGTATTATCTTTCACCAGCACTTCAGGTTCTTTTGTGTCACAAACTGTCTGATGGAAATCAGATGGATTCTTAGCAGCGGAGGCTGAATGCAAAACAAAAAGCATTTTTAATAACCTGTAAATATGTAATAAGTGTTGCGCAAGGCAAATGATAAATCTCCCTTTAATAGCTTGACGGTGTGATTATTAAGAAGTTCACTGTGAATTACAGGATGCAGACATTTGCAAATATTTTATTCATTTAGAATCTCTAAGCCTTGGAGAAGTATTGCTGTGAGCTAGGGTTCATATAATGTAACTAACAGAAAAGAAAACCTGCAATCCTTTATGCATTTACCTTTCAATAAACCTTGTTGAAGTTAATGGCACTTGCTTCTGCATAGGATTGCACGGTAATTGTCTAGGGCTTGTAATGGATCTAAGGTGGTGTTTTCTGGTATAGATGTGTGTAGTACAGTGTTGGTATAAACAGCAGCTTCTTAATACTTGTACTTATAGCAAGCAATACTCTTGTGGTAAAGGTAAAGGTTTCCCTTGGCATTAAGTCTAGTTGTGTTCAACTCTGGGGAGTAGTGCTCATTTCCATTTCTAAGCCAAAGAGCCAGTGTTGTCTGTAGACACCTCCAAGGTCATAACTACATGGAACACTGTTACCTTCCCACCTATTGATCTACTCACATGTACATGTTTTCAAATGGCTACATTGGCAGAATGGGGCTAACAGTGGGAGCTCACTCCGCTGCCTGGATTTGAACTGCTGACCTTTTGGTCAGCAAGTTCAGCAGCTCAGCAGTTTAACCCACTGCACCACTGGGGGTATAATCTATAACAGGGGTCCTCTAACTTTTAAAACAGAGGGCCAGGTCACAATCCCTTGAACTATTGATGGGCTGGATTATAATTTGAAAAAAACATGAATGAATTCCTATGCACATTGCACATATTTTATTTGTAGTGCAAAAAACACTAAAAAACAATACAATAATTAAAATGAAGGACAATGTTAACAAATATAAACTTATTAGTATTTTGGGAGCCCCCAGTGGTGCAGTGGGTTAAACCCCTATGCCGGCAGGACTGAAGACGACAGGTCACAGGTTCGAATCTGGGGAGAGGCGGATGAGCTCCCTCTATCAGCTCCAGCTCCTCATGCGGGGACATGAGAGAAGCCTCCCACAAGGATGATAAAAACATCAAATCATCCAGGCATCCCCTGGGCAACGTCCTTGCAGACAGCCAATTCTCTCACACCAGAAGCGACTTGCAGTTTTTCAAGTCACTCCTGACATGACAAAAAATAAATAAATAAGTATTTCAATAGGAAGTGTGGGCCTGCTTTTGGCTGATATGATAGGATTGTTGTTGTGTGCTTTCAAGTTGTTTCAGACTTAGGTTAACCCTGAGCGAGGGCCGGGTAAATGACCTTGGAGGGCCGGATATGGCCCCCGGGCCTTAGTTTGAGGACCCTTGATCCATACATTCAATTGTTACCTCCCTTTGGGAATGGGATTAATCTGTCATAAGCATGAACATGTGAAGTGGCATTAAAAGTGACATACTCATTGGAGATAAAAGCAAAGGGAATCTTATTTTTCTCCTTTTTCAAAAAAATGTTGTTATATGGTTTGATAATTTCTAAAAACTGGAGATCCAGATTCTTTTTGGGTGTACCAAAGTAAAAAGTGAGGCATTCAGACACATCTATGAATGTTTTATAGTGGCCTTCCTGAAGCAGCCATTATTCCTATTTTTTTTTATTCCTCCTCTTTTTTCTCTTAATCATTTCTACTTGTTCATATCATAGGGAAATTGAAGTTTCTTTCATATCTTCATGTTAGGCCAGAGTAATATTCCTGGCTGGGGCTGCATTGCAGGGGTGGAAATGGTTGTTTCCCACTTGGTGTTATAAATGCTGTAGCTGTAGGAAAGAATTCCTTTCCCCAGGATCCACTAGGCAGAAGAAAATGTGATATGCGTTTGAGTGGTGTCCTCTGTCTGTCCACATGAAATTTCCTGTGGCACTTTTTTCTTTGATATCATTTCATCCACTTTCCATTTCATTTGTTCATGTGTAAGATTCAACATCTTTAAGCAAAGACTAGTAAAAAGGGCATGCCATAACACTTCTAATCTCACTTCAAAGTGGTATATACAATTTCAGTTTGATGGATGCTGTGCTGTTCCGACTTACCCTTCATCTTACTTTGGATTCTTGGGCAATGGCTTTGGGCAGTATTTGTCTAGCTTAATATTTCATTTGTTCAGAGAGTTTGCATTGTGCCTGCGCTGTCTCTACAAGGCTCGAAACGGTTTGTCACTAATCATTTGCATAATGTGCAATGTGAACAGATGTCCAAATACTAAGGCAGGCAGCTCAGGCATCCCTTTATTGAGGAACTATTATTGGGTTCCCTCCTTTGAGAGAAATCTTTTTGACAGCTCTGATCTATATCTTTCAGCAACTACCCACCTTAGTCAATGACTTTTTCCTTGTCATGGACTTCTCATTGCTTCTGAAAGGCCAAAATATGGTTCCGAGGCCAAGTGTAAAGAGATCAATATCTTGGATGAATTATATACTATACCTTAGAATCATTACGCCACTGAAAAATACCGCTATGCTGTCCAAAGTTTTTTATTGACTTAATTCCAGATGGGCCTTTCATTTCAGTTTTTTAAAAGTTGTCCTAACCTTCATTACAGCTGCTTTTCTTCCTTTTCTTCCTTTTTTTTCCATAGCTGCTTATATTTTTCTAGCTCTGTGATCAAAGATGTACATGTAGCAAACCTATATCCAAATGACATTTTAAAAACTAAAGTGATACATGCCTGAGAGACAAAATTGGCTTTTCAAGGCATTGCCTAAGTGTAGAACGAAATGTAATGATGACCATAGGGCTGTTCCCCAAAGCAGGAATTCCATGTCAAGTTTGCCATTCTCTATGTTTTATATTAAGTAAATAAAATTAGTAGATGCAAGTGTGATACAGAGCTTGGGGAATTCATCTTTGAAGGTCATATTGACTTGTGGGGTCCAGAAGCATATTTTTAATAAGTTTTTAATTGCATGCCCTATATATGAAAGATCAGAAATGGGAAGTTAGAGGTAGGACAATAAATGCTAATGTCTCATTGCATGTCACCCTTCTCAAACATTGTGGGGGAACTGGGTGATTTGAGACAGTTTTAAACACTTGATTTTAACATGCTGATAATTGATTTTAGCATTTGTGTATGCTTATAGTTTATTTTATGTTCCGCCATTTACTGTTTGCCGTATATATGTTGTGCTCTTCACTGAGTCCCCTTCAGGGTGAGAAGGGTGGAATATAAATGTATTAAATTAATAAATTTAAGTAAATGGTGTGCTACACCCATGATCAATATACAGTGTTCCCTCACTACTTTGTGGTTCATTTTTTGCGGACTCACTGTTTTGCGTTTTTAAAGTAAATGCAGTAATGTAATATATTTACGCTGGAGCTGTGCCTCTTCTTGACATGTGCATCGTGGAAGATGCCAGTCTGGGAAGCTGCCTCCTGCAGGTTTCCCACTCGCCCAGCTCCTCCTCCTTGCCTGCTTCCTCCTCCCCCTCTTCCTCACTCTCCTCTGCAGATGGGAGCCCTTCCAGGTTGAAAGTGGGAGAGGGGAGGGAAGGGAAGGGAAGGAAGGGAAGGATGATGGACAGGTCTAGATGGGCAAATGGCAGATGGGTCGGGAGGGAGGAGGGGGACCCACATGATGTCACGAGACCAACCCGGTACAGGGAAACAAAGGCAGGAGAGGCGTCAAGCTCCCTTGCACAGCAGCTGCTTGAGACGCTACTTGCCTACATGAGATTGTGTGTGTGTGTGTGTGTATCTATCTATCTATCTATCTCATCCCTACTTCGCGTATTTTCACTTTTCATGGGTGGTTCTGGAATGTAACACCCACGATAAGTGAGGGAACACTGTAACATCTAGTTCAATTCTAGAAGGACTTAAAGATACAAAACAGCTTTAATTTCTTCCTCATCTTTTGTTTCAGTATTTAGCCACTTTCAGCTTTTAGTCCTTGGTGACATTTGCTCTCTACTTTATATACGGATAAACCTTTCATTCATTTTTTTCAAAGAGGCTTGTATAAGTCATTGGAAACCTCCAAGAGAGACTTTCTTTTTCATTCTGTTGTTTTCTGTTAAGAATGGTGTAGTGTGACACACACATCATTTTCATTGTGCCCTGAATTAGTGCATGGCTGTGGCTGCTTCATCATTGTATTGTCGGGATTCTGAAATTCTTAGCCTTTGTTTCCACTCAGCTGTTCTTGAGAACTCACTGGAGAAAAAGGCTGGGAGGAATTATGGACCTCCTGGCACTAAGAAGCTCATCTACTTCATTGATGATATGAACATGCCTGAAGTTGACACTTATGGAACAGTTCAGCCTCATACTCTCATTCGACAACATCTGGACTATGGACATTGGTAAGGCAGGGTGGACTAAGCTGTCTAATTATATATATATATATATATATATATATATCTCCAAAATCCACAAAGCAACAATACATTTATTGGTCAGCCAAGATGCACAAAATACAAAATGCAAGCTTTCAAATTTTCACAGACTTCTTCATTAGGAAAAAGAAGAAGAAGAAGAAAAGAGACCATGTCAGACTTACAGCCCTTCATTTTGTCTCAGATATTACTTCTCCTGCCAATTAAAATGGTCTGGAAGAATGCCAATGTAGGCAGAGGTCACTCCCCTTTTTTTAGCAATTTGGGGAGCAGGTAATAACAGGCAGGTAATACAATTTAAATCCCATTAGCAATAGAAAAGTAACTGAGATCTTGACTGTCCCTGTCTGACTACATCAGGACTAAATTAATCACTTATCTTATATGATTTTTAGCTTCTTTACCTGGCAAAGAAACCAGAGAAGTTTCTTTGCCAAGTAAAGAATTTTACATTTTAAAAACTTAAAATTTTAAGAATTCAAATATGTATTTTAGTGTTTTTGATACATTTAAATTGTCAAATACCACATTGCAAAATTCAGAGTAATGCAGAATCTGACAGATAACTCAGTTATGTTTTGCATAATAGTCAAAGAGATGTAGATCATATCATCCTATACTGCAATGACCAAAGAGATTTGAAGAAATAATGGGGAAAACATTTTGCATTTAATCAAACCCGGTAAGAATACACACTACATAGTCCTCTTTTGTGTAGTTTGGTAGACAGCACTTTAGTCCAGCATTCCATTGGCAGATTTCAGGCCAGGGTTCCCTTTTTCGTTAGTTTTCATCTCATCTCAGATGTCATCCCTATTATTTATATCTGGAAAAACAGAGCTCCTTGTAGGAGCCTAAATAGCATTGTACTCAAAGCAGATGTGCAGTAGCTCAATTCAAGGGATGTACTATATTGTTCTGGTAATTCTTTGAGGAAGTCTTTCTTCTTGCAGAAGTATCAGTTACCAGTGTTGGGCAGAGATATGGTATGAATGAATATCATCTCTGCCTTGCTTTTTGAAGAAGATAATACTAGGCATTAAGAAGTAATAGTGTGGCCATTTTAAGGGCGAGGGCAAAACAGTGAAGGCCATGCTCTAGAGAACATTATATACACATAGTGTAATAGAAGTATGAGGCTGTACCTAAAGTCCCAGTTGTACTAGATTGTACACATACACATGTGAATCCTAACCCTGTCCCCTGAATTACACAGTCTCTGCTGGAATAATCATTGAAAGCAGCTGGGATGCAGCAGGTGCCCTATACCCATCCAACATCCTGCTGAAGAGTTGGCAACGTGTGGCAGGCATACTGCTGTTTGCTCATTGCTAATGTGTTGTGATTAGAATGATGAGTTTATCTTTCTCCTGGCAAAGGTATGACAGAAACAAGCTGTCCCTGAAGGAAATCATGAATGTGCAGTATGTGTCATGCATGAATCCCACAGCAGGCAGTTTCACTATCAACCCACGTCTGCAGGTATTGCTTTGCGCTTCGGTGGGGGTATGCTGCTGACTTCATTTAAGAACAGGAAGAACCTCCCAGTTCTTTACATATATGTCTAGACTCTGTCCCTGTGAAGGAATTGGCTTCAAGAACTGAAAACTTGGAAAGAAAGTTAACAGAGGAAATGCAACAAATAGAAAAATTGCAACAAATATCCATGAAGCTTGGATGTGTAGAGGAATAGCTAGTGCAATTAACTAATATAGAAGCTGAATGTTTTTCTCATATAAGCAGAGCCCAAGTGTAACCCAGTCACTAATTTTCCCCATCTTTAATGTTTGAGTGCAATCAGGATCTGATTTCTTAGTGCAGCTCCAACATAAGAATAATTCAGCACCATGGAGAGTGGCAAAACCTTTGTCATGGCATTAACTGAGTGATTTCTGGTGGGTTGTTCCTTGCTTATTTTGACATATACTTCCTCAGATTTCTGATGACATTTCCCATATTGATGACAGTTGTGATTCCTGAGATTATGGGCAAATTTGTAGAATTTTTCCTGGGCACAAGGCACCCAAATGGCAGATAGCACTAGGTGTCTTTCTGTTATGAATTCTGTCCCGCTTGCATCACTAGACTTTGCAAGAAATATCTTAAGCCTTTTCTAAAATTCTTAAGAATTTTCTAAAATTTCCTTTGGCAATTTAAAAGTGTAAGAATCATTTTGATTTTGTCATGAGAAGGAAGGATAAGGCACCTGAAAAATATCATGATGTAGTGGCTGGAATGTGAATTGGGATTTTTCCTGTTCAGACGCTCAGGTGCTTTTTGGCAATGTTGCAATCTTCCAGTTTGGGTCTTCCTCACTCTAGATTAGAGGGGGATAACAATAAAACAGTAAGATGCTTTGAGGCAAAGGCTGGGATCCTGCTGGTGCACAACACCAGTGCAACTATGCCAGTATCAGTAGTCCTGGCAGGCAAGAAAAAGTATCAGTAGTCCTAGCAAGTGAGAAAAAGGGCCATAAGTTCTGCAGGATGACAGTATGGCAGATATAGGTTATTGGAATAGCAAATTTTAACTGCCTTCATTTGCTAGTATTGTGTGAACTTATTTTTTAACAATGTATATAGTGAATGTTGAACATTCTCTCAAATAATTGTATAAATGTTTATTTACTTTTATTGTTATGCATATTATTGCTCTCACTATTAATTTGTTTTAATCCAATTGTTAGTTCCAGTGAAATAGACTCATTAAACCAATGGGAACTGGATAAGTTAGTACTTCTGTGCATTCTCTTAATTCAATGGGACCACCTTCCTTAGGGTTAACAAATGGACTTTGGCCTTATTTATTTATTTGCTATTTTTTCATTCTTTGTTCCATTCAATGAGCACAGAGAGTATGTGGTTCCCTGTTCTTCTACTTCCTTGACCCTTTATAGTTCTTGGTGTGTAGTACTAGAGTAGTAATAGTAGAGCTGTCTTATTTGTTAGGACAAATATACTGCTCTTATACAAGAGGCTGTTTAATTCATCTGCTCACTTTCCTGGTGTTTGCCATTTGGGAATTTTGAAGAATAGCAAGAGCAAGCTGTGAGTGTATTACATGGCAAATGCCGCCTTTCCACCCAGCTTCACCTTCTGCACCTGTATTTTACTTACTCATTCCACTTGGGTTAATTGCCACGTGGTTGGCATTATTCCTGTTGTGGTCAGGTATGTGAAAACTCTCAGGCCTCTGTTACTTCTAGTAACAAAGTAAAGGCAATTGTTCTCTGGTGTACAGTTTTTTGGTTTCATGCAATGCACTTACAATCCTTCCTATGTTTTCCTCCATTCAGCGCCACTTCAGTGTTTTTGCCCTTTCATTTCCTGGATCGGATTCTCTGTCCACCATTTACAGCAGTATCCTAACACAGCATTTGAAGTGGGAAAACTTCTCTGGAGCTGTACAGAAATCATCACAGCAGCTAATAAATCTGGCTCTTGCCCTCCACCTGAAAGTGGCAGCAACGTTCCTTCCAACAGCTGTCAAATTTCATTACAACTTCAATCTAAGAGATCTCTCCAATATTTTCCAAGTAAGTAACATTTCTTCTTTGGGTGATGACTGTTTCTTCCTGTGAATTATGTGCTCCCTTAGCTAGATCAGGCTCAGAAATTAAAGGGAGTCATACTGGCTTTATCATCTTCTCACATCGTGTACTCTACAAGTATCAGTCCCAAAGCAGAAAAATAACAGGTTGCAATGCTTGCCAGAAGAAGAGGCAGTCCCAAATTGGTTTGAGACCATACATTTCTGTTTCATAATTCACTTCTTGCTAGACTTCATAAACTCTTTTTAAACCTCTAATTGTTGATGCAAATGCAGAAATAGCTGAAGATGTGGCCCTTTAATATCTCATTTAATCCAAGTCAGGAAATCAAGAGGTTTAGTGTTTAATGGCTTTGAGTATCAAGGACACTTTAAAATTGCTCGTATAACTGCAATTTTTGAATAGACTAAAATGCTTGCAATTTCAGCATATGTTCTATAAAATGCACACAAATTCAAACACTTGATGGTTATGCACACTGTTCAAGTGTGGAATGACTTTCAAAGATTTCCGTTCCATCAGTACCCATACTGGTCCATAAATGGGGAAAAACCCTGACCCACAATAGGCCATGACCAAGAAAGCATGTCACCACAAAATTTGCAGTTTTTATGATCTTCACAACACACCATCGTTCTTGCTGGCACAAATGGAAGACAGTGAGAGGGAAATAAATCTAAATAGTAGGCTAGATGTTTTGGGTGTGAGGTTTGCAGCATTATTTCAGTCTCAAAGATACAACGGAGAGGTTGAATTAATTAGCCAGTGGTAGGTGCTGTACCATGTTACAACTCATTTTCTTGGAGGACTGATTCCTATTTCAGAGAATGAAGATTGGCTGCAATGCATACATTCTTTAACAGACAGATGGAAAAAGTAAAAAGAATCATGGTGGTCCTTTTAGAAGGAAAGACAAAGATTAGTACACTAAGGACAACATTTTGTAAAATTAAAATATACAGCGTTACCTTTTAATCAGGGGGCTGTGGTGGCGCAGTGGGTTAAACCGCTAAGCTGCAGAACTTGCTGATTAGAAGGTTGGCATTTTGAATCCACAGACAGGGTGAGCTCCCGTTGTTATCCCCAGCTTCTGCCAACCTAGCAGTTTGAAAGCATGCAAATGCGAATAGATCAATAGGTAACGCTCTGGTGGGAAGGGAACAGCGCTTCATGCAGTCATGCTGGCCACATGACCTTGGAGGTGTCTATGGACAATGCCAGCTCTTTGGCTTAGAAATGGAGATGAGCACCAACCCCCAGAATCAGACACAACTAGACTTAATGTCAAGGGGAAACTTTTACCTTTATTTTTACCTTTTAGTTGGTAACTACTTACCCTCTTGAGTTAATGGGAAAAGATCATTTGGTAGTGTATTGTCAGCTAAACGTGTTCTTTGTGCTGTGTTCCAACAAGAATTAATTCACTACCTCCTTGTTCTGTATCTACATCTTTAATTAATTACTTCCAAGGTTTTCTCATTTAATGTAACAAAAGACATTTCCAGTTTTTATTTTTTTTAAAAGAAAGATCTGTGCATCTTGCTTTGCATGAAGTAGTCATGCATTGTTTTGCATGCAAACCTCTTGTTAGAAATTTGTCCCCCACCCTGAAGCCATATTCCACCTTGTAAAAACAACAGCCAAAGCTTTGTCATTTTAATTGACAAGTTATGAATTTCTAGACATAGTATAGACGGAACTTGCCAGACAGAGCTTCATTTTGTACATCTGATTTCTTGCTGATACATGTGTGGGCTTGCAAATGAATGCATCTTTCTAAAAACAGAATTGAGAATGTCAATTACAAAACTTGGTGCTTTCATTTTCACATCCCATCAGATCTCATACAAGTCCTGTTGAATTCGGTGGGATTTAACTAGAACGAAACTGGAAGCAGAGATGGATTTTAAGCAACTTTTAATCTGAATATAAGTGATTTTAATGTTTGTATATATTTATGGTTTTATGTCCCGGCATTGAATGTTTGCCATATATATGTTGTGCTCTGCCCTGAGTCCCCTGCGAGGTGAGAAAGGTGGAATATAAATGTTTTTTAAAAATAAATAATAAATGTATTTGTCTTAATAATGAGCTGGCAATTCCCAGTACCGAACAAACAATCAGAGTTTAAACTGTGTGTAAATTTAAAGGAAGGGTGAAATGTAAAGATGTTCTTACATTCTGTGACGTACATTCTTGTTATGTTTTCAGATCTTATTGTAGAATCACGTGGAATGTGTTTTCTCTCTTACAGTTAGTATAATGAAATTTATTATACTGCTGTTTTAGCTGATATCTCCATCCATTTAGGACAAAACAGTAGCATTAAATTATACCTTTCTTTTGTTTGCATTTTCTTTTCTTTCTTGTCTTGGACAGTAGCATATTTATAGAATTTGCTCCACTTTTTATTTTAAAAAATTAAAAAGTTATCCAAAAGTAACAGCAAATTATTATCAAGCAATAGAAATTATTTTTTTCGTGAGTGATCCATCAAAAAGTTACCAGAAGGTTGTTTCAGAATCATAAAAAATGGAAAGAACAGCAATACCATCTTCTAGTTCAATCCTCTTCCATGCAGGAATACCCAGCTTAAGCGCTCCTGATAGGCAGGCATCCAAGTCTTATTTAAAGATCTTTGAAGAAGAAGAGACCCCATCCTTTGAGACAGTCAAGTCTACTGCCCTTACTATCATGATATTCTTCATAAAGTTTAGGTGAAATCTCCTTTCTTAAATCGTACCTTTCAGAATGAAAATTAGTTGAAATTATCAGCAAAGGATTTTATACCATGAAAAGGTGTGTGTGAGAGTGTGTGAGGCGGAGGTCCATGTGGAAGAAAAACCTTTTTCAAAACTCAATGTTGATGAGGCCTTCAAATATAGAGGGAGAAATAGAAAATCCCAATGACAGAGCCACCTACTCCTCCAAAAATATCTAAATAACACACGATCCCTTGCCTCATTCGAACCATGTGTTAACCCTTGCCTGGACTGTTCCATCTTGCTGGCTAGAATGATAAGTCTTCCAGTGTGCCATTTTGCACAATCATACATACATACCAATATTACATCACTAGGATGAGGTTCTCTGGTTTCAGGATTTTATCCAAGTGTCAGGATCTGTTCAGTTAGCAGTTTTGTTCCAAACAAAGCATCTCCTTTTCAGATAGTGCAATCTACACACAACATTCTGTTACACAATTTATAGAGGTCCTTCGTACAACTGCTGTTCAAAAATAAAACAACATGGCCAGCCATTTCATTGGTTCATTGTCATGCATTCCAGTTCTTTGTTCTCAGGCTTATCTATTGTAAAAGGATCCGTTTCCGAGGTCCTGCTAGTATTAGGTATAATCAGTCTGCTGTGCTTGCTGTGAAGGGGCAATAAAGATCTCCAGCCTGCTCCCAGGACTCCTTGTGAGTAGCCAGCAGCCCAGGCCTCCTCCAGTGGGGTGTGACTCAGCAATCTGCAAGGAGGCCTCTACATCGCCCACTAGACCGCAGACATCGCCAGCAAGGCCGCACCTGCCACCAGGCCAGACCATTGCCGTCACCGCAGCTGCTGCGGCCGCTATCACCACCAGCTTGCTGCTTATCTGCGGCCGCCATCGCCCAGCCGAAACCACCACAGCCGCCATCGCTGGGAGCCGCATAGGCCACACCACCGCCTAGACCATCTGAACGGCCGTCCCACTCTTCCATCTGGACGCAGCGACGAGACTGCGGAGGGTCTGACTGTCCCTGTGCGGACCCCTGGGTAGACATTTTGTGCCGACCTTTTTGTGTAGACCTTATATTGTGTAGACCTTATATTGTGTTGGCCTTCTCTGTGTAGACCTCGGTGCAGACCTTTTGGGTAGACCTCTGTGTAGACCTTTAGCGCTGGCCTTGTGTAGACCTTGGGCCGGCCCTCTCTGTGTTAGTACAGAGTGTGTAATTACTGTAATTACTGTAATCGACCAACAGTGCTGTCCCACTGCCGAGTTGCCACCCCCGGAAGCCCCCATCCGCTTCATTCCAACCGTCTAGAGACTCCATCTGGGTCACAACAGCTTTGAGCTAACTTGCCATCTCTCAGCCCCATAGGAGGGTGATTATATACCATCAGCTTGCACATTCCTGGGCTTATATCGGTTGATAATGTGATATAAATACGAAATATAGCACTTTACGTAAGAAAGCACTTTAAGGCGCCTGCCTTGCCGCCAACTGCACTAGCACTTTCGCCCCTTCCCTGTCCCTCCGTGCCGCATTTTAGCTACTGTAGCTACTGTCCAATCAATATAGGGCACTTATTGCACTTTAGACCTAGCACTTTACTTGTGCACTTTATGAACTATTCGATTGGTGTGGCCGGAACATCGAACACCACCTGTATAGCTGTTATCCATGTGGTCCCCCATCCCCCTTTGTGTACTATCCTTGTTACTATTGTATAGTGTAAGGGACAAGAGAGGAGGTGGGTTGGACCCTGTAAATAAAAATGAGGTGGGGAGGGGGGTAGAGGGGAAGAAAGGATATGGCCAAGGACCGAAAAATCAAACAACGAACAAAGCAGAAAGCTAGATCTTGTCTTTAGATTGCGGCATGGAGGGGGGGAGGTGTTCCATTAGCCGAGGGGCCCCCATAGAGGTCGTGGTGGGAAGGAGGAGATGCGGGAAAAGGAGACCTCGAATTCGGCCTAATTCGGACCGCTTATCCACATTAACAACCCCCAACCGGTCTCCTAAGGTAAATTGGTGTAACCAGGTGAGCGGGCCCTCCGGTTTGAAGGTGGTGTTGTTGAACGCCAGATCTGTCAACGGAAGAACGACCTGGATCCAGGATTTAATCCTGGAGGAGCGGGCAGATCTGGCGTGCATCACGGAGACCTGGCTGGATGAAGCGGGGGGCGTAAATCTCTCCCAGCTTTGTCCTCCAGGTTTCTCCGTGCAACACCAACCAAGAGCCGGAGGACGGGGAGGCGGGGTCGCAGTGGTCTATAGAGATTCCATCCATCTGACCAGGAGTCCCATCCCGCAGACCACAAATTTCGAATGCGTCCACCTGAGGGTGGGTGACCGGGACAGAATAGGGATTCTTGTAGTGTACCGTCCACCTCGCTGCACTACAGTCTCCCTGCCTGAGCTAGCGGGGGTGGTCTCGAGCCTGGTGGTGGAGTCCCAACGGCTTCTTGTGCTGGGGGACTTCAACATCCATGCCGAGGCAACCCTCACAGGAGCGGCTCAGGACTTCATGTCTGCCATGGCAACCATGGGGCTGTCCCAACAAATAACTGGCCCCACCCACTGTGCTGGACACACATTGGACTTGGTCTTCTGCCAGGGATGGGAGCAAGGTGGCGGTGTGGAGGAGCTGTCTATCTCTCCGTTGCCATGGACCGACCACTTCCTGATCAGATTTAGGCTCACTGCGGCCCCTAACCTCCGCAAAGGTGGAGGACCCATTAAGATGGTCCGCCCCAGGAGGCTTATGGATCCGAACGGATTCCTGATGGCTCTTGGGGAGTTCCCCGCTACCTCGGTAGGTGACCATGTCGAGGCCTTGGTCGCTCTCTGGAATGGGGAGATGACCAGGGCAATTGACAGGATCGCTCCGGAACGTCCCCTCTCAAGTAACCGAGCTAAACCAGCTCCTTGGTTCACTGAGGAGCTGGCAGCGATGAAGCGAAGGAAGAGGGAACTAGAGAGCGTGTGGCGCTCGGACCCAAGCGAGCCAAATCGAGCACGGTTTGTGTCCTTTCTAAGGGCATATGCCGCGGCAATAAAAGCCGCAAAGAAAACTTTCTTTGCGGCCACTATTGCGTCTGCAAAAAACCGTCCGGCGGAGTTGTTTCGGATTGTCAGAGGTCTTTTAACTCCCCCTACCTCAGGTGGGAGCCCTGACAACTCGGCCACGCGCTGTGAAGCATTTGCTCGGTTCTTCGCAGACAAAGTCGCTTTGATCCGTTCTGGGCTGGACGCCACATTAAATGCAGTCTCGGTGGATGTGACACAAGCACCTGCTTGTCCTATTTTGATGGATTCTTTTCAGTTTGTGAAACCCGAGGATGTGGACAAGATACTTGGAGGAATGAGGCCTACCACGTCCATCCTAGACCCCTGCCCATCCTGGCTTCTGAAAGAGGCCAGAGGGGGATTGGCTGAGTGGGTAACGGTGGTGGTTAATGCCTCCCTTCGGGAAGGCACGATTCCAGCGAGCCTAAAACAGGCTATTATAAAGCCGCTGTTGAAGAAACCATCACTGGACCCCACCAAATTTGACAACTTTCGGCCTGTTTCCAATCTTCCCTTCTTGGGCAAAGTCATGGAAAGCGTGGTGGCCTCACAACTCCAGGTATTCTTGAGAGACACGGATTATCTGGATCCGGCAGTCTGGCTTCAGACCGGGACATGGTACCGAGACGGTCTTGGTCGCCTTAGTGGATGATCTCCGCCGGGAGCTAGACAGGGGGAGTGTGTCCCTGTTGGTGCTCCTGGACCTCTCAGCGGCCTTCGATACCGTCGACCACGGTATTCTTCTGGGACGCCTTGCAGAGATGGGCCTTGGAGGCACCGCTTTGCGGTGGCTCCAGTCATTTCTGGAGGGTCGTACCCAGAAGGTGTTATTGGGGGACTCCTGTTCAACACCACAGCCGTTGACCTGTGGTGTTCCTCAGGGCTCCATACTGTCCCCCATGCTGTTTAACATCTACATGAAGCCGCTGGGTGAGATCATCCGGAGTTTCGGGGTGCGGTGTCATCTGTACGCAGATGACATCCAACTCTGTCACTCCTTTCCACCTGCTACTAAGGAGGCTGTCAAAGTCCTGAACCGGTGCCTGGCCGTTGTGACGGTCTGGATGAGGGCGAACAAACTGAAATTAAATCCAGACAAGACAGAGGTACTCCTGGTCAGTCGCAAGGCCGAACAGGGTATAGGGTTACAGCCCGTGCTGTACGGGGTCGCACTCCCCTTGAAGGCACAGGTTCGCAGCTTGGGTGTGACCCTGGACTCATCACTGAGCCTGGATCCCCAGGTTTCGGCGGTGACCAGGGGAGCATTTGCACAGCTTCGGCTCGTGCGCCAGCTACGCCCGTACCTTGGGAAGTCTGACTTGGCCACGGTGGTACACGCTTTGGTCACATCCCGCCTCGACTACTGCAATGCTCTCTACGTGGGGCTGCCCTTGAAGACGGCCCGGAAGCTCCAGCTAGTCCAGCGTGCGGCAGCCATGTTGTTAACCGGAGCGGGACGCAGGGAGCACACAACGCCCTTGCTGTCCCAGCTCCACTGGCTGCCGATTAGCTACCGGGCCCAATTTAAGGTGCTGGTGTTATCCTACAAAGCCCTAAACGGTTCCGGCCCAAAATACCTTGAGAACCGCATCTCGGCCTACGAGCCCACGAGGACCTTAAGATCATCCGGGGAGGCCCTTCTCTCGGTCCCGCCTGCCTCACAGGCACGCCTGGCGGGGACAAGAGAGCGGGCCTTCTCGGTGGTGGCCCCCCGGCTGTGGAACTCCCTCCCTGCTGAAATCAGACAGGCGCCTTCCCTCATGGCCTTCCGCAAGGGCCTGAAAACCTGGCTCTTTGAGAAGGCCTTCAACTAAGTGCTATGTTTTTGGAATGACCACCGGAATGGACCATGACTACGAGATTGATTATGACCCTAAACAAGACGAAGCGGATTTTTAGTTAAGTAGCTGTGTATTAGTAAGATGTGTGTTGTGGTCCTGATTTATTGTAACCTGTTGTCCTTTGTGTTCTATGTTCTGTACACCGCCACGAGTCGCCTTCGGGCTTGAGAGTGGCGGTTAACAAGTGCAAATAATAATAATAATAATAATAATTTAATGTGTTCCTCAGTTTCCTTGATACCCCCAGTCAAGTGGTTGGATAAATGATCGGCTCCTAAACCCTGGATGTTACTCTTTAGCCCATAACACAACTGTTGTCCATCCCATGTTGATATTAATGGCATGACTTGTAAAGGAGTTATGCCACCCAACTAAAAATAATGTACATACCATGGGTTTGTCTGCAGTGAGCTAGAGTGATGTTACTTTTCCCCAGTCTGAATTGCTGTAGTCATGTTTTTAAAATGAAGTCTGTAAGTTTGTTATAAAACCTGTTTTGGTTGAAGAAAGTTCAATTCACTTACAGCCAAACTCCAAAGTTAGGGTAGTTTAATAAACTGCCAGTTTCCGTTAAGTGTGTCATATAATTTCTCAGTGAGAACTATGAAATGAAAATTGTATTTTAAGTCTGTGTCTTTATTGCAAGGGTGGTATTCACGTGGTTCCCCAGATATTCCTGGACTTTTGATTGCAGTATTTCTCATCACTAGCTCTCCTGGCTTCAGGCTATTGCCATTCGTAGTCCAGCAATATCTGGTTCCCTGCTCTCAGCCCATAAATAATGTTAATGGACTAGTTAAAATTCATTTTGTTTTGAAAGAGCGGGCTTCTTGCTCATTTTCAAAGAGTTTGTTGCATGTTTGTAAACATGCTGTGATTATCTGACAGCAATTAATATTTTCCCTAGGCAATATCTGCCTTGTTAAAGCCCCCCCCCCCTCCCCATATTATCACACAGTCTGGTTCTCAAGTTGCTTTATTTTTCATTACAAATGGGTGGGAAACTACAAAAATGTGCATACATTGAACTGGAATTAAAAGTTGTTTATTTTTGCTGCCTGCCACATTTTATGATGTTTGAAGTCAAACCAGGACTGAGAGGTACTTCCAGGTGAGACATTGATTGTGAAATCACCTTGCCTCATTTGTGAAATTTTCTGTGTCATTCAGTTGTTGTAATCCCTCTTTTCATACTTCTATCATTTTTGTTTTCTCAAGAAAAATTATTAAGGATAAAAAGGCAGAATAATTGCTCATTGCTTTTTGATCAGTAGCACTAGGAGCTGTTAATCTTGAAGTATTATTTGAGATATTAAAGCGTGAACACACGTAATTGCAGCATTGCATATTCATTTTCTTAATTACTATGCAAGAATACACAAATATCAGGGTTCATATTTGTGCACAATATACGTTCGGAACAGAGTTTAGAAAAGTTATTTTTCAAAAATTACAACTCCCAGAATCTACTTAGCATCTCTAAAAAGCTTGTGCGCCAGCTGCGACCGTACCTTGAGAAGTCTGACTTGACTTTGATGGTCCATGCCTTAGTTACCTCAAGGTTGGATTACTGTAATGCACTCTATGTGAAGCTGCTCTTGAAGTCGGCCTGGAAATTGCAGTTGGTGCAAAGACTGGTGGCCAGGTTACTAACTGGAGCAAGTTACAGGGAGCGGTCAACCCCCCTGTTTAAACAGCTCCACTGGTTGCCGATAAGTTTCGGTCCCCATTCAAGGTGCAGGTCATCATCTATAAAACCCAAAACGGTTCGGGACCTGCCTATCTGCGTGACCGCATCTTCCCCTATGAACCCACGTGATCTCTAAGATCTCCTGGGGGTGGGGAGCTCTTCTCTCACTCCCACTTCCATCTCAGGCATGGTTGTTAAGGAGAAGAGAGAGGGCCTTCTCAGTGATGGCCCCTCAGCGCTGGAACTCCCTCCCCAGGGAGATCAGGCTAGCTCCCTCCCTCTTCATGTTTCGTAAGGAACTAAAGATGTGGGTGTTCCATTGTTCATTTGATTAAACAATTCCCTTGACTGTTGGCTCTAATCCATGGCCTAAAATACTATGTCCCTGCACTTTGCTACTGCACTTTTAAAGTCATAATGTTCCTGTTATAACTGCTCTTATCCTTATGCTGCTACATGTTCTATGCACCTTATTGATTAGCCTATTTCTAACCTGTTTGCACACCAGCCCACCTCCCACAACGAGACTTGAAGTATGTCTTTGGTTGTTGTTTATGATGTTTGTTTTATTATTGTTATAATGTTGTTTTATGCTGTTTTATATTTTGTTATATTTTATATGCTATGTTTTAACCCTGTATGGCTGGGCTTGGCCCCATGTAAACTGCCTGAGTCCCTTCGAGGAGATGGAGGCGAGGTTTAAAAATAACGTTATTATTATTATTATTATTATTATTATTATTATTATTATTATAAAAAGTAACAGTTCCATGTTCTAGGGAGGATTCCACTCCATGTATGAAGGGGCATGTGAGGAGAGGCAGAAGGTCATTTTTGATCCTCCTAATTTCACATAGCCTCATTTTCCATCATTTATGAAACCAGAATTGGTCTTCAGGTTGCTTCGATTTACTTTTTTGTTGTTGTGATGTATTGTTTTAAATTGATTTTAGTATTACTCACCCTGTGATCTTCTAATATAGGACAGGGTATAAATATGTTAATACAATAAATAACAAACAAAACAATAGATTTCCAGCTATTTTGGGATGGGATGGGGAAAAGGCAATTTGCCACAAAACCATTCCCCTAAAGTATTTTTTCTGGTAATTTGTTTTGAGAGTATTTTTTTAAATTGAATTTAAACTTGGGGGTCTGAGGGGTACGCAGGAGTCACCTGAGCTGCATGCAGACCACTGGCTGCATGATCCACTCTTCTTGTATGGAGTGGACATACCATTTTCTAGACATATAAAATAAAAACCATGAAAGGTAAATGTATTAATCAGAGCCTGTTTCATTCATAGTTCATCAGTAAGCTATCAAATAGTTGAGGTTAAAATAATTCCCTGGTATAAAGAAGATTTGACTGGAGATATTGCAGGTCTCTGGAATAAATGTTGCTATAGGCTCTACTATTGGTTATTTTAGCGCTAGTATTTGTCTGAAAAACCCAGACAATATTTCTGTTTTTCTGAGTACTAGCAAGATTTTCTTTTCATCAGAAGTGCTTTTCTAAAAAGAAAGATTCTAAAAAGATTGTGGAAACCAAAGAGATTTGCCCAGTCCAGTGTTGCTTAACAATGATTGGCCAAATAACTCACATTATCATGAGAGCTGAATGTTTATTGGCCAATTTCCCACAATTTATAAACCTTCCTTGCTTCCTTATTTCTGCTGGATTCATCAGACTAGAGAGGCTCCAGGTAGATGGAAAATCAGCACCAAGAAGTACTCATAATTAATTTCTGTCAAAATTACCGAGGAGACCCTATTGATGATTAATGGGTAGTTGAAGATAAATGGATGCTAAAGATGGACTGTTTTGCCTGTTGTGAGGCATTTGAGTTATGAGGGAATGGCTTTCCTTAAAGGTCCAAGTTCCCCAGGTGCAATGGGCTCAATCCTAGTCCTAGATAGGATCTAGTTTGTCATGTTTTAATAGTGAATCCATGGCTATATATCTACTACCACAGCTTGGAGATTGAGGGGAACAAATAGTCCAATTAACTTTATACATTTTTAGCTGACTGGTCACAGCAACCCAGTATTTTCATGTGGGGTGGAGGGTTCAGGACTGATTATTCTATTTTAAGAACAATATGGTGCCTGTGAACAGCTGATATATTGATGCCAGTTTCCTCCATGAATGTCATCATCACACTTCGGTATTTGAATGACCTGCCCTTCCACAAGAGTAGGAGTTGTAACTGTATTTGGCTGAATGCAATCACAATCTATTGTGCAACTGGGGTGGGGGGTGGGAGGCATGTTCATTTGAACATGGTTGCAGTTTCTGCTCAGAACTTTTCTGTCTGGATAGAAGAAGCATGGCTGGAGTGTGCATCCCCACTTCTCACCTATGTGTTTAGTATCCTAAGGCCTGGAGAAGTCTAGTGTGTTTCTGAGAGTCTTTAGACAGGCTGTTGATTTCTCTTCTGAGTGTCTCTTGTTTGTAGCTTGCTTCTGAATTTACCAACATGTTCAAATCTAGTAAGATCAAGATGAAAGACAATTGTTTCCTTCTCCCTATGATATATAGAGTGGAAACTTGAATTAATACATTGTTGAATTTAGATTTGTAGATTGGCAGTTACTACAGGAAAAATAAGACAGGCAAAATGGGTATGTTCTTTTTTCATATCTACACATTGCATATATGGGTTATTGCTTTCTTGTTTTGTTTCTTCTGTATTCGTTCTCATCCAGGCTATACACGCAATATAAGGGGGGTTCTAAAATAGTATGTGTTATGTAACTCCCAAGATTTGTATGGCATGAAATAAAGCCGGAGCGGTTAACTTTGCCTCAAAGTCACCTGTAGGATAGGATTCAATTTGAATCTGTTATTTTGCTTACACAGTTAGATCTCTTTCTATGCCAAAATGACATGTATATATATCAAACATTTCTCTTTTCTTTCAGGGTATTACCTTCTCAACTCCTGAATGCCTGAAAACACCCCAAGACTTAGTCAAGCTGTACCTGCATGAATCCTGTCGTGTTTACCGTGATAAGATGGTGGACGAAAAGGATTTTGTTGCCTTTGACAAAATGCAAATAGAAATTTTGAAGAAATTTTATGATGTAAGTGATACGGACCCAGTTTAGTCTCTTTCACCAGATCTTCCATGCTTTGGACAAAACAAAATGTAGAACAATGTAATTTCAGACAGACATATTCATGTGCAGAAAACTGAATAATTAGATTACACTTCATTGATGGAAGGACAGAAGATACAATGTAGATACTTTAAGGCATGCTGTGGAAGGGGTTATGCCTCTCTGCTTCTTGGCCAAGGAAACAAAATGTTGGGGTGTGCCTGAGCATAATCTTGATTTATGTAAGTGGGGTGTGAGTGTCAGATCACTACACAGACCTGTTAAATGTGAGAAGATGAGCTTGGTTTTCTGGAAGGGGGACATTAGCAGTCTATTCTTTCTGGCTTTAAGGAGCCAGAAGTTTTACACTGACTGATACCTGATGAGTTGGAGTTTTTTCCCAGGGCAAGGAATTGCTTTGCTGAGTTCAATCAGGTTTTATCTATACTGAAATGTAATATTGCCTTTCACTTTTGTCCTTATTAGGAAATAGAGGAGACGTTGGAACAAACAAAGAAGATGAACATGTTTTGCCATTTTGCAAAAGGAGTTGGGGAGCCCAAATACATGCCGGTTCAGAGCTGGGAGTCCTTGAACCAGATCCTAGTGGAAGCCTTGGAGAACCACAATGAAGTCAATGCTGCTATGAACCTGGTGCTGTTTGAAGATGCCATGAGCCACATGTAAGGAGGATTTTTGTGTGTGTTTAGGAATGCTTGTGAGCTTTCCTTTTCTTTGGGTTATACCCCGTGTGTGTGTGTGTGTGTATAATTGTATGTCTATGTGTATCCAAATCTGCTTCAAAGTCAGTGAGCAATGAACGACCAAACCCTTGAAAAAAAGTCTGGAAATTCTTTGTTTGGGCAAAAGATCCTTAAATTATTTTTCTTAGTCATATCCTGGTCTTTAAAATGAAAGTTCCCTTTTTAATAGGTCCATTAGTCTTTTTTCCCCATTGATTATTCAGAGAGAGACAGTTTTATGAGAACCCACGCTTGCAAATTTATTCGCTTGAATGAGGACTGATCTAATCCGTTATTTGTCAAACTAATTATATTACTCATCACGCCATATTCCTGGGACACCTGGAAGTTCCTATTGTGAATACAAAAGATTGCAATACAGGGTCCTGTCAATTTAATCTGGTGAGTGGACTGGTGGAAAGGTGTGCCAATTTGTTTTCTCCAGTATGCCTATTACCAGTGTACGCCTGGCTTTCAACCTCAAATCATCTTTGCTTAGTTGCCCAACAAGCAAGTTTACTTAGAGTGAATCAAATGCAGAGTTTCACCCTGTCAGATCACCTCCCTCTCCATGCGCACATGCACACATATACACAAAGAGCACTTCCAGCTGTTATAAAATGGATACTTGTTTCATTAAAAAGGGACGGGAGGGGCAGCCTGACTGTTTCGGCAACTCCAGGCAGCAAATTCAATCACTGTTACAAAGCCGAACAATCCTTCCAGTCCTTAGCTCTTGCTGTTTATTCCTTTGTGTTCTGGGGAGTATAGCATCCTTTCATTTCCCGCACCAGAGGGCCTTGATGTTTAATACAATTGTAGTGCCGTTGCATGCCACAGTGCTTTTATTTCATTTGGTTACTAGCAAGCATTTTATCTTCAATGGGTTCGTGCTGACCAGGCTGTACTCAGATCTGGTATTCAGTGCACACAGTAGGAACCTACAGTGACTTTGTGTGTTAGGCTTGTAAAAGAAAGGCAGTATTCAGAGGTTGTCTACATATTAGCCACTAGGCACCAGTACTTTTCTGTTCTGTCTAATTGCAACATGGCTTCCAAACAAGAGTGAAGGGTCCTTCTCCCTCCAAGAGGAGAAAGCTGTGATTGATGTCCCGTTCACATGGTGTTTTGGAGGCTTTACCTTTCAGCCTAGACAGAAGGGGTGTTAGTTGCTGTTCCCCCCTCTTCTGCACAGATTGAATATGTTCTTGTTTCATGCAGAAGTTACAATTGCTTTATGAAACATCCTATAATACTAGGGTGCTGTGAGTTTTTTGGGCTACATGGCCATGTTCCAAGAGCATTCTCTCCTGACGTTTTGCCCACATCTCTGGCAGGCATCCTCAAAGGTTGAGAGGTCTGTTGGAAACTAGGCAAGTGAGGTTTATATATTTGTGGAATAATGTCCTGGGTGGGAGAAAGAACTCTTGTCTGCTCGAGGCAACTGTGAATGTTGCAGTTGGCCACCTTGATTAGCATTTAATGGCCTTGCAACTTCAAAGCCTGGCTGATTGCTGTCTGGGGAATCCTTTGTGGGGAGGTGATTAGCCGGCCCTGATTGATTCTTGTCCAGAATTCCTCTGCTTTTTGAGTGTTGTTATTTACTGTCCTGATTTTAGAGTTTTTTTTAAACGGATAGCCACATTTTGTTCATTTTTATGGTTTCCTCCTTTTTGTTGAAATTGTCCTCATGTTTGTGGATTTCAATGGCTTCTCTATGTAGTCTGACATGGTGGTTGTTGGTGTGGTCCAGCATTTCTGTGTTCTCAAATAAAATGCTGTGTCCAGGTTGGTTCATCAGGTGCTCTGCTATGGCTGACTTCTCTGGTTGAAGTAGTCTGCAGTGCCTTTCATGTTCCTTGATGCATGTTTGAACACTGTGTCCTATCTAGACAGTTGCATGGTATACGGCAAAGTCCTGCAGGGGTGAGAGGATCTCTCTTGTCCTTTGTTGAACATAGCATTTGTTGAATTTTGTGGGTGAAATGTCAGGAGAGAATGCTTCTGGAACATGGCCAAGTAGCCCGGAAAACTCACAGCAACCCAGTGGCAATAAAAACTTTCGATAACACATTGTCTATGCATTTAGAAGAGGTTTGGGGCCTGAAATTATGGATTTTGCTTTGAGCCATGGATACGTTAAGTATAAAACTTTTGAACATGTAACCAGCAAATCTTTTTATCTTCTTTTAAAATGCATTGAGGAGAGATGCTTAGGGAGGGCTAAAGAGAAGGAGAAGATCTGCTAATTTGAGGGGCTATAATTGCATTGCTGATCTTAAAATGTAAACATCTGTACAGGCATGTAGCCGGGGGGGGGGGCTTGGGGGGCTTGGGGGGCTTCAGCCCCCCCCCCCCCGAAATTCTCATGGTGGTCCGCGAGAAGGCCTTACTGGTACATTATTTAAACTGTTATGTTTATACATATCATGATCTGATCATCATGCTCAATATATCCCATATGCATGGGGGTATTGGGGTAACGATACAAAAGGTTTGCTAGGGTAGACCCTCTTTCTCTCAGACTCAGCCCCCCCCCCCCGAATCAAACTCAGCTCCCCCCAAAACAAAATCCTGGCTACGGGCCTGCATCTGTATAAATACAGATAGGGAAAGGAATTTAAATGAGGAAATGCTGCCTGAAAAAAAGTGGGGAGAGAGCAATAAGAGCAATCTGCCCGCATTAGGGTCCCAGTGTGACAGCAGTGACAAGAGACAGAGTTGAGATGTGCTCCGGCCCCATTACCCTTCTCTTGCCTCATCGAAAAAGAAAGGCAGCCATCCCTTCTTTCTCACCTTCTTCTTTTTGACCTTAGCAGAGCTCATCATCAGTATGGGGGATCCAGTTGGGTGCTTGAGGTTAAGCAGAGCTGCAGCATCCATTTTTCCAATAAGGACCTTTTACATAAGCTTCTCTACAGTGAGACTGCAGTGACCATTTTCAATAGTGGGTTAGTGTGTACCTTCATCATGGGGGTGGGAGTACTTCTTGCCTGTGCCTCTTGTCACTGACCTTCCACTGGACCCCTGTTTTAACACTGACCAATGTATAAAATGACTAGTGGGTGTTTCTGTTTCCAGTGATTGGCAAAAGGAGAAAATAAAGGAAAAGAAAAGAGTAATTGTGCTAAAACAAAGGTCCTCAATGGGATCTTGTCATGTATCAAATCACCTGTATGTTTAATACTGGACCCCTCTTATATAAGTATAATAATGTGTTCCTTTAACAGAAAAGTGTCTATCAGAGGCAGAAAAACATGGATGGAAGGAGAGCAATTGCCTTTTTTAAATATCAAGCTTTACATTCAGAGATAGCCATAGGTACATGTGTAATGAAATAACTAGAGAGCCAGCATGGTGCAGTGGTTTGAGCATTAGACTAGTCCCTAGAACATTGGGAGGCCAGAGCCAAAATTCTCACTCAGCCATGGCAGCCCAGTAGCTGACCTTGGGCAAGTCTCATGGTCTTGGGCTCACAGCAAGGCAAGGGCAAACCCCCTCTGAATAAATTATGCAAAGAAAACCCCGTGATAGGTTTATTTAAGGCTTCCATAAGTCAGAAATGACTTGAAGGCATTCAGTGAGAAGAAGAATGAACCAGCTAGGTTAGGTAAGCCTTGCTTAACTAAACAAGAACACTTGAGTCTTCCAAAGATTCTTCCAAAATGCTTCCAGACATAACCCTTTCTTTCAGCAATTTCCACTTTTCTTATGATGTCCATATCCAACTTATTGATCTATACTTTTTATGTGCTGGGACCGGCCAGTGAGACAGGCTTACTGCACACCTTTTATCTCTCTTGTTTTCTATTCCTTGCACGCTCAGTAAGGGATTCTGGAAGCAGTCACTGTTAATCTTGCCTGTTTCACACTGTTGTGAACTCAGCCATGTTATCACGTGCTTAGGTTTCAAAAAACAACAGGAGAATAAGCCAGAGTCCAGAGCCCACTATCAAAGAAGCCCAAATTCAGCAGTCCTTGAAAGTTAAGATGGAATAACAAACCAGAAGCAGATAGAGGTGAACCAATGTCGAGTTTCAAAGTCCAAATAGCCAAAGTCAAGATGGTGAAGCAATAGAGTCCAGGGTCAGATATCCTGGTAGTCCAAAATGCAGCAAAGCCAGACTCCTAGAGAAGAAACAATGATGTTGTCTGCTAGAATAAGACTCTACACTGAAAGTCTGTTTATTCTATGATCTCAGTTGTTGCTTATTGAATGTTTGTTTCTCTGCTAATCTCTTAAACCTGAGATACTCTGCTCGCTCTCTCCTACACTCCAAAGGTGAGGGTATATTTAACACTCATCTAACCTATTTCAGTCTGCTTCCTTCATCTTGCTCAGACTGATGGGAAGTGAAGGCTCTCTCCCATGTTTAAGGAGCTCCACTGGCTGCCATTTATTTTCCGGTCCCAATTCAAGATACAGGTTATCACCTACAAAGCCCCTCCTACCTTTGTGACCATATCTCTCTCCATGTACCAACCCGGGCCCTTAGATCTTCGGGGAAGGCCCTCCTTTCACCCCTGCCAATCTCACAAGCTCATCTTGTGGGCACAAGGGAGAGCCTTCTCATCTGTGGCTCCCCGACTTTGGAACTCATTACCTGGAGAGATCAGGAAAGCCCCGTGGTAACGTTCAAAAGAACCTTAAAACTGGCTCTTCCGCTGCGCCTTTGGCAGGTAGGTGCACAATATGACATCATTGCACCCCTCAACGCTTTTTCCACTGGAATACACACCCTCCAAATGGGAAGTTTAGCTTCACAACTATGTATGTTTTTACTAGTTCCCTGCAGATAACTTGCTCCTATCTTTATCTCATTAGAGTCTTAGAATCATTTTTATCCTGTACGCGTGGCTCGCCCATTGTTATTGTGATTGTGCCTATTGGAATGTTATTTTATGACTGTGTTTATATTTTTTTTCTTAATGTAATTTGATGGTGTTGTTTATGCTCTGGTTTTATTTTGTTGTAATATGTTGTCTGGGCTTGGCCCCATGTAAGCCACTCCGAGTCCCCATCGGGGAGATGGTGGTGGGGTATAAATAAAGATTTTTATTATTATTATTATTATTATTATTATTATTATTATTATTATTATTAATGCTACTGGTGGAGGCTTGTCTTCAGCAGTCGTTGAGCTCGGCTGTGGGGACTGTTGGGAGCTGCTGACCTCCATCTCCTCTGGCCCTTCCAGCAACTTCTCATCCTCACTATCAAAGCTGGCCACAACATACACAGGCACACATAGTAGAAGTTTGAAACCCACTGGGTGACTGTGCTGTGATTGTGCTTTTCCTGCATGGCAGGAGGCTCAACTGGATTGCCTTTACAGTCTCTTCCAACTATGATTCTTTCCCAGTTCAAGCTTTATTTGCATTGTATTGTTGAAGGCTTTCATGGCTGGAATCACTGGGTTGTTGTAGGTTTTTTCGGGCTATATGGCTATTTATGCCTTTATTTGCATTATTTACTGAGACACCATGATACAAGAAAAGGTTTGTGTTTTGTTAGCTTTCCTTCACTCCCCACCCCCAATACTGATGCAGATCTTAAAAAGCTTCCAGTTACAGGATTAGGAGGAAAAAGGATCTGGGTGGGCATAAAAAGGCATGGTAAAAAGGAGCTCCATCATGAGACCCTTGGTTAACTAGAGTATGCCTGTAGTCTTCTTGTTCTCTTATTTGGAGACATTATATATTACATTCGGTTGGGATATGGACTCTGTACAGAATCTTTTTGATGGCAGCTCTTGCCTCTGGTCTTTTCCTAAGACATTAAGTCTCATCTTTAGAAAGGCTTCAGAAGAAATGTAATACTTCCTTATCGACCTTCTAAAGAGTGTTTTAAAAATGTTTTATTTAATGTTTCCAAATCTTCTTGTTTTATTGTGTCTGTATGGTTTTGTTTCTTCTACTATAGACCGTAACAACTATTTTATGATATTTAGTTTTATTGCTTATGTATGATGCTTTTGTTTTTGCATGCTGGTTTATGTAAATGCAACCTCAAATGCCATAGATTATGAATAAATACTTCCTTCTCCCTTAACAGGTATAAACTTGGTGTTAGTCATACAAGAAATAGCTTGATTCTTAATAGATGAATCACTAGCTCAGTTCCCTTTTTGCTAACCACTGAAGATTTTTGAGCCACTTTATGGCATGCCTACAATTTTAATAATTGCCAAGCTTTATTAAGTTTCCCTCAGGAATATAAGTTACTTTGCATGAGGATAGTCAAACACTGGCAATAGCATGCTCTATGCAAATAGCAGTGGAATGCATGTAAACCTGTTACGGGGTTTTGTCATCTAGGTTTGCTCAGAGAGGGTTTGTCTTTGCCTTCTTCTGAAGATGAGACAGTGTGATTTTCCCAAAGTCACTCAGTTGGTTTTCATGCTGAGTGGGGATTTGGACCCTGGCCTCCAGAGTTGTAGTCCAGTGCTCAACCACTATGTCATTTCCCCCTGAAATGTGGACATAACAATGAACGGTGGATACCTATAATAGGAGCAAACATATTAAATCTGGTTCTGATGAAAGAGAGATGGGGAGCTCACAAGCCTGAGGTTTGTCCCTGTAATGTTATATCATGTTTCAGCATTATGTCCAACAAGGTCAACCTTAGACACTTTGACCATTCCTGTCTCAACCTTCCTGTAGGCAGAAGATCTTACAAAGCTGATCTTTATAATATTTCAGATTGTTGCATTGTGTTTACAAAGGAGCCAGGTTCTATTCATTCCCTTTGGAAAGGTGACAAAAGCTGATCTGTATAGCCACAGTGAGCACACAACTCATGGAAATGTGAAAAAAAGTGATTGAAGAGGAATTAATTTGCTGTTGTGTGGTTAGTAATAAATTGTGGTTATGGAATAGATTGAAAATTTACATCTAGTTCTGATTTGAACAAATTACATCATTTTCCATATCCTGCCATGTACCGCAAAGAAAAAAACCCGCATATGCTACTTAGTGATTCCGTGCCTTCCCATTTAGCTGCCGGATCAACCGCATCCTGGAATCTCCCAGAGGGAATGCATTGCTGGTTGGTGTGGGAGGAAGTGGTAAGCAGAGCCTGACAAGATTGGCGGCTTTCATTAGCTCCCTGGAGGTCTTCCAAATCACCTTGAGGAAAGGCTATGGAATCCCTGACCTGAAGGTGAGAGGCTTTTAAGGAGGGCACAGGAAAACAAATAGTAGTTCTGCTTGCCACTTAGCCTGCACATAAGATGGGATTCTCTTTGAGTTTGTAATACTTATTCCACACAAGAGAAATTGCTTTTCTACAGTCCGTTTTGTTAGGTTATATTTTCTCTGGGATTTGCTGATGATTACCTTTGAAGTCTTAATAACAGTTCTGTAAGTACAGCCATCTCAAGATGATGTGAGGTGATCTAGAGGTTGATTCAAAGGAACAGGTGGGCAAGTATATTGTACCAACCAAGAATATTCATCAGGCTTGTTTATTTGAAAGTACTTTGAATGCAGTGTCTTCTTGCATGGGGTAAAGTTGCCTTACCAGAGATGAAATGAGTCTGGAAGCCTGTATGTGGGGAGTTGTTTATGCCAGAGTGGTGTCAGACAAGCAATCATATCCAGTTGCCCAAATTCTGGGGAGATTCTTTCCTGTGAAGACCATTGCAAAGCTTTGCTGAATATTTAATTCTGCTGTTAAGAAATATCTATCAAAGCTCGTTCAAGATTGAATTGCAGAATTAGATTTTCCATTATGTATTCATTATGAGTTTATAGAGGAATATATAAGAAATATACTAACATTTGGGTGGGAGGGAGGAGCAGAGAGAATAAGCTCCATTAGTATTTTTGGACTACCATTCAATGAAGTGTTGCAAAGAGTATTTAATAGCTAAAGTGATTTGAATAATAATGTTTGAACTGTACAGAACTGTACAGTACTGCTGTTTGGGACAAAATCTGAGGTTGATTTCATTTTCTTGTTATGTGTAGCACAGTTAACATTAGGAAATGTATATGCTGAACTGTACAGAAATATTCGTGTTTTTCTGAATTTAGTTGGATTCAGTCATGGACATGACTAGAATCTCTTCTCCTAGCAGATGTTCAAACATTTTGTTCTCAAGTATACTTTTTCTTTCTTGTACCCACAGGCAGATCTAGCATCACAGTACATTATAGCAGGAGTCAAGAATGTGGGCACCGTGTTTCTTATGACAGATGCTCAAGTAGCTGATGAGAGGTTCTTAGTTCTGGTCAATGACTTGCTGGCTTCAGGTATGAATCTTCGCGAAAGCAGTTTCCTATGTAGATGACAGCAAAATCAAAATCATGAAATATTCTTCAGAGAATGCAGACAATGGATTTATTAGCATCTGCAGCCTTAGTAAGTTCCATTGTTTTCTAGGAAGCAGTTTTTCTCTAAAGCCAATCTTTCCCATGTCAGAAGTGTGTACATGTACACACCTCATTCTCCCCTGATCCTGCCATCACACCTGTTTGCCTGCATACCAACCAATCTTGGGAATGCTCCTGGAAGCAGTATAGAATTGTACTGATCATAGGTACTTTAAGTAAATATTCCATGCCTGTTCCACACAGATACTTCTCCTGATTATTTTCTTTCCTTCCCTGGAAATACCAGTTGCCTATTACAGTAATAGCTTAGCCACGGGGTTAGTATCTGTAGGGCTTCTATGGAGACCCATATTGCAGAAAACACATTTTTGTTGGTTAGAAGGAAGTGGGATTCTTGGTATGGTACAACATTACATTGCTAGGTCTTCTCCAGTGATACTCAGCAACAGTCCATGATAGATGGGCAGTTTTGTTGGGCATTGGTTGTACTAAGGATGCAAGTGCCATATTTTATTGATTCTATTGCTCTGGTTAATTTTGTAGGTTTGGTTTTGAATGTATTATTGGTTTTAATGTTATTATATTGTGTTTTATATGTTGTATGGCACCATTGTGTTTTTTGTAAGCCGTCCCGAGTCCTTATGGGAGGTGGTGGCAGGGTATAAATAAAAGATGATGATGGTGATGATGATGATAATAATAATTATTGTGTTGTCAAAGGCATTCTTCTTCTTCTTCTTCTTCTTCTTCTTCTTCTTCTTATTATTATTATTAGGCACAATACTATATTCTTTTTTCTAGGAGAAATACCCGATCTTTTCCCTGATGATGAAGTTGAAAATATCATCAGTAATATGAGGAATGAGGTAAAAGCCCAAGGACTGGTAGACTCCAGAGAGGCTTGTTGGAAATTCTTCATTGATCGAGTCAGACGGCAGCTCAAGGTAGGACTGCCGTGATCTCCAAGGACAAAGTTCACACTTTTTCAGTTGTACTTGGATCTTCTGTATCTGGCAGCTATTTCTGATGGTGCAGCTTTTCAAATAATATTTTTTTGAAGTACTAGCCATCCCCTGCCACGTGTTTCTGTGACCCAGTCTGGTGATGTGGAAAATAAAGTAATGAGAAACTGTTGGTTTCTAATATATGTAATTTCTTTGTGCTTGTGGGTAAACAGTATTTTTTTGTTGTTTTTCCTTTTCAGTGTTGATGTAGAGATTGTCTGGTTTGCCTACTCTGGAACATGCAACATACAATTGTCCTTCTTTAGGGGTCCCTTTTAAATCTATGCTACTATATCTGTCATATACATGTATGTGTGTGAATCGTATCTATCTATCTATATCTATGGCTGGATGGCTCTTTGTCAGGAGGGCTTTGATTATATTTTCGTGCCCTGTTGAAGGGAGTTGGACTGGGTGGCCTTCAGACAGCATTTCTAAACCTGGGGGTCAGGACCCCTAAAGAAGGACAATCACAAGGGGGGGGGGGTCACAAAAGGGTGTCAGAAGGGTCGCCAAAGACAACCAGAAAACACAGTATTTTCTGTTGGTCATGGGGTTTCTGTGTGGGAAGTTTGGCCCAATTCTATCGTTGGTGGGGTTCAGAATGCTCTTTGATTGTAGGTGAACTATAAATCCCAGTAACTAAAACTTCCAAATGTCAAGGTCTATTTCTCCCAAACTCCATCTGTGTTCATATTTGGGCATATGGAGTATTTGGTCTAAATTCTTCGATGTTTGAGTCCACAGTGCTCTCTGGATGTAAGTGAACTACAACTCCAAAACTTAAGGTCAATGCCCACCAAACCCTTCTAAGTGTTTTCTGTTGGTCATGGGAGTCCTGTGTGCCAAATTTGGTTCAGTTCCATTGTTGGTGGTGTTCAGAATGCTCTTTGATTGTAGGTTAACTATAAATCCCAGCAACTACAATCATTTTTTTGAGTGATGGTCACTCCTTGGGTTATTAGGTGTCTTGTAGCCAAATTTGGTGGCAATTTGTCCTGCGGATTTTGAGTTATGATGTCACTCAAAATGAACAGAGCACACACACACACACACACACACATTCTCCCAAGTGAAATGTTACCTCATGAATGCAGAGGAGATGTGATATTCCTGCAATGAATGGTTTGCCTCTAGGGAAGATGTCTGAATTTTGCATAAAAGATAAATAAAAATATTACATTGTGAAAAAATAGTGTGCTTTACTGTAATGTGCTGTAATTCTAAGCCTTGTAAATTTGAAGAGCTTGCTTGCTTAGTTTCTACATTGGATTGAAAACCATAACACATAAGTCATACTTCCATAACCTTTTCAATTGACTTTCTTTGTCTGGCAGTGGGAATAATTCTCAAGCTCTGTGGCAGAATACATGCTTTGCATATAGACAAACCCAGATTCAATTCATAACATATCCAGGCTGCACTTGAAAAATTCCCACCATGAATCCCGGAGAGCCGATGCCAACTAGTGTTGACAATTATAGCTAGAGAAATTAATAGTCTGACTCCTATTGTTCTATATTTCTAGTTTCACCCTCTTCCTCTTTTCATTGCCTCTTTCTTCAGGTTGCTCTTTGCTTTTCTCCAGTGGGGAACAAGCTGAGAGTTCGCAGTCGGAAGTTCCCAGCCATTGTGAACTGCACAGCCATAGACTGGTTTCATGAGTGGCCCAGAGAAGCCCTGGAGTCCGTCAGCCTGCGCTTCTTGGAAGGGACAGAAACTATTGAGGTAGCAGCCCTTTATGGTTCACAGCACATTTTACATTTTCCTGCAAGTTCATCATCATTTTGGGTAAATGGTTTATTGTATGATGCAAGTATGGCACTCCATATATGCATACACACACTGAGGAGACAACTTACTTGATCACCTCTTCAATCAACCCATGCACATTCCTCACATTCCTTTTCATGTGAGATTTTTCTCCTACCAGGTTGGATTGCTAGCTCCAGAAATGAAATGATGTCAATGTAGGAATGTTTTCTCTTGAGGTTTTTTAAAACCCCAAGGCTATTTGGATAAGAACTAGGGTTCAGTATTATACAATATGTCACAGCCAGAGACCATCATTTGAGTATCAAGTTTATCAGGTGTTAATGTGGTCAGTGCAAGACATGGTTGATCCTATGATGCAGCTTCAGGTGAAAGTGTGAACTGCTGCCAAATTGTGAAGGTTTCTTCACAACCCAGGATATTTTAATAGCAACACTTCATTTTAAAATCATCAAAATATACTGAGGAGAGTGTTGCCTATGATGGGTTTCTGAACACTTGATAGCAAAGTTGTTTTGCCAAGTCTCAATTAAGAACAACCGAAGTGTACATATTAAGCACCACAAATAGACCACAGCTCATTTGAAACCCTTAGAGAAGACAATGATGCTGGGGAAAATGGAAGGAAAAAGGAAGAGGGGCCGACCAAGGGCAAGATGGATGGAGGCAATCTTGAAGTGACTGGACTGACCTTGAAGGAGCTGGGGGTGGTGACAGTCGACAGGGAACTCTGGCATGGGCTGGTCCATGAGGTCACAAAGAGTCGGAAGCGACTGAACGAATAAACAACAACAAACATCTGGGAATGTGTACTTCATTGAACATTTTTGTTACGTTGAATGTGGGGCTCGCTTTATTTTTTGTGGTTTGGTTTTCCTTCCATGAGGGTTGATATCTGTATTTAGTATCTTTGTAGTTACTATTTCTTTCTTTCTCTTTTTGTTTAAAAAGATGCTCTTCCCTGTTTGCAAATTGTAATTCCATACTTACGTAGCAGAATTCATTGCTCTAGCAACACAAGTGTGCAAAAATAAACGAGTATGCTGAAATTGCCTTTTCTGTCACCGTTAGACAATTATTCCAGAGGGAAAGGTGCTCACTGCTGTTTGCAGGGATTTGGGCTCAAGGGTATCATTACATGTCAGAGTGTGCACAATGTCCTTTAGTTTCTTTAGAAGGGAATCCTGAAGTATAAGGTATAAATATATTTTGTTACAGCATAGCCAGTCAACCAAATACTGATATTAAGAGCCAAGGGAGTTGTGAGGAGTTCATTCATTGAAGTCCAGTCTTCTGGAATGCCCTGTATGTTAAGGCTTATGCCATAAAGCGTTTAATCAGGCTGCTTATTTATTTTGTCTGAAATGTTTCCTCTTCTGTTTTGTTTTTTTAAGCCTTCTGTGAAAGAATCTATAAGCAAATTCATGGCTTACGTGCACACCAGTGTTAATGAGATGTCCCATTCCTACCTGAGCAATGAACGTCGTTATAACTATACCACCCCCAAGTCATTCTTGGAACAAATAAAACTCTATCGGAATTTGCTGCTTAAAAAGGGAAAGGAACTAACAGCCAGGATGGATCGTCTGGAGAATGGATTGCAGAAGCTGAGAAGCACATCTGCACAGGCAAGAGACCTTTGTTCCTAGGCAAGATGGTGGAAGATGATACAGAAATAATAGGAGTAACACGTACTCATGAATTTCACTGTATTCTAAAATACACAGATAATCATATTTGCAGGATTCATTGTGTGGCTCTTTTTCATTTGATTCTTTCTGTGAGGAAAACTATCCTATGACGCTGCTGGTCTTGGGATGTCTATACATGCACAAACAGCATTGTTGCCATTTGCATGTATAGACATCCCAAGACCAGCAGCTGGGATATAGGAAGATATATTACCTCATGTGAGAGAACCAGGAAAGTTTTCAGTTATGGTCTTCCTAAGTTTGCTGTTGTCGTGACATTTCAACATCGCTTCATCCTACTATGATGCCCCTGAGAACTGTTGCTTCCACTTTGGTGGACCAACTGGTCAAGTAAACAGCCTCTAGGTTGATGTTGAGATGAGCCAAAATCTGAAATGGGTTCATTTTTTATCATTGTTTGAGTCCACAGTGCTCTCTAGATGTAGGTGAACTACAACTCCAAAAATTAAGGTCAATGCCCACCAAACCCTTCCAGTATTTTCTGTTGGTCTGTGTGCCAAGTTTGGTTCAGTTTCATTTTTGGTGGAGTTCAGAATGCTCTTTGACTGTGGGTGAACGATAAATCCTAGCAACTACAACTCCCAAATGACAAATTCAATCCCCGCAACTCCACCAGTATTCAAATTTGGGCGTATCAGGTATTTGTGCTAAATTTGGTCCAGTGAATGAAAATACATCCTGCATATAAGATATTTACATTATGATTCATAACAGTAGCAAAACTACAGTTATGAGGCTGTGACAAAAGTAATGTTATGGTTGGCAGTCAGCACAACATGAGGAACTGTATTAGGGGGTCGCAGCTTTAGGAAGGTTGAGAAACACTGCTTTAACAGCTTCACTAAACTCCAGAATTCTGCAGGAAGAAGAAACCGGATGTAAAGTGGGTTCATTCTCTAGTGTGATGAAGTAGTATGAGAAGAGGCTTCTGTTCTATATTTATTTATTTATTTACTTTACTTTACTTTACTTATATACTGCTGTTCTCAGCCCAAGGCGACTCACAGCGGTTCACAACAAATAAGAACAGCAAAAATTCAATGCTATAGTGTAAAAACAGTTAACAACCTAACATATTACATAATTAATAAACAATTACTACAATAACCATTCACTATTCACTATCGTCTCATCATCAAAAACATGATCCAGATTCGTCATCCATTATTGCGTTCCAATGTTCATTAACCAATCATTGCACTAATTATTCGAATGCCTGCTCAAACAGCTAGGTCTTCACTTTCCTGCGGAATACCATTAGAGATGGTGCTAGTCTAATGTCCGTAGAAGGGCGTTCCACAGCCGAGGAGCCACCACCGAGAAGGCCCTATCTCTCATCCCCGCCAGCCGTGCTTGAGAAGCAGGCGGGATCGAGAGCAGGGCCTCCCCGGAAGATCTCAAAGTCCTGGTGGGTTCATAGGCCGAGATGCGGTCGGATAGGTAGCTTGGGCCGGAACCATTTAGGGCTTTAAAGGCCAATGCCAGCACTTTGAATTGAGCCCGGTAGCAAATCGGTAGCCAGTGGAGTTGGCGCAACAGGGGGGTTGTATGCTCCCTGCGCTCCGCTCTTGTTAAAATCATGGCTGCCGAGCGTTGGACTAGTTGGAGCTTCCGAGGCGTCTTCAAAGGCAACCCCACGTAGAGAGCGTTGCAGTAGTCTAAACGGGATGTAACCAGAGCGTGGACTACCGTGGCCAAGTCAGATTTCCCAAGGTATGGGCGCAGCTGGTGCACAAGTTTTAGCTGTGCAAATGCTCCCCTGTCTGAGATAACTTGTTAGTACTGATTTTGTTCAGAATATTTCAGTAAATTTTAGACTTCCATCTCTTATTTGGCAATTAATTGCTGGCCTTTATAGAAATGTAGTCCTAAAGCTTGGTACAGACAATTGAATTGAAGTAGCCTCCTGGGAGCCTTAGAGAACAGGTTCTCTGTCTCAGCGCTCCAATTTTTTGTGCACCATTTCTCTCCCCTGCTGTTTCGCAAAATGCTGTGCTTGCTCAGGTCCAGCCCACTTTATACCTCTTCCCATCATTAACTGCAGATTTTCTTATTTTTCAGTTAAGGTGAAGTGTGTTTAGTTAGGGCTTGGGGTTAAGGTCAAATATTTGTACTGGGGTAAATAGAAAGATATGGATATAAATATAAAGATAAAGATAAAGATATTGATCATGTTCTCTCAGTCCTGTGGGCTTATATAGAGGGAAAGGAGCAAGCCACAATTGTATCACTTCACTAGTCATATTTAATAATTATATCATTTTTCCTTCCCATGTACCAATTTGGAGACTAGTTATTTCTTTCTTTAAGTATGGAGGAAAGGCCAACCAATTTGTATGCTCTGTTTTCTGTACAACTGTATGAGATTTCATGTTCTGCTCAAATCACTTGTGATTGTTCATGAAAAGCTGAAAAGATAACCAGATCGATGTGAAATCAAAGCCTAAGCATTGATCTCCTCTTCCCCATTTTTCCTTTCTTGCTTTGTTCATTATCTATAAGTCACTGTTAACCCGCCTTTGATATTTTATGATGCAGACTTGGACACAAAAGATTTATATTTTTTCTTTTAATGATCAATTTTGTGATACGGGCAATAAGAATAGGCACTAAATCAAAGTTTCATATGGTGTGCATTTGCTTGATAGTCCTTGAAGACAGGACAATTACAGCAGTGACAAGACTTGGGGCCCTTCCACATAGCATATATCAAGGCAGAAGATTCCTCAATATCTAGTTTGAACTGGGATATCTGAGTCCAAAGTGCCATATATTCCAGTTCAAAGCAGATAATGTGGGATTATATTCAGCTGTGTGGAAGGGCCCTGGTGTACAAATGGAGGTAGGGAAATAGGATTTTCCCATTTGTAACACTTGCTACTTACCTACTCCAAATAGCCCCTATCCTACCTGTGGCTTTCCCTCCTGCAAGGACAAATATGCATTTGAATCTTCAAATGGGGGGAGTATTTGGGAGACAGGGAAATGATGAACAAGAAAGTGTAAATCCTTTTGCCTTGCTTCTTCTCTCTTCAACAAATGGCGTAGAATAATAATCTGAAACAGGAATAATTTTCTGTGTTTTGGCATACAATCTTTTATATTGCCCTAAGATTTTTTTTAATATTATGAATGCTATCTGCATATTACATATTTAAACTAAAAATTCATTGTATGGAAGGTAACACAGTTACCATCCCCACTCCTTTTTTCTTTGTCAAAGGATTTACTTGTAGTAACAATCCCGTTTGTTTGTCGTATTTACTGTCCTTCATTGCCTGTGCAGTTGCTCCATATAACCCCACTTCTTAACACATCGGAGCCTTTATTTTGTCTTTGTTGTTGTTAAATCCTTAACCTTCGGTTCTTGCTCTCTACATAAGCTGTGTCTTTATTTTAGCTTTTTTTAAAGTAAGTTTTGTCTAGAAATTCTATTGCATCTTACATGAGATGCATTGAATTGCATCTATATCCTCTCCTTTTATGTGCCTATAACAGGATTGCATCAAACCTGACAAGTCAATTCCTTGGTTGCCTTGTCAGAGCACTTAACACCCGGTAAACTTTCTATTTATTCTTGGATCCAGTGTGCAATTATTTACCACAAGCTGAAGCTTATAAGCCATATATCTGAAATCAACAAAAAGCTCCTCCTTCAATTTCCTCAAATCTCCAAAGGTTCTTAAATGAACAAAAAAGTTTCCACAGAGTTTTGTTGATTGAATTGCGTAGGTACCCCCAGCAAGTGAGGAGTAATTTTGTCTGCCCTGGCAGAACAACAGGAGACGAAAATGAATTAGCCATTCAGCCAAGGCCTATACAAAGGGCAGGGCTCCACTCCGAGCTCACACAAAAACACTTACCCGCCACTTACTTTTAGGCAATTATAGGGTATTTTAAAGTCTGTGCTGAAAATGGCATAGAATCCCAGACCAATTATATGTCTGCCTTTCCCCGCAGGCAAAGGTGTACCCTGGGGCTCCGGAGCTTATACTTAATGCATTAAATGAACAGAGATTTTGTTCCAAATAGTGCTGTAGTATTGTAAAGGATCTGAAGCTGGTGCTTTCACAGGGGCTGGGTTTTGAAATGCCATGGCTGCCAGAATGCCATCCTTCCTTCTTTCAGAACCAAAAAGTATCAGAAAATGGCTTTAGGTCAGTGTTTTTCAGCTGGGGGTCGGGACCCCTAGGGGTGTCACAAGGGGGTGTCAGAAGGGTTGCCAAAGACCATCAGTGCTATCTAGATGCAGGTGAACTACAACTCCAAAACCCAAGGTCAATGCCCACCAAACCCTTACAGGCTTGGAGATGGAGAAAACCAACAGCCTTTACCCAAAGTTGTGTCTGTATGTGAAATTCACCAGATATATTGGAAGAGATTGCCCCATGCCTGCCTGAGCTAGCTCAGTGGATGCATCAAAAGGGTGCTGCTGATACACTTTGCATGCACAAGCTGTGAGGGCAATTCTTCTTTTCCAGTGCGTCTCACAGAATTCTACAGTTAAAATGTTCATGGCCAACAAAAAGAATGTATCTGTACCCTGGTCATATAGATACTTGTTCTCCAGCACAAATATTTCTTCTGAGGCATTGAGCAGCCAGGAATGATGTCGTTGATGTTTTTGTGTTAAGGCTCACAACCTTAACATCTATACAATCTAAAAACCTACAAAATGAATTAAATATTGCAACTGTTAAAAGAATCCAGCTAAAATCTCATTAAAACAAAATCCATTCACTATATAGGCAGTTCTGGGTGGTGGTTGAGAGGAAAGGATTGCAATGACACTGAGAGAGAAGCTGCCCTTTAATGGAGGACAGCAGAGGAATGAAATCATGGGTGGGGTTCATGGGTGCAGAAACACAGGCTTTAGCAGCTCAAGCCAGTACAACTGCTGGCAAGGAAGAAGGGGAATGTCAGTTCAGTAACATGAGGGGAGGCTCCTCCTTGATTACATAATATTTATTTATTTGTGCAGGAAGGGCAGTTATGTTGGGCTGTGCTCCTGAACTTGGTGTCCCAAACCATCTATCTTGATATCTCTAAATAATGTTGTATTATGTTTTTAAAAAGTGCACTGGCAAGATGACAGTTCGAAACATGTTGGGCTTGCTAGGATGCTGAATGCTGTGAACTAAGGCCCCATCTACACTGATCACTTAATGCAGTTTGAAGCCAGCCAGGTATGAAACTCCCATGAAAGCTGTAAAAGGAAGACCTTAATTTTCAGGCTAATGCACTATGGTTTGTGTAATCACCATCTGTGTCTTAAACTGGTTCCCGGATTTCCTGTGCAATCATCTGCATTCTTCAATACTGGTTTGATACTGTATTAAATGGTCAGTGTAGCTGGGGCTTAAGAGCTATTTACTTTATAGTTCACTATATCATGCCCCAATATTTTTCTGTAACCCCCCAAAAGGAGCAAATGATCAAGTCCAATCTTTCTTCCTCTGTCTGTAGGGGACAATCCATTGGAAATGTACTCTCTCCCTCCACCTACATTTCTATTTTACTTCCTATTCAGTGGTGCTACTTACCATCTCTTCTGATTGTGTTTTCTCCTTCCTTGTTTTTCCAGGTAGATGATTTGAAGGCAAAGTTGGCTGCTCAGGAGGTGGAGCTGAAGCAGAAGAATGAAGCTGCAGATAACCTAATCCAGGTGGTGGGTATAGAGACGGAAAAAGTCAGTAAGGAAAAGGCCATTGCTGATGATGAGGAGCAGAAGGTGGCCCAGATCACACAGGAGGTTCAGCAAAAACAGAGAGACTGTCAGGAAGACCTGGCAAAAGCTGAACCAGCTCTTGCTGCTGCCGAGGAAGCCCTCAAAACACTCAATAAGGTAGAGACCAGATAGAGTGGGATGGGGAGAGAATGGCTCAGCTCAAGGCAGCGGTCCTATGCATGCTTATCTAGGCAAACCCTATGGTGATGACCAACCCTATCTTAGGAAATGCCTATTGTATTTTTTTTACTCTTCTGAATGTTGTGTTCTACGTGCATAGGTTTATATTTCAAAGTAGTCCTTTAACTACATCTTTATGTAGGGATTTGTGTTATCTATTTGTGTTAACTATTCCAGAGTCAAACTATTGCCAAGGATTGGATGTAAGATCTAGGATACTGCTCAATGAGCCATCTGGAGAAAGTTTTTATTAAAAATTGGTTGGTGTGTGACTGTGGCCATGGGATCATTTGAAATAACTAATTCTATTTCAGCATTTCTATTGATATAGTGGACTGCCAAAAAACAAATAAATGGGTCCTAGAGAAATTCAGGCATGAACTTTGAATAGAAGTCCAGCAAATTGCCCTCTAAACTGAGGCTGTTGTATTTTTAGACATATTGTGAGAGGACAAGATTTGTCGGATAATAGGATAATCTCAGTAAAATAGAAGGAAGAAGGAAAAGAGGAAGACCATATTATAGGTGGATTGATTCAGGAAAGCCATGGCTTTGAGTTTGCATGACCTGAACAGGGCTTTTGATACCTGAGGTTTGTGGTGGGCTGTGATTCGTAGGGTCCATAAGTTCATGGTGACTTGACATTACATAACACAATCAAATTTGTGTTTGGAGTTAGGATCAAAAGTAACAGTGTTAATATGTCTGGCCTAATGCTGTGTCACTGCTTGTTTTATATGCAGTGCATTTAATGATATGCACAGAAAGAACAATCCATTTCCCTACATTGTGGCTAAGTTAAACAAAAAACAAAAGCCTAAAATTGAAGCGTCTGAAATGAAATAGAAAACAGGAAGCCATTTTCCATTTGATCCGGCTTTTAGGAAAGCCACGGCAGTTTTGTGCTAGGATCTGTGTGCCTAAGAAGGAAACACTAATGAAACAGAAAGATGTTTGAATCCTATCAAGTAGAGTTTCATGCTGAAACTGTAAAACATCTCATTAAGGCAAGATTAATGGGAAGCTGAAGCGTCCCTGGAGAAAAGGGAGGCAGCATTTACATTGCGCCATAAACCACGTCCTCCTCCTCACCTGCGTCAGAGGGTTTAGCCCATCCATTGACATGAATAATTGGTTCTATTTGTGTGTCTATTAATAAAAAGTTACATCCAATAATGCAGATGTATTTACATTGTACTCTCATACAAGGAGTGGCAGGTGAAACAATAAGCAGAGCTCTTTACCAGAGAGTACTGGGAAATATAGATTGTGAGGGAAGGGTGGGGGCGGCGGAAAATTGTTGGATGTCAAAATTGATTGCTTTCTCTTTGTATTTCAGTTGTGTTGTGCTTTGATCAATTTTACTCATAAATAACTCAATTACAAAAATGCCACCCATGTGGAATATTTGCTCATTAATGCTCTGGTGCTCAAGGGTGTTAATCTGATGGGGAATTTTTTTAATTTAAAAAACTCCCTTAGTTGCTCTAGTTTTGCCACATGGTCTTCAAGATGATTCTGCTCAGAGAACAAAAAATACTGCTTTTGAATGCTCTGTTCTTTGGACACATTGCCTTGCTGCTTTGGTGGAAAGAGGTACCCTTCTCAGGCTTTAGAGAATATATTTTCTTGCCTGAACATTAATGTTTAAGATGTCTATAAAATTCCCAAGACAAATGGGAATTACTTACTGGATGATCCTAGTTTATTTTGTTTTCAAGATGGTCTTGGAAGCTTATGAGGTGGGGTGACCATGGCCTGTTGTGTGTAGATAGAGATTCAATATTGCTTTCAAAGGTTGATGTGGAACAGTCCTCCAAGATGTTTTCTTTTTCTTCTAAAGCCATTTGAATGATTGAGGTCATAGGCCTGGGCTGATTTATTGCTCTTGGGACCATCTGTTTCAGTTCTTCACAAGTAAAATGAGGATATAGAGGATCCATGATGTCTGCTTGAATTTGGTTGCAGGAATATTTTCAAGCTGTGGGTGATTGAATCTGTGAATACTTAATCTGTGGATACAGAGGGCTAACTGTAATAATTATCAACCTCTCAACTTTATCAGAAGTATAAGATGAGTCTACAGATGATGTTTGTACATGCTCAATAGGGGAAGTAGCTGCTGTCTAGGTTGTTTTTGTAGGCAGGCACATGTGGCCACAGTAGGGTTGGCTAGAGTAGAATCCCATTCTTTCTCAGCTCAGGTTTTATTGCATTGTTTACCACAGACATGTTGCTGCAAGTCAAACATACTACAGCCTTCCTTCATCATCCTCCCAATGCGGATTCTTCCAGAAAACCCTCAGCAGAAAAGTGGGGCTGGGTAGGCAAAAGGAGCTTATTTTTTAGAGACTTTGTTAACTAAGGTGTGCCTGGAAATCCATTTGCAGAATAATCCAACACCCAAAGGATGCCAAGCAGATGTCTTCCTGTTCTTAAAACAGATGCCATTGTTTCTAATTAGCAAATAAATGAAATCATTTCAGCTCCAGGTAGGCTGCGTTGTCAGGCAAATCATTTGAACCTTTGTTTGAGAGTGGCGTTGCCAGAAGGGTGTTCTAACACAATTGTTTATCATGAAGGAATTCTAAGCAGGCAGCATCTGCAATGTGCATCTTTTTTGGCTAAATTACAAAGAGCACACTTTTTGCCACTGCGCATTACATTTGGCAACAAATACTTTTTTTGGTTTCAGAGTTTTGAAAATTGAGGTGCGCCTTAGATTAGGTAATGCATTAGATTCAAGTAAATATGTGTATTTGTGAACAGGAACCATTTCATTGTTGTTCCTCCTCTTGCTTCTTATGTCCAGCTAGGATCCTTTCTTGATGAATCACAGCAATGGCCATTTTTAACCCCAATAGCTAGTTCAGTACTTCATTGCTCAGCTAGACATTTGGGATGTGCACAGTTTGGGAAAATTGTGTGGTGTTTTTGAACTGCAAACTTGAAATTCCTTAGCTAGCATGGCTACTGGGAGATTTTGATTCTCCACACCAAAAGAGAAAAACCTGCAGCCTGCAGAGAGTTAAAAGGGTTTTTTTCATCATGGCAGAAGCGACTTGAGAAATTGCAAGTTGTTTCTGGTGTGAGAGAATTGGTCATTTGCAGAGATGTTGCCCAGGGGACACCTGCATGTGTTACTATCCTGTGGGAGGCTTCTCTTATTTCCCCGCATGGGAAGCTGGAGCTGACATGTGGGAGCTCACCCCATCTCGCAGATTCGAACCACCAACCTTCAGGTCAGCAGTTCAGCCGGCACAAGGGTTTAACCCATTGCGCCACCGCAGCTCACTAAGTTAAGAGGTAACTCTACTTCCTCTCAAAGCCCCACTCTTTTTACGTTTATAATTTATGATGACATTAGCCTTAGTCAGTCAGTATTGTGTAGAATAGATTTCTGCTTGGTTTCCCTCCAGCTCAGTTTTGGAGATGGCCTTGCTCTGAAAATGTAGCCTTACCACACATGTTGTGTATGCTCATTCATACCTAGAGAGCAACATGGGGACTGTCACAGTCTCTATCTGGCTTTATGGGTGATGTATGCAATGAATGGATGCAATCACAATAACTCAGAGCTGCCTTAGGAATTTCATCACAAACTGTTCAGGTATGTGTTATAAGTGTATTGCTGCATGTCTTGCTGCTTACGTTTGAAGTACAGTAGTTTTATCCTGTAGACTCCTCATCTTTGGATTGTATTATGTAAATGAAATGAAGGTACCAAGGAGCTCCAGTGTGGAATAGAGCTTGCTATGACAGGGCTTTAACATTTGCAAGATGAGATCTGGTGTAGAAGAAGAACCTCTAGCCAAAAGTCATTTTTTCTTCTATTGGGTTATAAAAATATCAGTGCTCTAGTTTTCTGATCAAACTGTGCTACAGTGGCATGACCCAAAGGTGGAATTCTTTCATTTCGAATTGGATTCTTCTGCATGACAAGCAGAGTCTTATATTGGTCAGTTTCAGGTCAGTGTTGTTTGGATTCTTTTAAGTCTGAAGGAAATGAATGGGCATCTCTCATGAGATCTAGGTGTTATGTGTTCATTTGAAATAGCACTCCTTTCATTGCACCATTTAATTAATGGAGTAATGCAAAAATAAATAAAATGTTTTCTTGATACGAAAAGAAAAACAAGCTTTTTTATTATTGCTGTCAGAGAGTTTGCTGGGACATAGAGCAGATATGGGTATGGATCTGCATGCACAAATACTTATATAATTACTTGTATATGCAAATTCAGACAACATAGTGTTTCATGATGGAGAACATGGAGAAACTGGTAACACATAGAAGATGACCACATTGTGTAGCTGATTTTCTCGCACTCCTGCTATGAAATGAGGGGGAGAAGGGTTTTAGTGAGGACACAGTCAGGTCAATATCAGTGTGTCCCCTGCAACTGACAATTGACTCCTTGTGTGAATATAGCCAATTAATCTATTGTAAATCAAACTGGCAAAATAATTATAAAGTAGTCATCATAAGAATTTTGAATTCAGTGAACGTTCTTCAGTGGCTCACCAGACATGCATGGTTGATTTCGGAGTCTGCTGATCTTTCTCCATTTCCTCGTTGTGCTTATTTTTTCATACTGGATAAATCTGTAATCTAATTGTGTAGTTTTAATGGCCTGCAAGTTGGTTGAAATGCTGAAGGAACATGACTGGCTCTCATCTCATAAGTCAGCGGAGGCCCTTGTGCCACTAAGGGATTCATTGCTTTATGCTGGATGAGTCATAATATTTAGAATTCAGAGTGCTGCCTGTGGCTTCAAAGCTCCTTTCTCAGGCTGATAGCTCTGGAGCCTGGCTCCATTACCAGCAAAGTAAAAAAGAAAACCCATTCATTTTCATCTAGCAACCATGTCTCTTTCTCCCCCTCTCCTCATTTTCAGAACAATCTGACAGAGCTGAAGTCATTTGGATCACCACCTTCTATGGTCAGCAATGTCACTGCTGCTGTGATGGTGCTCATGGCTCCAGGTGGGAAGGTGCCCAAGGATCGGAGCTGGAAAGCAGCCCGAGTGGCCATGAGCAAGGTGGATGGCTTCCTGGACTCCTTGATCCAATTCAACAAAGAGAACATACACGAGAACTGCCTCCGAGCCCTGCAGCCCTACCTTCAGGATGAAAATTTCAACCCTGAGTTGGTGAAATTGAAATCCCAGGCAGCTGCTGGCCTTTGCTCCTGGGTCATCAATATTGTGCGGTTCTATGAAGTGTATTGCGATGTGGAGCCCAAGAGGCAGGCACTCAGCAAAGCGAATGCTGAGCTTGCTGCTGCTCAGGAAAAGCTGGCTAGCATCAAGGCCAAGATTGCGGTAAGTTCAAAAGCAGAAGCAAAACTATTGTTCCTTGGTGTTCTTGAGAAGAGGGCAGAAAGCAACAGCAGGTCAGACATACTGCCTGCTCTGGCTGGCCGGATCTCAGGTAAGGGCCCATCACAGCACTTGGCACATGTTCTTTTCACTGAAAGTGCTGCGGTTGAACTTGCTGTGATCTGTAGGCCGGGTATGCACTCAGCCACTGACTTAAGTGGTGATTTTGCTGTTTGTCATTCACAAATATTTGGTGTACAGTATTAATTTGGGAAATTCTGTAAAGCCCAGTTCCTTTCAGTTCTGGGAAACAAACTGTTGCAGAAAATCAGGGCACGAGAAACTGTCAGAATCCTTCAGCCCATATTATTACTGGCAATGCTGGCTAGGGGATTCTGGTACTCACAATCTAAAAAGTTTATTTATTTATTTCAGATATTTTTACCCTGGCTTTTTCTGCAAGCGGACCCAAGGCAGCTTACAATATATAAAACATACAATACAGAAGTTAAAAAAACGTAGTTAAAATCTAATATTTGATATAGCCAATTACCACCTTCCCAATATAAAACCCATTTGACATAAAAAAATTAAACCTTAAAACTTTACCCAGCCCTAAAATATATGGTTATGTCTTTAGTTGAAAGTCTTCTTAAATAAGGTCTTTACACCCTTCCAGAAACTCAACAGGGAAAGGGCAGATCTTAATTTTTCTGGAAGGGTTTTCCAAAGTGCTGGTGCCATCCCTGAGAAAGAGCCTTTCCTGACCTATTTAGACATATGTTGGAGGGGGGGGGGATGTCAAGATGAGGGTCTCCCCACAGGATCTCAATTTTCAACCCGGTATGTATAGGGGGACACAGTGTTCCAGGTAGCCTGGAATGAAGCTGTATAGGGCTTTATAGGTAAGAACCAGTACCTTGAATTGGACTCGGAAACATATAGGCAGCCAGTGGAGCTGTCTCAGTAATGGACTAGTATGCTGCCTGAGATCAGCCCTCATTAGAAGCCTAACTGCAGATCTTTGTACAAACTGCAGTTTCCAAGAACTTTTCAAGGGCAGATCTATGTAGAGCGCATCACAACAATTCAATCTGGATGTAATCATTGCGTGTACTACTGTGACCAGGTCCGACCTCTCCAGGCATACAAACTTTAAGTGTGCGAAGGCCGACCTAGTCACAGCTGCCACCTGGTCTTTCAGGTTTAAGGTGGAGTCCAGGATACCCCCCAAAATTGTGAACCTGAAACTTCAAGGGGAGTGTCATCCCTTGAAGGGGTCTGTCAAAGGGGGTGTAATCCCTGGCCAGGGTTGTAACCCTATTCCCAGATCCATCTTATGTGAGACCAGGAATACTTTGCCATGCTTTGTGCACAGCCTCCAATAAAAGGTACCAATTTAAATCAGTGGGGTAATATTTCTCTTGGATTCTTGACCTATAATGCCTAAGCAGGTAATTCTTTTTAGCTATGATAGTAAGTCCTGGGATTAACCCTTTTAGCTGCTAAACCAAATGAAAACAACCCAACAATTAATTCAATTCTTTTAACTCAATTCTTTTAACATCTACAATTATCAAAATATTGGCCTACATTTCAACAGCTATAAAGTCACTTGAGTCCAAGTTTTATATGAAGTGCAGTAAATACAACACCAAAATTGTATAACAGTCTTAAAAGCCTCTCCCAAAATGAACTTTAATTATCGTTAACTTGCATTGTTTTTGCTCTTTGTGAGAGCATGATTATGGTTTCTGTTTAGCATCTTTGGCGCCTGTTGCTTTGAGGGTATTGTTGTGAGCGTGTAGTGCTTTTTGTCATGGCCTTGGGCCCGTACAATAAACTATTTTGATGATGATTTAAAAAAACATATCAAAATATAGGCCAACATTTCAACAGTTATAAAGTCACTTGAGTCCAGGTTTTATATGATGTGCAGCAAATACAGCACCAAAATTGTATAACAGTCTCAAAAGCCATGCAGTAAACCATTAGATAATGTTTTTATTGTTATGTGAATCTTTCTTCTGGAGTCTATGTTTATCTCTCTAGTTTTGTCCATGTTCTGGTAGCCTTGTTTTCACTGCTGCAGGAAGCAGGACATGATTCATTTCTTTATTTCTCACATAGATACCCTGCTGTTCCTCCTGGTAGCAGAATACTGTGTGTGTAGTTTTATTTAACTTTATTTTTATCCTCAGTACATCCAGTAAGTTTGGATAGATTGAGGGACAGGATCTGGACCAATTTTGCCTTGGGGCAGAGCGGGGTTTTAAACTTGAGTCTTTCCTGCCCACTCCTAACCATTGCACCATGCAGTCCCCATATGAAAATCCACATAAAAAATGTAATTAATGTACATGACATGAAACAGGTACATAATTTTTGGTAAAAAATGACTGAATAAGAATTGGTGTGTTTTTACTGACTGTAGGCCACAAAAGATATGTTTGTATGGGCAGGCAAGCAATGGCAAGGTTGGATGAGTTTTGTGTACTTTTGTACAAGGTTGCTAGTTATCATGAAGTTGTGTTCTTCTTGTCTGAAACACATTTGTTTTTCTGAGGTATTCCACCTCAGACATCAGAAGAGCTGCAAGACCAAGAACAAGCCACAAGAGTAAAGATGAAGATCCACCCAGAGGAAAAGTGTTCCTGCCATACATCAAGGGAACCACTGATCGCATAGGGAAGCTGATGAGGAAACACAACATACAAACAATCTGCAAACCCACCAAGAAAATCCAACAAATGCTACGTTCAGCAAAGGACAAGAGGGATCCTCTCACCTCTGCAGGAGTCTGCCGTATACCATGCAGCTGTGGACAAGTCTACATAGGGACCACCAAACGCAGCGCCCAGACACGCATCAAGGAACATGAAAGGCACTGCAGACTACTTCAACCAGAGAAGTCAGCCATAGCAGAGCACCTGATGAACCAGCCTGGACACAGCATATTATTTGAGAACACAGGAATGCTGGACCACTCCAACAACCACCATGTCAGACTACACAGAGAAACCATTGAAATCCACAAGCATGTGGACAATTTCAACAGAAAGGAAGAAACCATGAAAATGAACAAAATCTGGCTACCAGTATTAAAAACAAATTCTAAAATTGCAATAGCAAAAACAGCAGAGAGAAAAACAGGCAGGGACATCTAATCACCTTTCAAAAAGAGTTTGCTTCAGGCACAGTCAGCCCATTGTATGCTAATCAAGGTGGTCAGTTGAAAGATTCACACCTAGCCCAACTTACAAAAGCCCTTTGTCTCACCGGGGTCATTCCACAGATATATAAACCCCTTTTTCCCCAGTTCCAGCAGACCTCACCTCTGAGGATGCTTGCCATAGATGCAGGCGAAACGTCAGGAGAAATGCCTCTAGAACATGGCCATATAGCCCGAAAAAACCCACAAGAACTGAGTGATTCCAGCCATGAAAGCCTTCGACAATACACATTTGTGTTTCTTCTGACAATTAATTTTCCTAAGTAAGTGAATAACTTTGTAACTATTCCCATTAACTCTAGTGAGCAATACTATCCTAATATTTATTTATTGAGGTCTCTTCCACACAGCTGAATAAAACCCCACATTATCTGCTTTGAACTGGAATATATGGCAGTGTGGACTCAGATAACCCAGTTCAAAGCAGATATTGTGGGTTATTCTGCCTTGATATTCTGGGTTATATAGCTGTGTGGAAAGGCACTGAGTTCCATGTGGATGATGGCTAAACTGTTTACTTCCCTCCTATGTTGTGGGGTCCTATTTTAATACAAATCAAAACAGTCAAAATCTTCAAGCTGTGGATTCTTTGAAAGAGACTAGAAACATATTTAAGAATTTGACGTGTTAAAACAATAGGTCAAAACAATTTAATACTATCTATGTATATGTTTAGAAATCATTTAGACCTCAAAGACTTTAATAAGAAGCCTATTTGAACTGCAGTAGAGCTCTGCAAAATGAGGGCATTCTCCAAATGGGATTACATGGCTAAGATGCCCTCCTCTCCCATGTATTGCAGTGTTTCTCAATCTTCCTAATGCCGCGGCCCCTTAATACAGTTACTCATGTTTTGGTGACCCCCAACCATAAAATTATTTTTGTTGCTACTTCATAACTGTCATTTTGATACTGTTATAAATCATAATATAATATATCTGATATGCAGGATGTGTTTTCATTTACTGCACGAAATTTGGCACAAATACCCAATATGCCCAAATTTGAATACTGGTGGGGTTGGGGGATTGATTTTGTTATTTGGCAGTTGTAGTTGCTGGGATTTATAGTTATCCTACAAATAAGGAGCATTCTGAACCCCATCAGCGAGAGAATTGAACCAAACTTGGCACACAGAACTCCCATGACCAACAGAAAATACTGGAAAGTTTTGGTGGGCATTGACCTTGAGTTTTGGAGTTTTAGTTCACCTAGATCCAAAGAGTGGAATCAAACAATGATGAATCGCGACCAAACTTGGTATGGACACTCAGTATGCCCAAATGTGAACACTGGTGGAGTTTGGGGGAAATAGACCTTGACATTGGGAGTTGTCATTGCTGGAATTTATAGTTCACCTACAATCAAAGAGCATTCTGAACCCCACCAACGATTGAATTGGGCCAAATTTCCCAAACAGAACACCCATGTCCAACAGAAAATACTATGTTTTGTGATGGTCTTTGGCAACCCCTTTGACACCCCCTCGCGTCCCACCCAGGGGTCCTGACCTCCAGGTTGAGAAACGCTGTTCTATTGCATTTGTAAGGAGACGTATCGCTGTCTGAAGCTGTTTAGGGCTTTGAATATTATTACCAGTATACTGAATTCAAATCTAGAAGCGTGTTGGTGGCTGAGATTTCTTCTTTAACCCGTTTAGGATTGCAGCCTTGGTTTTCATGGAAGGTGCCTTGACCTTGTTGAGAGCAGATTGGAATTCTACAAATGAAGCATCAGCAAGAATTAAATAACCAATAAAAGTCCAAATCTTCACTTTTCTGGGGACTAACTAATAAACGTCTTTGAAACGGGGGTAGAAGTCTTGACTAAACCGAAGCTTCTGCTTACTTCACCTTATTTTGTGTTTTTTCTTGTGTTCATCTGTCTCTTGGGAATATAGCGGCAATTCTGAATGTGCTAAGTGTTCTTCTCCTGACTCCTGCAATCTTCCAGAACAAATGGGAAGCAATGGAGATGGGCTGGGTGCCGGGGGGGGGGGGGGGGGGTGTTCTTAAAGGGAAAGGACTAACTGTGGATCCCTCCCATAATAACTCTACACAAACTGACTAAGCCCTTCTAACTAAAGGAGATTTAAATTGGGGAAATTTCAGAGGTCTCTGTGCAGTCTTTGCTCAAACAGGTGTTTCACCACAGCTAATTATTCTGAGAATAGGAGGATATCTTTTTGGATTGGCAGAAGATTCTGAGGGATGCAAGATTAAAAAAAGATTTTTCCAAGCTGTGAATATTACTTCGGATAGGAGATTATATGATATATACCAAAGTGGATTAAGGTCTTCCTCTTCAAACTTCTCAATTAGGAAAAATGTATTTGTTTGAGTTCACTAGTTTATGAAGAAGAAGAGGAAGACAATGGCAGTGGCAAAGGTTTCCCCTTGACACTAAGTCTAGTCGAGTCCAACTCTGAGTGGTTGTGCTCATCTCCATTTCTAAACTGAAGAGCCAACGTTGTCCATAGACGCCTCTTATGTCATGTGGCCGGCTTGACTGCATGGAGCTCTGTTTCCTTCCCAATGAAACGGAACCTATTGATCTACTCACATTTGCATGTTTTCGAACTGCTAGGTCAGCATAAGCTGGGGCTAACAATGAGTGCTCACCCCATCCTGTGGATTCGAGCCACCAATGACAGTGATGTGTAAATAATTCCCAATTGCCAGTCACTGACACAAAATACAATTTGTTGATAATTGTTATTGGTGAAATTATTTTTATAATAACATTTGTAGATTTAAAGTTTTTACCATCTTGTATTAAATTGCTTTTGTGTGATACTGAATAGATTTTATTAGAATTACACCTTTGTGACGATGTCACCATGGAGTTAGTAAGTGCTGGAAAGTGTCAGTTTAAACTTTCACTTTAATTAGAAAAGCCTACAACAGGTTATTTCCTTGGCAGATCACATTGAAGGGGCTAAGCTAAAGCTGATATAAAATAAAAAATACAGCCACAGTGGACAGCTCACAAAATTGTTTTTATCTCATTTTTTTACACCATGTTCTTGCTTGAAAATCTTCAAATGTGTAAGCTATTAGAGAAGTCCAAGCATTTGTAGTATGGGCAGCAATCAACTGAGCACATATTAAAGCCAATTGATTTATTCTTTTAATGATTTCCATTGGTTTTCTTGAATGTTACAAAAGCAGACTCATAATCAAGGCATGTGTTCAGAGAAGGAAAGGTCATTAACCACTTGTATATATTTGCGCTTGTAACTTTAAAAACATACAATTTCTTTCCGCCATGTTTCAACAACCTGTTTGTTCTTCTGGCATCCGTTTTGAAAACATTGAGGGAGGCCCCTTGTACACATCTTTATAAAATCCACATTATCTGCTTTGAACTGGATTATATGGCAGTGTAGACTAAGATAATCCTGTTCAAATCAGATTATGTGGGTTTTCTGCTTTGATAACCAGGCAGTGTAGAAAGGGATTGCAAGGAGAGAAGCCCCATGACATGAGTGGGAGTTTGCTTGAGTGATGGTGAATTTAGGAAGAAAGTTAAGTGTATTTAGCTTAAGAGATGTCGATTTTTTCACATTTATACAATTATCTAAAACCTGAATACCATATTTCAACATTATTATACAAAGCAATAAATAGTAATTTGGTTGACTCATGAAGTAAACTATCCAGTTTATAATAAACACACACAAAGTTGTATGATTGCATGGATTTGCATATATGTAAACACATGTTTTCAGAAAAGCGAGAGGAAAAATGAATGCACATAAATCATTGTACGTGCTCTAGTTTTAGGATTAATGACAGGCAGTGTTTAACCAGCCTGTGTTTTGTATTCTGTGAAGGTATGATCAAGTAACTCCAGATGCCACTAAAAATATAATCCTCTTTTCATATTCAGGTTTATTTCTAGTGTATTGTTCAAGCAGTGCTAAAATGATTTAGAGGCACTTAGCTTTAAGCTGTTTGTGCTGGAAGCAGATAAAAATCAATTGTTAACTTCACTTCTTTTGTGATAGAAGTAAAATATTCCAATAACTTTGGGAACAGTCTGCGTTTGTTTTACTATGAATGGGAGAAATGATCGGATACAAATACTATGATTAGAGGGCCATGATGAAATCCATTGCTTAGATCAATGAACCAAAATGAAAAGGGGATTTTTTTGCCTGGGCCTTGAAATAGGACCATTCTGAATAACCCCATTACAGTTGTACAGTCAGTCTTCCATGTCCGGGTTGCTAAACAATATTGATAAATAGGATTTTAAATCTGGAGGCAATTACCTCAAAGGCAAGATACCTTACGGTAAGAGAATCAAGTTCCAACTTCATTCTTTGCTTTTGCTTTTGTGTGAGAGGAGATGAGATGCAAAGGATAGTTGAACCTTAGTGAAAATGTGGATAATTATAAACCCCCTTCAAACGAAGAACTTATGGCGCAATAATATCATAGAGTTGGGCTGGTGGACCTAGAAATTGGGGATATTTTGTCAGACATAGATAAATGAAACCTTGAATGCTCATCTTGTGGATTCTGGAATCATCCTTTACATGCTTTCACTAAGGCAGGGATGGGAAACTGAGGCGGGTCTGGGACTGGTTTTAACAACAACAACAACAACAACAACAACAACAACAACTTATTGCCCATCTCCCCTTGTGGCTCTAGGTAGGGTTCAATATAACTCATGCTCCCTCAGTATTGGGGAGGGAGTAGAAGTGACTGGAAGTCCAGTTCTGGTTTGAAAAATAAGATTTTTGGGATCGTAACTCAGAATTTACCCCGGAGTATCTAGTTTCATGGGTCATTGCCAGGTGAGAGACAAGGATTCAAATTCTCCAAATTTGGTTCAGTCAATGCCAGACAAGAAGAAAGGGCTGTTACCAAATCTCCATGCAAATATGGGTAGATGAAATAGGTACCGCTTCTGTAGGAAGGTAAGGGCGTTCCATGCAGTCATGCCAGCCACATGACCTTGGAGGCGTCTACAGAGAACTCTGGCTCTTCGGCTTAGAAATGCCACCCCCCAGAATCGGACACGACTAGACTTAATGTCAAGGGAAACCTTTACCTTTACTAATCCACCATCAAATCTAATGTGCACCTCAATTTTCAACACCTCCTAAACCTAAATAAATGTATTTGCTGTTGAATATGCAGTGATGAAAAGTGCACATTAAAAACAAAAGTGTTAGTGTGCAGGTACAACTGCACCAGGAGCTCCAATTTTGTTTGCTTTGCATTTAATGTTTGTTATAGTCCCAAGTTTCAGGGACTCTGCAGATAGGAGGCTTCTTTTGGCTGCAATCATAGGGCAAGCCACCTGTCAATTATAGTTAGGTTCCCTGGTCCCGCCCCCTTTTTGGGTTTTTGGAGGGAATAGGAGCCAGTTTGGGTTCAATCCACACAGAGAAGCCTTTCGTGCAGGACATAATACCAAGAGCTTCTGTAGAAAGCTTCGTCTTCTACAGCTTGGCCGGGGTTATACAGCCCTAGAGCTTGGCTGGGGTTATACAGCCCACAGCTTGGCCGAGGATCATACAGCCTTACAGCTCCTTTGCTGAGGGACTTCAGTCAGCCATCACTGAAACCTGAACTCCTTTTTCCCTGGAAGTTTACAAAGCTCTGCTTGGTAAGGGTCACTCCCGGAAGCCAGAAGCAGTTGGTATCAGGTGTAGGGGCTCCACGCCATCAGAGGCAAAGACAGACTGCCCAGATTAGTTAAGGATTTCCCCATTAGTTACAGTTATGAAGATAGTGCCTGTTCCCTGTGGACAAGATTGAGAGAGAGAGAGTCAATAGGCTGTTAAGAAAGCTTTAAAGTACCTGTTTGTTTTCATTAATAAAGAACTTTGTTGAACCTTTAAGCAATCTAGAGACTCTGTTTTAAGGAAATCCAAAGGCCTTTAATCTGAGGCAGCCCCGGCGTCCCATTGGGCACACAGAATTTATGTCCTGTCTACAGTCTTATGTACAGGCCCAGCGTGCAACAGCACAGTTAGAACAGCAAAGCTTCCAGCCAAAGGAAAACCTTGGGGTGCATTTATGCTGTAGAACAAATCCACTTTAATTGCCTTCATTCAATGCCATGGAATCCTGGGGGCTGTTGTTTTGCAAGGTCTTGAGCCTTCTCTGCCAAGCAATGCTGGTGCTTCATCAAACTACAAATCCCATCATTGCATAGCACTGAGACATGGTCATTAAATTACAGATGTACCCCTCAAATAGCAGCTCCAGGTGCTCCTGAAGCAGCTTCTTTTTTTGCTTTGGCTCAGCACTAAGATTACCATATTATGCAAATCTAATGCACACCCTAATTTTGGTGAGGCAATATATCCAAAAAAGATTGGGATTAGATTTTATTAAATACAGTAGTTGGTTAGTTACTCTCCCCAGCGGTTGGTGAGTGCCAGAGATCACCCTCTATTCTACTCTGCAGGCTGGATTGTTTCAAGATCTCCCTCTCTCTGCTTTTCTCCCTCCAGCACCTCAATGAGAACCTGGCAAGGCTGACTGCCAAGTTTGAGATAGCTACAGCAGAGAAGGTAAAATGTCAGAAAGAAGCCGAAGCCACCGCAAATACCATCTCCCTTGCAAATCGCCTGGTAAGAATCTCCAGATGGAGCTTGGGGCAATGTAAAAAACCATTTTTGTGTGGAGTTATGAATGTTGTTCTGTGCTTTATGGAGGAATTTGTCTAATTCTGGAATATCTGTTTACAGATTCACAGCTTTACTGTCACATAAGTAAGTTTCAAATCACAGGGCAACCGTGTTTCTCTTATGCCAATCATATGTATAATCATTCATAGTGATATATGACTGTATTATCTGTTTTCCTGAATGATACATGGTTGTCAGCATAGCAACCATTCACTGGATCCAGCTGCCAGGGAAAGAAACCATTAATTTGTGATTTTAATGAACATACGGTATTTTAATGAGCACTGTTGTCCTTTAGCTTTGCAATGCATGCCTATTCAGGTATGTAGCTCCGTAGTAGTGCATTGCGGGGAAGAGCTGCTCTGCTTGTTTAACAGGAAGAGAAGAAAGTTAGAGGTTTCAACTACTGGGTGGGCTGATGTCACAATTTTCTGGTGTCTTTCCTACAGAATCAGGGCTGTAGTCTTAAATCCACAAATTCTGCAGCACTGCCAAACGTCAGTATGACTAACCTTGAAAATCACAGCTTGGAGTAATTAGTTTATAGAAACAACTGTCTCTTTCTGGATCCAAATGCAACTTCTTTTTAAGAGAACCAAACTTGAGTTTTTGCAAAATGTGAAGATGTTGGTAGTTTTTGGAATTTCCCATCCTACCTTATGTAGATTGAGGACAGGTTTTGAGGCCAAAATTTTGATTTTGATGTGACTAGTGAATAAGTTGAGCCTCATTCTATGGAGAGGGAAAAGCACTGACGCCACTTGCCTAGCCCTACTTAGCACTGCTTGTCCCCCACCCGGGCCTACAGAAAGGCCAGGAGAATCTTCCTTTAGGTTCTCCTCGGATGGATTCTTGCCTTTGGCCACTCAACTCAGAGAACGGGATAGTTCCTTTTTAAAATGAGAAGTAAAGTGGAATGCTCATATTGACCCATTGATAAGTCAATCAAGATTTTTTTGGTTGATTTTGTTGGATGCACATTTTCTTACTTATACATGAATATATAGGATATCTGTGCTTGAAGGGCATCCAGCAAATGCTTTTTTTAATTATTTTCACAAAGGGTGGAGGGAAATGGAGTCTTATTTGTTAATATACTGGAATTTATCTGTAACTGTAGTGTCTGTTTCTCTCCAGTACCCACGCACATGATGTCAGTGGTTAATTTAAACTGCAGTCCTGTATCCAAAGTGCAGCTTAATTAAAAAGTTGAACCAAAAACGCCACATACTTGAACATTGTATTCTAGAACAATTAATGAAAGAAGCACATAGGAGGAGATGCCGGTTCCACTGTACCCTCAAGACAGACCTTGGGTCGTTCTACATTTTCACCAGCAAGTGGAGCTAGTCATTTCCACAACCCTGTTTGGTTTTATTTACAGAGGACTGAGAATTTTGCTTTGAGGCTATTCCTGAAGAAGTCACTCATACAGGAAGCAATTAAAAAGTGAAAGAAGGAAAGCAGAAATAACAACTAATTAGCATGGAAGGTGATCTCTTAATTAAGATGAAAGTTGGAAAAAAATGAAAGATTTTGTTTTGTGGCACAGATGTAGGACTTGAAGAAATCTTAAACTTCTATTTTTTTTATCTTGACTTCTTGTCCTGCTTGGCATCTGTGTATGGTTTTGGCATTTTTCACTAATTTGGTCAAAATGAGGGCTTTTGCATCCAAGCACAGCACAAAATCAGATAGTCTTTTGTAAAATGAGAGTAAAAATCCCTGTTTAACATTACTTTTGGCAGAAGTAAAATATTGGAGGGAGCCAAAACCTTTAATTCTTGTTTCTGAAAATATGAAAAATTGGTTTAAAAAAAATCTTGCTGCAAGATACCATAGATGGTTTTTGCAATCCAGGAAACTTCATGCAATTTGACTAATCCAGATTATATTTAATAAATAATTGACCTTACCGTCTCAACTATTCTCAATTCAGGCCATATATCTAAATATTTTAGCGGTAGCCATTCAACTCTGCAGTTTTATGATTGAATGGGTTTCAGTTGTCCCTCTGCTCAGTTTTGGAGCATGTGTTTTCTTTGAAAGGGCCTAGTCATGAAAAAGGAAACGGGAACATAGAAGATTACTTTGTTTTTTCTGTGAACAAGGAATAATGTGAGAGTAGTTTGACACATTACTTTTCTAGATCACAACTCCCAGAATCCTTCTACCAATATTGCTATTAGACATGCTGGCTACAGACTACTGGGAGAAGCAAGTTTTCTGGAAAGTTTGGCAGTAACTTTTCTAAGTTATGCAATGTCACTTGTATCAGATTGTCGCACACCAGGGCTGGGAAGGCACCTCTGAACCAATCTCACACTGCAGTGTTCAGTATAAGCAAAGCAGTTTATTAAAGAATAAAATTAGCTTCAGCAAAAGGATAAAAATGATCTAAAGCAGTATATGATATTGTCCATAATAAGAGTCTCTTAAACTTGGAAAAACAAACACCAAGTTCAAGAAACAGAAACTCATAAAACCATAACCAAGATCCAAAAGTTACAAGAGTCTGTGATATCAAAATAATCCAGGAACAGAGAACCAAGACACATGAAGATACAGGAACAAAAACTTGAAGCATGAAATCCAAGGCATGAGAAGTTACAGAAATACAATCATGAATATGTAATCCAAGGCATGAGAAAGGAATTGCTGCCTTAACCAAACGTTAATTCCTCTGAGGAATCAATCTCAGTTGCCCTCATATATACTCAAAACTCATATATACTCAAAACCTTTTCCCTTGAGAAGAGTTGGGAGGATTCTTCTTGTCTATTAATCTTTGGAAGTGGCACCTCCCCCCAGCCAGATGTCTCTGTTGACAAATCTGACCCATTCTATTGAAGGAGGCATTCTTCTCCTTCTCTAGATCCCCAATTAAAACATTCTTTTCACATTCCGACCTTAACTCCCTTGGGAAAACTAACACAAGCCTGTCAGACTCTTTCTCTGTCTGTACTGGGACATCTAATGCAAGCCTGACCATCCCTGAATCCTCAGCTTCATCCTGGCCAACAGCATTCTCCTGTCCAAAATTCCTATTTCTGGACCCCTGTGGGTCTGCAGGATCTTGGTCAGTATTCTCTGAAATCTCAGGCTGAACCACTATACAGATGGCCTGGTTAAAGGCAATACACTCCCTTAAGTGTTGTATAAGTTCTTTTCTGGACAACAAATAAGTTTGAAGATTTTTTTCTTTCTTGGGTCATCAAATGTATGAGAACTGTTTCAATCCTTATTGCTTTGTGCAAAACACAAAACACACTACCTGCCAATGGAGTAGTAATTTAAGACCTCTTAGAATGCTAATGCAATAGGCTGATAGCACATTCCATTGCCAGGCACATGAGTCACAACAATTCTAGCTTGAATAGTTGGCATGTTGTTTTGTATTCATTGTCTTTATAGGGCTGATCTTGCATTCTGTTCTGTTTTCTCCAAAGAGAGTTTTTTTTTGTTGCTTCGGGATTGCTCTTTTGTCCAGTTTTAGTTCTGAAGCTTTAATTCAGCGACAGGGAGCTGCGGGCCTCCCATCAGACCTATCCAGCTTTGCTAATGCTGAGGAATGTTAGAAGTTACAGGCCTACATCAGGAGATCCCTCACTATTGGGGAACATTTATCATTCATGGCAAAACCTGCTGCTTAGTAAAAGAAAAAGTAGGATGTGAGGATTTAAAAAAATGCGGACAAAAAGATTATTTAAAACAAATAACAATAAAATAACACAACCCAAATTGTGGAAGTTAGATTCTACTTTAAATGCATTATCCTGGACATTGACAGGACATACACACGATGGCATTTGTTCATCTCAGTAAGAAATAGGTACTACCGTGCATGGAGGTAATGTTTCTGAGGAAGGCACTTGTGTGATTAAAATGCTGATGGGCTAAATTTTCAGATGCATTTTGTCATGGAATGGAATTTTTATTATTTAACAATGTTCATTAATTCAGTACAAGTGATAGTATGTGTGTATATGTGTGTGTAGTTAGAAGCATAAGCAAAATTAATTGGAAAGATTTACAGTTACTGGAGTGTGTCGGTGTATTGCATAGTTACAGCAGTTTGAGGCCACTTCAACTGGCATTGAGCCGCAGTGACGCAATGGGTTAAACCCTTGTGTGACTGGACTGCTGACTTGAAGGTTGGGTTGCTGACCTGAAGGTTGCTGGTTCGAATCCGTGAGACAGGGTGAGCTCACGTCTGTCAGCTCTAGCTTGCGGGGACATGAGAGAAGCCTCCCAGCAGGATGGTAACACATCCAAGTGTCCCTGCGCAACGTCTCTGTAGATGGCAAATTCTCTCACACCAGAAGTGACTTGCAGTATGTTCTCATGTAGCTTCTAACATGATAAAAAAAATCTGGCAAGACTCCATCTCATGAGATTCTGGAAATTGTAGTTTGGTGGAGATACTCCAGAACTTGATGTTCAAGGGCTCTGATACAATTCCTTGAACAACAGAAAATTTTAAATATCATTCCATGCTACAAGTTGCAGGATTCCATACCATGAAGCCAAAGCATATAAAGTGATATCAGGCAGGGTCAAACTTTTCAGTATGGATACACCCTCTATTACCTCCCACCCCAGAAATAGAAGTCAGTTTGTTCAGTATCATGGTGGCCATGCAGACAAATAAAACCATTAAAAACCAGGACAAATAAAACAGATTATTCCCTATAACAGAAACTATTCTCCTCCTAGAGAGAGGCTTATTTGAGTCTTTAATCGGAAAGAGGCACTTATAAGGCCAATGCCCTTTGCTGATGGATGTTGCATAGAGAAAAGTGACAGCTGTGCAGCAACAGCTCTCTTTTGCAATATAAATATAAGCAGTTTGTTTCCTATTCCTCTGTTTCTCCTTATAGTCTGTCCGTTTTTAAATAAATCCTCCATCTGGACCACAAACTGAGAAATACAGGGAAGAAAAGGTTTCAAAGCAATATCACCCCTTCTAACCTCTGTGGAAGAAATGAAGTGCATGTAATCCCTTTAGGTATGGGGATTGTACTGAATGTATGTGGTTGTATTGCTATTGTGAGAAAACATAACGTGTAGATAGAACAGTTACGAAAAAGGATTTGTATATTATCCTGGCAGATATTAATTTACTCCTTTTCACTACAGGTTGGGGGTTTAGCCTCTGAGAACGTGAGATGGGCAGAATCCGTGAAAGATTTCAAGCTCCAGGAGAGTGCGCTTTGTGGAGATGTTTTGCTGATAACGGCCTTTGTCTCCTACCTGGGCTACTTCAGCAAGAAATTCAGGCAGGACCTAATGGACAATGTGTGGAAACCATACCTGAACCAGCTAAAAGTGAGCACAAGATAACTTACATTTCATATGCATCTCTCTTTTACAATATAAGCATCTAGTTTGCTGTGAATTTGAAGCTGCAAGCAATATGTAGTTTTGCTGGAAAAGGTCTATAATTAACTTTCAGAACGCCTCAGCAATTACTGATCACGATGGTGTCTGGGAAACATGTATTCAGTTCCCTAAGCTTGCTTTGAATTAATACTTAAGGAGTTCTTTCTGTTTTCTTTGTGGCATTTTGTGTTGGAGTGTTTGGTTCTTCCTTGTCTTCCAAGCTTTGTTTTATTTTGCTTCTCTCCATCACTGTTGAATGGCTTAAATGCCAAGAAACCAATATTACAAAATATGATATATCTATTTATAATTTACTTTTATCGCTTCAGTGGGAATTCATGCTGATTGAAAAGATATGATGTGCTTTTAGTGATTCTAGCCCCAAGCATCCTGGCTGAGCTCGGATGCCTTTCGGGTGGCCTAGTGTGTCGGACACGTCTTTGTAAAACTGTGAACATTGCCTTTAAGCACAACAGCAGACTTGTGGACATGTTAATTGCATTCTGCAAAAGTACAAGGTGTAATCTGATCCCGTTCCATCAGATGTCAGCTTAGCCTGCTCCAGGCCTTATGGTTAGAAATTTTTGTGTCATTGGTTGGTTTTGTGTACAAAAGGCTATAATGAAATGTTGAGAGAGTAGAAGGGACATTGTCTGCACCCAGCCAACGTTCTCCTTCTTTTTCACTTGTGGACCCATGGAGAGGTTGTGTAGTTGAATTGCTGCTTTCTATACTCTTTTGGACTAATACTTAAACATGCAAGTGCAGTGCTTCTTTTGGTCCACTAGCTCCAATTCCAGAAGGGCAAACAAAGAAGAAATTAATTTTAAAAATCATATGGTTTGGAAACCCATTCCCCTTTAAAATAGATAGGTAGCTTGCACACAAAGACCTTCCATACAGCTTTCATAGTGATTGAAGAAATCATCATATTTCCCTCACTGCTCACCTGTTTTGTGGTCTGTAGGGAAGGAAGCACTTTGAAAGTCATACCTATGTACCTTCCTCCCTGTATATATTGCGAGCCTCCACCTTCCCCTATTCATGGCGAGAAGCTGCTCCCAAGTCGGCGGAGGGCGTTTGCACAATTAAGACTCGTGCGCCAACTGTGACCGTACCTCGTGAAGGTACAGGGTGGTCCATGCCTTAGTCACTTCCAGATTGGACTACTGTAATGCACTCTACATGAGGCTACCTTTGAAAATGGCCTGGAAATTTCAATTGGTTCAATGAGCGGCAGCTAGGTTGTTAATTGGTGCTCCTTACAGGGAGCGGTCAACCCTCCTGTTTAAGGAGCTCCATTGGCTGCCATTCATTTACCGGTTCCAATTCAAGGTGCAGGTGCTTACCTACAAAGCCCTAAATGGTTGGGACCTGCCTACCTGCGTGACCACATCTCTGTGTACGAACCCACACAATCTCTTCGTTCATCTGGAGAGGCCCTGCTCGCGCTCCCGCCTCCATCACAAGCGTGATTGGTGGGGACAAGGGACAGGGCCTTCTCGTTGGTGGCCCCTCAACTCTGGAACTCACATCAGGCATGCCCCAACTCTGGCAGTCTTTAGGAGGAGCCTGAAAATGTGGTTGTTCCAGTGTGCCTTCCCAGAATAAGGAAACTCCGAGCAATATGTCCCAAAACGCACTTAATTAGTGATCTAGGTTTGTCTGCACGCTCCATCCCTCTTCAAAATTTCTATCCTAGTTATATGTCACCTGGTCACACCCAGCATTATTTTTTAAATTTTAATTATTACATTTGGCCCAGCCATAGGTTTTTAAACATCGCTGTGTTATTGTTAATGTTTATTGCTTATTTTCTGTTTATGAGTTTTATTTATTGTTTGTATTACTGTGGCTATTGTTTTTATTGTTGTATTGTGGGCTCGGCCTCATGTAAGCCGCATTGAGTCCCTTGAGGAGATGGTAGCGGGGTACAAATAAAGTTTTATATTATTATTATTATATTATTAATAAGCTGTTCAGTTGGAGGAGAGAAGGAAAGGTGTGATGATATCTCAACTTCATTGGTGACTCAAGGCTCCGTTGCTGTGGGATGGGGAAACCACCACTTGGTTTTTACAGGAGGATTTCCACAGTTCCTCAGGGTTGTATGGGAATTGATCAGATAATGAAAGTATGCTGATAACAGGGTTCAACACCTGGATTGTTCACCTGTAATCTGTATCTGCTGTTGAGGCACAGTCATTAACACTGAGGACAGCTGTTAGATTCCTGATTTATTTATTTTATTTACTTCATGTATATGCCACTTTTTTCACTCCTCAACATATTCATGACAAAATTCAATGCCGTTCAAAACATAAAAACCTAGAATAAAGCAACAATAACATAAAACTATCAATTAAATCATAAAACATAGCTACATTTAAATATTAAAACATGGAATTAAAAGCATATTAATATAAACATTAAAATCACATGATTCAAAAGCATAGTCCAAGCCATTCCAATATCAAATAACAATTGCACGTAATCCCTGTTCGTTCTTTGTACTGCTTACTGCCCAAATGGTTGGTTCCACAGCCATGTTTTTGCCAAGAAGGAGAGTGCTAATATAATTTCATTGGGGAGGGAGTTCTATAGATGAGGGGCCACCACTGAGAAGGCCTTGTCTCACATCCCCACCAGTCGTGCCTGTGAAGGAGGAAGGACTGAGAGCAGGGCCTCCCAGGACGATCTTAGCCTCCTTCAATAACTGAGTCACTTTTCCTCAGTGCCCCAACGTGGAAGCTTACATATCCCAGTTTCAGCACAATGAGATACAGTGTGTCCATGTGCCCTTTTTCTCATTGACTCTGAAAAGCACCTGAGCTCAGCCACGGTGCTTGGGGCTAGAATCACTAAAAGCATGCCATATCTGACTGACACAGCTGACCACAGTGGACAGCTCTCACCTTTACCCCTAAAAAACATAATCATCCAGAACACTCCCTATCTCGCGCCATCCTTCTTTCAAGGCAGAACCCATGGTCTGAAAAAGTATTCAGTCTTTGTTCTAATATCCTATCATTTATGCTTGTTTCCTTCCCATCTTTCTTCTAAGTGCAACACCCAAGATGTAGATTAAAACAGAATATATGTGAAGTCAGCCTAAATTAAATAACCCATAAAAGTAATTATTTATTGCTAGGTATTTTCCCTTATGTGAGAACCCCTTATAACATACTTCTCCAGCCTGGTGGTGTTTAGATGTTCAATGACCCTGGTGGTTGGGAATGATAGGACTGTAGTTTGATGTGTCTGTAAAGCACCACATGGAGAAGGCTGCGTTGTTGTTCTCTCTTTGGATTTGCATTGAGTGAGCCAAGTCAATTGTGTACAGCATTTTGATAAGGTTGTAACGTTCATGTTTTCTTTTCCTTCCTGAAATTGGATTATAAAGTAGATTTTTGTAGCTAGAATAAATGCTTTTCTGCACAGATGTATGCCATGAAGAATGTCACTATACCATGAAAGATTGAGGAGTCAGTGCATATAAAAGCAATTAACAATTAACAATTTTCATTATTTTCAGTGTTGGATAGTTTTTACAAAGTCATTCTTGAATTTGAGGGCTTTTAAAAAAACTTTTCAAACTTTGATATCAGTATATAAAATTGAATATCTGTCTAAAAATGTACTATGATCCTGCGATATATTCCAATTAATGAAAATGACAAGCTGACTGGGGAACACAGGGAATTGTCATCCAAAAATAGTAAATTTTCAGAGCTCTATTACATTCCAGCAATACGGTGACAAAAATGAATCTGGTTTTAAAGGTTCAGTACCAAATCCCTAGTGGGATGGGAATGATGAATGCCTTAGAACTGTAAAGTTGTAAGCAGGAGCTAAGTGGCACTTCTGATTGCTCTGAATGGTGTGCTCAAGTCTAAGCATTTCAGTTTAAGAGGGAGAGCCAGCTCCCCCTTTCTAGCTCCATCCTGCCCCAGCTCTCACAGAACAGAGCTTTCTGCAGTCTGTCTGTATACCTCTTGTGGTTATTTAATTGGAAGATCTTGGGCTGTATTTTCCCCTCTTCTGGAAAGATGTCTTTCTTTCAGAATAACATTCCTTGCCAGAGTCTTTGCATCCTAATGGAGACAGTTACCCCCAGTGAGTTATAATGGATTGCAAATGCAGTTCCAAACTCTCCTCAGATGAGGAGTCAGGGGTGGACTGTGTGACAAGGGAGTTACCTTCAGCAATGACTCCAAGACCGGACTAACCTACCCTTAATGTAGGATCAGATGTTATTTGAGCTGTCCATATTGTGAGCACACAAGAGGCCTGAAGAATGCAATTTTGGCTGCAAGACATCCCTGCTTCCCTCTTGCCTCTATTTATTGAGGGACAGTCCTTTCCTCTGGGATTGTGTTGCTGGATTTCCTTTATAACATATCATGCTGTGGGCACCCAGGGGTTGGAGGGCAGGATGTCTCCAGAGTCCACCCAAGATGGCAAATGGCCTGAAATATGCCATAAAATAAGATACAAAAATATCACAGGCCTGGTGGAAAGATTTCATGTGGGCCCAAGGCATCTAGTGGCCAAACATGTGTAAATCAGCCAGAAAACACTGATCTTCAGAATCTCTTCTCAGAATGGCAGGGGGAAGGTGAGGCAGGGGCTCATGCTGTGGTTTCTCTCCTTCAGAAAGTTAAAATAAAGACAAAGCATGGCTCTCCTGTTTCTTCTGTGGTAGACACTGAGACTTCTGTCTCAGATGGAGAGATCTTGGATGGAGTGAGTGGAGAGTTACATGTTTAGAAAAAGACTCCTTAGATGAAGAAGATTCCTTTCCTGAACATGTTTTTGTGAATTTATCTGGGGCAGAGCATTTTCCTGTCCTTCTTAAGAAGGTAAAAAAAGAAGTCAAGGCTGACTTCTCCAATCAAGTGTCTGTTGGAACAGCTGAAGTGGTTCCAGAGATCAGGGCTAAGAATAAGCAGGAACACTTGCTGCACCTTTTTCTGAAGTGATTGCAGAGGTTATGGAAGAGAAGTTTTCCTAGCTTATGCAAACTACACACTAAACCTTGAGGTTATGGAAAACTTGAAACTATTCCTGATTGATGCCTCTGTGGCTGGTGCTCAAATGGCCATGATACTCCTAAAAATCCAGAGAATAAAAGATTGGAGGCTCTTTTGCATAGGTCTCATGAGGCTATTGCTCATGTCATCAGAGCTATGATCTCCTTGTTCGCCAGATCTACGATTAGATGGGGCACGGATTTACTTGCACTGGTCCATGATCAGACAGGGCATTAATACATTAATACATTGGCAAAGGTTTTTATGCCAGATGGTAGCCTTGATTCTTTTCCGTTTGCTTCTAAAGACATGGTGGCTGATATTGCAACCGGGTGCCGGCTTTGAAAAAATTGGAATGCCAGTATCAAATCAAAAACTATTTTGACTATTTCTCCATTTAAGGGATCTAAATTGTTTGTTGAGTCTTTGGAAAAAACATTGGTGGAAACTAAAGGGGAAAAAAGAAATTGTTGCCTTCTTTACATGCAGAAAAAGAACAAAAACAACAAGAACACTAAGGGCCCTTCCAGACAGGGTCCAAAATGCAGACTCTGTCAGACTTTTATCTGAGGCATCCAAACATTGCCTCATGTAAAGGAGGATTAATTTCTGACAAAGCAGGAAAACCCTGCTTTACCCTGAATTAATTAGACACCCCATCAGATCTGGGGCTTACTGAAAAGCCCGGGTCTAATGGGGGTAAGGGTCTTTTGGGGACTGACCCATGGGTATTTTTGTGACTACCCAGGGGTCAGTCCTCACATCCATCTTGCACCTTTAGGACTCCTGGAGTGCAAAAATGTGAATTGGTGCCTACCTCCTTAACAAATCCCCACCAAAAGCCTTAAAATGTAAAAAAATGACGTGTCACGAGGCAAGGGGGGATTTCTCTTGCTCCCCCCCCCCACCTCCTGGCATGTCCTTTTTACATGCCAGGAGGTCTGCTGGAGCAGCATCATGGTGACCCAGTAAGGTTTTATTTTATTTTAAGACTGGGGTGTGTGTTATGGTGGCCCCATAGCACAGCAGTAGTTACCGTACTGGATTGGGACTCCCCCCCCCCCCGAAAGCTCGGGTTTTCAGCCGTGGGGACATAAACCCCAAGAACAACAGCAGATTTGGAGTTTAGTCCTTTTCCCCCTGTAGGTTTCTGAGAGGTCAGTTCTTTTATATCAAATTGGAACTCCTCCAAGCCACAGTCTAAGCAGCAACAAACTTCAGGACTTCATTGGGGTGGAACTGCTTCCTTCTCCAACAAGCAAGCTAGAATATCCAACCAGTTGTTCTGACATGGAAGGCCTCCCAGTGTATGCATTTTTGTATTGCTGGGAACAAACAACCTGTGATGCTTAGTGAACAAAACTTTGTGAAAGACTTCATCTGGAAGTCATATCATCCCAGGTCTCAGGGCGCTAGATCCTCTCTTCCAAATAGAACCAACTCCTCCTCAGTAAAGATTTTGGGGTCTTCTCAGTACTCTTCTTTCCGCTGAGTGTGGACTCAGACAACCCAGTTCAAAGCAGATATTGTGGGATTTTCTGCCTTGATATTCTGGGATATAAGGCTGTGTGAAAAGGCCCAAGGACTGGAATGCTATACTGAGTCTTTACAATGCCCAGTCACTTTGTAGCCCAGTGGAAGTTCTGCATGGAGATCTGATTGATTCTGAACACTGTGCAAGTGGGGGGAAAAGGATGAAAATATGGCTCTTTGAGCAGGCGTTTGAAACTTCAGCGTGATCAAATAAACACAATCTGGAATATGAATATGGAATGGCTAAAGACAATGTAAATGGATGAGGAATTGGATTGAAGACATGGTTTTTATAGACTTTTATAATTTTTATAGTTGTTTGGTTTTTATATGTATTTAGGTTGTGATTTAAATTGTTTTAACTGACTTATTTATGTTTTATATTCGGCATCTAATTCTTGCCAATTTGCACACCACCCTGAGTTGCCTTTGGGCTGAAATGGGTGGGAGCAAATAAATAAATAAATTTATCTCACATTCCTTGACCATCAGGAGGCATCCATGCTAACCCGCTACATAGAATGTACCTTGATTTGCTTATCTAAAGGATCACTACCAGTACAAGACTTTACCATTGGACATCTTCTTGGTGAATCTGAGATGGGGGGGGGGTGCATTTCCTCCTGTTCTTGGATGAACTAGTACATTCAGCCTCAATCGAGAAGGACTAGAAGGATGTGAAGTCCATGATATACTGTATGGAGTGTGATGGGTTTGTCATCAACAGGAAGAAGACTCATCTGGCTCCAGTGCAGAAGACCCAGCAATCTGAGGGCATCATAGGCACAATTCAGCATAGATTCTTTCTCCCATAAGACAGGAGGATTTTATCCTTTTGTTAAAATATTGTTATGCCATCAACCTCAGATTTGGTGATTTTAGTAAAGTTGCTGAGGTTGATGGTGGCATGTAGCAATTCAGTGTCATTCATGAAGATTTTTAAGTGTCTGCTTGTACTGTCTTGTTATATATTTTTTTGCTAAACATTAGATTCACAATTTTGCTTCTGTAGATATATCTTCTGATAGACATGTTCTGCATGTAATGATTGTAGCTATGTAGTGATATATTGCCCACCTGACGGATGTGATGACTGCCCCGATGTATATGTCCCGATGTAAGGATTGCCTCTTCCCATTGCAGGAAAACAGAATATTGGTGCTTACCATGAAGATTCCTGTTGTGCAGTAGTGGGGAGGGAATCCTGCTCATCCTGGTCGATGATTTTTTTCATTTTAAAATCTCTGACTGTATGTGTGCTTCTCTTGTTTGTCTGAAGTTTTATCATTCTACCACTGGGAAAGAGGGTAGAAAGAATGATTCACATTAAACAAAGCACTGCCTGCAACGAGCATGGGTGGGGTAGGACTCAGTGTCAGGATTCCCTCCCCACAATTGCAGAAAAAAGAACCTTCAGTTTTTCTAATGTTCTGTTCTTCTTAAAATGTCTCAGGCAGGGCCTGTGTGTGAATGCCACAGACATTTACTTGGTGTCCTTGGGCAAGTCATCTTCTCTTGGTTTTAGAGGATGGCAATAGTAAATTTCTGAATAACTCTGACAAAAAAAACACCTCCTAGGATAGGATTGCCATGTGGGAGTTGACTTGAAGGCGTGTAACAACAAAAACTATCTTAAGAAACTCCAGGGGCAGTTATACTCTCAACTGGAACTAATCAGATGTGGTATCCACAGGATTGACCCCAGGATGGGTCCAGCAGGCACTCTCCCAGGTACTGCGGTGGTGGGAAGAAGTCCCGACTGCTCTGCAGCACTTAACATAGTTTGGTGCCACTGGGCAAATATCCTTACTCTATGTTTCCATCCTCCTTGTCAGAGTGGTCTTTGGGTACGACTCAAGTCCCGTTTGTTGACTCTTGTCTGCAGTGTTCTGATGGAGCTAAAGTTGGGGGATAGTCTGGATTTGGGCCAAAAGTTGGTTCACACCCCAACTTTGGTTAACGTGGAGCAAGGCCACATTAGAGTGTCCTCCCCCACAATACCCCGGATCAACTCCATATTTGGCTACATAGAGCTACATAATAATAATAATAATAATAATAATAATAATAATAATAATAATACATAGAGTTTATTTGTTGTCTATCCGACCTAATTGGTCAGTGTAGATGTGCCCCAGGTCACAGTACTAGCTGTAGAAGCTATCTGTGAAATAATAAAATGGACAGTAGAAAACCAGTATTGCTGTACTTGAGCTGTATTTGTTTGCCAGATGTGTGTGTTTTTTTAAACTTCCCCAGGTTGCAATCCCCATCACTCCATCACTGGACCCATTGAGAATGCTGACTGATGATGCTGACATAGCAGCCTGGCAGAATGAAGAACTACCAGCTGACCGCATGTCCACTGAAAATGCCACAATCCTCACTAACTGTGAGCGCTGGCCACTCATGGTTGACCCTCAGCTCCAGGGTATCAAGTGGATCAAAGCCAAGTATGGAGAAGACCTCAGAGTGACCCGAGTTGGTCAGAAAGGGTGAGTAGACATGACAGTGGAAAGGTTTCATGGGGAAAAAACCCAAAGCAAAATGGATTCAGTTGTAATGTCAAGTCTGATGTGTGTCTGATACCTACTGAAGGTTGCAGGAGCCAATTGCATTTTCAGGATTCTCTCACCAATTTGGCAGCATGTAGTTTTGCCCTCCAGTGGATCTAGATCTTGCTTTTATGAATTTTCACAAAGGAATTATTTTGTGATAGAAAAATGGAGCTACAGCCCTATTCAGATTGTTTCATCTTTGAGAAGATTTCGAAAACAATTCCAAGGCTGGCAAGGTTCACCTGGGAAACTGATTATATCTTCTATTCCTGTTACATCTCTGTGGAGAGGGCCAGTTTAGCAGAATTCTCACAGGTGTTGATTCAGTAACTTGGCAGTCCTTAAAGAAATTGCTCTGTGTGTGTGTTTGGGGGAGTAGCATGTTTACAAGCATTGTTAATGTCTGTTTGGTCTTATGCTTAGACTATGACATGGTTCAAACTTTGCTTTGAATAGATCTTTCCAGACTTTGGAGATTTTTAGTATTTGTTGTGATCTATGCACCATCCCAGATTTCAAGCAGCAGTCTGACAAACATACATAGAAGCAGCATGACTCCTATAGGCACTCCTTGTTTTAAACAAATGCTAGATATATAGTAATTTTGTTTCTCTGATTTTTCTTCTTATAAGAAAAATTACTTGTAATATTTCTGTGGGTAATTTGTGATTATATGTTATCTGAGATTTTAGCTTATATTGAATGTTGCTGATTTCAATCTTAGACCTCATCACACTAGAGCAGTGGTTCTCAAGCTTCCTAATACGGTGACCCATAAATACAGTTCCTCATGTTGTGGTGACCCCCAACCATAAAATTATTTTTCTGGCTACTTCATAATTGTATCTTTGCTACTGTTATGAATCATAATGTAAATATCTGATATGCAGGATGTATTTTCATTCATTGGACCAAATTTGGCACAAATACCCGGTACGCCCAGATTTGAATACTGGTGAAGTAGAGGGGGATTGATTTTGTTATTTGGGAGTTGTCGTTGCTAGGATTTATAGTTTACCTACAGTCAAAGAGCATTCTGAACTCCATCAACAATGGAATTGAACCAAACTTAACACACAGAATTCTCATGACCAACAGAAAATACTGGAAGGGTTTGGTGGGCATTGACCTTGAGTTTTGGAGTTGTAGTTCACCTACATCCAGAGAGCACTGTGGAATCAAACAATGATGGATCTCGACCAAACTTGGCACAAATCCTCAATATGCCCAAATGTGAACACTAGTGGAGTTTGGGGAAAAAAGGACCTTGACATTTGGGAGTTGCTGGGATTTATAGTTCACCTACAATCAAAGAGCATTCAGATCCCCACCAATGATAGAATTGGGCCAAACTTCTCACACAGAACCCCCATGACCAACAGAACATATTGTGTTTTCTGATGGTCTTTGGCTACCCCTCTAACACCCTCTCATGACCCCCTGAGGAGTCCCAACTCCCAGGTTAAGAAATGCTGCACTAGAGCTTGGATCCACTTTAAATCCAGTTGCTGCCTCCAGCAGAATTCTGGGGCTTGTCGTTTAGGGAGAGGCCTTTAAACTGCCCAGCTGGAGATTTCCTGATTCTCACTAAACTACAAGCCCCAGAATTCTGCAAGAGGCAAAAACCAAATTTAAAGGGGATAGATTTATCTTGCTTTGTTACTGAAATCTAAAATTGAACATCAGTAAGAGCTCTGGCGTGGGCTGGTCCATGAGGTCACGAAGAGTTGGAGACGACTGAACGAATGAACAACAACAAAAGAAGTGCCATTGCAGATGTACACACACTAGAAATTTTCACTAGCCCAGTCAAATTGGGTTGATAAAATATATTCAAATTAAACAGGTTCTATTCAGGAACAAATCACTCCACAGTTAGCAAAACTTGTTTAGCTGGTTATCAGATGTTTTCAAAGTCTTGTAGTGATCAATAGCTTATAAAAAAATTATAACAGTCTGACAGTATTCCCGTTAAAACAAATATTTTTCTTTATTTTATCAATGGATCACTTTTCAATGCTGCTTTGTAATTTTACCCATCTCCTTTAATTTAAAAGTCTTGCTCTAATTTTTCACATGTGTACATCTTGTTCAAAACAGTCATAATGAAGCAAAGGATTTGATGCCAATTTCAGCTATCAGCAGACATGACATGAAGCCATATTTCTGTAGGAGCCCTGATTTACCGAAGGGGATATAACTTACTGCTTCTTGCAGTGTAAATAACTAAACAAATAATGGATTTTGGTACATGGTTTGTTGAGCCTGACATATAAACCTGGGAGTTGCTGGCAATCTAAAATGATTCTACCCGCAACGAGCCAAACAGGAAACCTACAATTTGCTTTACGGTTTGTTTCGTGGTATTAGTAGTTGGCTTTAGCACAGCTGGTAAATCACCAGCAATGATAAGATCTACCAACCAAAAGGTTGCAAGTTCAAAGCCCCGGGTCGGCGTAGCATCTGATTGTCAGCCCTGTTCACTGTTTACCTAAGCAATTTGAAAATGGCTTGCAGCTGTAATTAGAGAAATTAGGTACCGCTAATGTGGGGGAAGTATTTTATGATACTATAAAGGAATAGATCAAAAAATGCTGGTGACCAAAAGGAAGTCCTGATGGCTCTTTGTCATTGAAGATGGAGCGACAGCGTCCCCCTGTGGCTGGCAACTTCAATAGGCTTCGACAAGCTGGATGTTCAACTGGATGTCAACACAACACAATATACCTCCTTTCTGTCCTGTCTGTCTTTGTCCAGTCCAAAAATCAGCATTGAATGTTTGTCATGTATGTGTACTGTGATCTGCCCTGAGTCCCCTTTGGGGTGAGGAAAGTGGAATATAAATAAAAGCGTTATATTATTATGTTATTATAGTGAGGGATAAAAAAGATCATCACACTGATGCTAGGCTAGATACAACATGCACCAAAGCAGGAACCACTAGACAGCATCATTAGCATTCTCCTTGTATTCTAATTGTTGTGGGAAAATGCCTTGCAAAAGGCAACTTGGTGTATGTCTACTCTCTGGACTCCATGGACTTTGCTACATGTCATATGCTTGACACTCTTTTGGGCAAGAGAAGAACTGCCTCATCCCAGTGGTCCACTTTGCAAAGAAGGGTGTATTGATAAATGCATAGACCAAGCATAGCATTCTTTATCTTGTTTTCATTCCCTTGTTCCAGGTATGTAGCCCGGGGGGGGGGGGGGGGGGCTTGAGGGGCTTCACCCCCCCTCCCCAAATTCTGATGGTGGTCCGCGAGAAGGCCTTACTGGTACATTATTTAAACTGTTATGTTTATTCATATCATGATCTGATCACCATGCTCAATATATCCGATATGCATGGAGCTATTGGGATAATGATACAAATGTTTGCTAGGGTAGATCCTCAGCCCCCCTTTTGAATCAAACTCAGCCCCTCCTGAGTCAAAATCCTGGCTACGGGCCTGCCTTGTCTTCTGTGTGTTCCACAGCATTTAGAATTCTGTCTGTGGTTTTGCTCTGGGACTTGCTTTTCCATTCTCCTCCTTGAGAGGGCACGTGTTGCTTGCTGTAACAACCATTAGTGATTATCATTCCATCTGTCTCTGCTATTTTCCTTAGTTATCTGGATCTAGTGGAGCAGGCCCTTGCTGCTGGTGAAGTTGTTCTGATTGAGAACCTGGAAGAATCAGTTGACCCAGTTCTAGGCCCATTGCTTGGTCGAGAGACAATTAAAAAAGGAAGGTAAGACGTTGGTACATTAGATTAAACATTTTCTGTGTGTCATTGTCATCTGAGTGAAGGACCAATTGGGGTGTTTTCTGATGCCAGTCACTATTCTTCCCAATTATAACTCTGTAAAAGAAGTCAATGCTGTTAATGTGTGATCCATGAAGAGTCCTGGAGATGTTCTGCAGTTGGTGTAATCTCGAAAGTTGAGCTATTTAAACAGCCTAATCTCATGCTGTTGATTATCAGTAACTCCCCCGTAAGCATGTAGGAGTGCATAAGAACAGTTATTCCAGAGAAACAATTTCAGGGTCTTGATCCACTCACTTCCCAGGATAAGCGAGAATGTCCAAAGATCTATACAAATGAAATGAAGGTACATGTGCACCGAAACAACGGGCTGTTGCGTCCATGAAGATGTTAATAAGTAAAACACGAAGCAAAGTTGACTTGCAGTTAGTTCTTTCTAAAACTATTTAATTAATGGTGTTATTTTGACTTTTGGCAGTGCAAGTGGTGACAGTTTTTGTTTACACTTAGGTACATTAAAATTGGAGATAAAGAATGTGAATACAATTCCAGCTTTCGCCTCATTCTTCATACAAAGTTAGCAAACCCTCATTACCAACCTGAGATGCAGGCTCAGTGCACTCTTATCAACTTCACTGTGACTCGGGATGGTCTGGAGGACCAGCTGCTGGCAGCAGTTGTTAGGATGGAGAGACCTGACTTGGAAGAACTAAAGGTAAGTTGCCAACTCCAAGTGTTAATGAAATCATTTCCATTTGAACTGCCTTGCAGAAACATTTTAACAGGAAAAAGAAATGTTTATTCCTAACTCAAGGTTAAAATTTCTTGGCGCTCAAAAGATTTGTTTACTCAAAGGGATGTGCTTCCAATGTGCTCCCCAACAAAAAGGCTGCCCCCTTTCTTGGCCTCTGATGAATGCCATTCTTTTTTCTCTGGGTTGCAGTCAGTGTGAGGTGACTCAGTAGATCTACATATGCTGAGCTGGCTCCATGATCAACTCAACAGATGTCTAGGTGGCAAGAGCACTGAAAAAATAAGAGGAATGTGTATTAAAAAATACTAAAAGGAATACTTATGGTAAGCCTAAAACTGGTACCATCAATTCAACTGAGCATGCAACATTATAAAATGGGAACCTTCCTCTTTAGAAGACATGGAGTGACAGCTGTGCAAAAGCGTTGTTGTATGCCTCAAGGCTGGTCAGCAAGTTACTGTCATCTCACAGTAGCTCCTTGCAACACTGTTTCCAGGCAACATTATATAATAGAGCAAAGGTAGGCAACTAGTTTAGGGTTGGGATACAATTTCCTGCTTGAGGGATGCCCTTGGTGCAACACAGATTGCCACAAATACCTCCTGAACCACTTGGATGTGCCCAAAAGTTTGCTTTTGAAAAAAGAGGTATTTTTATGGACTCCTACAATGTGTGTGGATGGACGTGGAAACCAGTTTAAAGGCGATAAATTGCCATTCTGGATCTGCACTCTCTTTGTTGGCATTCAGGAAAAGCCTAAAAACCTTCCTTTGCAAGGAAGGCTTCAGAGGAAACTAGCGATATCCAAAAGTTAGGAAGGCCCTTTGACTTCGTTATGTATTATCAGGGTGGTTTTTAATGCATTTTATTGGAGTTTTAATTAGTTTCATAGCTTTTGCTTTAACTTGTTTTTAATTCTTATATTTTATGTTTTTACTGGCTGTAGGCTGCCTTGGACCCTTGACTGGGGAAAGGCAGGGCATAAATTTCATAAATAAATAAATAAATAATTCTTGATGGCATCTTGATTTTTTTAAAAAATATAAAAAAGCAGCCCTGGAAATCTGGAGGAGCTGAGGATGCAAAAGCAGTCATGGTGATGGTTGCAGTTGATCAACTTTCTACGTGGATTACTCCTTTGCTTATACAATTCCCACTGTTAGTTACTACTAGAAGGTCAGCTAGAGAGAATCTAAATCTTCTCCATGAAGTGGCTGGGTCGATGGCCTTCTTAATAATAGTCATAATATGAAGTTGGTTCTGAAAGATGCCGTCTGCACCACATTTGTTTCAGCTTTTTTGAAGTATATGCTGACACAGATGTAGAACATGCACTGAATTATTTGTTGGATAAGAACTAGAAGTGTATTTAGGGGATTTGTTATCAAGAATACAGAAAATGTAAAGCCTTAAGATGAAAAAAAAAAAAAGACTTGTAACCAAACAGTTAAATGCCTCTTTCAACAGAAAAGCTCAGAAAAATATTTCTTGCTGGAAAATATGACCTTATTTGTGTTTAATATTCAGACTTCATCTATATTTTATGATCACATCTTCATGACTTGTCCAGTGAAAATCAGTCAACGATAAAAATTGTATATCATTTTAAAGAGGCAGCTTGTAAAATTAAAATGAATCTGTAACACTGGAAAAAAAGCTGGTATTCCCCCTTGGCTATTATATGATCTTGTAATTTATTTATTTTTAAATTGAGAACATTGTGCAAGCAGGCAACATTAACTCTGTGTAAATCCAGTGCTGAGAGAATATTAAGGTAGAGAGGAAAAAGAGTGTTTATTTAACAATTAGCATGCTTTGTGTACATATTGTACCTTGGGGCTCTCCAAACCGCAGGGATTATAAAATTCAAGAGGAGTGAATATATTTTTGGGAAATGAAGAAGAATGGCAGATGTCTCTTGAGTCTGGGGTTATGCAGTGTTTTTATGTCCAAAAGGAAAGAGAGAGGGAGATGGAAGAAAAGAGAATGTCATGTGACAGATTTATTTTGGTATACGCTTTAGTGGACAAGAACACATTTCATAAGATACATGAACTATCATCAGATATCAAGTGTATAAATGTGAGGTCAAAGTATTTTAAACAGTGAAATGCAAACCAATAACATTTTAAACCTCAAATGTGTATCTGGTAAGTGCAAGAAATGGCAAATTATCTAGGTCAGCAATTTTCAGACTTCATTCTGAGGAAGCCTGGAGTTCTTTGAAGGCTTATAGGCATTTCTTCAGTAGAAGGTTCAGAAATGGCCAAGGTGGACATGATTCCCTGAAAAACAGCATTCCTATCAATGTGCAAATGCAGGGAAGAGGGTATGGTGTATGTCAGGCAAGAACAGTAAGACCTGGTTGACTCTGCATGCGTACTATATGACCTGAGTATACCCTTGCAAAATCCCAGATTCTGAACAGATAGAGAAATTGCTATAGACTTTAGGCATTATGAAACCAAGAATGTGATAACTTACCATTTGGACTACACTCCCAAGAATCCCCAGAACATCCAGATTCAAGTTCTGATGGACCTGGGCAGAAATGTTAGCTGTAGTGGAGGCAATCATTTGGTCCTTTTGTTGCACTTTCCCCCCCTCTAATTTGTAGAGTTGAATAGATGGCGATAAATTGTAAAGATTCAGTTTATTTTATGTCCTTTGATATCATTAAATCTGCAAAAAGCAGCTTCCAGAAATCATATATTAAATCTATACATGCACTAACCATGTCTTGGCTAGGCAAAGATAAATAAATTGAGCTAAGTAACTGTGAGCAAATCGTTAAACTCAGAGAAGAAACAATGTTCTTTTGTCAAATTAAATCCCGAAGAGTCATCTTTAGCTCTTTAAGTAACTGAAATAATAGCTTTTTACCTTTGTCATAAACAGACAGTCCCTGAATTACAACACCCGATTTACAAATGATTCATAGTTAAGGATGGGGCTGAGAAAATAGGAAGAGAGAGAAATCTATCCCTAGATAGGGAAATTTACTCCTGAAAGAGATATCATGGGGGAAAAGGTGTCACCACAACAAGCCACATTTTTCCAAATCCAATTATCACCGGGACTGAAAGTGAGGTGAAATCTTCTGAACAGAGGTATAGACAGCAAAACAAACACCACGGGGTGTTAACCCTTCCCTGTGCAATCCAAAGCATGCATTCATACACACACACACACACACACACACACACACACACACAGCTGGAGTTACAATTAAAAATGTTCTTGTTCCAACTTACATACAAATTCAACTTAAAAGTAAAACCTACAGAACCTATCTTGTTCATAACTTGGGGACTACCTGTAATAGCTTTTCCATTCCAAAACAGATCTATGCTGCGTGGCTTTACAACAATAAAGAAGAGCTTTTAAAAAATCCTATTTTTCTCTAGCAGACAGTTTTTCTGACTAAACAGAAATGTAGGACTTTGTATGATTCTGAAAAATTCCAACTTTCAGTAGCCTTTAAACTTTTTCAGTAAGGAACTCCAGCTTTCTGCCTTATGTTTTCCCAGTAATAAAGTCAGAAACAATGTTTAAGATAGTTTCAGTTATTTACACCAGGGTAGTTCACAGATTTTTATTATTACCTATGATCTGATTGCTTGGCAGAACAATCTAAACCCAGATCTTCATCCCTATTTCACACAAATATGCTCCAAGACTTCATTCTCTGAAAGTCCATATGCCTTGTGCGCTTTCAAATGCTTTGTCTGAATCACAATTCAGTATTATAAATCCTATCTGGCAATTAAAACCTTGATTTGTTCTGAATTTTGGATAGGAGACCCCAATAATTGCTTGGGTAAAGAAAATGTATAAAGCCAGAGGTATTATTGGGGGATTTTTAATGACATGAGCATTATTGAGCAAATGGCTACAAAGTATTTGAATAGGGACTGCAGAGTGCCCAAATCTGTATGAAATCCAAGTGAAAATAATGTTAGACTTCCATTTGGAAGAGCCTCAGAGAGACACAGGCAGCCATGATTGCAGAACAGGTTAATCCCGGGAACTGTTTGAACCCGTTTTTCAGTTGCAAAGAATTAAGCACCCCAGCTAGTGGAGGGGAGTGTTTAAACAAATGTTGTGTTGTCCAAACATGTGGACTTTGCTATTTTAGTCAATTGAAAACAAGGAATGGATTCTTGCTTTGCTTTATAAGATGAGAAATAATGCGGAGTGGGGGAAAGCATAGTGAATTTTTTTCAGAAGACAAACTTCAAGGCAAAGGTTCATGGTTGGATAAATTGCTCCCTCTGCAAATGAGAACAGTTGGGCAGGATGTGCACTGCTATGATATGCCTAGCTACTAAGCTCGGGTTCTGGCACATCCCTGGCTCACTATGTCTTTCCAACCCTTATGCAGAACTGGATTTTGTGCTTAATGGAGCAAGCAACACTTTTGGATGTTGGCTGTCTCTCACTGGAGCTCTGATGCGGAAGCACTGGACTTTGTCTAGTGAAGTGTTTAATCTCTGCTTCTCCCTGACTTCAAACTGTACATTTTTAAACAAGGTTTAATATTACAAAACAACAATCACTTTCATTCAGTGACCTCTTTCCAAAGCTCTGAGTCTCTGGAACCACTCACCCTCCTCAGAGAATAGGGTGAGTGCCACTAGACATCTAGTCTAATTCCCCAGCTGTTTGATTATAGCTGTGAGGGCTGGCGAGTGGTCTGCTTCAGGACCAGTGGTTAGTTTTTCTCTCCAACACACTCTGGCAACATAGTGGTCTTGTTTGCTGTGTACTAATCTTGTTATGTATCAAACAACAACAACAACAACAACAATAATGGCTTAAGGTGGGGTACAACAAATTAAAAAACAAATTAACAAGTATACTAACTGTGTATTAGATTGGTTATTAACTGTTTTATATTGGTGTATTAAATTTTGCTGTTTCTTGTGTCCTGTGAACCGCTGTGAGTCGCTTCCGGGCTGAGAACAGCGGTATAGAAGTAAAGTAAATAAATAAAGTAAATAAATAAATATAATAAATTACATAGATATACACCCGCACACATATATGTACAGTATATATATGAAAACTTATACCAAACACAGAAACAGAATTAGCATATAGTGGTAATGGAATGTAAATCAAAATAGAATGTAAATCCTCTGGGTGACAGTCGCTAGTTGGATCCTTGCTGGTTGGAGTAGCCACCCATCAGAGGACTTCAGTGTCCTAAAGAGTGGATTGTGCAGGAGAAGGCGATCCTGTAGGTAACCCACCATTAAGACTCCAGCCTGGAAACAAGGAATTAATGCTTCCTCCCTCATATAGTTTAGTTCTGCTTCTAATCACCTCTTGTGGTTGTTAAACAACAATGAAAAACAGATGCACAAAATATATTCACACACAGTCTAGTTTTGGTCCTAAGGACAACCGTTGTAGGTCGGGTGGGAGACTTTCCAGCCCTAGGAGGCACAGGCTACTGAAATTCCAGAAGGTGTGGGGCGGGGGGGAGGGGGGGGGAGGGGGGGAACAAGTAGTCAGAAGCCAACCTCTGGTTTCAAGAAATTGGTTTTATTTCTTAAATGATAAAAAGTGGAAGAGAGAGGGATTGTGCCCCCTTTAAAGTTGATTTGTCTCTCCTGGAGGCCCTCTTCTCTGGATTGTATGCCGCTTGGGGAGCAGGAATTGATTTCTATTAAGAATCCAGCCTGGAATGAGAACTTGCTTCCTATATACGGTAGTGTACTTAGAGTGGAGGCCTGTCTAAAGGGCCAAGGGATACAAATAGGTGGCCTGCAGTTCCAAGGCCATCCTTTGACCACTCCTGTTTTAAGGCCAGGGCCTGAATCTTGACTTCCACTGAGGAAACAGCCTCTATCAGTGGAATGAAGGGGACACTCTCCCCCACTCCCGTGCCATCTCCTATACCTATTTGTGTGGACTGGGAACTCTCTCCAGAGCAGATTTTCAGGTGGTACAGGGATTAGAGTCATGAGGAAAGGGGGGAAAAGTCCTTTCTCATACATTGGATGCTTGTTGCTGTGATTACTGATTAGTGCAATAGTATGATCTAGGAAAAGAGCCCTTGGTGGCACAAGGAGTTAAATCTTTGTGCCAACAGGACTGCTGATCGAAAGCTTGGTGCTTCGAATTTGGGGAGCAGAGTGAGTTCCTGTCTGTCAGCTCTAGCTTCTCATGTGGGGACATGAGAGAAGTCTCTCACATGATAATAAAACATCTGGGTGTCCCCTGGGCAACATCCATGCAGATGGCCAATTCTCTCATACCAGAAGCAACTTGTAGTTTCTCAAGTCACTCCGGACATGAAAAGAAGAAATCTGGGAAAGCTTGTTTCTGGTGTCAAATCATGGATTTGGAGGTTCCCTCAGCTTCAGCTCTTGTAATAATTATATGTAACAATACTGACTTAGCATATTCAGTTTGCTTTAAGAACTATTGAAACTATATATGAGGGGCCCTTGGAATTCCTTTCTCTCTCTCTTTGTTATTTCTATATGTGAGTTTGGAAACAAGTGACTTTGCTTTTAATTCTACTAAAGGAAAGTATTTGACAGATTGTGCTTCAGAAAAAAGTTTTTTTTAAAAAGATAACTTTAGCATTTTGTTTCTTTTGGTGGATTGTCTCTACCTCAACTCACAGTCTGATCTCACAAAGCAACAGAATGGTTTCAAAATAACGTTGAAAACTTTGGAGGACAACTTGCTTTCCCGCCTCTCCTCTGCCTCCGGGAACTTCTTGGGGGATACAGCACTTGTGGAGAATCTTGAAGTCACCAAACAGACAGCTGGAGAAATTGAAGAAAAGGTGAAAATATAAATTTGGGTCCCAATTCCTATATGTGAAGGTTATGCTTAGAGATCCTGAGTGAATATGTGTTTTCCCCCCAAAATGTGTCCTACACTTTTATGTTCTACAGATTAGGGATTAAAAGCCTTTTGTGTTATTAAGGCAGATATTGTTGTATTCTGGCCAGATCCAGGAAGCTTATTACTTCAGAGTTCATAGAATCATAGAGTTGGAAGAGACCTCATGGGCCATCCAGTCCAACCCCCTGCCAAAAAGCAGGAATATTGCATTCAAAGCACCCCTGACAGGTGGCCATTTAGCCTCTGTTTAAAAACCTCCAAAGAAGGAGCCTCCACCACACTCCGGGGCAGAGAGTTCCACTGCTCGTGTGCATTGAATGGACAATTTAAAGTACAAATAGTAGCACAAGATGTAAAGACCATAAAACTTTAGCACTATAGCAAGATGCTTTTAAACCATTCCTGCTTAACACCAAAGCATTTTATTTAACTTGAAGTAATTCAGTATGCGTTATATTTACTCAGTTAAACTAGAATTTTAATAGTGGCTGTCTAACAAGATCCACTAGAGTTTATATGGTCCAGCCATTGGCAATACTTTTTTGTAGCTTTGAGAACATGCATGACCATATTGTGTACAGTATTAAGAGAAATGAGAGATGGAGAATTAAATCAACGTAGTTGGGGTTGGGGGGAACTGTGGCTGAGGGAGTACATGAGAGATTTCTGATAGAAACTTCCAAGTACTTCTTCAAGCTATAAATCTCAGGATAGCTATAGAAATTACAGTGCTGTGAAACTAATATAACTGTACAGTACAGATACATCTTAAGTCTACATTGCATGTTTTGCATTTAATGTAACACAAAGTTTATGTTTATGGTTCTTGTAAATGGAAGTTAAACCGACGGAGGTCAGTTCTTGGTGACAAGGAATCATTTATCGGGTGAGATGGAATGTGGAATTTGAACATTTTTCATTTCTATGTGGCAAATTCCTGAATTTTACATTACTGCAGTTTTTTTATAAATGCTCAAAATAAGCAGACAGGAGAGGACATACATTTGAGATAATACAGAGTTTATCTAAACCAATCACCTGAAATTTTGAGTCAGCCTCGTGATGCAAAGAACATCTGCACAAACAAGTGTGACTATCTTGCATCTTCATGATTTTGTTTTTTACCTTCTTGCAGGTCCAGGAGTCCAAGGTGACAGAAACTAAGATTAATGAGGCAAGGGAGCATTACCGTCCCGCAGCAGCCCGTGCCTCCCTGCTGTACTTCATCATGAATGAACTTAATACCATCCATCCCATGTACCAGTTTTCCTTAAAGGTACGGCATTTATATGTTTTGGGAATTTCTCAAACTCCCCGGGCAGTTTAGGTGGGACACATTTTGTGTTAGGTTAATGCATTTACTCTTTGTTGTAATAATGGAAGTTGTAGGAGAACTCTGTTAATTTTCAGATATAATGATAGTTGAATTTGTTTTGTGGCTTTAATTTTTCACCAGATTTTTAAATGGTGGTGTTTCGGGTTATAGGATTACTGGCCTTTGAAGCTCTAAACATTGTGGGATGGGCCCATCTCAGAGACTATGGTCTTTGAGAAGAAGTTGCTCAAGCTTTCTCTTGCAAGCAGAGTTCAAGTTGGTTCAGAAAGACTTTTTGGCTGTAGTGCCCAAATTATGAAGTAGCCTCCTGAATCAGCCTTTTATATTGGCTTCTTTGCATGCATTTTTGTGCTTTAAAAATGCTTTAAGTGTTTTATTTCATTGGTTATGGCCTTCAGATGATGTGCTCTATTACTGTATTTTGCTAGTATGTTTTAAGGTTGTTATTTATATATGGCTTGTGTGTTTGCTATTTTAAAGGTTGTTTCATTTTATTTTGTTAATGTGTTCTTATCGAATGTTGTCTTGAAGAGAGAAAGATACAGAAAGGCAGGCTGTTAACACCCAAATGTATAAGTAAATAAGTAGATGACCAAGCAGCCATTCAAAATAGATGTTTCTGGTAGAGGGTTCCCTACAGTAAAGGCCATGATGCACATGTTCTGTGCAGTGAATCATGTGTTTACTGAAAAACAGATTTGTCGCTGTGATCCATTTGGATCTTATGCAATGCAGTATCATTTTAAACAGACTAATGTGAGAATTTGCTAGTTATTAATATCTTGGTTACATACAGCTGCAGTTATAAAAATGTATAATTTCATATAGAGACTGCTATTTTGTCTTTATTTTCCCCATTTTCTTCTCTTTCTTTTAATTTAAGAAATGACTATACTATACCTCATAATGCCAAGGCCTAAAGTTTACCTACAGGCCTGCTTGCAAGCTGTTAAGTGTCACTGAAGAGCAGGGAGCTGCTATATTCTTCTCTCCTTTTTTTTTTGGCACGTTGTCTTCTTCCCTGGAGGCCACGTGCCATTTCATATTCCTGGGCAATGTTGACCAGTCAGTGACTGAGGAAGGTGGGGCACTCTGAGCTCCAGGTGTTGAAGCCATAAGCTTCACTACAGCTTACTTGGGAGTGTATTACAGACTTCATGTAGCTCTTCCCAGCATCTGGGTCTTTATTACCTTCCCACCCACTTGTCCTCTCGTTTGCCTGTTCTTTTCCCTGAGTGCATGTGTGCAGTTGTTTGCTATTATAATTAAGAACTAGTGGCTGTAGAAAATAAACAAATTTTTGTTTTAAGAAAGCTCTTTTTAAAAGTACTCTGCTCAGCTAAATTAGAACAGGAATAGGACTAAGTTAATTTTACTTTTTAGCCATGAATGAACAAAACAGAGGTGGAGAGAAGAGGTGGAGTGTTCCCTAAGAAGATCAGTATAACATAGGTTAGGAGAGGTGGACAAGACATGATAAAATTTGATAGCATGTAAATGTTTATTAACCGAATACTTCTAACACTTCCAACTTTTTCATGCTTTACTTGTCACAATGTGTGTGTGTGGGGGGGGGGGGGGGGGAGTGGCATATGGAAAGATCCAGTTTTGGGAAGGAAATGGGAATGATGAATTCCCAAATCGTGCCTCATTGGGGATGCCCTAAAGAGTCTGTGGGAGAAACTATAAAAAGGATGTAAGTACATACATGTTCCTCGGTTACCCTCCCCTCTCCAGATTGCCTCTACTACTCAAATTAGGGAAGATGGGTTCATCAGATGGCAGTTGAGTAATCTGATCTGGGAATCTAGCTCTCATGCCAAGCCAGCACTACAGAGCTGTAACAATAGAAGTTTGGGGCTTTATAAATGCAATCATAAATTACACGGATTTCATAATACAGCATCACCTCTCAATGTTAGGCCTACCAACTTTCAGTACATCCTATATACATATGTTTCCCTTGGGTAGAATTTTTGTTGTAGGAAGATTATTATCAAGTTGCAATTAGAGGCTGCAAATTAAAATATGAGTCTTTCAGCTAAAAGAAGCTCCTTTGCTTTTGAGATGGATTGTCACACGGTTTTCATAAGCACCTCTAAATGATTCTCATTGATGTTAACAGATGCCTGAAAGGGTAAATATTGGCTGATACCCCAATATCATCTAGTCTTCTGCCTGCCAGTTCAGGAATCTGCAAAAAAAAAAAAAAAAAAAAAAAGAACCAATAACAAGGATTTGTCTAATTTCTGTTTAAAAATACCTGTTGAAGGAGATTCCGCCACTTTCTGAAGTAGTTTGTTCTACCTATTAGTAGTCTGTATTATGAATTCATCTCTCTCTTTTTTATGTAGCATACTCAAAACAGGATACCCAGTTCTTCAAGTTTATTTATTGTAATAGGATCACTGATGTCTGTGAAGGAGTCTGGGGCTGGAACATTACAGGGATGAGAAAACTAGGATCAATACTTTAAAATTCTTTAATGGTTAGTAGCTACGGGTGCCAGTCAAACCCTTCACTGTAGGGAATTAACAGTAAAAAGGTCAGAATGGCTAGGAAGTGGTTGACAACTAACGCAGAATGGGAAAATTATTTCGGAAATAAATGACTCATCTTTTCCAACACAGTTGGAAGGTATGAGGCAAGCTACACATGTATGCAAGGAAAATAAAGAGACAAGGTTTAGAAGAGGGAGACAGAGAAACTTCAATCTGAGAATGAGATACTTATAAAGAGAAACAGAGCCAGAGCTAGTGATTAAAAATGTCTCGGGATTCTGAGCTGCGTCTCTCAGGATGGAGGCTGCTGCATATAAGTGGCTCTTCTGCATATAACTGTATTTAACTAGGATATAAAGTACTGGTTTCAAATGATGTGTCTCATCCACATTCTTCCAGCTGTAAGTAGAGCTGGAAAAGTGTGGATGGGACACATCACCTGAAACCAGTGTGTTGGATAACTTCACAGGGCAGGTCAACTCTCCTGTTGTCCCTCCATCCTTGCCCTCTGACGCCAGAGACTTTCTAGTCACAGCAGAAAAGAAAAGAAAAGTTCTTACATGGTACAACCACGAGGGCCAGATATAAGTGGAAATAGACCAAGAAAATTATGCCATATTTTAGATAGCATGGTTAGTAATATGACAGCAATATCAAAATAATACACATTTTGCAAAATACTTATCAGTCAATTGCAGAAATACGTAAAGATTCTTCATGTTATAGGGTACAACACATACAAAAAAGAGGGAGGGGTGGAGAGCGGAGTATACAACATAATGTATGAGAGAGAACATTTTTTAACTTGAAACTTCAAGTCAAGAAAGACAAATTAGTGACTATAATAGTGTCAAAGACAGATTTTAACATCATCTGTACAAACAGTTGATAACTGTAATTCATAATGTGTTGGCGCCAGTCAACAAAGGGCACATTAAAGGGTCCAGGCTTTTCCCCATGTTAACCAAAGTTGGAGGATACTCTGATTACCATTTCCAGGAAGTTTTTTTTAATGGTCTTTATCAGATGGCTGAAATAATTTTCCAATGAACATGCCATCCACTATGTTGTTGTTGTTGTTCATTCGTTCAGTCGTCTCCGACTCTTCGTGACCTCATGGACCAGCCCACGCCAGAGCTCCCTGTCGGCCGTTACCACCCCCAGCTCCCTCAAGGTCAGTCCAGTCACTTCAAGGATGCCATCCATCCATCTTGCCCTTGGTCGGCCCCTCTTCCTTTTGCCTTCCACTTTCCCCAGCATAATTGTCTTCTCTAGGCTTTCCTGTCTCCTCACGATGTGGCCAAAGTACTTCAACTTTGTCTCTAGTATTTTTCCCTCCAGTGAGCTGTCGGGTTTTATTTCCTGGAGGATGGACTGGTTGGATCTTCTCGCAGTCCAAGGCACTCTCAGAACTTTCCTCCAACACCACAGCTCAAAAGCATCGATCTTCCTTCGCTCAGCCTTCCCTAAGGTCCAGCTCTCACATCCGTAGGTTACTACAGGGAATACCATGGCTTTGACTAGGCGGATCTTTGTTGCCAGTCTGATGTCTCTACTCTTCTTGTTTTATAATTATTTCATGCCTTTTGTGGTACTTGAAGTCCCCATTGGCACTGTGAACAGGGAACCAGCTTTTCTGACTGCAAAGCCAAGCAGAACCATTTCTGCAGTCTTCACTGGAGCTTGCAACTACTTGGACTTTGAAGAAAGCAAGGCAGATAAGAGAGTCTTCATACTTATTTGCTCCCATTCCTTGTACATTTAGTTGTTCAAGTGTGACATGTTAAATGAGAAACTGCTTTGAATCAATTGATTTAAAAGATTTTAAACTTACTGTAGAAATCTAATGAATCCATGGCAAAAACCCTTTACAGAAAAATGATAACACATCAATTTCAAAATGTATTGAATTAACAGCCCCATTGCCATCCCACTGCACACAGAAGATTTATACAGGTCTTTACCATTTGCAGTCACTCAATTTGAGCAAGCTTTTAAAAACATTTAAGGGGTGAAAGTCATATGAGTAAGTTAGTAATATTATTCTCTAGGCACAATGTGGCTATAAACTACTAATAGTTTCTATTTTTGCTGACTCCCTCAGTCCTGAGAAACAACAATTCCTAAGGGCTCACGGTATGTACTGTCTGGTGTTTAACTTGGGAATCAGTTTTTGCCATCTTTAATCAAACTGTAGCTCCTCTAAACCAGCAATTCTTCTTTTATATTTATTTTGCTGTGCAAACTATGAAGACTTCTGTGTGTCATTCTCATTTTTATCATTTTTTTAAAAAAAGCTATTTGTTTTTCTATTTCCGATAAACCCAGCTCAAGCAAGAAAGCCCTCAAGGGGATCTTATATGAAAAAATCTAATTCTTACAGTCTTTGGTGGTGTGTAGCTATTCGTTTGGCTGCAGTAAAGATAGACACATTTTTCTTTTATTGAAGTTCATTTTTTGAATTGTCTCTAGAGGGGAATCTAATAAGAGGTGAATTTTCTTCAGGGAATCTGCTGTCCTTCATAATATCATTTTCAAAGGTGTAAAAAGTTGCCAGGGGAAAGTAGATACTTTGCCTGTTTAAAACCTTGCTTTAGAGATCATACCTTCATTTGTTTTCCTTATCTGGCTTAAGCTAAGCAGCCTGTTCTCCTGGACTGCAAAAAATAATGATGTCCTAGGCACATATAACTATCATAAAGTGTAAATTATTTTCCAGTAGTGTATTTTCAATAGTCAAATGTGTTACAATAGGTCTACAACATTATGATCATGAAGCAGTTACATTCAAATGTAGTCTGAGTTATTTCTTCCATCTGTAAAATGATGAGAGTCAGAAAATGGATGGACTCAGGGCTAATGAAAGAAGGAACTTTGGCAAAACCTCGCAGGACCAAAACACAGGAGAAGCAGTATTGAGTATAATACAGGGAGAGAGAAAGAACTCCAGTAACAAAGCCAACATAATCAAGATGGGTTGCTATGAGTTTTCCGGATTGTATGGCCATGTTCCTGAAGCTTTCTCTCCTGAAGTTTCACCCACACCTATGGTAGGCATCCTTAGAGGTTGTGAGGTCTGTTGGAAACCAGGCAAGTGGGGTTTATATATCTGTGGAATAATGTCCAGGAAGGGAGAAAGAACTAGGTGACTTAAGAAAGTAAAACAGAACACAAGAAGATTGCAGGATGTGTAGAGGTAAAATGCAATGTGGGGCAGACTTGAAAAGGAGAAGCCAAGAAGAAAACAGGCAAAGAAAGAAAGAGCCTCAGAAAAGACATTTTTGGATTATACCTTCCAGGATCTCCTAACTTGAATAAGACTTACAAGAACTGCACTCCCCCCAGAAAATCACTTTACACACTCTGGTAATTGAAAACTATTGAAAGCTGAAAACATGGGTGTTTCTGAATGGAGTGCACCATATACTAGCGGTTAGAAGGCATCGTGCTTCTTCTTTTTATCCTTAAAGAATAATATTTTTTTGTGAGGGGGAACAAAGATTTAGTGGGAAAAACACTAGCGATAAAAATGGAAGATGTTTTCTAGACTGTGAATGAGACCTCTTATCTGGAAACTTCTGGAGATCTATTGACAGGAAAGAAATGGGCAAGCAAGGACATTTTGGAGTTTCAAGGACATCTTATTCTGAGAGCAGTTGCAAGGTCTCACAGAAAGGAAAAGAAAATCATAAGATTTAATATCTCTCATCATTACAATGTTACCATAAAGTCAATAAGCCATCAGTGCTTGTCTAAATTTTCACCACTTCCTTGTTTTTAGTATAAAAGTATAATTTTCAGGTCAGCACTGTTTTGAGAACTAGTACTGAATTTACTTTGTTGCTCCAGGACAGGTCCCCTGGTGTGGTGGAGAACCTTCTTGTGATCTCTTTGCATGGATCAGTTCTACTTTTTTTTAGAAGTAAAGATACATCCACTGCTAGTGGCAACAGGAAAATCATGAAAATAATGAAAATAATCATAATAATAAGAATCCCACCCTCTCTCCCTGAGGGGACTCAGGGTGGCTTCCAAAGGCAAAAAGGGCAAACATTCAATGGCATGTGAATAACAAAATAAAACATTAAAACAAACAGTTAAAATACTCAAACACAATGAACCATTAAAACAATTAAACAACTAAATGTTTAGGCTAAAACAAATACATCAATAAGGCAAGTTAAAAATGTACATCAATACACGAATAAGGCAAGTTAAGAAACTACTTAACTTGTCTTTCTGTCTTATTTCCTGAATAGCGCACAATAGCTCCTTCATAACTGTAACAATCTAATCTAATCATCTTGTGGCTCTTCCATGATGATATGATGGTAACAGCCTTGGATGCAACAGCTCCCAAAGTGACCCATTTAAAGTGGGATCAGGTGTCAAACAGGGATGCATTATTGTCCCAACTTTATTTTCTATCTTCATCGCTATGATTCTACACCTAGTTGATGGGAAACTTCCCACTGGTGTGGAAATCACATTCCCGACAGATGCCAAGTTTTTTAACCTCAGCAGGCTGGAAACCAAAAGTAAAGCAACAACAACTTCTGTTTTAAAATTTCAATATACTGAAATGGGTTCAAATTATAGGAAAGGAGATTCTACCTGAACATTAGGAAGAACTTCCTGACCATTCAAACTGTTCAACAGTAGAACTCTTTGCCTCAGAGTGTGGTGGGAGCTCCTTTCTTGAAGGCTTTTAAACAGAGGATGGATGGCCATCTGTCACTGGTACTTTGATTGTGCTTTTCCTGTACCGTAGAGGGTTAGACTTGATGGCCCATGTAGTCCCTTCTAGCTCTATGATTCTATGATGTTAATATAGTCTGTGCTCATTCAGAGGAAGACCTAAAAGTTAGTTTGAACACCTTTGCAGAAGCCCATTAAAAGCTTGGTCTCTCACTTAACATGGAAAAAGAAAACTGCTTTACCAGGAGGCACCAACTAATTACTCTGCAATGCCAGCAATACGTCTAAATGGTGTAATGCTAGAAAATGTTGATCATTTCTGCTACTCACCAGCATTGAAGCGATAATCCTCCACCATCAACTTTGCTGGACTGACCACGTTGTCCGAATGCCCGATCACTGTCTCCCAAGGCAGTTACATTACTCTCAGCTCAAGAACAGAAAACTGAATATTGTTGGGCAATAAAAGAGATTAAAAGATGTGTTTAAAGATAATCTTTAAAAAGTGATATAAGCACTGGGAACTGGGATGCTCTGACACTCAAGCATTATAATTGCAGATTAACTGTTATCAAGAGTTCAATGGATTTTGAAGAGGCACAAATAGAGGGTGAAAGGGAGAAATGTGCCAAGAGAAAGGTGTGTCAAGCAAACCCTTATTGGGACCACCTTCCATCTGGAAATTTCTGTTCTCATTGTGAAAGACCATGTGGATCCAGAATAGGTCTGCACAGTTATTTACGGACCCACCGCTGGGCTTTTACCCTTGGAAGACAATCATACAGGATTAAGAGTGACTGCCTATGATGAAAACTGCAAGTTGGGATCCTCAGATTCTGACCAAGCCTTATGAAATGCATGCAGATGTCTTAGATGCAGTAGGCTCTTGATATCTGCTGGCATTTGGTCCCCCCCACCAAGGATTATCAAAATCAATTCTTCTGTTTGCAGTTCCAATAATAAATATCAGAAGGGCATTTAGTATCAAAAGGCTGGTTTCTTTAACCATACTTTCCAAGGTTGGATGAAATCAGACTCAGCATAGTATTTTGAAGCTTTGAAATTTGCTGCAAAGTCTACACAGTGACATTCATTAATTATTTTCTTCTCTTTCTCTTCTCCTTGTAGGCATTCAGCGCTGTCTTTCAGAAAGCAGTTGCAAGAGCATCTCCAGATGAAAATTTACCCGAGCGAGTTGCCAACCTAATTGATAGCATCACCAGCTCTGTGTTCCAGTACACGACCCGGGGGCTCTTTGAATGTGACAAACTGACATACATGACCCAAGTCACTTTCCAGGTAAATGACTGGTGCTTAATAATTGATGTCTAGTGCTTCTCTTACCTCTGTGTATTGTCTGTTAGCATGCAGTGTTCTCTGTTACTATATTTTGTGCATCACCTCCTAAATGGAAAACTCTTTGGCTCTTCCAGTGGCGGTTAGACAGTCATCTCCAGAACTGTTCAGATTCTGGTTGTGCTGGTGCTTTTATTGTTAAGATTCTTACTCACCTTCACTGTATAATAATCTAGTTTAACTACAACTTTATTAATTCAAATGAACACTATTAAATAAGAATGACTACAGTTCTAACACGCTACTCCACTTGTGCATTTTAGGCATTCTTGCTCTCTCTCAAGATAGACTTTTTGTATAAATACCATTTTTCAGCTGCTTTAAAGTTCAGTATAGTCTCAGTTCCCTGCAATACTGTCTGAGTTTGCCATTGCAGATTCTTCTGATGAACAAAGAAATCAATGCTGTGGAACTTGACTTCCTGCTACGATATCCTGCCCAACGTGGAGTCACCAGTCCTGTGGATTTTTTATCAAGCCAGTCATGGGGTGGCATCAAGGTAGCTGTTTCAACTAATAATAAACAATCTGATTAAATATGGGGTTGGATTATAAAACTGTAAATGGGGTTCATAAATGGTTTAGAAAACCTTAGTCAAAGAGTTCTCTTTGGTGGCTTTTTCTTAAACTAGAGGAACAATTTGAGTAGGATGCTGCAGGGCTTTGTGGTAGATCTGATATTGTTCAATGCTTTAATGTATGGCTTACCTGAAGTAGTCTAGCAATCTTGTACAACATTTGCAGATTGCATAATATTGGCAGTGAAGTAGCTAACATTAGGAAGTCTGGAATACAACTCAAAATGGCTTTGGGGTTGTAAAGTGAAAAACTGATCTGAAAGTAACAACATCAGACACAAGCAAATGTAAAGTACTGTGTTTAGGTCAGGAGTGTACAAAGTCCAGCCCTCCCAGTGTTGTTGGACTGCAGTTGTTGTAAACCTTCATCATCATGGACACAAAATTGAAAATCCACAAGATGAGAAAAGGTTTTTGGCAGTACTATATATGCAAGGATGCTTGGATTTGTAGTTGATCATAAGCTCCATGAGTCACTAGCATGATGTTGCTGCCAAAAATGGAAATGAAATTTCATAGTTAATAGAACTGTGGTTTCTAAGTTATGAAAAGCAATAGCTCCTCTTTATTCTTGTACTTGTTAGACTTTATCTGAATGCCACTCTTTAAAAGGATATTAAAAATGGATATTTTGTTTCAGAGGAAGGCAGTAAAGATAGACAAAGATACAGAGAATAATTCTTATGAGAAACTGGACATGTTTAGTAGATAGCTGAATGTTCGTTATATAAAAGAAAGCAGAGACTTTATCTAAAGCCAGGGCTATGTTTTGAGTGAATTAATTGGCACAATAGAACTGAACCACTTAGTAGACACAGCCCCCTGCTTGCATCACTCAATTTAAAATCAATCCAACCATTTTCTCAATGTTGCTGAGAAACAGTATTGGCAGGCACAGGAACAGTTCGTCCTAGAAGACCAACTCCCATCTCCACTCTGCTAAGCCTCCACTGGCCCCTTGGCTTCTCTCTTTAACCTGGAAGACTCAAAAATTCATCTTAGTTCAAGGTACTAAAAAGAAATGGACTTGAAAGACTAGACAGTAGTTTCTGGGTTGGCAGTAAGGAAGCCGTCATTGCGGCAGTACTTAAGCTTTTGTGACTATCAGAAAGTAGAGTGTGTTTTCTGAGACTCCACAGTGATTTGGAAGTAAACATTTAATTAAACCTGATGGATTCAGCTTCTGAGGAACATGAGCTAGTTTTCTCCCTCTGTTCTTGGGAGAATCTCTTGGATGCTTCAACACAGTAGCAAACCAGCGCTTCCATGACGATTCTGTACTGATCAAAATAATTGCCGTGTTAGTCTGGAATATCAGTATGCAAAGGGATCTTATAGCACCTTAGAGACTGAGAGGATGAAGTTGGTAACGTAAGCTTTTGTAAACTAACTCACATCTGAGGAAATACACTCCATCTGTGGACACTTATGCTACCAGCTTCATTCTCTCAGTTAGTCTCTAAGGCGATACAAAATCTCTTTGAATTCTATACTATATTTCTAGGTTGAAATAAGCCCTACTGTGCATTCACTTGGGCTTACTGCTGGGTACGATGGTAAAGAACTGCATCCTCAGAACCACAGCCTGCAAATTTCAAAATGATGTGTTGACTGCTTCTGCATGCTTGGTAAAAAGCTGGAACTTCTAAAATCTATAGCATAATTCTATACAGAATGCTCTATAGATACTCAGTGGAGTTATTGAACTTACTATTGTGCGGTAGCAATGCAATCTTCTTGTCTTCCTTGAATCCTGATGCAAGAAAGACAAGTGGTAATGCCTGCATCGAAGAGAAAACTTGGTAAACATGGTTAACTGGAAAATGAATGGTAAAAGAGTTTTTCTTAAGCTGTCTGTTGTGAGGAGTGACAGGTTGTTTTCCCTATTGTGCCAGAAAATGGAACCACCCTTGTCCCTGTCGGCTACAGCAGCTTCTTTTTCCCTTGGAAGTTCATCAGAGACCCTTAGCCAATGCTTGCAAGCTGACATCAGTACATAAACCACCACTTTAAGTAACTGGTCAGAAGTACCAGTTGACATAAGTGATCTGACTTCTCATGATGGCTTTCAATGCTTTATAACCTGTTCAGCAAACAAAAATATTTCTGTTGTTTAAAATGAGTCATTGGAGAAGACTGCATACTGGAAGAAAGATGAGCCCTCAAGACCTTCCCTCAGTCGTAGATACCAAAATCCATTGATGTTCAATTCCCATTACATTTTATGTACAGTAGTGTTGTAAAGTGTTGCCACTCATGTAAAATGGCAAACAATTCAAATACGTGCTGGAAAGAACCTGAGGATCTGTGAAATGGTGGAAGGCTACAGAAGGGTATACCTACTCATTAATGCTGTACTTGGTCCATGGCAAAATCAAGGTTTGTTTTTGGGATTTGTTTCAAATATTTTTGAGCCATGTTTGGTTGAATCCATGGATCCAGAACACCTAGGCTGACCCTATAACAGTTCAGTATTGTTTCACTATAACACTAATGCGGGGAAATGAGAGAAGCCTCCCACAAGGATGATAAAACATCAAAACATCTGGGTGCCCTCTGGGCAACATCCTTTCAGAAGGCCAATTATCTCACATCAGAAGCGACTTGCAGTTTCTCAAGTTGCTCCTGACACGAAAAAACAAAAAAACAAAAAACAAACCTATAACACTCTGCAGAATTCTTCTTCTTCTTCTTTTTTTACAATAAGAAGTCACTGGGCGAGACACAGAAGGAGACCATGTGGAGATTCCAACATATCTGGAAACATACATGGGGAGGGCTATAAAATTACAACATATACACCCTGTAAATTAACAGAAATATGCTGCATTTCAACTTATTTTAAGTTAGGAGAGTGTTTATACAGGAAAGCAAGAAGAAGTGTCACAAAACATTTAAGAAGCCAAAGTAAATGGTGTTATCTAAATTGGCAGAAATCAGCAGCTTAGATGACCTTGTTGTCTAAATCATTTAAAGCAACAAGAGTGCCAGTTTTAGCGAGATGTTAGGATCGGCATCTTAATTGTAAGAGCAATTTGACAAGTGAACCAAACTGCTTGTCATGGGTTAGTGGTGGAGTCTTCCTCATTGGACATTTCCAGGCACAGGATGGGCAACCATCTGTGAGGATTTGCTACATCAAACAGGAGGTTAGGCTACATAGTAGGCCTGTGCGATCAATGAAAAAAAAAGTTTCAATACTCATTACAAAATTAGGAGGTGGGGAAAAATGTTTCTAAAATATTTACAAAATTGGACAGGGTCCGTATCGTAACTATAACTAGTTAACTACTTTTTTCATTAAGTAATTGTGCCAATGGAGAAAGTTCAGAGGCTTCTATCTCCCTTATTGTTAGAGATATTAGCATGAAATTTGCTACAATTATAGAACATATTTACCACCGTTAGCCCATCAAGTTTCAGAACATTTTACTCATTCACAAATTTTTGGGGAATTTTCAATTTTTTACAAACAACATTTTTAAAAACTAGAAGAGCTATCTCCTTTCTATACAATGACATAAGATAACAGAGGATCGTGCCCTTCAAGTTTCAGAAATATTCATATTTCTACTGAGTTTTTGGATTTTTAAAAAAGTTTTGACAATAACATGTTTGTTGGTTTTTTTAAAAAAGGAGCCACAACAACTATCTCATTGAATGTCTTTAACCAACAGAACTTCAATTTAGGGATTTCTTCCCAGCCCAGCACAGATGTACTTACTAGTATTGAAATATCAGTCAGTCCTTTTTGCAGAATTGTAAACTGTGTGGCTGGCTGTTGGTATGGAGGGAAAATAGCTTTTCTCTATCCTCATTGGGGCTTTCTGATGCAGAGCAGAATTCTGTAGTTTAGGGCAGGGCCTTTTCAATTCTCTGCCATAGGACTCATCACCTCCCCAAACTACATTTCCCAGAATTCTGTGCTCTTTCAGTCTCTTTTCCAGCTCACTCAGCTAGACCTGCCCTGCTGCTGTCATCTTCTTGTGGTGAGAGGCAGCCTATCTTTTCTTAATTAAGAGCAATGGCAGCCTTTTTGGCTTCTCTTCACTTGTGTTGAAAATGGAAACTGACTTCCGAGCATTACAGAATTCAAACAAAAAGTACTGGGTGAGTTTTGATTCTTAAGTTTTTGAGTGGGTGCCCCCACCCCCACCCATGTTTCTTAATCTCTGTTTGTATATACAAAATTTATGAATTACTACGACTTAAAATTAAAAAATGAAGATTTGCACACCCCTACTAGTTAGCTAACCAAGCTTCTTTCAACTCCAAGAAAAACTTAAATAGTAGCAGCAAGTGCCATGTGGAAATACTATACTGAGATTAATATAGAAGCTTTATTGAAATCTAAAATGTTACCTTCCAAGCACTTTTGCAGAGATAAAGTTAGATTAATCTTTTGCATTATAACAATAAAGATGAAGTTGACCTCCAACCACTACTCCCCCTCCCAACCATTCCAGAGCGCTGGAAAGATGTCCATTTTAACATCAATTGTTGCATTGTTTTGCACTGTCCTCCACAAAAGGATAATGCAAAGCCCAATGAAGCACAAAAATGACCCACAAAAGTCAAATTTGTTTCTTTCCTTGAAAAATAGCAACTGATTGCATCTTTATAGTGGAGACTCCTGACATACGTTTGTGTGCATGTCCATGTGTATTAGAAAAGGGTGGGAATGTTTTCCTGCTTCATCAACTTCAGAAAAGTTGATGAAGGTTAAGACCTAAATTGCTACAAAATGGAATTGGCAGGAAAAAAGTACTGTCTCATCACATCTGTGTTTCAATCCATCAATTGCGGGATATGGATCAGAAGCAAAGGCAGTCAAACGAGAGGTGTAAAACAGGTGCATCCTTTGAAACCCAATTCATACTAAACATTAGTAATGCATTGATTACCTTAGAAAAGTCATAAAAACCAAGGTTGTGTTAAAATGATTTGCAAGTTATAATGTGTGTTATTTGCATATGATCTAGACTGCTTCTACACAGCCATTTAAACCGGGTCAGGATGTGTGTTGAAGAGACCCAGTTCTCTGTAGAGTTTATATTTGTTGGTTTTTTAAAAAACTTCTAATTGTATTATTTTAAAAATGGTATTTGAAAATTCACCCACTCTATTAATAGTTCAGCAAATACTATTAAAGCCTTGCCTTTGTTTTAATCCCTGATATTGACAACTAAAAAATCATTTAAAAATATTTTTAGGCATTTTTATTGTATAATACATAGAAACATACAATCTTCAAAATTAGCAGTCAAAATACCAGTATTTTCCCCAATCCCACCACCACCACAACCCCCTCCCCCCCCTCCAGGAACAGTTAACTACTTTTGTTGTGCTTATTACAATTGTTCAATCATGAGGATAGTCTTATTTAACTCAGTATATTTATCTTTCTGCTTTATTCTGTAAATGAGACCCTTCCATTTTGCCTCCCAAAATCATTTGATATGTCGTAGTATGGAGGAAAATACACACAGTTATGGGATGAGTCCATATTACATCTCTTTTTCTCTTCTTCCTTTTCCTCTGTCTGTTTCTCTGACATATAGTCATGCTCCAGTGTAGCCATTGCTGATGAATCCACAAGGCTCTCTGAGGATTTGTTAGATAATTCTCTTTTACCATGAGTGGTGTCAGTTTCCTTGTTCCTCACTTTTGAAACTTTATCTTTCTTCCGTCTTTTATACAAGCCCTAAGGTACCCCATCTTGGTTCCATCTTAGTTTTGTGCTGATTTTGAAACTTCAGCTACATGTCTCTACCTCAGTCCATTATGCCCTTCCATGTTCCCCTTCCTTTCCTCACCTGCTCTATATACCTAGAATGAGCCCCGTCCTCACAGGAGGGCCTATCACCCCAGAGAGTGACAACATCCTGGAATTACCTGCACCAGTGACCAATGAGAAGCCTTGGCTCCAGGAAAAAGGGAGCTCTGCATCAAAGGCAGAGGCAGACCAATCACTGATTCCTGGGCAGCAATAGTGCTCAAAGAAGTAGGTCAATGTCTTCATGCTGATGAGAAAGGTCTAGTGGCAGCAAAGGATTCCTCATGAGATTTCAGGATCATAGAATCATAGAGTTGGAAGAGACCTCATGGGTCATCCAGTCCAACCTCCTGCCAAGAAGCCTCTGGCATGGTACAGTTAAACCTAATGAGAGCAATGACTTTTTTTGACAAGCCTCCGTTATAGGGTAGACCTACTGCAACAACTTCTGTTCACCAGCAACTGACCTAACAACCTTTGAGCTTGCCTTCAAAGCTTTGCTTGCGATGCCTGCAAGTAACTTTGAACTGCCTGTGACCATTCCTTTTTTATTAATTTTTGTCCCTAACATTTCTTAACCTTGATTTTTTATTGCTTTGACCTCACTACTCGACTGCTCTGCTTCCTAACTATGCTGGATTCTGAGGATACTGATGGACTTGTCCCCATGTAGCTGTAGACCTCACATCCATCTACCTGCTTCAAACTATCTGCAAACAGAATACCCAAACCCATGAAGAAAATATTTCATTTAGAAACTCCCTATCATTAATAATGTTTGCAGTATATGCCCAAGAGCTCTAAACAGCAGATTCGAAGTAAGAATCTGTCTTAAAGCAATATTGCATCAACCAGTAATGAAAAAACAAGCAAATAATAGTAATGCTTCAGATAGTTTTCTTATTTGTGGTTGAAACGAAACAGCCAAAATCTAAATAAGCTTTATAATGGATAGGTCTGCATAACTTTCACCTACCAATCATGTCAGTTTTCTGCACAGTATTAGATGTACTGCTGCAAATTTATGAATATTTACTGCTAACATCACTTCTTTATATTCTAGTTACATCTGCAATAGAAGATAAACGTGTTTTGAAATCATAATTTCAGGTTTGCCTGACATAATACAAAGGGAGACATGATAAAGCCTTGATATGTATTCAGTGTGACATGCTTTTCTATACGCTCCCCTCGCCCCCTCCCCCAAAAGACAAACTCTACACAGGCAAGTTATCATTACATGGCAGCAGGGTGGCATTGAATGTCACATGTAAGGGGAAGAAAACATGGAATGCTTGGGCATGAATCCTTGATCTTAGGCTGTAGTACTCTGAATGTAGTGGTTGAAGATATCTCAACCCAAGCATCGTCTGGCAACAGGGAGCTTGGGAGCAATTGGATTTTCTAACAACTTAAGCAGCATTGTTTATTTGGGTAGTTAGAGGCAGCCTTTGAGGATATAGTCCTTTGAGGATATAGACAGCTGACAAAGAAGTAAAATATCAACTACAATAAAATAAAATCAAATCATTATAAAGCCAGGCAACTGCACAAACATGATTTTAAACACAGATGAATCAAAATGTAAGAAACAATACACCCAACAGATGAAAATGCCAACCTTGGAGCAGTTCATTATTTCTAGAATTGCAAAGACTTTTGCTTTATGGCCAGCTGCTGTGCTTTACTGTCTGACTTTTCATTACTCCCCCCCCCCCCCGGAAGACATGCAGTGGGAGGGTATCCTATTACTGTGCCATGGACAAACTTTTCCTTTTCCTTCCTTCAAGTGCTGTGATTCATTTTCTGAGCCCCTGCCACACTTTTATCACTTGGCCAAAGGAGCTATTGGTCTACCTACCAAAGCTGGTAATAGGTGTTCCTCATTAGCAACATTATGTGGGTTTCTAATAGCAATTATAAGTCCAGGAATTCCTTGCAAAGTATGTATCTAGACAGGGCTCTGCTCCTACCTTGTGAAGGAAGCCAGCTCCATTAAGAACAGGTACATGTCCCAGTTCACAACCTCCCACCCATAGTAGCTCCATCTCTCTGAGAAATGCCCCCTAAATACAATCTCCAGTATCAGGATTCATACTCAGTGTGTTGAGCAACATCTGACCAATACTACCGTTTGTCACCAGCCTACAAATGACACCTCACTTCAAATCTAATTGCACCCAGTGTCCTCATATTGATTATAAATACCACTGGAGGCAGGGTGCTACCTGTTAGCACCTCATATTACAGAAATCTCATTCACTTTCATGTAGTATTATTCTGTGGAACAGTTCCTGCAAGTAGGAGCAGAACCACTGTAAAATAGGCCCCACTCTCTCAGTTCATAGAAATCCAAAAGATTACCACCATCAAAGTTTAGTGAGAGACCAAGGAAGATCAGCAGCCAGTCTGTCCTTGTCTCTCCTGTAGGAGGCCATCAATTAGGGTGTTGTCTTAAAACTAAATTTGAAATTGGACAAGGCAAACAACTCCTCCAAGAACTTATGAAACTGCACAACTTCTTGCTTCTCAAGAGCCTTGCTTCCTCATACACAACATGGTAACCTGGCATTAGCAAAAGTAGCAAGATCACATGTATCTTGCTTTCTCTATGCCAAATGCAAAACCCCCATACCTCCATAGGTTGAATCCATAACTGTCTGGCAATTATCCTGCCTTTTTTAATGCTTAGTACTTTCCTGCCCCTCCTGACCATTTCTTAATGCAGAGATCCAATTCCCACCACTGTTTTTGTCTTATACAGAAGACTAGCTCATCCCAAATCAGACTATTATTCCATCTAGTCCAGTGTCACCCAACTGGTTGGCATCAGCATTTCATGGCTTCAGACAGGAATCTTTTCCCTACGGATGTCAGGGACTTAACCTGCGACCTTCTTCATGTAAAATTGATGCTCTGCTACTCAACTATTAGTCTTGCCTCTTTTTTTCTACCATGAGTTCCATTCTGAATGTAACCGTCTCACTCGAGCTGAGAGAAGCTATTTTAGCTTAAGAATACATCTGGCTAATTTGGATTATTCCCTTCCTCACTGTATCCCCCACTTCCCATCCTAATCATTCTCATCTGCTCTTTTTGAAGATGCAGAATTTTTATTATGTAGATATGAAAAAAAGCAACTGAAAAGGCATTGTTTAATAAATGTTGTGTTGAATAATGAGCTCTAAGTAGTGGATTCAGCTTTCAAGAGGGAGAAATGGTTACAGAGACAAAGCTGCATATTAATGCTATATTTATAATTTTGCAGAATACAGATGATAAGATTGTATGTGTAGCTAAGAGATAAAGAAGCAAGTCATGTATTTCATATTGAAAACACTAGTGTTTCTTTGACAAAGGAACAGACGATTCTTCTCTCTCTCTTTCTTCTTGTGTGCTTCAGAGTCCTGTAAAGTTTTACTTCTTGTTGAAGATTGATTTTGACACAATCTGCAGCTTATATGCAATGCATTGAGTTTTGCTAATGCTGTCACAATCTTTTGATCAAGATAGTCTGATAAGACACGCCTTCAGCTTCCATGAAAATACATATTTAAAATATTAATGTGATAGGATATCAGAAACATAATAGAATCCCTCCCCTTCTAGAGATCTAGATTCATTTTTAGAACATCTTTGATATAGTACATTGATTACTGCTCCCCTGAACATTTTTTTATCTATTCCCTTCTGCTTCATTCTTGGAACATTTATTATGTCCCTGGTTATAGGGATTCTTTTTTAAGGGTGCCCACACACGCGTGAGGTAACTTAGCAACACAGTACTCGAAATAATCATTAAAAAATCTCATTGGAAGGGGACATTAGGGTTAATGATTGGTGGACTAGTGAAGCTTCCAGGCATTTCAAAATCTCATGTGAGATTGCCTGCAGCTTGTTTACTTCCACACAAGGACCGAAATGTTATGGTACAGGTCAATCTGTATTACTTATGTCATTCAACACCCGACAGTTTATATTCTTTAAAAACTTGGCCTCTAGCTTGTAAAGGGAATTACCTTTTGGCAAGGATACCAACACACTTGGAGAAACTCTGGCCCAAATGTGTGTTGCAGCCCACTGTTAAAGATCTTTCCTAGGTCATCGTGATAGAAAACCCACTCTCTAGTAGAAAAGCAAGGAAGAATAATAGAATCATTGAATTGGAAGAGATCTCAGGAGCCATCCCGTCTATCCCCGTTTTGTCATGCAGGAAAACACAACCAAAGCACTCTTGACAGATGGCCACCCAGCCTCTGCTTCAAAACCTCCAAATTGAGACTTCACCATGCTCTGAGGCAGCAACATATTACACTGCCAAACAGCTCTTACCATCAGGAAGTTCTTCCTAATATTTAGGTGGAATCTCTTTTCTTGCTATTTGAATCCATTGTTCCATGGTGTCCTAGTCTCCAGAGCATCAGAAAACAAGCCTGCCTCCTCCTCAATGTGATTATAACTTCCTGTGTCATAGGAGCAGTGGTAAGTAGTTAATCCATGCCCAGCATGGATTGTTCTTTGCCATTTAAGCAATTTCCATTCTATGACAACTTGAAAGTAAACTTGTTACTTGTCTTTTTTGGCAATATTTGTTCAGAAGAGGTTTGCTGTTGCCTTCCTCTGAAGCCAAGAGAGTGTAACTTGCTCAAGGTCACCCAGCGTGTTTCTTGGTCAAATAGGAATTTAAACTCTGGCCTCCAGAGTCATAGTATGATACCCAAATCATTACATCATGTTGACTACATTGCCATTGAGACTATATTACGGCAAATATATCTGTAGTAATCCTTATTTTCATTTATAGATAAATTGGGCTAGCAAAGTAGAAAAACGTGTGGTCTAGAAAAATTGGCTTCCAAGACAGACTTTTATGGTGCTTTGAGCCAGTGTTTCTAGAAAGTTTCCCCCCCCCCCCCCTGAAAACCGCTTTATTTACATTTTTTGTATGTTCTTGTAAGTGCTGCATAAATTTACCAGAAAAGAAATTATAAGAAAAAAGCTTGGTGTTATGACTGCAGCTCATTTTATGCATTTTATCCTTGTAGCAGGTTGATATTCACATTTTGGCTGCAATCAGCTTTTGGCTTTCCTGGCAGTTGAGTCAGTAATTCAGCTTAGTATCACTATATTTATGTATAGACCAAAATCAGGACTCAAAAATAGATTACAAATTGAAACAAGTTCGACATTAATATAGAATTAAATTATTGAAGAGACCAAAAAGAGTTTGAAACTTGTGCATGTTACAAAGCAACTACAAACCGAAACAATTAAAACAATATATCACATTCTTAAAATCCTTTCTTTGAAGACCTGGAGGCTGCTTTTCTTTTGTCCCTTTCCTCATGATCAATCATGACTCTTAAACCCTTAAGTTAGCAGCCTTTTAGGTAGCTCTCTTGAATTTACTTAAAGCTTTCTCGAGTTTGCAGAGTTGGACTCATTCCTTCTGAGATTTGCCAACTGCTGTCTGACAGTGCTGAGAGTCTAGAATGGAGGTGTAGACATGCCTTCAAAGTATTTTATGAATTAATAATGTTCAGACAGCCAAGTAAGAAAGTACAAAAGAAATAGCACTGTTGGAAGATAAACAGGGCAATGATTGGCAGGGCAGATTTAGTGAGCTTGTCAAATGCTACATTAGTAATATGGGTATTTAAAACGTAGATATTGCATGACATGTAGATTAAAATTTTACATACCCATCATACCTTTGTCCTCATAAACTGAACCATTCAGTTAATATGGCTAAACAAAATACCACATCCAGAATGTGAAACAAAAAGATAATATAGATGAAAACAGCAAATAATGAATTGTACTAAATGACCATCCATTATGCCAACCTGTTAAAATTGTCTTGTTGGAGTGTGATGATAGTTTGATACTTCTTTTCCCTAATACTGAAGATAGAATTGTATTACTGTAACTTAGCCATTGGTAAATCCACCACTTTTCAGTGCAACTCTCAATTTTCTAGTTAGTAATTAGTTTTTCCAGTTATGTGTATTTGAATTTTATTAATAGAGAAGGAGGAATATCAGCTCTTGAAGATGTTGCAGAGAGGCGGTGGGGGGGGGGGGGGGGATAGAACTGCATTTCCACTGTGTTGGATCTACTCTGTTCTGTGCTCCATCTCTCCTTGATCCATATATAAATCTGGCTTCTTCAACTTGAAGGATGAGAAGTTTGATTATGTAGAGTAGGGTTAGGCAACAGTGGCATGTCTGAGACTAATTTTCTGTCCCTGGGGCTCTGCAGGTGCTGCTTAGACTCCTAAAATGCCCCAAACTAACCAATATGTTTGGGGCTACTAATAATAAATAGAGTTTGCTTGTCTTTTTTTCCAGGCACTTTCCTCCATGGAACAATTTCACAACTTGGATCGGGACATTGAGGGTTCTGCTAAGCGCTGGAAAAAGTTTGTAGAGTCTGAATGCCCTGAAAAGGAGAAGTTTCCTCAAGAATGGAAGAATACATCTGCTTTGCAGCAACTATGTATGATGAGAGCCTTACGACCTGACCGCATGACATATGCTGTCAGGTGAGTCACGTTTATAAGCAAGGTGGCTGAGCCATGTCCAGCAGTGTAAAAAAACAAAGCTTTTGAACAGCGCGTCCATGAAGGGCTGTGACTCATACAGCAACCACTTAAATGTCTGGTTCTTATATATCTGTCTTCCTGGCTTAGAATGAATGTCTTTTAATTCCATAATGCAATTTTCCTCCCACTGTCCCATTTAATCAGAACTGACTCAATCACTGATGTACGTTTAACCTCAGCCACATCCAGGATGGATTATTATCTAAAGGATGCTGATCATATAAAATCTTTTATGGTATCCTATCCTTTCTACTCTGATCCACAACACACACATTAATTGTCTCTATTTTAGGCATTACTTCAATTTTCATCAAAATATTAATTGTAAGTATGCATGTCCAAGGTAGTTTGGAAACAACTAGCTAACTTTAATATCCTTAGTATTAATATTAAACATAAGTTAATGAGTTACTTCCTCCCCCAGGGAAGTTTGGAGAACTAATGTGATGGTTAATACCACTCACGGTGATGCAATAATTGAGATATCTTGCCTTTGAGAGGCTGAATGGGATCCCAAAAGGAGAAGAGTCATTGATAGCACTGGAATTGTAATAAACTGCAGGGTAGCAGGAAATGAATTTAAGAATCTTGACCCTTGTATATGAAACGTGTACACCAGCCACGCTCTCGTCTGTTTCAGTGGAGTGGCAGGAAGTGATTCTATTCATCAGTGCAAAATTAAAAAAATTGCATGTGGTCAGAGCTATTAAAAGTATTTCTGCCATGCAAAATTGCATTGAATCAGGGAATCATCTCTAGAAAGGATACATACAGGCAGTCCCCAGGTTATGAACATGGTAGGTTCTGTAGGTTTGTTCTTAAGTTGAATTTCTTTGTAAGTCAGAACAGGTACATTTTTAAGTGTGACTCCAGCCATAGGGAAGCATAGGGAAGGATTAATACTCCCGTGGTGTTTGTTTTACGGTCTGTGCCTCTGTTCAGAAGATTTCACCTCACTTTCTGTCCATGTGATTATTGGATTTTGATAAATTTGGCCTGTTGTAGAAACAAGGATTGGCAATAAAGCTTCATTTTCCTCATGATAATTCTTTCAGGAGTGAATTTCCCTTCCAAGGGATGATTTATCTCATTTCCTGTTCTCTTACTATGAGTTGTTTGTAAGTCCGATGTTTGTAATGCAGGGACCGCCAGTACATCATCCCTTCTTCACCTTTTCCAATCCAGATAAACAATCTGTGGGGTTTTTTTTGGGGGGGGGGGGGAAGAAGAGAGAGGCAAATCAGGAGGATATTAGCTCCCATGCTTTAGAACAGCATACTTCGAGCATGCTTATAGATGTAATGTACTATGAATTCCATCACCTTCAACCATCAGATACTAGGATTTGTAGTTCAATTCAACTGCAGGCTGAAAGTGTCTGTAACAAAAATGTACTATTGTAGGAAACAATGACAATAACATATGCTGTTTTCAGAAAATCGTAGGTTTTTGTGCATGTAAACAATTCAGTTTGCAAAATTTTATGATTAGTTCAAGGTCAGTAGGCTGTCATTTCGCAGGTAATGGAGGGGAAATTTAAAACACACATAAAACTTAACGTTTTAGGAACTTTAATCAACCGTTTAATCATACTAGAAATGCAATTACTTTGATTCTATAAGTTATTATTTAAATGTTTGTTGTTGTCTTTTATAACTTTCTACAATTGTGTTTGTGACAATTGATAGGAACACCTTCCAGGAAAAGAACGTGGGATGCCAAGTTTTTAGTGTTCATAATAAACTCTGTTTTGTCATTATCTTTTATTTTATTCACCTTGCCTGTTAAAAACAAAACCACTTCCATTTTCCAGACATTCTCTCAGGGGACTTCTTTTATGTCTTTGTATTATAAAATATTGCTTCTCCACAAACCACTTAAAAATAAAATAAAATAAGTATCATCTACCCAGAATGAAAAATGGCAGTGCTTGTTGAACCCCCAATCAGCAACCTCATATATTCTAGCACATCCTAGTGAAAGACACCTGGTCCCTGTCCTCCAAGTTTTGAGAATATACAATTTGAGCAAAAACAAACTCTATAATTTATGTCCATTTCAATTATAATGTCAACTGTGCATGTTGTTCCTCTGGGTGTATACTAAAAATAATGGCTTGTAGCATCAGTTCTTACAAGTCATAATATAGTTTGGCTGATGCTGGTCATTGATGTTGTCATCAGTTATTTAGTGAAGTAGATGAAGCAAAAGGTAAACTTCACATAGGCATGTAACTGTAGTACATGTAGTTCAAGAAAGCAAAAGGTCTTATGCTCCATCAGGATTTGTCTGTTGTTTAGCTTCTTAACTTTCTATTGGATGACATTTGATTCTCTCTCTGGGCCTGCCAGACTACATAGTCTATGCAGAAAAAACCCTTCTGGGTTCATTTGCCTTAAAGTAAATCACACTTTTTGAAAGCTGAATAGTCTCATCCAAGGGTAAGCAGCCTGGTGTCCTCCAGGTGTTTTGGACTACAAACCCCATAATCCCTGATTGGAAGACATCTGGTTCCTTACCCCCTATTATTGCTAACCTTTTCCACTGTGAAATAGTATGTGCTATTTAAAGATCTAAAATAGCCTGACCTGTTTTTTTCCCCTTGAAACCCTCCAATGAATCAGATTAGACAATAACTTTCCAATCATGGCTTGCAAAATAAATAAATAAATGCTTACTGTGTTGGTTTCCATCATGTTGGAAATGAATACAATAAGACCAATATAACCATGCAACCCTTATCTGCAATTTCAGTCACCTTTGCCTAGGGGAAAATGGTGTCTCTAGGAATTTGTTAGGTCCCCTAAGTGATTCTGTAGTATACTTTGTAGGCTTGGTTGATTAAAAAATGGTTCAAAACTCGTTTCAGATGTAGGGGGCGCTGGTGGTTCGATTCGGAATTGAATTCCAAATCCCCCCCCCCCCCAAAATTCGGAACTTTCCGAACTTTCCGAATTGCTTCGTTAATGGCAAATGTGATTGCGCAATACGCAACTCTTAGGCCACTCACAGCAAACAACCAAAGGAAAAAAAAAAAGAAACAGCTCTAAGAGTTTATGGGACTTTTGAGCAGATTTCACCAGCTAGGGGAATATAGGCAGAAAAGAAACTGGAATTTCTAGTGTCTTCTTAGGCAACTCACAGCAAACAAACAAAGAAAAAAAGAAACAGGCAGGCAGCCAATCACGGCTGGCAACAGCTCTTCTCGCAGCCTTTCTTCCTTTCTGCTTGCTTACCTGCTTGCCCGCTGTGCTCTTCTTCCAACCTCCCTTCCCTTAGTCTCAGTCTTAGTCTTTGTCTTTTCCCTTCTCCCTTTCCTTCCCGGCTCCAAATGAGCCCCTGGGCCATGTGCTCCCCATTATATACTGCAATGGCGGCCAGTGCCAGAACCCCTCCCCTCCCCAAAACTTCTGCCCTGATCAGCTGGAAGGGGAGGCAAGGGGCCTCCCAGCCTCCCAGCAGGCTAGAGGGCTGAAAATACACTGAATCCTTTCCGACTCACTTCCTGAGTTGTAACAAAAATGGCAGAGAAAGCTTGGGAAGGAAAAGGGACCTCCGGGTTTTAAAATGCATCAAAATCGCTTCAAAAAGGTAACTTTAACGCAATTATTATAAGTAGCGAGTGATCCAACGTGGCTCTATCCTTGCCTAATACTTTCTCCAAATGTTACCATTGAGTTGCAATTGAGAATCTAGCAGTTTTTTTTTTATAGAGAGGATACATTTCTAGGAATCTCTAGGTCCTTCAATGCAATTTTATGATGGGCTGGGATCAGAAGTGAGGTAATTTAATGATAGCTGGAGAATTATTAGACCTCCCCAAAGGCTTCCAAGCCTTAATGTGCATTGATAACATACCTTGTACAGGTCAGCAACACTTGGATGCATCCTAGCAGGTTATGGGTACACGCTTCATATTTATTGTCTTTGCTGTCTCCCCAAATCACTCATGAGTTCAATGAGAGTGTCCAGAGAGGCTTTATTCTGCTATCGAACTTGAAAGTACTGTGTATGTTTATGAAATGTATTATGTATCCACCTGTAATGAGAGTTGCATTGCAACTTGGGAATAATAGGCCAGTTTTTTAAAGTTAGCTAATTGGAACAGGAATATTTATAAGGTAAATTAGGAGAAAATATCGAAAATGTATGAATAATATTTGTCTTTCAATGTGCACTTGGCCTGGGTGCGTTGGTGAGGGGTTTTTAGTTTATTCAGGAGGAGGTATGGTAACTTCTGGAAAAAAAACCCCAGGGATTTTTTTTTCTGTAGTGTATTGGTTTTGCTCCTTTTCTTCCTCTAAGTAACCTTTGTAAGTGCATCTCTCCCACCAAGAGAAGAATGGTACATGAGATGCCATATGGTTTATTGTGGCATACATTGTCTGTACAATTCTGTATCTTGTGCTGAATATATCTGAAGGTTTAATGGCTATAATGATTAGAGTAGCTTGTAGGAATAAGCAGCAGCAATTTTGGTGCTATTGATATTGGTAATATTCTGGTCTCTTATTAAAACCATCAATATTTTTAGTCCAAAACCAGAATTTTTACTCTTTTTCTGTAGGTCAAATCTTTTTGACGTTTGGGACTCTCTGAGAATACAATTTCCATTAAGGACAGTTCGTGGTAATGGTCAATATAGCATTGAAGGATAAGGACACCCGGCAGTTTTCCTGGACAGCCTCAAGCTTAGCTTGTTTGACTTGTGTTGGCACACTGGCCCTTTTTTCAATTTCCCCTTTACTCAGGCTTTATGCAGTGAAAAAGGACAAGCCTTCCAGATCCTGAACCTCTAGTTGAAAATAACTGATATCAGATCATGCATAATGCTAGAGATTCAACTTAGACCTAGTGTGTCTAATTTTTCTTGAAGCAGGTGACTGTAGAATTAATTTTATCAATGTGTTGTGTTTCCTGAACATTAATGAGTGTTTTCTTCCAACAGAGATTTTGTAGAAGAAAAGCTTGGGAGTAAATATGTACTAGGAAGATCTCTGGATTTTGCAACATCATTTGAGGAGTCAAGTCCCGCAATCCCAATGTTCTTTATTCTCTCACCTGGAGTCGACCCCTTGAAGGATGTAGAGAAGCATGGTAAATACACTGCACCTATTCAGCTAAGGGCCATGCTCGAACTGCCAAGCAAAGGCGCTATCCCTCTTGGGTCCTAAGAGGAGGAGCCTGTCCTCCTTGGAAAATGCCTCCTCCTGATAGCAAGTAGGGTCACAGGAGCAAGGGTTAAACAGTTGTTCCTAGATGGGTGAATGCAGTTCTCATGATCCATAAGTGCCATGCTGGCTGGGGTGATAAGAGTTGTAGTTGAAAATTTCTCAAAGGTAATGTAAAAGATGTTTAGCAGCACAATTGTGGAAGCCAGTGTCTTCTGCTTTATTTTATTTGTTTCAGCCTCCTTCCGTCTTCTACCTCTTTCTTGTTTTAGTCATAGGGAGGAGAATCAACATGTTGGTTACATTTTAAAAAAATCCTTGTCAGGCTTTTTAACATTACTGACATTACTGTCTCCTGCCACTCCTTTCCCATCCAGAGCCAAGCAGTTTGGCTTCCATACCCCATAGCTAGTTATTGAAATGAGTCTGTTAGTACAAGTTTTTAGGAGGCCTGACTGGTGGAAAAGTGGTTTGTATCCAGGCTTTGTGATACTCCGATCAGTGAAACAAATATGATAAAGTAGTCCTGACTAGTGTTATGTTTCATTGATTTCAGTAGGCATACTCTAAGTATATCTAAGCTTGGGTCCAAACCTTTGAGAGAAACTGTGTCCAGGAGAATTCTTTTCAATCCTGATTGTCAGGGAAGATTGCTGGATCCAATAGTCCTGTGAAAATCTAGATATCCTGAAGGCACCATATCCAGTTTGATCTAAGCAGGGTCAGCCCTGGTTAAATCTTGGATTGGACCCACCAAAGAATATCAGGTTCAGCATGTTGATATTTCATTGGAAAGCAGTGGGAAGCCACCTCTAAGTATTCCTTGCCAAAGAAAATGTGTTGGTAGTGCTTTGATTGTGTATACCTGCAGGAGATTGCACTGCATGGTCTTGTGGTCTCTTCCAGATGTATTATTCTAAACTTCTGAGAAATGCATAAATCAATAACTACTTGAATAATATCTTGAGCCACCTGAGCAATGCACAAACAATACCTCTGTATTGTTTTTGAGGAATTTGAAGGTCCTCAGTATGGATATATTTGGGGGCATTCGAAGCCCTAGCCTAAGAAAAGATGCAAATAAAAAAAATGTAAGTTGGGTCCAGAAGATGACTTTCAAGCTGCCTAGACATATGTGCCCTTTGGGAAATTGCTCTTTAACTCACCTTTTACGCTGACAGACCTAAAAGTTTCCTAGCAATTTCCCACTCCAGCATAAGGTAGTCTTTTTCCACTTTCAAAGCTTAGCATCAGTGATGTTATTTTGGAGGCAAGGGCCCAGTGTGAATACTTGCAAGAAATGATTCTGTCGCAACCCCTCTGTATAACTACTGCTCATGAGAGTGTAAAACATACATGAGTATAGTAATCCTTTGCTATATTCTTTTTATCTTTATTTTTTAATTCAACTTAAAACTTGAGTGCCTTGGAGAAAATGTCTTTGCCAAACTTTGCCAAAATGTCTTTATGCCCTAAATGTTGGTAAATGCATATCAGAAAGCTAAGCATGCAAATAGGTTTGCATCACACATCCTTATAATTGTCTGCTTTCATGTGTAAAAATGCCCAATTGCTCATTCCAATTTTGTTCATTTCTGAGTTTGGTTTTGATGGGAGAGATTGGAATTCAATTGCAAACGAGACATTTAGCTTTTTGTCATTTCACTCTATGGATCCCAATGCCTATCTGATTGGGCTGCCACAGCATATATTAGCAGTATTATGTGTACATTGCTCTTCCATCCTGGCTGATCATGCACATGTGGAGTAAACCCCTTAAACAGGAAAACCATATTGTTACTGTTTATTCAAATGTTTTCAGAAGCAGAAAGCTATTTTAATAGCTCAAGTGATTTTGCAAGTCTACTAACTTCCTTATAGTAGGGCGCTTGGGGTGAGGATAATAGAAAATTAGATTTTGTAAGCTTCAATCAGTGTGTATTTTGCATGGAAGCTCACTCTGTACCATCTTTGAACTGTTTTGCCCGGAGTCCAACAAAATCTAACTCTAGCTGGAACTGTGAGACAGAGGCACATCTACATTCATTGCTCATATTACAATATGGAATATTTCAACTGCATCTAGTTAAAAGACTGCCATATATTGTCTGGGCTGGGAGCTATCTATGGTAATGTGGATGTTTTCACAAAGACTAGCCCTTCCTGCTGCCAGCAAATGTTACAGGCCTGTAAGCATACTCTTTTCCTTTTTTGAAATAAAATGTGGTCTGGTTGTGCCTTGCATGCAGAGTAGGCACTGCTACCACCCACCTGTTTCTTTGGGTGGGGGTGGGGGTGGATGGGTTGTTTTGCTTTTCTTTGCACATGTGTTTTGTTGCTCAGAGAAGAGTCACATTCCATGACATTTAGATGTCTTCGCAAAACCAAGAATTTATGAGCAGTACCGCAGAATAATTGTTTCATTCATGTTTCACACTGGGGCAGAGCTTGGAATAAACAAATTAATTATTGATTCATTTGCATAATTAATTGACTTTAATCCCTGTGCAGACTACAATCACTACAATTAGTATCTGACTTAACATAGACCAAAAACATTGCAAGCTGATTTGGAATGAATGGCTAGAAATAGATTAAGTTACTGTGGTTGAGAATAGATTAAGTTACTTTGGGCTTCTGGATAAAGAGGGGAATGGCTCTATTGGGCATGTGAAACTTTGGGCTACTGCTTTGTAACTGAAAGCAGCCCTTGACCTTGTAGGAGGGATGTATAGCTATGGTTTATTCCATTTGACTTAGGCAAGCAGGTCTGTGAAGAAAAAGAGATTTGCTCTGAGGGACTCAGAGAGCAAGGAGGTTAGCAGGACATTGTCAATTTCTATTAAAGCCTGATGTGGGCTGAATGAGGGCAGAGGAGAGTATGAGGGAACATTACCATAGTTGAGGGCAGAACAGTTCCTTGCCACTCCATGGCCCTGTATCTAATATGTTAACCTTCTTTAAAAGCAGAACATGGAGAGGTTAAACAAGAAAGAAAGAGCAACATTGGAGGACAGGGTCAGATGGCACTTTAGTTTCAGGTCTCTGGTCCTCAGACCAAACCCTTTTAAGGACATATTTCAGGGTCTGGTTAAATGCTGCTTTGGTTGAACTTTGTCATTTCAGAGCTCCCTTCTATGGCTGACACTTTTTTCTTACAGTAGTAGGCTCAGCAGTTACGGTTTCCTATTAGAATATGAACAAGGTCATTTTTATTTCCTTATGGCTGGCACATCAAAGCCTAAGCAGACATAGATACAGCTCTGCAGAACCAGAATATCCTCAACAATATTGGTATAATAATTATTAAGTATTTATTTCTTTCTCCATAAAAAGGAATAAAAATGAGATTGGAATGCTTTTCTTTTTCTGGGCTTTGGATGCCCCCAAGCCAACAATCCAGAGGTCAGATAAAATAATTAAAACTCAGCTTCAACAAAGCCTAGTTCACTTAAGTGGTGAGATTTTCTGTCACTGTCTTTCATAAATCTGCCCTCCATTTTGTATAACATTCAGAAGAATAATGTTATTCCTGGTCTGATATCAAAGCAGTCTGCTGGCCTATTTTTTAACCCTTCTCCACCAAAGCAAACACACTTCACATGGAAATCTTAACAAATAACTGTTGAGGTATTATTTTGCATATTTAAAAATGGAAGTATTTTCTGTTAGAACACACCTACTGAATCAATTGGCTATAAATTAGCATTGACAGCCCTGAGCTAAGAAGTCTAGAAATTTCAGTCAAAAAACTATTTTTAAAAAAATGAGTGGAAGTACAGTAGTATACTTTAACTCTTATGGAAAAAAATATATGATTCTGTTCCTTGAGTATAGTGGTGAAATGCTGTCCTGAGAGAACCTAAATGAAGCACTGATTGCTTCTACTCTCTCTGCCATAGATCCACTTTTGGCCATTTGAATTATACACAAAATGGGTGGCAAAAATGGTTGGCGCAGCAAGCAGGGATGACTGTTCTCTGAGAATGCATGGGTTCCCCCCCCCCCTTCTCTGTGCAATAACCCTCAGCTTAACCATGGGTCTTATCAAAATTCACAGGGACCCTAAACCTGCCTTTGACCTATACATGAGGTTGACATACCTAAGTTTATACAGTATTTCATTTTATTCAAATCTCCAGCTTCACGTTCTAATATTATGAAAGAGGGAGAAAAAAAACCTTCTCCTTACCTATTTTCTCAACACTATGCATGGTTTTGTACATCATTATTATGTTTCTTCCTTTTTGTTTAATAGAGTGTCCCAGAGAGTATTATCTTTTCTTGCAGGGTGACCACGATGCTCCTTTGTTTGTCCTTTTCTCTATCTCTTCCACTTTTAAAAAATGTTGAACTGAACACAGTATTCCATACAAGAAGCCCCCACTTACCTGACAGGTTAGGGACCACAGCATTGTTGAAAAGTGGAATTGATTGATAAGTGGAGACCAGAGATTTTTTTAAGCCTGCAAATGCATTTTGACTGTGGAAAAATGTACACTTACAGTACACTGACGCATGTGTGTGAGCAATGCCAAGTGATCCTTGTAGGCAAGAAGAGCAGTTGTCAAATGAATGGAACTTGTCTGGTATTTGCACATGTTGAAAGAGTGAGTCATCAGAAAGCCGGAGAAACTTGTATGTTGCTGTGGATTTAGTCTTAGCAGATTTAGTTTCAGATCCTTTTCACACCCGACATAGTTGAAGTGGTTTTTTTAGAAAAACTATAGCAGCCACCAAACAGCAGTTGCATATTGGTTCTGCATTTCCATTGGTGAAATACCACTCCTCCACGATCTCTTTCTTGGTCAGTCAACATTTCCACCACAGAGTGCATCAGTGAAGTAGGTATTTGTTCCCCGGTATGCATCACTATATTTAGGCTTGGGTTGAATTTCATTTGCCATTGTGATGCCCATTTCCCCAGTTTGGAGAGAACCTTTGGGAGCTCTTTATAGTCAGCCAGCTTGTCCACATCAGCACTCATCTGATAACTGCAGACAGATTATGGACAAGATAAAAAGCACCGCCCACAAAAGACACCCCTGAGAGACCCTTCCACTCATATCCCTCCATTGTAGCAACAGACTATTATTTTTGCTTTCTGTTCTTTTCTCAGTTTTGAGTCCTAATATGATAGTTTCTGTTGTAGGAGAAGTCTTATTGAATGGAGTCTGAAATCAGGACTATGCTATGTTTTCCCAGCTCTGAAAATATCTTCTTTTTTTCAGGGAAGAAACTTGGCTACACATTTAACAACAGGAATTTCCACAATGTCTCTCTTGGGCAAGGGCAGGAGGTAGTAGCAGAACAAACCTTAGACCTGGCTGCAGCAGAAGGACATTGGGTTATCCTTCAGGTACCTCCCTCTCTCTTTTTAAGTTTAAGAATCTTACATTTTTGCCTCTGAATCATCTGTTGCAGAAGTGAATGAAATCATCAGTGACTGGCAGCTGGTTCTGTGTAAGCATGGGCAATTGTCAGCATAACAACCCACTTCTCAGTAAGTCTCAAATGCCTGTAAATGATCAGTTACTATTATAGTTGTTGGTTTCCACAGAGATTGCATCAAGACTATGTGAACAATCCCACTGATGACGTTTGTTGCATTCAAACCCAGAGCACAGTATTGTTATGAAAGACTGATGTGTTCTGTGATGTGTTTCCTGTTCTGTGAATGATTTGAAACATTTGTGTGTGTGTTTTGTTGAAAGAGCACCCTGTGGCCAGTTCAGAAACTCCTAATTTGCATTGGCTATCTCTAGCTAGTTGTGTATGTTTGTGTGTATATGTGTGTATGCAAGAGAAGAGAGAGAATGATAAATTATGTGCCAGTATGATTTGAAGGCACACAACAACAACAGCAAACCTAAATGCTGCTCCAAAAAAAAAAGATTACTTCTGAAACATGTAATTTAAATTAAGCCTATTTTCATATCTCTGCTTGTTTTTCCATTGCTGCTGTGCCTGCTAGTGTTGTATAGGAGCAATGTTGTATGCGGTGCTAAAGAGCTGCCTCTACATTCGGCTAGCCAATAACTTTTTCTATTGTAGATTTTCCAGTGAAGCAGCAAAGGCTATTTAGCAGTTCAGCCAACCATTGATGGTAGTCACCCATCAAGCTATGTGCCCTTGTGAGAAGCACTCAACACAGTTAACCCACAACACAAGTATTTGATGCCTTTAACCATAGCATTCATACATTTCTACTCTGCCCACAGTCTTTTAAAAATTGAGAAGTTTTATTGGCTTTGTGAATATGTAAAAATATTCCAAGGGAGACAGCATCCCAGTAATTTTTGGCAATACAGTAAATGCAAATTTGATACAATTGTGGAAATTAAAAATGGGAAGGTGAGAGTGATGAGCCAAAGTGCAATAAGCCAATAACCCATTCATATTCATGTAGGCTGTAATCCTATAATTCATACTCATATTCATTTAGACTGTAATCCTATAAACACATTTCTGGGGGTAAGCCCCATTGAACTGAAGGATAGTTACTTCTGGGGTGACATGTAGAAGTCTGCCCTGTTAATGAAGGTTGTAAACCTTTGCAATTGTGTCTTTTGATTTTTCCACTTAAATATATCTGCATTTTAAATATAATGTTGGGCTGAATTTCTTCGTCTTTTCATTTACCTGTCAAAGATGTGACTGCATGAAAAATTACTGAGATGAATCAGGTGCCTGTATGTCAAGAAAAAGTGACCCTTTATTAGAGTTGACATAAATGTTAAATGTTTAGACAGCAGAGCCAAAATGAAATTTTAATGTTGTATAAGCATTAGCAGAAGCTGATGCTACTCATAGTCAGCTGATGGTGATAGTGGTTGGCTGAGCCATTGCCTGCTGATCCAAGAAATGATGCAAGTACCCTAATCATAGGGGGTAAATATGGTACCAGTCTTTGGCACATTGGGCAAAGGTCCTATGGCTTTCTCAGCAAATAACAAGAAGGGCTGCTGTTTCTTCCTGGATAAATGCCTTTCCCTTTCAATTCTGCCCATTAATAGGCATGCCTTGACAATAACTCCTATTTTTTGGGCCCAAAACAATAACGAGTTCTTAACATGATTCCTATCTCCACGGGGTTTGCTCTTTCTCATCACATTTGCAGCTACTTATCCTTTGACCTCCAAGAGAGCAAAAGGCAGAAAGGGTTACAGAATGCACATAATGGTATAATCCGCAGGGGTGTCTGCCTCAGTGCTATTCCTGGAGCTATTTTAGAGGCACTGTCTCTCTCACAATCTCCCCACACTTTGCCAAGGAAGGCTGCCAGAGGAGCCTGATGCAAAACCGGTCAGGGTGCAGACTTTTCCTGTTTGTTCTTGAAAATATAGCTCAATTTAATCACAGCTTGCTTAACAAATTCAGTGATTTTAGGACGTATTCTATCTAGGTCTATAGAGTGTAAATTCTAGTTCTTTCCCTAACCATGCACTCAAGTTTGAGGAGGCTGGAGCACTCCGCTGTGCCTTGTTTTCCCTATTTACGAAAAGCGGGTGATTTAATCACTGGCGCACTTTGAAGACGGTGTTTCTCTTCCAGCTTATTGGGCACAGCAGAGATGATAAATGAAATGGAAAGATGCTGGGTACACTGTTAGCATTGCGATTACTGATGGATTTGAACCTGGATTACAATGAGCTCCGGATTTGTGAGTTTACTGCAGAATTTGTTCTAGGCTTTGCTTGGTACTGAGAGCAGAGCCCTGCAAAGATGACTGTTTCGACACACCTTTTCCCTCTTTGTTTTCTCCTTGGCTGAGTTTTTTTTTCTGGACAGAAGCAGAATATTTAGGATGAGTTCCCTAACTTGGAAGCTCTTTCCTCTGTTGGTTGGTTTGTTTTGTTGCTTGTTTGGAGGAGAAAAGAGAGACGCATGAGCTGCAGATTTATTTATTGCAATTTATCTTTAAAGCCTGCACATTTCAAAGAAAAAGGTCCCAGAGTAGTTTGCTGGGAATGATTATAAATTGCTAAAATAACAATCAATATGGAATAATAGAAACAGCCAGTTCAATCACAGCAGAAACAACAAATGAAAAAGAGCAAAGAAATGCAACAGATGCCCTAGTTAAACAAACTTTTGAACTCTGGTTTCCTTTGTACTCCCACATGAACACAAGCTGCTACTCTGTAATATAGCTGAGTTTTGATCCTGGGCTCTTCTTCAATTCAGTTGCTGCCTGTAGAAAACAGAGTTATTTTCTCCCATCTGCATTCATGTCACTTAGTTCACCACTCAGGGTAGAGGACTGGGAAAGAACAGTCCTGACTCCTGTCCTGACTTTGACAATACAGTCCTGACTCCTCTTGTGTATCTGTTTAACCATTTGTGGAAAGGAAAAGGTGAAGCTCTGATGCTATGTATGTGAGGAAACTAACATTGTATTTCATCCTTGGGTCCAACTTGCTCTTCCTCCTTTAAAACCTCATGCCAGAATGATGCCCAATGTCATCATCATGACTGCTTCCAAGTTGTTAAAAAGTCTTGATTGGTATCTTCTTTCTACCTGCAAGAGTCCAGGCACCAGCTCATCCTAATTTAACCACAGTCTTTATCCATTAGTCAGAATGTCACCACCTTCATTCAGTGATTGACTTAATTGAATTCCCGAGTGCCTTTTCATTTTCATACATTGTTGCTTCACTGAGCTCTGGGTTCATGTACTAAATTAAATAACAATGAGCTGCTCAACCATAGCAATGCTCTGATCAAAAGCTTGGCAGAGATTTCCTTATTGCATGTTAAATAATTGGATTATATATTAAGGATTTGAGATAGGGAGTTAAGGGCTTTTGTGCAGGCACAACCTTTTCTTTGTGTCACATATGGATAGCCTGTTTTGTTTTATCTCTAAAATGAAAACAAAGAGAAAGCCATGCACTTTCTCATTAATGTGCCTTCAAGTTGCCTGATGATTTATGATGACCTCATGAATTTCATTGGGTTTTCTTGGGCAAGGAATACTCAGAAAGCCCTATTTTAGGATATTACCTAAGCATACCTTTGTGGCCGTAAAAGCTTTATTTTTAAAAAATAAAAACAAAGAAAGAGATGGAAGAAAAACAAGAGATTTTCAGGCCAGTGTACAGTGTCCCAGAATTTCCTCCCTACTTACTATCTTCTCAACAAGCTAAATGTCATATTCAGAATGCCAGATATGTTTCAGTGTTCTGGGACCTTCTTCTTCACATTGTACATGGTACATGTATTAAATTAAGAGAAAATTCTTTTCTCATAAGTTTGTGCTCTATAGAGAAAAGAGTTTGTGCTCTTTTCTCTATAGCTCTCACCTGAATGAGGTTCTACATCCTGTGTTCCAATGGAGGTAGTTGTGACTGTAGTCTGGAATCTTCAATACTAAATGTATTTTCTGAACCTGTCTTTTTTCTAAGAGAAAGTGATTGAGGGAACCTTTGTGGCAATTCCTTGGCACTGGAACCTTTTACTGGTTAGTGCTCACAATGCCTGCATTGACCTCATGACAGAAATCCCACTGGATTTCATTCTTATTGACTAGTTGCTTGCATGCTCAAGTTTTTCCTCAGTAAATGCCTTGATGTTTTTGATTTTCAGCTTTACTAAACATCTGTGCTGCCTAACAATATAATGTCCCTCTACTTAAGCACGTGATCCATGCAGATTTTCTCTCTGAAGTTGCTACTGTTTGCCATCGGGTCAACTTCAACTTACAGTGATCCTATGAAGAACTGTGGCCTTCATCTGCCTTACTCAAGTCTTGCAAACTCAGGGATATGTCTCCCTTGATTGAGTTAATCTACTTGTAGTGTAGTGTCACTCTTTTGCTCCTGCTTTCCACATTACCAAAAATGTGTGCCTTTTCCAGTGAATCATGTTTTCTCATGATATGCCTCAGTTCGGTAATATTGGCCTGTAGTGATAGTTCAAGCTCTAGGACACATTCATTTGTCTTTTTAACACCTATAGACAACGGTCTCACCCAGTGTTACATTTTAACTGGGTTGATTTTCCCCAGGAACTTATTTTTTCAATGTGTGTTACAATTCAGATACGTGTACATAATGTTTGCAGTTGTAAAATCACATCTATACTTTTTGTTTAAAATATACATTACATCCCCACTTATCTTTTGTTCTCTTTCAGCTTCTCTTTTAAGGCTAATTGGCACCCTGGGGAGACGATCCTCAGTTTTCAGGAGAGTATTAGAGTGCAGAGAAGGTTTTCATCCCCAGCTCTCTTACTCACTCACAGTCTGGTACTTAGGTTTAGGGGAAAAAAGGCACCATGCACAGAAATGGGAAAAGAGAGGGAGTAATTGCTATGCCTAGCCATCGGGCTAAAGAGGGGAGACAATAGAATTGACTCGAAAGTGCTGCAGGCAGGTTTTTTTTTTTTACCACCAATGCTCTAGAGCAGTGGTTCTCAACCTGTGGGTCCCCAGATGTTTTGGCCTTCAACTCCCAGAAATCCTAAGAAGTGGCAAACTGGCTGGGATTTCTGGGAGTTGTAGGCCAAAACACCTGGGGACCCACAGGTTGAGAACCACTGCTCTAGAGTCATCACTTTGTAAAAGGAGAAAATACCACCCTAAAAGTTTACTAGAAAAGGCTGTTGAGGCCAGAATCCTCTTTCCTATAGTGACCCACCAGCAGGACAATAGGAGCTTCTCATTTAGTTTGCAGCAACTCATCTCGAGCTCCTCCAGACTGGCCAAAAACCTGGGGATTTTGCAAGATTCATAGATCTTATTTTCAGTTCCTTTTTTCCTCATGTCAGTGTAATGTTCTCCCTGCCCTATTGTTTTCTTGCGAATTTGTAGTGTTAATAACAGAAGTTCACAAAGGTCTGATATGGATTGGAGTAAATGCCATGTCTGTATCCATTGTCTCAGTTTCCTCAGCTGTATTTTAGGGCAGTCCCCTAGTGAAGTTTGAAATAGGAATGTGACATTTGCCATGAAGATTCGACATTTCCTTTCCTCTCTGCTTTCTTTTAGTGTATTGCTCTATGACTATAATGATTTTTAAAATAAATATCTGAGAAAGGGAATGTGGATATGGGGAGTGATGTGTTGAATTCATGTATCAATCAATAACCTTATTTACACATTGCTTTCCCCTCAAAATTGAGATTCAAAGAGTCTATAGAGAGGATAGTAGAGAGGAAGAAAGACTACACCTATGTCATGGCATAATGGCAACACAAGTGCCATGCTATATTATATTTCTGACTAAATGTTTCTTTCGTCTCCGTGGTCTTGGTGAAATCGCACTTATGGGTAGTTTCTGCATCTGTGCAGTAAGCTCTGAATCTTCTAGAAAACTTTTAGGCTTTTGTGGTTATAGCCCAGCCCACCCTCCTCAGGAGGCATATAGCCAGTGGGAGGGACTCTAGCTTTAGTTCCTTTCATCTGCTGCCATCACAGCAGCGTCAGGAATCTCTCTTGTTCTCAAAGTATGACTAATTACATACTTTGACTTAGGATTGTTTGATGGCAGTTTTTGCTTAACTCTTCAAGTTTAGAATTTTCTCTCTGGTTTGAACTTGGACTGTCTGGACCACTTCTATTTGCTCCTACTCTACTTTAACCCTGGCTTAAAGTAGGGTTGGACTTGAGAGGGCGAGCAATGGCCCTGACTTCATTCCAGTGCCAGCTAAAAATGTCCAGTGGGGACTTCATCCACTTCAAGAGGCGACTGGATCTCCTTACATCTCAGATTCAGACGTGCAGCAACTACAACTCAAAGCATGGCAAATCCAGCCTCATCTCTCTCTCAAGCAGTAAAAACCATAATTGATGCAGCACATAGGACATCCACCAAGCACTCCTATGCTTACAAATGCAACCGTTTAACCACCTTTCTGACACGATTGGCTGCTGACCCGCTAACAGCTTCTATATCACGCATTCTTAATTTCTTAGTCCCCCTTGCGGATGCCAGCCTCTCTCTCCCTCTTGGCACCTGGAAGTAATCCTTTTGACCTTGACTAGACCCCCTTTTAAACCCCTTACATCAGTCAACATGTGCTGTCTCTCCTGGAAAACGGCCTTCCTGGTCGCAATCACTTCAGTTTGTAGGGCCAGTGAGTTGTGTGCCCTGTGTGTGGATGAACCTTACCTTGGGTTTCACAAGGACAAGGTTGTGCTTCATGTTTCATATCCCACAAGATATAGTCTTGCCGGCATTTTTCCAGAATCCATCTACATCTCTGGAATGATCTCTCCCTCTTTTGGATATCTGCATAGCACTTGCCTTTTCTGTGCATAGAATGGCTCATATTAGAAAGTTGTCCACATTGTTCTTGAAATACCAGAAGGATACAAATGGCCTTCTGGTTTCGCCCCAGCAGTTGTTATCATGGATTGTATCAGAAATCTGTTTGGCATACCAGACTTGCCTTTGCAGACTAAAGACCACTCCACAAGGGCTATCACCACCACAATAGCATATCTGAGGGACGATGTGTGTTGGGCAGCTGTTTGGCATACTCCCCTTACCTTCTTCACTTATAACAAGGTGGATTTTTTTCCAAGCAGGATGCAGCCTTTGGCAGGGTGGTCCTCTTCTCTGCTGTGGCATGACACTCACCATCCAAGGTTAGCAGCCTGCTAGCCTACCATATGTGTGATTTCACAGAGACCATGAAGAAGAAGGAATAATTGCTTACCTGTAACTGTGTTTCTTTGAGTGGTCATCTGTGAAATTTGAACTTCCCTGTCTGTCCTCTCCGCTTTTACATCATGCCTTGTTTTTTTGGCCGTTGTGCTATAGGGGAGGAACTAAGGCTACAACTCTTCCCACTGACTATATGCCTCCTGGGTAGGGAGAGTGGGTGGGCCTATAACCACAAAAGCTTTCTAGAAGATTCTGAACTTGCTGCACAGGTGCAGAAACTACCCATATGTACAAATTTCACAGATGACCACTTGAAGAAACACAGTTACAGGTAAGCAACCATCATTTCTTCCTTTTCTTCCTTTCTGGTATCATTAAACTGACTCTAACAAAAATATTTTTAAAATTACATGTTCAAGACAATTAATGGAGATACGTTTTGAGTTCATTGAGAGATACCAGAGGGATGGCGGGATGTCACACCTATAACACAATTTAACATCATCTGAAGAGTGGCTGAAAAGAAACATGCAGGGTAGAGGTACCACTGAATTCCACACAACCAGGAACATACCAGGGCGAAAGCCCTAGTATATTTAAAACACAAATGGATGCAGGAGCACAAACAACAATGAAAAGGCATGGGATCCTGAGGCAGAACACCCTGGAAGTATTGTGCCATCTGGAGCAGACCATTGAGAGAAAGATTGCTTCTGATCTTTGACACCAGTATATAGATATCATGAATGCAAGCCAATGGTGGGCTCACCTTATATTAAATGATTTCATTCCTTTTAAAAGCACCTGAATTGTCAGCTATTGTTGTATCTTGTGGTAGCAGTGATATATTGAAGAAGTGTTTTCACTTGTCTATGCCAAATATGCTAACTTTTAATGGTATTGGATGAACCGGTGTTCCAGTATTGTAAGAAATGGGGAAAAGTTCCTCTCTCCGCCCACATTTCCACACTATGCAAAAAAAATTGTATATCATTCTGCTGCATTTTCCCTTATTTACCGATAAAAGACTAAACAGTCCTAAGCCTTGTAACCTTACCTCATTAGGGAAGCTGTTCCAGCCCCCTAATTATTTTTCTGTACCTTTTTCAGCACTCCAGTATCCCTTTTGAAATGCCAGGAAGAGCCAATCTGTAGGTCATAGATGACTGCACTGAATGTAGCAACAGCATCTTCAGTAAAGCTGTCCTGGCAGATGTTAGAGACCTCATAAATTATGCTTAGAGTTAGAAAAGAACTTTGTTGGATTTGACAGCCTTGACAAAAGCAGCCTTTTTTCACATTTCCCAAAGCGTGTGGTAAGAAGAACCTCCCATCACCTTGAGAATCTGCAAGGTTATGGGGTGCTTCAGAGATATAAAGGACATACAAAACAATGTGCACATTTAAAAGGGCATACAATAAACATTGTATATAATTGACAATGTATGTAGCCTCTCTTTAGTCCGTGGGAAAAATGCATAAATTAGGTAAAAGGCTTAATGATGCCTGCTTACTAATTGCAATGCAGGAAGAATTAAAAACAGAAATCTTGTAGGGTGAAAAAGGTTGCGGAAAAAATGCACAAAGCTTGGGAGAAATTGAGGTATTTCCACGATAGTGCGACAGAGTAACGTTCATATCCTTACTTATGTGTCTATGGACATTACCACACAAGGCTCTAAAAATGGGTCCTGGCATTCCAAATCTGTCTTGGTTTGAACTGGAGCACACCAGTATAGGCACCTTTCTTATTACATTGATCTGTTCCTCAAGCACTTGAAGAAACTGGGGCTTTTCAATTACTTCCTCAAGTTCACAGACACTTTAAATATTAATTGAAAAAGGAAATATGTGTTTGGTCTTTCCCTGTTTCATCTCTTCTGCAAGAGGGAGGTCTATTTCTCAATGCCAAACCAATTCAGGTTGGAGTTTGCACCAGTTAGCTTTCAAATTGATGGCCGGTTTGCAAAAGAACAGAAGAGTCATAAGAGAGAGTACAGAAATGCCCAACCAAGAAAGGCAATCCCTATTAGTGCTTGGAATTAGCAATGAACTGAGCAATAATATTCATTTTTAAAAGGAAGCAAACAGGTCAAAAGAGGATAGTTACAGGTTTGCAGCCAGGGAAGACTAGCACTCTGGCAGTGGGGCAGTTCAAAGTGACACTCCCAGAATGCCCACAATGGCACCCCAGTCCCCAAACTCACTGCAAATGTGTTTTTGGAAAACTCTTTCAACACAGATTCAAAGTGCTTTCAGACTAAACATGGGATTTCCTTTTTGAAAAGTATTTCTTTTACATGAGTTGAAAACTTTTGGAGTGACGCTACAGCAATGCTGTGTGATGGTGAGCCCTTCCATTTGTGGCTGGCCACCTGCCACATGTAACAATGTCCTATGTTACATTTCCTATTTGCAGGATAGGCTCCTTTCAACTTCATGACCCTCTTTGGTCTGATGGACCTGGGGCTGTGTCTGTAAAAGAGGGGAGAGAGCCTTGCCTTTGCAGACTGGAGTGGGAGAGAATCTGTTTGAGTCAATTGCTGGTTTGTATGGTATGATTTCCAGGAGTTACCATAGCAACTCCTACATCTTTATGATACATGTTTTCCTTGTGAGATACACAAGGCTCAAGGATGTTGAGGAAGATTCAGGCACATGCTTTGCAAGCAGCTTTAGTCTGTTATCCATCCTTGTACTTTTCCCCAGCCAGTTACATATACACATTTCTTTGACTGCTCTACACAATCTGTCTTCTGACAGGATTGCACTCACATATGTTCAAGCACTCACTCATACCCCAAGTACTGCACAAATGGCAGTTTTGATGTGTGTATTCAGATTTGTGTGTGTTAGCACATTTTGTGAAAAGTTTCCCAACCATAAGTATAGTGCAAAAGCACAGGAGAGTTCTGCTGAATTTCAGTATAAGAAAGTCAAAGAGACAAGTGCTGTTCAAAAATGGCAAGTAGAGATCATGGGTTGCCATTGCATTTCAGCACTTTTCAAGCTTTGAATGAAGCCATGTGAATTAAGAGTGGAAATACAGTGAGGGAGCAGAGGGAAACTTTTGAATGTGAAAAGCCTATTTTAAAACAAGATGTTTCTCTGTAGTCCCCAATAGTCATAATCTTGTAAGTTAAGCTCCTACTAAACTGCCATATAATCCAGATTTTTCAAATCAAATAGTCCAGATTATCTCTTTTGAACTGGAATATGAGTCTACACTGCCATATAATCTAGTTCAAAGCAGATAATCTGGATTTTATCTGGCAGTGTAGAATAAAGATGAGTCATTGCTGTTGGTACCATGTACAACCCTGTCTTGTGCAAATGGGAAATATTTTAAAGGGTCTCTCTCCCCATCCTCCACCTGCAGAAATAATAGAATAACAGCGCAGCCCCATATGTATTTACTCCCTATAAGCAGTGGCTGTGCATGTGTTGTTTTCTGACCAGGGATGAAAACCAAGGGATAGTCTTGGGAAACGCAGGACTTGTTGGCATGAAGACGGTACAGGTTAAACATCCCCTATCTGGAACTCTAAAATCTGAAATACTCCAAAATCTAAAAATGTCCATATGGGTGGCAGAGATAATGGCACATTTACTTTCTGATGGTTCAGTGTAGTCAAGCATTATCTGAACGTATCTCCTGCCATGAACCATCATGAACCATTAGGATCTTCAGGAGAGGCCCTGCTCTTGATCCCACCACTTTCGCAAACATGGTTGTTGGAGACGAGAGACAGGGCCTTCTCAGCAGTGGCCCTCCGCCTATGGAACGGAGATATCAGATTGGCCACCTCCCTCTTGTCTTTTAGAAGGAAAATCAAGACCTGGTTATGGAAGCAAGCATTTGATCAGTGAGCAGCAAGTGGAAAAAGATCACACAACTTATGGCAATGAATTGACCCGGGCTGGTTTTTGGATTTTGATTTTAAAGGATGTGTCTTAATTAATTGTTTTAATTGTTTTAATTTTTAATTTTTTGATTGTACTGTGGTTGTTTTTATGATGCTAGCATTGTATTGTTAGGTTGCCCTGAGTCCCCCTTTGGGGGGAGAAGGGTGGGGTATAAATATAGGAAATATAAATAAATAAATAAATAAACAAATAAATTGTTTTGTGTACACATTAAAGTATTGTATGAAATTGTCTTTAAGTGATATGTGCATATGAAACAAATGAATTTCATATTTGGATTAGGGTCCCATCTCAAAAATATTTTTGTGTCATATGTATATGCAAATGCAGGTATTCCAAAATTTCAAATCCCAAATACTTCTGGTTCCAAGCATTTAAGATAAAGGGTCCTTAACCTGTATCAGTTGGTCTCATCTCATGAAGGCAATTGAATCGAAATGCCTTTTACAACTCAGTGCAATGGAAGGAAAAAGCCATTACAATCATCAAGTCATTAAGATGAAGGCTGTGTTCCCAAGACTGGTTATTAAATAAGGACAGCCAAAAGTACTTCAGCTCTTGAGTGACACCATCTTCATCATGCTGTGTAGGAGGAATGCCTATTTTCTTCGGTTGGATTTTGCCCTTAGAAAATGGAGACTGTTTGTGCTTCTTTGCTTTTTTCCAACTCGTTGCTATTTCTCTCCACTCTCTCTTAACTATGGCACGAGGGTCTAAAGTTCTGAGCTTCGAAGAAGCTGTGAGTTGAGGTAAAACTTGCTGAACAGTAAGATTTCCCAGTGGTCCTTCCAGTTTGCTCTGTGCAAGTGGACTGCACATATCTTCCTGCTCCAGTTGTCATTAATTGATCCAGCAACACAACCTGGGCTCAGTCCCAGGATTCAGTCATTCGGATTGGCTGTCTATCCAGGCAGAACACATGGTAAGGCTGTTTATAACACTCTGTGCCCAGAACCAATTGCTGTTTTTAATGCATATCTGCATTTTATTATGCCAGTGCCAAATATACTTATGCGGTGCTGGATGTCCTTGTCTTGGCATAGTAATATTTTAGACTCACATTGAAAGACTATATACCCAGTTTTAAAGAAGAAAAAATGGCACTTTATTATCAGCACACCACCAGCTTCTGTAGAATATATATACATGTCAGTGTAATCCAGGGTTGTGAATGAACACTAGGAGTGCTAACTACTGGAAAGAAAATCTTAGTCCAAACGTTTTACCATATCTGTAGCCTCCATTGCAGGGCATGATAGGAGAAAGCATCTTGCCCAATTTCCTAATTACTATTTTGTTATTTATTTCAAATGATTTCACTTTAATTTTCTTGCCAACCCAGGCATATTGGGACTGGACAGGGTGCTGTATTTGTTTTGACATTCTTGTAGATCTTGTGTGTTTGAAGTATAAAATGATGGTGGTCTCAATGCCCTGGCATTGATAGAGCTAAGAATCGATACTGCTTGATCTGGTTCATTCACATAGACAATAGTGAGCAATGCTGAAACAAAATTCTGGCTTAGGAAGCCCCTTACCCTGATTCAACATGATTTTTTAAAAAAATTCTTAGTGATAGGATTGTGATAGTTATCAATAATTGCATAGGAGCGACATGTAGAAAGCTGATGAGGAGAAACCAAGCTGGCAACCTACTGGCTTCCACTTGTTCAAACATGCCACCACCAGCTTCCCAGTCCTAATTGGTGCGAGCTTAGTGCTGGTCATGCATATGACCACCTTGCCTCCTGCTAGATTCATGTCCACTTAAGGATGTGCTGCAGCAGTGGAAAAATTGAGTTCATTTTCAAGTATCCAAGAAAAAGAGGTGAATTGGTCAGGATGGATCAGAGGCAGGATCTCCTTCTCTATTGAAAAGATATGGGAAGAAGGACAAGCTCATCCATTTCATTCAGGTTGTCAAGAGAATAAATGAAAGCAGTTTTGTTTCCTACATATCTCATTGATAAACAATGCATTTATGTGTTTTGACTTCAAATTTTCTCAACTTCTCTGCTCTATATGTAGATATTTCGTCTCTGAATCTGGATTGTGATGTGATGTGATGTGTGTATTGTGTGTGAATACTATTGTTTAATATTGTGTGTATTGTGTGTGAATACTATTGTGTGTGAATACCAGGTTTCAGCGGTGACCAGGGGAGCATTTGCACAGTTAAAGCTTGTGAGTCAGCTGCGCCCGTACCTTGGGAAGTCTGACTTGGCCATGGTAGTCCACGCTCTGGTTACATCCCGTTTAGACTACTGCAACGCTCTCTATGTGGGGTTGCCTTTGAAGATGGCCTGGAAGCTCCAACTAGTCCAACGCTCGGCAGCCATGATACTAACAGGAGCGGAGCGCAGGGAGCATACAACTCCCTTGCTGCACCAGCTCCACTGGCTGCCGATTTGCTACCGGGCTCAATTCAAAGTGCTGGCGTTGGCCTATAAAGCCCTAAACGGTTCTGGCCCAAGCTACCTATCCGAACGTATCTCTGCCTATGAACCCACCAGGACTCTAAGATCTTCTGGGGAGGCCCTGCTCTTGATCCCGCCTGCATCGCAAGCACGGCTGGTGGGGACGAGGGACAGGGCCTTCTCTGTGGTGGCCCCTTGGCTGTGGAACGCCCTTCCCATGGACATTAGATCAGCCCCTTCATTAATGGTGTTTCGAAGAAAACTAAAAACCTGGCTGTTTGAACAGGCGTTCGGATAAATAGTGCAATTGAACGATGAATATAGGAAACGGAATTATGGATGACAAATTGGATCACGATTTTAGTTACGAGACGTTAATGTGTTGTTATTGATATGTCATTATTTTGTATATTATGCTGTTAATGGTTTTAAATATTGTATGTTGTATGATTGACTTTTTTGCTCTTGTTGTGAACCGCATTGAGTCGCCTACGGGCTGAGAAACTGCGGTATACAAGCAAAGTAAATAAACAAATAAATAAATACTACACTTTCAATGAGTAGAGCATTTTTGTTTCAGTTCCAGACCAACTTCTTTCTTGGAGAATCACAGCTAAGGATAGATGAGTAGCCTATTTTTGGTCTAGAAAGATTCCAGCATGTTTCTTTAGAACTTTGCATGTTAATACACGATTCAAATATATATGTATGTGTATACCTGTATTTATTTGATCTTAGAAGTACGCATTTCAAAACATATTTTATCCTATAATGTGCATTTTAATACATACATTGACATACATTTTAAGTCCATAAATTTAACTGTGTTCTGATTCACATTTTTGTACAATGGATGCAGACAAGGGTTATTTGCCTGTTTTGAAATGTTAAATGGGGAAGTTCCTTAGGTATCTCTGATCCCAGTTCTCTTGCAGATCTTACTTTGTTGTGAGAATTGGATTTTTGTTTTTTGAAGATTTGGTCACATTGAGCAGTACCCAACCCAACCTCACCCATAAAATGTCAAACTGTTGGTTTACAAAATTAACATCAGCATATGTTATTAATTATTATAATTTAATCATAATGTTAACAATAAATATCATTTAAAGAAACCTTATTAGACCACAGTGGTGAAATTCCATGAGTGGGCACCCCATTATATTAGAACTGATCATGTGTTATGGGAAGATGATGCAATTGACCATTAAGTGAATCCCATTCAAGCCGATTAATCCTAGTCATCAACTGGAAAGAGAAACAAGATAATATGAGTACATATTTGAATGGGTCTGTCTTTGCATCTTGGTTTATATAATTAAGTTTAAGACTGATGTCTATTATAGTTGCCCAACTGTTTCAAGAGTAATTTTGCAGCTGAACTAGAACTTGGTTCCGGATATTGGATCCTTGACTGATAAGCCATGTCCATTGCAGAATTCTGGTCAAAAGAAAGAACATGAACAAGAATTGTCCAAGTGGACTTGCAAAACTGGGCATCTTCACTTACAGTAAGCTAGAGATGGTCACAAGAAGTAAAACTTAATCTTTATCTATGATTAAGCAAAGTAAGATTAAGCAAAGGGCAGCCTTTATTTCTCTCCTTTTTCCTGGCCAGATGCCAGCTTTGCTTTTGCTTACTGCAATCAGTTATGGGTCTACTAAAACCTGCCCTGCCCAAAGAGACCACAAGAGCAACTCACATTCTGAAAAGGATCGAACATAAAGATTGCCTTAATTTCGGATTAGCAATAGGATTATTATCTGTTTTATTTGTCAATATTTGTCTCACAAATCTGTGTATTTGTTAGATCCCCCAAAGCCAGGCTTTAGTCTCTACATGTAAGCAGGCACGCAACTGCCTGTTTCTGCATACCTTTTAGAATAATAGAATAATAGAGTTGGAAGAGACCACATGGGCCATCTAGTCCAACCCTGTGCCATGCAGAAAAAGCACAATCAAAGTATCCCTGACAGATGGCCATCCAGCCTGTGTTCAAAAGCTTCCAAGGAAGGAGCTTCCATCACACTCAAAGGCTGAGAGTTTCCCTGGGTTTTTTTTTTGTCCTATCCCCCAATTGTATTTCCATGTTGCTATTTTGAGTAGCCAGGGCTTACTAATTTCCAGTGATCTCCTCTGTTTTAATGTCTTCATTCCACTGGAAGAATGTTTAAAATTCAGGCTCTGTTTGGCCTTTCATGGACTCTTAAACAGGAGTGTGGCTGGCAGCTGGTTGGGTGGTGGAGCAAAGCAAAGCCAGTGTTAAATTAGTAGGTTTTTAGCAAAGGTGCCAGCACTGCAAATTTGTCAAAACCTCTGTTATGCAGGATGTGAAATTTGATTTTCTGCTAACTGGCTCAGATTTGTAGAGTGAGTTATTTGATTGAAAATAATCAAGGGATTTTATTTCAGCTGTCTATGGAAACTTTGTTTTGTCTGGAAGGAATAATGTTACTTCAGTAGCAGTACATTATTCTAACAAATGGAATATCATTGTCCTCGAGAAAACAAACACTCAGAGCTGTTTCCTTAATTGCTAGTTATTTGTCTTGATTATTTTGCATTTCAAAGTGTATGAAATTCACATCCTTTTATGTGCAGCTAATGTCTGTGGAAGTGAATTGCAGTGCTGAGTGCTACCAGGCAAGGTACTTGCTCTTGAAGTGGGAGGGAGGAGAAATGCTTTCTGACTCCTGGAAAGAGTCTCTGCAATGACTGCTGCCTATACTGAGTTCAAACCCAGTGGGGATAACAACCCTTGTTTCTCCTGCTAGAACATCCACCTGGTAGCCAAATGGCTGAGTTCCCTGGAGAAGAAGCTGGAGCAGCACAGCGAAGGCAGTCACCCTGAGTTCCGCGTCTTCATCAGTGCCGAGCCTGCAGCTTCACCCGAAGGCCACATCATACCCCAGGGCATCCTGGAGAACTCCATCAAAATCACAAATGAACCCCCAACAGGGATGCATGCCAACCTCCACAAGGCACTGGATAACTTTAACCAGGTATTAGGTGACCCCGTGGAGGTTATTAGTGTCTGTAATGGTAGCTGGGTAGGGAGCTGCACTTACAAATACCCAGTACTTATGGCGACCCATGCAGAGTTTTGTAGGATTGCACTAAGTTTGACATGGATGGGTTTACTTAATCTACAGTAATACAAATCAAATACTGTGTGGCACTTCTATGTGTAATAGAGCTCTCTTGATTAAAGCCTGTACTTGTAGAACAATGTTTGCACAATGTCTCCTTTCAGCATTTCATGTACATCCCTGGGAGGTGTTTTTCTGTTCCCTTAAAAAAGCTAGTCTTGCACTTGTCATGATAAGGAGACACTAGCAATTTCCTTGGGTTAGGGCAGTAAGTAGAAAATCACGCTGCAAGGCCACTGTGGTTTAAATAGGCCTTCTCTAGTCTTTCTCTGTCAGGAGGGGATGAACGTCTGAATCTGCAAATCCTAGGATGCAGGATTTGGGTGATCAATCGCAAAGCAGAAATGTGCTTTCTTTTCTTGAACACTGTTGTAGCTCCTGCTATGGCAGTACTCTCTGGGATGAGAAATCTGTGTGCGGCTAAGGCTCATTCTGTTTTCATCTGCTGTCATTCACCATCCCAGATTCTAGGAAAGGGGAGGGGAAACTTTATCTTATTCATAATCTGTCTTTGCAAATCAAATCAAATAGTAAGTAATGTTCTCAAAATAGCTAGGTTCTCACAAAATATCTCTTATAACCCAAATCTTGATGTGGCAGGGAACAGTGGCCTCAAACTTAATTTGAATGCTTTGAGCCACTGTTCTGACAATCAGAAGTCGAGTTCAAATGGAACAGAGTCAGAAAGAGCTTATTATTATATTCATTTTTAACAAAGAGTTTGGTTTGGTGTTGCTTCATCATAATGTCAGCATTTCAGCTTTGCAGCTGGAAATACCAGTGATGCCAAATAAAGGCAGGGAATGTTTTATCTAAAGTTTTTATTTTTTTGCTATTTTTGCAACTTGGAATCTGGAAGATCTGAGGGAAATAAGCTGATACTCCAGTTCCCAATTGGGGACATCGTTGTAACCCAACCAGCTAACCAAGCAATATTAACAGGCTTTTGTTAATCTGTTATGAAGAGCCAACATTTGTTAACAATTCGTCTTGATAGTATGCTGTGGGCATATTCTTTCTTTTGTATTAATAGTAGAGGGCTAATGGGATTCTGAAAAGGTCAAATAGACCTGTTGTGAAATGATTGATTTTGCTGAAAATATCCTAACCTGACGTAGGAAAAAATGTGCTTCTGGTAATTGGTCATTCAGGCTCTGCTATGCCCTTCCATCCTTCCCTCTGCTTTGCTGGCTCACCTTCCTCCAGGTCTCACTCCTTTCTCCTGACCCACCACCAAATTTCTCTGTTTCTCACTCTTTCTTTGAGCACTCTGCCAAGCTGGCCTACATCTCTTTTCCTAGGAGACATCAATCCAGCAATGAAGAGATAGCATTGGTGGATCAGAGGCCGAGCTGCAGTGGACAGGTTGGAAATCCCAGGATATTAAAAAAAAATGTGCTCAGATATTTTAGTTCTGAAAATGAAGACATGTCCGGGAAAAGAAGGCTTTATGATAACCTTGTACCAGCAAATGTAATGTTAGGAGAATTCATATGACCAAAGATACGGCAATCAAATGTCCCCATTTGGACAAGCTTATAACTGAGGGGGCACCTGAAATTAAATAGGTTGACTCCTTCATTGTGCTAATTAGAGAAAACATCTGTCTCTCTTCCTTCCTTTGCCTTCTAGGACACCTTGGAGATGTGTTCACGTGAAAATGAGTTTAAGAGCATCCTCTTTGCCCTCTGCTATTTCCATGCTGTTGTAGCCGAAAGGCGCAAGTTTGGGCCACAGGGCTGGAATCGATCCTACCCTTTTAACACTGGGGATCTCACCATTTCTGTCAATGTTCTATACAATTACTTGGAGGCTAGTTCAAAGGTGAGCTGCATTAATATATACACCCATGCCTATCTCATGTCTATCTGTATCATCGGCCTTTTTTGTTATATATGTCATATTATATCTATCTATCTATCTACCAATTTTCCTGCCACTTTCTTCTACTATAGTATGCCCGAGTCTCTGAATGGCTATTTCTGCTCTGTGTATTTCTATACTGCAACTTTTTTTTTGAAAACACATGTCTGCCAGGTTTAATGTGTCTAGTCTCAATTGCTGGGAAAAGCCTTGTTTTAAGTAACAATCCTCCCACCTTTTCTCCCATCCCCTCATCATACATACATATATATACATACACACAGTCTGTTCAGCAGTCTGGGTTTCTTCAAATAAATCTCTTGTGTATAGCACAGAGCAATTTGACTGCTACATGCTATTTACTTTTTAAAAAAATGAACAGGGGAAGTGAATGCATTGTCTGAAGCAATCAGCTTTAGAAGACTACAGAGCAATTCATCTACAGTTACAAAGCAAGACCTATTGTAATCTGTTTCCAACATCTCATCCACTGTTGTTCAGGTTCCTTATGATGATCTACGGTACCTCTTTGGAGAGATCATGTATGGAGGACACATCACAGATGACTGGGACAGGCGTCTCTGCAAGACCTACTTGGAGGAGTTCATCAAGCCTGAAATGCTGGAGGGAGAATTCATGCTGGCACCAGGATTTCCGCTCCCAGGGAACATGGATTACAACAGCTATCACCAGGTAGCCTCACTTCATTCATCCATTCAATACATTTATATTCCATCTTTTTTTCAAATGAGACCCAAGATAAAACAAAGTACATGAATGAAAAACAAGTAATAAAATGTCAAAATAAAACCTCCAAATTAACATATCAGTCCGTTAATACAATTTGAACTGTTTTAACAGTATAACAAAAATAGTAAAAATGCAGCATCTGCTTGCCCCCACAGCTCTACAGCTTGAAATGTTAATTTGGAAAATTTATTCCATAATTTTAAGTGTTAGAAATTGGGAAATTAATTCATTCTCACTCTGACTAATTAAAATTATTTCACTGGCTTGGTTGCTGTTGCTGGTTAACTCATTATTTAAAATGATTGTTCCCAGAACAGAACAGGGAATTTACACAGAATGATTTGGAAGTGATCAGTGCTGACTACAAGGAAGTACATTTTGTCATCGGGATTGTCAAAACTACTTTTAAAATTGTCTTTACCCATGCCTGGAATTTCTTTTCTCCAGTAGACCGTAAAACTCATAATTGCTGAAAATGGCGGGAATTACAAATTGTTTGAAAATGGTCAGTTTGGGAAAGGGTTGTCCTAAACTATAGAAACCCAACTTGCAACCTGTTCAAATAAGTTTTTTCACCAATTTGTATGTACCTCTTGAACACCAATATGTTGAAGTGTCTTGATCATTACATGTCGATGTGGAGGGATGTTAAAGTAGGGTTGGGAATAATGTGTCCTTCCAGAAGTTGTTGAACTGCAGTTTCCAGTATTTCTGATTATTGAATAGGTTTGTTGGGAGTTGTAATCCAAGAACATCTGGAAGATCACATGATTCCTACCCTTGTGGTAAAGGACAGTAAGGAATTATATATTCTAGGAATGTTGTGACAGTAATTCAGTGCAAACACAACAATAAGTGGTTGGCTGCAAAGATCGGTTAATTCATCAAGTATTCTCTATCATTAATGTTTTGAGTACTTCTGAGCACATAGAGAACATTTTTTGCACAACTGAATCGCTTCATGCACTTCGTCTCTCCACTTACTGGCAAAAAGTATAATCTGCAAAGATCAGTGGTAGAGCCATATATTGTGCTCATTTAGTTGAATGATACTTTTTCTGGGTAGTTTTTTTTTAAATAAAGGTGTTCCTTTTCTTTTAAAAAGGAAGATACTTCTCTTTGGCACGGGAGACTGTAGATCAGTGGTTCTTAACCATGGATCCCCAGGTGTTTTGGCCTACAACTCCCAGAAATCCCAGCCAGTTTACAAGCTGTTAGGATTTCTGGGAGTTGAAGGCCAAAAGATCTGGGGACCCCAGGTTGAGAACCACTGCTGTAGATCTATCTATTTGTATAGACCAAACCCCACAAAGTTGTGTGATGCCTAGAAGGGGTATGTGGAGGAGAGGGGAAGCCAAGAAAGAAGGACAACTTTCTATATAATTACTGAAGTGCTTAGTCTTGGGTGAACAATTGGAAGTACACAATAGGATTACAAAGAGGCTTAATGTCAAATGCAATGCCATCCATTTTAACAACATGTAACCTAACTCTTTAAAGCTGAGGATTTATTTTTGCATGAATCCGTTAGTCTAGTGAATTTTTAACAATAGGTTACAAAGAGTTGTAACTTGAATTTAGCAACTTAAAAATTAATGAGCTCATTAATTAGTAATTTCATAGCTTAGGCCTGTTCTAGTAATGCTCATGATTGTAACTGTTTAGTTTTATTGATACTATAATTATATTTTAAACTTCTGTATGATGTGAATTTTAAGCTGTATCTATTTTAACTCTTGTGAGCCTTGTTGAATTATAAGCTAGGAAAAGAGTGTAAGTAGTATTCACCGTAGTAATACATATTTCTTTGATGTCTCATTGCCATTTCATATGAGAGAGTGACAGGAAACACTGAGTTTCTTGTCACTCTCTAATTTGTCATGTTTGTTGGTGGGTGGTTCATTTTCCAGTCCTTTTCAGCTGACAGTCATCTCTGAAGAGCTTGTTTTAATGGTGATGTGACAGTTCATCATGCACTTGTTCACTTCATGCATGGATAGAAAGAGCACTTTTGTTTGTCCAAACCTAGTGGAAAATGACACCAGTTTGCAAAAAGACTCCAGGCTGCAATTTTATATGCACTTACCTGACATAAATCCTACCGGTCACTGTGGGTTACTTCTAGTTGGAAAATTGTAGGATTGTGCTGGTCATCATCTGTTGAGGAAACCCTGAAGATTGACACAAAAGTGGCCCCTCACTGATGACCACTAGCCACAATGATCTTCTCCTAACCAAGTGTTGAGATTTTTTGCTTTCCGGATGCACATTAAATCAAGTGAAAAAATGGCTCTATGTTGGATATTCATAACAGCTTTAGTAACTGGTAATGTTTGCAACTGGTCTGGTTATTAGTACACCGCATTGTTACCCAATATGACTTTGTACCACTTTGGCTAATGAAGAGGCATCTGTCTGTCCTTTTGATAGACTTATGGGCTCAGTTTGCATATGATTTATCTTCTTTCCAGTACATAGATGATACCTTGCCTGCTGAGTCCCCCTACCTTTATGGACTCCACCCCAATGCAGAAATTGGGTTTTTGACCCAAACCTCAGAGAAGCTCTTCCGTACTGTTTTGGAACTGCAGCCCCGTGACACCAGCCTCGGAGAAGGTGGAGGGGCCACCCGGGAGGAAAAGGTGAGTGCAGGGAACATACTGGAAACAGTCATTGGCATTCTGGTGTGACTTTGCCATGGTTTCATTTTGTAACTCCAAATACTATCCAAGATATGAAAAACACACACAAGCCATTCAATTTTAGGTAAGCAGCAGACACACTTATTTGGTGCTAAGGAATGTCCTTGAACTCAATAGTTCCAGTTACGATTCTTTGTAGCCATTGTTAAGAAATGTTGTTGGTGACATTGGCAATCATTTCAGCCTAAATAATGGTGGAAGTACATTGTGGCTGTCACATAAAATGCCAATAAATTGAAGCGGAGGTTCATCCAGATGGTGGGTTCTCATCTTTCAAGTTTGCTACTGCAATGCATAACAAAGAGAATGGGAAGTGCCTTGGGGCAGGTTCCTTTTTCCTGTCACATTCATGCATGGAGCTCAGCAAGTTATGACTGCAGGTTCAAGCCTGCAGACTCATACACTTGTCTATGGCAGATTGGAGCACCACCAAAGCCCGGAATTGTGGGGATGGGAATAGTGGACAGCAGAGGACTCCATTATGGTTTCCACCACATCAACTGGATATAGGCCAGGGTTCACATGTTATTGAATTGAAATCCAGTAAAATGCATACATTCAAAAATGTTTATGGAAAAATACTCAAATTTCAATGCACACAAAACCGCATCCCAAATAAACTTCAAACAATAACAGGGATGCTTGTAGACAAGGTGTGAGACCTGGAAAATGTGCCCCCAAAGTGTAGGTTTTTTGAAGCTCTATTTAAAATGCAATAAATTTTGGACATAAAAAAGCAGCCATGGATCAGAGGTGGAGTTGGTGAGAGGATGACATCTTCTCACTGCAGATTTGATATATATGCACATTCTTAATCGGATTTGAGGTTGACAGTTTCTCCATTTCTCTCTCTCTTCTTACTTGACTCAAGTCTACTGCCTTCCCACAGTATGGAGTTTTTTTAAAAAATATATATGCTGAAGGGCAAAAAACCCCCAAAAAACACTATCTGTGCAAGTTGTCTTAAATTCCCTTTAGGGAAAGTTTTACTTCATTAAAACTCTAGTCTATGCCTTAAGAGGTGCAGAAAGGTCAATATTAGAAATGTGGTTATGAGCACTGTTTTGCCTTGTGATTTACAAAGAGGATCTTTATAACCAAACTGAGGATCTTTATATCCAGAGCCTACAATTTGGTTCCTGCTTATCCTACAGAGAGACTGGAATGTAAGTAGTTGACACCAGTCTTATTATTTCTGACATTTTAGAGCAAAGACTACTTGCTTTAGGTAGTAAAGATTTTCAAACTGCCATGCACATAACCTCTTCTGCAACACAATTGCAGTCACACATGCTCTGTTTGGGGATGTCATCAAATCATAGTTTCTTCTTGAGTGAAAGTGAAACCGATGAGGCATGTAACATGCTCCCAACATGTAAAAAAGCATATGATTCCCAGAACTCCAGGCTTTTGTTGATAATGCCATTGACCACAGAATTCGAAGTGCAGCGTGTGCCTGGGCAAACAGATGCAGTTTTGGGACATGTAGCACCCACCTTTCACTGTCAAGAAATTAAAATTGTATTTGTTCTTCTCCTGGTTGTCTTTTATCAAAAGATACACCTGCAAAGGCGAGTTTCTCTTCAAGGGATTTTAATGATCAGTGACTGCATCATAGATAGATAGATAGATAGATAGATAGATAGATAGATAGATAGATAGATGCTTCAGGTGAAATTAAGATCAACATAAGAATCTGTTTAGTCCTCCCTCAAAAATTTTGCTTTTCACTTTTCTCAAAATTTCTTTAAGCCTGAAGGAACTATAATGTTAATGTTCTTTTTTTTTTCAATGTAAAATGCCCATGAGCACTCTGTTCTACAGCTCTAAGCAAAAGGGATCACATAATTGTGGACCTGTAAGATATCTCAGAGGTCCAAGCCTGTAAATTTATTTACAACAAATTGACAGAAAAAGAAGTTCAATACACTGTAACGTTATGTAGTAATTACTGTATTTATGAATTTAGCACCAAAATATCACAATGTATTAAAAGAGTTGTGGATCCGGGTGGGAGGCAGACTTCGTTGGATAATATAGAACGTTGGATGAGCAAAGGTTTGATAAGTGAGACTCTACTGTATAAATACGTGTCTCTGACAGTAGCCACTCAGCCTTCAGTGAAGGAGAAATCACTATCTTATAAGATGGTCTCTTCTGCTGTTGATCAGGTCTTATGGCCAAGGATGTAAATACTAACCTATTTCATCTTTACATGATAGAATGAATGGTTAAAGTGGTTTTCACTTCAGTTCAAGAGAAAATAAATATCCCTATACAGTGTTCTCCCTATATTTGAAAATTGGACTAAATTCTCATTGGTCTGTTACTCAGAAACTGGATGGGATTCCTGGCTTTTGAGTGACCTGTTTTTCAACCTGAGAAGGAATAGTTGCAAATATTCTTCGTGTGTGCCAGTTTGCCTACTGATAAAGTTTGCTGTCATTATTAGCTTTCCGTTTGTTTGTTTTTTGCTCTACTGGATTTTCTTATTCCTTGTGCTGCAATGATAGATGGGATCCTGAGAAAGCCTCAGCAGAGCTAGCAGCTTTGTAATATTTCTTTTACTGTACACAGAGAAAACCCTGGTAGCAGGGAAGCATATCAGGCTTTCTGGTTTGTGGCAGATATTGCTAACTGGTGACAAGTAACAGACCTGGGAATATCTAGATGTAGGGAATGGTCCAAGAGGCAGTTTCCCATTTAACTGGTATAAATGCATTAGATGGCATTAAAGTCCAGCTCATTGTGAGATCTCTCAGAGTAAGGCGCCCAGACTGCTGCAGGCATCCTTGTGAATTGGTGTTTTCTTGTTGAGCTTACAGTATTCTGAGAGAGTTCACCTAAAATTCTATTTAAAATTATCTCTTATGTTTGTCAATAATACATGAATAAAATTGCTCATAAATGGTTTGAAAAGGTGTGCTATGCTCTTTGATTTCCCCCGCCTTTTATAGCTTCATTTATCCCAAAGGCACAGGGGAGAACTAACATTTTTAAAAGGGTATGTGTGTGTTAAGGGAGGGAGCTCCTTCCCAATATATAGCATTTTGTAAATTATAAAAGGAGTCCTTTTGTTTCTTGGTATTCAGATTGTAGTGATTCATTAGATGAGTTGATGAAAAGGAGGCAGAATATCGTAGCCTTAGCTGTACTTCTTCAGCAAGAAGTGTTGGCTTTCCCAAGGCAAGTATGAAGGCCAATGGGTAATCCTATCTGCCTTCAAGAAGTAAGGCTCCTCCAGATTGGCCTGAAGAAGTGTGATTTTTGTGCTGTTGCATCTTGGATTTTGCTGAGTTTTTTAATTGTTGTATCTACAAATACCCATTCGATTAGTTTGGGTTAGCTAATGTAGATCTTGGATCTGCACTTGGATTTCCCAAAATGTTTTTTTAATTATTTTTTTTAAAAAAAAAACACTTTGGGAGATCCAAGTGCAGATCCAAGATCTACATTAGCCAACCCAAACTAATCGAATGGGTATTTGTAGCATGGTTTGCTGAAATGACATTATGTTTTGAAGAGTAACTATTGTTCTATCTATTTCTTTAAAAGGGATACTGATCTAGTGTAAAAATCCTATTTCATTGTTCCAGTGTAGCCATATTTTTTGGGGAAAAATATAGATGCGAATAGAAGGGAAAGTATTTTTCCAATATGTCACAAAATTAAACAGAATGCCACTCAATATGAGAATAAAATGTTGTAGTGGTGCAAGAAATTTCTAGGAAATAGTCCAAAATAACAGACTTGCCATATAAGGCACATCCAGATGGGCTGGAAAAATGACATGACAGAGGTCCATGGGTTTCTTTTTATTTTTGCTCCTTTTGGAGAGCAAGTTCTGTGACATTTTCCCATTCTGAAATATTTCCGGGAAACACAGAATTTTCAAGAATTCTTATTCACAATCTTAGGTCAGTTTAAATTAAACCATTGTGTCTCAAAAGGAAAAGTACCCCTCCACAGTTGCCATTTTTTCAGGATCCTGATTCATCTGAGATCAAGTGAGGCAAAGAGGAATGCTGGCAATAAAAGAAAATGATCATTTTGCTTAACTAGTGTATTATTGTCCCCATAGCCCCTGAAAAATAATTTAGAAAGGCTACCTGGAAATGTGTGGCCGAGCCTTGATATCATGCTTGTACAGTGGAGGTGAAGGAGGAAGAACACAAAGGAGGGGGAGGGAAGGAAACGGGATATTTCAAGAAAAGGTTTGGATGCAAAGACATGAACATACATACATACATACATACATACATACATACATACATATGAAATCAAACCAAAAAGAATGTTGTTGTTCATTCGTTCAGTCGTCTCCGACTCTTTGTGACCTCATGGACCAGCCCACGCCAGAGCTCCCTGTCGGCTGTCACCACTCCCAGCTCCTTCAAGGTCAGTCTAGTCACTTCAAGGATGCCATCCATCCATCTTGCCCTTGGTCGACCCCTCTTCCTTTTGCCTTCCACCTTCCCCAGCATAATTGTCTTCTCTAGGTTTTGCTGTCTCCTCATGATGTGGCCAAAGTATTTCAACTTTGTCTCTAGTATCCTTCCCTCCAGTGAGCAGTCGGGCTTTATTTCCTGGAGGATGGACTGGTTGGATCTTCTCGCAGTCCAAGGCACTCTCAGAACTTTCCTCCAACACCACAGTTCAAAAGCATCGATCTTCCTTCGCTCAGCCTTCCCTAAGGTCCAGCTCTCACATCCGTAGGTTACTACAGGGAATACCATGGCTTTGACTAGGCGGATCTTTGTTGCCAGTCTGATGTCTCTACTCTTTACTATTTTATCGAGACTGGACATTGCTCTCCTCCCAAGAAGTAATCGCCTTCTGATTTCCTGGCCACAGTCTGCATCTGCACTCATCTTTGCACCTAGAAATACAAAGTCTGTCACGGCCTCCATGTTTTCTCCCTCTATTTTCCAGTTGTCAATCTTGTTGCCATAATCTTGGTTTTTTTGATGTTTAGCTGCAATCCAGCTTTTGCGCTTTCTTCTTTCAGCTTGATTAGAAGGCTCCTCAGCTCCTCCTCGCTTTCGGCCATCAGAGTGGTGTCATCTGCATATCTGAGGTTGTTAATGTTTCTTCCAGCAATTTTTACCCCAGCTTTGCATTCATCAAGCCCCGCACATCGCATGATGTGTTCTGCATACAAGTTAAAAAGGTTGGGTGAGACTATGCAGCCTTGCCGTACGCCTTTCCCAATCTTGAACCAGTCTGTTGTTCCGTGGTCAGTTCTGACTGTTGCTACTTGGTCCTTGTACAGATTCCTCAGGAGAGAGACAAGGTGGCTTGGGATGCCCATCCCACCAAGAACTTGCCACAATTTATTATGATCCACACAGTCAAAGGCTTTAGAATAGTCAATGAAGCAGAAATAGATGTTTTTCTGAAACTCCCTGCCTTTCTCCATTATCCAGCGGATATTGGCAATCTGGTCTCTCGTTCCTCTGCCTTTTCTAAACCCAGCTTGAACATCTGGCAACTCTCGCTCCATGTATTGCTGGAGTCTTCCTTGCAGGATCTTGAGCATTACCTTACTGGCATGAGAAATAAGGGCCACTGTACAGAAGTTGGAGCAGTCTTTCGCATTTCCCTTTTTTGGTATGGGGATATAAGTTGATTTTTTCCAGTCTGATGGCCATTCTTGTGTTTTCCATATTTGCTGGCATATGGCATGCATCACCTTGACAGCATCATCTTATTTTCATGATTTTTTTCTTTGTAGATAAGCTTTGAGACAGTTTTTAAATCTCCAAGAAATACAGCAACAAGTACTGCAACCTCCCAGTATATGTGTCCCTTCTGGGGAGCCTTAGGTCTCAACAACTTTTTAATCAGATCCCTTTGGTGTGCAGGTGAAGACCCTGTTGGATGATATCCTGGAGAAGCTCACTGATGAATTCAACATCCCTGAACTGATGGCGAAGATGGAAGAGAGGACTCCATATATTGTTGTTGCTTTCCAGGAATGTGAACGGATGAATTTCCTTACAAGTGAAATTCGACGGTCATTGAAGGAGTTGGACCTGGGGCTAAAGGTAGAAGCCTTGTTCAATCATTTGAATAGTGGTGGTGGGGGGCTACAAATTTCAGGTAGGCATAATACATTTTTGTACCTGGAAGAAAGGCTAATATGGCACCCTGCCTCCTATTTTAGATATATAAAAACAGGCTATTGAATATTGCCTCCAAACTGATAAAGAGATGGCATCCAGTTCATTAACTGAAGGCACCAGGGCAGCTTGCAAATGGCTGGGCAGGCTTCATGATTCACACACTTAGTTACTACTTACAAAATGTAGTCACTTCTCTTCGACCCCAGTTCTTCTTCTTCTTCTTCTTCTTCTTCTTCTTCTTCTCATCATCATCATCATCCTCATCATCCTCATCATCATCTTTATTATATCTCACCACCATCTCCCCAAAGGGACTCAGGGCAGCTCACAAGGTACTCCAGGGTGCACATATATGTAACATACAACAGGTAAAAACGGTACAAAAGTATAAAACAAGTTACATAAAGTTATAACAACAAGTATCCAGTATCTTCTACCTGATACTCTAAACCTCTTGATGTCATACACAGGTGTGACTCCTAATTATGCTGGTGTATGTATGCCCCTGGATCTGGCTCTCTTCTGAGCTGACCCACCCATAGAACAGCAAGTAAGCCAGCTCACAAGCACAGCTCCTTCATCCCCACCTCTGGCTGACTGTCGGGCTGCTCTCTGTTGTGTTCTGGCTGCTTTTGCAACCCAGGAGCAAGGGGCCTTGCATTGAGGGCAGAGGGTTTCTCAGTGTGTCAGGATGGTCAGAGGGCACCTGGATTCTCCCTGGCAGTGGCTGGGATGCAACTTCCCTCAAATGCTGTTGCTCACTTGGGGGAAGAGAAAGGATAAAGTACTCTCACTTCCCCCAGTCCACAGTGGCTGTGCCATCCTGCCTGCTTTGATTATATAATGAGGCAGCTGTCTCACTCTGCCTAATAACAGGGCTGGTTGTGACCTACTTTATAGATTATAGTAAAGTACACTACATTCCAAAATAGAAAGTTATATAAAATGATAGATAAACTGTAAAACATTAGTTTGCAATATCCATATTTTTTTTTTAAAAAAAAACAAATCAAATGATAGAAAAGCACTGCTAAAGGCAGCAATAATATGAAAGCTCAGGATAGCAAATTTATCACAGAGATCTGAGTGGTTGTTTCAGATCAATGTATGAATACATTGTTGGGCTTTTCTTGCCCATATTTGAGTCTTCTTAAAAAGCCAGTCTAATGAATGTAGAATGAACATAATTGAATTTTGTTGCCAGGGTCCTTAAGTATTGGCTCACTTCTCACTTCTCTCCCGTGGCTCTCTGTGTAGCTCTGCTACAGCCTGCTTTCCTTTCATGATCATTTCCCCAACTCCATTGCCAGGATTCAAAGAACTACAGTCAGCCTTCCAGGAGTTCAGCTCCCCGTGAAAGTGGAGAAATCATGATGATCTCTGAGGGGTGGGATGGGGCACTGAACTGCAATGGTCCTTGGGGAAGAGGAAGAGGAACAGGCACAGCATGCCACTGCCACTTCACTCACCTGCAGATCCTGGCTCCTTTTCATTTTCCTATATATACATATGTCTGTTTCACCCAGTACACAGGAAGAGGAAATGTAACCAGGATTCACTGTGTTAAGTGAGGTGCTATGTGTGTCTGTTTCTCTCAGGTCAAGGCTGATACATGTGGTACACCCAGCTCCCAAAGGTAGGGGTGCCCTGCTGTGAACATAAGGGGGTGGGGAGAGGTTATGGATCATTGCCTATGCCATACCAGGTTTCCAAACATCCCTTCTGAGGATGGTACTGTTGTGTGAATGTTTTTATTACAGTTCCGTCTTCGAAAGCCAGGCAAAGTACATGCAGTAATCCCTCCCCTCCCCCTGACCTCCTGGTTCCTTGTTGACCTCAAGATCAAGAGCCAAGCTTGGTTTGGGGGATGTGAATGTTCACACAGCAGTCCCATCTTCAGGAGGCAAGTGCAGCAGTACAAATTAATGGATAATCTACACTGCAAGCGTAAAATCCATGTATGTGGAAAACCAACTGTACACCAGTAGTTCCATGTATCATAATGAGCTTTGGATCTACATGTCCATAACAGCTGTAACATTACACAATCCACCCATTTTAGAAGAGCTTCAAAAGCAGTTTATATGAGGGGCTACTTTTCCGTGAATGGGCTGTTAAAAAATCTCAACAGGTCACTCTTCATTTTACCACCAGCTCCTGCTTTTCAGACCAGTACTTATTGGTACTGATGTTTATATTGCTTACTATTTGATTAGCTTCCCTTTTGCTCCTTTTGCCCCTGTCACATGCATCTTGACCCGAGCACTGCTCTGATACATTCCTCAAGAACTTCCTTTTGTTCCAGTTACATGTGTCCTATGACTTTTTCTTAGCCCTTCACCACCTATAGGACTCCTTTATCCTGATTTTTGCTCACCCTTTACCGTCTGTCCTCTGGTCTCTTAGTCTTTTGGGTTACAAAACCATGTATGAATAGATGAAAAAGATGAAATGTTTTGAATTCTTCAAAACGGATACCCTTCCTAAGAATGTGCTATTTATTCAGGTCCCATCTACACTGCCATATAAAGCAGTTTAACTGCATTGAACTGCATTATATGGCAGTGTAGGTGGGGTCTAAGGGTCCGTCACTATTTTCTGCAAGTTTGAATGTGGAAGCTTTTGATACACAGCAAACCCCTGTTAAAACAATGCATCAAGGCTAATGAACTTTCACATATTGGCTGCATTATAAATCAGTGTTTTTAATTTCATACTGCTTTCTCTTACACATTTCCTAGGGTGAATTAACCATGACTAGTGATATGGAGAACTTACAGAATGCTATCTTCTTAGACACGGTACCTGAGTCATGGACAAGGAGGGCTTATCCATCCATGGCTGGTCTGGGTAGCTGGTTTGCTGATCTTCTGAATCGCATCAAGGAGCTTGAGACATGGACTGGGGACTTCATGCTCCCATCTGCAGTGTGGTTGGCAGGATTTTTCAACCCACAGTCTTTCTTGACAGCTATAATGCAGTCTACAGCCAGAAAAAATGAATGGCCCCTGGACAAAATGACACTACAGTGTGATGTGAGCAAGAGGAACCGCGAGGATTTCACCAGCGCACCCCGGGAAGGTGCATGTGTCCATGGTTTGTTCATGGAAGGTGCACGCTGGGATATGCAGGTAAATAAGCTGGAAATCTATTGTTATTTATTTATTATCTAACTTTCTGAATTCATTTAGATTTATTAGATTTGAAATGGCCCTGAGTAAGAGAACCATTTATTATCACTATGAGCACTTCTTGTTAAAACTTCCAGAAATAACGTTTTGCTTTCTCTTACCTACGTGGACACAATAGATTGGAATCACAGTACACACTATAGGATGTCTTGCATGGCCATGTTGTCATGACAGCAGTGCCTAATGGTCCTGATCCCCTATTGCTAAGCGACTAATGAAATATCACCTCTTCAAGTATTAAAGTGTTCATTCAAAGCCAGGGCTGGGAGTAGCAACAGGCTTGCTCTGTAAGTACAACACTTGTGTCTTGCCATGATATTCAATGTCTTGAGAGTAAATGCCTCATTTAAAAAATAATTGTGGAAAGTTTCTGGCAAATCTTAAATGCCAAGTGGGACCATCAGTACCTTACTCTTAAGATTATTTTTTTGTTATCTGTACATTGATAATGAAACCGAACTGAATCTTTGTGAGATTCCATTTCTGTGATGAAATTTACTTCTTCATGTAGATCGATATGCAATATAGAAATATCAATTAGATAAAGAAATTGCACAAATTTTTGACATAGTCTGCTTTTCATGTGCACCCTTATCTATACAATACTACTTCCAAAAAAAAAGCAGATAACATTTTTTTTAAAAAAATCTCTGGTTTTAAAAGACGAGGGAACAATAAAGGGCTTAATTTAGGCTGCAGGTTGCATTTCAAGGGAGATTCTAAGCCATATGAGCCAAGGAGCCGAGCAATTCAATTGACTTCAGGCAGGACTGATCACATGAGGCTGAGAGGGAACGTACCTGTCTAACTTGAGCTCAGCCAGGTCGGGGGTGGGGGGGAGGACTTCTCCAGTCTTGCCTGGAAAAGACAGGGATAATTCAAACTTGGGACCTTTCCCAAGCTGTGTCCTATAGGGCGGTTCACGGGCTACGGAGTTCCCTCTTGGACTCTTCACAACCCTTTTTCTAATATCAAGGAATCTGATGAAAAATAGACTTGTTTCAGAGGAGCCACCTGACAAGTAGATGTTTTCAAATAAATAAAGGAGATTTTTTTAAAATCTTAAAAACTGTTTCATGTCTAATGCATACATGTTTATTACAAATCCCCCCCCCCCCCAATCATCCTCATGACCTCCAAATCCTCAGCAGAACATTCCAAACTTTTCAAAAATGTGGGTTTTGATGAACAATGAGTGCAGCTAATTTGCAGGGATTTCTTCCCCTCATGTTGGAATTTGTATTTTTGATGCACATGTCTTGCGTCTACACTTCATGTAAAATTGGAACCCCCCTTTTTTGGCAGAGAAAGAGCATATATAACTCAGATTTTTAGTGTCCTTGCCAAAAGGAGCAGCTGGAGCTGTCAGCCTTGAAGCTAAAAGGCTTACTGGCTCTTGTCCCATAACTGATGCGTATAAATCAATGGCATTTTTTATTCTCTAGCCTCCTTCACCAGAGGTCAGAACCTTCTTGCTGAAAGGTTTACTGACCTCACATGAGACCCAGCAGAGGATGAGCCGGGGTGAGGCTGGAGGGGATAGGTGAGAGAAAGTGCAATTGCCGAGTTTTCAAGGAGCATCAGTCTTGATTGAAGAAACTGACATCACCTTAGGTCAATTGGTGTTGGATGTGGATCTTGTTTCCTACCTATTGGGAAAGGCATGGAGGACCTTTTTGCTGTGAAAAGGAGGTATCCAGAAAGAAAGGGGAGAACAACAGCAGTAGCAGAAGTGGCTGTTTCCTCAGGATGACTTTCTCAAGCAGCTTTGCTTATTAGAAACATATTTCACTTACAAGCCTACATCCAGGAACACCTTTTGTCAGGCAGCCTTAGCTTAGCTGTTTCTAGCTTCCCCTCAGGCACAGATTTTTCCACTTTAGTCAGTGTCCCCTTGTGAGGTCAATGGGGCAGTATTCTCTTTGAATGTTAGCGTGGTGATGAGATAGCTGCATGGCAAGGGGTTGGGGAGGTTTGTGGCCTACTTATAAAAGAATCCCTGTATACTTGGCATTTCTTCATTTGGATAATATTTCAGAAGGGAATGCCAAATACTCTCCACTATTGCCCTCTGGTTAACTTTAGTAACATCAAAACTTTGGCCCTAAAGATTACTCCTGAACCTTTGCACTGACCCCCCCTTTTTTTACTGACTCTGGGTCACTCTCTACCTTTTGTATCTGCTTCATTTTGGGATCCCAGGGGAGTGAGCACACTGCAGTTGTACTCATTTCATTTTGTCCCTTCGTGAGCTTCAGATGCTCTTTGTTCTGCCTCGTATCCACATGCACTTTTTCCTTTATGGGACAGAAAACTTATGGGGCAGGAAAAAAGGACCTAAAAAGTCAAGTGGATCAGTAATGTATGAAAAATGCACTGAAAACAAAGTAAGGAATTGACTGGAAAGAAGGAAAAATAGTGATATTCCTGTTTGTGTGCCATGAGAATGGCCAAGAGGAGTGACATTGCTGGATGTTTGGAGTCCTCTCAAAATGCACACAGGTCTGAGGGCACACCTGCCTAGTCATTTCACCATCCCTATGGGGCACCGAGGGGAAAGATACAGTAAACCCAAAACAATGATCTGAAGGCTCAGATTTGAGCCTATAATAGAATCTGAACAAAGGGACAATACTTTGACCAGACTTAGGATGGGGAAAGGCAAAGGGATTAATAGCTTGACTCAGAGAAATAAAAGGGAAGCTCAAGGAGATTCCTGGCTAGTTTACTGAATTAGTGGTTGCTTCTTTCTTTACTTATGTAGTACCACTATTGGTGTGAGAAACAAGGCAGTTTACACAATAAATGAAAGCACAGTATAGTTCAAAATCTTTTGATAAAAACAAACTATTTTATTATAACAAGCTATCATATTTGACTATTAAAAGACCAATGAATGAATCTTAGAGTAAACCAAGCCTACGTTCACCTACAAGTGAAGATAACCAAACGGAGGTTGTCATATTGTGGATGTATCTTGAGACAATGGATTCATTGAAAGAGACAAAATGGAGTTGAGTCTAGGCTCAATCAAGGAAGCCACAGCCACAAGTTTGCAAAATCTCCGCAGAGCAGGGGATGACCAGTGATCTTGGAGGTCTCTTATTTGTAGAGTTGCCATAAGTTAAAGTCAACTTGATGGAAAACAAAAACAAATTGGAACACCATTAATATAAAGCATTTTAAATCATTTAAAAACATATTTGGATAGAGATACAGCTCTCTCATGCACAGGTGCCCTTTCTGCACAGTCTGTCACCAAATGTCTCTTTGAATAAAAAGGACTTTACCTGTTACAGAAGGAGGGCAGAGAGTAGGAAAACCAAACTTCCTGTGGAATATTGTTCTGCAAGCTGGGAATAGCCATGGAGAAGGCATTTGGATCCTGCTGACTAAGTTTTACAAAGTGGTTCTTTAAGAAATAGAGGTGCTGAAATCAAAAGAGACAAGGGGTCTGTGTGTGTGTGTCCAGCTAGTGCCTTAATCTGCCGATCTGCTTTTTTCATGAGGATTCTTTATTGTCCAGAAGCATCTACATAAAAAAGAACCAAAGCAGCAGATCAAAGCACACACTAGCTGAGCATCCCTTTTCTCTTCTGTGCTAAGCACCTCTATCTGAGTATATGACAAGGTTATAAACTGGAGAATTTAAAAGTTCTTTTGTGAGTTGCCTTGCTAGGTAGCAACCTGATGATCAGGAAGACACATATTTTGAATTAATGATCTTTCATTCTGCAAGAGAACAACTCCTTTAATTAAGGGCTTATCCAGAAACAGGAAAAGGATTGAGACTTTGTAATTTTTTATGTCTTGATTTTACCTGCATATTCTTAGTTTTGCATCCAGACATTTTCTTGAATATATCAAAAATATATATACTCCCCTACTGGTTTTTTCCTTCTCACTTTGCACTGGTTGTGTGTCACATTTAGACACAGGCAATGTTTCGGAAAATTTCTTTCACCAATTTCCACTGAGATGTTTTGAATTATTATTCAGGAGTCTTAGTCCAAGGGCTAAAGTGCTCAACAGTTAGCTTGGCCACTGTTGAAGATGGATGCTGGAAAAAGTCACAGCATGTCTCGGTAGCAACCATCTTAGCTAGCCCATGGAGATGCATTGTAGTTTTGGAAATACTGGGTTAATTTAAACTGACCACCTGTGGAATGGGAATGAAAAGTCATTGATTATGTTGAGAATATGTTGATTTAGAGGAAAGATCATTCCCCAAAAGAAAACAATCAAGCAAATGAAAGTCAGAAAGGACAGAAACAAAACTGAGGCCCTTTTGATTTTTCTCATCTGTCTGGATGGACATTAAGTCCAGAGGGCAGTTGAAATTACAATTTATTACAAATTATACAGAGAACAGTTATATGACTATCATGGGCTACTAAAAAGACAATTAAGTAGGCCTGAGAGTAGATCAAGCTTGAACTGTCCCTAGAAGTAAAGATGACCAAACTGAAGCTATCATACTTTGGACACATCAAGAGATAACATATCAGAAAAGAGAGCAAAGACTGATAAAGTGGAAGCCAGTAAAAAAAGAGGAAGACTTCATTACAAGTGAATAGCCTCAACATTGCAAGAAACTAATTGCTGTGGGTAACAGTATGCCTTGGAGGTCTCTGATTCATATAGTATCCATAGGTCAAAATAGACTTGAAATCAGTTAACAACTGTCTTCCAGCTGTGATAGGTCACTTAGCTTAAGTCAGAGGAACAACTAAGGAATGTTGACAAAAATACAAGATGCAGATTGTATTACGGCAAACACCATCATGGCTGAGCTCAGTAACAAGAATGTCTGATCAAATTTAATAAGGTAGTTTAGAAAATTGGAAATCGTGTACTTCTATCTACAGCCCACTTCCCCACTTCCAAACTGAAGACATCACCAGCCATGTGCTGTAATTGTGGCACCATGCCATGGGAGATAAAACAGCCTTTTAAACAAAAACCTTATCTTCAAAGACATTCTCTTTTAGGATTTCTCTCTGCCGCAGAACATTAAGCAATAATAATGATATCACCTGCGATTAATCATTTTGAAACAAAAGTGAACGAGGAATAAAAGCATACCTGTATTGAAATGGACCCTGCTGATTGTGTGCCAGATACTTCTGTTAGCTACCTAGGTATTCTTTCAGGGACAAATGCAAGTGACAATATGAAGGATTATTAACTCACCTGTCTGCATCCAGTCTTTCTGGGCTTCATATCTACTAGAAATTAATCCTTCAGTAAGTGCACGAGCCCTGTAGTTCAGGGTAATCATTTTGAAGAGCACTATAAGGTGATGGCTGCAGCCAAAGATGGCATTTCCCCTACTGTCCTGCAGTCAAGGGAATTTTCTGTATTCATATTAATATGCAGTTGGCTTACAAATATGATTGAATCTTTAACAGCCTTCTGCTTAACAAAAGAAACCCCAACAGAGTTTGCAAGGAACTAAATTTCCTGAGAGGATTAATTGCGTTAATGGTAGATGAAATAGGTATGCGGGGAAACCTGTCTCCTTACTGTTGCAAAGACTGGATTCCTCTGCTCTGAAGAGAACAGCAGAAAGGGATTCAGAGTGCTGTTTGACAGTTCCATCCAAGCCTATTCCCTCCTCATCTTTTGCTTTTCATTGGGGCAAATAAAGAGATTCTGGTTAAACCAAGCCTTGGGAATTTTGTGCAGAAAAAGGGATGGCAATGGAAACGTTTAAGTAAAATCAACATTCCTATGCCCAAGAAATAGTTTGGCGTTGATGAGCACAGAGGTGGTGCATGTGTGCATGCATGTACCCCTCTGTAGACCAAACAAGATTTCCAAATAGCCAAAATGATTGTTTCCAAGCTAAAGCCACCTTTGATCAGCATAGAGAGAAACTAGGCTAGCATTCCAATGGGAAAGCTTTCCAGAGGAGAATCATGCCTCTTTAACTTGTGTCAAAAGCAAAAATGAGGATGCCCTTGGAGGTAAATGGGGTGGGACGAGGGGAATACTATGTGCTATAATCACCTAATTCTACCACCCAGTCTGCCTATAAAGCTTATCTCACACACTCTGCATTTGGTATGTACATGCAAAAAGGATGCACAACAAATGCAGACTGACAAAAGCATGTGCAATGTTAAAGCCAGTCCATATGGCCAGCAGGTGCTTTGACTCAAAGAAGGTTGATTGTGCTGGTATTTGCATAGCTTACCTCCATCAGATATGTATGCAATCCCAACACACATTGCTACCACATAATATGTAAAGCGATCTTACACTACTCATTCATTGCCCCATAGACAGTGTCTGCATTAGTTCTAGGAGGATAGATGTGTATGCGTGTGTGGGGGGAACAATCCCTGAGCTTCCCCACATTGAGCTCTTTGGGGACAAGTAAAAGGTGTTGGCAGTATTATTTTTAAGATGCATTTTATTTCTGTCCTACCATAGTTTTATTGTTTTTGTTTGCTGTTTTACTACTTTGCATTCTGATAATATCCTCTATTTGCTTTTTGCATGTTTTAATTGACAGTTTAAAAAATATTAGCTGCCTTGGGAATTCTGTGCTGAAAAGGGATGGTGGTAGAAATTTTTAAGTAAAATCAACATTGCTGTGCCCAAGAAATATGTTGGTGTTGATGAGCACAGAGGCTGTGCATGCATGCAGGCATATACCCCTCTGTAGATAAAATAATATTTCCAAACACCCAAAATGATTGTTTCCAAGTTAAAGCCTCCTTTGATCAACATGGAGATAAATATGTAAATAAAAGCACAAAATAATGGCTTGGAATGATCTGAGAGAGATTGAAAACTTACGTCAGCCTTAAAGTAAAGGAGCTATTTTGTGAGCAATTGATTTCCTTTGTTTCAGTCAAACAGCAAGGTGCCAGCTCAAAATATGCTTTAAAAAATTAAGCCTGTACTGCATGTTGAAATAAGTTGCATCCACAGCTCCCATATGATATGTTGTTGCAAGGATTATTTAGTGTTTACTTGCTGCTTTGGCAGTCTTAAACTAGACAGGTGCTATTATCAGAATTATCTTAATGTAGCAGTTTACATATTATTAGTGTTGTAAAACGATTAAGATTGTTTACTATTGCATGTACACAATAGAATTCAAATCATTGTCTTCTGAATAATCTGAACAGAAGCTTTTGACTGATGCACAGTCCTCACCAGTGGAGCCTTGAGAGGCGACTTATTTGGACTACAACTTCCAGAATTTTCCAGCCAAAAGGGCCAGAGCTGGGATTATGACAATTATAGGGCAAAATACTCTTTTCTGAGTGCTACAATGCAGCACAAATGTAAAGATGTCTTAATAATCGCTGCAGAGCAGAGACAGTGGGAACCTCTGGCCTAAAACTCCCACCATGCTTGACCTTTGACCATGCTGGGAACAATCAATTTGGCTAAAGGACAAGTTATCTTGTGTGTTGCACTGTAGACCAAAATACCTAGAGAGTCAAAGATTTCCCACTTCTGACATGCCGTTTTTCTGATTTTTCTCTGAGAAAGGGCAAGGAGGGGGGTATTGTCATCCCATAAGCTATCTATCCCTTTGCAGCAGCTGGGAGGCAAAGGCATGGGTTCCTGTTATGGATTGCCATCTTGCCAAGAGTCTATTCATCTTTGTAACTAGGAATTCTCAACTTTACCTTTTCCTGTTATTTTTCCTTCCCTTTCTTCCCATTGTGCCCTAGCCAACCTCATAGGATTTAGAGCAGAGGATTTGATTCAACAAGGCAAACTGCCCAGTGGAAGATTGAAGTGGGGAAGCCATGTCTCTTTGAGACTCCTTTTCCCCTTGTCTGAATGAGTAGAAGCATCTTCAGATGGGATAATGTCACAAGTAACACATCCCTCCCTTGTTCTTTTTCATTGTCACTGGTGGCATTTTCCAGGCAATAGTACAAGACCAAGTGGAGCACAGAGGCAGCCAATAAGCTCAACATCTAATCTAGGCCATCTCCCATCAGGCTAGGAATGGTGGGAAGGAAGCTAGACTGTTACTCCAGCTTGCTCTGGTATCCAACCTATAGCCATTTTCTCTGGGCTTGATGAAACAGGAGGTGAAGGGGGGAGATTCTTTTCCCCATCTCCTGCCACAGGAATAAAGATGGTATAAAAACCAGTAGGACCTCTGTCAGAGACTTGGAGCTTCCCAGGCACCAGGAGTATGGGACAGACCCAGACAGTGGCCACATGACTGTCACACAAATTGAAGATTTGTAAGGGAATTTGTACAGATAGGTTTTTTTTTTGCTCTGCTCAGCCCTTAAAAGAGAATCAGACAGAACTGGAGGTCTTGGCCCACATGAAAAAAATGCCCATGAATTTCTGTGTGGGAAAGGAGGGGAAGTTTCAAGCCAATATGGAATTGGGATGAATGGGGGATTCTGAAAAATTCAATAAAAATAAAACTGACAGCTGTTCCTTTATACAGAATATACTAGATCATGAGAATGGCTAGAGGTCAAGGAATATGGTAACGTTTACAAGAGAAAGACAAAATTTGCAAAAGCTTACATTTTCTTATAATTTATTTTGACTGCTCTCTTTGCAGATGGGGTTAATTGCTGAAGCCCGGCTGAAGGACCTGACTCCACCAATGCCCATTATCTTCATCAAAGCCATCCCAGTTGATAAACAAGATACCCGTAACGTGTACCCATGCCCTGTATATAAAACCCGCCAACGGGGACCAACCTACGTTTGGACCTTTAATCTGAAGACCAAAGAGAAGCCTTCTAAATGGGTTTTGGCAGGAGTGGCACTTCTCCTGCAAATTTAAACTCCCTCACACCACCTTCTTATTCAAACTTATTCCTCAGGTAGTCACAATTTCTTCATTGGAAATTTTCACATCACACATTTTTGGACATGATGTGTATACATGATTTAAAGGTGCTGACATGCAAGAGTGTATGAGCCATTTTATATCACACCACAGGTTTCAAGCTGCCTTGCAAACAGCATCACTTTAATAAAATACAACTTTTTCAAATATCTTTTTAATTATATTAACTCACCTGTGTGCTGTTTTTAATAGAAAAGCAAGAATAAAATGTAAATAAATGAACACAATAAATAATTACACAAATATAATTGACTCATTTTGTAAATAAGAAAAAAACATAGCTTTATTAACTATGTTCATTAGCTATGTTCCTTGATTAGCTTTAAACATATTTAGAAAGTTTATGGAAATTAAGAAACTTTCACCTAATGTGAGAAAGATGATAAAAAAGAAACTGTCTGAGCTTCTCTAATGAGAGCATCCCATAGCTTAGATAGGAAGGCTACTACTTAGAAGTCCCTCTCCTCAGTAGGTGTCCAACAATTTCCTTTGATTGGGGCACACCGGCAAGGCCATCCAAATATAAAATCAAGGGAAAAGCAGGTTGAAGTGAAGGCAGGACTGTTACTAAAGCCACGAAAGGGCTTAAGGGTCACAGCTATCAGCCTGAATTATACCTGGAAACTGAGCACATAAGATTAGAGATGTATGTTATCTAAACATCACCTCAAATCATTCTCCATTGAAAGCTGTTCACACATGAAGCAGCCAGTTGCCAAATGGGGAGCGGTCAACATCCGTGTGTGAACTGCTGTCAAGAGGCATATTTAACCACAGAGTCAAAACACATATTTATTTTACAAATGGTAGATCTTACAAATTTGGTGCACATCTTATGAGAAAATGTCTCTATGAGAGAATACATATTAAAAGCTGCATTGCTCTGAAAGGCAATGTTGCAACTGATGTAATAAGATTGATTCTCAATGAAACTTGGTGGGGAAATAGAGACGGGTGACGATTTTCCATTGTACAGCTGAGAGTATTTCTCTGCACGTCAATGGAATCAGTCATTTACACTTTAGGATGATATAGTGGATTGTCCCTCACACAGAGGGAGGATTAATTCTACTTCAGCTATCCCTGAAAAATGCTTATTTTCTTCAACAAAGCCAGTAAAAGACTTGCCCTTGCATCATCTACAACATATTGAAGCATAAAGGAGCCAAGTCTGACACCTTCCTTTGCAGACTGCTCATTTTTACAGAAGATTACACTGTAGAAATGCTGGAGGGAAGTGAGTTTTCACAAAGCTATTAAGGTGAAATCTGTAGTGAAGGGGGTAAACTAAACATTTCAGAATGAGACATGTTACCTAAATAAAATGGAAATGTTTTGAATAGTCTGGTAAATTATATTTTTCTCTCACTCTCATGGTTGTTCTCTGTGACAAACCGGTACGGCTAGTCTTCCAGCACTTTGAAGTAGGACAGGCTGCCACGTATTCTTTGTCTGTTTCTCAAAGATAAGCCATCACCATTCACATCTGCAACATCATGCTTTGGATACTTGTGAACACACATTTGAGGAGAAAGGTCACCCCCATTACCCGAATTTCATTGAACCTGCCCCTGCTAAGCACTCTGGCACTTAGATGAACTCTGACTACACAAGAAAAACAATTAACTCCAATTGCCAGTTCATTTTGTTTATTAAACTTCAAGTGGAGAGAAGTTCAAAAGTGGTGACTTCTAAAAAAGAAACAAACAATGAACAGGACACCAATTGCCAACTCAGTCTCTAAGAGCCTTGTTCTACTAATGATTGTGGTTTATCATTGTTATGCTACCGGGATTGTAAAGCTGCCTTTCAGGGATTCCCTTACATTTTACCAATTAGGCCTTACATCAGGGCTTTGATTATAAGCAGATTTATTGCTTTCATGTGTCAATGCTAGCTGATCACTTTAAAGATAGGAGCCCCTAGTGGTGCAGTGGATTAAACCCTTGTGCCAGCAGGACTGAAGACCAACAGTTTGGAGATTCAAATCCAGGGAGAATACAGAAGAGTTCCCTCTGTCAACTCCAGCTCCCCATGCGGGGACATGAGAGAAGCCTCCCACAAGGATGGGAAAATATCTGGGCATCCCCTGGGCAATGTCCTTGCAAATGGCCAATTCTCTCACACCAGAAGCGACTTGCAGTGTCTCAAGTCTCTCTTAATATAAAAAAACCTTTAAAGATCTGAAGATCTGTATCACCTCACTCCACCCTTAAGGGCAGTGGTCATGTTTGAAACTTTCTGGATCCTGTTATTCTATTCCACTCTCATTACTATATAAATACATCCAGTACTTTAGACTTACGAAAATACCATTCTCTTGTTGCATTTCAGGATGATTAATTGATATCTACCAGTCTTAAAGGTGCTGCTAGGTTCCTTTCTATCCACCTCCCTTTTACCCTTTTTAGGTTGCAATAGAATAATATAGCTACTTTAAATAAAAATAAAAACCTCTAGAAATTAAGATGCAACTAGCCATTCTTATTTTATCTAAATGCCTTTGAATTTATTTGAAATCACAAATGCAGAAATTATTCCTCCTCTGCTTGAATTGCAGAAGATGAATGAAATGCCACTTCTTATAAATGTTCAGCAAACATGTTGCAAACAAGATTGTCTGGAGGCGACATCTCAGTTAAGATAATAACTGCTGGCTGTTTGAGAAGATGGGAACAGTCAATAACGTGACAGCTAGAATTCATGTACCAGCCACTGCTGAAATGCCCAAAAGCTGGGCAGATGTAAAATGGCTATTGGGAACCAGCTGATAATTGGCTAAGGCATCTAGATTTGTGCAAATACATGTTGGTGCAGATGTACACCTGTTTGCATGTCTGAACTGTGAGATTATTGCTGCTACAGCTGTTTTGTTGGAATATGCACTTCAGCATATGTAGTGTTAGTACTATCCATTATGCATGTTTGTATGGGTTTTTTTGTTAGATAAAAGAGAATCTTTAGTTTAGTACTGACTTGTAGTTTTAAAAAGTCATCCTGGTCAGTAAGCTGTTTGGCAACAAACAAGGCTCTGGAAAAGGGATAAATGGCAAAAGATGCCTGTAGTGTAACCTTTAAAAATGACTGCTTAAGAAATCTGTAGTTTTTCCTGCCTTTCTGATCTTCCCTTTTGTTTTGTTTCTTTCCTTTTTTGTTATTGCAGCAAGCAACAGATAGATAAGGAATCAGAGGTAACAAGGCAGGACAAAGAGATGTTTGAATAAACCAAAATGGAAAGCTGATAGAATAAATGGATTTAGTGAAAATCAAATTGAAATAATTAATAAAGACAACCATTTATGCCTTATCATTGCACAGTGGTACAGCTTTACAGTGTCATAGTTTACCATCACAGTTTACTCTGGATGCCTTATCTTTCTCACCTATGTGATCTCTTGGGGAAATCGTTCAGCCTTGTGCTGCAACAAATTGAGACCCTGAACAAGAAAATTGACCACCTTTTCCAAGGAATTCCTTTGATTGTGAAAAATCCTACTCCTAGTGACATTCTAGAAGCTGAACCTGCTGTGTTGAAGAATTTTGTCGAGGATGTAGCTGCAACGGAAGGCCAGGAGAGAAATAGGTTTGAGGGGCAGGAATTGAGGCTTTTGGGGGAGGGGGGAGGACAGGTCAGGAAAAGACAGGTTTTGTCTTGCACAACATAGACAATAAGGTAACAACTGAGTCTGTTGAAGAAACTTTGGACACTCCACACCATTGTCAACATCTGCTGAGGATTAATAACTTGGCTGTGGAAGTTTCAGACACGTTATGGCAAATGGACATCAAAGACAGTGGTCCAGATTTCTCTATCTCAAATTTTATCTGTAAGCCGGTCAGAAAGTAAAGATCAAAACCATCGACTGGCTTTATAGAGACTACCGATCCTGAGATATCTTCTTATCTCATTGGAAGACAGACTGCTAGGGGAGGAACTGTTATCACTTGGGTCTCAAGTGAAGCACTGGGGCATCATTTTTAGAAAGGTGTTTGTAGATCCATCAATCCGCCCTATGGTCACTGGGCTGTGGTCACACCTGCAAGTTTCCAAAAGCCCCAGTATTAGGGTAGAAAGTCCACCCATTTTGGCCCCTTCCTTATCAGAGTTTTGTTTTGAGACTCCCTCCCTAGTGCCCATCCCTGCCTCCTCCAATTTCCAATCCCGCCCACACACACTCCCATTGTTTAGCCCCCTCTCAATTTCAGATGTCTCTTTCTCCCTATCTCATTTGGAGATCTCTTCCTCCTCCTCTGGTAAAATAAATTCGTTAGGTGGCTCTCCGGTTTTGAAGAGCTGACTAATCTCTCCAGATCATAGTTCCAATCAGCCCATCCATCGGGGGGGGGGGAGGGGCTCCAAATGGGTCAGGTGCCATTGTGGTGGTGTGGGGAAGGAGGAAAACTGGTCACTTTCTACCCAGGGAGAAGCGCAGCAGAGTACTTGCGACCCTGGAGAAGGATAGGTGTGGTAGTCTCCATCACAGACCCCTTGGACTTAAAACCCTGCTTCTGAATGGCAGATCTGTCAATGGTAAGACATCTGTCATTCAGGACTCGATTCTGGATGAGGCAGCAGATCTGGCATGCATCACTGAGATGTGGCTGGATAAGTTGGGGGGGGGGACTTTACCCAGCTGTGCCCTCCAGGTTTCGATGTGCACCAGCAGGCTAGGTCCAGGGGACGGGGAGGAGGGGTCACGGTGATCTTTCGGCAGTCCATCGCCCTCATCAGATGCACCGTTCTGCAATCTCTGAGGTTCGAATGTGTCTACTTGAAAGTGAGAACCCGAGATAGCTTGGAGATCCTGCTGGTGTACCGTCCACCCCACAACCCGGCAGTTTCCCTGTCTGAGCTAGAAGATGTGGTCTCAAATCTGGCCTTGGCCTCCCAACAACTTATAGTTTTGGGAGATTTTAACATTCACACCGAGACCACATTATCAGGTGCAGCTCAGGATTTCATTGCCATGATAACCATGGGGCTGACTCAAATAATATCTGGCCCCACACATCAGGTGGGACGCATGTTGGACCTTGTTTTTCTTGTGGATGGTGGGATAGTCAGAGTGGAAGAGCAAAATATTCTTCCATTGTCATGGTCTGACCATCATCTGATCCACTTAAGATTAACCGTGTCCTCTAACCTCTGCAGGGGTGGTGGACCCATTAAGATGGTCTGACCCAGGAGGCTTATGGATCAAAGAATTCCTGAGGTCTCTTGGGGATCTTCCTGTCCAGGAGACTGGTGATCCTGCCGATGCCCTCATTGATCGCTATAACAGCGAGATAATCAGGGTGATTGACACGATCGCTCCTGAACGTCCCCTCTCGTTGTGTAGAGTCACTCCGACTCCTTGGTTCACCGAGGAGCTGGCTGTGATGAAGCGCTGGAGGAGGGGTCTAGAGTGCATCTGGAGGAAGTCTCGTGACGTATCTGACCAAGCATGGCCTAAAGCTGCTCTTAGGGCTTATACCGCAGCTTTGTGAGCAGCCAGGAAAACATTCTCGACTGTTCGCATAGCGTCTGCAGCAAATAGACCGTCGGAGTTGTTCCGGGTTGTTGGGGAGCTCCGTCGGCCTCCTAAGGTTGAGGAGTTTCCTGACGACTCGGCAACTTGGTGCAGCGATTTCGTGCACCACTTTGCAGGCAAAGTTGCTCAGATAAGTCTTGAGCTGGTCTCGAGTTTAAACGCAGTGCCAGATGAGGTAACTGAGGGACCTGTCTGTTCGGCCTTATGGGATTCGTTCCACCTTGTTCATCCTGATGACGTGGAGGGAATTCTTGGGGCTGTGAGGGTGACCACTGTGAGGGTGCTCTGGATCCTTGCCCTTCCTGGCTAGTTAAGTTGGCCAGAGAGGGATTGTTGGAATGGTTTGTTGCGATAAAAAATGCTTCATTGGGCCAGGGGAAATTTCCATCCTGCCTTAAGCAGACAGTGGTAAAACCTCTGATGAAGAACTCCTCCCTTGACCTGACCATATGTGACAACTACAGACCAATTTCCAACCTCCCTTTCTGGGGCAAGGTTCTGGAGTGGATGGTTGCCTCGCAGCTCCAGGGATTCCTTGATGACACCGATTTTCTAGATCATTCGCAGTCCAGCTTTCGGCCTGGGCACAGTACCAAGACTGCTTTGGTCGCCTTGGTGGATGACCTCTGTAGAGAACTGGACAGAGGCAATGTGACCCTGCTTGTTCTCTTGGATATCTCAGCGGCTTTCGATAGCATCGACCATGGTATCCTTCTGGGGAGGCTTGCTGGGATGGGACTTGGAGGCACGGTTCTTCTGTGGCTCTGGTCCTTCCTGGAGGGTCATTCCCAGTTGGTGAAGTTAGGGGACTCCTGCTCAGACCCCTGGCCATTGACCTGTGGGGTCCCGCAAGGATCCATTCTGTCCCCTATGCTTTTTAACATCTACATGAAACTGCTGGGAGAGGTCATCCGGAGTTTTGGAGTATGGTGCCATCTCTACACAGATGACACCCAACTACACTACTCATTTCCATCAGATTCCAAGGAAGCCCTGAGGATACTGGATCAGTGCCTGGCTGCTGTGATGAGCTGGATGAGGATGAACAAGTTGAGGATAAATCCTGACAAGACAGAGGTCCACCAGGTCAGTCACCCATCTGACTGAGTATTGTGTGGCAACCTGTGCTGGACAGGGTTGCATTCCCCCTGAAGTCACAGGTCTGCAGTTTGGGGATTCTCCTGGACTCATTGCTTACGCTTGAAGCACAGGCGTCGACAGTGGCCGGGAGAGCCTTCACACAATTAAAACTCGTGCGCAAACTTCGACCATACCTCGTGAAGTCTGACTTGACCTTGGTGGTCCATGCCTTAGTTACCTGTAGACTGGATTACTGCAATGCACTCTATGTGGGGCTACCCTTGAAGACGGCCTGGAAATTACAACTTGTCCAACGGTCGGCAGCCAAATTAATAACTGGGGCAACTTACAGGGAGCGGTCTACCCCCCTGTTTAAGGAGCTCCATTGGCTGCTGTTCATTTTCCGGTCCCAATTCAAGGTGCAGGTTCTGACCTATAAAGCCCTAAACAGTTTGGGACCCACCTACCTTCGTGATCTCTCCATGAACTAGCCCGAACTCTTCAATCTTCAGGGCAGGCCCTCCTTTCGCCCTTGCCAGTTTCGCAGACCCACCTTGTGGGTACAAAGGAGAGAGCTTTCTCCTCTGTGGTCCCCCGACTCTGGAATTCATTGCCCAGAGAGATTAGGAAAGCTCCTACCTTAGAAACCTTTAAAAAGAATCTAAGGACCTGCCTCTGCCATTTTGCTTTTGGAGAGTAGTTACATATTTTAACCTATTGCTCCCCTCAATGTCTTTGTCCTAGAAGTACACCCCCCCCCCTTGTATGAAGGTCAGTCTATCACTCTGTCTCTCTACGAGTTCTCACTCACAAATAATTCTGCTCCTTCATCTCACTCTAAGTTTTTAAATCATTTTATGTACATGTGCCCCACTCACTGACATTATGTTTGGTTTACTGCTTCTTCTTTTTGTATTTTGTTTATTGTAGTCATATGTTCTGTATTTTTCTGTGATGTTATTTATTTTATTGTAACTTGTATTTTATTTTATTGTAATTTGTTGTATGAACTTGGCCTCACGTAAGCTGCCCCGAATCCCCGTAGGGGAGATGGTGGCAGGGTATACATAAAGTTTATTATTATTATTATCCACTGTCCAGTGTTGATTCAATAGATCCACAAGACAGAGGACCAGCAACAGCCTCTGCTATCCCAGATGATGCATTGCTTTTCTAATTGAAGGAAGCAGATGTTTTCATAAAAACTACAATTTCTATTCTCCCCCCCCCCCCCAAGTTTGCTCCCTCCCACAATCAACACCAAAGTCAGTCATGTATTACTTACTGAGCCAGTTATTCCAATATGAAGTCTAAATGGTTGAACATTTTTCAAACGCTCCCCTGGCACCCCTGTTTAATAAAGTGCACTTAAGCACAAAAATGAATTTTAAAATAAATCAGGGGGAAAAGACTTGCACATGCAGCCCAAAGGTAATGAGAGAAGCAATTGTGTTGCAAGACATTTAACAGTGAAACGGCAAACAGCTAATCCTGGTTTAAGTCCTATTTATCAATGTCTAGGTGGGAAGGGGAAGATGAAAAGACAGCATTCTTCACCCTACTATCTCCCAAAGAAATAGAGAATAAAATAACTTTTGTGATGGGGCCCCATGTGCAGGACAGCTGGCAGGAGCAGTGCAATCAGGACATTCAGGCAAGAAATGCAGGAAGGTCAGATTCATAAGCCTCTTCATCACCTAACTCACTGATTACTTCTGAGCAACAAGTGTGGTATAAACAGCCCCCTGGAGCCAATGCAAAGGAGGTTTTGTAGGTTTTAAAAAAAGCTGTGGCAGGATGACATCTAGTAGTACAGGGAGGTTTGGAGGCCATTGCACAAAAAACTTTGGCAGGTGGAGAAAACCATAGGTAAGTGAGGAGGCCCTTCACAAAATGAGGGGAAATATCTCTATCCAAAGACTGCTTTTCACAAAGTGAGGGTGCATTTGGGGCTCTGATTTCTGCCCTATTTGATCTTTCAGACTTCCTCCAGTAAAGACAAAATGCATGGCTTTCCCCTTCCCCATGTATTGCTACAACCAGGTGAGGTAGATCAAAGATATTAGGTGGAGAATTGCTGGCCCAAGTGATCCAGTTTCATGGCTCATGGGGGACTTGAATCTGATCTGTGAAGCCCCCATCAGGCCTGGGTTTTTGTCTGAAGGTATCAGCTTCACACCTTTGATAATGCCCACTCCCAGTTTTTATCCATCCCAAACCTTTTAGATACCTTTCTGCATCAGCTTAGCTTTGTGAAGAGATCCTGACTCCAGCTATATATAAGGGGCAGTTTTGTGTTGGGTGAACCTTTATATTTGAACCTTAGAGTGTTTTCAGCTTTCATTAGCCTCTCTCTTCATGACTTCCAATGTGGGCTGATATTGCAGCAAACTGCAACCCCCCAAACTTGCAATCCATTTATGATAATGTAAATGATTATGTTACCCCTTATGGTGGAGGCTACAATGGTCACTATTTATGCCATGAAGATGTTGCCCTTGCCAGAGAGCTGACTGAGACTGCAGTCCTGTACCTACCAGCCTTCATGTATCTCATTAAACTCTTTGGAGCTTGCTTCTGAGTGGATGTGCCTCGGGTTTCACTGTTAGCCCCTTGGCAAAATCACAGTAGTGAAAGACCTTGACCCACCTGGTCCAGGAGGATGAGCTTGACAGAAAATCTTGTCAAACCCTAAACCAATTGCACATGACCTCTGCTGGGTTGGGGATAGAGAACAGCAATTCCAGAGGAAGTGCTGCTGTGTAATTGCATCTGGACGGAGATGGGGTTCTTTAGGGACAAACAGAATTCATTTCCTAATTTACTATTTGGCACTCTCACACCGAACGTGGATGAGATTCCAATTCAAGCTCATTGATGGGTAAATGCTATACATAATTTATAGATTATTTGGAACAAAACTCTCAACTATGGGCATGCTTCCTACTGTGCAAGGGCAGCTATGGTGCCTTTATCCCGAAATTGGCTCTTAAACTCATGCAGCTTATTTATTATGAGTGGTTTATTAAATGTCTGCAATTGGCCAGACAATTCAGCGCATGCATTTACAAATGCACTTAATTTAAAATGCTTCCTGAATGTGTGTGAGGTCTTTTGTGAAGATCTGAGCAGAGCCTCTATAGTCAATAATGTGGTGGTTCTGTTTTGTGAACAATGTGTTGAAATAGTGCATTAATGCAAACTGTTGCTGGTATAAATCCATTAACCCTTAGGGAACATGTCTAGCAAGCGGAAACGTGACTAAATTTGCAATTTGTGTGATATATTATGCAAATTTGGAACTGTATTTCTTTTGTCAGCTTTCACCTATCATAATTTTCAGCAGTCTTCCTTTCACTTTTGTTAAAGGGCCAGACTCAGAATTAGTTCCAAAATAGAGTTTATTAAACAAAAGAAAAGGACTCGGAAACACTTAACTCAGTGTCTCTGGTCAGAACTCAAAGGCAGAAGCCAGTCCTGGTTTAAAAAAGGTAACTGAAGCAATAATCCGGATTATCCGGAGAAAAGAACCGGATTTAAACAAAGCATTCCGAAAGTCCCACAAAATAGCACAGCAAGTAAACAGTTAACAAACTAAAGAGCCACAGGGAAGAAAGCGTAGTCAAGCGAAGTCTAAGGTCATAGCAAGCCAAATCCAAAGTAGCAAAGTTCCAAAGTCCACGTAGGCAGCGTCGTAGTCAAACTGGTCCAAAGTCAAGAAAGGGGGGAATCAGCACTCACGAGAATTCAAGCTGAGTCAAAAGCACACACAAACGGAAGCAGTAACCTGTAGATCCAGGACCCAATGCCAACATGAAACAGGCAGCGACAAATACCCAATGCACAAACATAAACCAACACTTTGCCTTCTGCAAAGATTCCCCATTTCAGAGCCTACTTTTATCTTACACATCATCATCAGAAGATGAGCTGACCTCCACCCTGTCGTTATCCCTTGCAGCTGTTCTTGATTTCACACGTGAAATCCTACTCCCATCCCTCCAACTTCTCCATCTTCTGTCAAGACTTAGGTCCCCCCAAGACTCAGCTGTATTCCCCGATTGCCAGTCCTCATTACCAGAGAACCCTACAAATGTATCACTGGATGTCGGCTCCGCGCATACAGTTTGTACCTCTTTTACAATGAGTCCAGTCCAATGTGTCATCTTCATCTTCATCACTCTCTAACCCATCACCCCCAGAGAAACCCAAGAATGATTCCTCATCTGTGGGAGCATTAAGTTTATCCTGGATCCTCTTCCTTTGTTGCTCCTCATCCGACTCCTGCTCCCGAGTAACCCGTTTTCCCCTTCTAGTACCCAAACTACTGTTAGCATTGCTACTCGCAGGCTCTACTACAAGAACTTTTGCTTGCAGATGTGATGTAAGACATAAACTTGTTGGGATGAGTCTATCCCTCTGATAAGGAACACTAGAAGTGCTCCAGCTGCATATGGCTTGGGAAGGAACACGGACGCTGTTGTATATTGAGAGAGAATGTCTGACTTGTAAGGCTGTCCTTTTGATTACACCTATACCAACATGTTACAGTTTCTGAAACCTCATGGTTCCTGAAAGGCATCCATCAACATTTCACATGCGAACAAGCAGCTTCAAAATGTGATCAAGATATTGAGTTATTAATGAAACACACAAGATAGGAGAGGCTGCAGCAGTTCACTTTTGTCTAAGCCTACTGGGAAGAGCAATACTTTAACCTTTTCTCTCTTCTTGTTGCCAAGTTAATGGAGCACTAATTATTTTTGTTTGCAGCCATTGAAGAAAACTGAGGACAAAGGTGGAACATGGGTGAAAGAGAGAATTTGGGACATTTTTAAAGCAGCTCAAAGAGTGGGATGACGGACAATTAATTAGTAGAAACCATGCCAAACTGAGGCAGTTGGATGGTATGCTAATAGTTCCAAGGACTATTTCTCAAATTCCTTCCTTCCTTAGAAATAGATAAACTTTTGAATCTGTGGGGAGCTCTCTGAATGTGGGGAAAAACATTACCAAGCCTTAGAAAAACCCAATGTTGTTTCTGTTAAGACATCTGACAGCTCGGATTTGCTATTAGAGGAAAACGATGATATATGTTTTAGTCATTTGGATTTTGCAGCCAAAATTAAAAATAGGTTCTTATGTTAATTGGTAGCATTTTTCTAGATTGTACTGCGTCTATGAAAAAGCTTGCTGCTGTCATCCACCTACACTGAAATGCTTCTGTGTGGAAGTTGACTATTGGCATATGTTTCAGATAAGGGTGAAGACTATATCAAGTCATCCTTATGGAGACCTGGGACATTTGCCATTTTATTTTTATTCCTTCTTGGTATTATTATTTAAGAGATCATTAGACATGGGTGGAATGTGGGCGTTGTTGTATACACTTTTACCGTGCACTGTGTATTTAATGAGCTCTACAATTAATTACAGTAATCAGATTATTGGTAAGAAGTGGCAGATTTAGAAAAGGATGATTAGATAATTAAAGATAAATTGCTGTTTGTGGGTTCTTATTGAATATGTACTGCAGACTGTCTGGCTTTGAAGAGATAATTGAGTCATTGATTAATGAGGGTTTGGCAGCCGTCCTGATGACACTCCCCTCACCTGGATGAGGCTGTGACTGCCATTCTGACAAGAAGAAGGAAAGACAAGGCAAAAGCAGGCCTGGAGACAATGCCAAAGAACTTTTGGAAAAGGCTGCAAAGCAGAGTGTGTTACAATAGATGATCTGCCTCTTTAAGAGCCAAAATGTTTAAGTGCTGCCAGGTTATGCTGGTCCAGTGGTTTTTTCAAGTAACTGCTGTGTGTCCAAATGGGCACTTCGTTCTGGCTTTTGGACACCCAGCAGAGTATTAGCCCCTATAGCTGACCCCTCTTCCTCTGCACTCATTGCCTCAGAGAGGTCATCCCTTTAAAAGCTCCAGATATCTCCAGTTGGAAACTCTACATGTGCTGTCACCATGAAAGCAGTTTTATACTCCTACTTGCGAGTAGGAGTTTGAGATTCCTAGGAGACTCCATAGACCAACTACCACCTCACATTGATTTAAACCAGTGGTTCTCAACCTTCCTAATGCTGTGAACCCTTAATACAGTTCCTCATTTTGTGGTGACCCCCAACCATAACATTTTTGTTGCTACTTCAGAACTGTAATTTTGCTACTGTTATGAGTAGTAATATAGACATCTGACATGCAGGATCTATTTTCATTCACGATGTGACCAAATTTGAATATTGGTAGGGTTGGTGGGGATTGATTTTGTCATTTGGGAGTTGTAGTTGCTGGTATTTATAGTTCACCTACAATCAAAGAGCATTCTGAACTCCACCAACAATGGAATTGAACCAAACTTAGCACACAGAACTCCCATGACCAACAGAAAATACTTGAAGGATTTGGTGATCATTGACCTTGACTTTGGAGTTGTAGTTCACCCACATCCAGAGAGCACTGTGGACTTAAACAATGATGGATCTGGACCAAATACAAATTGAAATGAATGCTCAATATGCCCAAATGTGAACACTGGTGGAGTTTGGGGAAAACAGAGCTTGACATTTGGGAGTTGTAGTTGCTGGGATTTATAGTTCACCTACAATCAAAGAGCATTCTGAATCCCACCAATGATAGAACTGGGCCACACTTCCCACACAGAACCCCCATGAGCAACAGAAAATACTGTGTTTTCTGATGGTCTTTGGCAACTCCTCTGTCACCCCCTCGCAACATCCCCCAGGGGTCGTGACCCCAAGATTGAGAAATGCTGATTTAAACCCTTTGGACGCATAATCCAGTGGGAGTGGGAAAGAGGAAGATCTCCTTTGTTGCATGCACAACTAGCAAGAAGCAGGGTGAAAGAGATAGAGAGTTTTTGTTTGCAGTAAGGCATTGGCCAAGAAAGGTGACTGACACAAAGGTCCACTTAAGAGAACTTACAAAACTGCAAAGCAAACTGATTCTGATTCAGCCCGACGTTAAAAGGAATCTAATTTATCTAATGCAATAAGCAGTCCCTCCCTAGCTTCTCAGTTATTCCCGCAGATCTGGATGTTCTCAGGAGCTGAGATCCTGAATTTTCTGTCGGGTCTATGAACAACTCTCCCTTTTGGGACACAGGACTCTCCAGTCCTTGTCCTCCTTTATTCTCTCTCTCTCCAGCCTCGTGGTCCCCTGAGGTTTGTCTAACTTCTCAGAAGCATCTGGAAGCTTTGCCCTCTGGTATCTCATTCCTGATGCCGACTGTCCTGTTAGGTGCACCCATAAACCCAAGACCTCATTGACAGCTCACCCCCCCCCCCCGCCCCAGGCGTATTAGCCAGAATAGGAGTGACCTCATTATCTCAGTATGATGTATATACATGTATGCAAACTTTTCCCCTCTCCCCCATGTAAAACAAAAGCTTCACTCATGTGTTGGAGAAACCTGGTGTCCAATAAGCATGTTATGCATTAATAAATTGATGGCTCTTACTTTGCATGCCCCTGCCCTTATCAAGAGGGAAAAACACATTTACAATTCAGTGAGTGGGTTCTGTAGTTCCTCTAATATTGTGTAACGTTATGTGAGGTGTAATATGACATAATAAAATATTTATAAATTACTAATTCACAAAAAGTCTCTTTGGAAGGCCATCGCAATGTGTCTGGGTTTGGAATTTTTAAAACCAGTTATTGCCTCTCTTCCCTTTGTGGGAAATTACGCAGACATCAGTCTATACTGATCATCATCTTGTTACCATGTTTGCTCTAAATGCTTCAGTAAATTTTCTGTTGCCAATTACACTTTTAATAGACTTTTCTGCTTGTCCAATGTGAGGCATGTCACAGTGAAATTAGTTCTTCAGAAACATGGCTGTGGAGGAGAAAGCAAGGACTAACTATACAGTTTTTATTACGGTCCATAGACCCACCAGTGAACAAAACAGTCATTAATAAATTCTTCCACCTCAGGAGAAGGACATTGTCCAAGAGTAATATACATGGTTTCAAGTAATACCCTTCTCCAAAGTTAGTTTCTTTCTCTACAGGGAATTACTTCTTACTCTCACCATACTTTCTTTGCCCCAACTAAAGTATCCACCTAATAATTGCTTAATCCAAATGAAGAATACAATTTGTCATATAATTTAGAAAGGGAGAGAAGGAAAAAATGTGCCTGTCACATGAAATATAGTACTGTATTCAGATTTGTGAAGCTGATACTGTACATCAGGAGAAATAACTTCAGCTTTAATCAGACTTCACATTTTTGTTTTAAACATATTCCTCTCTTTCAAGTGATATTTATAAAAAAGACAATCTTTTAAAATATATTAAAATATATTATTAACATTGAAATGTTAGGTTTTGACCTACGACAGTTGCATGGGGCATAGCCTCAGTGTTTTTCATCCAAGATTGCAAATGTCCCTTCTTCAGATTTCATTTGGCAAAGAAGACTGGAAACCATGATGTATGGCAGTGGTTCTCAAGCAGTGGGTCCCCAGGTGTTTTGGCCTACAATTCTCAGAAATCCCAGCCAGTTTACCAGCTGTTAGGCCTTCTGGGAGATGAAGGCCAAAACATCTGGTGAACCACAGGTTAAGAACAACTGCTCTATGGGGAGTGGTTTTGGCTGCCAATTATGCTTAGCTTGGAGCAGAGAAGCTGTGGTTGAATATTTAAAAAGATGCCATATTGAAGATGGAGTAAGCTTGTTTTGTGCTGCTCCAGAGATGAAGGGCAGATCCAGACAGCCTTTTATCTCAGGAACATCTGTGGTTTCTGAGGTGGGTGTTCAACATCAGGACACTAATACCCCTCCCCAGAAGCCCCCGTAAACTGAGTAAAAAAAGAACTCACCCGGCCTCCCTGGGATGGCTGCCGGAGTTCTCCTTGTGCATACAAATGACACATCAGGAGAAAGGGAGAGGGAGCAAAGAAAATTGCCCCTCCCTTTCTCCTGGCACGTCATTTGTACGTGCGAGGAGAATACCAGCAGCCGTCCCAGGGAGGCCGGGTGAGTTCTTTTCTTTTTTTACTCAGTTTAAGGGAGCTTTGGGGGAGGGGGTTGGGTTTCCCACCCCCTAATTTAGTCAGGAAAACTGTGGGAATACTGTCTGGACTGCAGTATTCTGCAGCCCAGAACCAGAAATAGTGGGTTTATCCTGCGCCTTTCAAGAAGGCGCGGAATAAACCCACTATCTAATTAGTTCGCTACAAACTAGGATTTTCCTGGTTTGTATTGAATTAATTATTGACTGTCCAGAACATAGTCTGGACAGCCCCTCCTTTATTGCGGTAAATACCACAATAAAGGTACTGTCTGGATGGGCCCTATGACACAGATCAATAGATTCAAACTACAGGAAAATAAATTCCAAATCAACATTCGGAAGAACCTCCTGATGGAAAGAGATGTTTGCAGGTCAAATATGCTGCCTTGGAGAGTGGTGACATCTCCTTCTCTGGATTTTTAACAGAGGCTGGGTGGCCATCTGTCATGAGTACTTTGCTTATATAGTCCTGCCATTGTAGGGTTTGAACTGGCTGGCCCTTGTGGTTTTTTCCAGCTCTATTATTCTATGACACATTTATTTGTATTTTCTTTGTTTTATTTCTTTGCATTTGATTTCAAAATTTGCTTTTCCTTGAAGGAGCGTGAGATGGTATACATCTCATTTTACTTTGCAAGAGTTCAGCATAATGTCACTCACCTGATTGACTTTTTTCTAGACTGACATCTTAGCATCCTGAGTCAATGGTGGTTGGTATTCCCATTGTGGCTATTACCTCATGTTCCTTACCTCCCATAAAATTATACTCTGTACAAGGTATGATACCATGAAGGCAATTCAATACAGATTGGATCCTTTCCCCCTGAAACTGAAGTTACAGGGTATACTAATCTTGCAATCTGTGTCTGCCAAAAAGTGTATTGAATGAGCATAGCTTGTATTTCTTATTATTCAAAAGATAGCTGGCACCAAGGATACAAATAGTTCTCTTCCTGCTAATTTATGGGCAATTTTTCTATAGGAGGCAACTGGAAATGTTCTTTTAGAATTGATTTCTTTATATCTCTTGGGAACATGAGGTCTTCTTTCTTTCGTTTTACCCATTTTAGCAAATGCCCTCCTCCAAAGTTAAATCACTCATGCTCGGTAATCTGGCTTTCATTCCATCTGACTATATGTTGCTCACTGTGTGATCTTTTAATGCATGATTCACTCAGCTCCCTGCTAACAGTATTTAATCAGTCACATGTGGATCTTTCCTTTCTTCTTCACTTTTAGTTCTAGAGAAGATTGTATGATTTTCTTGGGTAACCTTTCTGCTTGGTTCACAGTATGTTTAAAACGTATTCATCAAAACTCAGTCTCATTCCTTATCTGCATTGTCATCATAGCAGAAAGAACTGAACAACTCTCTTCTATTGCTATATGAAGAAACTGTGGTGATGGGAGCCTTTTGCCTTTCTTGTCTCTCCCTTAGCAACACAATCTGGGTCACATCCCTGCCTTTCCAGGGCCCTTCCAGACAGGCCCTATATCCCAGGATCTGAGCCCAGGTTTTATGTTTCAAGCGGATTATATGAGTCTGCACTGTCAGATAATCTGTGATAAACAGAAAACCTGGGATGATATCCTGGGATATAGTGCCTGTTTGGAAGGGCCCACTGTCATCAGTTTGAATGAGCATAGCTTGTATTTCTTCTTGTCACCAACTGTCTCAATAATTTTTGTGATGTTGCCCCTACTGCCTCCCCCATTTGCTCCCTTGAAACATACCACAAGCCCCCAAAGGGCACTGATTTCCAAGCCTAATTATGCCCTCTTCTATTGCTAATATTTGTGGATAAGGAATGAGTAAAATTTCCGAAGAGAAATGGGAATTCCTTTCCCATTCCTTAGCCAACCAAACCTTCCTTGTGATAGAAATGTCAGCAACTTTGGAGAAGAAAACCAATACTTTGAACCCCCAGAAAACTGCTACAGGGTTTTCATAAGGGGAGCTCTGGATGGAGTGTGCCTGTTGTGGACTTCTCGGGTGCCAGAATTTGTTTCTAAACTGTTGCTTGCTGCCAGCTGGGTGGTGTTTAATTTTTGGCACATCTCCGCAGAAGGCAGCCTACAAATCCCTTTCAGTTACACAGTCCTGCTGGGAAATTAACTGAGGGAAATAATAAATCATACAGAGGAGGAGTAGTTTGATTTGCCACCTGTTTTTTTTTTTTGGTCAGAAGAATTTGAGTTTTGTGGCATATGGAGTTGATAACTAACAACTCTAGCACCCTGATCAGGTCTTCTTTCCTGGTTGCAATCGAGTCAAATGAATAATAATGCAAGGAGATTGTGATGGATTTTATCCCATCACGAAGCTTTTAAAATCACAGAAGTACCACAAAGCACCAAACTGGCAGCACTTATGAGCCAATTTTGCAGTTTGTAGTGCTATACACTCCAAACTGCTGTGGCAAAATGCCACCAAGCCATATTTCAAATGTTTACAATCTATATAAATAAAAATATAATGTTCGTTTGTGGGATTAACAGAACTCAAAAACCAATGGGCGAATTGACACCAAATTTGGACACAAGACACCAACCAAAGCAATTTATGTCCTTCACACAAAAAACAAACAAAAAATTAACCAGAAAGAACTTAAACCCCCCCACAAAGTTAAATGACTACACAGAGCATGCAGTAAAACTACCCCTCCCCCCCGTTTCTCACTCCTGCACAAAGGAAAATAAACCCAACAGCTGAGAGAGAGGCAGCTTGAGAGAAGGAGGGAAAGGTAGCCCATATATCCCTCTCGCTACCCCCTGCCTCTCTCTTCCCAAAGGATTGGGGGGGGGGGGAGAGGACACCCTCCTCCAGATCCGGCCCTCCCCTTCCTTTTCTTCTTGCCTGTCGGCAGCATGGAAGTGCCTCCGCTGGGAGGGATTGTGTGTGTGTGTGTGTGGATGTATGTGGGCGCACACACACCTATATGCACACACACACACCTCTACATACTTCAACTCCCTGAAAGCTCACCCATACTGAGTTATGGGATGGAATTCTGGGAAACGATGTCCAGTATTCAAAGAAAGGATAAAAACAGGAAATGCACGCTCTGTGAGTTAGGAAAGGCTGTCCAGGAAGGCACAATCAAAACACTCCCAAAAGATGGCCATCCATTTCTACACTAAAGCAACCCTGGGCTATAATATCTACAATAATAATATCTATACCTCTATCATAATAATATAATATATATATTATATATAATAATATGTATAAGTCAGTAATAATAATAATAATAATAATAATAATAATAAATATGTCTATACAGTTACAGTATAACAACAATATCTACATGCCTATAATAATATCTGTATGTCTGTAATAATAATGTCTATATGCCTATAATATCTATAGGTCTATAATAATATCCATATGCCTATAATAATAATATCTGTCTGCCAATAATATCTATACATCTGTAATAATAACAGCTATATAATATCTATAATAATAATAATAATATCTGTATGCCTATAATAATATCTATAGGTCTGTAATAATATCCATACATCTGTTGCCGTTTTTGCCCTGTGCTCCTTCTATTTGTATCAGTTTTATACTAATTTATGCAATAATTTTGATACAAAATAAACAAATAACATCTATAATAATAATAATACCTACATGTCTTTAATAATAATATTTGTGTCTATAATAATATCTATATGTCTATAATAATAACAACAACAATAATATACCTATATAATATATTTGAACTGGGTTATATGGCAGTGTGGACTCACGTAATCCAGGGCCCTTCCATACTTCCATATAACCCTTTGGCCTCGAGGAGAATGAAATGGGCCTATCTTAGGTTGACACTTTGCCACTTCTGTTGTGTATTGATAGCTTAGAAACCAGCTCTTCCTCTTTTCTTTCTTTCCCATTTCTCCACAATGGGCCACAGCAACGCGTGGCTGGGTACAGTTAGTCTTAAATATCTACCATTTCTGAATTTTGACTTGCCATCATTTTACCTGAAGATGCAATTGTTGGTGAATCTACATGCTTCTAGTGGTTTGGTGCTTGTTTTGATTTCATAGTGAAATGATGTACCCTGGTTTCATCCCACGTAATGATGTGATCCAGAAAACCCTGGCCTTCCCTGTCAAAATGCTCCTTCAACTCAGTGCAGACTTCTCTTCTGTCCCAGTCAAAAGCAGAAAGTTGTCTTGGTACCCAGTGTACACCAACTTTTCAAAACTGTGAATGTTTGTGAATGAGTGTGTTCACTGTTCCCACAGAAAGATTAATCTCTTGTGCAATTTCACAACTGGTTATGCATCGATTATGCAGGATCAAGTGTTTCACTATATGGGCTGGGAACCACTAAGGCCAAGATCATCACTGACAGATGAATGGTCATTTTTGAAACGTTAACACTATTCAAATGTCTTACTACAGCTGAGCACCTCATCACTATTTTATGGTTGAAGTCTTCTGTAGATACCCATGGGTTTTACACCTTCATTCATAAGAAACTTCATCAGCACATGCTATTCCATGCACACACTTACACAATTGTCTGCCATCTTGATTAACAGTCTCTGGATTGGCCAGCAACATGTTTGCCACCTATCAGTAATAGGACACATTAGCCTTTTGCTACTGCAAGTAATACTACCACACTAGAATCCATTTTGATACCTCTAAAATTAAACGTCGCAGTTTGACTCATAGTTCAATTATATTTATGTTAATACTGAGGAAGTGTAAATATAGTTTTTGATCAATTAAATTTGATTTCCTTATAGATATCAATATTTCTATACAGATATCAAGTTTTCAAAATGTCTATTTTGATACCAAATGTCTACCCCCTCCCTGCAGTTGCCCTCTGTGCAGTCATATTCTGACCATGAACTAAAATGAATAAAGATTCCTATAGCTGTTTGGATTTATTAATCCAGCTGATGGTAAAATGAATAGCTACATACATATGCACATATGGTGTCTTAACAGGATATGTGGTATTTTTGGGCTCTATATTGATGGAATAGGCTAGGTTTGCAATATTATTGCATTCAAATCCTTCTTGAGCTGCTTTATGAAAACAAAGAAAAATCTTGCTTTGGAGAGAACTGTACTTATTCCATTTACACGTTACAGGAATAAGTTCTCTTTCTCCCAGTTCTATCCTCATAACAACCATGAGAAGCAGATCAAGCTGAAAAATGGGAAATGGGTCATTCTTCATGACTGTTTGGAAACTTAAACTCATTTGAGACCCATTAAAATACCAGTTGGATCTCTCAATTCCCAGTCCCACATTGATAAGAAGCTTTTGAGAGTCTTGACCCACTTGAATGACTCAAAACCTGTCTCATTGGATTGGGTCACACAGACCTGGCCTTCTGAATAAGATGTGAAGGGTTTATATGGAACAAAGCTATATTTCAATCTGGTTCCAAGCTGTTTAGGGCTTTAAATTGTAAGATCATGGGCTTCGAAATGGCAGTTATGATTACTTGGATAACAACACTGCTTTCAAACACACCTGATCTGGACATTTAGGATATTGTTAAAAAGTACTGACTTCAGAACAAACCAGTAGACAGGACAAAAATAGAAAGGTCTTTTTATGGAGGTAATTCCCTGTCTTTCAGAGGCAGGCTGGATCATTTTGCTCATTACTTCCTGCCTTATGTATCACATAGCACAACATGGAAGTTGTGCACCGATCAAGAAAAGAAGAGCTAGGACTGAACCAGCTGAGCTCACACATCCCTAACAGGCTCACATTCCAGGTATGTTTTATGCTAGAAACAGGAGTGCACCTGTGAGCATTGGGCGAGACCGTGGCAAAAGCCATTTCAAGAGAATCTGCTGCTCTTGTAGCCATTCCCTTCCCCAATCATCAAAAGGGTGAGATCATAGTTCTGCTGTGCCTGATGTTGGCACCGGGCTGCAGTGAAGGGCATGTAAGGATAAATCCCTTCTCCATTTCTCCTTTTTTCCCTTCCTTTGCCAGCAACGGTGGGGAAAATGCTGTACACAATGTCCATGGCATGTCATAAAGCCCTGGCCCAAGAGAACAAGCAATGCCAAAGAACATTCACCAAGCAGTTTGTAATAAGAGTCCAGGCAGGTGCCAGACACAAAATCAATGGGGTGTCCTTCAGGGGATGAGCTGCTCCTAGTTTGCTCAGGACAGAACACGGAATTCATGGCCCACTTTGGCAATGATGACTGACAAAAGCAGGGTGGTGCTATGAGTTTATTACTGGTTCACAGTGCCAGATTTTGGCACAGTACTTCCATCAGGCAGGGAGGAATGGCCACCTGAAGAAGCAGGTGCCAAAAGGAAGTGGCATAGGAATGGCTTCGAGAAAAATATATTGTAATTTTGAAAAGAGGGCTTTTTCCTTAGAGAAACTGAAAATTTCAGAAGAAATGGAAAAATACAATATTCACATTATGAATAGCTATATCAAATCTTGTTGCATCATTAGGAAAGTTGAAGCTGCAGAATTCTCCCTTTGAGAAGATCAAGATCCCAGAGTCTGATTTTAAAAGTGAACTTGGAAACCCTTGTTGTGTATGTGGGCTTCTAAGCAACTCTGGTTACTAAAGACCAACACGAGGCAATTATTTATGAAAGTATATGCTGCATTTGCACTTTATAGTCCACAGAATGGCTTGTTGCAGATTAACAATCTTTAAAACTGTGACAGGAATAAAACATAATAATAAGCAACAAAGCTAACAAAATGCAAGAAAGCGAAAAAGATTGCAGAAGTAAATAAGAGCAAAAGAGCAAATAACATTTCCAGCAAGTACTAAATTTACAGATGTTGATGCCCTTAAAAGCACAAGGCAAGAAAATCTTGAAGACAGACCCTTTTGCAAGCTAGATACTAGCAAGCAGTCATGATATTAAAAATGCTGAATTTGGGGGGTCGAGAAATTGGATCTCAGCATATCATGGTCACTTAGAGATAGATAATGGTCACAAGAGGACACAGAACAATAATAGTTTAAAGAACTGCATTTGTTTAATAGCAGTGACAGTGTTGTGCAGTCCTCCTTACACTTCCAGATTCTGCTTTGCCATCCATGTTTCAGGAGAAATAATTACCGAGTATTTGTATAGCTCTTTACAGATATATGGATATAAGCCTTTAAATTCAGGTATAGAACAGATTTGGCAGCAACTCTCATTATCCCAATCAATCCAAGGATACTGGGAGTTGTAGTTCAACATCTAGAAGACCCCAAGTCCCATGCGCTTCTGTGGCCTCCAATTCTTCTCCAATCTTCTCTTTTAAAAGGCAGATACAATTATTGTATTTCTTGATTTTAAGATGCACTTTTGCTTCATATAAACATATCTAAAAATGGGATGGGTCTTAGAATCATGGGTGCTTTTATATACATATTAATGGAGCTTTTTTCTGTTAGTACTGAAATCAGTGTGTGTCTCACAATCAACTGTGTCTTAGAACTGAAGAAATATGGTAGTATGCAGCTACAAATGACAAGTGGTCATAGAAATGGCCAGTGCTAAACCTGAATATGTCATTGCCTCCCTGATAGCATTTTCCTGTGCTATTTAAACAGTCACCAAGAATGGCCATTAATGGGTAGTATGCATAATATGGTAGTATAACATGGTAGTATGCATAATATGGTAGTATTAATATGATAGTATTAATTTGGTAGGATGCAGCTACAAATGATAAGTGGTCATAGAAATGGCCAGTGCTAAACCTGAATATGTCATTGCCTCCCTGGTGGCATTTTTCTGAGCTTTTTAATACAGTTAGTCACCAAGAATGGCCATTAATGGGCTTATGAACATACCAATGAGAACACATTACTGGTTTAGATGCTGTATTTGAACTCTGTGCTTTAACATTATACTTTCTTGTGGCTCTCGTGTATCTTTTCTTTAAATCATGTTGAGAGCCTCTGTGAGTCCCAGTATTGGGAAAGAAGAGGCATATACACAGAAGGGAGGGAGGGAAGGGAAGGGAAGGGAGGGAGGAAAAGAAAGGACGGAAGGAGATTAATCTAGAGCTGCAGAAGTTAAAGAAGTGTCCCAACTGCCCAGATCACCAATGATATTCTCAGAGTCCTGAAGAGAACATATAAACGTCCAGCTCATTTATCAGGCAACTGAAAACATATCCATGCTTGAATAACTTTTATGGATAAATGTTTTGATAAGATGGAATATAAATCTTCCATTTCAATGTAATTCTATGGCGCTTTCTCTGTTGGGAGACTGGCTTTCAAGCAAACAGCATCTTAGACTAGAGCATTCCACTTACTACTGAGTCTATGGAGAATCTTTCAAAACAGAATAAGCATGAAGGATTAGTACCTGGCAGCCATTTTGTCTAAAACAGATTGTAGTAACAATAGGAGATGGAAGTTCAACCCTCCGCCCCCAATAACGTTGTGCCTCGATTCAGTGCAACAGGCCCAGGCATGCAGTGCTACTCTTAGTCCTATAGCACAGACACAATAATGTAATGGGTGTCTTTCTAGCCCATGTTTTGTCCTTAGTAGACATGTTCTTTGAAGGGGGTGTATGTCAAGTAACACCTAATGAAAGATGGGAGAATTGAATGAGGCACTGAGTAAAGTTATGCCCAAAGATATCTGAGCATGGTTTTGATTATGAATCTCCCAGTGATAAGATTTCTGCCTTGCTGCCAGGTTTTACTCTGGTCATTTCATGGGCTTGGGTGCCTCAAGGGTACTTCTAGCAGGTGACATAAACATATGGAAGTGATAACCTTCCTCTCAGTGATGTAGCTACAGCATGTGCCATGACTGGCTTTTGGCTGCTCATTGGGCTATTACAAGCACATGCCTTGTGTTAAATTCTCAGATCTATTAGAAGAGAGGCTTTGCCACTGTTTTCATTAAGCAACAAACAGCCGTTGGCAAAATGGCTCTTAATATGCAAGACGGAGCTCTCCAAAGAATAGTATTGAGCCACAGCTGCCTTCAGTCTGAATTTTTTTGCAGTTTTCAGTATGGGTTGTCTGCTCCAAAGAGCACAGAAGCAGATGCTGGAAGACACTAGTGGATCCCCTGACTTTCTCCTCTGGGAACCAAGTATTTCTCCTTTCTGAGTCTCCAGCAGGAGTGCAATATTCTTGGCAGAACCAGCTTTGCTTCAGTATCTTTCTAACCTGAGTTTCTTTGCAACTGATTCTCCGCTTCAAAGCAACCAATTCAGTTCAACAAAGGAGTTTGCATTGCTTGCATCACTGAGAATTCAGCCTGATCCTGAACAACAGGGATCCTCCTGGGAAGCCTAATGAATTGGGAGGAGGAGGGGAGGGAAAAGCTCAGGTATAAGACTTTCCACCTTTTCACACTGGGCATTTTTGCTCCGTTTTGCTACTTTGCTTCGCAGCAAGGGTAGTGCCTGTGATACACCATCACACAACACATGGCAGCCCATGCCCACTTTCCTCCCAAAGTTGGAGATGACTACAGGGAGGAAAGTGTATTTTAGGTAGCTCTGACGAAGATACCCCCCACTTTTCCTTCAATTTCCCCATGTGATGGCACAAAGGCCTGTGGGACAATGCACGTTGCCATCCTTTCTGCCATCTGATGAGGGGAGGGAAAGGGATCCTTTCCCGTATCCTCTGTGTGATGAGGGGGAAGTAAGAGCGCATAGGGCATAATGAGCCACCCCATGCGCTTTCCCTTTTGCTGGCAATTGCCGGCGCAACAGCACGGCCCGAAAGTCTTAAAACACCCCTCCCTTAAAATGCACACACTCACACACCATGAGCACTTTTCATTTCCCTTTGTTATTCACTGCCCTTCTTCCTTCCTTTCATCACTAGAACTGCTTTGCCAGCACAACTTAGCCCTGTTTTTGACAGAAGCTTGAAGGAGAAGAAACCACACTCTCCATAATCACCTGGTCTTCAATATGTATCCATTGTATTCCTTAGGATGAAACAATGGACATTATCCCACGTTTTTTGACATATTACCATGGCATTATGTCCTATGAAGGACATCATTCTGTTTCTCATTTCTCTTCACACGTTGTCTTTTCTTGCCAGTTTTCCCAGAATTAGCAGTTTCCAGATTTATCCCATGAGTGAGTGTAGTGTTCCCCCCCCCCCCACTCCATTTTTAAAAGAAAAACATTGGGAAAAAAAGCTTATCTGATACTTGACTTTCCCCTTTGATCCAGCTATTCTAGAGTAGACCCAAGCAGCAGATCTTACATGTGACACCACTTGGGGGGAAAACATGCGTCCAGCTACTCTAGAGTAGACCCAAGCAGCTGTTCTTACACCAGTCACCACTTGAAGGGAAAGCTGACTTTACTATGTAAAGTCAAGCTCATGAAGCAGGATTTTGGGGGAAAAAATGTCAATGCTTGGTAGCAGACTGCCTGTAGAACAACCCCTACTCCACGTCACTGAAGTAATTCAACATGGGCAAAATTGACACTGTATCCCACGCGTTTCCCGTTTTCTCCAGTTTCATAGCAATTCCTGAGCTTAGAAGTTGATCTCTGACCATCTTCTCTCCCCCCCCCCCTTCCCCAGCGCCATTTCCTGGGACATCTGAGACACTTCTCTGACTGGGCATGATGGGTGCTGACAGGAATTTCCCCTTTGTTATTGCGTAGGCTCCATCATGCCTCATCTTTCTATCTTTAAACTGTTTCAAAATGGGAGAAACAGCATGGTATAACGTTGTTAGACTGTGAATACATCCATATACTGAACTTGTGCATTTTGTATTGTTTTGATGGCTATATAATAAACCAGACAGTTTAAAGGACAAGATATATTGTATTATGATGGGGCATCTGAGGAGATGACCTGCCTCATCAACAAAAGCTCCTGTGAAAATAAACTTGTTAGTTTTCAAGGTGCCCCATGACTCTTGGTTACATTGATAAGAACACATTTGAGCACCTTTATTGTCAACTACACAATTTCATACTGCTTGTGGAACAATCTATTTGTGTTCTATTTGCATTCTATATGTTGTGTGTTCCTGATACATACATATCGCTGTCAAATCTTTGATCACTGCATGTTACTTGCTTTACATTTTCTTGTGTGTGCTATTTCTTACACAACAGAAGAAGTTAGTTTGCTTTCAAGCTAGCAAGGCAGCTCTGGTGTGGCTTTCTTAATTTCAGTCACTTTGTCAGTTCCACTGCAGCCTCCTTTGCTCCTCTGTGCAGCCATCCCTTCTCCCTTAGGACCCTTTTACACATGCATTAAAACCTGAGAGGAAGCAGATTAAAGGGTGTGTGTGTGTGACTAAACAACATTTAGCCAAAGTGTGGGAGGAATCAGGATTAATTGGGTTAAGGGCTGGGAAACACATGTTTAAAAGGTGCCCTTTAAACCCAATTCTTCCTGAGAAACACACACTTTTCCATGCTTGTGTATCCCAGCAGGCATGGAAAACACATGTTTTCCTTCCCTTCTCCCTGTGTGGACTCCTCCAGAATATGTGAGCTTCTGAAAAGCCCTAAAGAGATAATCAGCTGTCAAACGGAGACACAAGTGGCTCAGGGAAGCACAAGTGGAAAGCAAATACAACTCTATCAAATTCTGTCTTTTATACTCTGCAATGTTAAACAGAGCTTGAATTAACAATTGGGTAAGACAGAGATCTGAAGGAAGTTTTTTTTAAAAAAATGCTCCATTATGCACTGGATCTTGTGTATATATATATATATATATATATATATGCCCTCCATCTCAATCCACTTCAAAAAAATCTGTGAGGATGGTGGGGGATGATGCAGCAGGACTGACAGGTTTATGTTTGGATTCCCTTTGAGGTACCGCATTTAAAAAAAACCCACTTCCTTGTCCTGGGTTTTAGCGCTGTCAGGAAGCGCCCTTAGACAGACGCATTAGGCAGTGAATGATGGTTGGAAATGGTGGCATGACCTCAAAACCCAGAACTAGGTGGCTTACCCAGTGCTGCCTCTGAGCTAGCCTGCTGCCTTCAGGTGCATTGGAAAACAGTGTCTTTTCGTCAGTCTGGAAGTAAGACTTAGCTGCAATGGATTTCATTTATTCTTTACCTCAGACATCAAAATGTTGGTCTCTTCTTCAAATATGGACAAAAAGTTTCTTTTGCAGTAGCTGCCAATATTGCTTTGCTTCTCAGTTCATTGTGGGAAGACTATGCACCTGGACAATAACCCAGGAACTGCACAATGTGCAAGATTCTACAATATTGGCATTACCTCTGTGTCCGACCAATTGTGATTATGTTCTTGCCTTTTTTGTTGCTTAATAACAACCCCCAGAGTTTCTTTACCTAGTTTGTTCTCAGTCCAAATCAGTTCTGACCTCAACCTGGGATATTCCGTATGAACAGTGATTTTTCTCAGCTGATAGTTTGCTTGTCTTGCCCCTTGTGTCACACCAGACTTAGGCCGGCCCTTTCTCAGTGGTGTAATCTTCTGCTACACTATATGAAAGAGGTTGCGGATTGGAGTATTTGAAGAAGAGGCTATTAGTACCTCAGATTACTGAACTGTATGGAACTCAAGAAATCAGTCATAACTAACAACATCTTTGCCAGCATGTCAGCATCACTTGCTGGCTTTTTTTTTTTTTTTTAAAAACAAGATATGAAAAATGAAAATCAAGCCAATTCTCCTCTTTTACTAATAGGGTGTTTGGGCTGTAAACACTATGCAATGAGCTGAAACTCAGAGTGTTCAGTTCTCCTTGTCATGCAGATACAAAGATGGGATGGACTGTCATGTGAAATTTATCAGTGAACCCCTGCCACAGAGCAAAAGGCAGCAACCTTAACCAATATTTGTCCCTCAGGGAAAAAAAGATAAAGGAAGGGGAATTGCTTTCAGTAAATTATGTTCTCATTCCAATGCAAAATGAAAATTGAGTTTTCATTGATTTCATGAACAGCACAACACTGAATTGCATGATCTCTCTGTATTTGTCTTGCTATATGCTTAGTGGAAAGCTATACTTTTGTTGTGCTGTTTCCTTTCCCTCCTTTTTCAGTTGAGAAAGTAGTATCCCAAGTTGTAGGTGCTTTATTACAATTGTTAACATGTAAAATAAGAATGCTATGGAATCTGAAGCAATAGATCATTAGTCAAATATCTTAAGACTATAAATTCCATCATCCCCATCCAGTAAAACTATTGACCATGTTAGGCGAAAATGATGTGTGAGGTAGTAAAGTACTTCTGGAGGGTGCCAGGTTGGGAAGCTCAAATAGGTCACACTTCTAACACACATGCAAATGCATACAGAAACACATTATTACATTACAATAGTACATTATAATTTCTCAAAGCCTGCTTTAAAATGTTTACAAAGTAGCCATGAAAGATGTTTTCCAGTGTTCCTCCAAGTGCATCAAAAAGACTCAGGTGGGCCTTTTTCTGTTGAAATTGCTTTATTTCTGAATCCATAAATATTTGTTACTGACAAAAGTGGAAAAAATCCTTAAGACTCTATTTTTGTTTGTTTGTACTAAACTGGTAATAGTTTTGTTTACAGTACCTACAGAATGTGCTTTTACAGGTAAGTTATAACAACAAGGATAATACAGAGAAAAACAGTCAAATACTGCTGCCTTGAAGCTGAATGCGCAACCAAGAGTCAGTGCAAAGATACAGATACGAATGTACTTCCTCATCAGAACTACTGGAGAATAAACACGAATTCCATAAACTGGGCTAAAGCACAACGGGGGTCGGACTTTCAGCCTCCCCCTCAGGAAACAGTATCCCCCGATGAAGCGGATTACGATACAACTTGGCTTCCTCAGAGGAGAGTGACTCTTGTGAGAGAGCCCCTCTCTCAGCCGCTGGGATGGAGGCTCGGAGAAGCAGCCGCAAAGCATGTGGTCAGAGCAACAATAAGGCGCAGCTCTGCACCGAAGGGTGAGAACTTCCACAAATCATGAAAGGTCACAAAAGAGACACCAAATGCCATTTTTTTTGTTTGCTAACTAATGAGATAATGGATCGCTGATCCCTCCCCACCCCTAGATTTACATAAATATTATAAGAACAGAATATATCTGTCCTCCTCATTCTCACAGATCTTCAGCAGATAAAATACAACAAATACCATTTCCTTCTTTAAATTCAGAAATAAACCAAATCATCTTGTTTATTAGAAGCCAATATGCCACATGCGCGTCATCACGTTTCCCCTCCGAAACCAGCCCAATTCAAAATTATTGCTACAACTTTGCTGGAAAGTATTCAGTACAAAGTTTTGTTCCAAACTCCTATGAAATTCCCCCCTCCCTTCTTATATTTGTCAATATTCTTCAGATGATGTCATTCATAAGCATTCAAGAGTGTTCCTTATGAGAAAAAGACCTTTCATATAGTCACAGGGTGAGAGGATTGGGTGGTGCACCAAGCAGGATGGCACTGAATCAAACTCTTTAGCTCTTTACTTCAGGGCTGCTCTCATGCCATTGGGTGGCTAGCGTGAATTTCATCCTTCACCCATCTTAGAAAGGCAAAGTTGAGAACTTTTGCCTGTCAGAAATGGGACCAATATCAGAAGGTTTACCATTCAAAAGCTGTTGTTCTTTGCTTTCAGCTTACTTTGGCCTCTGATTAACATTTGGTCATGGAAAAGCAGACATGAAGGAAGCCCCCAATATCTTTACCCAAACAATGCTGCAAAGAGGTCCAAGACCTTATTTCTCCACTCTGATCTCCTGGGGTAAATTCCTATTCCATACTTTACACCAAATCCACCCAAGAGGATTTGGTTTTTCTACCCAGTAGCTGTATTTTTGCAGAAGTTGAACACTCTGCAGTGACAATTAGATATAGAGGGGTTCATGAACCTTTCTTTGGGTTACCTGGAATCATTGATAAACAGGAGGAGGCATAGAAAGATAATAACTTTGACACTTTCTTGCCTCTCCCTTCCTTAGGGAATCTATGCAATTGTGTCTGTCTGTGTTGGTGAGGCCCTGTTCCGTGTAACACAGAAAGCTACTGCTTTGAGGAACTCACATTTCCTATAGACGGGGATGATATGCAAAGGTCATTCAAATAGTTCTTTGCTCCTAAATCTGCTTTATGCTCATTTATTCTGAGGGACTAAAAACTGTTTGAGATTCAAGTTTGAACTTTTCTCTCCTTCCTTTCAGTTTTCAGTCTGAGATTTTTTTTAAAATCCCAGCAGGATTTGGATGGCTGGATTGGGTCACACTGCCTTGAACCTGGCAGGACAGGGAGATGGTGGCTCCCCAACTGTTATTGGACTAGGGTTGAAAATCATTCCTGATGACTGGCAGGGTGGGTGAGATAATGCAAACTGGAGCTCAACATCTTTCAGACCACAGATTCCCATTTCCATTGAAAGATATACTATAAACATACAAACTGCAGCTACATTTTCAAGGTTTGTCAACATGCTGTCTTCCTGTTGGATAGTCCCAGTTAGAGTGGATCCATTTGATCAACTGTTGAAAGGCGAGTCATCATGTTGCTAAATCCCACTGAGTACACAGTTCTACTCTGGTTAAGATTGATAACAGGATTTAGGCCACTGTGTATTTTATGCACACCTGCAGTAGTTAATACACTATAAACAGCCCTCATAAATTCTGCTTGAATGGCATTCTTTAAAAAAAGAACCAGCCCAGAGTAGTAGTTTAACTGTTGGATTAGGGCTCTGGTCAGCCATGGAAACCCACTGGGTGGCCTCTAGCAAGTCACGTTCTCTCAGCCCCAGAGGAAGGCATAGGCGGATCTGCCTTTGAACAAATCTTGAAAAGAAAACCCCATGATGGAGTTACCATAAGTCAGAAATTACTTGAAGGCATGCAAAATCAACTTACAAGAAAAGTGGCTGGGTGATTATCCCCCTTCCAAATCCCTTCAAATGTAAAATATGAGTGCAGCAAGTACGTATTTCATACAGAGACACTTCTCCTCAGCCTGGCAGCTGGAATTGGCTATAGTTCCCTGTCAAATGCACATTTCTCATCAAACTTGGAAAAAGCAACTCAAAAAGACTGAGTAATCACTCTGTAGAAGAGCTGTGCATGCAGCCAGAGATGGCTTTGAAGTTTTCACCACAGCCACTTATGAGCAATCTCATTTTTCATTAAAAATTGTTTTGCCTGTTCAGCCAGAAAGGTAACTATAATCATAGGGGAAGGGGAATTGTGACTCTTCATATGTTGATGGACTCTGATTCCCATTAACCACGAACAGATGGATATGGAGAGCTGCCATCTCATAGCATCAGAAGAAGGGTCAGAGCTTCCCACTCCTTTCCTTTCTTAGACCTGAACAATCCCACTCGCCTCAGATGCTTGTTCCTTCTCACCACTGAAACCATGTACTGTTGAAGCATCCCACCTACTTGAATGTTGGCAACCTCCTGATTAAAAATGAAATCTGCCCATCTAATAAGTCACTGAGATATCCTGGTTCCCCTGATCAGAAAGTGGGCACACATTTCTGCTGATCTCGTCAATGAAAGTTGAAGAAATGGCTCTGTGCTCAGCAGCTGACTGTCAGAACAATATTTTTGAAAACCTGTTGGCTGTGGGCGTGGTGCAGTCCAATGAGAAGATATGTACATGGATTGTCTCATCTGGACATCTCTCATTAAGCTAAATGCGTTGTGATCCCAACTCTTAGGCCAGAGTCCAGTTGCCCTGCAACTGCATCAGATGGGAGCTTGAGAATCACCAGATATGAAAAGATGACATCAGCCCCGAGATCTGAGGGTGTTCTCCTGGACTCTCAGTGCTGCTAAAATTGTCTGACTATGAGGACGTAGCCAAATGGTTTTCTGATCCTGGCTGCTTTCTGTGAGGCATGGAACAGCAATTCAAAGGGACTTCAGAGGCTTTACAGTAAGTAGAGAGAAGGTATATGGCTTAGCGTAGTACAGGTCCACACGTGGATATTTATGCTAAGTAAGGGGATATTGGATTGAGGCCACCATCTATTGCAAACTCTCCCCTCCACCTTTGGCACACATATAGCATAGTCATTCTCTGCAAAACTTCCTGGCTTGAGAAGTTAATTTGGCCTTCAAATTCCTGCCTTTTGCAACATCTTTTAAACTACTTTTCTGTTTAGCAAGTCATTAAATTTGGCTAGTTGATTATTCTGCTCACCTTTGTCTATTCTTGACTGCATTGTTTTTTGATAATATGGTATTGCTTAAATTATTTTGGACCATTTAGTTTGTGTGTGCATGTGTACATGCATACATGTATAAGTAATCAGAGCTGCCTTGGTGATTGTATACCTGGATTCTTCTTATAAATAAACAGGAGCAGGAAATCACCCACTCTTATTTAGCTATCCGTCAATTATTTGGTGTGATTAGCAGTTGAAGAACATTTTGTATATCTACACTGCTCATTAAGAGTGGAACATGTATGGGAAGATCATTAGTTCCAACAGGCAGATGGATCTGAATGATATGAGGAGACTATCCATCCAGATGGAACTGAATTTCAGCTTTGGACTCCAGCTGAGGCACCCAGCTTTAGAGCACAGTCTAGAGAAAAGTCAACACTAATGAGACACTTCGGCTCCCTTCAGCTGCCCACTTGCAGTAACTATCTAAATTCTGACCATTGCACCAAATCCCAGGTAAATGTGACATTATCACATTTAGAATAACACAGGAGCTCTAGCACATTATCATTCATCTTCAGGGGGTTTGTACAGAAGGCTGTGCTGGTGATCCATGTGGGATGTTTTATCTGGTGAGGGACTAAGGCCTACTTTGTATGTCATGCAAACAGCATGGCTGCCATCAAATGCTACCTCTACAGGGGTAGAGGACATGCATTTTCCATAACATGACTGCCACTGAGTGGCTCCTCAGCCCCACAGAGCAGCCATTTCAGGCAGCAGCCACAGTGCTTATGTCATCTAAAAAGAAGGCCCAATTGACAGGAAGGAAGAGAAAAAACCAGCTGCTTTGCTGATTACTGTGTTGATACAGAAAAGCAGGAGATGGTCAGGAAACGGTCCATAAAGAATGGGTGGGCATTTGCACATTTCTTTCTGGAATGAAGAAGCTCAGCTAATTTTATTGTGTAACCTCAAAAGTAAACACCATATCTTCTCACAGCACTTCCTTATGTGCCCCTCTGCTGCCACAAGTCCTACTTTGTCCACATGCAATGGTCCCCATTATAGATAGCTTCAGTGGGTCAAGGGCCCGGCACCCTTGTCTCTGGCATCTCAGTTGCCAACACTTTCTCAGTTTATATAATGGAAAGTCAAAGATGTAAAAGTGAGATTTCGTATTCCAAGACTCTTATGGTTTGAATAGGTACCAGGACTATACCACTCTTGTAGGCTATCAACCCTTTCTGTGGTCCATATTGTGGGGACCAAGATAGCAACACTGAAGACTGGAAATGGGACAAGTTACAGTGTGCTCAGAGAAAATGCTTCTTCTGCAGCCTGCTGTGGCCTTGCTTTCTTAAGCGTGTTACAGTTAGCAAGAACATCAACTACTTGAAGCTCTCGTCTGTTGCTTGAGAACAGGAGGTGAGCAACAGCAGGGTATTACATGGCCACTGCTGTCCTTTCCTTCCTGGCCCAGTTTCTGTTAAACAAAGTACAGTTTTGTTATGGCTCCAACCTGTAGTCTACAAACGGAAGAACCTGGGGAAAACAACCCAAAATAACCCCATGGCTACTTTTTCCTGGTGCTATAAACAAAATCATTTTTAAAAAGGGACATGAAATAGCTTTTTATACAAGTTTAACTCTGAAAAATGTAATGAAAAAATAAGTTCCAAGTTCAAAGCCACTGTTTGATGAAATGGGATTTCATGTATTGCCCGGGAAAGGCCTTGAATGTCAGGAATGTTCGATCAATTTCTAGGTTTAGACTGTTACACTCAGTGGGATCCTGCTCAATGCAAGCATGCCAGAAGAGCCACATGCACTTGCAACATGGAAATGCAAGTACTTATTAAAGTGAGCCAACTTTTCACAGAATCATACAGCCTTAGCCATCTAATTCATTTAGCTTTTGGACCATAGGCCCAGGCCACGCAAGAAAATAAGGTGTTTCAATCTATGATAATTACAATTTGCATCTGTTCCACCTATACAAAATCCAACAAATATTGGACCTACAAACATTTTCTCTTAAAGACATTACAGACACTTAGTGTCTAATTATTACTGTACAGTGGCTGTACAATGTGCCCAATTAGTATGTGAACTTCTGCACAAGCATTTCATTTCCTGGAGGGGATTAGCAGGCAGACTGGCAGTCACAGATATTCTCGGTCTGGATAGATGAGGGAAGGCAAAGCTTTCAGAAGCCTCTCATTCTGGGAGTCTCTTGTGATTAGTTGGAGAGGAGCTGTAGGTTTACAGGAAACCAAGGTTAGACTAAGCCAGGAACAACTGCCTGGGATGGCAACTGGACTACTGCTGACTCATACCTCTTGTGGTGGATTATTGTGTCTATTTCAGGTGCGACAACATCCCAGATGGTCAAACGGTATATGCTGCTATCTTGTATAGAAATGAGTGAAAAACTGGAGAGGAATTATTTTGCCCTGTTTCCTTTTTAAAAATCTATTTACATATTGGGAAATTTATATATATGAGGATACATGGAAAAAAGAGGTGTGGACTGGCAAATACTAATAAGCAAAATTGTGCTTATAAACAAATCCATCTCCTTCCACCACCCAGATAGCTGGCTAGTTATAGGCACTGGATTAATTTTGTTTTATAGTTTCATATAAAACAAGGTGGTTTCCCAGCTGTGGCAATCATTGCCCCTCAGTCTGTTAGCTCCTTCATCATATTTATCATTGGCATTTCTCCAAGGGCCAGGCAGATCCATGCTGAGGTGGAAATAGGTTGCCACCTTCTAACCTACAGGTGGGACTGTAGTTGGCCCACAACATGCCTACCAACCTTGCCATGTAATGCTAATGTGGTATTAGACCCCTTTTCTTGGTTTATTATGATGGGCATTAAAGTGCTAGCTTGGCAAACTAGCTAGAATATAGGTGCAGACAAGCCCTTGAAATGAGCCATAATCCAGTATGGCTTTCTTTGACAGAAACTGAGCAGGATAGGAAACCTTACCTGTACCACTTATCCCTATTCTGTTTTTCCTCCCTATGTCAATAACAAGTAGATGAATTTTCAAAACGACACAGACAGGACTGTCGGAAGAGTCTTGTCTTTTCAGACATGGGATTAGAGGTTATCTTGGCCATAAGGCCACTGCAGTGTAGGGCACTGAAGCCACCCCAGTCCAGAGATATATGGAATATTATCTACAATGCACAGTGTCTCTGATCAAACAGTCACCTCTGTCTTGCTGGCTGTGCGGTAATGGGAATGGTGTCCTGGGATATAGTGTAGCTGCTCCACTGTGTTGTGCCGCCTGGAGGCAAATGCCTGGCGCTTGGCGGATGTTTGGTTCATACTCAAGGTGTTGTATATGTTATTTGAGGCACTGGGATGGGAGTGCATCTTAGTCATCCGGTAGCGATCCAAGACAGGTGTTGAAACAAAGACATCCGAGTGAGACAAAGCCCGTGACATGGACTGTTCCCCAAAGCCAGAGTGTTCCGGAGAGAGGAGAGGGTCTTGGGAGTGCAGGCGTTCAGTGGACAACAGCTGCTCATCTGATAGGATCCGCTCATAAGACATGCTGAACTCCTCTGGCATGATCCTCTCCGGGGACAGAACTCGGTCCTGGGACATGGCCCGCATCACCCGGCGTGGCCGCTCCCTTTGGAAGGTCTGTTTCTGGGATAGTTGGATGACATTGAGAGGGAGGGTTCCTCTTGCTGCTAAGTCAGGGAGATGCCTCTTTCTTGAGTAATATTCCTCAGCTTCTTTGTCAGCTACAAGGGGGCAAGGGAAGAGAGAAGACAATCATGAAGGATGTGAAGAACAGTGGACAAGGGTGACAAGCAGAACTCAAGAACAGTCTGCTGCAATGTGCAAGTTTCTGGCTGAGGCATTAAGTGACAGGTTTGCTATCAATGGCAACATCTAAGACTTTTTCGCCTTGTGGAAAATTGGTATGTTATGAACATGGAAACTGTACCTGGGATATATGAGTGGCATAACCTGTGTTGCTTCTTGATTACTTATGTTGCTGTCCTTTCTCAAACATTGCACAAGAAGGCATTTAGTTTCTCCTTGAGCAATGCTTTTCTCTGACTTTTTGGCTGCAGGGGTACATCTCTGTGCTATTTGGGTGCTGTCATATGGCTAGAGGAAAAGGAGTCACCTTTGCACTCCTGGGCCTTCAAAGTGAAACAGGATTACAAGTTGTCCAGCCATTCAACATACAGTGGGGACAGGCATCTTCTAGGGAGCTGTTTTATGTTCATACTTGATTAAAGAGCTGCAATACATGATCATCGTTTGAATGGGTCATATGTTTACCTCTACTTCAGTTAAATTAGCACTTGGTGACTGAGGCCTCCTGAGATTGTCATGTTGAGGTTATATGGCACTAATGGAATAGAAATAGCACCATCCTACTGTTGATTTTAGAAAATAACTTCCTAATCAGGGAAAATTTGTTAGTCTCTACCTTCCCCTGTAGTACTTCTTTCCTTACTATTTTGATGGAGAAAAAAATACATTTCCTGGATTGAAATTCCAAAAGTATTGAGATTGATACAAAAGTGCAGAGTTTAATTTTTCTTGTCTCAGCTCTAATTCATAATACTCTCCTTTATGCCATGATTGGATGAGGAGTGGTTCTCCAGATATTTCTGGGATGTAAAATTCTTATAAACCTCACCCAGCACATCCAATGGCAAGGGATGGTTGGAGCTGCAGTCCAGCAACATTTGAAAGTCCTTTAGCTCCACATTACCAAGGTTGTAATTGCAGGGAAGCAACCTAGCAAACACAGAAACTATGGAAAGTGGTGCAGTTCCTTTTTTGGAGGAGGTGGGCAATGTAGAAGTAGACATAGTAATTTTCTAAGGGTCCAGGTGGCTAAGAAAACCCTATGCAATATGTGAAGAATGGGATGGGCGTGGGGGAAAACGTGCAATAATTGATAAAAAATGAAGCCTTAGTACTAAGCAAACTAACAAATACCTGATGGCACACAGACAGCGTTATATCTTGTGAGGAAATCAAAGTAGCAATCAATAACAGACTGAGTTTCCGGTATTCTGTGAAGTATATTGGATTTAATCAGTTACACCTGTGATAAGAAGAACCCTTGAAAAAGGTGCCTCCTTGTGTTGCCTGGACATCAGTTGTCTCCTTACCTTCTCTTTCGCCCACTCCTCCCTGAAGTTGCTAGGAAAGTTCTCCATGACTTCTCTCGGGCCATGCTGTCCTAACTCACAACACAGGGCAAGCAAACATGCCTAAGTGCCTGGGTGATATGGAGACTCTTCTCAGGCTGTGCACTGAAGCACTTTCTGCTGCTGGAACCTGGGGCAGTCTCCCTGTGTTGCAAAGGCAACTGGGCAGCCTTCTCTGTCTTCCTCATGAGGTGCTGGCAGCACTGTGCCAGAAGACAGCGTGAGTCACTTGACTTCACTGACAATGCAATAACTCTCTGTGCTATTCCAGTCAATGTACTGAAATCCTATCTCTGCTATGGTTATGAAATCTGGCAAGCAGAAACAGAAGATGTAAAGTAAAGGTGCATCACGGTGGGCTTGGGAGTGGAGGGCTTCACACTTCATTGCCTGCTCACAAACAACAAAAATGTGTCTTGATGTATCATCTAAGTCCAAGAGTGTTCATTAAGTAGTGAAATGAGTCTGCCATGGCATTTCATCTGCCATTTTAAATGATCCATGGGTCCCCAACTACACAGAAAGACCAATAGTAATATTCCTTTGTCTGGCAGAGAGCATCGCCAGTAGCCAAATGTGACAGTTTTCAACACTAGGTGAAAATTGAGCCAAAAAATTCCAGACATCTTAGGAAAGAGGGATGGTGTAATGTGGGCCTGTTTGCTAAATATAAAGATGTTTAGAAAAGAGAGAAGACTTGTGTACATGGTCCTGAACCAACTGTGATGAATTGAGCTTAGAAAAGGTTCTTTACTGGACCATAATTCCCATAGTTCTTTAGCACACAGATGTTCCCAGCTGGTGGATTCTGGGCAGCAGAGCCAAAAAAGGAACGCTCCCAAGTTCTAATATTACTTCTATCGGAGGCCTAACTCCGCAGGGAAGAAATAGTGAAAATGGAATATTTAGCAAAGACAACACAAGAGGATTTTTTTTATTGTCCCCGAGATCCGCATCCCAATCATGCACACCAATAAGCACCAAGATAATGAAATTAGCAGACACCTACTTAATCTCTTCAGGGAAGAATATTTACTTGGGTTAGTCTTGACCGCAGACTCATAGGATGGTGGAAGGTGAGAGAGGTTCTGGAAGGACCTGGAGAAAGAGAGATCATAGGGCTCGGTGGCAGAGGTGAGGATACTGTTCATCCGGGGCTTTTCTGCAACAAGAGGGAGAAAGAAGACTTCTATCGAAACAAAGCCATAGGAACAAAGGAAAGGCACCTGGCACACAATGGTTTTGTTGTGTCCATGTCTGCCCAATTTTGTAAGATGAACAAATTCAAGCTGCAACCATGAAACCCAAGGCTTTGTTTCTTCCATGTCTGAGAGTGTTGATTCATTGCTTGCTCCTTTGTCAAACTGAGGCTAAGAAAAGTCAGCCCTTTCATGGAATAAAAGATATAAGTGAGCAGGGCACAGGATGTTCATTTTCCTTCTTCTGCCCTGGATCTCCTGTCTAGTGAATATGAACAAGCCTATTGGGTAGCACTATTCTTTCCTGTACCTTCTATTTACTATGTAATCTACACAACATGTCCAGTACCTTTGAATATGGACATAGGTTGGCACTCCTTCTGCTGACATTTTGTTTTGCATTTGATAAAATAAACAAACCAGTTTTCCTTCACTAACTGATGCTCTACTGGTGACATCATTACTGGTGAATTCTGTCTTATCTTGGACAAATGAACCAGATTTTAGACTTCAAACGAAAACCTGTATCACAGATGTTTTTAGCTCAGTGTCATTTTTGCAGCCCACATATAGTCAAAAATCCAGCTTGCAGTTCTGAAGACTTGCTTGAAGGTCATATTGAAGTCCCTGCTCTGGATATCTCTGGTCCAGGTGAGTGATTCCATAAACTTGGATATGCTGATCCCATTCTCATACCAAAAAAGAGGCTCAGTACTTCTCTCCTACTGCCTACACATCTTTTATTCCCTACTTCTGAAAATTGGGAAAAGCCATACCTGCCTCCCTTATTTAAATGCTTAGACAAATGGCCCTTCATTACTCATTTTTGAAAATTCATTATTAAAATATTATTGCTCTTAATTATGGTGATAATGACAATGATTATAACTAAAGAGAGCCCTCCGGTGCTTACACTAGAAATGTGGTATAATTTTCCATGAATGCACGCTGTAATTTGTCACCTCAGGATCAGAGTTATTTTTAAATTAGCATGGGTACATCTTGGTTTGGGCTCTTGGAGAGAAGAGTTGTCCCCAATTCGTCATTGAACACACAGATCCCAATGGCTTGCCATACACCTGTATTTAGAAGGAAGTGGCTTTGCTATCAAAGAGACTGATTCTCAGGTAATTGTTTCTGTGTGTGCACTTCTTTATTAAACTTCTAAACTACCTGCTCTTCAAAATTCTTTGGGCAGTGTGCAATTTATTACAATATAGAACAAAGTGCGATGTAGTGGTTTGGCTATTGGACTATATCTCTGAAGACCAGGGTTTGATTCCCAATTTGGCCATGGAAACACTTTAAGGTAACTTTGAATGAGTTACACATTTTCAGGTTCAGAAAATACCATAATCAATTCACTCCGGTGTTCATAATTTGGAGACAATTTGAAGGCTTACAACAACAGTAACAGCAAATCAACAGGATAGAAATCCATGATAAAATCAGCAATGGGGACTAGATCAACACATATAAACCATTATAGAAAACTAAATTGAAATCAGCAGCAGAGTAAAAGTGCACAAGTATAGAAAGTATGTTTGTGCATGCACACCCACACGTTTCTTGAAATTCTTGGGTAAAAAGGCCCTCTTGCACACTGATAATATACAGGATACATCCAAAACCACTGAAGTGTACTGGATAGAGTCTTCACTACTGGCACAAGTTACAGTTAGGAACTTGTATATCTCCACTCTGTTGAGAAAACTCTTTTGAAACAACCATGCTGATGCCTCAGAGGGTAACAGAGAAAATTGGAAGTTCTCTAGACCTAGCCCAGGAATTCCTGCTATTCATTCTCTATGCTCAGATTTTAATACAAAAGAAGATGGCCAGTACAGAGCAATCTTTTGAGAGGCCACAGCACCATGACAGGGCACACAATTTGAATACAGAAATCCTAACTACCTCAAGTTAAAGAAATCCCAGTCAATCCTCAGACTCTGGAGAACACTATTATTAGGCACATTCTCCTGAGCTGGTGAAAGACTATAATTGCTCATTGAAAGCATATGCAGTTAGCATGGGGATTCAAATCTGAGACTCTGGTAGATTCAACACAGACAGGTATTCTTACTTAATACATCGGAGAGAATTCAAGCAGAGCTGTAGTGGAAAAAAACATATTCCTGCAGCCCTTCAGCAGAGCAAGATTTAAGCATTTGTGAAACAGATGCAAAAGGTTCTGATCCTGAGGTAGGATGAGAGGGAGAGAAAGGACATGACATGACAAACAGATGGATAGGCGGACAGACAGGACAAGGACACCCAGGAGGTTTTATAGGCTTGAGTAGTGATTTCAGCCTAGTTCATCAGAGTTCTTGCTCTTGAATCACATTGACTGCCTCTTTGTCATCCAGAGTCAGGCCACTTTTGACACAACATTCAGGGTGGAAGGCAGAAACTGGGAGGAAGAGAAGCCCCACAGGCCCTGCTGAGCCAGCTGATCTCAGCAGGCTGCAGAGTTTGTTTGGTATTGAAATCACATCCCATTGCTGCAAATCAGATCAAATGCCTGAAGCTGGAGTTTAAAATGGTCTTTCATCCACCCAAGCCAGAGAAGAAAAGCCTGTCAAATTATAACATTTCAATCACACCCAGGTGCTCAGTTATTAAAATAGGCAGAGATAAGAACATTAAAATAGTAGTGGCAACTGCTGTGAGCAAATCTTCAGCTGATGGGGAAACAAAAAGGATACGAGGGTGACTTTAGGTATGCGTCTATTGTAGAGGAACTAAATGCGTCCTTTACAGAGGGCCATCCTTCATTTCTTGGACACTGTGTCCTGTAAACCCAGGTGTCTCTTTTTCATTATCTCCATTTGGGCAAGAGTATGTCAGCAGTCTCTTGGTTTTTATTTTTAAATAGTAACATATGCTTCTTTTTTTTGAGCAACACTGTATTGTTGTTTGAACTAGACCTGGGAGTTGCCAGATCAAGGGATTTGCCAGTATTGCCTGGCTCTCTTCCATACTTGTCTAGAAGCAGATTGTAAGGTCCTAATGCTTACTGGCCAGAATTCATGTAGTGGCGCAGCTGGCTGAGTGTCAGCTGCATTAAGATCACTCTGACAAAAAGGTCATGAGTTCGAAGCCAGCCCGGGTTGGAGTGGGTTTTCAACCAATTGTGTAGCCTGTTGTCGACCTTTGCAACCTGAAAGACAGTTGCATCTGTCAAGTAGGAAAATTAGGTACCACCTTAAAGTGTGGGGAGGCTAAATTAACTGATTTATGAGGCCATAAAGAAGACTCCAGCAAAGCATTTCAGCTGGGAAGCATGCGGAGAATGCGTAAGTGCTTCATCAGCGTTGCAGATGGATGATGAAAGCGACAGCTCCCCTGGTGGCCAGAAAAAAAAGTTAAATAGCCTCTGTGTATGCCTGTATATGTTTGTATGTCAAAAATTGGCATTGAATGTTTGCCATATATGTGTACACTGTAATCCGCCCTTAGTCCCCTGCGGGGTGAGAAGGGCGGAATATAAAAGCTGTAAATAAATAAATAAAATAAATATACAAAAGTCACTATTTCACAAAAGACATAGTCCATTGATAGCAGATATCATGCTCACAGGTGCCTTGTCCTTGTCATTTGTGCATTATGGTTATGCATCCTATACTTTCCATTATAGAGGAGTACCCTACACTTTCCACTGTAGTTGTGCATTGGAGTGAGAATCTCATTGGAGAATTACAAATGCCTGAACACCACAGTTATGATGCTATGTAATGAGTCCCATCCCAATGCCCCTTAATCCCCACCCCCCTTACTGAGCAGCAGTCACTATGATCGATAGGAGCCTGCTCCCTGTTGAGCAGAAAGCAGCTAGCAAACATTTCCACCCCCCCCCCCCCATGTTCAATCTTCAGTGTGACAGGAGAAGGAGGACCCCTGCTGCCTGAGATGAGTCGCATGAGGGATGGGATCTGCCAGCTAGGTGCTTCTTGGATGACAAGGGAACAGACCCTGATCGACTGTAATGATTGCTGCCTAGGAAGCGAGGACTGGAGTCTTTTATGGTCTCTATATATCCCCTAAATTATTGACTGTGTTGACATCATGGAGCCAAAAAAACTTGAGTGCAGAACTCTACACCTTTGCCTCTGTGCAACAGGATTCAGGACCCTATACTTTAAATTTTGGTTGTGACTCCAATGCTTTTCATTCTGATTACACATCCTATACTTTGCATTGTGATTATGCATTGTGAGTCTATATTCCTTGCTCTCAACAGTCATTGTTCATCCTATACTTTTCAACATGGTTGTGTTTACCTCACCCCTGCCCTGCTTAGGTTCCATGTCTGGCTCCGGCGATGGGAATGTGCTCGTTTCCTCCTAGGTCACTGGACAACTTGTAGGGCTGCTTTGGAGGTACTGCCAGAATTACTATAGCATGCGGCTAGCAACCCTCAGGCCCGCCATGACCATCCTGTTGCTCAAGGAGGCGGATGTGGTGGCAGAAGAGGCAACAGAAGGGGAGTTGGGAGCTGGCCTAGGCAAAGCGTGTGGAAAAGTGATCCTTCCCATGCGTACTCATGAGTAAATCATCCCTCCCCTGCTCCGAATTGGATTGTGGTATTTTTAAAAAAAAATCAAAGGAATCTGTAATGGTACAAACTATACACTCTAGGAAGTTGCACTGGACTCTTTCTTAAAATGGTGATGCTTGCTACCCAACGCTCCACTTGCTCAAAGCCACATCAATCTAGATCTTACACATGTAGCAAAACACTGGAACAGTCCAGATTTTCCTAGAAACGGCAGAGCAAGAAGTGAATGTTGCTATATTGCATTAAAGTCTAAGAAAAACCCTTTTCGTTCTAAAATACATCATGTGTTTAGGCAGCTACATGGTGAGTACTGTTGCCCCTCCATATTTGCTTTTTGACTTTTGTGGATTTGATTAGATACAGATTAGTAATGTATTCTCTAGGAATTTCTACATCCTACTAGTCTGGGAAAGGAAACCAGGGCTAAATCTAGTTTTTTGTCCTCTTTGGAGAAGACCAATTGAATAAATGAATAAATGAAATCAATAACTGGTGGAATATGTCTACCCAACTGGGACTTGCAGACAAGATTCAGGTCTCAAACTCCCCAAAGAGCACTTCTGTTGGGATCAAACATTTGCCACTTGCAGCATACATCTATCAACAGAAGTATTATATGCCATTTTCTCTGCCAACCTTATAGTTCTCAACAGTAGATATAAAAACTAAAAGTGTTAAAAGTGTTACCATCCAATGTTTAGGGAAACAGATTAGAGTTTCTAAGCTTACTATAATGAAATGTGTTAAGCCTTATCTGCCAATGTTCAAGTCTATGGCAGATGCCTGCATTTTTTTTTCTTTGCCACTCACTGTGCTTAACCCACTCTTTCTCCTCCCACTTCCTCAAGGTGTGTATGCATCCATGTGTCACCTTGGCCGTTGTGGAAGAAACAAATGGTTCTCATCAGCTGTTTCAACTGATAAGGTTCAAAGGGGTCTCTATCTCATCCTTTTTTATTTTTTTCTCCTATTTTGCTAGAAGTCTCAACTGGTTTTTTTTAAGTCTGAGGAAAAAATTAAATTTTAAGTGAAAATGATTTTTTCCAATTGTTGAATTTAAAGGCCCAGGGAAGTTGGCTTGAGTATGGAGCTGGATCATCTGCATATACTACCTGAGCAGCTCATTGAATCAAAGAGCTTATTTCTTGGTCCTTTTATTTAGAGCTCTATACTCTAATCTTACCTATCACCTGCCAGTTTGGCTAATATGGAATGCATCTAGGAATTTAAGATCCACAGGGAAAAGATTGTGGTCACTTCCACCAATGCACACAGCTTTGTCAAGGCTGATGGACTTCGGAGACTTGTTTCTCCCCATCTGTGGGATTGTCTTCCTTTGTACTTCTGGCGAGCGGAGGATCTCACCTATTTTGGGCAGGTGTTGAAGATTCATCATATAACATTACTGAATTGTATCTGAGGTTGTTGAGATAGATAGGGGTTGGTGGGATGTTGCAGATTTTGCCTACATTTATGTTATGTCTTATTGTCTTTGATTGTATATGTTTCATGTTCCACCTTTTGGTAGAAACGATGTTACAAACACTGTAGTTATTAAAATACATTTCTAAAGAAATTCTTAAAATAAAACAATATAGATAAGAAAATATAGCATAAACTTTCTTTGTAGAAGAGGAGAATATAAACAATAGGCTTTGCAAAGAAAAGGGAAATTCTACCCTCTCATCTTTCCATTACTCTCTTTCATTTTCCCTGCTCCATTTCCCTTGACTTTTCTTCCCTTGGAGTATTATCAGAATTTCCATTTTCCTGGTTACCAACATGCCATTTGTAACATACTTACATCTTCTGGTAAACATAAAGGCTTTCACAGGCAAATTATTTGTGTCCTTTGATTTGACTTAGTAAATATGGGTTTTGGAAACTTGGAGTTTTATATATGGCCTGGACAGCAGAGCCTATTGACTTATGGCAACTAAATGCATTTCATAGAGATTTCTTAAGTAAAGGTGGGATACTAAATAAATAAATAAATAAATAAAGAAGATAAGGAATACTCAGAGGTGGGTTTACCTGTTCATTCCTCTGAAACATAGCCCACTGTGCCTTGTATTCATTTGCTGCTTTCCTATCCAAGTCCTTATCAGCTGCCAAGATCAGATGGGATCTCAGGATCTGGTGCCTTTAGAGCAGTGGTTCTCAACTTGTGGGTCCCCAGATGTTTTGGCCTTCAACTTCCAGAAATCCTAACAGCTGGTAAATTGGCTGGGATTTCTGGAAGTTGAAGGCCAAAACACCTGGGGACTCACTGGTTAAGAACCACTGCTTTAGGGCATTCAGGCCACAGGCATCAGGAAACAATGAAGATGTAAACATCATATCAATTTCTTAGAGACCAGGTGTATCTAACTTGATGCAACTAATACCTAAGCTATAACAATTGTTAAAAAAATGGGTAGATTTGTTTCTGAACACCATGTGCAAATTTTTAATTAACATGGTGTGAGAAGGAAGGTGAAAAACAGAATGAAAAGTTTCAGTTCTTAAAAATGCCCATCTTGATCACACATGGCCTTCTTTACTTGTCAAACTCCCCACAGGCCTCACCCACACATTACACAAAGGGTAGAGAAACTGTTGTTCATGGCTCACCCAAATCCATTTTTGGGGATCCAAGTACTAACCAGGACTGACTGCTTAGCTTCCAAGACATTTAGCCCCTAAACAGTAATTATGATAAAAAAAATAATTCCTGTAAAATATACAGAGAAATATACATATAAGAGAATAGGCAAATGAGCAAAATGTCACAAGAATCTGCTAGTTCAGTATGAAGATTACAGAAGATTCTATCAATTTTGAAAAACAGGTATCATGACCCTCAAGTGAGAAGAAAATTCATATTTTACATAGCTATATGATAACATGCATGTATTGTTCCTTCCAATGAAAATTTATGGAATCCCCAAGATTTGCTCTCCAGCTGCATGATCCGTTGAGCCATTTCAGTTTTATTTTCTGGTGCAACTTAAGTATTGGGCAATAGATTTGAACTTTCATTTGCAGTTTCACTTCTTCCACGCTCCTGATAGACAGCATGGCAAAAACAGTAAGAGGCAGCTTTGACTTAATGCAAACCCATTAGATATATGCTAGGTGGTTAAATTGAAAAGAAGGTAATCAACATGAAATACAACACACACATATGCAGATGCCCTGGCATGCTGTGCTCCTTCCAAAGTCCTATGCATCCTGAAGATGGGATTGTGGGTTTTTCTTGTGATCTGAGGAACAGAAGTATATTTACTACCATAATTACTAGTATATTGTCAGATAATGTGCTTGCTTTTAAAGCTATCAGGTGTGCAAATGAATGTTGAGGGATGAATCTTAAAACTTCTTTCTCAGAGGTTTAGGGTACAGCTCATGCCCAGAACCTGTAAAACAGTATGTTTAATTCAGCTCCACGAGATTCACATTTGTGTGCCTGTCCCTTCACAGTGCACTATTTAATATATAAGAGTACTGACACATCATCACTTTTTTTCATGCAGGAGCGATTTGAGAAACTGTAAGTTGTTTCTGGTGTGAGAGAATTGGACATCTGCAAGGATGTTGACTAGGGGATACCCAGATGTTTTGATGTTTTACCATATTTGTGGGAAGCTTCTCTCATGTCCCTGCATGGGGAGCTGGAGCTGACAGAATCCATGCTCTCCCTGGATTCGAACCTCCGACCTGTCAGTCTTCAGTCCTGCCGGCACAAGAGTTTAACCCATTGTGCCACCGGAGGCTCCTACATCATCACTAAAAGGCACCATGATAGAAAAGTCTATCAACCTCTATTGCAGTGGTTCTCAACCTGGGGTCCCCAGATGTTTTGGGCCTACAAGTCCCAGAAATCCCAGCTAGTTTACCAGCTGTTAGGATTTCTGGGAGTTGTAGGCCAAAAACATCTGGGGACCCCAGGTTGAGAACCACTGCTCTATTGGATAGAGCTTGGAAAAGTTACTATTGAGAGTCAGAATGCCATTGACGAGTCACATTGAATCAACTGGACTTGCCTACCTGTAGATTCAACAATCTATAATTGAGTCAGTTGGATTACTTTAATACAGCCTAATCAACTGGATTCTGGCCTTGGATTACAACTTTCAGAATTCCCAATTAACATGACTGGAGCATTTTGGAAATTGTAGTTCAAAAAGCTCTCTTATTAAGTACTAGTTAAGACAAGAATAGGAAGATGCCTTATTATGTTGTATGTCCCACCGCCCCATGATTGGTTGATGGATACACATGAAAGGCCTTTTTCTATAGCAGCACTCAAACTGAACTTCCTCCAAGAAGGAGTCATGCTGCTTCTATTTGTTCTCAGTTTTCAGGGGGCAGCTAATGTTTGTCTTGTTTCTGATGGTCTTCAGTTCTTGAAACCATTGGTTGGCTGCCCTGGTCTCTGGGGTGTGGTGTGGAATCGGTAAACAGCAGATACAGAAATGTCTCAAATATATGTGAACATGCATACAAGTTAGCTTAGCTTGTTCAGTATTGCCTTTGGTTTCCAAGGTCTAAAACCATTCCCAGGCTTGTTTCCTGAAAACTTTTAATTGGAGCCGTCAGAAATATGACTGTGGACAATTTGCAGGCAAAGCCTGTACTCTGAGCTACACTTCTTCCCCATCTGCCATGCTTTGTTCACCATGCAAATCATCTTCTTACCCTTTGCCATCCTATGATGCTGAATTTATCAGATGAAGAACATGCCCCCCCCCGCATTGTTTTATATTTGAGGTATGTCCTTGTCAATTACAGCTCTTCTCATTCTACATTTTGATTCAGAAGGTCTCTAGTGGGATTCAGCTCTGCCCCTGATCTGCCTGCAATGCTTTTAAACTTACAGCATTGACACGTGTGCTTGAAACGTACTGCTGTTTGGAGTTATCAATAATCCCAGTGCAGATCACTTATCTTTGTGAGATGTGGCTGTAATTCCTTTCCGGTGCACTGAAGCAGAGATAATGCTCCCATGCTGACAAAGTCTCTGTTTACAGTATAATACTGAATCAATGGTTCCTGCTGCCTGGTAAGTAGAAGGTGTTGCCAAGTCATAGAGACAGTCATATTAAATGTAGGCCAGAGGCAAAATTGATCATGGGGAGACAACACTTATGCTACACCAGGACCAGCTCTGCTATGGAAGAGGGAGAAGTTCCCTCCTTCAATCTGCATTATGACAGGGGGAAGAGATGGATCAAGTCAAGAACTGTTGGCTGCCTGGTGCAGTTAGACTTCTTAATGTTGAATCCAGGCAGGGGATGAGAGGGACAAGACGGTTCGGTTGCAGACATGCAGTGCTCTGCTTGGGATCCTCTTTGGACAGCAAAATATTCCCTTCATATAGCATTCTGCTATATGAAGGGAACACACTTCAAGGTTGAGGGAGCTAGGCTATGCTTTTATTTTGTTTCATAATGTTTACAAACAGAGCCAGATATGCAATAGGGTGGGAGATTGAGTGATTGAAGATCAGGGATTCCAGTACAAAATTCTCCAAGTGGCCAGTTTGGCTGCACAAAGGTTTTTGCAAAGAAAAGCCATTAACACTTTCATTTTATAGATTAAGAGATTAAAAGAAAAGAAAATACCCCAAAGGCAGCCATAGCAGGTGTGTGTGTGTGTGTGTAATTATATTTTAACAGTCCTTCTTCTTAGATTTGTATGGATTGTGCTGCTGATCTACTGCTAATCAATTAGAGATCTATGAGCAGATCTTGATCTGTCTTCTTTCTATCCTGCTATATGGCCATTTCTGAATAGTTCCATGGTTTTGTAACTTTGTTTCCTATTAATAATAATAATCTGATTTACAGGTGGGTTATTTTGGTGTACAGACAGCATCCTGAAGCTATATGCTTATGTCTGTTAGGTATTCATCGGCACTATGAATTCCCTACTTGGAGATTACATAGAAAAGATGAAAGCCCCCTCCATTCCTAACTGCTGGGTTTGAAAGGGTCTGTTTTACTGTCACCTGGAAAATAGCCAGCTGTCATTCCCATGACACTTTGGTATGAGGGGCATTGCAAGCAATCTCCTATGCAAGGGGGAACTGCGTCTCAAGTGACAGAAGTAAAGACTCCTGTCGATGGCAGCAGTTGCTGCTTGGTAAATTGCAACTGGCAACATTGTAACTGCGGTGCTTGTGTGTGTGTATATATATATATGTAAAGATTCCAGCCATACCTGACATATTACTAGCATATAGTTGCATTTTCGTTCTGGTTCTTTCTTTTCTTTCATTCTTCCCTTGCTTTCCCTTAGATGCTTCCCCCCTTTTCTTTTTTCCTTTCACTTTCTTCCTTTGACTTCTTTTTCTTTTTCCCCTCCTTTTTTGTCATTTCCCCCCCTTACTTTCTCTTCCCTTCTTTCATTTTCTTTCCATCTTTTCCCACATGCCTTTCCCACTTTCCCTTTTCTTCCTTCTTCTGGCCTTTTTTTTGGAAGTCACTGGCCCCATCTACACGGCCATATAATGCAGGTTCAGAATGCATATTAATTGCAATGAACTGGATTATATGGCAGTGTAGACTCATATAATCTAGTTCAATGGAGTCTATACTGGACTATATGGCAGTTCAGATGGGGCTAATATGCCTCTGCCTCAAAGCAAATCGCAGTTGCATGCACACACACACTCACAGCTCTTCTGAAATATAAATCTTCATTCAATTGCTTACTTCTTTATGGGTGGCTGTCCCAACGGTAGCTTTCAGTGCTGCATTGTAGGCTTCATGGTGTGGTCATTTTGTCTACAGTTACTAATCCTTTCTATTTATATACTGCCCTCTTGTGGTTGCATCTGAGTGCTGCCTACATACATACTGATATCTATAGGCCAGCCGCTAATCCTTTCTATCTATATACTGCCAATTTCCCTTTTTGGAGCCCTCATCCTAAAATAGGGTGAATTTTGTAATTAAAACTCCTCAGTTATTTTAAGTTGGGTAAGGAAGGGTATGTGTGCCAACTTTCATCCAGATTGATCAAGCCATGCAGGAGACTTTGTGGTACAAACAAACAATTACATACATACAGGAGTTTTGTGCTGCCAACCAACCATTCAACCAATTAATATACATACTTTGGCACATGTGTGTGTGTGTGTGTGTATAGGATAAATATTTTAGAGAAGAATATTTTCAAGTACTAAAAACACAACCTGACACATAAGGCAGTGGCCTCACTGATGTAATGCTAAATGTATGGAGGCTTGGGTAAATGCACATTTACCTCTTAGCAGCTCTGCTCTATTTGTCAAGAATAAAATGTTAATGTTTTATTTCATGCACCTGGCACTGTGTGTGCAAAGCCACACACCTTTGGCCTGAAAAAGTGCTGCTGTTTTCTGAGAAGCCAAATGATCTGTTTAAAGAGCCTCCGTATGCTTCCATAAACCTCTGCCCCCTTGGCAGGCAAGATCAACCTAGGGTGACCTAATTATAATTAGGCTAAGAGCAGTTGGATAGATCAGGCTAAATGCAATCCTGTGCTAATTAATAATTACCTCTTAATCAGAAATTCAAATAAAATTTAGAGCAATCAAACCTGAGCAGCCAGATAACACAACTCCAAGGGGAACAGCCTAGGGAGAGGCTGTGCCCACTTCAAGCCCCATTTATGACTGCCACCTTTAAAAAAAGTCACTTCTTGGTCCTAATTAAGGTCTCCTCCTGCACAATTCGAACAACTGTTAACTATGGTGCCATTGTCATTCCATTTTCTCTGAGAGAGTCTCAGCGTTACCTCCCACTACTTCTGCCATTTGGCACATTTAGACTGGCTTCTCTGCAAAAGTCTGTTTGACTTGGGAAACTCTCCCAGCAGTAGCAGTACCAGTAGCAGCAGCGCAGTCTCTTGACTCATAGGTAGTGCCATGGTGGGCACATGGAATTACAGCCAGTACCCAATATGCATGGGTTTTGCATCCCTGAATCCAACCAACCAAAACCCAAAAATATCCAGGAGAAAAAACCTCAAAAGCAAATTTTGATTTTGCCACATGCACTATGCTGATGTGTTGGCATTTGGCTACTGAACAAAAAGAAACATTGCAATACTAATAAAGAGTAGGGACCTCATTACATGAAAGTCCCTGATGCAGGCAACAGCGTAAGGATTTTCCAGGCAATGTGGAGAATCTGTGGGGCAGCAGGGGACACAGCAATGCCACTATCCCCAGCGCATGTGAGAAAGTGTCACTGCCCAGCTTCTCCCAGTGTTGTCCCCATTCTAATAAATGAGAACATGGGAAGCCTCCCATGTTCTCTGGGCTCCATCCTAGGACGCTTCCAGGATGGAGCCCTGCCAGAAGTAGCCCTGCTTCATATGATGGGCTCTGTCCTAGGAGCGTCCTAGGATGGAGCAGAAGTCCAATGTGATGAGGTCCTAAGCCCTGGGAATTGATGGTCCCCATGTCATTCAGGCAGTTTATCTGTCCTGGGTTTTACACTGACATTTAAAAGACTTAATCAAAGGAATGAAGCTAATTTGGACATAAGATTCAGCAATTTGGAGAAGTCCTTTAAAGTTCAGAAAGACATAAAACATGCATCATCCCACATACATGGGAGACACCCCCTGCCATTGTGAGTAAATGGACTGCTTTTGGATTGTTTTCCCAAACACTTAAAAATATTAGGTTGTATAAGAAAAATAAGATGTAATTCTGGATCCATTTCATTCCTTCCTTCATAATAAAATCCTTGCAAAAATTTCCAAAACAGTGTGAAAGACTCAGACGGGTGTCAGGGGAGGGGGGTGACAAGGAAACAAACAAGAGACCAGCTGGAATTGAACAACAAGAAGCACAGGCCTGTGATTTAAATGCTAGTATCTAAGCCTGTTTGTGTGCAGATATAGAACATTGAGTAGAACTGAAATAAATTTGCCTCCTAAACTCTCCTCCTGTGAATTTCAATCGCAAACTGTTCTCAATACTAATGTTTACTTCATGAATGTTGAATTTTGAGGTCAGGCATCAGTGTAAAACAACAACCATATGAAAACCAACAAACCCTGAATTTTGAATTATGAAGAGTCAATAGATTTTGAAATGTTGAGTTTTTGTTTGTTTGCTCGAGCTCTATTGTAATGCAAAGTGGAATAGGAACTGGAAAGAGCAGATGGTGGGGTAAGAAAAAAAAAGGGAAAATATCAATGTGGGGGGAGCGGGAGGGAAAATTGTTTTCCAAGTATGACAAAAGGGATTGAGAAAGAGATAGGACAGGATTTGGAGTTAAGCATACCTTTTAATATTTCACAGATGGAAACAATGCAGTATCAAGTGTGGTCAAGATGGCAAGAATGCTATTAATGAGGAAGAAAACACAAGTTGTGGCTGCAGCAGTTTGCTCTTGACTGTATCTAATGAGAAAGGCAATATTCCCCTCTACTTCTTCTCCTCCCACCATTGAGTTTGGTCATTTGCTAACCTCTGTATTACTGTATTATACACATAGCTACCTTCATTTTCCTCATTCAACACCAGTAAATACAACAGAACACCCATATCTGTGGTTTCATTTATCTATGTTCAACAAAATATGTCATCTCTGGACATTTTCTAGTTCCTTCAGTGTAACTCTATGGTATTTGGGGATAGAAGTACTTAACTTCAATAGGGATTCACTATTATACACAGTTCACATACCCCTGCAAAGTATGGGAATCTATCCCCTGTGTATACGACTGTCATACTGCATATTTATTAGTATTGGGAGGCAAAACTCTTTTTTTAAAAAATAATTTTTATTGGAGTTTTGATATAGTTACAGCGAAAGAGGGTGAATAATTGAAAAGAGATAGGAAAGTGAAAAAATAGAGAAGAAATAGGGAGGCAAAACTCTTAAATTAGCCTTTCTCAACCTTTGTACTATGAAGGATACCTTGAAATAATTTTCAGGTTTAAATAAAAATTACTGCATGTACAGCTAAATTTTTTTTTCAACCATAACTTTACAGAATCTTAGAATACTAGGGAACCCTGGTTGAGAAAAGTTGCCTTAAACCATCCAGAACGACTAGATAAAAGTTGAAATTAACAAAGGTTTATGGCTTATAGGTGGGAAGTGGAGTTCTTGCAGTGAGCACCATTTCTTCTCTGGACCTTGTCTTTTTGATGCATTCCTGCTCCTTTCCTAAAACTATCTATAGCTATTCCACTTTGTGAATGTTGGTGGTTTCCATCAGCACCCAAGGATATGAACTTCTTACTTGAGTCATGACTCTGCTTCTCCCCCCCCCCCCCCCCCAAATGCTACTATCTTCCTGACTTTGATAAATATGCAGACGTGGGCAAAATTACTTAATTCGGCCACTTGTCATCCTACCCATCCGACCTCGGTGAATGTATAAAGTTGCTCTGCTTCCTTGACATTGTGTAGGAGCATCAGATTAGGCCAGCTTAGCCCACTTCAAACAAAAGCTTTATTTCACACTATGTGGTTTGTGACCGCAAAAAAATACCTAGGTTACCTCTGAAACGCCCTCTTGTTTACTTCTTCTCTCTGCTCCTTGTTGCACAATAACTGTAAAAGCTGGAGGTGTTTCTGACAGTGATTTTGTTAAAGAAAGGTGTTATAAACCTTAGCCTTTTTTGCTTGTCCGATTTCTTCCACATACAACATCAATATTTGGTCTTGCTGTGAGACATAACCTGCCAATTTTGCTGCTGGCATTTCTTCTTTTGTAAGGGTTGATGGAAAGGAGAAATATTGGGGTTACCACATTATTGAAAATGACTTGCTATTTTAGTGGAGAAATCACTATTGCCAATGCTCTACAATAAAGGAGATAATTTAGCAAAGTGTTAAGGTAAACTTTTCAAGGCTGCTTGTTCTTCCAAGCCATTGACCCAGGAAGACCCCAGTTTAAAATACAAAACACTTTCAGGTATAGTTGATCCAGACTCCATCACAAGGTATATTGTAGTTACTGTGGGTATTACCTAGAATATCTTTCTAGGGCAGCGGTTCTCAACCTGTGAGTTGCCAGGTGTTTTGGCCTACAACTCCCAAAAATCCCAAGCATCTTACCAGCTGTTAGGATTTCTGGGAGTTGAAGGCCAAAACACCTGGGGATCCACAGGTTGAGAACCACTGTTCTAGGAAGAGAAAAACACAGCACATTCATACACATACACAGGAAAAGTAAAAGAGAAAAGGATTCATGTGCTGTATTTTTTATCAAGTTGAAGGCAAACATGCTAACCTATAGACCCTAACATATTAGTGCTATTGTAAAGGGGTCATACAAAGAAAGCAATTACCCTAACAGTCCTATGGGAAACATGGCAAAAAGGCAGAGGAAGAAGAAACAAGACCAAGAATTGGGAACAACCAAGATGCAGGATAAGTTTTTGGATTTCTGCAAAGCACAAGATAAACCCAACAAAATAAAAGCGAATAGAGAAGTTTGACGAGATGAGATTTGATTTTGTGGACTTATTTATTTTAAAATTATGTACGTATGTGAAATATGTGAATGCAGGAGCAAAATACCCCGAAGGTATCAGTTCCTGCTTGATCCTGGATGCAAAGCAGGGCCAGATTTGGTTAGTACTTGAATGGGCTACCATCTGAGAACAACGGGTACTGTAGGATATATTTCAAAGGATGGAACTAGAAAAGCCACCTTTGAGTATCCCTTCCCTAAGAAAACCCTAAGAAATTCATGATTTTGCTATAAGTCGACACACCTGAATATACACATATAAACATGTGCTTATGTGATGGTATGTAAGAAAGAGACAGAGAAAGACAAAAGCTCAATTCTTTTTATATTAAGTTTGAGAACAAGGAGCGATGTGAACAAATGCTTGTGGGTGGGAGTTGGTGAGTGTGGGGTGGGGGGAGGGAGAGGCAGAAAGTTCTCTAGTAGATTCCACAGTTGTCAGCTGAAGAGGTACTAAGAAGAGATGGGCAAATAAAGGAGAAGTCAGATGAAAAAGCACCCTTTGATTTTGAAGGAAACATCAGGGACAAGAAAATCTACCACTATAAGAAACACAGAAAAGAAAAAAGGAGGATTTTAGGTCTTAGGTTAGGACAATGAGATTCAATAAAAAAAGACAGACTTTCAGAGGCCCATAATATATAAGTCGATTAACTCAGCTGGTTACAATTGTTAGCTGGAAATAAAAGATGAGAGATCTGGCACTCTGAAGATGAAAAATACGCAAAGAAAGAACACACACACAAACTGGAGTGATAAGCATTTTTAAAAATGCACCAAATCCCTAACGATTTGTATTTTAACAGGAACTAAGCTAATTCACAATTCCTGCCCTAGTATGCAGTTCAGAAAACTGTCAGCTATTGGACTGCTCATTTCACTGATGATGTGATGCAGTCCTCAGCTCAACAGTTGCAGATACTAGGGAAAGCTATAGACAAGACATATTAGGGAAAGATTTATATAAATATAACTATATTGAAGAGAATGGTTTACAAAAAATATACTATGGAAAATACGCATGCTAAGAAAATTATGTGCAAGAATATTTTATTATGTACAAAGATAAAAGTATATTTTGTGTTATTCTAAATTGGATTGATGGATAAGATGTGTGGATGCATATGAGAAACAGACATGGATTAGAAATTGACTCTGAGCACCATCTCTAGCTGTACTATTGGTGTGTAGAGATTAATGACAGTCCGTCCAGATCAGCTATCTGCATTCCTCCAGGCTGTGTATTCTGAACAGCTGGCTGTGAGCTTTGAACTTGCCGTTGATTACATCTTGGCAAAAGCTGTAAATAAAATCAGACAATTCAACTGATGGATGGACACTGAGGCGTCAACAGAGCACTGACATTTGTGGATTATATGGTTTTAAGGCAAACAAGGGACCTATCAAGGCAAGCAGATTCTCCTCTCGCTGTGCATCTTTAGATGACCAAGAAGACACTACAAAGCAAGACGGTCTATGAGAGCAGCTGAGGGAGACAGCCACAGATTATGGACAGAAGGAAACACAGAACAAAGCCCTGCTAGCTGCATATGAAAGAATTGGCCATGTTTAAGCTTGCCTATGGTTGGCAACATGACTGGACACACAAGAGTATCAATAGAATACATATTTCTCCCGCAAGTGTAATTCCATGAAATATTCTATTGATATTGGTGGATTCTGTACCAGTAAATTGATTACTGGTAGAAAGAGAGAAGTTACAGCATTAGTAACTTTGAACTCCATTTGTTTGTTCTCTTACCATGTGAAGGTGTCTGGTTTGCAGTGCTTAGTATCAGGTGGTTATAATTTTGTTCTTGGACATCTGAAATTCAATGAAAAAGAAATTCCCTTTTAGGAGCAGCTCGCCAAGGCACTACAGACCTGCAGGTAATAATTACAGCACACATTATTCATGGGAAATCTCGGCATGATTAAGGAGAAGAAAATGCTTAACAAAGAGGAAGTGTCTTTCATGTTGCTCTCTTCAAATTTCAATCACAAGAAAAACGTGTTAATGAAAAACAACACCCGTTGTGCTGAGGTCCCAAACTGGATATTCAGCAAAGCAAGAAGCACATTCAAAGCAAAAGAAAACCCTGACATACATTTTGGCAGCCAGCTTGTAATAAGGAAGCTGTCTTGGGCTTCGATAACTCACAGAGCAGACATTGACAAGCACTATTAATGTGCTTAGATGCAAGTAGGATGCTTGCATGTTAATGAAGGAGTAGGTCTGGGCTGCTGGCCCTGCCTCTGGTGCGGTGCCTAGGTCAGGCCTATTCACTATATCAGTGGTTTTCAATCTTCCTAATGCTGTGACCCCTTAATATTTTATTTATTTATTTATTTTGGGTATTTACACCCTGCCCTTCTCAACCCCCTGGAATACAGTTCCTCATGTTGTGGTGACCCCTGCCCCGATCATAAAATTATTTTCGTTGCTACTTCATAACTGTAATTTTGCTATTGTTATGAATAGTAATGGAAATATCTGATATGCAGAGTGTATTTTCAATCACTGTACCAAATTTGGCACAAACACCTGATATGACCAAATTTGAATATTGGTGGGGTTGGGGGGAGGGATTCAATTTTGTCATTTGGGAGTTGTAGTTGCTGGGATTTATAGTTAACTTACAATGAAAGAGAATCAAAGAGCATTTTGAACTCCACCAATGATGGAATTGAACCAAACCTGGCACACAGAACTCCCATGACCAACAGAAAATACTGGAAGGGTTTGGTGGGAATTGACCTTGAATTTGGGAGTTGCAGTTCACCTACATCCAGAGAGCACTATGGATTTAAACAATGATTTATTTATTTATTTTTATTTATTTGGTACACTTGTATACCGCTAATATCTCAGCCTAAAACGGCGACTCATTGCGGTTTACAACATTTAAAAACAACAATAATTCCGATTAAAAATATAAAACATATACATATACAATACGCAGTATTGGGCCACCAATACAGACCAATGCATCTCTTAGTTAAAATCATAATCCAGTTTCGTTGTCTGTGATTGCCAGTCCTTGATCCAAAAACTTCATCGCATCGGATTAGCCGAATGCTTGCTCAAACATCCATGTTTTCAGTTTTTTCCGAAATGCCATCAGCGAGGTGGCTGATCTTATCTCTATAGGGAGGGCATTCCAAAGCCGGGGGGCCACCACAGAAAAGGCCCTGTCTCTCGTTCCCGCGAGCCGCACCTGTGAAGCAGGCGGGATGGAGAGAAGGGCCTCTCCCGAAGATCTTAGGGTCCTGGTGGGCTGATAGGCCGAGATACGTTCGGATAGATATGTAGGGCCAGAACCGTTTAGGGCTTTAAAGGCCAAAGCCAGCACTTTGAATTGGGTCCGGTAGCTAATCGGTAGCCAGTGGAGCTGGTGCAGCAGAGGAGTTGTATGCTCCCTGCGCCCTGCTCCTGTTAATACCATGGCTGCCGCCCGTTGGACTAGTTGGAGCTTCCGGGCCGTCTTCAAAGGCAACCCCACGTAGAGAGCGTTGCAGTAGTCAAGGCGGGATGTAACCAGAGCGTGGACTACCGTGGCCAAGTCAGACTTCCCAAGGTACGGTCGCAGTTGGCGCACGAGTCTTAACTGTGCGAATGATGGATGTGGACCAAACATGGCACAAATACTCAATATGCCCAAATGTGCATACTGGTGGAGTTTAGGGAAAACAGATTTTGACATTTGGGAGTTGTAGTTGCTGGGATTTATAGTTCACCTACAATCAAAGAGAATTCTGAACCCCACCAACGATAGAATTGGGCCGAACTTCTCACACAGAACTCCCATGACCAACAGAAAATACTGTGTTTTCTGATGGTCTTTGGCAACCCCTCTGACACCCCCTTTCAACCCCCTCCCCCAGGGGTCCCAACCTCCAGGTTGAGAAAAACTGCACTATATGTAGGATCTCCATCAGTGGAAGGGACCTTTCTGTGGAAGTAGTTCCTATGCTATGGAGGGTAGGTTTAGTTCAGGCCAGGGATTCATCCGCAGTATACTTTTTATATTTCATTGAGTGAGTGCTCAACATTTGTGCAACGCAAGGTAACGTTATCATTTCACTATTATAGCCAGTTGTTTATAGGGGTGAACCCCAATGGAAGATGCATTATGTTTTTGTTCAACCGCCACCTGTGACAGACTTGTTGGTGAGCAGTGGCCACCATACATCTTGTGTGGTCTTCACCAAGTTACCATTTAGTTCTTTTTGTCTTTCTTGATACTATTTATTCAAAAGCTATGGGACTTGCTGCATCAAAACGGCTCACTGGGTGGTAAGCCAAACTCCATTCATTCCCACCTGCTGTTTGCAGGTGGGATGAAAAATGTTGAAATGTGGGCATCTATATGAGATTTGTTGCAGTGGCAGAAGCTGTAGCAGTGATCCACTAGTCTAGGCCAGTGATGGGCAACCTTTTGAGCTTGGTGTGTCAAACTTCTCAAAAAAACCGAGCATAACTAAGGCAGGGTGTCACTTGGAGAAAAAGACCATAATTTCACAATATTTATAGTTTAAATAACAAAAATGTATAAGTTTAATATATATTGTATTTAATAAGCCAAAAACTAATTTAACTTAACCTCTTAGTGATTAAGATGGCTGCTACTATTTCTAATGGTGGGAAATGGCACTCATAGCATAGGCCCTCACCTCTCCCAGCCTCCCCATCACTTATCTCAGTAATGATGGTCAATTAGAAATCCACGACACACCAGAACAGTAGATTGGAAGATGACTGCTGTAGTTATGTGGTTGCTGGCCCCCAGAGATGCGTCCCCTGTGCCATTCCATTGCTGCTCCACTGGCTGGAAGTGAGGTCAAAGATCCCCTAACAGCCTAACCAGAAGTCCCATAACTAGACGCTCTGTTCTGTTGTTTTGGCCTACAGACCTCCAGGACAAGGTGTCTACATGACACTATAGCAAATGTTTCATCCTCGGCTCCTGCATTTGCTGGTGCAGGAGCTGAGGATGAAATGTCCTTCTTGGCACACAGCCCCATACTTCTCTGTACATGGCCGCATGCAGCCGCATGTAATCAAAAATGGCTATGCGTGCCAGTGCTGACATGCATGTCATTGGTTTGCCATCATGGGTCTAGGCAGATGTGGCCTTGAGCATTTCCATGAGGAAATGCTACCAATGCTGCTATAAAATGTGTGACGAAGGAAATTACAATTAGAAGTGGTGCATGAGTCTTTACCCCTTCCCTCCTTGGTGTAATTTGCAGCATGAACCACATGGGAGAAAGTTTTCTATGTAAAGGGATGACAAAAATAGTAAGCCAAAACCAATAGCTGGAATTCTAATAGTTTAATACTGTGGCATAGCTTTAAGGTATGTTGGTGGATATACTTGCACGTATGCATATAAGGAGATATGCAGTGGCCCCTTTCACAAGCAATTCTCCTTTGTCCACAGCACAATGAACCAAAGATTGGTTGCTATCAGGCACAACTCTGTCTGAAACAGCTATTGGGGAGGTCATCACTGCTGCTGGCATTCTGTACTTCTCGGCCTTCCACACAAAGATATCTGTGGAACATTATTCCCTGCCAGTACTGAACATGCTAGCAGGGCATAATTTTAATGCAGGCAAAGATGAAAGTGGAAAGCCATTCATTTAGGATGAGCTTTTCTCCACAGTGCTCATGTATTTCCACCAGCTTCTCAGCAGAGGGAACTGCAAAATATAGCCTGATTTGCCTCTATTTAGGATTTTTTCCTATCTAAAAAGTTGAGATTTATCCAGTGCATAAACAATTTTTTACTTGAAATATAAGGTATGAGGATGGCAGCTGCTGGTATTATGCCTTATCTTGTATCTGCATAAGTTTGCAGAGGAGCTGTAGCTAAGCAAGTGCACTCACTCGGGCTGAATCACTGCCACTGATTGTATTATCTGACTGCGGAGTCTCATGCTCTGCTTTTAATACACCAACTTCTTGGCTCCAGACAGGATTAAACTGCCCAAGGGGAAATATTTCTGTGCTGGGGAGCCAGATACTATAGCACATTTCAGATGTTATCTCTCAGATTGATGCTGACTAAATATATGTACACTTACTTATAAAGTCACCGAGAAAAGGTAAAGAAGGTAGAATAAAAAAAAAAAACAGTACTGAGAAGTCACTGTACAGAGAAGCTAAGCATGATCTCAGTACATTGGAACCTCACCTTAAGAGCACCCCAAATTAAAAGAATTTTGAGTTAAGAGACATTGCTTAGCCCAGGTTTTACTCTGACATAAGAGCTGAGTTTTAGTTAAAAGCTTGCATCAGAGGGAGCACTACTGCTGGGTTTTAGAGCCTCAAGGGAGCAGCCTCCATGCCTCATGCTCTTGTCTGCTTTGGGAGATTGCTGTCTGCTCTTCTCTTGTCCACTTTGGGGAACTCTGGGTTAGTTGATTTTGTGTGGTTTTCATTCCTGGGATGTTTGGTTTCGTGAGGAGGGAGATGGAGGAAGGCTGGAATAAGTATAACTATGAAGAAAATGATGCTTCTGCCACTTCACTTGGTGCTTTGAGCTTCTATGCCACAAATTTGTGCTTCTACCATTGTGCCAGGACTTTGTACTTCTACCATTTTAAAGTTGATTTTTCTTTTTATTGTTCCATGTGAATATGCATTTATACATTATTTGTAATTTATAAAGTACATGAGGTGGGGGCCCGGAATGGATTAATTTCAATGGGAAACTTGCCTTGAGATAAGAGTGTAAGAGCTTGGTCACAGAACAAATTAAACTCTTAAGTCAAGTTGTTGTATTTGGTTTCCCCCTGCGCTGCTTCCTGTTAAGAAACAAATAGGCTAAGTCTTCCTTATGACTGAAATTATCCTGCCAACTGCAGTGTCAGTTAGATTTAAACTACTTTTTTTGCCTGAAGCACATCAAGTTGTGAGAAACAGGATGTGTGAAAAACAACATTGACTTTGAGTATAGTGGGGTCATATGTTCAACAAAGCAGATGGGAAAAGAAAGGTGAGTGATTTGTCCTTCCGTATCTGATGGAAGATAATATGTGGGTATCACTATTTCCTTCAACATGATAATCTCTGGGGTTCACAGATCTTTCAGTGGGGAAGATCTAAAAGCCCCTGTCCATGCTTTTCACTGGGATTAGAGGAGTAACTTGTTTGAAACGCTCCTGTGTCCTATTGAAACGTATTAGCAAGCTCATGGAACAAGCATATTAAACGATCACTTGTTCTAACTTCCCTGGCTATGCAACCAGTGTGTCTGTGTGAAAAGACTGTGTCTAGGACTGCAATATCGAAATTGCACCTTTTAGAACTGTGAAAAGAGCAACCTGGAGGTTTTATGAAACTGTGATGTTATAAAAAAAGAAAGAAAAAAGAGAGGAGAATATTGCTATATCCTTAATGTAAAATGTCAAATTGTCATTTTGAAAAAGGAACCATTAAATGTTTTAGCTATGTTGTACCCCACTTTGAGTTCCAAGGAGAGGTGGATAATAAACTATCATCATCTTCATCATCATGTCACTTCTGATATAACTGGCCGTTTGCAAGGGCTTTGCCCAGGGGACACCCGGATGTTTTACCATCCTGTGGGAGGCTTCTCTCATGTCCCCGTATGAGAAACTGGAGCTGACAGACTGGAGCTCACCCCAGTCTCTGGATCTGAACCACCGGCCTTTCAGTCAGCAGTCCTGCCTGCGCCACCAGGGGATCTTTGCAGTTTCTCAAGTCGCTCCTGACACACACACACACACACAAAATCATCATCATCATCATCATCATCATCATCATCATCCCTGAATTTAAGAAGCAGAAACACATATCTGCAACAAGCAATATCAAATACCTTAAAAGAGCCAGGAATTCTGGCAAGAAATGGATATTATCAAATTCTAAACAAACAAATTGGACCAATATTTCTTGCTATTTATTTCAATCAAAGCTCTTCCAGATTTGCAGTTCCATCAGAAAACCGTTTTAACTCACTGCTTCTTGTTAATGAAGACCAGACATCCTCTGAATTTAAGATAGACAGGGTGAATGAAAATCTCCCTAAATGGTAATTTATATGCATTTATTACAAAAAGGGAATTTTTAGATTTGTTTGGATGGTCACTTTGGTTAGTTGATAATGTTTTCCCTGATTTTTTGGTGCTTATATCTACCTTCAAGTTGCATCTGACTTATGAGAACCCTAAAGTTGGTTTTTCTTCGAAGCTACCTTGTCACATAGGGTTAAATTTGGTGGTATGTGCCAATTTAGCCCCGGTCACCCACCGAGCTAGGCAGCTCCCATCACATGATCCTGCACTGGCTCTGTGGGTGAAGAAGGGTGAAGAAGTGGCCAGAGCATGCCGCTAGCAGGACAGCAAGGGAGGGCTTCCGTGTTGCCATTGGAATGCGTGGGGGTAAGCCGCATGCACCATGTGTGCTCATACTATCCTCCATCTGATCACACTTGGCTGAAGCCAAGCGATATGGGGTGTGGGGTAACTGATTATCCACACCTCTCTAAGAAGTGGAGTAACCTTGGTGGCCATCTGACAAGGTCGGTGAGTCCAGTGGTGGTTCCCATGGCCTTTTTCTAAGGCTGTGGAAGTATGACTTGCCCAGGTCATGAAGTGGGTTTCTATGGTTGAGTGAGAATTCAAAGCCTGGTTTCTAGGATTATTGTTCAACGTTCAAATCACTACATCATGTTGGCTCTCTAATGTTCAGCAAAATTAGAATCCTGCTTGTGGTGAGAAAAGAACATTAACATTTACTTCCATGCTCAGGCAGTATCGCCAAGGCCACCCTATCTTAACTCGGCTTAATACAGCTACCAGTTGTTTGAAGTGTCTCTTTCAAAAGGCATCCTTTAAATTCATCAAACGTCCAGCTATTCCCAAATTGCTGCACTCTCTGCATTTTTGTTTAACTACTGACCCCTCTGCAGCACTTCAACAGTACCAATAGCAATAAAACATGTTTAAAAAACTGATGGCAGATCCTTCTGCCTCTTCTTGGATTTAATGAGATAATTTTGTTAATGGAAACGTGCTGGCTTGATGCCGGCCAGGGAACGACAAGGCTGTTGTGGAGTCCTATAGCTGATATGCCAGGCTCACATCTGTCTTTGGGGAATTCCATTAAGGAAACAAAAGATTAACAGGGCACTTGGTTCTCCAGAGATAATACAAATAATTCCCTGGGTGCAGTTGGAAGAGATAGTGAAGCAGGAGGGAAGAAGGGGGATGCTGTCATTCAGAGCGGTCGTCATTCAGAGTACCAAGATGTGCAGAACATAACATGCTCCTCCGATGCTACAAACCTTTTCCACAATAAAACATCCAGAGGATGGGTTGGCAGATTTGGGGTGCATCTACATTATAGAATTAATGAAATTTGATACTATGTTTATTGCCATGGCTCAGTGCTATAGAATCCTGGGAGTTATTGTTTGATGCGGCATCAGCACATTTTGGCAGAGAAGGCTTTGTAAAACTGTATCTCCCTTGATCCCATGGTAGTGAGCAATGGCAGCCACAGTGGTATCGAACTGAATGAATTCCACAGTATAGATGTACTCTTGCTCTGTTGCTTTCAAGAAGCTGTTGCAGATTTACAATGGAAGACTATCTCGGCTATGCAAAGGACTGACACAAAGCAATCCAACAGTTTGCATTACTTTTTTGTCATGTCAGGAGTGACTTGAGAAACGGCAAGTCGCTTCTGGTGTGAGAGAATTGGCCGTATGCAAGGACATTGCTCAGGGGACGCCCAGATGTTTTGATGTTTCATCATTTTTGTGGGAGGCTTCTCTCATGTCCCTCCATGAGGATCTGGAGTTGATAGAGGGAGCTCATCCACTCTCTCCCTGGATTCGAACCTGCGAACCTTCAGTCCTGCTGGCCCAAGGGTTTAACCCACTGTGCCACCGGGGGCTCTGGTTTGCATTACTAAGAATAATAAACAGCCTTCCACTTTGTGACACATCTTTCTGTGGTCTTGACAACAGCCCTGGAATATATTGAAATTTATAACCATAACTAAGAACATATCATGTAAAGTGATGCTTAATATCAGATATAGGAATCAGGCATACCCAAGATGTTGTTAGCACTCCAACTCCAAGTCTGCCTCATCTTGGGTTATGCTAGCTAGAGCTGTTGGGATTTACAGCCCAACATCTGGAGGGCAGCATGTTTCCTTCCTCTGCCTCATATGCTTTCTCCTTCCCCACATTTAGAGATTACTCAACATGAACAGGGACTGGATTTGCTTTCAAAAGTGGGAAACAACAAGCTGTCAGTTGCACTTGGGACAGGGTTGTTTTACTGTCTCTATCCACTCTGTTTTGTTTTGGTTTGTTTTTAACAGAAGCTCGAAAGCCTAAGGCATTTTTTTTTGCTATGGCCCATGGGGACAATCTGAAATTGCTTTATGCTTGGATGTAAATCATCTAATTTTGTTTTTCCAAGATACTGAATAACACCATCAAAATGAAGGCGCCAAGAGAGAGGAGAAGAACATTGTATCATGATGGAACAGAGAGGAGCAGAAACGTAAGTGAAAATAACAAATGCTTCTGTATAGAGGGAAAGGAGCCAACACATAAGTAGCCTCAGGACAGTGTGTACCTCTAAAAAATCCCATCAGGTGTCTAGTATTATGTTGAACAACTGGGGCTTAACTTGACTCCATTTTCACATCCACTCTGCCTGTTTTGCCAGGACTTTTGCCGCCATCTTCTTAACTACTTTCCCCACAACCTACAAGCCAGTTTATGATGTTGAAGAAACTCTGAGGCTTAGATTTCTTAGAAGAATATGGTAACCTCTTCTTTACCCACCTCTGCATCCAGTTCATGTAACTTAACATGAGTCACCACAGTCTAGCCCTTTTGCATGCCAAATATTTTCCTTGCTAAGTGCCTATGCTACTTCTATCCTAAAAGGAGATCACCTCATTCCTGATATCCACCAAAATTCTCAAGAAAGGTGTGTTGCAGGTGTGTTGTAGTGCCAAGGACTCTTCTAAGTGGGGGCTCCCAGCACCATGCAGCATGAGACCTTTAATCTAGCAACTCGGAGCATTTTGACAAATATTGCTAGATCTGAAGGTGCCAGGCAGGCTTTCATCCCACTCTTGACAGCACAAGATCTTTTTAGATGCTGACGTATTGATCTGAACTTTGAAAGGTTGAGACTGACAGTTCTAATTTGCAACATAAATCACTCACTGAACTTCCCAATCCCAGAATCGAGACTCCTGGTAATTGATGAAGAAAACTTTAAATAGCCCCCTGATGGCTCCTCATTTTGCTTTCTGCTGAAGTGTAAGATTCCCTAGAAATCACCCTTATCATCATTCCAGGTTATTTTACCACCTCTCTTTTCAGACTCCCTGTGGACCTTCCATGTTCTCCAGAGAATATGCCGCCCTCAGCTTCAGTGACTTCTTTCATTTTGATAGCTAAACTGAAATGAAGTGGATATATTTTGATCCCACACAGAAAAAATAGCAAGTGTCATTTTCCACAGAGAAAGGGCTGTATATTTTATGCTCTAATAAAGCCAGCCAGAACCGAACGCTGGAATATTTGCAGTTGTCAGATATGCCACAGATGAATGATGTATCTGAAGGCCAAATGTTAGTTTCAGTTGATTTTGTGGAATTCTTGTTGAGGAAATTAATTGCTAGGGAAAAACAAGGAAGGAAGCATACAAAAAGAAATCCATTTGTATCAAAATTTAACTTTCCTTTTGCTGATGCTCTCCCTGGACACCCCTCTCCTCCAGGCCATTTTCCATCCTTCTTTTATCATATGAAATTTACAGAGTAAGCAGACGATGAAGGAAAAGAACAATGCTTTGCACTACGTAATGAGGAAGAGCTTTCAGATAGTTGCTAATGCACAAAAAACAGCAACACACGTGCAAAAGAGACACTAATCTGGCTTCCCTAGCTTGATCCACAAGCTGCTTCTCTGATCAGTCACTGGCATAGAAGACAGGCTGGAGAACTGAATTCAGGGGATCATTATGAATACAGATTGCACGTCCACAGATATTGTTTCACATTCAGATGTACATTCACAATATACTGAACTGGGCCTCACTGAAATGAAGGGATGCACATTTGGAAGTGAATAAGACATGTATTCCCATCAAAGCCTTTAATTCTCAAGTTGGTGGTGAATTATATGAGAAGATTTCGACTAAACGAATTGGGTCAATATATACCATCCACTGTTCATCCATCATTTCCTTTTATTGGGTACTGATCCAGCATTCTAAAAAAACCCAAATGTCCCAAAACTGTCAGTTAAATAAAACAATAAATATTATAATAAGACTTTAAAAACAGTTAAATACAATCATCAATTTTATATATTTGTTTCATATGTGTATGTAAGTACCTTAACAACCTGAAGCCACAAAAAGCAAAGGCGTTTTTTCAACAAACAACTCATTTGCTGAAAAGGATGGCTTTTCTCCACCACTGAGTGAGCTTGAAACAAACAGAAGCAAGACCCCCACTGCTATTCTTCATTTGAGTCTTGCTTGCTGATGTGGGAGGGCATTTATATTTACAAGGAGCAGTTGATTATCTTCCTGTCCATTTACTTCACTATCCAGCTCCCTTATCCATACAGAGAAATACTTTGGCAGATCTTATCTAGTTCCTTCATAGCTGTCCCTCCAAGTCATCTTCTTCTGAATTTTTGAATTCTAAGTCCATTTTGTGTGATGATTGAGCCAAGGTAAGAAAATCTTTAACAATTTATCATCTCCTGATGTCATTTTTTAATGTCCAACTATAGCTTCATTTTTCCAATATCTTCCTTAACTTTCATCAGTTCTCATTCCACGTCATTGCTACCTTCTACTAGTAATGTGGTGTCAGCTGCATATCTTGAATGGTTGATATTTCCTCCTCCCGTTTTCACACGTCTTTCCTCTAATCCCACTTTCTGTATGCCAATTTCTGGTTACAAATAAAGCAGACTGGGTGATCACATGCAGCCTTGTCTGACAACCTTGGGAAACCAGTATGTTTCTCGAATTCTCTCCTGACACCTCTTGTACAGGGTAAGTGTCAGGGCAATCTATTTCTTTTTGAGCAATCCATAGCTCCTCTTGATCTACACAAAGGCCATGGTATAATCCATAAACAAGTTATATCGTCCAAGTGCTTTGAGAAACCCTTCCACTTCGCTTTCTGAAATTATGGTTTCATCATTAAAATGGTTTTTTTTCTTGAAGGAATCTGACATCTTTTCATCATTCTCCAGCATATTGCTTCTATTGTCTTTTTGCTCCACCCTAGTCATATAAAGTGTGTCTGTTGCTTTTGGCAGTCCTAGTCTGAATTTAAATTTCCTTTTCATTTATCAGGTCTTGTTCTATTTTGTTGCATTAATTTATTATAATAATTCTCTTTCTACCCAGGCACAGGTCACTGAACAGTTGTGCTCAGGCATATGTTTTTTCCCCATTTTACCTGTGCTGATATAGTTTATGATAAGTATATCAGTTCAGTGGAACCCCTGGTGGCACAGTGGGTTAAAGTGCTGAGCTATTGAACTTGCTGATTGAAAGGTCGCGGGTTCAAATCCGGGGAGTGGAGTGAGCTCCCACTGTTAGCCCCAGCTTCTGCCAACCTAGCAGTTTGAAAACATGAAAATGTGAGTAGATCAATAGGTACTGCTCCAGGAAGGTAACGGCACTCCATGTAGTCATGTAGTCATGCTGGCCACACGACCTTGAAGGTGTCTGCGGACAACGCCGGCTCTTCGGCTTAGAAATGGAGATGAGCACCAACCCCCAGAGTCGGACAAGACTAGACTTAATGTCAGGGGAAAACCTTTACCTTTACCTTTATTATATGAGTTCAATATAAACTAGTTAAAATATATAACATTAATAAAGAAAACCAAAACACAATTTTCAGCCCCTCCAATATTGAAGAGCATAGCACCCTTTCAACACAAGGAAGGTTAGTTTCTATAGGCCTGCTTGAATAAAAAGGGTCTTTGTCAGCCAACGAAAAAGCATCAGGCACATGCAAAATGTGCATGATATTGATTTTATTTCTTTTGTAAGTAATCTGTGGAACAGCAAGGTGCATATAGGATGAGAAAACATGAATGAATTGGTAATGGCATCAGCTTACAAGACCAGTGGGCAGCAGTCAGGTCCTTAGCACTTAAATCTGCCTTAATACCCTTCCCTCAGCTACATGCTTTGATCAGCATTAGGTGCATGGTTCTCGGAACCACCATTTGAATTTCCCAGATTGACTTAATACTGGAGGAAAATAAAAATTGTAGCTGCCAAGTTTAATCAGATTACTGTTCTTGCTGGCTACCACCATGAGCTCACCAGGTGTTTGACATCTCAGACTTGTAAGACTGCTCCCATCAAATGGCCAACCTGTGGATGTTTCCTTCAGTCCTGAGATTAGCACTGGGAATAAATAAAGGAATGGATGAATAAGATAACTCACAGGCAAAGAAGTAGCACTGGAGTTATGACTGGAATTCAGGTTTGCTGCTTGCTTGAAGGAGGTACACATGCACCAACTCTGACTCTAAGTAACTCTATCTAAACTGCATCTCTTAATTTTCACCTCTGATTCTTCAGATAATATATAAAGCCACATTATGTCTACCCACTCTCTAAAGAACGAGCATGCTGAATAATGAAGAGTTCTGCCTCACTGTGTTGTCAATTTGCATTTGTGAGACAGGGAAGTGATGCAAAGTAAAACTTGCAAGAGTCATCATAACCATAAGAAACTAAGCAGGCAGTTTCTTGGGTCTTATCTTCCAGGTCATTTGGCATTTTAACAGTTTTTAATATGCCAAGTGTCTTATACAGGCAACTGACAAATCCTCAGAAATGAAAGCTTCCAAAGTTCAGTACAGGGTAAGGCTGCAGTGTCACTGATTGGCGCATAAGAGGCAGAAATTTGATGTGTAGTTTCTTCACAGTGCTGTCATGGAGTGAAAAGTATACTATGTAGTTCCTATTAACATTCGTTTCCTTGCAGCTACCTGAAGTATAAGATTCCTTCCTGTCACTGGCATCAGTCATTAATATTGCAGGCCTAGGCACACTTACTCAGGAACAAGTCCCACAACTGTTCAAGATTTCTATCCCAAATTCAAATTTTAGAACACTCTCCATCCCAGACATTATCCCTTCAAATTCTGGCTGCTTTAAATACATTGGGATGGGGGGGGGGGGAGCCCTCCTCAAGGTGGTAAGGTATGTACAGAACTTTCGATCGATAAAGTAGAAAATCCTATAACCCGATCCCCCCCACACACATTCAATCTCTATTATATCTTATCAAATAACCAACTTTCTTTACTTGATTCCACAAACTTGCTCTCCAAGACAGTCATCTCTTCCTGCTTAATGAGGGAGATGATGCTGAATTAGGATCTTCAAAGCAACATTATATCATTTATTTATTGAAAGTTGTGTCTCATCCTTCTCCTACCTAAGATTCACACACACACAATATGTAATAGCATGCAGATACAACAATACGACCCCCGTTACAAGTTCAATTGTTGCAATGAATTAAAAAACAAAGTCTGCCTAAATAAAAAGCTTCTTGCCCGAGTGCAGGGAGACAACAGGGAGTGGTGCCAACCAAACCTACCATGAAAAACTTGGGATCACAACAATATGGGGATCACAACCAGATACAGTGAAGTCATCTGCCCTTGTGCTTTGCTACTCTGCTGCTGAATACACATGCCCAGTGTGGAACACATATCACCACGTTAAAAAAGTGGATGTAGCTCTTAATGAGACATGCTGCGTTATCATACTGTTTATCAGATATTGCACCACTTGATATTCATCGGGAAGCAGCAGCCAGTAATGAAAGGACCAAGGCATTGACATATCCGGCCTACCCTTTGTTTGGATACTAGCCAGCATATCAATGTCTGAAATCAAGAAACGTCTTCCTAAGATCTACAGAGATACTCACAGGAACACTTCAGCAAGCAAGAGTCCAAAAGTGGCAGGTTAAAACCCAGAACCTCAATCAGTGGCTGATACTGGATGAGAAACTCCCTCCTGGGCACACAGAAGACTGGGCAACTTGGAAGGCACTGAACAGACTGTACTCCGGCACCGCAAGATGCAGAGCCAATCTTAAGAAATGGGACTATAAAGTGGAGTCCATGACATGTGAGTATGGAGAAGAGCAAACCACAGACCTCTTCTTATAATGCAGTCCGAGTCCTGCCACATGCACAATGGAGGACCTTTTGCAGTGACACCTGAGGCACTTGAAGTGGCCAGTTACTGGATAAAGGAAATTTAGTATAATGCCAAGTTTTTAACTTTGTGATTTTTTAAAAATACATTATAACTATATTCTCAATTTGCTTCTGATACAATAAATAAATAAACCACTTTGGAGCAGCCACTGAGAATGGTGTGTTTCCCATGTCCTCATTAAACCTGCCATTAACTGAGGAGGAACTGAAAGAAACTTTTCCCCTAAATATATTAAAACAGTGGGTCCCCAGGTGTTTTTGCCTACAACTCCCAGAAATCCCATCCAGTTTACCAGCTGTTAGGATTTCTGGGAGTTGAAGGCTAAAACATCTGGGGGCCCACAGGTTGAGAACCCCTATCTTAAAAGTTGGGCAGGTACATAGAAAGGGAGACTTTTCATCTATCTGATATGAGAGGTATTAACTTTTCATTTAAATAAGTACTACCAAGTGCAATTAGCTATAGTTAAATCCCCTCAAGATCAAATTTCCATGCTTCAACTTTCTGGCATTTGTTTCCATCTATGCTGTGCAGGCACTCCTATACAAATTACCTGTATGCATGATCAAACCTTAATTATTGTCCTTGTAGTCAGTGATGCGTTAAACAAACTTTTGAAGCCAGGGGGGGGGGGGAAATTTTTTGCAGGATTGCTATTTGAGTTTCTTTATATCTTGCAGCTGATAATTGCCCAACTGCTGCTTGTTATGGCACCTAAAGACACAGGTGCCTTTTTAAGATTAATTTCATACTATACTGTTATAGCACTCTGATTCCATGTTAATTGCCATAGCTGCATTTCGGAGAATCCTGGAATGTGTTATTTGGCTGAAGGAACCAAGGGTCCCCAAAAGGCCAATGCTAAGATCCCACAGGATGGAATAATGGCAATTGAAGTGGAATCAGGGTGCTATAACTGTGTAGTGTGAAAGGGCCCTATAGCATGGCCAGAGTTTGCTCATTGTAACAGGAATTGCTTCTCCTACTTTGCTGCAGATCCCTATTTGATGCATTGGCGAGAGGCACAACAATCACCTCTGTGCTTACTGCCTAGTATCTTTCAAAGGATTAGGCAACTTGCCTGGATTGAAACCTAGTAACTGCAGTTTTTCCTCTAAACATAGAAAAAAGCACAGTTTCAAGCAGCCGAGAGAAGACTGAATGGGCTATCTTGTTGCGTTTGGCATTTCTTAATGTGGTGGTTTTAAAGACCTGTGGCCCGAACAGAAGTCCACAGGTGAATCCGAGGCACTACAGTAATTCTATGCTATTTAAAGACATGCAGAAAAATAAGAGATGGAGTTGGTTATCAACTTCTGTAGCATGCTGTGCTTTTATAACTATATTTTGTCTCCAGTCATTAGAAGATGGTGATGTTTATTTCTGTGCTGTGAAAATCTTCAGTTAAAGGATTTTGTAGCCCAGGATGCCGAAAGCTCAGGAGGAATACAGAATAGATCCCTTCCTTCTGCCCCTAGCAATCCTGGAAATGCAATGGCTCTTGGCAATGGCTCCTCTCACTTCTTGCTTCTGCTAGTAGTGTTCATCCATTGTCTCTCCAGAGCCTGGTTGTCAGTGGTTCAGTGGGTGCAAATGACCTAGGTATTGGTATGGCGAGGCAAGTAAGGGGAAGGCTAGGAGCAAAGGATAGTGAAAGGGTGCTTGCCAGTTAGAACAGTACAACAGCAGGCTGCTAAGCAAAGGTTTGCCTTGGTTTGCTCTTTCATTTTACTCCTTTTCTTTGTTTTCTGACTTAGGTCTCATCCACACTGCCATATAGTTGGACTGGATGGGCCACAAGGTCTCTTCCAAGCCCATGATTCTATGATATGGTGCAGTCTGAAATTGCGTTCTATGGTCAGGGAGAGGGCACACAAACAGGGGATGTGATAAAAGCGGAGAAAGGCTTAGGGCTGAAGAGAGCCTAGAATACCATCCTCTTGTCTACCAAGGCTTTCTCACACTGAAACATCCGTCCCATAGGCAGATCCAGTCTGCCCAGCATAAGAGAGTTGCTGACACAATTTTCCCTTCCTTCACCTCCCAGTGCCTTTGCTCATGCTCTGAGCTGTAGTGTCTGCTTGAGAGCAAATCTTTTAATAATCACATATGATTAAATGCAAAATTCTACAGTCCTTTCACAATCTGCAATTGAAATAACCTGGCTTTGTTTAAATTGCATTTTTAATAAGCACACATTCAGGGAAAATAGCAGCATAGGTACTTACTATTTGTATTCATCAAACCCTTTTTCTTACATGTAAATCTTTTACATATTTTTACATACAAAGGCTTTACAAATAAATCTTTACATATTTGAAGAAATAGGAATAACATAGAAAAAATGCTTATGTATATAGCCAAACTGCTTATGGACAAAACTGGGTCTTGTGTACATTTGCAACTGACTTGTGTGCAGTTGGAAATATTTCTAAATATCTACCATGGGAAAAAAATTTGCTATACTGAATCAGTAAGTTTGATCTTTGGTAAATAAATATTTTGCCTTATGATGACTTGGTTAGTGTAACTGCAAATTAGCTTTTTCAGACTTCAGTTAAAAGAGTTTGTTAATACACACTGTTTATCATCAGGCTTAGCAGTTGTGTCTGCATAACTTACAGAAGAGGATACAATAGGGCAATCCACAGTGAACATACATTTAATTTTTACAAAATTAAACACTGTCAGATGGAGAGTCATCAAAAGCAATTTAGAGGCTTGTATTGACCACAGACAGAGTGTGCTTCTATCTTTTTCTAAGCTTGTTCCTATGCATGTTCATACAGACACAAACTCTCAAGGTCTCAGATGCTAGATATACTTGTCTCAAAATCACTTGTTTTAGTGCAGGAGTGGAATACCTGTTCAATTTGAGTGTAATTCCTTCAAATTACTTGTCAATTTACAATAATCCTACATACAGCACCCAGTATTTGTTGGCCGATCCAAGTCTAACCAGAATTGGCCTTGCTTAGCATCAAGCTCAGATGGGAATTGGTGCCTTTGGGCCTGTTGGATTGTGTCTCCCAGCATTTCTTATCAATGGATATGTAAACTGGGGCTGCTTGAAGTTACAGTAAAACAACATAGGGCCCTTCAAACAGGCTAACAATTCGAGAAGTCCTCTTCTGGCTCTTCTAGGAAGGAGGGAGAGGGAAAAGGCTCCAGGTCTGCATTGAAGTCTTACTCCAGTAAGTTGAGAGGGAAATGGGGGGCAGGGAGGGAGATTGGCAGTGCTATCCCTCTTCTCCAAGCTGCCTGAGCCTGGGGGGAGGGGAGGGGAGGGATTACTGTGGTTACAGGCACTGGGATCACAGAAGGTAATCCCAGGAGTATGTTTCCACAGGCCCCATACCTCCAAAGACCTGGACCTTCAGTGAAGGTCCAGATCTTTAGAGATATTTTAAAACTTGGATTAAACTTAGTAAATTAGGTTTACTCCAGTTTGAAACAGATTAGCCTGAAATATCATCTGGTCATTTTTTAGCTTGTGTTTTAGGACTATGTAGAATGACCCACAGAATCACAGAGTTGGGCCATCCAGTCCAACCACCTGCCACTCAGGAAAAGCACAAAGCACCCCTGACAGATGGCAACCCAGTCTCTGTTTAAAAGTCCCTAAAGAAGGAGCCTCCACCGTACTCCAAGGCAGTGAGTTCCACTGTTGAACAGCTTGTATGGTCAGGAAATTCTTTCTAATGTTCAGGTGGTATCTCATTTCCTGTAATTTGAACCCATTCCTCTTAGTCTCCAGGGCAGCAGAAAACAAGAGTGATCCATCTTCCTTAGGACATCATTCCAGATATTAAAACATGGTGATCATGTCTCCTCTCAACCTTTTCTTCTGCAGGTAAACATACCCAACTCTTTAAGCCGCTCCTCATCAGGCATGGTATCCATACCTTGGATCATTTTAGTCACCCTCCTCTGGACACCTTCCAGCTTGTCAATCTCTTCTAAATTGTGGTGCCTAGAACTGAAGACAGTATTCCAGGTGAGGTCTGACCAAAGTTGAATAGAGGGGCACCATTCTTCCATCAATCTAGACACTATATTCCTTTTGATGTAGCTCAACTGAAAACTATTAGTAGCCTTAATTCTAGTTGGCACTATTAATAGAGTTCAGGCCTTGAAGAGCCACAACGCTCCTACCTCTGCTTTAGTGAGTTGTTACTAGAACTGCCTGTTGAATTGTGGCTCATTATGCATTATTCTCAAGTGTATAATAACCCCTGGATTCAGCTTGGTGTACATATCAGAACATTGGATGATGATGTGGAAGACCTGTTATAGTCCTCCATGAGGCATGAAGCTGCTTCTCTCTCATTCACTCAGCCTGAACTACTCTCACAGTGCTTCTAAGGATAAAGTCAAGAAGAGCTGTGTATCCTAGGTTGAGTTCATTGGTGGAAAAGAAAGGATATAAATGAAGCTAATAAGATAAGCAAAAAAATGTAAAAAAAATGGATATGCAAGGTGGAGAAAAGAAATAATAGCAAGTACTGTTGGAGTGTTTTAGTAGTGCTGCTCCTGCTAGAACACTGTGAAGTTAAGCCACACAGTGATTCCTTCCCTGCTTGTGTAGTCAGTAGAAATGTTTCAAAGTGCAGAAAGTGTAAGTTTTAACTAGAGGCTTCCTGTTATTTTTTCCGAGAAAGGACTTCCGTAATATGTGGCTTATTTTGAACTTTAAATTATCTTCTGTAGCACAAGGAGGTGGATAATCTGCTCATCCTGGCAGTCTCCAGAATTTTGTAAAACACACAACAAAACTAATTTATGGAAGGATTTATAATTTGAAAAACACTGGCTCCATTCGCTGAGGGTTGGGTGGCATCCAACATTAAAAACTCAAGCATTAGTGTAGCATGTAAAGGGGCAGCAGTATATTTGCAGTTCCTCCTCCACAAGGACAAGAACAGCCTGTTTCTTTCCTAGGGTCTAGGTTAGTTACCTATAGAAACAGCAAGACATTATGAAATATGGATGGCTGCCTTTAAATGAGAGCTGCAAATCATTAAGGAAGCCATTCTAGACTTCTGCCACTTCAAATGTTTTTTAAAATTCCTTAGGCAAGCAAAATACTCAGTTTCTGCCAATGGCCAACCTTTCAAGGACTTTCCCTCCCTACAGCATTGTCAAACAGTTGCCAACTGAGAGCATTATCCCTGGAGAACATCTCAGCTAATGGAAACTAAGCACAGATTGCTCTACATGAGCTGGCAAACATGTTGCGTTCACCACGACAGCAGGTGCATGTCTTATCCAGTTCTTAATGAACCTGGCGAAAAAATATCTCCAGCATATGGGATGGAAAGGGGTCAGGTTGTGGCACATCCTCAGCAAAGAGTGTTGTGTCAGAGCTTCAGATATTTTGTCATTGTAGAGGCTTGTGCCTTAAGGCCTACTCAAACAATTGAAAATTATCCTTGGTATGTAATATGTTTAATGCATGTAATCTATGGCTGCAGGGCCAGCACATTGTCCCTACTGTGTCACAGCATGGCCAGATTGGTTTTCACCCAGCCCACAATAAAATAGTTTTTTCTACCCATCTCAGTTTTGGCTGAAAGCCCATTCTAGCTGTGCAATAACACAATCGTTTGACTAGCTGCATGGGAATTGCTTTCGCCACATGGCTGGGACTTCTTCCTCTCTGAAGTAAATGGACATTTATTTCAGAGCATCAAAGCTACACAGTGTATATTTTACTTAAAGTTCAGTGTGGATGGGTACATGTGGGTATTTGGAAGGTGTCTCCTGATTCCACAGGAATGACACAATTGAGTCTGAATATTACCTAGTTTTTACTTCCACATCCCATCCCCAAGAGTTTGAATTCTGTACATTTCTGTATGAGGCTAGAGGCAGATCTAGCCTGTATTTTGTATGTTTCTGTATGAGGCTACAACAGACCTTCCAGATGTTTTGGACTTGAACTCCCACAATTCCTAACAGCCGGGGTTGAAGTCCAAAACATTTGGAGGGCTGAAGTTTGCCCATGCCTGGGCTAGAAGACAGATCTATCCTAGGACAAATAAATGATGAGTGACATATTTGGGAGGATTATTCTGTATGTTATAAACTATCTGCTGGAAGATATACACCAAGTTTGGGCTTTACAACTATTCCATTGAGTTGCGTTCTAAGAGTCCCATTTGAACCTTTTCAGTGGGTTAAGTGTGGTTTGTAGGCCATGAAGGCAACTACTGGAGAAAGCCCAAGTCACCTGTGATCCTCCTTGCCCTTCAGATGCTGGCCCACCTCAAAGCATAGCCTGAACACTGATTATATGTAAGGATTCTTTTCAATTCTCCTGCTACCAGCATGACTGGGAAACCAACACAGGCTACATTATGTTTAAAATGGTAAGCAGTATCTCTTCTTAAATCCTAGCAAGGGCCAGATGAATATTCAGAGACCTAGGCTTGCTTTTTCTCAAACTCTTTAATTACAAACTCAGCAGTGCAATTTTAACTTTGTAAATATGACTTGGAGTGCTTAGGGACAGAATTGTCAGGACCCAATTGGGCTAAAAATACAAAATATTGGCTACATTAAGGCCACATGGTATTGCACCCCTACACGCCTCATCCTGATGAAAATTTAAGCAGGCCATGCCTTTGGGATCCAGAGGGAGCAATACAAAAATGCCCTGATGACAGTAAAACCTCATTGCTCTTGGAAGTGCTTCTTTTCCCAACCTCTGTTATCCTTATTGCTTTAACTGGAACAGTCTGACAAGGGACAGGCTGTATTGTTTTAGTTAAGTTTTTGATCAAACTCAAACTTTTTTGCAATGTTACATTTGAAAACTGTAGCTCTATGTCCACAATTGAGCACTACTTTCATTAAAACCAATCATGGCATAAAAATAAGTAAATTGTGGGCAACTTTTAGAACTCATCAGGTTGGATGACACAAAAAGTGAAGGGAAAGCAGTGGAAGTACAGATATATTTTTTATAAAAGTTGTAACTGTAAGAATGCCAGTTTGATCTTGAGATAAAGATTTCTCACTTAAAACAAGCCAGGTCACCCCCAATGGCTCTTAAAAGGCAATAATATTCACTTGACCTTAACTGATGTTAAAAATGTCTCTACATATGGCAATCTGGGTAAAGCATCTGCAGTGTTATGAGGAGGGAAAAGACCCTTTCCCCATACTTTTTGAAGCAGTAGAGGGTGGGTCGCATTTCTGCCACAGCTGCAAGGGGCCTGGCTTCTGCAAGTGATGCCAGTGGGAGGTGGCGCTAATCCCCAGCCCTCAAACTCTGCCCAGCGGGGCTTTCCAGACTGTGAGAGTAGGGAGTTCCTGTGAAACATATTGTCTTTCTCCTGATATGAGGACAAGATGACACCATTTATAATCCTCAGCAATATTTAAAAGACCAAAATAAGTAGTACAGTAGGCCACTGAAGTTTGATCCCAAGAACCCCATAGATACCAAAAATTCCCCTATAGATGCAAAAATCCATGGATGTTCAATTCCAACTACAGTAGATTCTTGCTTATCCAACCTTCGCTCATCCAATATTCTATATTATGCAATGCAGTCTGCCTCCCGCCCAGATTGACAGCTGTTTCAATACATGGCAATGTTTTGGTACTAAATTCATAAATACAGCAATTTCTACATAACATTAACATGTCTTGAACTGCTTTTCTGTTGATTTGTTGTAAAACATGTTTTGGTGATTAATTTGTAAAATCATAACGCAATTTGACGTTTAATAGGTTTTTCCTTAATCCCTCTCTATCCAGCGTTCTGCTGGTCCATTTATGTTGGAAAAGCGAGACCTTATTGTATATGCAATGGTATAGGAAAATAGTGTATTTTATATAAATTGCAAATCTAAGGTTCGCTTTTCTGAATTGTTAACAGTAATTTCAAGCTATCAATGGTTGAATCCGTGGATAAAGAATCTTTTGATATGAGTTACAACTCTATGTTGCAAAGCACCTCACAACTACAGCCACAGCCTATACTATAGTCCTTCTATTTGTTTTCACCTATAAAACAATATTTGTATGTATTTTCTCTTTAAATTAATAAATACATATTTAATTAAAAAGGACTATAATAACCTTCTCCATGTGTTCTAATGAGAAATGTTCTGCTTAGCTGAACCACAGCCCTTTCAATCCAATAAGCAAATCCGAATGGATTCAAAACTTTTCTGAGCAGGGAGCAATGAAGCTGAGATGGTGTTGCTAAACAACAAACACTGTAAGTCATTTCATACCTTGCACCTGTTCTTCATGATATAAACAATTCTGAATCTCTCCTGAATTCAGCTGCTTAGACAATGAGCAGAAACAGTTACTTTTAATAGGAACCCAGTTTGGCGGGAGGTCTACAGATTTCTTTCTATGATCAGTTCAGTCAAAGGAATTAATGCTTAAAATAAATAATATCAAAGAATACCAAATAAAGTTTTTGTTTACTCCCCCAAGTGATCTAACATAAGATGCAAATGTTTAGGAAGGATATAAGTGACACAGACCCTGAGGAAAATACACCAATCACTGGCACAAGGTGAACGTTACCTTGAAGCCACAGACATCTCCCTTGGCCTTTTCCGAGGCCTCATCTACACTGCCATATAGTGCAGTTTGAAACTGATTTGTACAGTCAGTGTAGACTCATATAATGCAGTAGCTGCATTCAACTGAATTATATGAGTCTACACTAACCATATAATTCTCTTCTTGGTTAGGGAGCTACACAGAAAGAGCCACGCGCAAGTTATATGAGGAAAGTGTAAGAATCTGCAAAGAGTGCAGGGATAGAAGAAGCGATTCTGTCAAATTGGCAAGCTACTTTGTTTACTCCTAGGTATTTTCACAGCTTCTCTGCAAAATGCTGCAAGAGATATAAACTAATATAAACACCTTGACAATCCCTGTGCAAAAATTCTCCTCATTCTTTCCCTTCCTTCTTTTCCCAGAAAACCTAGGACCTCTTCACACGGGACAAAACAGCCCCGTTTTGCTGCTTTTATTGCGGCACGAATGGGGCCTGCTGTGTGCCATCATACGACACATAGCAGGCTCGCTCACATTCCTTCCAAAGTTGAGGGGAAGCACTGAAAGGTGCTTTTTTCACCTCTAAGGGTAGTATAGTGTGTTTTGGGTAGCTCAGATGGAGCTATCTGCACTTTCCTCCCCTTTTCCCCATATGATAGGGGAAAGGGCAGTGAGGCATGGGGTGTTGCTGACCTTTCTTCCATCTGATAGGGACAGGCGAAATGGCAGGGTCATTTGAAGAGGTCTTTAGAGAGTAAACTCTCAGGACACCTGTATGGTGTCTTTGGATGTTCATTGCACCAAACTGCATGGCGCATAAATAAGCGTCTATGAATGTGTGTTACCTTACATGCTCCTTGCTTACCCTAGACTAAAGATATTTCTCTTGTCCCCAGAATATTTGTCAGAGTATTTATCAAAGTTTTGTATCCTTTCTCTTGAAGTGTACCATCTGACTGAAGTTATTACTAAGGGCCTACTGGAATCCTCCTCTCAGAAAGTTTGACACTCCTGACCTTGGTGGCAAAGTGGGGGAGGCTGACTTGTTGCCTTGAGTTTGCTCAGCATTAATTGAATGCTGTCAGAAGTATGCTGAAACTCAGCTCACTCAAGTGCACAATGCTTGACACTTAACACTTTGCCAAATGAGCTGAGCAAATGTCTTGCTGCAGACATCATTCATCTTCCTTCCCTACCCCCACTCCGAGATGACTTCTCAGGAGGAGGGACCATTCTGTTAATTGTCCTATTAAGAGAAATGCTGACAGATGCTGCATTTCTGTCTTGTTTTAATTGGCTCATGGAAGAGACATAGCCATCACCACAGCCAACCAATATGCCCATTTAGTTCAGGTGGATCTGCATGTTCACCTTCAAAAATCATTACTCCCCCCCCCCCCCCCCGCACTTGTTAACAATTACTGCATGCACTCTTCTTCTTAATCACACCCATAGAAATTAAATATTCGTGATGATTTGGGCACATTCAGCCTTACCATTAGTGGTATAGGATCGGATCAGGTTCCTTGAAGTCTTTTCCCATGACATACCAGTATCGCTTTTTAAGGACTGAATCGTTCCTTCCCAAAAAATCATTGCCTTGCTTGCCGAAAATGCTAACTGACTGGGAAACAGGACTTCGGAAAGTTGTTTATGTGACTACTGCTTTCGGAACCATAGGGTCAGCATGGTAATCTAAAGTGGCTGCCTACCACTAAGGCTGAGAATGAAATCTGAGGGCTTTATCATACCAGTCACTTCGCCTACTACAGTAGTGTTGTTTCTAAAAACCGCATTCCTTTGGGATTGCTTTTAGTCCTTTTGCATCTTAGGAACCTTCCTGCATTGCAACCATCATTTGTGCTAAATTTTTGTACAGCAATTGGGACCATCCACCAGCCACCACCTTTTCTTCTACCATTGTATATTTGTTCAAGAGGCCTCTTTCAAACGATCAAAGCTCATGAGAAGAAAGGCAAGACCACTTGCTAGCACACTGTGAATAATCTACCTGACACTTTGCAGCTAAAATTGTTAGCTTGTATAGGCCCTAAAAATATAGCTTTGGCCTCTGTTTGTCCAACTATAATAGCAGTTGTTCAGTTCTGAGGATATGGCCAGGATCTTTGTAGAGGTGAGACCTATCATATCTGTATATTCCTGTAAGAGTTGATGGTGGTCCTGTTTTACATCTGAGACTTGCTCGTAACCTCTTTGGTAACTTGTTCCTTTTTGCAGTAGAAGGTGTAACAACATTACCCTTTCCCTCTTGAATGGCCAGGACTGTATTTTACTACTTCACAGTGGAACATTATGGGACTTCTTTTTATTACCTGTTTCTGGGTTTGAGTACGGTTCAAGCCTGAGAAATGGGAGAGGACAGAGGAAGAGGCAGATTGGTGACTGCCTTGTGCTGTCCAATCTGGGTGAAACTAGTGAGGCGCAAAGGACCCAATAACAAGGAGGAAGTGATGGGAAGGAGGTACCCTGAAAATATCAACTATAGTAGAGGCTCAGGTTTGCTGGTGTGTTTAAAAAATTAAACAGATAATTGTCCAAATGAAAAGGATTGCTGTCGTTTCCAGGAAAAGGAGAAAGGCAAGATAATTGTGTGGGTGTATTGTGTGTGGTGGTGGGGGAGATGGGCTGCCCAGCCGATTCAAACTTAGATGGGCTGGAGGGATGTGACCTGTCAGAAAGAGTTTAAGAAGGAGGAGAGGATGCTTCTCTGCACATCAAAAGCCATTTTAGGCATGAGATTTAGAGCAATTTTGGAGGGAGATGGGAAAGAAGAGGATTGGATAAATGACTGCTTCTGGGGGACCACACAAAACACCTGTATGCAGGGTGTGTTGCAGGTGCATGTTTTGCTACATTGTCCCTGTGCAGATGTGTATTTGTGTACCTAGGAAAGTTAATCCATTCTGGCTTATGGTGATGAAGGGTAAGCCAGTGAGTATTTCCTCATGTTTTTCCATGGTGCAATAGCTATACTAATAATGATTACAATCAGAGCATGGCAGGTGGTTGGACTTGGATGGCCCTGGTATTCTCTTCCAAGTTGATGTTTCTATGATTTTATGAACAACAACTATGACATTAATGATTTAGGAAATGTAATTCTGTGAATTTCTTCTTGGACTACAGTGATAGTGTCATCTAATGACTTGACAGATGATCAGAATAATGAGTAACATAAGTAGTTTCTTTTTTAAAAGTAACATTCCAAACTCTGACTTTCTGCTATGGTTCAGTGGAATATGCTGCTTCAAAGTATGGTGCAGTCTCCTTCTCTGAGGGTTGTTAAACAGAGGCTCAATGCACAAAGTTCACATAATGTATTTTTGCATAGAAAACGGCATTTACTGCATATAAAACAGCTGTGCAGAAATATTATTTTCTGTGCAGAAAATACTGTAGTTGGGAACTTATTGTGTGCAAATGTTTCACAAAGAGAATCTTAGAATTGGAAGGAACCAACAGGTCACCTCTTACTTTCCTTCCTCTTTAGAACTGTTTGCAGCTGTTTCTTCAATATCATATGCATCCCTTCCTAATCCATCAGAATATTCTTTCCATTCTTACACAAAGCTGTATATGGCTTAGGATTAAATTCTTTCATACAAGTCTCCTGGGGCCTGAAGACCTTCAGGGGAAGACTTTCTCTCAGTTTTACCACTGTTGGAGGCACATGGAGGAAGAGAAAAAAGTGTTGCTGGCTGCCTGTAGGGTGTGGATATCCTTGTGGAGAAATCATAACTATGTTGGCTTTGTCCTCATTGTCCAGGCAACAAGGAAACACTTTGTTTAAATTTGCAAAACCCTTTGTTACATGAACCCGTTTGGGTGCTAGCTATATGTTGTATTGTCTTCATTATTGTTCATTATTACAGCATTTCTTCTTTAATTTGTATTTTGTCTTTAGTAGCCCTTAGTACTATTTTGATATATAAAAAGGGGGGGCATAATTAAATCAGTACAAAATTGAACAAACAGCCCCAATCAAGAGGGCTGTCAGTATTTTTAAGTTGTGCCTTTTATAGCTGGGGGGTCTTTGAAACATAGAATAACGTCTGAAAGAGCTTTCAGAGTAAGAACTGATTTTATCAAGTTAAAATGGTTTCAGAATAATTTTCAGGGCCCTATTTTTGTCATGGCACAGGGCTCCAAGAGAGCCATGTTGTTTAAACAGCATGAGTAGTTTTTTATGAAACTGCTTTCTCCTTTTCTCTCTGATGAATTATGTGTGTGTGTATGTACCCACAAACAGACAAAACTAGTTCAGCCTTTGCTGACTGAATCTTGGGCTTGCTGGCTGAGAATAACGGGAGCTCTAGTCCAATACATCTGAGGGGCACGAAATTATAGAAAGTGATATGGTGAGAGGCATTCACTACAAGGCAACAGAAATGCCTAAAGACACTGATTGCAGCACTTATTCTGGATCGTCTAAGACGAAAGACCAAAAATTAAACCAAACCAAACTCCTTTCATTGCAGAAAAGGAGGCTAAATGCTGCATGAATTTTAAACTGCCAGCAGCAGCTGTGAGAACACCCATTTTAAACAAACTTTTCAGAGATTTTGCATCTTTATTGCAGCAGTAGCCTTTGAGAACATTTCTCCAAGGAGGGCACTACACAAAACCTGGTGTGTCCTAAGGGAGAGAAAGCACAACTTTGGTTTTACCCTTCCTGCAAACTGCACAAATGTAGAAAACTGCCACCAGGGGGTGCAAAGCGGCCTTCCTTTTCCTAATCATGTATGCTGCAAGGCATAGCTTTTCTTCCTATTCAGCTCCTTCCATCTCGGAGTTCTTTGCTTCTTTTTTCAGGGGTGCTGCTCAATCCTTTTAATCTTTCTTCGTGCACCTCATTATCTTCATCTCCAAAGACTCAGAGGATGCAGGGCTGCTGATGTGGCAGTTTCACAACAGTGGCATACGGATGTGATCCTTATCATTGGTAGTGCTTCTGCACAGAGGCATGCTCCAGATGGTGACATTTTCGTGGACTCTTCCACAGGCCAGGTTCCAAGGCTTTGTTCTGTCAATTGCAGACCTTGCTTTTAACCAAGTTTAAACATGATTCCAATCACCTTTTGCAGCTTTGTAGTTACATTTGGCACTTAGCTGTGAGGCACTCAACATGGGCAGCTCAGAGGAGTATAAACCATTCACTTGCTCCAGATTGCTGACACAATACTGCTGCATTCAATGTAGCCTGGTTTAAACAAGTCATCAGTGGGATGGCTACACTGTTTTTTTTAAATATGTAAACAGTCTTTTATGATGCAAAATTGATATTTTTTCACTAACAGAGAGGAAAAAATAGTGTGGGTGAGACGAGATAATGAGTTGAATTGAACCACAGGGGCCTCAAGAAAGAATTGTTTCTAGTTCCTTAGTTTCCTCCTCTCTATCGGCCTTCACGACAAGAGAATCGATGCAACAACATCACACCTTCCTCAGCATCACTGCTTTGTAACGTACTATCTCAGTGGGGTGTATTATTAGGAAGATGAACACAGATCAATGCTTGAGGGTGTGTTGCTTGACTGCAGGACACCATGTGGTGGGTCCTGTGCAGAGTGGGAGGCTGCCTTGTGTGCTCCTTGAGGAAGAATGGTGGAAGGGATTGGGAGATATGTGGGGGTTTAGTCTGAATTCAGGTAGCATTCTCAGCTTACTTTTACTTGTATTTAAGGGGAAAATGAAGGTAACACTTCTGACATTTCCCCTGAGATACACTGTACCCCTCCTGAGATCCCTCCTCTTCTGAGAAAAAGTCATTTGACTAATTTATTCATTTAAGTGTCACTTTCATTAAATGTCATATAGGCCATTGCCTAGCACAGAGGCTGATTATAAAACCCCAGCTAGCAGCACACATAAGCAATTGTGTCTGGAAAGTAACCTCCAAAGGAGTGTCCAGACTTCATATGATGATATAGTAAGGATGCAAGCTTTTCTTTATTTTACTCTCACATCCAAAAGTGAAAACTTTCAAAAGTTTTCTTCTTGCTGGGTGGGATTCTGAGAGTTTCTGTATATATTTTCATTTTTTTTCATTTTGACAAAATCCGTAGAGACACCCTTTTTTTGAAGATAACAAATCTATGGGCATGGTTTACATTATTCTAACAGATAGCTTCCAGGGGTTGATACATGGAGTTAACTCACTGATCTTTTTGCTAAATTTCCAGTTACAGACTTAAAGATGGGCTAGTGTTCACATTTGGGCATATTGAGTATTTGTGCCAAGTTTGGTACAGATCTATCATTGTTTGAGTCCACAGTGCTCTCTGAAGGTAGGTGAACCACAACTCCAAAACTCAAGGTAAATGCCCACCAAATCCTTTCAGTATTTTTTGTTAGTCATGGGAGTTTTATGTTCCAAGTTTGGTTCAATTCCATCATTGGTGGAGTTCAGAATGCTCTTTTATTGTAGGTGAACTATAAATCCCAGCAACTACAACTCCCAAATGATAAAATCAACCCCCCCCCCAACCCCACCAGTATTCAAATTTGGGCACATCAAGTATTTGTGCCAAATTTGGTCCAGTGAATGAAAATACATCCTGCATATCAGATATTTACATTACGATTCATAAAAGGAGCAAAATTACCGTTACGAAGTAGCAATGAAAATAATTTTATAGTTGGGGGTCACCACAACATGAGGAATTGTATTAAGAGGTCCCAGCATTAGGAAGGTTGAGAACCATTGGGCTAGAGGGTCTTGCTTTCAGTACATCCTCCTTTTTTTGAACCACCCTTTACTGCTTTGGAACTTAGCATATCCTTATGGGTTGCTTCCCAGTCAGTGGATATTTGGCCTTTGTCCCTCATGCCAGCCTCAATATCCTACCATTATTAGGGGCGAAATGTGAATGGGGCTGGAAAAACCAAATTGAATTAAATAATAATATTAAGAAGAAAAAGGAAAATTTAAAAAGAAAAGTTAATTCCTTTGGCAACCTTTGGGAGAAGGAGGCATCCACCCTCCACCTCTTCCTCCTTGGTCTTCTGTCACCTTCTTGCGTGACATGCAAACGCTTTTCTCACCACTGCGTGCACCTTTTAGACTATAGTTCCTAAAACTAGCCACGCAGGGTGGAAGATTACTGGAACTTTGGCCCTAAAATATTAGTCAGCATAGGATTATGACTCTGAAAACCTGGGTTTGAATTCCCCACACAGTCATGGAAATCCACTGGATGGTCTTGGGCAAGTCACACTCTCTCAGCCAGAGAGGAAGGCAAATGCAAACACCTCCAAATACATATTGCCAAGAAAACCCAATGATTGATTTGTCTTAGGGTTGCCATGAGTTGAAAATAACATGAAAGTTCACAACAATAAAAGTAAGCCCAAAAACTAACTTTTCAAAAGCTGGATAGGATCATAAGTTGGACAAATTAATTCATACTCTTCCAGATTATTTATTTTATTTTATTTATCGTGTCATCAGCAACCATTGTATTACAATTCTAACAGAGCAAAACAAACACAGAGATTAAAAAGAAAAAAAAGAAAAAAACCACACAGACTTTGCAAATTTGGTATTTGGTTAAATGTCCTTTGACCAGTATCTGGCCACTTGGAGTGCCTCTGGGGTTGCCGCAAGAAGGCCCTCCATCATGCATGTGGCAGGGCTCAGGGTGCATTGCAGCAGGTGGTCAGTGGTTTGTCTTCTCCGCACTCGCATGCCGAGGATTCCACCCTGTAGCCCCATTTCTTATGATTGGCTCTGCATCTCGTGGTGCCAGAGCGCAGTCTGTTCAGCGCCTTCCAAGTCGCCCAGTCTTCTGAGTGCCCAAGGGGGAGTCTCTCATCTGGTATCACCCATGAATTGAGGTGCTGGGTTTGGGCCTGCCACTATTGGACTCTTGCTTGCTGGGGTGTTCCAGCGAGTGTCTCTGTAGATCTAAGAAAACTATGTCTTGATTTAAGTCGTTGACGTGCTGGCTGATACCCAAACAGGGGATGAGCTGGAGATGTCTCTGCCTTGGTCCTTTCACTATTGGCTGCTACTTCCTGGTGGATGTCAGGTGGTGCAATACCAGCTAAGCAGTGCAATTTCTCCAGTGGTGTGGGGCGCAGACACCCTGTGATAATGCGGCATGTCTCATTAAGAGCCACATCTACTGTTTTAGTGTGGTGAGATGTGTTCCACACTGGGCATGCATACTCAGCAGCAGAGTAGCATAGCACAAGGGCAGATGTCTTCACTGTGTCTGGTTGTGATCCCCAGGTTGTGCCAGTCAGCTTTCGTATGATGTTGTTTCTAGCGCCCACTTTTTGTTTGATGTTCAGGCAGTGCTTCTTGTAGGTCAGAGCACGGTCCAAAGTGACTCCCAGGTATTTGGGTGCGCTGCAATGCTCCAGTGGGATTCCTTCCCAGGTAATCCTCAGAGCTCGGGATGCTTGTCTGTTCTTAAGGTGAAAGGCGCATGTCTGTGTTTTAGATGGATTAGGGATCAGTTGGTTTTCCCTGTAATAGGCAGTAAGAGCACCTAGAGCTTCGGAGAGCTTCTGTTCTACCATCTCAAAGCTTCATGCTTGAGCAGTAATGGCACGATCATCAGCATAGATGAAACTCTCTGTCCCTTCTGGCAGTGGCTGGTCATTTGTGTAGATGTTGAACATGGATGGAGCAAGCACGCTCCCCTGAGGCAGGCCGTTCTTCTGTTTCCGCCATCTGCTTCTCTGGCCCTGGAACTCAACAAAAAAGCTCCTGTTTTGTAGCAGGTTTCCTATGAGGCGGGTGAGGTGGTAGTCCTTTGTGATATTATACATTTTTCTCAGGAGGAGGCGGTGGTTCACAGTATCATAGGCTGCTGACAAGTCTATGAAGACAGCTCCTGTGATCTGCTGCCTTTCAAAGCCATCTTCTATGTGCTGAGTCAGGTTCAGCACTTGCGATGTCCAGCTTTTGCCTTTTCTGAAGCCAGCTTGCTGTGGGATCAGACAGGGGTCTATATTTTCCATAATTCTATGCAAAATAAGTCTCTCCAGAACTTTGTAGAGGGGGCACAACAGGGAGATTGGTCTGTAGCTTTTTGGGTCATTACGGTCTTTGCCTGGCTTCAAGATGGCGATGACTCTTGCTTTCCTCCAGATTTTGGGGATCTGACAGGATGCAGTGCAGTTGTTCATCAGCTCCAGCAGCCAGCGCCTTGCTTTTGGACCAAAGTTCTTGATTTGTTCCATCCGCAGATCATCCAAGCCAGCTGCTTTGCCATTCTTACATTTGTTGAGAGCCATGTCCAATTCAGTAGATGTAAAAGGTTCATGGAGGTTGTTGTTCTCAATCTCTGGTTGTCTGGCTATTGGTTTCTTTCCTACTTTGGTGGCAAGGTTGGGTTTCCCATTCTTCAAGAGTTGGTGTGCTATCTGATCTGCCTTTATGTTGGCATGGGTATTAGTTTGTGAGGGATCGTTGCTCAGCCGTCTCAGCAGCCTCCACGCCTTCTGGCTGCTCCTGCCCATGTCGACCTCTGTGATCAACTTGATCCACTGTTCTTTCTTGGCTTCAGAGATGGAGGACACAATGCTCTGCGCTGCCTGAAGAGTCTGCTCACTAAATGGGTCTTCGTTGTGGAGCCTGTAATAGTTTTCCAACAAGGCAGCTGTTTCAGGAGTAATGCCCTGGAGGTAGTGGGTTCTGCAGCCTCTCGGTATAGAGGCCCGTGAGCAGGTTTTCACTATTTCAATAAAATGTTCGTATTCCTCAGGGATTGGTGCGACCGATATGATCATGTCGTCTAACATGTCTGAGAATTTAGTCCAATCTGCCTTTCTGAAGTTGTATCTTCGTTTAAATCTTCCAGATGACAAGTTGAACACAGGAAATCCTCAGTTGTTATGACTTTTTCTGCTTGTTCATTTCCTTATAATCAATGTGACTAACACAAATTGAAAATGTTACCTAATAGCTAAAATGTACTGAAAATGTGATGTATTATCCAGTATTTTGCAGGGAATCATTAACTACTGCCACTGACTGTTATGTTTCAACTGCTTTGGAGAGTGATTGCCTGCAACTTTAGGTGCCCAAATGTTACTCATACTGAGCATTAATCTAAGTTGCACTTTAGAGAACTGGCCTATCCTGTTTGGCCACCAAAGATACTACTCCAAATATATGAAAAAATAATTAGGATACTCCTCAGCATCCTCAGGTTAAATTCCTTGTATTTTACATCAAACGTAATCAGATATCATTTCAAAATTTGTTGAAAATCTAACAAAAAGTGGAAGAAGAATAGATTGTAAAAAAAATTAGAATAGCAGAATTGAATAAATTGGCAATGATGAACAAAGAAAAAAAAACACACACACACACACACACAAAAAAACTTTATAAAAGCCTGGGAAACATTTCCAAATTTTGTCAAAAGAAAGAGGGAAGTATTTTTTTTATAGAAGGCTTCATAATTTAATCTGTCAGATTTTTAAAATGGACTTTTAAAACAATAACTACCATGCTAAAATAATGGAAAAATATTAACAGGAAGGAAGAACATAACTGTATATAGCAGTCTCTAACCCAAAAGATGGGAAGTCACTACAGTGGGAGGGATGGGATGAGGGACTGGCATAGTCAGGTGCAATCACTGTAGATGCCAGGAAATACTGCATTTGTTTATGTATACATAGATGTGAATCGAATGTTACTGCCATTCTTTTTTATAAAAGTGCAAATTTAAAATAAAAACAAATCTTTAAAAAAGGTGAACATATAGCCCAAATATAGTGAAAAGCTATCCAGCAGTTTTTTGTGCAGCAAGGTTAAGAACCGGACCTCTAATGCTACTAATCAAAAGATACTGAGAAACGGTTTTGTCCTTTCTTAAGGTGTTTGGGTTTTTTGGGGGGTTTTTTTGGTGGCGAGAAGGTTTGGTAAGAAAAAAAATGCAGAATAAATGGTGGGAAGAAGGGTTACATACAGAAGACATATGAGCCCTGTGTAAAATTCCATAAATGAGTTTGGGTGAGATATGCAATAGAAATGTCCGCTGAAAGGACCCATCCGTTTTCTCACCCACCCAGCTTTGTCTGCGTAATATTAAGTGTTAGTCATAAAACAGCAACTTTCCAGTTTCCAATCATCCAAGGCATGACCAATGATTATGTGCATGGTAATAAACTGCATTTCATCACATAATAGTCTTCATCGCATAATAATAGGAGCCCCCCAGTGGCACAGTGGGTTAAACCCCTGTGCTGGCAGGACTGAAGACCGACAGGTCGCAGGTTCGAATCCGGGGAGAGGCGGATGAGCTCCCTCTATCAGCTCCAGCTTCACATGCGGGGACATGAGAGAAGCCTCCCAGAAGGATGATAAAAACATCAAATCATCCAGGTGTCCCCTGGGCAATGTCCTTGCAGACGGCCAATTCTCTCACACCAGGAGTCACTCCTGACACGACAAAAAAAAATCGCATAATAATCACACTCCCTTTTGGGATCCTGGATTCTGATTTTACTGATGAGACGCTAATGATTGTTATATTGATGTTTAATCATTGATGATGCTACTGTTTTTAACTGTCCCATATTCGTTTTGTGATGTTTTTGCATTGAATTTTGCTGTTGTTAACCGCTTTGAGTCACCTGAGGGCTGAGAAAAGCGGTATATAAATGAAGTAAATAAATAAAATAATAAATAAATCATGTTTTGGTATTTATTTATTCCTCACATAATACTCATACCCCCATCTGCATGCCTGCTCCTTGGAGCAGCCCCCATAGCTCCAAGAGGCAGGTGTATGGGTTAGTAAAGATGCTAGAGCTAGGAGGATTCCCTCAGCTGTCGTGTGGCTGAAGACTTCCTTGCTTGTGCTCCTGCTGGTGTGAGCTATGGGGCCTCCCTCAGTTGCTGGCAGCTGAAGTAGGCCCCAAAGCTCTTGCATGCTAGTGCACACAGGCCAGCACTGCCTTTTGGGTACCAGCAGCCAAATGAAGCCTTGTAGCTCTTGCCCACTAGCCCACAGAGGTAAACACCATAATTTGGATTGTGGCAGCCAAAGGAGGACCCATACCTCTTGCCCACTTATGTGTATGGGCAACCAATACTTTTTGGGTACTAGCAACCAAAGTACCCAAAAAGCTCTTGCCCTCTAGTGCACAGATACAACCAACACTTTTTGGATAACAGCAGCCAAAATATGTTCTGGAGCTCATGCCCACTAAAGTGTATGGGCAACCAACACCTTTTGGGTAACAGCAGCCAAAGTACAACCAGAGCTCTTGCTTGCTAGTGAGCGGGGACTACCAACACCTTTAGGTAGGACACAAACCTCTTGCCTGCTGGCATGTGCAGGCAACCAATACCTTTTGGGTACTGACTGCTTACATAATAGTTGCACACACCCTTTTGGGGTTCTGTTTTTTGTATATATTCCTCGCATAATAGTTGCACCCTTGCCTGCATGCCTGCCTCTTGGAGCAGCCGCCGTATTTCTGAGGGGCATCCCCTGTAGCTCCGAGTGCCTTCCTGAGCTCGTATTTCCCGCAAAATAGTCACACATACCTTTTTTGAAGGGGAACAAACAGGGGAAGTGCAACCATTACACAGTGAAATATGGTACCTTCTGAATGTATGGATGGGGACATTTTAAATGCCTTCCTACTTGATTTACCATCAAGTGCATTGATATAAAGAGCTTTTAACATCATGCAAAGTTATCTGGGCATTTAAGCTTATGGCTAGAGACTTGGCCCAGTTGAAACACTCTAACAGAAAGGACATCACCTAAAATATCTCTTACAGTGATGCCTTTAAGTTTAACCTGCCTTGCTGTTCAAAGCCTATAGCACTTCCATCCTGCCTATGTCTTCTTTGCAAATGGTAAGGAAAACAAGTGTGAGAAATCATAGCCTGCTTTGCCTAGGAGCACTATATGCCTGCTTCCAGCTAAGTCTCCCCCACCCTGTTTGGAAATGTGTGAGTGCATCTACAATTACCTTGCTTCACTGCTCAGACATAGACCACAGATGGGCTTAAGCACTCCTCCAGAAGATGCCTCGAGGCAATGCATGCCTCTCCATTTTGCTAGGGAAGAATAAGTGTATTCTTTCCTTGTGATATTTGACACAATTCTGCATGGTCTGCTCTCTCTCTCTCTCTCTCTCTCTCTCTCTCTCTCTCTGTGAGAGAGAGAGAGAAGGGGGGGAAGGGACAATGGTGCTCCAGGAAGAAACAGGGCCAAGCCATACCTGAGCCCGAGGGGACCTCAAGGGAAAAGGGGAAGATCTAATGTTGTGAAAGCACCCCCCCCCCCATATCTGGTTGAGGGAAGGCATTTAAGACAGGTCATTTAATACAGGTGCTTTTGCACTGCTCTTAATTCCTAGTATCTAGAACTCAGCTGTCCTAAGGGCTATCCTTGTCTCTTATATACATATGTATCATGCAAACTACGTTTGGGCACAGAAGAGATTGAGACATGGCCGATCTAATATAAACCTTGCTTACACCCAAATCAGGTGAAATTCTTTTATTCTTTCCTGACATTATTTTTTGGGAATCTGATCTTGTCTGCCTTGCTATGCCAAGCCACACAAGTACCCAAAGCAAGTGCTTATGCCAATCCCATCTGGCTGACTAAAACTGGCATTTGCTGTTGGCCCATACTGTTGTGCCAACAGCTGAGGAAAAACTATCTTTTGTTTTGGCAGAGTCAAGTGTGGCTTCCTTGCTGAGGGTTTTAGGAGTGGCCTTATCCCAGAAGGCAGATAACTGGATTGGCTTTAGTTTAGCATACAGTGCTATAATTGCAGGTGGATTGAATGGGAAGCATACAGCACATTTATTCCGAAAAGAGGAGGCCTGATTCACTTCTCTTACAGTTTGTGTCAGATGCAGCAGTTTGGAGTTGTTTGTTGGTCAAGTGACACAGGAAACATCCTAAATGCCGGCATTAGCTGCAAAGTCAGCCGCATATGAAACTATTTTTTCAGTGTTCTTCTTATGCCCAGTTACAAATAAAAAGAAAGCCTGAGTAAGGCGAGGTCAACATAAGTACTATTTTAACCTTTATGAGTTGTAGACTGGAAGGAATATTGCTTGAACGTCTGCCACAATCTCTCCTTAGTAATTCAGAAGCCTATTGCCTTGCAAAGAGCTTATAACAGTCAGTAGTCTATATAGGTAATTTTAGCCAACTTTGCATGTGTTGGCTTTACTTAATACTAACATTTAACATGAGTAACTATTAACATTTCTCTTCCCCTGCACTGACTGCTGGTTTATCCTTTACAGCAATTTCTATCTCTCTGATTTATTAGACCTAAAAAGATTGCCAAGCCCGATAAAACGGCATTGTCTCAGCCTAAGAAAATGTGCTGTTTGACATTTCAAATTCATTTAAATCATAGCACCATCATGACTAGAGGAATAAAATGCAGTTTCCTTCTAATACTAAAGACATTTGAGAATAAAAATTATTTTGTGGGAGAAAGGGGCAATAAATTTTTAAAATAAAAAAACACATCAAAATCATACAAGCATTTGCAATTGCACCTTATCTGCTGTTCCTGTTTAAAATAAATAAGAAAGGAAAGATTTTGTGCTGACATTAGCATGGTTTGCTCTTGTTCCTATCGCCCTCCTTTCACTTTCTCCCCTTTCTACTCCAGTCTACTAGCACTAGCTGTATAGCTGCATCCTGTTTGATGGGTAGCTGTATTTATTTTGCTTTGCATGCAACGCTCCCACCAACTTTCTGACCCACAACACAAACATGAGAAAGCATGTCCATATATTATACTTTCTTATGCTGAGCAATAGATGTCCACAGTCTCTACTTTAGATTGTTTTGTGTGTGTCAGGAGTGACTTGGGAAACTGCAAGTCACTTCTGGTGAGAGAGAATTGGCTGTCTGCAAGGATATTGCCCAGGGGATGCCCAAATGTTTGATGTTTTTTGCCATCCTTGTGTGAGGCTTCTCTCAAGTCCCTACATGGGGAGCTGAAGCTAACAGAGGGAACTGTCCGAACTGCCCAGCGTACCTGTCTGAATGTATCTCCTTCTATGTCCCACCTCAGAGTTTAAGATCTGCTGGGGAGGCCCTGCTCTCGGCCCCACCTTTATCACAAGTGAGACTGGTGGGGATGAGGGACAGGGCCTTCGAGGTGGTGGCCCCTCGCCTGTGGAATGCACTCCCCGGGGTGATCAACATCCCTCCTCTCTTTCAGAAGGAAGATAAAAACCTGGATTTTGGACCAGGCCTTCGGGTAAGCTGGCAGGTGGACAAAGACAACCAATGACGACCAGAGTAGGAAAGGACAATGACGATGCTAGATGGATTACAGATTATGAATTGGCGAACATTGACCACAAGATGATTTTATTGCTGGTATTGTACTGTTTTGATTGTTTTAACTAGTTATAACTGTTGATATTATATGGTAAATTTGTGTATCGTATTTTGTGAATTGTTAGGCATCTAATTGTGCCTTTTGTAAGCCGCCCTGAGTCCCCCCCTAGGGGGTTGAGAAGGGCGGGGTAGAAGTACTCCAAATAATAAATAAATAAATAAATAAATAAATAAATAATAAACTCAACCCGTTCTCCCCAGATTTCAACTACTGACCTATTGGTCAGCAGTCCTGCCAACACAAAGGTTTAACCCACTGGGGGCTCATTTTTCATAGATGAATAATGACCAAGCAACATCTGAGTGTGGTCAAAGCCACTCTGAGTGCCTTCGTGGTTGAAGAGCAGGGTAAACATTTTCTAAATGTTTTATTTATTTAATTTATTTTTAAAGATGGCAAAAGTAATAAATGAAGAAAAACACATAAGGCAGAAGAGGCTGTAACATATTGCTTTTGTTTGAACCTGCTGAGACGGGCAAGATTCTGCCTTTTCTTTCTTCTTCCCTCTGTGCAAATAATTGATAGTTGGAACCCAGTTTGCAACAACTGAAGTAAGCTGAGAACAAAAAGGGAAAGTGGGAGGAAGAAATAAAAAGGGGTCATTTCAAAGCTGAAGAAGTGGGACAACAGAAAATTAACTGGGGCGGTCCCTGCCAAATTTGGACAGTTGGAAGGTATAAGACTTCTTCCTATATGGAAACAAAAGCATGTGGACTGGAAGTGGTCCCTTTGTTGCTGCCATCAAGAGGAAGGCACTGTGCATTTCCAACCCATTAGGCCTGACTCTGTCTTAGATGCAAGCTGTCTGAAGTTGCTTTAGAACAGGCGTAAATACTGTGTGACCTTCTAAGCTAAATCTTGGCCCCTGACCATGTGGCAGCATGCCAATGGCTTCTGACAACCTCAATTTCTGTTTTGCATTAGTATAAAGGCAGCACAATCCATAGTTTTCATTGAACTGGCTGGCTAGATTTGGATTGATGGGTGATAAATTGTGCATAAGGCCCACCTTTGGAGTGGAAAAATGCACACCTTCTTTTATAAATGCACTGAAGAGCAAGGAAAAAATGGCTCACCTGCATCACAGTGAAAGACAAATGTTTCAAGAGTATTGTTTCATGTTCCAGCACTTACTGGCTTTGGTCCACTATTTACCAATGGGCCAAGGTAGACCCATTTGTCTTTCTAAACCTTTAAGCAGCCCCTTTTCCCTTTCTACACTTTCATGCACAAAGAATATATTAAAGTTATTGAAAAAAGTTTGCTTGGCGAGGCCTGCACCTCCTCATTTGAATCCCTCTGGCAATTCTGGAGCTTGTAGCAGGAATCCTGCTTTCTTGTGGCACACGGCTGGTACGACAAAAATAGCTTGTTAATTATTCATACATACAATTATCACTGAAGCCAAAATCTGCTACAGAACCTAATTAAACATGCCAAAGTTATTCCAGTCCACTTGTTTAGTTGAGCTTGGGAGACGTATTTTCAAAACAAAGGATCAATTAGCCCTCATTAAACATCTTCATGTTCGCCCCACCCTCTGTCTGAAAAGGGAAATGCACTGGACAAGTGTATGAGTAGGGACAGCATAACCAAGGCCTGCTCTCGCAAAAAGCTTTGCTTCTCTTCTATCAACTGAGCTTTTCTAGTGCATAGACAGGCATGTAAGGTACACAAGTGTCCGTAAATGAGGCTCAGATATTATGCAGTGAGCAAAGGGACCATTCAGGATCGAAGCACCTGAGAGGGCTTCAACACTTCCCAGAAGCAATGAGTCTTACATATATATCAGTTCATGCTTTCCCCCATAATCAGCTGTCTTCTATTATTTTTATATGAAACAGAGGAATTTGAGTCTTTAAAAGTATGGTGCGGCTATAACTTTCATTTTGAAGCATGAATGACTTTCTGGAAGCCTAATTTAATGAGCTTCTTTCTACCTTCTCTCCCTGATATGAAAAGACAGTAAATCATTGTTTTCTAGAAGACATTAATTACGAGTCAGGGTGGTGAAGTGGGTTAATCACTGGACTACAAGTCCTGGAAACTTACTGGATGACCTTGGGTGAGTCACACACTTTTAAACCCTCAAAACCATGTGATAGAGTTGCCATATATTGGAAATGTCTTGAAAGCACACAACAACATGAGCCTTCTTGTCCATGACATTCACTAAACATATAATCACTAACACATTGTCATAAGAGGAGAAAAAAATGGAATTTAGTTTTTATAAAATTTGCATATACTATTATAGGTGTCAGTACAAACTGAGGAAAATCCTGCTAACATAAATAGAAATAGTTCTCAACATATTGGGAAATCTGTGGTGATGGCAGTATATTTACTGCTTGGTTTCCTTCAAAACTGCTATCTGTTGACAGGGAACTTCAATGCTCCTTCTGTCCCCCCTTTGGTAGGGTTATCTTTCAACCAATAGTGCTGGTTGAGGTATGAATGGAGGCTGAAAGGGAAAAATGTGTCAAGAGGGAGGTGTGCCAAGCCACCCTTGTTGGGACCGCCTTCCATCTGGAAATTGATGTATTTGTTGCAAAATAACATGCAGATCAAGAATAGGTCTCTGCAGTCACCTACAGACCCATTGCTAAGACCTTACACTTGGATGGCAATCATACTTGGCCATGGTTGATAGCCTATGATGGCCTTCAACCTGAACTTGAATAGAAGACAATTCTTTGTAAAGCAGGAAATACAGCTGTGCTAATATAGTTGGAACGAATGTAACAAGAGCAGGTATCACTTTCACCTGTAAATTCAGCTCAAAGGATTCTATAATAAACTTATCCTTTTAAAAAAGTTTTTTCCTGCCACACTGAATCTTGTCAGAGTTCTGTCCACCAAATTACTGTTAAACAGCCACACACTGTATCAAAGTCCAAAGCAGTCCGAGGTCATCCACAGCAGTCTGCCAAAGTAAGAGTGAGACACAAGATTTGTCCAAAGTGCTTTCCAAAATGTTCAAAGCCAAGTAATTTCACCAACACCAAGGCTGAAAGCCAAAATATATTTCACACACCAAAGTCAAAGCTCATCAACAGAGATTCAAGTTGTAACAATTTCATCAACATTGTTTATAGCACCTAACTGATCTACCCTCCAGCTATTTATGCCACTTTCCCAAGTGATCCTACATGTTGGCTCTCCTCTCAGCCAACTGACTGGATCTTCTCAGATGAATGGATCAGTTTTTAATTGCAGTCTAGCTGGAATACTTAGCTCCTGGTTTGCTTCCTGGAGGCACTAATCCTGACCTGACTGTATCCTTATCTCCTTGGGGCTGCTGCTCCTGTTCTACAGAAGTCGGTTCCTCTGTGTCAGACTGCTTGTGCTGCTGATCTATGTTTGCCCCTGACTCAGATGCTGGGTGAAGAAACCCTTCCTTTTCCTCTTCATCCTCAGCACAAGCCATGACAATCCTTTCTGTTCTCCACTCAGTCGCCCCCTCCTTTTGCTTTGGGCCTCAAGCCCCATTAGTGCCTTCCGATTCTAGACAAATCATGGAATTCCACTAAGTGAACTTGGGTAAGTTGCACACTCTCAGTCTGAAGGGAACACTATGAGAAACCCTCTTTGAACAAATGTTGCCAAGAAAACCCCATGAAAGTTTTGCTTTAGGATTGCCATAATTCAGAAATGACTTGAAGGCACACAAAATAACAAAAAGCAATAGAGACCTCTTTTACATGTGATTGCCATATTCCAATTTTCCAAATCTGGACAGCAAAATGATGCAAATTTGTAGAACATTAACATCAAATCCATTGTGCAACATTGAATATGCAAATGGATCACTTCAATGTTTGCATTGTTTTTCTAACAGCGGTTTTCGTCCTTGATAAGCATTGACCTGAGAGAATCATTCCAGGCTTCAAACAAGGAGACCTAAATTCAAATTCCTGCTTGGCCAAAGATCTTATAGCAAAGTTTGGAGCTCCATCAATTTACAATGGAGTTGACAGCTGGAAACTGTGTCCTGTATTTGTTTTTGTTCGTTTTATTTCCACTTGCCAAAATAGCCAAAATAAATCCCGTATACGCCACTATAGGTACTGCTTTGTTTCTCCACTTTTTTCATGTCAGGAGCAACTTGAGAAACTGCAAGTTGCTTCTGGTGTGAGAGAATTGGCCGTCTGCAAGGACGTTGCCCAGGGAACGCCCGGATGTTTTTGATGTTTTACCATCCTTGTGGGAGGCTTCTCTCATGTCCCCACATAAGGAGCTGGAGCTGACAGAGGGAGCTCATCCATGCTCTCCCCAGATTTGAACCTCTGACCTTTTGGTCTTCAGTCCTGCCGGCACAATGGTTTAACCTATTGCATCACTGGGGGCTCCTGTTTCTCCATTGTGGGTTTCATTGTAATAGAAATGAAATGGAAATATATTAATATTTCTATTATATTTATATTATAAATAGAAAAACATAATCACCTGCGGATTTTTACTTTGATCATAGAGTCCCTTAATTTAGGAGGTTGAATGGGTACAAAACACTATACCATACAGCCATCACAAGAAAATGTGGCATTAGTCCTTTCAAAAGGATGTCATTTCCTTTTAGAAATGAAATGGATACTGTATGAAACTATATACAAGAAACTTTCACTACTTTGTTCCACTGCATTTTCTTGTAATTCATCCCCATGCCTTGGGACTGTTATTTCTTTGCACTGTATTCTGGTATTCTGCTCTCTGTAAACAGACTAGGCTTCCCAATTACAGCATTTGCCCTGGAGAGGGTCAATTTACATTTCAATGACTGTGATATTTCACTCATTAGCTAAACACTTAAAAGACACTGGCAGGCTCCTTTTGCACAGAACAATGGGGTATACTTTTTTCATTCTACAGTATTTCTGGTTCCAAAAGGGGTAGAGACTTGCACTTTTTAAAAAATAAATGAAAACTTAGAATAAAGGCCAGCTAAGTATTCAACAATACCTCAAATCTGCATAAAACCCAGCTAAACATTTCAAGGATTCCAGAGAACAAAATTCATATCCAGGATCATGGTCTGGGTTTTTATTATGTATTAAACTGCAGAGCAGAACAACATTTGTTAAATAATTACCTTTTACACGTAAGTATGTGCATTCGGTTTAAATATAGTAAAAATAAACAAAAAGACCTTGCATAAGAGATGCTAGAAAACCACCCTTAAAGATTTCAGGTGTTAGTTTTCTTTTACCACAGTGGTTTTCAACCTGTGGGTCCCCCCCCCCCCCCCAGTGTTTTGTCCTACAACTCCCAGAAATCCCAGGCAGTTTACCATCTGTTAGGATTTCTGGGACTTGAAGGCCAAAATGTCTGGGGACACACAGGTTGAGAACCACTGTTCTACCGGTTGGGGGAAAGAAGTAACTGAGTGAATGCACCCAACACTCTTTTTTGTGTGTGGCATAACAGCTATAAGGGCAGCTTTCTATATGGTGTGAGGGAGGCTTACCAATAAATTATCACCATCACCACCACCATCATCATAGCCCTCATCAAACTAGAACAGGTTGCTTCTTCCGTCATGAGACACGTGTTTACTGGCAGCAGTCACTCAAATAATGTCAATGCTGATTTGCTCCACTTGGTATACTTAGGATGCATGGAATCTTTGGTCTGGAAAAGCTCTTGGTTAAAGGCGAGGATAGTGTTTAGTGTACACCCACCCAGCCAATTGAACTCATTTTAAAAAACATTTACTGCTAAGATTGCTAGCAGTAAATGTCTCAGTATAATTGGGAAGCAGCGTCCCTCCCCAACATGGAGTCAAGGCTTGCATTTAGAATCACGACCTGTGTTTAAATGAAAACAAACCTCCCTGAGCAGCGTGGGCTTTGTCTCCCCGGATGCTGCTGGTCCTTCTAATAACAGAGAGCTGTTCAATGCAGTGTCTGCCATGGAGAGTGGTTTCATCCAATGATAGTTATTTGGAGGCTGCCAGCATGACAAACTGCTGTCTGTAAACATGGGGACTCTCTACAAATGTCTGTTGACTTTTCTCTCTTCCTCTCTTTTTCAAAAGTGATTTTCTTCTTCAAAATGAAGAACTTGCCTTCCGCTCCCAGAGTCTGCAACTGAGACCTATTTTTGTTGTATCTATTTGCCTAGCCTCTTCTATCCAGTTGCCTAGCAGTTTACAGGGTAGTAACAAAATATAGAATTTTGTCCCTCAGTGCTTACAATACTCAAAATTGTAGATGTCTATAACATTGTAGATGTCTATAAATTTCTTTTCAGGTGAAGGGATGTGCAAAGTAGGGCCTTATGACTAGGATGCTACAGGGTGGCCAAAGGTCACAATGAGGTCTTACATATACAGGCAGTCCCCGAGGTACAAACAAGATAGGTTCTGTAGGTTTGTTCTTAAGTTGGCTTTGTATGTAAGTCAGAACAGATACATTTTTACATGTAACTCCACCCAATTTATATATATATATATATATATAAAATTTCTTCTCACTTTTTGTCCTAGTGATAATTGGATTTTGGACAGTTTGGCTTGTTGTGAAAACAAGAATTCAGTGGAGGCACATTTTGCTCATGATAACTCTTCCAAGAGTGAATTTCCCTTCTGAGGGGTAGATTTATCTCACTTCCCATTGTCTCACCCTAGTTGCAACTATGAGTCACATTTAAGTCAGATATTTGTAACTTTGGGAAGCTTTTTTTTCCATGTCAGGAGTGACCTGCGAAACTGCAAGTCGCTTCTGGTGTGAGAGAATTGGCTGTCTGCAAGGACGTTGTCCAGTGGCCGCCCTGATGTTTTATTATCTTGTGGGAGGCTTGTCTCATGTCCCCTCATGGGACGCTAGAGCTGACATATGGGAGCTAACTCCAGTCTCCAAATGACAGATGGGAGCTCACTCCGGTCTCCAAACTACCAACCTTTTGGTCAGTCATGCCAGCACAAGGGTTTAACTCATTGTGCCACCAGGGGCTCTACTTGGGAACTGACTGTTTTGTGTATGTTGTTATGGTAAGGGCTGCCATTGCCAAGATTTGATTTTTCACATGTAATGTTAAGTTTTCCCTATACACACACACACACACACACACATATATAGAGAGAGAGATGCCAAGGTATTGTACATTAAAAACCAAAGTAAATGAGCTGTAAATATTGACAGGGAACTCAGACCATGGAGAAGCTGCTGAGTTCAGCTCATGCAAGGAAAGGAATGAATGAAAGTGCATGGAATCTCACCGTTTCTTCTCCCAGGAGCTCAGAGCAGCTGGATCCTCATGGTTTGAATTACATGCCCTTCCTTCATCTTCATTCTGATAAAAAGGAGCAGCAATAACCCCACCCAGGACTTGACAGCTGCTGGGTATGGGAGGCATGTCTTCCAACTGTCTCAGTTTGACAGGAACAGTCTTAATCTGCTCTCATCACATTTTTACCATCTACTCTCAAAATGCCCCAATCTCTCTCTGTTCCTCCACCTTTGTCCTCAGTTTAATTCTGTTGTTGCAAACTAAGTGCAAAGTGCAAAGGCAGTTTGTGCGTAATTAACGCAGTAGCAAGGGAAAGAGAGGAGAGAAGTAGCAAAAGCAAACTGCTTCTGTTTCTTCTCTGTGTTTGCCTTCATTAATAACTTTTGACAAACTTGATCACAACATGCTACCGAGCCACACTTAACATGGTTTTCATCTATGTAATGTTGGGGGGTATGCAGAGATTTGGGGCAAAATACAAGGGCAAGAAAATAACCTTACAACCTCTGAGAATGCTTGCCATAGATGCAGGCGAAACGTCAGGAGAGAATGCCTCTAGAACATGGCCATATAGCCTGAAAAAACCTACAACAACCCAGTGATTCCGGCCATGAAAGCCTTCAACAATACAAATAACCTTTTGTATCCCACCCAAAAAGGAATCTAGGTGTGCATAAGTTTGTGTGAGAGTCACTAACAGGATCCTGCCTTCTAACTTCAGTCAGCAAATGAAAAGTCTTTTTGTTACTCTGCACATTACCCTAGGCTCACTTTTTTGAGGGCAAAAGGGCTGCCTGTGTAACAGCAATACACAAGAGCAGTACAGCAGTCTAAATTGATTGACAAGGTACCCCTGTTCTATGAGTTGCAACTCATATTCTTCAGCTCATTGCCCAGCAAGTAGGCATTCTAATGAGAGGATTTTTTTTATCTTAGTATATGATAAACAGTCTCCAAGAACTGCTTTGTTTTCTCAGCTCCTGTTTCTCTGTTTAAAGGAATGCACATGCAAGATTGCCTATGCAGAGATAGACCAATTTGGTCACATGTCTTCCCTACTATGGAAATATGTTTTTCTATTTGAAAGTAAAGTCAATTATTTCTAAATTTGCCTCCGTACATCTAAATGAGTGTATACACATTAATGCAAATCATTGTGTTTTGGCCAGGAGGGACAGGACAGTGCTCAGCTGATTTCCTTAGATGTATTTATCTGTTTTCTACAGTAATCTTGGCAACCAGCTTCACATTATTAAATGTGAGTGAAGGGAGGATTTTGCTTTTTGGTCCTGCCCTTGATCAACAGCATGTCTGGAGAGAATGGAACTTCATAATTAATGAGAGAAAGCTTGTTCTAGCTTAGCGATGAAGTTCAACCAGAAGACAAGGGAAGGAAATTTAGGCATGTGGCTTTGGAACCAAAGAACCAAACTATACTTAGCGTAATTACAAAGTCCTTATAGATGCCCTGTTCCAGTTCTAACACAACATTACATTGCAAGAAAAGCATGCCTGCATTCTTTTTTATATACTGCATGGCTCAGTGCTGATTTGAGCCAGCCAGGCTGAAGGATTTGACCTGCATTTGTGCACTGACAGCATGTAGAAATGACAGTGGTCTCTTGAGATGCAAAGTTACTATGCCAAAGTGGTACATACTTAAACTGAGCCAATATTTTTTCACTGAAACTAAACTGCATTTCAGAAATACGTGTCATCACTTTTGATGGCACATTCAGTGAGGAGATAGATTTGGTTTGGTGAGATCTGGATCCATTGATCAAATAGCCTGCCTTTCATCTGAGACCCCATCTACACCAGCATATAATCCAGTTTCTGAATCCAGATTATCTGATTTAACTGAATCATATGGCAGCATAGACTCATATAATCCAGATCAAAGCAGATAATCTGGCTTCGGAAACTAGATTATATGCCAGTGTAGATCCAGCCTGAGTCTCATCTCTGAACACTGTATCACTGAAGTGTATGGAGAAAACAATAAGAGTGTGATTATTGCAGGACCTTAGTAGCAATTCACTCCCAAGGAAATCTTGGAAATGTCTTCAATGATAGGTTACTACTATACAGCACCATTATGAATGAAGATGTGGGCAACTTCTAAATTTAATACCCCCCAAACCCCACCCACTGAACTCCTGAAGCTCCCAGGTCTTCCAGTCTGAGCCATGCAGGGCCCCAGATGTTTTCATTCTCTGGACTCATGGCGTGGAGGTGTTCTGGTGACTTGAACACATCAGATATATAAATCCATGACAAGTGTCCTGCTGATCTACGAATGGAATCCAGTTGACCCTGGGCCAGTTTTTTGTCTTTAGTAAGGATCTATGATCAAGTTTGTTACCCATTAATGCCTCACCGTCACAGTGGTCTCCTTCTGCTGGCATCCTACAGTCATTTTCCTTTCCACTGGGATTCACTTTTGATTTTATGGTAAAGGCTAATTCAAATAATGCTGGATTGCACCACCTATCAGCCCCAGCCAGCACAACCAACAGTGAAGAATGCTGGAAGCTACAGCATCTGGAGGGCTTTGTTTTTCTTGCAGCACAGACTGAATGTACATAAACATGAATCTGAATGAAGTTTTGCAGGATAGAGTGAGACTAGTCTTTTTTCTCTTGTGTATCTGAAATGGCATCTCTACCATTGTGAACATAATTTCCACACCATTTTTGTCCCTCCCAAAAGGTTTCTGGTCCACTGTTGCCAATTTTCTTTTCTATTTGTGATAAAGCAGGGATAAGCAAATCTTTGGCTCTCCTGATGTTTTAGACTCCAGCAGCAGTTGCAGGTTTTTAAACCTTGGCTATGCTGGCGGATGAACTAAACTCCAAATCTTTGGGAGGGTGAACATTTTCCCATCTCTGCTGTAGAAACCTTGCTAGCTTGATTAGACTCAAATATAATTTAATGCCCAATTAAAAACAACACTACCACCCAAAATACTTGCTTTTTAAGCCAGCATATTGCCTTCTGTAGCTTTCTGTTACAATTGAGACATTTCTGTACTCTGCCCTGCCCCTTCTATGGCTGAACACACTTTCTTTCAGCTTAACCTTCAAATAAATATGACATATGAAAGGTGTGCTTTCTAAACCTAAGACCTTCAAAGTCAATCGGTTTACATATATGTACACCAGATTTGAAACAATTCCAGTCTGCAGGCTGCATGCAGAATGACAACTTTGGATGGGGGAGGTCACCTGGAGATTGCTTCAAAATCTGTAGAAATTGTTCCAGAATAGCACCTGGAGTGTTTCATCTTTATGCAGCTGTTCCAACTAACAAAACATACTTTGATTGGCAAAAAAATCCATTTCATAGATGGGGATTTATTTTTTGCTTTTTTGTAGTCATAAGGCTATTGTAAAAAAGAATTCAATTAAAACTAAATCTAGAATCTTTCTTTGGAAGCCAGAGTCAACAGAAAAACAACAGCAAGTTACATTAAAATCTTCCCTTTTCCCATGGCGAACAAAGTGTTTAAGTTGGAGGCCATGTTTTTGAGCTGCAGGTTTTAGATTCCAACTTCTTTTCCTTTTATGTTAAAAAACAGCACTTGTTGAGTTGAGGAAGGTTTTAATGAAAATATATTGCTTGCTCTTCTTCCTTCACCACCTCCATCCCTCTTCTGGAGTCATATCAAATTTCCCAAGTGCATCAGTACAACATACTTTAAGAGGAAATTATTTCTGTGCTGCTCTATCGAACAATGTGTGTTTAACCCAATTCCTCATAGCTAATTGAGAATTGTAATTTGTGCGTCACTATTGTCTTGATGACTATGGGGAATACCATTGCTTTAACTATGCGGATCTTTGTTGCCAGTATGTTTCTACTCTTCACTATTTTATTGAGAGTGGTCATTGCTCTCCTCCCAAGAAGTAAGCGTCTCCTGATTTCCTGGCTGCAGTCTGCGTCTGCAGTAATATTTGCACCTAGAAATACAAAGTCTGTCACTGCCTCCACGTTTTATCCCTCTATTTCCCAGTTGTCAATCATTCTTGTTGCCATAATCTTGGTTTTTTTATGTTTAGCTGCAACCCAGCTTTTGTGCTTTCTTCTTTCACCTTGATTAGAAGGCTTCTCAGCTCCTCCTTCCTTTCAGCCATCAAAGTGGTGTCATCTGCATATCTAAGGTTGTTAATGTTTCTCCCAGCAATTTTTACCCCAGCTTTGCATTTGTCAAGCCCCGCACATCTCATGATGTGTTCTGCATACAAGTAGAATAGGTTGGGTGAGAATATACAACCCTGCCGTACGCCTTTCCCAATCTTGAACCAGTCTGTTGTTCCATGGTCCGTTCTTACTGTTGCTACTTGGTCCTTATACAGATTCCTCAGGAGAGAGACAAGGTGATTTGATATGTCCATACCACAAAGAACTTGCCACAATTTATTATGATCCTCAAAGGCTTTAGAATAGCCAATGAAACAGAAATAGATGTTTTTCTGAAACTCCCTGCCTTTCTCCATTATCCAGCGGATATTTGCAATCTGGTCTTTTCTTCCTCTGCCTTTTCTAAACCCAGCTTGTACATCTGGCAACTCTCGCTCCATGTATTGCTGGAGTCTTCCTTGCAGGATTTTGAGCATTACCTTACTGGCATGAGAAATAAGTCACCTATGGATGTGAGAGCTGGACCATAGGGAAGGCTGAGCAAAAGAAGATAGATGCTTTTGAACTGTGGTGTTGAAGGAAAGTTCTGAGAGTGCCTTGGACCGCCAGAAGGTCCAACCAGTTCATACTTCAGGAAATAACACCCGACTGCTCTTTGGAGGGAAGGATAGTAATTTGGCCACATCATGAGAAGAAAGGAAAGCTTAGAGAAGACAATTATGCTGGGGAAAAAGGAAGGAAAAAGGAAGAGGGGCCGACCAAGGGCAAGATGAATGGATGGCATCCTTGAAGTGACTGGATTGACCTTGAAGGAGCTGGGGGTGGTGACAGCTGACAGGGAGCTCTGGCGTGGGCTGGTCCATGAGGTCATGAAGTGTCAGAAATGACTGACTGAATGAACAACAATAACATTGTTTTGGTAGGGCATAAATACCCCAAAGGTACCAGATTCTCTCTGATCTTGGAAACTAAACAAGTTCAGTCCTGGTTTGTACTTATATGGGAGGCCACCAACAAATATAAGGTGTTGTAAGTTGTATTTCAGAGGAAGAAATAGGAAAACCATCTCTGAATATTCCTGGCCTAAGAAAACCCCAAGAAATTCATGGAGTCATCATAAATCAACAGGCAATATGAAGGCAGGCACACACATACTATGTTGGAAACCAAAGACTAAGATTGCCCTTGAGACTGCAGAAACAGATAATCTAATTACCTAAAGAAAGCCTGAGTTTGTTGAAGTTCCATCCTCCATTCAGGGCAAACACATGTCCCCTTCATTCCCTCCAGAGCAGAGAGCGGCGCAAAGCACAGGCCAGCTGCTTAACCTCGTCTTTTGGCGCTAGCTGTGAGGCCTTCTGCTTCCTGCTGCCATCCATAAATGATCTGATACATGTACAAGCAGCAGTATGTGTGTGTGTGTGGGGGGGGGGGGGGGGAGGGGGATGGGAAGACATTTCACTTGCAGCCTGACAGCTGCCCAGTTGACCTCGCTATGGGCGACTTGTGTGCTTCAAGAAGGAGTGCCTTTGAATAAATGTTTTGTTGTTTTAAAGGATTCTGGAGGAAGGGCTTGGGAAACAAGACAGTTTGAAAGACTTCAAGAGATGGTAGGCAATGCAGTAGTGACTGAAGCATTGTTTGGGTTAGGAACATTTTTTCTGTCCCTGTGGTTCCCCCCACTACGGGCCCTCCATTCTTGGCAGATGACTTCTGAATAAAACATGTCTCTACCAGTACAAGTTCTGTTCAGAGAACAAGTTGTCCATCTGTGATTATTGCTACGACCTCATGTTGTAGCTACCTGGATCTCCTGTACTATGTTTAGCTCCACAGGTTTCTACCCTTTATTTCTATTTCTAAAGAAAGAAGATAACTATCACAGATTCACCTTATATTCTTTTTTGTATATTATTAGCTACATTTCTGTATCACTCGAGAGCTGGAACTCTGTAGGCGGTTCACAAACAGAGGGACCATCACAGATGGAGCCTGACACACTCCAGCAGGGCTCACCATATGCCCCAGTACTATACTCTCGCCTAAGGCACATGCTCTGAAATATCCAGGAGGGATAGCTGATAGTGGCTGTCCAATGCTTTTGGCCCACAGTTCCTGTTAGCTCCAGTCAGCATAATTAGTGCTGAAATATTATGGGAAGCCCAGACCAAAATATCCAGAGGGCCACCATTGCCTAGCTCCTCTTCACAAGGAGAATGTTGACATTACAATCAACAACAACGGCAACAAAACTTTATTTATATACCACTCTATCTCCCTGAGGGGACTCACTAGCTGGATTGGATGAATGGATAAAACAAATCCCATGGAGGAGCTCGGTACAAAAAAACCACAAGGGTCCCTTAGCTACGATACGGAATGGTATCGGATTGTGAACTTGACGATGAGACGACTCGGAATGGTATTGTAGTAAGGTTGATGTTTTGATGAGATGTTTTGATAATTATGTATTGTGGATTATTTTATTTGATGTTGTACCTTGCACCTGTTTTTCTATGTTGTACACCGCAATGAGTCGCCAGTAGGCTGAGAATTGCGGTATATAAGCGTAGTAAATAAATAAATAAAATAAATTTTGTTGAGATTAGCTTCACAGACACCCCTACCATGGATACCAAAAACTGTGGATGTTTCCCTCTGTTGTGATTTGCACTTCAGGTTACAGATTACTCAAAATGTGTGGAGTAATGAATTGAACAAAAGCCACCAAATTAATTCTAATCACACTTTTCTTCTGTAATTCAGATGGCAGGGGTGTGAAACATGCAGTGGGAAATAACATAGATGGGGGATAGTAGTAGTGTGGGAGAACCACAGTGTGCTAAAGGTAAGGTGGACATTTTACGCATGGAAACAGGGCAAACAAAATAGTTTAAGCACAGATCACACTTCTTTGCTCATGCCCACTACCAGTAGTCTGAAACTAAGGGATATAATATACTGAAAGTTTGCTGTACAAATGTAAAGAATTTGTACAACCTAGCAAAGAAGCATTAATGATGTTCTGGAAACACATAGTACCCATTGCACCGTTGCCCTGTACAGGCACCCCCCACTTATTTGACAGCTCAGAGACAAGAGCGCTATCAAAAGGTGAAAATGCATGACAAGTGAAACTATGTTATGTTTTCAGCTTGTAAATAAACACAAGATAGTGCTGAACTGTCCGAGAGAACAAAAAGCTGTATGTGCTCAAAGTATGGGCTCTGTGTTGAAAATTGGAAACAGGGTATACTTTAGAATGGTTGAAAGAGTAGATCAATGAAAAGCAAGTTGTTGAAAAGTAGGAAATGTTCATATTGGTTTCCTGCTGTTTTCTAGCGCTGTAAAGAATCCTCAGCCCAGATTAACAGGAACCATTTCTCCATTCTGTAAGAAATCACTAGGTTGAATGGAATGTACTTGTTGTTTTTTAAATTATTGATACTCTCTACTATCTATAATACTCAGTTAACAAATATGAAATGATGTTTGAGACCTATTGAAGTCTATTATTTGTGTTGTCCAAAAAATACTGCTGCTCTTTCTATTTACTTGGGCTTTTGGCAGGCAGGGAAAAGCTGGCTGAGATAGACATTTGGCATTTGTCATAATTAAAAATCTGCTTGTTAAAGATTGATTAGACATGGACATTTTAAAATTTTGTTAGCAGTGCAACATGCTCTCCAATTATCCAAGTATTGAAAGGTTCCATGTGCAGTGTTCTCCAATCTGGCCTCTTTGGAAGATGGAGCTCTAGAAATACATGGCATTTGTGTTACTACTACTGCCATCAAATGTGCATATTACTGATCAGCTGTGTCTGGTCAGTGGGGTGCAGGTATATTTGCACGTCATTCTGCCACTGACAAATTAGACACCCCTTTGGGCCTATCAAGCAGCAAATCTGTGATCCCCAGAGGAAGGCAATTATGAAATTTTCAGCTGGACTCAGATTTTTCTCTCCATCAATTTTCAACTGTTTTCCAAAATGACTATTTCTAGCCATAGACACAGATCCACAATCAGTGTCCACCTCTAAGCTAGGGGACAGACGGAGGTGGATGCATGCCACCTTCCAAACTATATGGCGTAGATAATCTCCAGCTTTCTACTTGTGAGTGAACCAGTATCCCCATCACACTTCACCATTGTCTAGGCTGACTAGGACTGATAGGAATTGCAGCTAAACATCTGGCTTTCCTTCGCTTTGCTCTAAGATGTATTATAGCCTGTCCTTTCAAAATATCTATGAACATATTTTTACTAGCAGAGGGCACAAAAGAATTTCAGAAAGAATTCAGTCTGTACTCCATCAATTACATCAAAGCCTTTACTGTATAGATGATAAATCACTAGAAAAGAAACAGATATACCACATTTGATTGTCCAGTTGCATAACATATGATCTGGAGAAGAGGTTACTGCCCAGAGGAAAATATGGAGAAAGAAAATAGCAAGTGGATAAGGCAGGGGTGCATTTTAGCAGTCTTTAGTTTATGCATAGAACATATGATCCAATCTAATTTTATTTTATGGGCCAAAATAGAATTAGATGCTGAGGATGGAGGTGTGAAAACTGGAGAAGGAAACAACAACAATTTAAGGTATGCAGATGGCATTATATTAGTAGCAGAAAACAGCAATGACTACTGATGAAAGTTAAGGAAGAAAGTTACAGCTGAATAATAAGAAAATAAAAATAATTACCACAAAGGAATTACATGACTTATAAGTGGACAATGGTGACATCAAAATAGTTAGAGACTTTCTATACCTTGATTTAGTAATTAAACAAAATGGAGACTGGATTCAAGAAATTAGAAGATTATTAGAAGGAAGTTAAGCTAGTAGGGAAGAATAGATAAGTATAAAAATGTAACACTGTATAAAGAAGTGGTTCCCAACCTTTTTTTGACTTAGGGACCACTTTGACTAGAAACTACTTGACCAGGGACCGCTCTTCAATATTAGTACCAAAAGGGTTACGAATCAGTTTTTGGTCAACTTTAGATTTGATTTGGGGTGCTGATTCAGAAAATTGCATCGGATAGACCACATCAGCTCTAGTTTCTGACTCAGAACATATGCCATGCTCATTGACAGGGAAGGAGTGGCAGGTGGCTCAAAAAGAGTGGAAATAAAAAAAAAAAGTGGAAGGAGACACGTGGACCAGATTTTTGTTCTCACGGCTCACTGGTGGTCCATGGCCCACAGGTTAAGAACCATAAGTATAAAGATAAGTATAAAAATGTAACACTGAATATCAAAGTCAGGATAATCCATATCACATTTCTGATTTCTATATGAGGTTATGAAAGCTGGAAAGTGAACAAAGTTGAGAAGAAGACCATCATCTCAATCAAGTGAAAGTGAATAAAGCTGACAAGAAGACATTCAACTGAAATGTGGTGTAGCAGATTAGTTTCCCAGATATCATGGATCACCAAAAAGGCAAATAAATGTGTCTGAGAGCAAATTAACCCAGAACTCTCAATAGAAACTAAAACGACAGTATTGTGGTTGTCATACTTTGATAAGAAAACTGGATTCATTAGAAAATATGACAGTGTAAAATTGGAAGGCAGTACAAAAATAAGACTGCATTGGTGAAGTCTTGATTTAATCACAAAGCTGTGATCTATAGTTTGCTGTTGGGCTGTTGTTGACTGTGGTTCCTGGAGATCAGCTTTTCCTCCAGTTGCCATAAGTCAAAATCAAATTGACAGCACATAACAAAAACAAATCTAAAGTAGTGAAAATAAATTGTCAACTGTTTTCTAACAATTAGACCCCCTACCCCACCCATAGGGCTGGGATGCTATCAGTCACCGTGAGCCTTTCTGATCACTTATTGCTTTAAGGCAGAATTATAATGATACATCTTAGTTAGCAATCAGACACAAATTCACAACACTCCAGAAATGTTTGGATAGGATCAAGTGCATTTTTAAATATATAAAAATAGGAAAGGCTAATGAAACTGAAACAATGACAACATAAATCTGCAGCCGTAACCAGATGAACCATGTATACTGGGAAGGACTCACTCTCCTGCGCCAAATGAGGTCAGCTAGAGCTGGCTGTTCAGCAGCGGACGTCTTTCTATCAGCATCCTGCACCCGTATATTTCTAGTCTTGATTCCACAGCAGCTCTTTGGGCAGGATACAATCAACCATCACTATCTTGTTTGCACACAGCCAGCTTTGTGCTGGAAAACACTGGATTTTATATTACAAGCCTTGACAAAACCAAACTCCAAAGCAGAAGCCTGTCATAAAAATTCCACTGTGCTTCCAGTTGTGGCACTCAGTATGGCAGCTGGCCCGGCTTTTGAAAGGCTAGACTGCTATCCTGGAACTGGCCACTCAAATTAGCCTGCCTATTGCTCTCTGTTATGAATGACCAGCATAAAGAGGATTACTTTTTGGTGGTGTCTTTATCCTTCTAATGACTGAAAGTACTAGCCTCTTATATTTCAAATCTCTGGCTCTTGTGATTTATAGAGATCATTGAAATTGGAACATGATCAGACTATTTCAAAGCACTGGTTCTTCTTGGAGCTTTTTTGGACTGCAATACCCAGAACTCTCTAGCCAACATGGCCATTGGTCATGACAGCTAGAGAGTTTTGAGAGTTGTAGTCCAAAAAGAAACTTTTCAAACTTCATCTTTTCACCATTAAAACACTAAATAGCTTAGCTATTAATCAATAATTAAAAGCTAAGTTATTAATCAATAATTAGGCTACTCTTGTAGATCCAAACTTTTCTTGGATATAACCAAGCCATTTGGTGCTTTAATGGTAAGAGGAAGACCTTTGGAAAGTTTTGTAAGATTCCCCTTCATGAAAATAGCTACATCAGAGTAGACAGTCATCAAGGCTATGGGTTTTTTAAAATTATAAACCTTCGTTTAAGCATCGAATTAGTGTTTGGGAAGAATATACCAGCTAGCAGAATGTGTTCTGCTATTATTATGTTTTGTTTTCTTCATGAATAGTATTTTTGCTTGTTTGTTTTACTTTAATACTCCAAACCAAGGTTGGGCAGTCATGGCCCTCCAGAAGTTGTCGCACTCCCATAATCCCTAGCCAGCATAGCAAATAGTATAGTTCAAAAACATCTAGAAAGTGACAGTAGCCTATCATTTAGGGATGGAATGGATATTCAATTATTTCCTAAGTGTGCTCAAAATCTGGCATTCCTAAACATTTGAGAAACACTTTTGAGAAGAACAGAAGGGGTTGGAATATTCCCACAACTTGTGAGAACTTTTTTTTGGCACAGTACAACTTTGTCAACTTGGTGCAACTGTAGCAGCTGCAGTTCAAATATGGTGAAGTCTCCAAGGCAGTGAATTACTCTCTAATTCACTTCATCCTTTTGTCACTTCCACCATTGCTCAGTCTTAGCTGTTTTTTGCGGTTTTCTTCCTGAACACCATACTCGTATCTCTGTGTTGGTATGCCCCTTCTTTCTTGGCCTGTCTGCGTATTCTGATTCCGCAGTTCCTTCTCAACTTTTTGATTTGCTTACTCCCCACCAAACCACTCATGTCCTGCTTCCCTTTCTTCTATTGCTTTTCCTAGCTTTTTTTTTTATACCATCATTTGCTTGCTGAACTTTTTGGGCTCTGTACTCCTCTTCCTTCTTAATCTGCCTGCCTACTCTGATTCCATGCAGGCAGCTGAATGGTGGAAGAAGAGGCTGTACTTTGTGAGTGAAATAATCCCCAAAATTTCAAAAGTTGTACTTTGTGAGTGAAATAATCCCCAAAATTTCAAAAGTTGCACTTTGTGAGTGAAATAATCCCAAAAGTATACTGATGTTTTTTCTTTGACACTTGTTAGGAGGTAGGGAAGTCAAGAATTTCCACCCCTACCATTAATGCCTGGAACAAAGCTGAACTCTCAGATGAAGAACAGATTAGGAATAAATTTACTACAACAAACAAACAAACAGACAAACAAAAAGTAAATAAAATACATCACTATTTTAATACTTTTAACCTGTATTTCTCATTTTATTCTAGAATAACCTTACTGACTTCTTGCTAGTTTACCTGTTTAAAGGAGAACCTCTTCCAAGTCCTTTATTTGTGGAGACCCATCCTGCTTGATGCAAGTAACTGCCATCTGTACACCCAGGATGTAGCATTTGCTCATACATTCCTGTCATGGCAGAGAACAGCTGGCTGCATTTACTGAGGCAAGTATATTTTGCTGCCAGTGGTAACAATCAGATTTCTGAATCTGTGCAGACTAGAATAGACAGGGGATACAGATTTGCATAAAACATATGCATGGCAATTTAAACATGTGGGTACATATTTAAACATCATTACGCTAATTCAAAATGGACTGGCTACATGACCCCTGTGCAAAAGGTGCTGACTGTTGACTAACATTTTAAAGTCCCTGATATTATCCCTTCATATGCCTTAAGGACCTTGTTACACTGAGATCCTGAAGCTGGGGGACAGTGGAGGAATTCGCTATGCAGCATGGCAAATCAGGGGGAAACAGTTGCCCTACACCCCACACTGCCTGCTGTACCGTTTTTCCTATCACATGGGGAAAAGTATCGCCACCCAGCTTCCTACCATCCTTCTCAATGAGAACACTGTGTGATGGGTTCTGTTGGGCTCCATCAAGGAAGCATCCTAGGATGCTTCCAGAAGTCCGTGTGATGAAGTGGTAAGACTTTAAACCAGACTTGGATTGGGGACTGCTTCAGACTGAGGATGTCTTCGAATAAAGGGTTGTTTACCTGTGTAAGTAGAACACCTAGTCACCCTAAAAACATACTGTTCTGCACATGTACCTGTGAAGTACACTTCTCAGTGTAGCTGATTAGAAACAGCATTTCAAATATTCAGTGCTATGTATGACAGATTATCAACTTGTCTTAAAAGTCTGTTGCCATGACTAAGGACTTCTTCACATGGCTAAAAAGCCCCATTTTGCCACTTTTGGCCAGGGCCAAAATACTCAGCAGGCCCCATCCACATTCCTCCCGAAGTGGAGGAGAAGCATCAGACATACTGTATATATCTGTGCATAATTTGACTTCCTGTATAAATTGAGGGCAGGTTTGGGGGCCAAAATTACTCACACCTACTGTCACTAAGCACATATCAGTTCTCGGGGGGGGGGGGGGAGTTAAACTGAGAGTGCTTCCTCTTTGTCTTCCTTAAACATTCAGCTTTACGTCCGAAAAAAACCCCTCACTCCATAATAATCCAGGATGAGCCTGGTGGTCATGGGACATTTGTTGCCTATACATTCCCTCTGGACTCTGGCCTGTATAGCATTTCCAATAAAGCCACTATGCAGAATTAACATCTTTGCAACAATCACTATACTGTTTTATTATAAAAGGTGTATATAAAGGTATATAAAATGTGCCTAATGACCTCTCATTCCTGAGGACAAGGGGCACTGGATTTTTAGCAGCTCATTTCATGGGCTTATTCAAAGCAGAAATTTTCTCAGATTGATACTTTAGTCATATGGTCTCCTGGAATGGAGCTAACACAGCCAGTAGCCTAACCTCTGACAAATTGCTCCAAAAAGGCTCCACACAGCAGTCCTTTCAACTGCGAAATGAACGGATTCTACCTAGAGGGTTCTTTGTCTTGTTTTGGCCTTAATATGGTTTTATCAAGAATCTTTGTTTTATCAAGAATCTTTGAAAACAGACTGTACCTGACAGAAAAAGACCCATTGTACTGCAAACATTTCTTTTCTAATTTCTTCTAGCATTCAAAATCTGAAACAAGAACAGTTTTATTTAAAGAAAGTGAAGTAAGAAACTATGATTGGTTGAATCTTCCTTATCCAAAATACCCAGGGCCATAAGTGTTTTGAATTTTGTCGGTGGATTTTAGAATATTTGCACATACAGTTATTCCTCCACATTTACAGTTTTGATTTCTTTATTCGTGGTTTTGATGAAAAAGCTCTTTCTAGGAATCTCAGGGCTGAGAAAAGCGGTATATAAATGAAGTAAATAAATAAATAAATAAATAAACGTCTCCTAGTCACTGAAGAATAGACAGACTTCTAGAGAATATGCCTTTCAAGAATCTCTAGTTCCTCCAATACAAAAGTTCGGCTTCCAGGGTAAATCTGTTGTTATTGTATATTCTTTGTATGTTAACACATGTTGTGAACCGGTCCGAATCCCTCTTTGAAGGTGAGAGGATCGGTATATAAAACCTCGAAATAAATAAATAAATAAATTGGCCATAGAGTGGTGCTGGAAGACCAAGAAATTCCTAGAGAAGATTTCTCTCAGGAAAAATCAAAATTTCTTTATTTGTATTTTATTTTCACTTTCACCGAAGTCTTGTAAATGTGACAGGTTCAGTAGAAACCAACCTGCAATGTTCAAAGTCTAATCCACAGGTGGAGGAGGTCTCCTATGGAATTCTAGGAATGACCAATTAAAATGCCACCTGAGTCGCAGTGGCCTCCTCCACTCGCATGGGGCGTTGATGGCAGCATCTCCAGCCTCAGGGGGGTGATTGCTGTGTAGATGATCCCTGTCACTGAAGAGTTTAAAAGGATGGCTGCTGTGCCAGCAGGGGCTGTTTAATGAAAAGGCCCCTCAGCCCTGCAATGGCACTTCTCTCTGTTTACTGCTGTTGCATTCCCCACAATTCTCCGATCACAGACAGCAGTTGCCTGGAGCTTTTTAAAATTTGTTCTATTAATTGCCATCATATTTTTATCATTCCTCTGGTAATATCCAGCAACACCTCTATAATTTACTGTAATTTGTTTTTATTCGCAACTATAAGGGGTCATCGGGAAAGCGGGCACTTGATCAATTTCAGCACTAAACACACTGACAAGAAAGCTTTAAAATGGATATTGTGAAGGAGACATAAAAAGATAATGGGAGATAAGGGGAAAGGGGTGGAAAGGGAAGAAAGAGAGTGGGAGGCAGAAAACAGACAGCTTTTCTATCTTTCTTTCTGTACAGAAAGTGAATTCATACAGTTCCTAGCAGGTTTGTTAAGGGAAGGTCAGTTGTCTATCCCTCTTCTCAGGGTTAGAGGGGGCTGTGCTCTCTTTCTCCATCCCCCTCCAAATCCAGTCTCTTCATTACACCACAGACAGAGATGTGCATTGGAAATTATTGGCATTGTCAGTGCTATGGTGGTTTGAAGAGATTTGTTTTGGCCCAGCAATAGATGAATTGCTTGACTGATAGCTGTGGAAGTCAGTCTGCTGGATACCTACCAGCCAGAAAAAGCAGCCACTGTACCAAAGGGATGGACAACTGCACCAGGGCACCTTCCATATCAATTATAGCACTATGATGTTGCTTTAATTGCCATCCCATTGAATCCTGGAGTTTCTAGTTTAATTAGAGCTCCCTTGGATGGGGATTCTATGGGCCCTTCCACACAGCCATATAACCCAGCATATCATAACAGATAATGCACAATATCTGCTTTGAACTGGATTATCTGAGTCCACACTGCTATACAATCCAGTTCAATGTGGATTTTATACAGCTGTGTGGAAGGACCCTAAGTGTTCCTCCCTCTACTATAATAATACTTTATTTATAAAGCTCCCCATCTCCTTGAAGAGACTCAGGGCGGTTTACAGATAAAAGAACAAAGTGGCAAACATTCATTGCCTAAACAAACAAAAATCAAACAACAATAAATCAACTGATGCTGCGGCAGCCTTGAGGAGGGTGATGGCAAGGCCCTCCTGGGCCTGTTGCTTCTGTGCCAGCCTTGAGGAGAGTGACGGCGATATTGTCATGGCAGTTAAAGTGCTATATCTTGGTGCTACAACTTTAGGTCAATAGGTCTCCTGATCTATTTTCTGTCCCTGGGAGCTAAGTGTCACCCAAACCATAAGCAAACTGGAAATGACTGGAATTCCACTGTTGGTTTGGAAAAGATGCATTAATTTGGTATTAAAAAGTGGCAATGTGCAATCTATTTAAAGGGGGCCTCTGGAAGAGACAATTCACCTCCTTTTATCAGAAAAAAAGGCAGCGTGAGGAATCTGAAGGAGTCACTGAACATAAAAATAGCCCTGAGGCCCCATGAAGGACAAGGGCCATATTTTACCTATCTCTGGCTGCACAGTGTACTGGGGCTGGGTAGAGCACCCCCTCTGGATCAAAGCTGCCCTTTTCACATTTGTTCTCAATGAGTTGAAGCTTCTGAGCTGACTGTTCTTCCTACTCTGCTCCCTCAAGACCACCTCCTGTGGCATTTTCCAAATTTATATTTTCTTAAATGTATATTAAGAAGAAAAAGATGATAGTGGGTTGCAGAAAGACAACAAGAAAGAGAGCAGCAGGAGCCTGGTGTAGGCTTAAAAGCAAGGGTTTTTAATGTTCTGTATTCTCAGGCTCTATTCTGGGCCAGATCCTTTCTCCACTCTCCCCATCTTAAACACCAGACCACAGGTATTAGGGCTAAATGTCCTCATTTGGCTAAATGTCCTCATTTGTCTTCTCAGGCTTAATTCTATTAAGAGGTGTTTCATCTCAAAGCTTCGGCAGGATAATTCATCCTGATATTCAAACATGCAGTAGAGTCTTGCTTATTCAACCTTCACTCATCCAACATTCTGTATTATACAATGTCGTCTGCCTTGCGCCTAGATCCACAGCTGTTTCAATACATTGCAATGTTTTGGTGCTAAATTCGTAAATACAGCAATTGCTAAATAACCTTACCATGTCTTGAACTGCTTTTTCTGTTGATTTGTTGTAAAACATGATGTTTTGGTGCTTAATTTGTAAAATCATAATGTAATTTGAAGTTCAATAGACTTTCCCTTAACCCCTCCTTATTATCCAACATTTTTGCTTATCCAACGTTCTGCCGGCCCATTTATGTTGGATAAGTAAGACTCTACTGTATTGAAATAACCTGTTCTGATAGATTTAACTGGATTATCAAACCAAGAGCTCCAGCCTTAAACTTCTTCCCTTAGAACCAATGAATCTAGTTGTCTTAGCTTTGCTAAGGTTTTGAGGAGGACCCAAGATGGATGTGCACTGAATGTGTTACAGTACAGCACTTATCTTGTGTTAAGAAACCCCAGTTTTGCACTATAGTAGCAATGGATACCAGCCTTCACTCTTCTTTTTGAAGTTATGACCAGGCATTAGCTTAAAGACTATGGTGTGACCTCTGTAACCGTGGGGAATAAGTTCCAGAATGTTGTGTGGAAATGCAATACTGCAGAGAATGATGAACCTTATTGAAATGAAGAACTTTTGACCCAAGATACCACACAGAATTTTCCTGGAGGACCTATAAAATGCCCAGAGAGGATATATTTTGTCAGACATAGATAAATGAAACTGTGGATACTAAGGTCATACTATAGTGACTATTCATTGCATTTTTCATTCTGTCAGCCAACTGCTAGCAGAGAATAGAACTCAGCACAGTGTTGAACTCTCTGTCAGAGGCAAACCAGGAAGGGGGATTGTTGGTTTCGTTTTGTCTTTTTCATACCCTAACATGCATTAATCACTTGAAATGTGCTGCTAGAAAAGAGTTTGAGGAATACCACTGGTTGATAAAAAGACAAATAAATGGGTTTTAAAACATTCCGATCTTGAAGCCTCCTTAGAAGTCAAAATTATTAAATTGGGACTATTATACTTTGGAATATCATGAGAAGATATTAGAAAAGGCAAAGTGGAAGATGATGATTGTTGCTAAATGCAATCCAGTCAATTTCAACTTATAGTGGCACTATGAATGACAGCTCTTCAAGTCTCTCTATTGTCAACAGCCCTGATCAAGTCCCAAAGATCAGGGCTGTGGCTTCTTTTATAGAGTCAAATCACCTGTAAAGCAGTCTTTCCCCCCTAACATGCATTAAAGAATTAATAGAAGAATGGGGTTTCAAACATCACACAGTGTTAGAGATAAAAAGCAGAAATGATAGATGTCTAGCTGCCTTTCAATATTATATTTTCCTCAGCTACTTGGCTACCTTTTTTATGGCAGTTTAGCAACAGTGAGCCCTCCTGGTGGTGTTAGATTTCAAATTCCAACAATCCCGCCCAGGACAGCCATGAATGAAGAATGCTGATAGTTGCAATCCCCCCACAACTAGGCTGCGCAGTTCCAAGCCAGCAATTTTGACGTATTTTCAACAAAACTGAGGAGCTTGCAGGGTACACTTAGTATGCTGTCTTTGTGGCAGATGGTGGAGCTCAGTCTCTCTGTTGTGCAATATCATGCCCCCCTTTCACTAGTGATGGAAGATATGAGGAACATTCATGTGGGAACTCTAAGGTGAGCAGATTTTTTTTTACTTTCACCAGCTCTGCAAATAGCCCTATTTACTTCATAAGAAGCAATGTTTTGCAGTTAATTTAGTATTTAGCAAAGAAGCAGAAGTAGTATTGTCTCAAAGGAAAATGAGAGCCCTCAAGTTGGAGAATTGCAGGTTATCTTTATTGCTCAAGTGATAACTCCATGGCATAAAGGAAAGCAGCAAGGATTAATTAACTTCTATTACATGATTGTGTTTGTTTCAGAATTTCTGTGGATCTCTCCCAGACAGCGTTGGATGACTTGGAAAATGCTGGGAAGATTGGCCAAGTAAGGAGAACAACAAATTCACTGTAGTTGCCAGAGTGTTTTTTGAGGCAAAGGCTTCCTTGAAGAGACAGTTCAACAGAACTCTGCTGACTGCAAGCTGGTTCAGCCAGCTTAATATTTATTGTTATCTGCCTTCAAGCCAGCCTTGACTTATGGTGACCTTATGAATGGGAGACCTAATGATAAATTTCAAATTCTTGTGTTAACTGACATTGGAAAATACACGCCAAAGGCCACATTGAAGTTCTAGTACCAAAAGAGAGTGCTTTCTGACCACTGGGGCATGATTATATGGCTTGGCTAGGGGTGTTTTAATCATCAATGGTTGTTTCTACCTTTGGTGTTTCTCTTACATAATTATCTCCACCAGTTCAAGCTAGGTCACAATCACTGTCAAGAGGTAAAATGTGGAATTTGAGCAAATCAATTAATATATTTATATTCTAATGGCCTATGGTGATGGACAAGTGTAGAACTGCTATTTTTAGTTTACATAGCAAAGAGGGATCTATAGGCCAAAGAAGTTGAGGAAGTAGTAGGTTAAGGAAGTAGTAATGATCCCTTTTGAAAGAGAATTGTTTATCCTAAGAGTGGTGATTGATTCAGACAGTGTCAGTAACTGTTTTCTGGTGACAAACGTTTCCTCCTTAGGGATGGGTGCTTAGAACCGTGAGAGTTCTTTAATGGGATGATTTCAATTGGGCAACAGGCTTAGTTTTGGCATTGAAACAGCTTTGGTTATTTGGACAAAGAGCCTATTCTATGAGAGGGACCAGGAAAAAGCAATTTGGTTAATTTCTCTTTACCTTTCAGTAGTTTTTATCACCATTACCATAGTATCCTTCTGGATTGTTGAGATGACTCACTGGCATCCACAATATCACAGAGTTGTTCTCATTCTGTGGTATTTATGCTACAGAGCCCCAAATATTTGCTTTCATTTCCTACATTATCATACATCTTAAGAAAATCAGTGAGTACATTCACTGGGGTTTTTAAAGCTTGATGTCACCAATATGCACATGTTGATGATGGCCAGATCCTTATATACTGTTTTGAAGTTGTTGGTGTGTTGGTGTTTGACCTTGGTGGACATAGACTAATTCTCATCAGCTAGAAAGAGACAGTGCTGGGGATTGTTTGTCTGTGCTTATATGGTCTTTTCTACCTGTTCTTGATGGGTCTGTGCCTCTCCTGCAATTGGTGGATTGAGGGTGCTCATTTGTCTAGCTCAGGCCAGGGCAAACTTTGGCCTTCCTTTATTGGCTGGGGGAAAAGGGCCTGATGCTGTTAGGAATTGTGGGAGCTGAAGTCCAAAACACCTGGAGGGCCAAAGTTTGCCCAGGTCTGGTCTAGTTTATCCCTGGAAGCACAAGTGGCTGCTCCCTTAAAATCTACTGATAACTCCAAACTGGAGTAGACACATCAAACCAATTGCTGAACTGTAAGTCAACATATAGGTAAATCTTACTGATTCAATGAATCTCCTCTTCTTGGGAGTAATAACAGGATTCAGACCTCTGTCCTGGAGTCCCTTTCAATAAAGGTTGCCACATGAGTGAGCATTTTTCCATGACATAACTGTCGGACTGATTAGGTATTGCAAGTGGATGGTGCCATAACCCCTGACATTCTCTCTAACTTTGCAGTTAGCAGAGACTTCATGCTGGACTATAATCAACCCTCCTTTTATTGAACTGTCGGGAAAAACAGCTAAAATTTAAAACACCCCTTAAAACACATTTAATATAGATGATGCAGTTCTAATAGCCCTGGCTTATGGGTGTGTAGAAATAATGTATTCTCACTCTTTAAAGTATAGTAAACCCCAAATTGCAGTGCTAAAGGTTCAGACTTGAATTCTAGTGCAAATGCTCAATGGCAGGCAAAACTTTAATTCTAGTGTGAAAATCCCAGCTGTTTCATAATAGTCTGCTCTGACAATGAATGTTGGCTTATGAAAAACAAACTGGCAATACTCCAAGAATGTCAAACTCATCAAATCATTTCCACATCATTATCAGACACTGCTATTGCAGGGTTGTACATTTTGAATTTCTCATACTTATGAGACAGCAATGAAATAGGAATTAACATTACACAGAAATGGTTATATATAGTTAGTGCCACAAGGAAAAAAATGTGCCAAAGTGGAGGAGATGCTATTTATGCAAATGATAGTTGTATGAATGGTTTTTAAAAATGGTATATATGGTAGTAATAGTACTCCTAATTCTGGATCACTTTCCCCATTCTGACTTTACAAAAACAGTTAAATGCTAATAAAAGTTTTCTTGTTAACAATTAAAAATAGTATGATCATGTCAGTTACAACTGTGGCACAATGGGAAATTTATTATATTTTTAATTGTTTTATTGTGTATATAAACAACAAAACAAAAACAGGAAAAGAAATGTGTACAAAAAGGCAAACATACAAAAAAGTAAACAAAGCAATATATAGCAAACACTTGCAGAACATATGCAAAACAGATATTAGCCGTACAGTTATCATACTTAACATGTCCTTGCTCCTCTAACTCCATACCTGAGAACCCATCCCCCTTGACTTCCAACTCCACTCAATGTGGATCACATAACTAACCAGCAGCTACCCTTATATCTTCTTTCAATAAATCCCCTTTGTGGCAATCTTCAAATCTACCTTTGTCTTCTTTTCCAGATAATCAAGTGCCAGCCTCCATTTGTTTTCAAATCCTTCATTATTTCCTCCTCTACTACTATTTGTCAGCCTAGCCATTTAGATATAATCTAATAATTTGTCTCTGCAATCTTTAATAGTTAGCTCTCCCCCCCCCCCCTTCCATGTTTTGGCTATTATTAGTCTTGCCGCATCAAAGCAGTATTGATAAATGTATTCATCTCTTGCACTAATACTCATTCTAAATAATCCTAATGGACACATTTCTGGGGTTTTCTTGACCTTTTTTGGTTATCATGTTGTTTCTTTCTTTTATCACCTTTTTTGAGAATTGTTGAACTATGTTACAGGTCCACTATGAATGGGAAAAAAAGATCCCTTTAGCCTCCTACACCTCCAGCAAGTCCCTCATCCTATTTTCTCTATTTCGGTGTTATATAACATCTATAAAACATTTTAAACATATTTTCTCTAATTGAACCAGCCACTGAAAATTTAAACTCATTTTTCCAAAGGTGTTCCCAGTCCTCCAAATAAATATTTCTGTCTAAGACCTTGGTTTGGATGCTATAATACAGAATTATGACCAAGTTCCAACATATATGGCTGGGCTGTGGTTCAGTTTGAACAAGAGGACAAAGAAATTTAATTTCCACAGAGGTCAATTCCACTTTGCAAGCCAGGCATATTCTCATTCAAGTGGAGTAGGCGGAAACTGTCCAGGGTGCTGAACTTCCCCTACCACAGGGACTAGAGAAGGCACTGATCATGCAAATGATAGTTGCCTTAGTGGCCTTTAAAAAGCAAATAGGATATATGGTGGTAGCAGTGAGGACCTGCTCAAGATCACAATGTGGAGGTAAAAGGTCTTTAACCATTTACTCTTAAGGCAGATCTGGATCACTTCCCCCACGTGCACAACTTTAACTTTTAAAAAAATGTTAACTGCTAATTGTGTCAATGGGACCTCATTTAATTTTGCATTTAGATGAATAACTTCCCATGTGACTTTAATCTGAACTGTGCTTTTTTTAGCCCATTCTTGTAATTCCTATTTCACAGCAGCTCACCTTCTGTAAGTGTTTACTCTCTACTCCCAACCCTGCCTCGGTGCTTCCTGCTTAGACATGTCTTATGCCTGGAAGTAACTTCCCTTGACATCTCCATTGGCAAAGCCAGCCCACTTCAAAGGTTTTTCTGATCCACTTTAGCCTTACATAACCAGGATCTTCATCACCATCTGATTCTTTTCACACTGGTCCTCAGCTTCTTCTCTAACTATTTTAGAGTAGATGCAAAAGATCTGATTCGGAACTGTGAAGACACTGAGCTGGAGATTAGCTATGAGGTGGGGGGAGCAGTGCCAAAATGACAGCATTGCCCACCACTTAGGAATTCTGGCTCCCAAATTAAACGTTTCTTCAGTCCCTAATTTTCTGGCATTGCGAGGAATGAGCTAACTGAAAATTGTTTGTACCTAGAGCTATTGTATTTATTTTCTGGGTCCACATTCCCTTGGGCAGCTTTGCCTGCTCTTTTTCTTTGGATGCCTAAATTATATTTCTAAATGTCAACCGAGGTTGTAGGTTACTGCAAATGCCAGAAATTTGGAGATTGAAGGAAAACCTCATGGTAGGCAGCATTATTATGTGGAAGAACAATACCATCTCTCACCCTCATAACTGCATCCATGCACTGACCCTTGATGGTAGTAGTGGCATTTTTGTAAACAGTAACTTTTTGGGGGGGGGGGGGGAAGAGATACTCAAGTTTAAAATGCATTCTGAATTACTGTATATGTTTGTCTATAAGTCTACCAAATTTTGTTTTAGAAGATAAGCTCTCAAAATGGGGGTTGACTTCTCTACAGGTTAATGAAAACACTGTATCCTAATTCTTATATAAAAAGGAATCTTTCCCTTTTTTGAGTAGACTGGCAAAAGGTAAGAGCTTAGTCCATCCTGGAAAGTCCTAACAGAAACACTGGCTCCCCTTCTCCCTCTGCCACAGGGTTGCTTCTGGTCTATTTAAATCCCTGGGCAGGGTGGAAAGTGCTTCTTTTAGATTCTCCCTCTTGCCTTTTCTTACTTTACTCAGAGAAGGGGACAATTCCTTTAAAAAAACCTTAATATTGTATGTTAACACACAGAGAAGTGGCTGACTCCCTGAGGCGGTGCTGGCACTTTCTTCTCTCCATGGAATGAGACTCAAATTATCCATGGATCATATCAAAATCCATAATTTCCCCCTCAAACTTGCCCTCACTTTACACATAAGGTTGATGTATACATGAGTATGTATGACACTGTGATCTTCCATGTCTTCCTTTGTGGCTTTCATCCTCTCTGTATATATGCATATGCTTGCTACCCTCCTACATATATACTAACATCATTATTATTAATTTACATACTGACTACATATATGAACTGGATTTCTTTGCTGTGAAGAATCCTTTTGAGCATAAATATTCTCAAATATATCTGCTTTTTCATGCTTCCAAGCAGGAAACTAATTTAAGGAATAAAGTTAATTCAATTGCCATGGTTTAATTTTTTGATGCACGTGAAGCTGCCCATCAACTATCAAGAACCTATTTTAATTCCTTTGTATAATGAAAATGCCCTAAGGACTAGAAACGTTTAATAGGGCAAGTGTGCCGGTCACCTTCATCATACGCCGTAGGTTTCTGTTAGCAATCAAACTCACAGCACTCACCGTCTGGTCCAGATGTTCTCCTGCTCCGGGCACTCCTTGCACACTCAGCAAGGGAATACAACCAAATTCTCCCCCCAAAGCCTTGCGGCCTCTATCAAAGGCAACAAGGGTAGCATAGACCATTTTTATACAGTCTAATTTTCCCCTGTCCTATTTGCCAATAGCAAAACAGACAGTCCCCAAATTACGAACAAGATAGGTTCCACGGGTTTGTTCTTAAGTTAAATTTGTAAGTAAGTTGAAACAGGTACATTTTTAAATGTAACTCCATGCAAAATATATATTCATTACCTTTAGATAATCTAGGGAAGTGTTATGCAGTTTGCTTTTCTGCCTGGGCCACTTTGCAGAAGATTTCATCTCACTTTCTGTCCCTGTGATAGTTGGATTTTGGAAATTTTGTCTTGTTGTGGAAACAAGGATTGGTGATAAAGCTTCTGTGGAGACACCTTTTCCCCATGATAATAATTCTTTCAGGAGTGAATTTCCCTTCTGAGGGGTATATTTCTCTCACTTCCTGTTATCTCGCCCCCATTTGTAACTATGAGTCATTTGTAAGTTGGATTTTTGTAACTTGGGGACGGTCTATATAGTATTCATCCTTGAAAAAACTTTCCAGGTTGCTTCTAGTTTGATTGTAATGTCTTTCCTTCCTTAATGGAGATATAAAAAGGAGTAAAGCTTACCTCTAGTAAAAATTGAGATCACATAAATAATTAGCTATTGATGCAAGTGAATGATTATTGCATGTTGTAGTTGTTGCTGCTGCTGTGTGCCTTCAAATAGCTTCTAACTTCTAACTATCATGAGTTTTTCTGGAGTCAAGAGTGTCTCTCTCCCAAGGTTAATGTGGCAGTGACAGCAAAAGATGGCAATATTCCTGAGGCGGCAATCCCACTAACCACTCTCCACAGAACGACCCTCAACTTGTCCACAGGTTATATTAAAATCCATAATTTTGGCCCCACAGCCTGCCACAGACTTATACACAGGATAACTTGTACATAAATATATGGTAGGTTTAGATAGGAATATTTAGATAGAATTTTTAGAAAATGATCTGGGTCAATCATTTGAATGTTTTGGGTAAAAAACAGAGAACTATAGCAATAAATCCCACAATGTCCTGACACATTTGCTCTAACTTGAAGAGCCCTACGCGGGATGGTTAAGACAAGTGTCTGGAAGAGAAATGTAGAGACCCCAAAGGAAAGCATAAGCAAAACCACAGTCCCCAAAGAGCAATTGTGGAGGGATTGAGCAAGAAGAACAGGGAGAGTTAGGAGTCAAGAGCTAGCTTTTTAAATAAAGGATTGTATTTTCTATATAATTGCCAATTGGTTCTTTAGTGATAAAAAATGGCTAATTTCAAACTTCTCCCTTTGAAACAATAGTGTTGTTACCACTGTGTGGAGGTTTCCTGGAGTAGACTTATATTGCTGATTTCACTTGCAAAATTCTTCAAAATCTTTAGTCCCAAAGCAAAGGGCTTGCAGGGGCCATTGGTAGCAAGGTCACTTCAGAACCTGGACTTCATGGACTTCTTAGTTCACAGCTCTTGTGAATTACATTTTTTAAACAAGAGTTTAGTTCTGCTGACTTAATACTAAACATACAATGGCCTCCTGGTATCAATTGGGGTTTGGCTCCAGGACCCCATGGGATATTAAACTCCATAGATGCTCAAGTCCCATTATATTCAGTAGCCTAATGAAATGGTGTTCCTTATATAAGACGGCAACATCAAGGTTTACTTTTTGGGATATTTTAAAAAACATGGATGATTAGATCCATGGATACCGAATCCCCGTTGAGCAATGGAAACCTACTGGGTGACCTTAAGCAAATCATATTCTCTCAGCTTCAGAGGCAAAGGCAAATATCTTCTCTGAACAAATTTTGCCAAGAACATTGCGTGATAGATTGCCATAAATCGGAAACAGCTTGAAGGCACAGAACAACAAACAAATGCATAAACGAGGAATGTAGGCAAGTTAAGAAAGAAAAAAAAGGCAATGAAAATATTTAGCTTTTCAATTACAGTAAACTAACCCCTTCCAGCTTAGGGAGTTTGGGAAGATAGGCTGAAAATTCTTATTCTTGGTGCAATTATAGATAAAAGATTCTGCTAGAAAAGCTCTATGAGACTGTAGTGGTCCAGGACTGTCAGCCATCCACTAAGATTTGTATGCTGCGTCCCAGCAACGAGAGAAGATTTAGAAGATTTGCAACAAATTGGTCAGGCAGGTTAATTTAGCCCAAGAAGCTTATATATGTTCTGTGCAAGAGCAGGCAAATGCCTCCTAATCAGTCTGCAATTGACCAATTCCTACAATACTTTTTGTTATTTCTCTTCTTACATTAATTAGTTTCTACTAGTAGGCACTTGTAATCTGATGGCTGCAACAGAGACAGAATGAAGAATGCAAATAGGATTTTTCAGAAGTGAAATGGAAGCTCTGTGGGGAGGCATACTGGTAGGACAGGCATTTTTCAAAGATGTGGTATTGCAGTCTGCTAAGGATGAAAGCAGAAAAAATACAGAAAATTGCAGGATAAGACACCCTCTCTGAGTTTTATTTTCCTTTTGATTTTATTTGCTTCTGTAATGTTGCTACTGGTTTCTGCTTTTGAACAGACCCATGGCAGAATGAAATGGAAACATTTGGGTTTGGATATGGATTTAGAAAGACTTAGTATGAACAGTATTATTAAGACAAATCTGTCCCATTTATTTCAGTAGATATATTCTACATGTGACTGGTAGGACATCTACACTATAGAATTAATGCAGTTTGACACCACTTTATGTGTATGGCTGAATGCTATGGAATCATGGGAATTGGAGTTCTACAAGGTTTTACCCTTCTTTGCCAAATAGTGCAGGTGTCACATCACATTACAGCTCCTGGCATTCCGTAGCATTGAGTCATGAAAGTGGTGACAAACTGCTTTCATTCTACAGTGTAGATGTACCCTGAATCTGAATCCAATTTATTTTGTCTATTGTTTCTCCCTCACAGCTTGACTAAAAACATCAATGAGAAAACTACTAACACTACTAGAAACACCTTTTGAGAAATCCACTGTGTTGTTTGTATAATGTTGTCTGATTTTACGTTTATTGATGTTTGATATTGCTTGCTTTTGATGTTTATTTTAACCTGATCTGTTGGGCATGTCCCTTTGTAAGCCACCCCGAGTCCCTTCGGGGAGATGGAGGCGAAATATAAAAATAAAGTTGTTGTTGTTGTTGTTGCTATTATTATTATTATTATTATTATTATTATTATTATATTGAGTGGTCCTTTTGCTTTTTGAAAACTTAAGAAAGCACTGAGAATAAACCATGGATTTTGCATATTTCGTTTGTTTTGATCCTTATTTATCAAGAATTGAAGAGGAGGGAAATGACAAGAAGTATCATATTGAACATAAGGATAATGTTTAACACTAAAACTTTATTTGGCAAAATCAATTGGCCGCATATTATTTATTTAAAAGGTGCCCAGTGTGGCATCAATTATGCAAGGCACTGTACCTTCAGTTAAATGGTAATAGGTGCCTTGGCTATCAGAAAATCTCGCTCAGAAAGGGATTGGCATGAAAGCCAAAGCTGGAGGATACCATTAACAATTTATGGAATAAAGACATGAGACTATTACTGATGAGGCCTGCAGGTCACATATAGGCTGGCGTGATGATGGAAGTGACAGAGAAAGGAAAATCCACAGAGGGGAGATTTGGAATGAAAGAACCATGAATCTGATAGTTTCTGATCTCTATCACTTTTCATTTTAAAAATATGATTAACTTAACACAAAAGTCCTCATTTGTTTAAATGTGATGTTCTGATTGTTGTCCGTGAAATGTCCCACCAACCAATTAGGATGTGGCACTTACTTTTGATTAGAAGAAATCATAAGTGTATAATTAGGAAGAAAAAATGTGATGTGACCAGAACAATAGTATATCTATTCAGTTTCCAAACAATTATGTAAGTAATTTTAATGCACTTATGCCTATCTAGATATATTTGGAAATAATTGATTGATACATGACAAATAAAGAAATGCTATAAAATGCACCCATCAGAAAGTTTGACATGGGGGGGGGGGGGGAGGTCAGAAATGAGGTTGAGCAGTTCTACTTTCACAATGAAAAGGTAGAACTGCTCAAGACCTACTGTGCTTCAGGTTTTTCCCCCCAAAGAGAGAAGGTGTGCTTTTAGGCATCAGCAGAGACCTGGGCAAGAAACTGAGGACTCTAACCCTAACTCTAAAATTCAGGCTAAAAATGGATTTTCCTGATGCGTCCAGATGATGTTTCAGGCTAATATGTTTCAAACTGGAATAAACTGAATTTACTCAGTTAAATCCAGGTTTAAAAAACACTTGTAAAGACCTGTAAAAACCTGGACCTTAAGCTAAGGTGCAGATCTTTAGAGGTGAGGGCTCTGTAGGGACTGACACATTTCCCACAGCCATCCTGCGTCTTTGGGCTCCCAAAACCCACAGGAGAGGGAAGGTGCCCCATCCTGCTCCCAACCCCCCATTCCCTCCCCCAAAACTTATGCAAGGGGGCTGCCAGCCATTCAGGAAGCCCCCTCCCACCTTTTGAAGAATCATTCTGATATGACTACAGATCTTTCCAGAGAGGTCTGCGTGGCTAGTAGGCCCCTCAGATAAGTTTCGGGGGAGGGAATGGGATAGCTGGATTTCCTCCAGGGTCAACTTTTGGTTGACTGGGCAGGCATCTAGCCACATCGCAAGAGAAAGCCCAGGGTTGGGGGTTAGAGTAGGGACAAAGTCCAGAGAGGAAACAGGACTTTATATCCAATTCCTCTCAGGACTTTGATATGTCTGGAAGGGCCCTCAGATTGCAAATCAAGATTGACAGGGGTAAGTGAGGTTAACTTAAATGAATTCAAATCTGAAGAGCCAAATGAACTGCATTAAAGAACATATAAGAAACCTGCTGATGTACCCTCAGAATCACTTCCCATTATTTTTAAAGAAATCTTGGAGAACAGCTAAGAAGGCAAAGGAAAGGAGTAAACATTGGCCTGCTCTTCAAAAACAGCAGTAAAGAAGATCCAGGAAACTTTTCTGTCTCTCCCTGGTCCAATCCATTCACCACTAAACACCTTCTATGTTCTTTTAGTATTCTTGGCAGGTCACTGAGAATGCATATTGCCTTTCAACAACAAACACACCTCTTGTCCACAATATTGATACATTAACATTGTCTGATGAAGATATGATGAAGGTCACTTGTGTATCTCCCCTTCCCACCAAACATTTTTCTGTGTATCTTAAGAGATCTTGCCTACTCATTTAAAAATAGCACAAGAAGTTACTTGGAGAGGTCTTCCAGAGCTTTGAAATGGGTTATCAGTCAGCAGACCATATCCAGCTAGGGATCTCCTTATCGTCTTAACCATGTGGCAATGTTATCCTTGAAGGTCTGATAAAGGGACAGAAGAAGCTGAATATTCTGAAACCTTGAGATGAGGTGGTGTTGCTCTCTGTTGAATGGAATATAATAGTGGCACAGTTACCTTTTCTTGGATGAAAAAATTAGGTTCATAGATCTGGAGTGCTGCTAGTCCTGGATTGCTTCCCCGAATCTTAGGCTGATGTCTAGAGTAATACCCTCTCATTTTGGCTGATATATCAGCCATGCCATAGTTGTTCCTTCATTGGGCAAACTACCTATCATTGAGAAGATACATCTTATCCCTCAGGAAGATGTATGTATATATGTATAATACTTGGATCTGGAACATATTGGAAAATATATACTCCTACACAGAACTTCCCCATAGTTGGTGTACAGTAATTAATTTCTGCTGTAGAGATTTAGAGGCGGGCTAACTGTAACAATTAATAACTCATACTCTGTCATGGCCTCCTGTTTTTTGGATTGATTTCTACCTGAAATTCATCTAATTTGAGACTTGTTTGTCGGATGGGCTATTAAGAATATGCCTTTGAAGTCTAAGTTCTAATATCAGTGACAGGGTTTCTTTTTCTTTTGTTAACAGAAGGCTGATTCCACTGGTATCTTCCCTTTGGTTATTTGATATAAATAGATATATGAATTTTATTCTCTGACTTGAGAAATTAATTTAGAACAAGGATGTCATTTTTTTTAAAAAAATCAACTAATAAATTAAGTAGATAAATGGCATATGACAACTGAAAAATACTCTGTGTGTCTATCTACTTAGTAATTTTGCCTGTGTTAGAAAAGTATATGTTGGGGTGATGAGGTTGCTTAGTCACAGAACTATCATTATAGTAGCCTTCTAAGCCACCCTCTTAATGTGCTTCCTGTTTTGAGATGAAAAAATCTACAACAAAAGAGGGGAACCTTTGGCCATCCAGATGCTTTTCAACTTGTATTAGATCCAGGTGGCAATGCATATAATATGGAAGGATGGAAGTTGTTGTCCATCATAGAGAATCAGAGGTTCCTCGTTTATGATTTTTAGGAAATAGATGTAGGTAGCTTCTTCTAGGGAAGAAAGAAACTCTCTTGAACGTTCAAAGCTGTTTATGAAAAGATTGACTAGTCTACTTCATTAAGAGAAAAGAAATGATCAGGGACAAGAGAGTGAGACCATGAAAGACTATCTGCTTGCTCCAGGGTGGCCTGAATGGGAGAAATGCCATTAATATCTGTGCAACAGAGCCTCACTGTGGTCCTCCCTTGTGGAAATTGCAATGCAGGCTCTTTGCTCTGGGGAATAAGAAAACTGTACAGATAAGCATTATGTCCAAAGCTGTTGGGCTACTTTCTGAAAGTCTTAAGCATCTCTGAGAGCAGATCATGCACTGCAATGCCATTTAGTCACCTCTCCTCTTTGTACAGGATGTCACAAGATGGACAGCACTTCATGCTTGTTGAAGGAAAGGTCACCATGCTCCAGTTAATGGACAAGCCACAGCAAAACCAATTGTTGGGCTCTCATGACAGTAGTTGAGTACATGTAATCCTAAGCATAAGGAGTCTGTATGAATGTATGCGTTCATGTGAGATAGATGAAGAGAGGGAGGATGTGAATTATATTATGCAATGAAACATGTCCATGTTCTGCTTTCATCTTTTAAAGTGGATATAATATAAACAGATATAAAAACTGATCATAAAGGAGAAATAATACACAGGCTGAAAAGAGAGGGCCTATTAACTAGTCCTTAAAACCACCACCACCACCACCACCACCACCACCATCATCATCACCACCACAACCACTGCTATCATTTGGTACCTGAGAAAAGTCCTGAAAGGAATGACAAGTAAAGCCTAGCTGGCCTGATGGAGAGTTTCAGGGCCAGAGTCCAGGTCAATAGGCTCTTTGTTTTAGGAGAGCTTGCTCACTGTGATGCTTGCTTGTGAAAGGGGTTAAACAGTTGTAAGGCTTCCAAATGAACACTTGAAGTCTTTTGTAGCCATCTGATTGTAAGCACTGTAGAACTGAGATTTGGTTTTCAGCCTCAGAATCCCTGATCGAGGAGGGCTAAGCTCACAGGTTGTGAACAGGTTTCTGATTGTATCAGCCCAGCTGGGAGAATTTGAACCAGAGCTTAAATGTGGGCTCTGGTGACTACAGTCCAAAAGTAACTTCCCAACTCCAGCCTGAGTACTAGGGAGATATCCTGTCTTAAGTGAGCTCCCTCACTTTACTGGTCATTTCCTCCTGTATTTGCTTGACACAATGTGAACAGGTGGTGTGCGAAATTGCCTTTAAAATCATGCAGGCCCACATTCTTCTCCCCACAGAGCCACTCCTTTCAGATCTTGTTTCTCCGAACTTGAAATATTAATTTGGCTAGCTGACATTTTTGAGAGTGTGAGAGTCATGTGTGGATGGATACATGCATCTATCATTCCAGAGAGGGTGAGGAAAGTTTCTAAATAGCCTCGGGGTGCATTTGGGCAGAGTGAACATGATTTGTACATATTATGAATAAATAATCCATAGCTAAAGAAGGGGGAAAAGGCCCTAGGCAGCAGAAACAAATTACAAGTAATTTTGTATTTAATTAGCCATTTAGAGATAATGGTCATTTTGTCTCCTGCATTTAATTCATTTAGGCTGTATGTGAATCCTTTGAACCACAGTTCTTCCCTATTAAGGGGCATTCAATCTTTTTAGCAAAGCTGGCTGACCTTTGAGTCTGACCATTGTTTAGTCAAGTCCTGTCTCTATTTATTGGTAGCAGCTCTCCAAGGTGTGAGAATGGGAGATGCTAGGGATTGAACCTTGAATCTTGGGATTCTAGGAATCACACTGACTCCAGCCCTTTGCTTTCACTGTGTTTTTCTCAACAGGGCTGGAGCATGGAAGTTACAGGCTATCGAAGCTGTCCATTATGGCAGACTCTTGATTAATTTTACTGATTTTTTCAAAAACCTTTCAGAGATTCACTGCAAGACAAAGTACAGCTTTTGTCAGAATTGTGCACATGTGTGATATTCCCAGTTCATTTAAGTGAAACAAAATACACACAACCATCAATATTTTCAACATATACAAACAGTGAAAATGTATATAGTTGAACATTTTCAGAAATGCATGCATTTGGAAAAAATCACAAAGCAAATACACCTCAACTTCTACACTGAAACTAAAATTTTTGCAACTTATCAGGAACAAAGAAAGGATGTAGACACAGAAATACAATTAATACATGAGTGCTAGTTTTTCACATTCCCACTCTAGGCCTAGACTTGACTGATTCTGCTTGCTTGAATAGAGATGAGAAGATTCACTGAGTCCAGCCTTGCTTCTTTCTGCTTTTCTGTTTGTCCTTCAGTTTTCCATATTCATTAGTGTTATCCTCCCTTTCATTCATTCTCCAGTGTTTGCAATGGCTGCAAAAGTGTGACTCACTATAACCCAGAGTTCAGCTGTTTTACACAAATAGTACCTTGTGCCAAGCTCTCAACATATCATGCTAATAATGACATCATGTTTGGAGATATTTTTGCTGTGCTATGGCTGAACTGGCAGGGACTCATCAGCAGGACATAACCATGATGCAGACTGGGAAGGTAAATAAAATCCTATATATGACCACAACATGTCTAATATGTCTAATATAATTTTGCGCATAAGCAGAAGCCAGTTGAGATTTTGTTATGCATCCAATTTAATACGAGTACAGAGGAGAGACTGGAATTGTACCCCTGTGCAGGTGTTCCGATGAATGCATGGAAAAGTTATATCATATAGATATAACTGGCATATGTTTGAAATATTTGTCTTTCTTATTACTTATCCTTGCCACACATTGGATCTTTCAGGTCTCTGCTTGAATGCATCAGTAGGGCAGGGCCAGTGGACATATGGTGGCACAATGCCATCCTATCATTCCATACCCTTACCCTCTGCCTGCTGTTGAACAAGTGAATGAGATCTTAGTGCCTTTTGCATGAATATAGCTGAAGCTTGAAATGTTGAGGAAGCTCCCTCAAGCATGAGATTCAGCTTGGAATGACTTGGCCTGAGCCAAGAAACGCTGTGTGGATAAGCAATACAGGGACTTTGAAGTTTGTTAAAATCCCTGCTGAGTACAAAGATACAACTGAAGCAAGATGAAGGAGACAGCAAACCTTGGAGGTAGCAGAGGGGATCCTGCTGTAAAGAATGAGCTACTTTTGCCTAGTTCCTTGTGACCCCATTGCTTTGAATAAGGAATGAATATGAAATTTGCTTATATTACAGAACTACACACATACCAGCAACAGTGTTTAAGGTAATCTTATCCACTCTTTTGTCTTTAGTAGAACTATTTTATCCCAATATAACTCAAAGAGGGATATTCTATTAGCCGAGGGGTCCCCATAGAAACTATAACAGAGAGGGGAAGATGCAGGAAAGGGAGACCGCCAATTCGGCCTAGAAATAGTAAAAATCCAACAACTCAAATTCGGCCTAGGGACAGAAGAAGAAATTTAACTACTTGTAATCGGTCTCCTGACGTGGTAAGTTGGCGTACCCAGGATGGCGGTCCCTCTGGGTTGAAGATGGTGCTGCTGAACGCCAGATCTGTCAACGGGAAAACATCCTTCATCCAAGATTTAATTTTGGAGGAACGGGCAGATCTGGCGTGCATTACGGAGACCTGGCTGGACGAAGCTGGAGGAGTAAATTTGACCCAGCTTTGTCTACCAGGCTTCTCCGTACAGCACCAATCGAGACCTGGAGGGCGGGGAGGCGGAGTTGCGGTAGTCTATAAAAATTCCATCCCCCTGACCAGAGGCCCCATCCCGCAGTCAACTAATTTCGAATGTATCCACCTGAGGGTGGGTGACCGGGACAGAATAGGGATTCTGCTAGTGTACCGCCCACCTCGCTGCACTACGGTCTCCCTACCTGAGCTAGCAGGGGTGGTCTCGAGCCTGGCATTGGAGTCCCAACGGCTTCTTGTGCTGGGGGACTTCAATGTACATGCCGAGACTACCCTAGGAGGAGCGGCTCAGGACTTCATGTCTTCCATGGCAACCATGGGGCTGTCCCAACGGGTATCTGGCCCCACCCACAGTGCTGGACACACATTAGATCTGGTTTTCTGCCAGGGATGGGAGCAAGGTGGCGGTGTTGAGGAGTTGTCCACCTCTCCGTTGCCATGGACCGACCACTATCTGGTCAGATTTAGACTCACTACACCTCCTAACCTCTGCAGAGGTGGGAGACCCATTAAGTTGGTCCGCCCCAGGAGGCTTATGGATCCGAACGGATTCCTGATGGCTCTTGGGGATTTTCCCGCCACCTCGGTTGGTGATCCTGTTGATGCCCTGGTGTCTCTCTGGAATGGGGAGATGACTAGGGCAATAGACACGATTGCTCCGGAACGTCCCCTCTCAAGTAGCCGAGCTAAACCAGCCCCTTGGTTCACTGAGGAGCTGGCAGCGATGAAGCGAAGGAAGAGGAGACTAGAGCGCGTGTGGCGTTCGGACCCGAGCGAGTTAAATCGAACACAGTTTGTGGCCCTTCTAAGGGCATATGCCGTGGCAATAAAGGCGGCAAAGAAATTTTTCTTTGCGGCCAATATTGCGTCCGCAAAGAACCGTCCGGCTGAGCTGTTTCGAGTTGTCAGAGGTCTATTAAATCCCACCACTCCGGATGGGAACCCTGACAACTCGATGGCCCGTTGTGAAGCATTTGCTCGGTTCTTTGCGGACAAAGTCGCTTTGATCCGTTCTGACCTGGACGCCATGTTAACGGCAGTCTCAGAGGATGTAACATGAGCATCTGCTTATCCGATTTTGTTGGATTCATTTCAATTGGTGAAACCTGAGGATGTGGACAAGATTCTTGGAGGAATGAGGGCAACCACATGCATCCTAGACCCCTGCCCATCCTGGCTTCTAAAGGAGGCCAGAGGGGGATTGGCCGAGTGGGTGAAGGTGGTGGTTAATGCCTCCCTTCGGGAAGGCAAAATTCCAGCCAGCTTAAAACAAGCTGTGATAAAACCGCTGTTGAAAAAACCATCACTGGATCCCACTCAATTCGTCAACTATCAGCCTGTTTCCAATCTTCCCTTTTTGGGCAAAGTCCTGGAACGTGTGGTGGCCTCAGAACTCCAGGTATTCTTGGTAGACACTGATTATCTAGATCCGGCACAGTCTGGTTTCAGGCCGGGACATGGTACCGAGACAGCCTTGGTCGCCTTAGTGGATGATCTGCGCAGTGAGCTAGACAGGGGGAGTGTGTCCCTGTTAGTTCTGCTGGACCTCTCAGCGGCCTTCGATACCGTCGACCACGGTATCCTTCTGAGATGCCTCGCGGGAATGGGCCTTGGTGGTACTGTTCTGCAGTGGCTCAGGTCCTTCCTAGAGGATCGTACTCAGAAGGTGTTGCTGGGGGACAACTGCTCTACCTCACAACCATTGTCTTGTGGGGTCCCGCAGGGCTCAATATTGTCCCCCATGTTATTTAACATCTACATGAAGCCGTTGGGAGAGATCATCCGGAGTTTCGGGGTGCGGTGTTATCTGTACGCAGATGACGTCCAACTCTGTCACTCCTTCCTACCTACTACTAAGGAGGCTGTTCAGGTCCTGAACCGCTGCTTGGCCGCTGTGTCGGACTAGATGAGGGCTAACAAATTGAAACTGAATCCAGATAAGACAGAGGCACTCCTGGTCAGTCGAAAGGCCGAACAGGGTATAGGGTTACAGCCTGTGTTAGACGGGGTTACACTCCCCCTGAAGACGCAGGTTCGCAGCTTGGGTGTGATCCTGGACTCTTCGCTAAGCTTGGAACCCCAAGTTTCGGCGGTGTCCAGGGGAGCATTTGCACAACTCAAACTTGTGCGCCAGTTGCGCCCGTACCTTGGGAAGTCTGACTTGGCCACGGTAGTCCACGCTCTGGTTACATCCCGGATTGATTACTGCAACGCGCTCTACGTGGGGTTGCCCTTGAAGACTGCCCGGAAGCTTCAGATGGTCCAGCGCTCGGTGGCCAGGTTGCTAACGGGAGCGGCACTCAGGGAGCATACCACTCCTCTGCTGAACCAGCTCCACTGGCTGCCAATCCGCTACCGGGCACAATTCAAGGTGCTGGCTTTAGCCTATAAAGCCCTAAACGGTTCTGGCCCTGCTTACCTCTCCGAATGCATCTCCACCTATGAACCGACCAGAACATTAAGATCATCTGGGGAGGCCCTGCTCTCGATCCCGCCTGCGTCACAGGCGCGCTTGGCGGGGACGAGAGACAGGGCCTTCTCAGTGGTGGCCCCTCGGCTATGGAATGCCCTACCGGCAGACATCAGACAGGCACCTTCGCTGCTGACGTTTCGGAGAATGGTTAAGACCTGGCTTTATGAACAAGCGTTTGGTTAAGCAGTGCAACCAATCATAGGAAGACGGTAAATGGAACATAGGAATGGCACAAGGATTATGAGAATGGATCTGATTTCAACGGAGGCGTTATGTCTGTTTTGTTGATCTGTCTTGTTGATTGTTAACTGTTGTGGATTGATGCTGTTGATCCTGTTTGTTGCGTTGTTATGTTTTAATTGCACTGACACTGTTTGATAATTGTACCATGTAAACCGCATTGAGTCGCCTGTCAAGGGCTGAAAAATGCGGTATAGAAATAAAGCAAATAAATAAATAAATAAAAGACAGTCCAGTGCTGAAGACTCACCTGGAAAGATAATGATATTTTTTTCAATAATGGGAAAAGTTCTGTGTCTCTTTTCCCCCAACACTTCCCCCAATCCTTCACTTCTAAAATTGAGAGCAATATAGAAACACAGATGGGCTGTGGTATTCTGCTTCATTTCATCTGAATAGCATAATTATAATCTAAGTCTCTGTAGATAATATCAGTCATAGCTCCATGTATCAGTTTCTGCTTCCTGCATTGAAAGCAAAAATAATAGTTTATAGAGTGAGCAAATTAACTGTACAGATAAAAAAGAATAACATATTTTGTGTGTGTTCTATATGTAAAAAGAGCCATGTTTTCTATTCCAAATCTTTGCACTGAAAAAGTGTGAGTGGTAATATGCATGTGTGTCACACAGCTCTAAAGAGTTACTTTTTTTGAACTGTATTGCCAAGATCTCCTAACCAATGTGTCCTGAATTTTTCAAAATTTGCTTATTTGTTAGTATGACAGAGGAAATATGTAAAAGGGAAGAGGTAGAGTGGGGTGGATGGAGATAAAGGATAACAAGCAGCTGAAGAAAAGCTTTTGGCAATCTGAATTGAGAAGGTTAAACTGAATCCAAGCTGAGATGAGTCTCTCTCTCCTGTGAACCATTTTATTGCTCCATGGATTTTTTTTATAGCACTATAATATATAGTAAGGTGGGAAGGAAAGGGAGGCCAAGGAAACATTTCCTGCTGCAAGAGTTGCCTGTGAGAGATCAGGGCTGCCATCGGGCTTTGCATGAGTTGGAGCAAGGTAAAATCCATGTCCTATCTGCAGATGCCAGATAAAAAATTGAACAACCCAGAAAAGGCACTGGTGTGGAAACAGCTCACTGAGGCTGTGGAACTGGCTCACACTACTGTTGCCTCAGTGCACAATGTGTTATCTAACAATCAATGCAACTCCTGAAGTGTCAATCAGATAAGCCAGACAGCTGGTGCTAATGAGGAGCTACAGCTAATGATTTATGCCAGGCAGAGAAGCATCCCTAGTCTCCCTAAGAAATGTCCACAATATAGGCTGAGCAGCTTTGTGGGATCTATTAGTGGCTTGACCAAGTCTAATTGACCCGGGACAATGTTTAGAAGCACTTGCAAGTCTGAAGTTCAATTTGGGACAGAAATTAGTTCAACTCACTGTTATGAATGGGGGTTTAGCAGCTCTCTTGAGACCTATGCTACCCCAAACCACTTCTTTCAGCTCTAGTTTGTCCTCTGTGTTGCTTTGGGGATATCAAGAGCAGCACTTTTTAGGAGGAGGTGTTATGTAATTCCCAGACGCCCCTGGTCATGCTGGCTGGTGGTATCTGGGTATTGTAGTCCAAAACATAAGCAAAGCTGAGTTTTGGAACAGGTAGGTAAAGGGACATTTGTGGCAAAGCAGACTGACCCAATGAATGTTAGTATGAGGACTGGTGTGCAGTGTTGTACCTACAATGCCCATTTCTAAAACTGCACATTCCAGACCTGAAGCTTTTCAGAGAATGAAGGCCCCACTCCAAAAGTCAGAGTTTGGAAAAGTTAACATTTGGACCACAGTTATCAAAATGCCCAGCTATACTGGCTAGGGCAGTGTTTCTCAAACTCTGCTCCTTCAGTTGTTTTGTTATCAGCTCCCACAATTCCTAACAGCTGGTAAACTGGCTGGGATTTCTGGGAGCTGGAGTCCAAAATACCTGGAGGAGCACAGTTTGAGAAACACCATGGTAGGGCATTCTGAGGTTTTAGCACAACAAAGTACTTTTTCCAAGGTTTAGAATTTTTTTATGTCTAGTAATAGCAATAGTCTGTTTCTGCTTTCACTTATGCAACATACATTCTCATATATAATTGAGGGAAGAATGTCACCTTCTTGTGGGATGCTCATCAAGATTATTTGTATGGGCTGGAGAAGATAGCCATGCTTAGTCCTATATAATAATAATAATAATAATAATAATAATAATAATAATAACTTTATTTTATATCCTGCCAACTATCTCCCCAAGGGGACTCGGGGCGGCTTACAAGGGACTAGCCCAAAATTGCAATAAAACACAACAGATTAAAACATCAAGTATGAAAATATAAAAACCGTCACAACTGTAAACAAACGTCAAGCAATATGACTGAAATAAAGAACATAGCTGAGGTACAGGCTCACTGAGTACAATACATTCTGAAGGGGGCGCATGAAAAGTGCAATAAAAGTGCAATAATGAATGTTAGTATGAGGACTGGTCTTAGTATCAAAAGTGTTATATTTCCATATAAGTAGAGCTGTTTTAAGGAAAGACATCAAGATCTCTCCCAGGAAATGTGTAACCACTTACTGTATCTTTATTGAACTAAAACATAAAAGTAAAAACTAAAAGACCTTCTATAAGAAAGCTGGAAAGTGAACGATTTGGCAGCGGGACTAAGGAACATAACTACAATCTTGAACTGATTAAAGTATTAGTGTAATAATCCCTGCTTTTTAAATAGTGTACAGTTCACATACAGCGGCCTGGTTCCAGCAGTTGGACTGCTGTCGACTGCAATTTCCTTATTAAGAGCCAAATTACCCCAGGTTGTGCCTTCAATAAACTGCACCAAAGTGCATTCCTGTCTCTTGTTATTTAGCAAAAAGAAAAAAAATATATATAGACGAGTGTGGGAGCGAGCAATGAGCTTGCAATTTGGTTTGGTGGAAAGAGCACTATGGAGTGCAGTTAAAACTAGAAGCCTTTATTAGAACAACTCTGCCTAGGTTGGCTGTTTCATACTTTTTATCTTCCTAATGCCCTTTTCTAAGTAAATTTCCAGCCTAACAGCAGACATTTGGATGACTACTCTGAACCACCGGAGAATCTTGGGGGCAGCTAGATCACCACTAAGAACTTCTATTTCGTTAAGTGACCAAATATTTTGAGACAATCATGAGATATAATATTGGTTTTCCTAGGTTAGGCTTATTATCTTTCCCAAAGGAAACAGCTATATTTACCTAGCAAATGTGTATGCCAGGCCAATGTTGCAGAACAAAACAACTATATTGTGTCATCTGTAGGATACTAATGAAATTTTTGAAGATATTCAAGGTAACAAGATTGGCAAACTGACACACTTACCATTTTCTTTTGCACTATTGAAATTTAGATTTACCACACTCCCACACTAGGAATTTTACTATTACGCAGCTTTTAGATATCACTTCCACTCTACCAAAAGCACCAAGTGTTCTGTGTATGTACTGTCCATGTTCCATCCACGATGTAGACATGACATAGTTGGACAGGAAGGAAAGGAACAATACACCTAAGATTACTTAAAGAAAACAACTCCAAACATTTCCAATGTTATTCTAAAACATTAAAACAATAATCTGAACCAAAAAGCTTGCTGTGTTAGGATACCAAAGATCTGGGTCTTACTGGGTATCTAATTAATTTGGGACAAAGCAGGATTTACCTTATTTTTACCAGAGGCATAATTTAGATGCCTACAGTAAAAGCGCATCAAGTCCCACATTTTGGGGCCTGTCTGGAAGGGCCCACAGAGTGTTAAAAAAACCCAAGCCAAAACAGAAACACCCCATCCCAAAATAAAACTTCTCCCAAAATAAATGTACACCAAACCCGAACTTTCACTAGATGCTCACTAAATGGAGGGTATTGCATGATATTGTATGAAAGGACAGCAGGGAGGAGGCAATTCCAGATTCCCTGGGCAGGAACTTCTAGTTGAGAGGAAGTCACTAAGAAGGCACTATCTCGTGTTCCCACCTCCTGTACTTGCGATGGAGATGGGACCGAAAGAAGGACAGGTTTGTACAGGGATATATGATCTACAAATAGTCTGGAGTTAAACTATTTAGGGCTTTAAAATTCATAACCAACATTTTGAATTGTGTTCAGAAACACACTGGCTGTTGTAATCAGTGAGTTTTCTGCTTACTGTAACCAGACCTGGTGACCAACCTAGCTCAGCTCTTTGTAAAGCTGAAATTTCTAAACACTCTTCAAAGGCAGTCCCACATAAAGTGTGTTACAGTAATCAAAACAGGAAATAACTAAGCCATGTACCACAGTGGCCAGATCTGGCATCTCAAGGAAGGGGCACAATTTTTTAAATGTGCCCAGGAACTCCTGGTCACCGCAAAATCTGAGCTTCCAGGTTCAATACAGAGTCTAGGAGTACCCCCAAACAGCTGAACTGTGTCTTCAGAGGGAGTGTGACCCCATCCAGCTCAGGCTGAGTCCCTATTCCCTGACAGTTCTTCTGACTGACCAAGAGTACCTCTGTCTTGTCTGGATTGAGTTTCAATTTGTCTGCCCTCATTCAGTCCATTACTGATGGCAGATACTGGTTTAGGATCAGGACAGCTTCCTTGGCTTTAAGCGGAAAGGAGTAATAGAGTTGGGTGTCATCTGCATTTAGATGACTCTGGATTGCCTCCTCTAATGGTTTCATGCTTATAATTATTTTATTTTTATTTATATCCTGTTTTATTTCCCCTAAAGTAGACTCAGTATGTTATGAGGGACAAAACAGAGTCTTCAAGTCAATGGCCAGAGGTCTGAACAGGAGTTCCCCAGCAACACCTTCTGGCTTCACCCTTCCAGAAAGGAATGGAGCCGCTGTAAAACTGTATCTCTCACTTCCATCCTAGCAAGGCAGTCCAGAAGGTTACCATGGTTGATGGTATCGAAATCCACCGAAAGGTTGAAGAGAAACAACAGGGACACCTTCCCCCTGTCTAGTTCTCTTTGTAAGTCATCTACCTAGGTGACCAAAGCTATTTCTGTTAATAGTCAGGTCTAGCCCATGCTTGGTCAAGCTTAAGCAATCTTGTTATATGTATGGAGCCGGACTCATGAGCAGAACTTGTCAATGAAGCTTGGGAAACCGATTTCTGCAAGTCTGCTTTTTCTGATAAAAAAAAGCAACAATTGCTCAACAAGGAATACACAAGATATTTAGCTAATGTTTTGTCCCTCATCATACCCTGCTGCATACACTGAACTCACGAGATGGGAACGCTATTTAGATGCCTATCACAGAAAATCAATAAATTCCTCTCCTTCTTCTTGGCAGAAAAACAGAATAAGAAGTTTTTGAATAATTAGCCATTAAATATTATAAATCAGTTGCCTCAGGCAGTCATCTCACACTGCCTAATAGAACCAGCTTGTCCTCACACTAGGACTAACTTCTTTTTCTTCCTATTGGAACATTTGCCAACTGCAAGAAGCACAAGAACAAAGCCGGAGCAAAACCTGGCACACTGCCATCTGGATTGTCTCAGATGATAATCTTATGCATATTTATCCATCAGTATTTCAACAATGTATTCTTCCAATTATTTTCATATTTGGTCTTTTTAATTGATTTCCCCCCAAATAGTTTTAATTCTGATGGTAGTAAAACTGCATTTTATCAACAGACTTTTTTTCTTATATTTTTGTAAGCACTTCTATGTGGATTTGCTGTTATTTATACTGAAATGCAGTTTTGGGGCAAAAGTGTGACAGGAGTGAAATAAATGATGGTAATGATGATGAGGATCAGTAGATAGTATTACAGTTTCAGCATGGCTGGGAATAGGGCAGGATTTCAACCCCTCAGTCCCCACATCCCCAAAAGGCAGAAAATAGCACTTTTCTTGATCTGCCATCTCTCTTCTCCTTGGTTTGCCATGTGACTGAGCCCAATAGTTTGGGAGATGGGATGGGAACTCACTCCTCTCAAGCTACTTTGCTCAGTCACATGGGACAAACCAAGAAGTAGAGCACACAGAACACTGATTAGTGGTGATTTCTGGCGGTGGTGGGTGCTTGAGGGCAGGGGGGACAGCCACTCTGTCTCCACAGGTTGCCTGTGCCCAGGGAGCATGCAATGCCCACAATTCTGGATCCCCACTGCCCCAACACAGGAGAAATTCCAAATTCTAGAGTGGAATCTAGACCTTCCCCTATTTTTTTAAACCTTGGGTGCAGCCACTTTAAGCAACTTACCATTGGGTTACCTCACACCAGTCTGTATATGTTATATGCCTGCATGCAGGCCAATGCAACTCTACACTGAATGATGATGAAGGAAAATATTTCAGTGAAACCAAATCAGGGAGCACCTATGACCTCCCTCTCAACATACCTCTCTTTCCCTCTGCTCCTCAAGGAATTGTTTATCTGGCATTTAAATTTCAAATGTTTTTTTTCTTTAAAAAAACCCACCCTCAACTACGCTTTTCATTGTTACTTCTTGCTTCAAATCTTTCCCTCCCTACATGCTCTTTTTCACAGAGTTCCTAAAGATGGAGAGGAAAGAGAGTAAGACTTAATAAGATGGAGCATGGGAGAGTTGCACACTCTCAGCCCTATAAGACTCTATGATAGCTTTGCCTTAGGTCTGCCTTAAGTTGGAAAGGACTTGAAGGCACAACAAAAAGGAGCAATAGCAGTGGCGGCAACTTCTTCTTATAGCTGCGAATAAGAGAGGAAGAAAGGCTAGTAGAATGGGCACATTTCTACAATGATGTCTTTGTTGTCTTCCGCCCTTCTATTACTAAGTTGCAATAAAACAAGAGAGGAGGCAACATTGGGTCTAGTCATGGGACACACAGCCAGAAGTACATTGGTTATTCTTGCACAGGAGATGTGTGGCTCATTGCAATCCAAAAGAAACATTAGTCACCCTTGGCCACTTCAAATTAGAGAGGTATTTGGTTTTCCTTTGGAGGAACAGGTCAGCAGCAGAAGTGGGGGATGGAGGCAGGCAGATGGGGAAGGAAGGAAGCAGTGGTAAACAGCTGGGGCAGTACTTGCATTCCCCTCATGTGTCCTCTGTGCTAAAATGCCCACCTTGACCTCAGGACAGATCCATACTTCAGTCCATCCACAGCTAAGGACTGGAATTATACTGGTGCAATATGCTAGTAGTTGCCCTTTTTTTTTTGGCTCTAAGCAGCCTCTTTCTCCAGTGCCTTCCTTCCTTCCTGACTGTTGACATCTAAATAATTTTTTCTTCTGCCATCTTTTCTGCTTTTTTGTGCTTTACACTAGTTACACATCCCTAAAACTACAACATGCTTTTGGGGAAGCAAAGAAACAGAGTGACACTTGTGTAAAACACAGCAAAGATTCTAGCCAAGGTATTTTTAATGGCAGCAGGGAAGTCTTCGCAAATGCTGAACTGTGTCCATTCCCATTTGTTTCTGAAGGCTTTCAGAACTCCATATATTGAAAGAATTTTTAAAACCCCCAAACAAGCAGTATACATATACATGGAGAAGGGAGGGAGAGCAGGAGGGAGGGAGGATGGGCTGAATTAATTTGACTCAGTATTATCTCTTTGACTAATTGATGTTAATTAGATTCCTAATGAATGCCAGGCAGATACAACTGCATTCCCTAATTCTGCAAAATACGTATCTATTACACTTTTGTGGAGCAGAAGCTTAAAGAGTAGAGGGCAATTTCTGGGTCACCTCACATAGTTTCCCTCCTCTTTGATATCAGGGAATCATATCACTGTATCAAGTGTTCTCTACTCAGGTTCTACACCCTTTGAGATCTGGCTTTGTTTCTGCTTTGTTTTGTTTATTTATGAGCTAATTTTTATTTTCACTGCAAGGATGCCCTCTATTTCTTCTGCTGTCCTGTAGAACACAAATTGTTTAGTGATGCAAAACCGCAGCTCTTATTTCTTGCTGTCTTTCTGTCACATCCTGCACGTCTTACTATAATTCTTATAAACACTTCATTGAAGATAGCAAGGAGTTTAGTGGCATCTTATTGCGGCATAACTTTTTGTGTGCTAAACACAGTCCTCTTATGGATAAGTGATTTACACTTAAGGATAACTATCTATTGAATCTCTTTTTCCTAACTATAATGTCTACTTTGCTAATGAAGAACTTGACTAATGTTACAAATTATTCTGATCAGTTTTGTAATCTGAGCTGTGCCCAAACAATTGGTTAGCTTCTGAAAAGAAGCACTTGCAGGATTTGTAACATTACGACATCTCTAAAACTACAATATGCAAAAAAACAAAAACAAAAACAAACCAAAACAGAGTGACAAAGCCAGAAGGTGCTGGAATTTCAAAATCATTATTAAACACCATGTCTTCCAGGAGCATTCAAGACTCAGTATTGCAATGCAAGTTAACAAAATGGAATTTCCAAAATATACACTATTTTCCAAAGCCTATTAGAGGGAAGTCTATTTATTCTCTTTTTTCTTGAAATACAGTAATCTTACTAGCAGTAAAATCTGAGGATTTTTTATTCAAAGGAAACACTGCATTCTATGGGATTTATTCTTAGATACAATTGCTGTCTAAGAGCCTTTCACACAATGCATTTACAGAAGTGTGATTCCACTTTAGCTGCCATGGGTACATCCTATAGAAACCTGGGATTTTCAGTCGAAGAAAGTGACTTTTGCATTCCCAGCCAGGGAGCTCTTCTGGTGCCTCTGACAAAACTAGAAACCCTAGTAAGATTCCATTGTATGAAGCCAAAGCAGTTAAATGGAACGATAATGCTATAATTTTGTAGTGGGAAAGTGGCTTAAGGTTCAATTTCCATGTTATCATTCCACAATGGCTGAGCAAGGAGAAAAAGCAGCATGGTAAGTGGGGATGGATGGAGCTATCTATTTTCATTTTCTAACTACATTCAGTACACTTATATTCAATCATGAATCTTTTTTAAAATCAAAGCTCACATTAATCTGAGAATTATTTAAACCTAGCTTTTGTAAATCATTTTCTATAATAGGCATATTTTTGTGCCCACAATTCCTTAATATGTGTACTGTTCTTACAGTTTTTCCAAGCAGCATATTTTTGTGGATTCAATACACATATTTTAGCTTTAGTATGTTTAATATAGGAGCAGAATGGTGCACCAGTTTGAGTCTTGGACTAGAACACAGGTTTCAATTCTCCATTTGACCATTGAAAGCCACTGGTAAATTTGGAGAAGTCCTACTTCCTCAGCTTCAGAGGAAGGCAAAGGCACCCCCATTCCCTAACAAACTCTGCCATGGCTTTAATGACCTCATCACTTTGGGCTAAAATTGGTGGCATGTGTCCAGGTCACTCACAGAGCTGGCCAGCTTCCATCACATGGCATTGTGCCGGCTCTGTGGGTGCAGCAGGGCAGAGCTGCCATATGTTGCTGGCAGGGCACTATGGGAGAGCTACTGTGTTGCCATACAGTCTATGGAGAAAGCCGCATGCACCACGCACACTCACGCTTCCTCCCATGAGATTGTCCTCCCTTGGATTCAGACGATGCGGCATGTGGGGAGTTGGATTCCCCACAACCCATGGCGAAGCAGAACACTGCCACTGCTGGCTGCTGGAGGTATGATGAGGTGGTTAGACACACAACAATAAAAATGCTTAATATGTGTTATATCAGTGTGTATGTATGTGTGTGTATATATATATGTTTTTAAAAATATATATATACATTTTCTATGTGATTTTTGAGCTGCAAATTATGTTACAAATTAGAAAATTCTGCAATCTAAAGAATGGCTAAAGGATCCACATGTTAATCTTAAAGGTATACATTTAACTAAGTAATTTAAAAATGCAGAGCAAACATAATTTCCTAAGCGTAATATTCCATGTTGCAGTGATTCTGCCTAATTTAAAGAGAATCATATGAGGTGCCCACCTCAAGCTGCTGATGCAAGAAATACATTCTTCTCATGAATGTCAGATAAGAAGGAAGACAGATACCAGGAAGCATATAATCCTCATGAATGATGTGATTACTGAAGCACTCTTTTTAATAAATGTGTCCAATATGTCACAGCAACAGCATGAAGCCCAGGTGGCAGACTCTGAGAAGCACTGAAGAAAATGGAAATAAAGGCACCTTGGGCATTTCTATTAAATACATTCAGGTCTTCAACTACAGATTGAGTGAGAACAAAAAGAAAAAGTTTCATACTAGCAAAAGGGAAATTTAAGATATACCAGGAGTCCACAACCCCAGAGGACCTTAATTAATTAATTAATTTACCGCATTTATATACTGCCTTTCTCAGCCTGAAGACGACTCTTTTTGACATTTAAAAAAAAATGCCAGGGCACCACAACAAAGTTGCAGTGATTTATATATGGTAGTGGTTCTCAAAGTGTGCTTTGCAGAGCCCTTGGGGCTCCACAAAGCATACTGAAGGGGATCCACGCTTCCCTCCTCCCCTCCCTCTCCAAGGTTTTCCTCCTCTTTCCTGCTCCTCCCTCTCCCTTGCTGCCAAATGTTTTTCCGTGCCTTCCTTGCTGCCAAAAACCCTTTAAACCTCACTTCTCTTGCTGCAAATGCCCTTCCCATCCCACACCTCCCCTGCCATCAAAAGTCTTTTTATGTTGGTTAAAATTGTTCTCCATTTTAAATATTGCTTTCTTTCTTTCTTTCTTTCTTTCTTTCTTTTTCTTTCTTTCTTTCTTTCTTTCTTTCTTTCTTTCTTTCTTTCTTTCTTTGCACTACAAACAAAATATGTGCAGTGTGCATAGGAATTTGTTCATGTTTTTTTCAATTAGGTCACACAAAAATTCTCCATCCATCTGCCACTGGCTCTGCCTGTCTGTCACATTTTAAAACGCAATGCATCAAAAAGTTTTCTCATGCCTGATATATGTAATGTAATGCAATGCAATGTAATGTAATGTAAAAACATTTATCGGGGCTACACGAAAAAAAAATGCTTCAAAAAGGGCTCCATAGCTGAAAAAGTTTGAGAACTCCTAATATCATTATCATCATGATCGTTGTCATTGTCTATCATTTGTGGCTGAGTATGATTGCCTTCCATGAGTAGGGTCTTGGCAGTGAGTCCGTAGGTTACTGGAGAGGCCTATTCTTGATCTGCATGTTCTTCCATATTGAGGACATCGGTCTCCAGATGGAAGGCAGTCCTGACCCCTGATATATGTTGGTGGGAAAATGCCAACCACAAAAATGCTAGGAATCCCCATCTGCTCTGAGCATGTATGTGCATGCATGTGCTGATGCACAAAAGGGCATGCACTCACATATTTTTCTGTCTTCCTGGAACCTCTTCCATCTCTCTCTGTCCCACAACCTGCTTCCTTTTGCCACTTTCCCTGCCCCTTTTCCTCTCTAACTCCACTTTCCTCCCTCGGCTGTTCCTGTGTGGAGGCAGAACCTGTTTTCCTTCCAAATTTGGCTGAATGGGAAAATTCTTTCATTGAATTGTAAAAGTGGAAAATAGTATAACCTGATGGGCATTTTCGGTTGTCCAAGCAGTCACAGTGATGCCCACAGAGATTATGCTGGCAACCCTTAGATACATTTTTTCTCTAGCTGCATCATATCTATGTCTAAAATACAAAGAGAAACATATCACTAAAGGGAGTATTCTATTTGTAACCATTAACCAATGTAATGGCTTCTGTTGGCAGAGAAAATTATCTCCCCCTCCCACCCAAACTCATGTCCCCCTCCAATTGGAAAAAAGCACATCACAGGCAGTTGGAGGGATACTGGATGAGATTTTGTTGTGTCCGCAGAAGTATTATTTTGTATCATTGGAGGCAAATCCTAATTGTCTAATTTAGTAGGGAAATATACCCTCTTAAGTCCACCTTTGAATAAGTACAACATCCTTATGTATTTAATCTGTATAGTCAGCTGAATTCTTTTGTTGAAAATGGAAAGAGGAAAAAAGGCCCCTGATGCAGAGTAACACATTTTAAAACTAAATGCAACTTTCACACTAATTAAGTGATTTATTTAAATTCCCAGGAAATTCATTCTACATTTGCTGGAGAGTAAGTGCTCTCATTTTGGGGCAGGACACTGCAATTTTTCATGTGCAACAAAGAGAATGAATCTCTGTTGGCATGTCTCAGCATAAGACAAAAGTTGGCATTAATTTCGGAGATGTCCTAAGTGCTTCTATAATTAATTATCATTTCACATCTGCAAGTAATGGGATTAAACCATGAAGAAAAGACCATATTGCATATTAGGAAAATTATGGTGGTGAAATATCTCTTGTTTGTTAGAGATGCAGGCGCTTCATAATAGCTTCACATATTTAAAGTCTGGATCACGTTGTTTCAAAATTGGACATGAATGAACAGCATTGCTTTGTTATTGAATTTCTTTTCCTTTGAACATTTCCAGGTTTGGCAAATGACTGATAAAAGGATTGATGCAGGATTAGCATAGAGCAAGAGACCATTTCAGTCTGATAACTGGGTTTGGCATCGGCATCCATCAGCCTTCGGCAGCTCTGGGGCCCTAGCAGAACCAAGTACTGATGTCTGCCTGCCTCTCCTTTACTTTTTTCTTTTCTGTTGACTCTCCAAGAAGTGCCAGGCAGTTTAGCCTTGCTTCTGTGTTATTTCTCACAAGCCCTGATTTAATGTTTCTTTCAGACATTTTAGAAAAATGACAGTGTTGTCACTATCCTCACCAGGCACCCTTCTGTTGGAAATAGCAACCTTCCAAGCCTCCACTGACTGTTAATTATATACAATTGTTAGTCTGCATTCTATGTGTACATTCATTTGCCACTTTGACTTACCTTTTTGATGTGGGAGGAGTTATAGATGTGATTGTAGTGAGCATGTGCAAACTCGGGACTCAATTTTGTGTTCAGTTTGCTTTTGGACTTCAATGAAGTAGATGTATGCTTGTGGACTTCAATGAGATAAGTTTGCTTTCAGATCTCTTTGGATGTAGATGTGTGTGCTCATGGACTTAAGTGAGTACAGATATGCTTAAAGACACTTAAAAGGTTATGTGCCTGTATCCTGAATATATACAAGTTTGCTAGTAAACAAGATATGTTATTTTTCTAAGAAGACTACTTAGTTTAGTTTCTTGAGTGCATGTTTTAAGGGAGTGTATATATCTTTTGGGCAACTGCAAATTCTACTCAAACAACCATCCTATGCTAACCAGTTATATTTTTGTAGCAGCCTGTCTTTATCCTTGGCTGTTTAAAGACATGGTTCCTCAGTTTAACAGGTGACCTACCTGTGGTGCTATTACATTAATACTTTATGAATATCACTTGTCTTAAGGTTTGACTTCCAATAAGGTCACACCATTCTTGACTTGTGGTTTTCAAGTGGTCTCTATGTACATAGAGATTCATATTTTGCCAAGTGGAGGTGACATCATTTTTATCTTTGCAATAAGGTTATGGTGCACTGGAATTTCCAATAGATTATCGACTTTTCAATACCTTCAATGTTCTTGTAGGTCTTCATGTCACTGTATGTCAATCTATGGCAATGCTACACTGGCCCTATAATGAAATAGTGTTTGTTTGTTTTTTTTGCAGTATTTTTTAAGAAGACGTTTACCATTTTCCTTGACTTGTCCAAAGTCTCCTAGTGGGTTTGCTGGCAGGGATCTGAACATTGGTCTCCAAAGTCATAGTCTAACACTCAAACCACTGCACCACTCTGGCTCTTCAGATACACATTTGAAAAGGAGATGGCTCCTTCATACCTGATTCTCATCTTAAGTGTTTGAATTCTTAGGTAAATAGAAAAAAAGGTGAATAGATTCTTTTTTTAGAAAGCCAGATTTTCTGCCAAAAGTCTGAACCAGCTTTGTAGTTTCTTATGACATTTCCACCACTTCCAAATCCCAATTCAAAAATTCTGGCACTGTGGAGAGCATGACATGTTTCTAAAAAAATATGAAACATTTCATACACAAATAGTCTCTAAATTACAAACACCTGACTTACAAATGACTCTTAGTTAAGAACGGGAGTGAGACAACAGAAAGTGAGAGAAATCTATCCCTCGGAAGGGAAATTCAGTCCTGAAAGAGTTATGGGGAAAAGGTTTATCTACTGAATCTTTATTTCAACAAGCCAAGTTTTTCAAAATCCAGTTAGCACAGGGACATAAAGTGAGGTGAAATCTTCCTAACAGGGGCACAGACAGCAAAACAAATGTTACGGGGTATTAACCCTTCCCTATGCTATCCAAAGCTAAAAAATACATATTTTTGGCTGAAGTTACACTTAAAATGTGCCTGTTCTGACCTACAAACAAATTCAACTTCAGAACAAACCTGCAGAACCTATCTTGTTCATAACTTGGGCACTGCCTGTATTCTAGTCTCATATTTTCACCAATTCATGTCAACATCATGTCTTTTTCCACTTGAAAGCCAACAATACATTTTTAAAGGGACAACATAACTGGCTTGAGAATGTGTTAAGAAATTTATGAAGATAGCCTGAGAAATTGGCAGTAGCTGTTTGTAAGTAGCAGGTAAAGATTTTCTTTTGGTGTCCTGAATAAAAGTATGAAGAATATGTGAAACGGTTTTGAAAATGTTGTTTTCTGTACTAAGGGGTCGGTTCTCTGCTTTTCCCCTTCTTCCCTGCTATTTTTCTCTGCCATCTCTTTCTGTCTTTCTTTCTTTGTCTTTCTATTTAATCGGGTGCTTTGAAGGGGGAAGATCCCATGTGCTGAAGAGACTATGGGTGCTTTCACACAGCCCTTTATCTTAGGAGCATCTGCATTTTAAAAACACTGATGTTCCTGGGCCCCTATCCACACCCCCCCCAGAAAGTGCATGATTTCTGGGGTGGGTGTCCATATGTTCTTCCGGGACTAGCCCGAGAGAACACCTGGAGGCTCAACCTCCCTCCACCAAAGCCCTAAAACTCCTTTTAAAAATAAGGAACACCTACCCGGCCTCCAGTAGAGTGTTGCCAGAGCTCTCCCGGCAACATTTTTCCTCCCCCCCCCCCCATTCTGGCAACACTTTATTGGAGGCTGGGTAAGTTTTCCTTAATTTTAAAAGGGGTTAATTTAATCCAGAAAATTGTGGGAATGGTGTCTGGACTGCAGTCCAGACACTGGAAGTAGTGGATTTATCCCTCACCTTCCAAGAAGGCATATAATAAATCCACTATCTAATTAATTTGTCACACACCATGGTTTTCCTGGTTTGTGATGAATTAATTGCAGGTTGCCATGAATTTCATCTGGACAGCCCCCTTTTTATTGTGGAAGTTTCCGCCATAAAAGGGTTGTCTGGATGCAGTTTATATGGCCTAGGATGATAGGTTAAAGGCACTCCTGCCTGAGAGTAATCCCTTACTGGACCCAGTGAGATTTGTTTCTGATTCAGTATGTACAGGACTATGGCACTGGGTTATATTTTTTCTTTAAAATTAAGTATGTCTTTGGTTCTTTAAAAGTAAATATTCCCTTGGTTTTGCTTTGGGATTCAGGAGACTACATAAATCCTTCTAACAGACTCCTTTAATGCTTGCTTAGTTTACGCTTTGAAACGCTGGGTATTTAAAGAACCTTCAGGTTGTACACAGATTCAAACAATATCTACTCCTTGCATTTTGCCACACTTAAAGAGTTGCTTGGGTTTAATGAAATATGCTGATGGTATCAGAATGACCCTCCAACACTGGAATAGAAATCTACATCATTTCAGGGAGTAATCTCTTGGGTGTTGCATACCAGCATGGAAAGACCTTTTCTCTCCCAGGCCTAAGACTATTTGCTTTATACCTAAAAGAAGCCCTTTTCATCAATGGAAATGCCCATTAATTCAATTTATCTTACACTAGTTGGGCTAACAACTGAATTTACAACCTCATCAGATAGGATGAATTTAGTGTCCTAGGATGCTGTCACCCTGTTTAATGGATGGATCCCCACGCCGGACATCACACAACCACGTGTGACTTCGGGCAGAGGGCCTATCCCCAAACAGTGTAAAAGCAACACCAGACACATTCTCCCCAACACAGGAGACTTCCCATGTTGTGCTGGCTCCAATGGAGCCAGCCCAGGGGCTCACTGTGAGGGCGATGCTTTCCCCATGTGATGGGGAAAGTGTAGTGGAGAGGGAGCTGCACATGGGGTGACAGATTTACTCGCTGACCCTCTCTTTTCTCCCAGTGTCCCACTTTGCCTGGCCTTTATGATGAGGACCTTAGATTCCTCTCATCTTCCAGTCCCCCTTCTTTCTGTTTCTCAGTTACTTTCTCTTTGCCAACCCCTTAGTCTTTTTGAATTTATCTTTTAAAAATACCTTCTTCTTTCCCCCTATTCCTACCCCCTTCGTGACATTATGTGCATTTTACTGTACTAGATATAGTTTAGGAATGTGATGGCTTGGAAGTGCCTCTAGCTTTGGAGATTTAGGGGACATTTTTTCATGAAAATGTAGCAATGGCTTTGTAATAACTGCAAGTGCTTAGATCACATCAATCACTATCCCCTTTAAAAAATACAGATCTTTACACAATAGTCTCATAGCATCATGATGCAGCTGGCTGCCAAAAGCACATCTTCACTGCCTCCTTGGTTTCCCAGTTGTAAAGAAGTTCTCATTGCTGTACATTTCTCACTGGCTTCCTCTACTAAGGCCGCAAAGAAAATGTGGCCCATGGACCACATTCAAACTCCAGAAACATTTTGCTGACTCCCAGGGACTCTAATTTTTAAAGAAAACTATTACCCAAATCTTTCCCCTGCTCTCCATTCTCTGCAAGCAATGTTGGTATGCTCTGCCTCCTTGGGCTCCTTTAGGCACATTAAATGTCTCCCCCTGCCCCCCAGCCAGAGGAAATAACATAGCAGTTGGCTTCTTGTGTGAGAAAAGCCTCTCTTGGGCCACAATGGCAGAATTGCCCTCTAGCAGGTGTTGAACAGGTGAAAATACCATTTTTTTAGTGTGCATATGGCAGATATATCATTTTTCAAGTTGCCCTGGGGAGGGCAATGTGGATCTCCAGCCTCAAATAGGTGAATACCACTTCAGAGAACAGCCTCGCTGTTGAACTGAGCACACCTGGGAGGGATTGGGAGGAGGCAGTGGAGAAGGGCAAACTGCTCAGACTTTGCCATCCATGAAGGTTTCCTGCTACTGAGATTCAACTGACCCAACTCAGTGTGAATTGGCAGATGACTTCCTTCCTTATATTCCAATGGCACATATAAGAAGAAAACAATTCCTTCTTCACTCTGCCATAACATCATGAAGAGCCTTCAGCTTTTAATCTGGTTGAAGTTGTGCAACAGGTTTGATAGATATTTTCCATGTATAAGAAGATTGAAGGTACTTTTAAATGATTAAACTAAGCCTTTCGGTGGACTGCATTTAATGTTTTCTAAATTTTTGTATTTCCGACTGTTTTAGCTGTGTTGCAAGACCCTTTGGATCCCACATAGGCAAAAATGTGATGTAAATTAAACGAGTAAATGAGAAATATATTTGCTGTTAGTTCTTTTCTATTATTTGTTTCTTTGGCATTTTTGGTTTGAAACATTGGTGCCCCATACTGTGATACAAACTGAATGTCTACTATTTATTTCCTCTGCCATGATGTGGCATGTGTTATAATTAATCCTAGAATCAGAGATGTGCCACAGGTGCCGCAAATTGAGCCTGGTTAATAATATGGATAAAAGGTCATAAAGATCTTGATCATGCTACACACAAAATATTAATCCGATTTGATTAACAATAAAAGGTTTTTACTAATTCCAGCTTTCTGCTAAATAGTATCCCACTAACTTTGCCTTGATTATATTTTTTGTCATATAAAGGAAATCTATTTCAATGAGGGGCTTATTAAAGTATTATTCTCTCTGAAGATGTGACTCAGCTTGAGTTCATAATGTAACTTTAATCTGTGACCCATCAGAATGGTGACACTGTTTTGGTGCTCCTTTTGATCCTCGGGGCTGTAAGGAATTCAGACTACAGGGGCAGCATAGCTGAGAGTGGGCTATAGAAGCAACTCTTCAGTTCTACAACCACAGTTAGTATTTCTCTGGCATACTTTTAATCTGCCATTGCATTGTATTCACACTCTGAATGTTGCCGTAGAACAATCCTTCCCTTTAGTAGATGGAGATTGCAGTTCAAGTTTAATAAGTTGATTATTGTCACTCAAAAGGGCATGGTCCAAAATTGCTTTGACTTTTCATTTTGTGTATGTATGTATGTATGTATGTATGTATATATGTCCTTTAACACTTTAAAAGAAAATGGTCTTGCCAAGTGTTACTCACAACAAGATAAAGTAACTCTGACAAGTTTGGGAACAGGTTTTTTGCTTTTAATTTTAGCCCATCCAATTTGCAAATAGTGTGGGCTATTGGTATCCACTGTTTTTTTTTGTTCCAGGATATCCTGTGTGTACCAAAATCTGTGGATAATAATCCCATTATATACAATGGTATAATAAAAAATTGTACCCTTTATACAATTTGGTATTGGGGGGGGGGGGGGGGATTTTTTTTTTCAAATTGTGGATGGCTGAATCTGTGGACACAGAACTCATGGACTGACTGTGCATCTTACTTCTATTTCCAGCTACTTTTAACAATGACAAGATTATAGCATCATAAAATAATAAAGTTGGAAGAGATCATCTAGGCCAGGCATGGGCAAACTTGGGCCCTCCAGGGGTTTTGGACTTCAACTCCCACAATTCCTAACAACCACAATTCCAACTCCCTACCATGCAGGAAAAGCACAATCAAAGTATTCCTGACAGATGGCCAACCAGCCTCTGTTTAAAAGCTTCCAAGGGCAGAGTTTCCTCCACACTCAAGGGCAGAGTGTTCCACTGTTGGACAGATTGTATGGTCAGGAAGTTCTTCCTTCTGTCCAGATGGAATCTCCTTTCCTGTAAGTCGGGGCTATGTCTGTTCTTGTTTTTATTGTATTTTAAAGTTAATTGTGTTGTTTTAATCTACTGCTGTGAACCACTCCAAGCCAAATTGGTATACAAGTGGTATACAAGTCAAATAAATAAATAAATAAATAAATATGAACCCATTGCTCTGACTCCTTATTTCAAGGGCAGCAGAAAACAAGCTTTCTCCCTCTTCCTTTATGACATCCCTTCACATATTTATATATGGCTATTATGTCTCCTCTCAACCTTCTCTTCTGCAGGAGAAACATACCCAGTTCTTTAAAACATTCCTCATAGGGCCTGGTCTCCAAACCTTTGATCATTTAAGTCGCCTCCTCTGGACACCTTCCAGATTGTCAATATTTCTTTTGAACTGTGGTGCCCAGAATTGGACACAGTATTCCAGGTGAGGTCTAACCAATGCAGAAAACAAAGGCACCATGACTTCTTTCGATGCAGCTCAAAATCCCATTACTCAAATTACTGCATCTACCAAGCTTGTAACTCTATTGAAAAAGGAGATAAGATCTGTTTGGTATGACTGGTTTTTGAGAAATCAATGTTGACTAAATCACAGCATTCCTTTCTAAGTGACTGCAGACTGCCTCCTTAATGATCTGCTCCAGAATCTTTCTTGGTATTGCTGGCAGGCTACCTGGATGGTAATTGTTTGGGTCCTCTAAAGAGGTCTTTAAAAAATTATCTGTCATACCTGGAATTTTTCTATATCATTCAGTGTAATGTATATGTAAACAGAAGTACACAATGGTTGCTCTTTTGACCAGGTCTTTATTCAGTTCTGCTAGCTACTTTTAGACATTGGCATACGGTATATATGTTTACCCATTGGTATATGGCATATAATATACATGCCAGTGTATGATTTCCAATTTCATGTCTGGTTTGAATTCAATATGCTTGTAAAAATAGCTATAAATATTGAAATCTGTAAATAATGGACTTGTTCAACATACTGTCTCTCCATATTCACAGCTGGGCATTCTAGGGCATGGACATCAAATTCCAATGGTGATTATAGAAACAGCATATTACATTTCTTGCATTGTGAACAGGATGAAAACTGTCACATGGGATGTCATCCAGCATTTCCCTTGATCTGACCCCCCGTCTCTATCCCGGCTTTATGCTGAACAGTGTGTCTTAGTCAATTAAAAAAAATGTCTAATTCTAATAACAATTTTAAAGCTTTGATTACAATGCAGACATCTAAATATTCAACTTCTGTGTAGAGTTCTGTTAATGCACAGATTGCAATAAGACTGACATTTGGAGGACACAAACTCTTTTGAGAAGCCCTAAAATATCCCTTAAGTAGGTCAGCTCAGTGACCTGGATATGTACTTTAATACAAGAGTAGCCTATATTTTAATAAACTGCTCACAGAGGAGGGATCAATTTTGGGTCACGTGTGTATTTTTAGTATCTGAAATGTGAGTCGGGGATGAGATCTGGTAACAAGAAAAAGGGCAACAATAACCAGAATGGATCTCCCGATTTCTGTATGCCACTTGACCTAAACAGATTGTCTTTTCGGAAACGTATTTAGAAACATCACAGACAGCTTTTCAAACAAAAGACATCCTTTGTTTCTTATGAGTTTCTGGGTTATCAAAGGAGTTTCAGGTGAGTATTATTCTTACATAGAAAAGACATACATCCTGTATTTCCCTGTCTAGTCACTTATTTACAATCCTGATGACAAAACTGTTTTAATTCTCCAATGAAATGTTTTTCTTTCATTCATTTTAATCCAAAAATGACCAGTAAGATATTGTGACAGTCTTAGATGTCTGTGTGCAGGATACATATGGCACAGAGCTGCTTCTGTTTCCTGAGAGTCCTATCCTTCATATGTGACAGTGACCTTCTCAAGCCCTGGTATCTCCCTACTTGAAGAATAAAAGTAACATAAAGGTAAAGAAGGAAACCCCGGACCAGTTCCGCCATGAAGGGTTCCAGTTGTGCATGTACTTTTGGCACATGACTGATATGTTCAGAGAAGAAACTTTGCTCTTTTCCCCTTCGTGTCTGTGTGTGTGTGTGAGGTGAGTGGGGGGACTTTTAGGAAATCTTCCAGGTTTTTCAGAAAATAGCTGTGCTCAATAGAATGATGCATGAACGGTGACAGGTATGCCTCTGAAAAGTATTGACCAATGAAATGTCTCTCATACATTGGGGCACACACCATATTGATAGGAACTGTTCAGGAAGCCCCAAAGTAGGCTCAAATCAAGGACTGTGCCAAGGACTGACTACATTGGTGGTATAAGACAGACTCAAATGAGTTGTGAGAAAAAAGTGAAAAACGCATGTTTTCCACATCATGCTTGCTTGTGCTTTATTAAAATGATCTAGGAAGTTGGAACAATCTTTCTTTCTGCTGTAGGAAATGGCTAGTTGTTGTTTCCTTCTTTTCTACAACTTCAATGACATTTATTCTGATCTAGTGTGTTCTTATCCTTTCTTTCTGTTCGCCTCAACAGATGACATACCAATAAATACCGGTTACATGGGTGGTATGGTCATGTGAATGCTCTAATAGTTGTCACCATATCAAATTTAATGCTTTTGTTATTACTGAGAATGAATTAATGGGTACCCTACATACTCATGTATAAGTCTAGAAATTCTAGTTAAAAAAACAACTCAGCAAATGGGTCAATTTCTTCAGGGAGTTGACAATGATGTTTGATCAGAGCCACTCTTTTTATGAATGGATTGACTGATCTTGGGCCATACGGTCAAGGCTGTGCCTCCATGCTTCCAGCAATAAATGGGATCACTGACATATATAGCACAAAGGCCCCAAAATACACAAGTGTTTACCATATTTTTAACTTCTCATGGAATGGGTTGCTTGCTTCAGTATGCTGAATCTCCTTGGATTCACATTTAGTTCCTGCTTTCTATCTGTGGATTTCTATTATGGTGAGGATTGTGTTGTGGTATCGGCCTCCTCTCATTATTCAGCAGGCCTCATTGCTTGGTGCCAGGCCCCAAACACTACACAACCCATTCCTACAGAAGAGTTTTCCCAGGGCCCTTCCACACAACCATGTAACCCAGAATATCAAGGCAGAAAATCCCACAATATTTGCTTTGAACTGGGATATCTGAGTCCACACTGCCATATATTCCAGTTTACAGCAGATAATCTGGGATTTTATTCAGTTGTGTGGAAGGGGCCCCAGTTTTCATCTGTGACATGTTGTCAGGAATGTGCCCAGAACACCCAGAAAGGGCTGCTCTAGTATCAAGTGTAGTGTAGATACATCTTCAGAATAAATGTTTTAGGCTCCTAAAGTTCCAGCAGGTGTCTTTGTTATAACAGCTTTTAAATGGTCCATCAATTTTTCAAAAAGTTTTTCCTTCATAAGATGAACTGCATACTGATTTGAAGAGAAAATGCTATTCACTTGATAACTTCTAATAAAACAGTCTTTAAAGGGAAACAGCCTATTGTCCGTTATATGGACAATGCATGGGAGAAAAGGCTGTGCAGTATTATCAGCCTCAAAGTGATGCTTCTTTTGACTTATTTGTCATATGTCTATTCTGCCTCTCCCATTCAACTTCCTGAAGAAATGGGACTGGAACCCCAAATGGGCCCAACATCCTGAACATTATGGTATCCCACATCTTCTTTTACAATTTCCTCTTCTGTGGCATACTTTGGATTTCAGAATAAGAATAAACTGGGGAATTTGTTGCTTCATCCTTTTGTTCTGGAGAGAGTGAGAGGGGAGGTGGAGTAGGGAAAAGCGTTGGGTTTTTGTGTGTGTCAGGAGCAACTTGAGAAACTGCAAGTCACTTCTGGTGTGAGAGAACTGGCAGGCTGCAAGGACATTGCCCAGGGGACACCTGGATGTTTTGATGTTTTACCAATCTTGTGGGAGGCTTCTCTCATGTTCCTGCATGGGGAGCTGGAGCTGACAGAGGGAGCTCATCTACACTCTCCCCAGATTCAAACCTCCAACCTGTCAGTCAGGATGAGTAGGGAGAAGCTTTGGGTATCACAGTTTCTGTTATTCCTTTGCTGAAAGATGAATGTATATGTATGTGTATACACAAAATATCTTCAAAGCCTTTTAAAATTCAATTTCCACTGTAGCTTAGTGAAAATACCAGCACTCTATAAGCAGCTGATCCTCCAAGCTAGTTTTAAAGCAGAGCTGGAACTAGCCAGATTCTGAACACCTTTCTCACTTTCATTTCCATTCATTCTCCCTGACTTTAGTTTCACATTTTGTAGCTTACAGACTGAGTAGAAGGATGAAAATGTCTGGGTCCACGAGCAGGTCAAGTGATACAGGGCAACACTGAGCAAAGGAGAACCACACAAGTAAGGCCAATGTGAAATATCTCTGGGGTGCTTTAGAGCCAGCCACGTATACTTTGCTCCAGGACAGATGACCTGTTCATGTTCCTTTACAGCAAGAGATATGGTGATAACATTTCATTAGATCAAACATGGAATAGAAAAAAACCTCTGAAGTCTGTTTTGAGTTTGTATGAGTTAGTTTGGATGGTAACACGTTTCACTAAAAAGAGACAAATGCCTAACAGTTTTAGTAGGAAAAAATGTTTATTTAAACATTTCTAGAATGTGAACTTTTCATACAAACATATACCGTTATAAATCAATTTGGCTGAATCAGATGGAATCTATATGGATAAAATATTGAGGCCTTGAAAAAAATGGAAAGATTAAAAAAATAAGAGAAAACTCAAAACTCTAATGGGCTTCAATTTTTGATGTCATATGTAGATACAGGTGAGTATTATATTCAGTAGGTTCAACCTAGATTGATTCATCAGATATAACATCTGGATAAAGTTTTTTAGGTTAAGGCATATTTTCCAGGGGCTTGGAAATATACAATGGGCTCTTGGTAATCACTGAAGTTTGGCTCCAGGAACGCCCTTAAAAAAACAACCCCAAGATCCATGCATGCTAATGTTTCATTATATGCAATGGTGTTGTAAAATAATGTCTCTTATATGAAATGGTTAATTCATGCATTACTTTTTGGATTTTAAAAATATTTTCAAGCCATGGATGGCAGAATCCATAGATTTGGAGTACTGATTGTAATAGTATTTTACACACATTCTAAACAGATAATTATACCTTCCTCTCTTCATGTGTATATGTGTGGTGTGATCCATTTTACTCCTAATCTATATGTATTCATTAAAACTTCTGTAAGAAAGACCCTCCGCATTCAGGCGTGGTAATGGATGTACGCAAGCAATGCACACTGTTGGAATGATACTCTTAGCCACTTTGTTCTTCATATAATGAATAACTGAAAATATACATTGCTTCCACTTTTGATAAGTTTCAAAATTTTGGGTGGGAATGTTTTGGCCATCTGGTAGCTGAAACAGTGCAACCCATTCAGAGAAACATGACAACACTGAATCCATAATCTCTTAGGAGCTTCCAAAGGGTATTAAAGTCCAAAAAAAAGGGGGGGGGGCAATGAGATTGGATTGAGCTCAGAACCCTCGGGATGGTCTATGGGCCACATTTTGCTCACTCCAGATATACATTTTCTGAACAATAAAATTGCAGTTTAAAATAAAACCCAATGATGGTAACAAGGAAAAGTAGTATATTTTTCTATAATTTCTTTCCAAATGCAAGAGGTGGATTCATTTAAGACCAGGAGCATCCACATTTCATAAGGAACCAAATACATGGATGTTCCGCTCTGTATTCAATTGACAATTCCCTTGACAGGTGGTCTCTAACCATGACCTAATATCAACTTCCTGTATTTGATTACTGGACTTTTCAAGCTAAAATGACCCTGTTACAACTGCTCTATCCCTACATTGCTATATGATCTATGCACCTTATTGGCCAGCCTATTTTCTAATTTGTTTGCACCCCCCTCTCCATCCCCCAATAATGAGACTTGAAGTATTTCTGGTTGTTGTTTATGATGCTTGTTATAATACTATTGTTATAATGTTGTTTTATGTTGTTTTAATATTTTATTTGCTATGTTTTAACTGTATGTGTTTGAGTTTGGCCCCATGTAAGCCACCCCAAGTCCCTTTGGGGAGATGGAGGTGGGGTATAAAAATAATGTTCTTCTTCTTCTTCAGGATTCGGAAAGCATTACTCAGATAGGATCTAAACTGCCAAATAACACATGCTAAAATGCATTATATGCTCAGTATAGAGTCACATAATGCAATTTTAAATGCATTGAACTCCATTATATCTATCTATACCAATTATATAATGCAGTTCAAACTGCAATATTTGGTAGTGTAGATCCAGCCCCACTTTCAGGCTGGACCTACAATGCCACATAATACAGTTTGAACTACATGATATGGTCAATGTAGGCTCATAAAATGCAAGTCGATCTGGTTCAGGTGCTTAGACTAAACTCGGGTGCTAATTTAAAGGAACACAGGTTGGACAATCCTTCACATTCTTAATAGTAATATTGTTCCTTTTAGGTACCTGGGGAACCAGATGCCTGGTATTTGTTTACTTATTTATTGCTTTGATTTTTAAGCCGCTTCTTAGCCATGTTCTCAAAGCAGTGAACAATAAAATGTATATATTAAAACCTTCAAATACTCCCAGTCCTGCTTATGATTCAGATTCACTTTGATATATGTTTTTTAAAAAAACATGAAAATATGTTCAGGGAAAACAACGGATAATTGGAATTGTTCTGCATTGCAGGCATCATAAAAGAGATGCAGGAGTTGTAATCCACCCAAGCTTTTCATGATGCAGTGTGTGCAGTGCTCTCAGTGAGCAATGCAGATGTCCTTTGTAGTAAGCAAACAGGTCTTCTGATATTTGCCATGTCCTGTTGGAAAAAGAGTAGCTCACACAGAAATAGGAACAGCTCTACTGGGCTCATGAGCCATCTTTCCACTGAAGCCCATACTCCCAGGACTGGTGCCAAGCATTCTGCTGGACAGAAGCAGGCCACCTTATCCCCCTTCACTGCCAATTTGTGCCAACATTAGTAGCTTATAAACTCTCAAGGTTTCTAGGCTCATTTCACACTCAGTTTATGAAAGGAATAGATATGAGGATCAGTAGCCACAGATGCCGGGAACCAGTTCTGGCCTGGGTTAAAAACCTGGTCACAAAAAACATTTTTTTCCAGGGAAACCTTACTCTGCCCTCTTTATTTCAAGACAACCACATGCTTTGTGCACAAAGCAGTATTAATGCAAAAGAAAAGCAATATTCCACATAAATAGTGGATGCCAGAAAATGGAGGGGAGGGGGGATCCTTGAAAAAATATGGTTTGTGTGTGCAGGTTGCTGTGGTTTGCTTTGGGGTTGTTGTTTTTGAGCAACATCCAGCAATCTTAGGTAAAACCTGATACAGATGTCTAGAAACAGTGTTTTGTGGAGAAAAATTACATTTTTGGCATGAGTGACAGATTTTTTTTACACAAAGCATACTGTTTTTGGACAGGCACATGATAGGAATGTGTTTGTGTGTGGAATATTGCTATAATTTTCATATTTTTTAAATTGCACACACAAAACACCATGTGGCAATTTGGAAGTTTTTTTGTGTACAAAACCCACAAATTTCATGCAAAACTCCATATGCATTTCTGTGCAAAAATAATTTTTTGATTTCAGGATGTGCAGACACTGGGAGAAGCTATACATAGGTATTCATTTTCTCCTATAATGAGGAAGAAAGTCTGGAAAGTATTACTTTTTACTTGCAATAATGCAATATTTGAATATTAACATCCCTAATCCAAACTGAATGTCTGTCAGGGGCTAATGTTTCTGAATTTAAATAGTTTTCTTCAAAAGATCCATTGTCATTTATTTTGGAGAAGTCTCAAATCATCAGTTACTTCCTGACTGTAGATTAGACAATGACTATAACAAGAGATTAATTACAGCATGTGTGTGCGTGTGTGAAGCATATATCTGGCCAGTTCAGAGATGATGTCATGCACTGATGTTTTCTCACTCAAATTCACTTTAGCTTAAGGAAGGCAATGGCAAAACTGCCTCTGAGGGCCCTTCCAAACAGCCCGATATCCCAGAATATCAAGGTAGAAAATCCCACAATATCTGCTTTGAACTGGGGGCCCTTTCACACAGCCCTATATCCCAGAATATCAAGGTAGAAAATCCCATAATATCTGAGTTTAGACTCAGATAACTCAGTTCAAAGCAGATATTATGGGATTTTCTGCCTTGATCTTCTGGGATACAGGGCTGTATGGAAGGGCCCCCAGTATATCAAGGTAGAAAATCCCACATTACCTGAGTGTGGACTCAGATAACCCAGTTCAAATAAGACATTGTGGGACTTTCTGCCTTGATATTCTGGGATATAGGGCTGTCTGGAAGGGCCCTTACTGTGCTTCTCTAAGGGCCTTTCCACATAGCCATATAATCCAGAATATCAAGGCAGATAATCCACACTATCTGCTTTGAACTGGAATATCCTGAGTCCACACTGCCATATAATCCAGTTCAATGTGGATTTTATACAGCTGTGTGGAAGGGCCCTAAGAAAAAACTATGAAATTCATAGGCTGCCATAAGTCAACACACATATGCACACAAATCTTAGACAAACCAGCTTATCTTGTTCAACTGAAGTCTGAAGTATGCAGATAATAATAATGATTGATCTTACTATGTTGTTATAAGAATTACTCACTATATGGATGTGGATGTTTTAGAGCAGGTCTATACAACACACAGCCTGCCAACGTATTTCAGGTGGCCTGTGAAAAATGTAGATGATGTGGAGAAAAAAAAGATATAACGAGTGTTCGTTGGAGAAGAGAGAGCGCCCTTTTCTAGGTTGGTGGGGGCATGAGAGTGTGGGAACTGACTGAGCCTCAAGGGCCTCCTGCTGTCCCAGCCCTAGGTGGTAGTGGGGCCCTCCTTTTCTTCTTCCCTTACTTGTGGCACATCATTAATTCATTCCAAGGAAATAAGCCAGCCAACAATAAGTAAACACTTCTGGAGAAGTAAGCCTACCAGGCATGTGAGCCTCTACCACCTGAAGTAGGGAGGTGTTAATGCTTAGTGGGGTATTTGACTGTTGCTATAGAAAGATTTCAGGCAAATGGAATGGGTTCCTTCTCCACTTGCCTCCTTTAAAATCCTCAAACCTGGGCAATGCAGATCCCTATTAGCTGGACAGAGAAAGGAAGACTGACTTTTTCTAATCTGCACAGAGCTTTTAAAACTCACTTTTGGATTACAACTGCTAGAATTCCTCAGCCACCCTAAGAATCCCTAACGTGGTCAGGTCCCCCACTTCAGTATCATAGAGTGCATCCACTGTTGAAAGAATGCAGTTTGGCACCACTTAAATTGCCATGCTATGGAATCTTGAGAGTTGTATTTTGATGAGGTGCTGTCTTGAATATGACTCCATTACATTGCATAATGTTGTAAAATTGTCATATTGCTGCTGCATTGTTACATCTTTGCTTCTTTGCCATACTGTTAATTTGCTCAAACCCATTGTATTTTGGCCAGTTTTATCTTGTCACAACTTTGTGTAGGGCTGCTGGTATGGGTCATAGATCTAGGACTGGTTTGCTGTTCAGGCCCTACACATTTAGGGATATGTGGTGTGAAACTAACCTGGCAGGTGAGGCTGGCATCTTCTCACGCTCACACGGTCCCCTATGGTGACCAGGAGACGGTGGCTGTGGCATCCCAGCAAGCTTTCCCCTGATCATCCTTCAGGATCTGGCACAGGGCCAGATTGGTGTGGGTCTCATTGTGTGTGTGTTGGTCAATGCCTAGATGCAGACCCATGTGCAAGCCAACTCTATTACACAACTGGAACCAAATAAAGTCATGATCGTTTATTTCCATATATTGTCTTATATTGGCTACTTTCATTTGGAGGGGTGGACGTCACAGCTGAGTGCCTCAGGAAATCTTGTATTCTTTCAAGTGTATTAGTTAGAGAATATGGCTTAAAACAATGAATCAAGACCCCGGTGTTATGGGTCTAATTTATGTAGGCTAGAAATAGCTAGGATTAAAACATAAAGAAAATCCACAATAGGACACTGCAGGTGCTGCTGTTACTGTTCTTAAATTTCAGTATTATTAATATTTATATGCTTATTAGTTCTGATCTGATAAATTCTCCCACTTCATCCTCACAACAAAAGAAATATTGGTGCATTCAGGAAGAACTGCCCACCTTTCCTGGAGCTTCAAGTAAAAAAGAAGAAAAATAAAGTCATCACAAATAGCAGAGCTTGAGCTGGGGAAGGGGGCTCCCCCATTGCTTTTGTGATTTACCCACAGCTCTACTAGGGAGGAGCAGATGGTGAGGGTTTTGATTAGGGGTCCTCACCTTCCCACCATAATTGAACAAGCCCCCTCTTTGCCCCACACAATCTGCTTGAGGGCTGGAAATCTTTCCTTGGTCCAAGATCTCTACGCCTTAGATCTGTTCAGTTCTTGCAGCATTCTGAGTTTATCTTGTTCTTGCCTGTCCCATCCCTTTGTTTGCAGAGTGCCCAGTTAATGGATCAAAACATGATATTTCTTTCTCCTGCATAAATATAAAGAACGAAAAAGCAAATGCATCTAGGGGAATCCATATGAAAATGCCAGAAATTCTAAGCCATAACCAAAATTGTTTCCTTACTCTCAGGTGTAAAATGTTGCTATGTGCCCCTGGGCTCTTCCACACAGCCTTATATTCCAGAATATCAAGGCAGGAAATCTCACATTATCTGAGTGTGGACTCAGATAACCCAAGTCAAAGCAGATATTGTAGGATTTTCTGCCTTTATATTTTGGGATATAGGGCTGTGTGGAAGGGCTCCCTGTTCCCTTTACCTTTGTCATCTCCTAGTTCTATAGAGCAGTGGGGAATAGTTCCATGGCTTTCTGTAAAAAGTGATGCATGGACTATGGCAAAAATGAAGTGTATGCAATGGACTAATCGAGTGGATTGCTAATGCAGGCAGAGGGTAGTCCAACTTTCATTTGTTCTTTCATCAGATGTGTAGAAACATGACCTTGGAAAATCAGGGCCCTTCTACACTGCCATATAATCCAGAATATTAAATCAGATAATCCAGATTATCTGCTTTGAATTGCATTATCTGAGTCCACATTGCCATATAATCCAGTTCGAAGCAGATAATGTTTAGAAAGGGCCTTGGTGCTTCTGTGATTCCATATTTTATAGTTGAAAACTGGGATTTGTGTGGCTAAACAACACTGGACTGTTAGCAAGATGTCAAAAATTCTTATTAAAGAAGAACAACTCAGTTAGGAGATCCTGTAGCAGTTTGTTTTGCCAACGAGTTCCATCAGAGGTCATATGCCTCTAATAGCAGCAAGAGTGTGTTTCTGGGCTCTTGTCCCATTTGTGAGGTTCCTTAGGCACCTAAACTGATGCCAACCAAGATAGACATTTGATTTTAACAGCATTTCAATAAGCCTGGGGATGGGTGTTCTTTTTCCCCTTTAAATTTGCCATGTTTTGAAAAATACATACACACACTATGCTTTCAACCCCTTACTTGTTGACTCCGGTATTGTCTTGTTCACAAACCTAGGGCCCTTTCAGACAGCCCTATATCCCAGGATCTGATTCCAGGTTTTCTGCTTTAAATGGGATTATATGAGTCCGCACTGCCATATAATCTGGGATAAACAGAAAACTTGGAATCAGATATTGGTTAGAATACTTTGAAATGCTTTGCCATTTCTGGAATGAACAGCACAAATGTCTTGAGATACACATGCAGGCATAGAACAAGGCTGGGCAATGTGCAGATCTCTCAGTTTTGTTGGATCACAAAATGGTCTCTTCTAACCAGTACACTCACTAGAAATGTAGTTCAAAATATCTGGAAGACCACATGTTATCCATATCTGCTCTATATGTGACTGTCTAGAGAGCACTTTCGAAAGGAGAAACCCAGAAAAAATGGAACACAAGCAGTTGCAGAGATCAGAAATAAGAGGCAGCAAACAGGATTAAAAGGCTGGACATACTTCTAAATTAAGTCCTGGGGGATATATTTGGGTCTCCCATGAAAGCATCAAGTTTGTCTGAGAAACTGAAAAGGGATAATAGTCAGTCTAGTGCTAATACATATAGCTGTACATAGACAGATCACTGGATTAATCAGAATTGCTGTCATTATTATTAATACTGGTCTATCCTTCATCCCCTCTAAATATTCTCACACCCTCCCTCTACATTTGCTAGCAAGTGATTCTGTATGAAATCAATATTTTATGCAAGTGAAACTTTCATGTTAATGTTTGCAGAGAGCCTTATCATTCCTACCAGCTAGTGAGCCCCTGCAATGCAGGCTTCTATTAATTCTGGAAAAGAAAAAAAGAAGAGAGAAGAAGAAAAAACACCCCAACAATCAATAGAAACTCCTTGTGCGTAATCCTCAGGAAAATTAGCACATTGACAACCCTGGCTCTAATCTCCTAGAAAGCAGAATTCCTTCCCTTCTTAAGATACTGGGGTGGAGGATAGCAGTGTGTGCTTATTCTTCCAGTACTCTCCAAGACTAAAATGCACCATGCCATGAAGTCCCCTGCTGTCCAGACTCTCACCTTCCCCATCCCAATTTGTGTCTGGAGGTTTTTTTCTCCTCTGTGGTCACCTCTTTCCAAATCAGCTCTTCTTGATCAAAGAAGCTACTGATGAAGGAAGTTCTGGGTGATGGCAAAGGGAAGATTTTGTATGTGCAATCATGGAAAGAATTCAGTTTAGCAAGGAACAGCCAGTTCATGTAAAACAAAACTCCCTTTCTGCATCAACTCCATAGGCTCCCAGTTTGTTTCCAGGCAGAGTTTATTGTAGTTGGTTTGGCCTATAAAGTTCTGCACAGCTTGTGTACAGGTTATTTGAAGGTCTGTATCTCCCATTATGAACCTATCATAACACTGACAATACCTGGAGAAGTCCTCCTCTCTCTCCCGCCACACTCTCAAGCTTGTTTGATGGGAACAGGGGAGAAGGCCATTTGAGTGGCTGCTCCCAGACTCTGGAACTCCTTCCTTAGAGAGACCAGGATGGCCCCATCCTTGCTTGCCTTTTGTAGGCTGATAAAAACATTTCTTTGCCACAAGGCATTTATTAACTGGTGAGGGGTAGGCTTTTAAGATTGTGTTATTGGAATGTTACAATGGGTATAACGTTTCTAACATTTTAATATTTATTTTAATATTCTTTTTAATTAGCATTGTTTTAATTAACCATTTGAGTTCCTATACTGGAAGAAAGTTGGGGTAAAACTCAAACCAAGGAAGCCAGTAAGCAAGCAAATAAGCTTTTTCTTGCTGGGCAGATAGGCCAGCCAGGGATGGGAGTGAGCATTTGACATTGGCAGATAGCAGGGGAGTTGTACTATGCAAGACAATCCTGATAAGCAGTATGGAAATGGCTAGAGATAACCTCAAGCAATATGCTGCATTAGTTAGGTTCACATCCCACCTTCCTTTTGCAGCCATCTCCACCCAAGAAGTGAATAACACACGTTTTATGTATTTCCTTAATATTCTGTGTTTCTCCTCAAATGGGACCCAAGGCAGTTCACAAAAGAAATCGGTTAAATACAATTTTGTAAAAGCATTTTAAAACAATATACAATTGTTTTAAAAAATAAATAACACACACCAAGAAGCCTCCCTGCCAGTGATTGAACATGAAAAGTCTGCTGAAACAAAAAGGTCAACTGTACATCTTGAGGAGGGCAGGAGATGGCAGAGGGCTTCAATGAAGACCTGAAAAGGCAAGCTGAATTTTCATAAGGTGGGAAATTAAGTTGCGGATATCTTTTCCTGCCTGCGGCAATGTGACTAGGCTGCAAACTTGATGATCTCTGGTGGACCTCACATAAGTACAAAACGTTTGTTTTTTTAAACTACAACTCAAGACTCCCCAAGCTAACTTCTGGCAGGGGTAGGTCAGAGAGTAACACTTTCAAGCTCTGAAAGCACTGAAAAAACCACTAGTGAAAAGTCTGATGCACCTAGCATAATTAACACTGAAGCTGTATGCTGCCTCTTACCTTTAGTAATGCATGACTATTTTACTCCCTTTTGGGAGAAGATGAAGGTCCAAATGGGATGCTGGTGGTGCTTAGAGGCTGGCTAATCATTGCACTTGTCAAGCATTGCACCAACATGGTCATGCAGTCTGCTCAAGAGATTCCAAGCTGTCAGCAATAATGGCTAAGGTGAGCAAACTGATTTTGAGATAGCAACTTAAGTGCTTTTGCATCCTAGCAGTTAGAAACCATTTCCTTGTTGGGCTCTGCAGATCTCTAACATGAAATGTTTCTGGTACAGTTCACATGGTTTTTTTTTATTTTGACAGGTCTCCTATGACTTTACTAGATTTGTAAGCAGCGTGCAGAACTGGCCCTAACATTATAGTCACCTGGAGGCAGCTGATTTTATGAAAGCAGGGAAATTGTTGATTATTTCATTGTCAAGCACTGTATTTTTTTTTGCCAGAGAGAGGTAGAGGCTTTGTGCATTTTGTTTATACATATCAGCTGCCAAAATAATATGCCCAGTCTTGGGTATTATAAATTAATGCTTCTTAAATTTGGGTCCCAACTACAATGGGGTCCCCTTAGATCAATATTGAAGTCATAAAATTTATCAACAGTAAAAAGCTTTTTGAACAAATCAAGAAATATTTCAGCCAACAGAAAACTAATTGGTACATTTAGAACTTGACACATGCTGAAAGCAAATTGTTTAGAATCTATTATATATTCACTGCTCTGTCCTCAGCATGTATTAGCAGATTTTTAGCTAGATTACCATAGTGTCTTATGAAATATCAAATTTGTCACGTGATAACTAATTAGAAGATTCATTGACTTGTGGTAAGAGAGCTTGTGTTTTCCAGGCCCTAACCATATCTTTAATGTGAGTATCCATAGTCCAGTGGAACATAACACCTTTTGCATATAGAAGGTCTCAGATGCAATCCTTGGCAACAAGGATTCTGGTAACAAGAAATCAGAAAATGTATGCTTAACACCATGGAGAGTAACAATCTGCCAGAACAAATAATATTGGGGTAGATGGAACAATAATTTGACCTGGTACCAAACAGCACTCTATGCTCCTGCAGTTCATTTGCATATATTGAATCCAAAATCATATGCTTTTCGGAGGAGCAATTGGAACGCCATGCATTGTGATTGTAAGGTGCTCTTTAGGTGGGAAAAAGTTATAAATATCTCCTTTCATCTTTAGCAGGCAGGGAGCATGGACGTGTAAAATACATGCAAAATTTGTGTCATATGCCCAGGCTCAATATCTGCAGGTATGCCTCCCATAAATATGCAGAGGAGAGAGCCTGAGGGAATATTAGGTTATTCAATTACCTTTCACTGGTTTTATATACATGAATTCCAGATCGAATATGCATGTATATGGGATTTCAGGCTTAGTTAATGCTAGAATTGTAAAGAACAGCCATTTTGAGGAGATTATATGTCACAATATTTTATAAGATATAGTCAATGGTTACTTATTAGGCTGCCATTAGATTCTAGCTGCTGTTGCACACAAGTGAGCTGCGTAATGCAGTAGAAGAGTCAGGCCTTGGCTCCAGATACAGAACAGCAGCACTGGCGAACCTGCTCTGATGCTTGCCAGTGAAGTGGCTTCAAGTCACTCTGCTGCTGTGACACAGAGGAGGTCCAAGTCAGAGTACTGTTATGTGCTATCCATTTTCCTAAGAGGTGAGACATTCAGGGAAAGTGTTGAAGGGTTTTACTTTTCAAAGCTTCCCTTTACATTAGCTGGAAGAATGAACACTTGAGACTTGATCTTTGTAAGAGCTGTTTTATCTACAAATATACAAAGCAAGTCATAAAAGGAAGAAGATAGGCTTCTGGAGCAGGCAGGGAATTTAAATAAAGAAGCCTGTACTGATTCGGCATCAGATCCTGCTCCACTTTGTTTTTAGCCAACTCTAGCTAGAAATACCTGTCTGCCTTTACATTTACTTATTGACTTCTAACTTAATCCTTTTACTTTCAAGGGCACCTCTCGAAGGTGTCACCTTGGCAGACTGAACTGCTCATAGAGAAATACCTCTTCTGTGTTCTCTCCAATCCAGGTATGATCAGTCAACCACCCTTATTAGCAAACAATCCCCAGCTTCACACAGTATTTGGCCTCTGATCCTCCTGAAGAGGAGTCCTAGCTAACCACAGCAAAAACAGCAACAGCAGCAGCAATAACACGTGTCTTTCAGGTGCTTTCACTATCCGTTTCCATTTCCATTTTAAATGCCCCATTTGTTTTCAATGACCAACACTATGGCACCAGGACTAATTGAAACCACATCTTTCTTGCCTTCTTCTAGTGGAGGCCGAATGTCCATGGCTGAAATCCAGCTAGTGTTCACTACAAATGGAGCTTCTCTTCAGGTTGATGATGGTGGAAGTGGTGCTGTTGAACACCAAGGAATGACAGTGTTGACCTTCTTGAGGCTTTAGTCTGAAGTACAAATGCCAGCATATCTTTCATTATATGCAATGTCCAACTGTTCTTTCCCAAACTGTCAAAAAGACTGCTACAGTTAAATCTGCATTACTACTGGTGCTCCCTGCAGCTCATACTTAATCCCCCATCTCCCCTAGGACTCCATCTCCTGAGGAACTACTCTGTCTCTCTTCCCAGGAGCAAGTTTCTGTCAATTTGAAAAGGAGTATGCTATTATTAAGGGGGCCCTAGTGGTGCAGCAGATTAAACCACTGAGCTGTTGAACTTGCTGACCAAAATGTTGACGGTTCAAATTTGAGGAGCGGGGTGAGCTCCCACTGTTAGCAGTTCCAAAACATGAAAATGTGAGTAGATCAAAAAATACCACTTCGGTGGGAAGGTAATGGTGCTCCATGCAGTCATGTTGGCCACATGACCTTGGAGGTGTCTACGGACAATGCTGGCTCTTCAGCTTAGAAATGAAGATGAGCTCCACCCCCCAGAGTCGGACACGACAAGACTTAATGTCAGGGAAAACCGTTACCTTTACTTAAGCCATTGTGTGTATATGCCTGTTAATTTATGGTGATCCCATGTATTTCATGGTCAAATACAATATTGCAGGCATCACTGAAACCTGGTGGAATGAGTCTCATCATTAGAATGTAGTAATAGAAGAGTATAACTTATTTCAGAGGAATAGACCAAAAAAGAAAGGAGGAGTAGCACTATACGTCAAGGATGATTACACTTGTGAGGAAATCCATGATTTAAATCCTGGAAGCCAGGTTGGGATCATCTGGAGTAAAAATTAAGGGGAAGAGAAATAAAAACCAGCCACTGATTTTCAGCCTAGCCTTACAAGGTTGTTCTATGGATAAAATGGATGAAGGAGGATGCACGCTGCCCTGAGTAATCTGGAGGGAGGGCTGGATATACATGTAATGAATGACAGATTAATGAATTTGCACATTAATGAATTCTGTGAGGAAGATAAGGGAGAGTGCTATGCAGCCTGCTGCTCTTTTGGCTTATATATCAGAATCACATAAAGGTGTTGATTTGCTATATTGACAGTGGTGGGCCTGCTAGCAGAGGTCTTTTGGGACCCCAGCTTTGCTTCTAATCTCTGAGGTGAATGAGGGAACAAGCATACAGAAATAGCCTCTTGGGACAAAATGGAGAATCCACATAGGAGATTGGGGTGGGGGGAGAGGAGGAATGGCCTCTGAGACAGAAGAATGAATGGATTTCTTTAATACCAAGATGACGACTCGTTCCCTTGGAGGAGGAATGTGGACCTTAACACGCAGCTGCTGCTTCTGGCCCTGGCTCAATGACAGAACTAACAAGGGAACCAAAAGGGTTGCAGCTTCTCATATGGAGAGACAAATTACAATGGTGGTGATGAAAGTGAGCTGGTCTTCCCTGCAGGTTTTCAAATTTCACAATGCAGCTGGAATCAGCTGGACACATCTCTGTTCAGCCTGTGTTTTCAAAGCAACAGCCAGAGAAGTAGTAAACATGTGTTTGAAATCTTTCAGTTCTTTCTGGGAGGATTGAAGTAAACAGTGATGGGCCCTGAATATGTGTCACTCCAGGGAATTACATCCTATTTGAAGCTTGGCAAATTATCCAGCAAATATATTCATCTGATAGTACAACAAGGAATAACAAATTATTCTACTGATATTGTATGATCAGCTACCAAAAGTTTGATTTGATTAATGACATGGGCCAACTCTTCTTATACACTTGTTGGTAACTCATTTTCCTTGACATTGATGTATTAGTTTTGCTTGAAAAATAGAAAGCTGATATTGTCAAGCAGTATCTGCCAACAGCACTAGGCAATGCAATTAAGAATGCACAATAGTTTTTGCAATATACACTTGTTTACCTGTATCCTTGTAACTCTACATAAAGATTAGTTAGGAGGTATGAATTTCAGCTCCTAAATTATGGTCACATCAACGTCTTAGTCCCTGCTAAACCACTGAGCTGCTGAACTTGCTGATCGAAAGGTTGGCAGTTCAAATCTAGAGAGTGGGGTGAGCTCCCTCTGTTAGCCCCAGCTTCTGCCAACTTAGCAGTTCAAAAACATGCAAATTTGAGTAGATCAATAGTGGGAAGGTAATGGTCCTCCATGCAGTCATGCTGGCCACATGGCCTTGGCGGCCTCAATGGACAATGTGGGCTCTTTGGCTTAGAAATGGAGATGAGCACCACCCCCTAGTCGAAAATGACTAGACTTTACCCTTACCAAGGTGTTTCCATCTGAATTTGTGTTGAATACCTTTCTAACAATGGTATTCTGACCCCATAGCAAACTGTCTTGACAGCTTGGAAATTTACTTTGAAAAAAGCAATTAGGTAATGTTTTAGCTCAAACACCCAGAACTGTTAGTTAGTTATATATACACACAGGACTTTGTGCTATTCTCAAAAATAGTTACAATTATTATCTCTTTCTCTTCTCCATCTAAACACAGAGAAAGAGTCACAGCATGAGCCGGCCTTTTAAATATGAGGCCGCACTTTAAAATGAGTGAAGTTATCCCTCTGTGAGTTGCAGCTATAACATAATTTAGTTATACCTACGTTATTGGGAAAGGGACTTATTACAAGTAACTAATTAAATATATTGAATTACTTCTAAGCTCTGGTCTGCAGTAAGCCAATAGGCATTAAATGAGCCTTTGACAGGAAAAGCTGTTATTGATGTGGTAATCACCGCCGTGTTAGAATGTAAGCCAATCTGGGTTCCCTTTTGCCCCAAACAGAATCTAGTTCTCCATAATAACTGCAATGTGTAGTTTTGAATATTGTTGACATACTTTAAATATAGCCTGATCTTCCGTCTCTAGCTTCCTTCCCTGAAATCAGCAATGGAGCTCTTAAAATCTCATTAAAAGATTAACCTCCTATCTCAGCCTCTAAGCAGCTTCAACATGGCAAGGAAGGCGCACTAGGGATACAGTGAGTTTGAAAGGAAGCAGGTTGCTGTTGTTCTCCTGCATTTCCCTGGATTTGAGAAAATGCCTTTTTTCATGAGAGTGAGTGGCTGCTAACTGAGAATGCACCAAATCTGTATGTTATGGCAGGTAGAAAAGTTACCCCACATTGGTCCTCAAAACATTTACACGGACTGAGCTTTGCTGGTGAAAGGAGACAAAGGCAGGCATGCTATGCTGTCCTTGCCTATATTTCAGCTGACCTATTTAACAGTCATTCAGGTTGCAAAACCTGAATTATGAGATCAGCAAGCTTTCCCTGGACTGTATAACTTCTTAAGTGCATATGCAAATTTTTAGATTTGTATATTCTACTGTAAAAATAAAACTCAATGTGTTTATAAAAACAAAATGCCAAGAACCATCCAGGCAAGACCTTTAGTCTGAGATAGTAGATTTGCATAATAAGGGAATCTTCCTCCCTCCCTCCTTAAATCACTTCTAATTCATAATGTTTATCAATTCACTATAATGCAGCTGACCATATGTATGCCCTTTGTTCTATCAGGAGAATCATTTTCTAGGGACACAACTCTCCAGTGGAAAGCTGTCACTGGGTCTCCCACAACAAACAGGCATCAGCTGTGCCTTTAAACCTCTCAATGTTTATCTGGAAGAGCCTTTCAACTGTTTTAGAACAGGAAAGAGTAAAAGCAGTGCCAGCCTTTAAGGATACAAATTGAGCTGCTCAAAGAGGCATAAAGAAATATTTTGTTGTTTATTCGTTCAATCGCTTCCGACTCTTTGTGACCTCATGGACCAGCCCATGCCAGAGCTCCCTGTCGGCAGTCGCCACCCCCAGTTCCTTCAGAGTAAAGCCAGTCACTTCAAGGATGCCATCCATCCATCTTGCCCTTGATCGGCTCCTGTTCCTTTTTCCTTCCATTTCCCCCAACATCATTCTCTTCTCCAAGCTTTCCTGTGTTCTCATGATGTGGCCAAAGTACTTCATCTTTGCCTCTAATATCATTTCCTCCAATGAGCAGTCAGGCTTTATTTCCTTAAGTATGGACTGGTTGGATCTTCTCGAAGTCCAAGGCACTCTCAGAATTTTCCTCCAACACCACAGTTCAAAAGCATCTATCTTCCTTCGCTCAGCCTTCCTTATGGTCCAGCTCTCACATCCATAGGTTACTATGGGGAATACCATTGCTTTGACTATGCGAATCTTTGCTACCAGTGTGATGTCTCTACTCTTCACTATTTTATGGAGATTGGACATTGCCTTCCTCCCAAGAAGTAAGCGTCTTCTGATTTCCTGGCTGCAGTCTGCATCTGCAGTAATCTTTGCTCCTAGAAATACAAAGTTTGTCACTGCCTCCATGTTTTCTCCCTCTATTTGCCGGTTATCAATCAGTATTGTTGCCATAATCTTAGTATTTTTGGACGTTTAACTGCAATCCAGCTTTTGCACTTTCTTCTTTCACCTTGATTAGAAGGCTCCTCAGCTCCTCCTTGCTTTTGGCCATCAAAGTGGTATCATCTGCATATCTAAGGTTGTTAATGTTTCTTCCCGCAATTTTAAACCCAGCCTTAACTTTGTCAAGCCCCGCACATCGCATGATGTGTTCTGCATACAAGTTGAATAAGTTGGGTGGGAGTATACAATCCTGCTGTACACGTTTCCTAATCTTGAACCAGGTCTGTTGTCCCATGGTCAGTTCTTACTGTTGCTACTTGGTCGTTTCCTCAGGAGACAGACAAGGAGACTTGGTATACCTATACCACCAAGAACTTACCACAATTTATTATGATCCACACAGTCAATGGCTTTAGAATAGTCAATAAAACAGAAATGGAAACATATTGGAATGGAACAAAAATAAAGATGGAACTTCTAAAAAGTTACTGTGTGGCAGTAGCCGCCTTAACTGTTCAGAAAATTCAAGAGTCAGCTACTCTGCAAAATACAAAAAATTGGTGTTTTCTGACAAACCCAACTGTAGTTCACAGTGTTTCTGTATGTAATAAATCAACCCATGACACTGAGAATTTCAGGAAGAAGCTAACAAGCTACACAATGAATGTACCACAGAGAGCAATTTGTGCCCATGTGGCTGGAGCTATGTACTAGGACTAAGCTTGTTGGGAAGCTGATAAATCCCCAGGAAATGTTGAATTGCAGACAGGCTGCTCAATGGCTTTTATACTGGGGCATTCCTGATTCTTTTAAGTCATGCTATGGATTTACAATGGATTTAATCTATGCCTACTCCAAAATAAGATCCACAGAACTCAGTAGGACTTACTCTTAGGAAAATGCTGTACAGGACTGCGGCTTTTGTTATTATGCAACTCCTGGTTATGTGAATCCTGTGCATTTATGAAAAAGACCTGTCATTGATTCCTCTATGATTGGAATACATCTCTCTGTGATAGCTAATTGCACAGTTTGTGCTGACCCCCAGTTGGCCGGCATCCATTATAACTTGTGAGCAACACCCAGGAATAGCTCCCTCCTCATCTTTGATGCAGAAGGGCATGTGGTGACAAGCCTTACAATTTGGGCAGTGTGTAATGTGTTTCCCAGTGTAATCTGATGACACTTTTCATTGGCCTGGGAGCATAAATGACTTCCTTTTCACCCTTACATTTAGTGACTCAATTAAGCCAGGGAGGATCCTGATCCTCACCTCTCTATAAAGAGAAAAGACAACAAGGCACCAATTTGTGTGAGTGCGTGAATGAGAATGGAAAGATGGAGTCTCAGTATTGCAGAAGATGTAGTAATGGGTTTCAAATTTTATTTTTCTAACAGAACTGAATACCATATATTTACTGAATGAACAGAGCTGTACAAGATTTGCAAAATGTAAGTAGTACTTCTGATGAGAAAATTAATACCCTTTTAGGCATCCCTGTAATCAGTTAACATCTTTTTCATGTCAGGAGGGCTTGAGAAACTTCAAGTACCATCTGGTGTGAGAGAATTGGCCATCTACAAGGACATAGCCCAAGGGATGCCCAGATGTTTTACCATACTGTGGGAGACTTCTCTCATGTCCCTGCATGGGAAGCTGGAGCTCAACCCACTCTCCCCGGATTTGAACCGCCGACCTTTTGGTAAGCAGTCCTTCCGGCACAAGTGTTTAATCCATTGCGCCACTAAGGGCTCCTGGTTAACATACTTAGCATACTTCATAGTAAAAAGAATTACTAGAGCAAGGTTAATATCAACAATGCAGTGTTTCAAATACTCTGCTTCAAACAAAATATGACATATAGCTCAGGTTTTGGGAAAAGCCTCAGATCCAACCTGTGGCATGTCAGGTAGGGCAGGCAAACCTGGATAGCCACTACCTCTTCATGTAGACCAGGCAGAACTGCACAGACCAATGATTTGACTTCCTATGCTCTTAAAGTATTGTCTGTCCATTTCCAATGATAGCAATATATCAATCAAGATATCAGTCAAAAACTGCTGAAGAACTATCATGGCTAAAGAGTTCTCCTTTACCAAAAAGAGCTCAAGGATATTGGGATTAAATTTCTAAGATCAGCAACTTTAAGCATTCGGATACTTGGGCCAAGGAGCAAGTGTAACTTTCCTCAAAGTGGAATTCTCTGATTGTTTAAGACAACAATGACCACAAGTCCAATTATCAGAGATCATGGGATTTGCCATTCAAACAATCATGAAGGTGCTGGGGTTGACTACCTTCTGGGTCCCTTTGACATATACATCTGTATCTCTACTAGGATGTCATTGTCAGAAGCAGAAGAGACATGATATAACTTCTGCTTCCCTTTTCAACCATTTTTTTCTTGTTTTGAATTTCTGGGAAGTAAGAATTTGGGGGCTATAAAAATGTTTGAGAGAAATGGGAAGACGTCTAGGAGCTTGGGATGTTTCCTATGTTGGTTTAGGACCTACAAAAGAAAGCAGGCTATAGGTGGTACTTTCTCACCTCAACCCAATGTCAGTGTTCCAGGATTTGACCAGTTAGTGGTTTCAAGAAATGGAGTTTATCTAGATCAGCAGCTAAGGAATGAGACTATAGAATGAGAAGCTCAGAAAATAAAAGGAAGAGATAACAACACTATCAGTGAGTACGTTTGACAATCAAACCCCACTGTGTAGAGAGCACTAGAAGTATAATGCATGCTAATGCAACCAGCTGCACACTCTTTAGCACCCTCAACTAACAACCAGCGCTCTTCAGATTTCTCGACATCAAAGATACTAATAATTTAGTGGTGTCAAGGATGTATTCACTAGAGCCGGAGAAATCAGAATCAGACTAGGACATGTTTAGCCCATTGCTTAGACCATGTTCCTTTATGAAATAGGTCAGAATTGAATAGCTCCCTAGCTGTTATTGGACTGCAACTCCTATCAACTAGAGTCAGCAGAGCCCATAGAGCCCCCGATGGCTCAATTGGATAAATCCTTGTGTCGGCAGGACTGCTGACTGACAGGTCAGTGGTTTGAATCTGGGGAGAGTGTGTTGAGCACCTTGTGTCAGCTCCAGCTTTCCATGCAGGGACATGAGAGAAGCCTCCCATAAGGATGGTAAAACACCAAAACATCTGGATGTCTCCTGGGCAACATCCTTGCCAACAGTCAATTCTCTCACACCAGAAGTGACTTGCAGTTTCTCAAGCCACTCTTGACATGAAAAAAAAAGCACAGCCCATAGTGAAAATGCAGGAAGAAGTAGTTTGGCAAAAGCACTTTGCTTATTCCTGCCTTAAGGCAGAACAATAACTTTCAGTAGATGGGAAATCTGAGGTTCTCTGCTTTTGTGTGTTGTCGAAGGCTTTCATGGCCAGAATCATTGGGTTGCTGTGAGTTTTTCAGGCTGTATGGCCATGATCTAGTAGCATTTTCTCCTGACATTTTGCCTGCATCTGTGGCATCTTCAGAGATTCTGTTGGCAGTGAAGCAAGTGGGGTGCATATATATCTGTGGGATGTCCAGGTTGGGAGAAAGAACTCTTGTCTGCCTAAAGCAAGTGTGAATCTTGCAATTAGCAAGCTTAAAAAGTACTGAGTAGTCATGAAGCTGCAAAGTCAATCAGTGAGGGAATCTGCATAGAGGTAGCTTGGTCTCTGTTGCCTGGGTGCATCCTCTGTTTGGGAGGTATTGACTGAGACTTGATTATTTGCTGTCTGGAGTTCTCCTGTTTCTGAGCGGTGTTCCTTATTTACAGTCTTGATTCTGGCATTTACTGTCTTGATTCTCTGCTTTTGTTTGTCTGTTTTGTTCAAGGGTAACTTCCTACTCTTCTGCACTGATTTTCTGAAGGGTACAATTTTGTGAGAGAGCCAACAGTCTCCTGAAAGAGATTGCCTTCGTTGTGTGAATGTATCTTAACAATGCTAATTCCCACATGTTCTACATTTGCAAAGTCACTGGTGAAGATACATTTATGAATTTGCATTACAGCACAGACTTCCACATCCCCTGGAGGGGCAAGAATCAAATGTAAAATTACTTAATGGTGCATTGAGCTTGAACATGCACCCAGTGATTCTCTAGTGTGTGCTAAGTAGGGCTGGGAGTGTTAAAGGGATAGCGAAATAGTGCTATCCCTTTAACATTCACAGGTAGTGAGTCTTGGACAGCTAATTGTCTAGCCATTGAAAACTCTCAATCTTGCTTTTTCTTGCAGCAGAGCGAGAACAGTGTGGGCTGCATCCTTGACAGAAAGGTGTACAATATGGAGAAGCTAGTCTGTTTAGAACAAATATTTCCCATGCATATGACTTGCTTTGATACAGTCTTAAGCTACTCTCTTACCTGGAATTCAATTTCATGAAACTAAATGGAACCTATTTCAAAGGAGATCTTGCAGAATTATACTGGCTGTTCTATAATTATTGTATTGGGAGTCAAACCCCAGAATCTGGTTCATCATCCATACCTACCTCCTAGAACAGTGGTATCAAACTTGTGGCCCTTCAAGTGTTTTGGACTTCAACTCCCAGAATTCCATGCCATTGGACAAGCTGGCTGGGACTTCTGGGAATTGGAGCCCCCCCCCCCTTCCAAAAAAAACACATGGAGGGCCACAAGTTTGAGGCTTATACCCTAGAGAAAGACACAGGACACCATATACTGGAAGAATTAGGCAAACCACATTTGGAGGACCATATAATTCCCATCTCTTGTGTGGAGGACACCTTTCCTTCATCACATTCCTTTGTCTAGCAGAAGCCAGCCAGTACCAATGCTACTAGGAGAAAACACATTCTCCGATGCTATAATTCTGTGATTCCTATCTGTGCTGTGTTCAACATGCTTCCACTTTGGGCTGAATGTTTACTAATGCATCATACATGCTGGAAGTGAGAGCTCTGTCATTTGTTGTCTCCCTGTACTTTCTGAGGTCAACAAGTTTAAAAAGGCCCCATTAGGGCAAATGACTGGATTTTTATTATTTCCTTGCGCTTACATTGGCTCTTCTATTTTACTGCAGCATAACATCCTTGCCATGTTATGAGCCATGCAGTGCAGGCATTGTGATTAGATCTACCCAGGCATATAAAAAGAAGACAACAGGAACCCAATAGCATAGAAAATCTTTATCCTGAGATATATTCCCAATGAAACGGATGTAATGCTCAAAGAGGAAATGAGGAAACATACATTTAATTGCCTGCTCAGCCATGAAGCTGAGTGAGTGACCTTGGGCCAGTCACTATCTCTCACCCCAGACTATTTCAAGAGTTGTCATAAAAAAGAAATTTTTGTTGAGAGAGGGTGACCAGAGAAAAATACATTAGCACCATGAATCCAGGAAGGGTGGTGAGTAAATGTACTGTATATTCTTGCAGAGGGATACATAAAACAATTAACAGCCCCAGATGTAGCTAAAATGCAGTGGCATTGTAATCCTGGGCATCACTTCCTAACCAAAATTCCCCCAGAGATGTTGAACTACAAGGCAGGGGATAGTGAGGCTTGTAATTAAAACACAATTTTAATTTTAATTGTATGTGAATCAGTGTCCCGGCATTGAATGTTTGCCGTGTATATGCTGTGCTCTGCCCTGAGTCCCCTTCAGGGTGAGAAGGGTGGAATATAAATGTTTTAAATAAACAAATAAATAAATAATTGAACAACACAATATTGTGGAAATTAGGACAGCCGGCAGAGTTATTACTGTCAACTGTCAAATGCCACATGGCTCTTATGTATCTTCACCAAAATGTGAAACAAACACAGAAACTTTTTTCAAATAAAACCTGATTTCTATCTGGAGCAAGGTTAAGGTCTTTGCCATTTTAAATTAATTTGGCGACCATATTTATTGTACACTAGCCATCCCCTGCCACGTGTTGCTGTGGCCCAGTCTGTGTATATGTATATGTGCTTTGTGTATGTATATATTTGTGTATATGTGTATATATGTGTGCGTGTGTGTGTATGTATATATATATATATGGTTTTGCGCATGCGTTGTAATGTATTTTTTATTTTTTTGGCTTTTTAAGTCTCTTCTGCGGTGTTTTCCAGTGTTTTAATGAGTGATGGTCACTCATTGGCCTGATACATATATTGTGTCCAAATTTGGTGTCAATTCGTCTGTGGTTTTTGAGTTATGTTAATCCCACAAACGAACATTACATTTTTATTTATATAGATTCACATTATAAACAACTATATTTAGATGATTTATTGCTCTTCCTGTCACATCTATTGTGCTTTGTCTTGGTTTCTGTAAACATAAAAGGCAGATTAAACATTTATTTAACAAATAAGTAAATAAAATTAAATTGTGTGGCATTTTAACAATTCTTTATTGTTTCCTTCTCTGAGGTTGGCAAAGTATCACTTGCCAAACAGCTCCCAGTGGTCTTCCATAACAGGGCAGGGATTTGAACCTTGCTCTCACAAAATCCTAGTCCAGCACACAAACTACTACACTAGATTGGCTCTACTTCAGGTTGGTTCAAATGGAACAGTTAGTTTTCAATATATCTACTGACAAAATAACAGGTGACATACTAGAAGATAATTAGTTTATCCTCACCCACAAGCATTCTCCTTGTGCTTTCCTATTGTGTTCTCTTCAATCCAGCCCTTTCCATGTTTGACCCAGTTATCAGAATAATATCAATTGACAGGCAGACAGGCAGCCCGACAACCATGGTCAGAAAAAAAGTTCACTGGCGGCTAAAGAAGCTTTTATAGACAACAGGAAAATATCATTCAGAACAAGATTTGAATGAATCTGTAGGGTGCCCAGTGAGCCACACAAATGTCTTTTTTTTTTCAAGAAAAGATACTACTATCTGTTTCAAAAATCACAGGAAAGAAAGGGCCACTTCCAACTGTACAGGCAGTGAAGAAAGATCTGCATCAAATCTGACTGTCTGCATGTCCATTACAGCTTTTAAAAAAAGAGAGTACCCCTTTAGTTAGAATACAGTGATAGCCAGACAGCCACCCCTCAGATCTTCTAGGTGCCATTCCCATCACATAGAAAAATCCCTATACAAGCAATGGGATTCCTCTGCATGTTCGAAGGCTCAATGGCAGTGACTCTTGATATAATCCCCTCCCCTGAATTCATCATATGTGATTGAAAAAGCTTAGATGTCAGCCATCTGGGTGTGAGTATATACTTGGAAGTTTAAAAAGAGAGTGACTGGTGCTGAGGACAGCTCCCTAACTACTAGGGGGGGTTTATTACAAGTATCCAGGGAGGATGAGAGCCAGCATGGCATAGTTGGTTAATGTTGTACTATGGAGACTAGGCTTTAAATCTCTACTTGGCCATAAGATGCACTGGGTGACCTCCAGCAAGTCACTCTCTCTCAGTTTCAGAGGAAGGCAAAGGCAAACTTCTTTAGAGCAAATCTTATAAAGAAAACCTCATGACAGTGTCACCTTAAGGTTGCGATAATTTGGAATCAAACTGAAGTTGCATGACAGCAATAATAGGATCCCCTCAGGCACCAAAGCAGATGTATTCATGGGCATAATTTAAAAAAAATAGTAAGGCAAAGGTTTCTCCTGACATTAAGTCTAGTTGTGTCCGACTCAGAGAGGGGGGGGGGGGTGCTCTTCTCCATTTCTAAACTGAAAAGCTAGCATTGCCCGTAGACACCTCCAAGATCATGTGACCAGCATGACTGCATGGAGCCCCGTTACCTTCCCGCAGAAGCAGTACCTATTGACCAGCTCATATTTACATGTTTTCGAATTCCTAGGTTGGCAGAAGCTGGGCCTAACAGTGGGAGCTCACCCCGCTCCCAGAATCTGAACCAGCAACCTTTTGGCTAGCAAGTTCAGCAGCTCAGCAGTTTAACCCACTGCGCCACGAGTGGGATCAGAGGCCAAAACAACATGGAAAGAACAGGAATAAGTTCCTATATCAAAAAAGGAAAAATGGTCCAATGTGTTCCTGTAATTTCTTCAAAATTCTGAACTAAATGAAATGCATGTGTAGAGTGAAACAAAAGATAAGGCAAGCATCACAAAATATTTTAGGCCTATAGAGACCAGGTGAAATATTTTCCAAAATACATCTAAGTTTTTCGTTCTTTCACTAGTCTCCACTTTCCTTATGATTTCTATTTCAGGAACCAAAGTTACAGGTCTAACTTACAAGTTCTTTTTTAATGCTCGGTGAGCTGTGGGAGCAGGGTTATCTGCTTCCCCCTTTTTTGCCTTTTTTGCAATCCATGCAGGCTCAGTAAGGGATCCTAGAAGTTCACTTTCCCCTGCTATTTACCTTATCTGCTGTTGTCAGGCATGCACAGCTACATCAGGATTGGTTAAAGAAGAACTCTTCTCTTTCTCAACTCAAGCTTTATTATTGTAGATATGCTGCTGCAACCTCTAGGCTTCTCTAGCCTTCCTTTAACATCCTTCCCTTGAAAATACTGCTAAAAAACTTCCAGCTAGAAAGGGGACAAGGAAGAAAAGTGGGGCTGGGAGGCATAAAAAGGCTTTGTAAAAATAAGCTTGTGTTTGTTAGTTGAAGCATGCCTGTACTTCTCAATTAGGGGAAACTGGAGGTGGGGTGCAGGGGAAACAAGAACAAAAGAGAGCAAGCGAGGAAAAGACAAAGAAGTAGAAGCCGAAGTTGTTGCCTGGGCATTTGCTCTACTTGCTGCACCTTCTTCCATCTATATATATATATATATATATATATATATATATATATATATATATATCTGAGATCGCTAATGGCTCCACTTTGACGGAGACTGCCCCACCCTCCACCCCCCTACTTGTCATTCAATCTGTGTGGTACATTGGCGAAATACAAAATGACCCTGCAGGGGAAAAACAGCACTCCTTAGATACCTTTTCTGTAGTCTTGACTTTTATCATCCTCACTCCCCATGGTGGATTGCTAGCAAGCTGTCTTTGTGAATTGGACATGTTCTACGGCCAGGATTTAGCTCAAAAGGTTGCATTGCTCTTCTGTTCCTGCCGCAAGCTATAAGAAAAAGAATGTGTAGAAAGCAGGACACCTGCTGCACTGTAGATTGTACTTCCCCTTGTTTGGGCTGCATGCCAGGGACAGAAGAGAATTTGCCCCAACGCTAAACATGTAATTTCAGCCCTGACTACAGCATTACAGTTTCTCCTTCCTGTGGCTGGCCTTGAGGGGACTGTTTCTAAAAGTGGCCTTTTGTGCTAGTTGCCTGTTCAGAAAAAGTTAATTCCAGGAAAGAGCTTCTAGACCACTGAGAGAAGGCGAATCTAACTACAGTACTTGGTTTGACAAATATCTTAAAGAAGTGTTTGTTCACACATACATCTATATAAATAAAAATGTAATGTTAGTTTGTGGGATTGACATAACTCAAAAACCACTGGGCGAATTGACACCAAATTTGGACACAGTACACCTATCGGGCCAACAAGTGGCCATCACTCATAAAAACAATGAAAAGCACAGTGGAAGGGACTTAAAAAGCAAAACCATAAAAATACATTACAACGCATGCACATAACCACATATATACACACAAAAACACATATACACAGACTGGGCCACAGCAACGTGTGGCAGGGGATGGCTAGTGTCTTATATTTTATTTATTGGCAAAATATTTCTATTCCACCAGAATATCAGGTTGCTGTATATTTTGGGGGGGGGGGGCAGGTAAGAAGGGGGCAATTATGTTTTCCCCATGTGATCCTGGAGCTGTGAAAAACAGGCCTAAGCCACTTTCAGTTATGATCTCAGACAGGGCACCCAGGGCTCTCCATTGGTGCTGGCATTGGGTGCCCCACATCCATGGTTGGGTTTGGCAGCCACCCATCATTTCTTTTCTCCACAATGTCCCCAGTATAGCATCCCTTTGGGAGATGTAAGTGTAAGGCAGCTTGCAGCTGCTGCTTTTTTAGCCATGGCTGTCAACAGATAAGCCCATGGGGAAAGTCCAATGGTGTGAGGAGTGGGCTAAAATTCATTTTGCTGATGATCGCAATAAACCTGGAGCTTTGTCGAAGGCTTTCATGGCCGAAATCACTGGGTTGTTGTAGGTTTTTCAGGCTGTATGGCCACGTTCTAGAAGCATTCTCTCCTGACATTTTGCCTGCATCTATGGCAGGCATCCTCAGAGGTCCTGCCGTAGATGCAAGCGAAACATCAGGAGAGAATGCTTCTAGAACATGGCCATACAGCCTGAAAAACCTACAACAACCAAAACCTGGAGTGATTCATTGTGTAGGACAATTAAGCTATTCCAAAGTCCCCCTCAGAGTCTAGCAAACATAGGACGATGACATTAAAGGATGGACAAAAGGAATCAAGGGTCTGGCAAAACCTGTAGGGATCTAGATGGGAAGCAAGAGCAAGGCTAGCATGAGTCAAAGGTAAAGGAAGTGCCCACAATGAACCAACTTGTACTGAGATTCTGTTGCATAAAGAACAGAAGCCACTATTATATAGTGAAGGATTGCTCGGAGACACCAGCGTTCAAATCCCCCATTCAGCCATGGAACACATTGGGTGACCTCAAACAAGTCACACTCTCTCAGCTAGAGAGGAAGGCAAAGATGAACTCCTCTAAACAATGTTACCAATAGAACCCAATGGTTAATTTGAGTTGGAAACAACTCGAAGACGCATAGCAGTAAGACAAAGGCAACCCCCCATTTGAGAAATTTTGCCAAAAAATCCTTCTGATAGGTTTTCGTACTATCAGTAAAATAATGACTTGAAGGCACAGACCAACAGCAGCAGCAGCAACAACAAATTGCTTGATGGCCTTTTATTCCCTACCATCCCAGTACACATTTTCTGGTATGTGGAGTAGGAAATAAATAACAAAATACTCTTTCTTTTCTTTCATTTTCTCTGTTTGTTTTTTCAGACATTATCCTGTTTTTTCAAAAGTATTTTCCCAAGGCAGCTCTCATAAAAGGAGAAAGGAAAACAAAAACAAAAGAACTATTTAAGTAAGAACAGCAATTTGACATAGCTATTACTTCTTCCAACAAAATTCTGAGTAAAGTTGAAGCAAAAACAGATTCTATGCTTCTCCTACCCTTGCTGCTGATGCAGGGTCACCAATGTCTACGGCATGGCACCATGTAGAACAAGCAAACAAAAAGTGGGCAATTTGTCATCAGAAAAGAAGATGCCTATAAGGATGGATATAGGTTGCCTAAAATTATTTGATTCCTTCCTTCTTTTCATTTTGAAAAAGAAGGGGGACTGGCCAACAGTTGAAGTAGAATCTTGTCTGTTCTAAGCAATCCAACCTCATTTAACGCCACATGATGATATCTCCATGTTTCCAGGATGTCCTATTCAAAGTTAAGATTTAACACACTTGAATATCTATTGAGTTCATCTTTCTCCCAGGTTGCTGAATGTAACTCCAGAAACAAATGGTCTTATACTGGAATAGGAATATTCATTGTAAAATATCAATGAGGTATAAGTTCCAATTTGACTCTAAGGTGTTACTATGGGAATATTTATTTATTTGCTGATGAGGGCACAGGAAGGAAAAGACTTTGGTTAAGGATAAAGTTAGATACTTGGATGGCTTGGAAATGCAAGTGATAAATGCCCAAACTGACAGAAATGGTGAGAAATCCACTGGTAATAGAGTTATTAGGCAGTATTTAATCCTTTGGATACAAATTGTTCTTTTTATTTCTTTTTGCAAAGCATTTGGAACAGTAATATTAAGGGATGGGGAACCTTTGGCCTTGCAAAAGTGTGGAACTATAATTCCTATATACTGACTATATTGAACTAGGATGTATGAGTGTCCCAAGGCAAAACATTCGGAGGGCTAGAGGTACTTATATTTACTGTAACTTACTTTTGCTTTAACTTTTAAACTGAACAGCTGTGTTAACATTTCTCATTTTATATTAAATTGTGTATTTTGTTGTAATCTATAGCCTCCATTCTTCTATCTATCGATCGATCGATCTTTCTTTCTATCTATTATCTATTTATCAATTCTATTATATCTATATCTATATCTCAGTGTTTATATGTATGTTTGTATGTATGTGGGTGGGTTTGTTTGTATGTGGGTGGGTATGTGTGTATGCAGCAGCTTTCTGATTACCTCCGACTTCCACAGGCCATTGTGACCATCACGAATGACAGACCTGGACCAAACTTGACACACACAACCCGCATAACTTTATATCCTGGTGTAGTTTGGGGGAGGTTGGGACATGGATGATGGGATTTGCAGTACCTTCACCTGATTCGCATCACATAGATCACTGTGACACCCAAGAATAATGGAACTGGACCAAAGTTGGCACACAGAACCCCCATGACCCACTTTATAGCCTGGCGTGGTTTGGGGGAGGTTAGGCCATGGATGATGAAATTTGCAGTACCTTCACTCATTTTCAGATATCACTGTGACCCCCACGAATGATGAACCTAAACAGACCCAATGTTGCCCACTTTCTGCCCTGGTGCAGTTTGGGGGAGGATGGACCACAGATGATGGGATTTGCAGTATCTTCACCCAATTCAGCTTCCACAGGCCATTGCATCCCCCACAAATAACAGACCTGGACTAAACTTGGAACATAGACCCCCATAATGCACTTTACATCCTGGTGAGGTTTGGGGGAGGATGGACCATGGATGATGGGATACGCAGCATTTTCATTTGCTTTGGATCTGACTTGAAATGACTACTGAGTCCCCCATGAATGATGGACCTGGAGACAGACCCCCCCATGACATACTGTATGTCCTGTTGTGGTTTGGGAGAGAATTGACCATGTATGATGGGATCTGCAGTACCTTCACCCTATTCCACACCAATTTCCACAGACCATTGCACCCACACAAATGACGGACCTGGACCAAACTTGGCACACAGATTTCCCATGACCAACAGAACATACTATAGATGATTGGGGAAAATCGACCTTGCTTTTTGAGAGTTATAGTTCATCTGCATCCAGAGAAACCCCACCAACAATGGACCGGCACCCAGCTTGGCACAGAGAAGCCCCATGACCAACTGCAGGGGTTTGCAGGCATTGACCTTGATTTTGGGAGTTGTAGTTCACCCTTATCCAGAGAGCACTGAACTCTACTGATGTCGGATTTGGACCACACCTGACACACACACCCAACATGGCCAACTTTAGATACTGGTGGGGTTTGGGGAGAATTGACACACGATTTTGAGGATTGTAGTTCACACACATCCTTATGAATTTTCTTATGGGAGCATTAATAAAAAATGAAATCAAAGACAGAATTTTTCCTAATACATAGTATTACATATTACCAAACCGATAATACCGAATGCCCCAAAACAAACAATGCCCTCTTCTAATAACCCGGACACTGCCAGATCCCCAAGCTAGTAGTAGAAGCAGCAGCAGTAGTAGTAATAATAATAATAATAAAATCATCATCATCATCTAAATAAGAACAAGTCTCTACTTTGAGGAGCTTACTGTCTTGAATTCAAAACAGTAAAAGGTCAAGAAGAGAGGACAGGGAGATATGGTTAGGAGGAAAAGAGGAAAAGTGTACATTACTTTGTTTGTTTGTTTGTTTCATGCCTTTCTCCTGGCATTTGAACCCAAAGTGGCTGAAGTTATGAGGCTAAAAATGATGAAGTTGGGCCAAAGCTTTCAAAGGAGAAGTAGGTGTTTCAGGAGTGAGGGTCAAGATGTAAGAGACAGCAAGAGGGAAAGGAAGAATCTCTTAAAGAAGTGGAAATCTGGTAAGTGACCAACCTAGAAGGATGAAGATTGATAGAGAAATATAGGGTCAAGTGATCAGACTGATAAGTGGGAGAAGGCTAGGAAGAAACTTGGAGGTAATTAAGAGCTTTTAATAGCAGTGAATACAGAAGTAGAAAGATATAGTGAAGGTTTCATGACTGTTTAATGGGATGAATGGTAAGATTTCCAGTGAATATGGAGAGTCTGTAGGTAGCAGAGGAATCAAGAGAAAAGATGAATAAAGGTGAATACCTCAGTCTTGAGCATAATGAGCTCCTGAAGGTTATGACGCTTCCAAGAAGAAATATCAGAGGGCTTCTAAAGACGCAGGAATGGAAGGAGAGAAGAAAGTTTTGGGGTTAAGAGACCAAATGAAGGGAGGAAAAACCACCAGTATATTATATCAAAACTCTGGCATTTGATGGGATCTCCCAGGAGAAAATGTGTCGAAAGAGTATAACAAAGGCCAAGACTAAACCCCCAAGAAACTCAAAGAAAGGATGCAAGTAGAGCAAGAATTATCCTTAGTAAGAACACTGCATCATTAGACAGACAAGACAAGACAGGCTAATGGGATGTCATAATTATTTAGGACTTTGCTTCCTCAACTCCCTACAAATCTAGGGGGTTGTATAGTATAGAAATGAAAGAAAATGAAGACCAAACAGTGATTTCTGGATTTGGCAGTGCAATATATAAGAAGACTGCCTATTTGAAGGACAGATTCATTAAGCAAGTTCCATTTTTTCCATGTCAGAAGCGACTTGAGAAAGTCGCTTCTGGTGTGAGATAATTGGCCATCTGCAAGAACGTTGCCCAGGGGACACTTGGATGTCTGATGTTTTATCATCCTTGTGGGAGTCTTTTCTCATGTCCCCACATGGGGAGCTCGAGCTGACAGAGGGTACTCAACCCACTCTCCCCGGATTTGAACCACCGACACAAGGGTTTAAGCCATTGCGCCACTGGGGGCTCCTTCCATGTGGCTTACCCATTTGGAGGCCTTAAATACTTGCAGTCATATACAGTCTGAACTCAGATGGGTTTAGTTCTGTCTACACATACATAGAGTTGCATTGTAAGTCTGTGGTGGCAGTTACTTTTCATACTGCTTGGAAACTGGATCTACTTAGCAGCTTTTTGGGTTAGAAGGAGTTCTGGCTGAGAAGCAAAGCCTGTGAAGCTGCAACACTTCGATGACCCTGAAATGACCTAGAAATGAGAAACCAGACTCATGACTTTGTGCAAAGCAAATGTCTAATTAATTTTTGCCATTACTTTGTATTGAAACAATTAAGGGGAATAAGAGGGCCTGGGATTAAGAGGGAAGCAGCCGCTACTTCTCCTATCAGCATTGGAGCGGTTTCTTTTTTCCCTCTCTCTTCCTATATAACATCATCTTTAAGCATGAACAACAGTGTGAAAAACCAGGGTGTAGCCCTGAAGAATTAGGACCAAAAGGAAACCATCCTTCCACCCACCCAGTGACAAACTTTCTCAGGAAGTCAGTTAGTAGAAATTGTTTCTGCAAAATACATTGGCAACAGTGACAACTGCTATTACTACTACTGTCTCTAACACTTTAAAACCTATTACAGATTCACTGTGTATTTGATGCCTTTCCTTTCTTCAGCCATTAAAAAGAATTAGCATGCCATTTCTGCAAATATATTCTCACTTTTCCTTTCACTTCATTATCATTGCTTTTATCTTCTCTCTAAAACACACGCAATAGGTTTTTTCTTGTTCTTCTCTACCTTCTCTGAAAAACTAAGATTTGAAGAATTTGCATTTTGGAAAGCTGGACACTTCTGATAATTTTGAAACACATTTCTCTAAAATTACCGTATTTACGGCGTATAAGACGACTGGGCATATAAGACGACACCTAACTTTTCCAGTTAAAATATAGAGTTTGGGATATACTCGCCGTATAAGACTACCCCTCTTCCAATGTACACCAAATAAAAATTTTGAAAAATCAGATTTTAATTCAATATGGTAATTTTAATTCAAATGCTTATGACATGCAGGTTCCTATGAGAGGGACATTGTACTTCACATTGTACACTACAGTTGCTCTTCCTCCCTTGAATTTCATTTACACTCTGGGTCTTTTACATCATGCTGGCAATAAGTTAAAATAAACAGTTGCATTAAATAATTCTGATTTAAAGCAATTTAAAAAACCCAGCTGAGGTAAAGTGTCATATCAGTTCCCTTTTGCCTTCTCCTATTGACGCAGCCTAAAATGGCATTGGCCTTTTCAGCTGCAGCATCACACTATTGGCTTGTGGTCAACAAAGATTCCTTTCATAGAATCCTAAAGATGGAAGGACGCGTAAAGGCCATTTAGTCCAACCCCCTTCATTCTGCCTTCTTGCAGGGAAAGCACAATCAAAGCACCCATGACAGATGGCCATCAAGCCTTAATATTAACATGAATAATAATAATGATAATAATAGAATTGAAAGGGAACTCTAAAGGCTATCTAGTCCAACCCCCTTCATTCTGCTTTCATGTAGGGAAAGCACAACCAAAGCACCCATGACAGATGGCCTTCCAGCCTTAAAATTTACATGAATAATAATGATAATAGTAATAGAGTTGGAGGGAGCTCTAAAGGCCATCTAGTCAAACCCTCTTCATTCTGCCTTCATGTAGGGAAAGCACAACCAAAGCACCCCTGACAGATGGTCATCCAGACTTAATACTATTAGTACCACTATTAATAATAACAGAGATGGAAGGGGCTCTAAAGGCCATCTAGTCCAACCCCCTTCTGTCTTCATCCAACAAAAACACAAAGTATGGTACCTCCTGGACCTGGAAGTCAGTCAGTCAGTCAGTCAGTCAGTCAGAAGTTGTAGACAGAGGCTGGAAGCCTTGCCGGAAGCAGCAGGGGCGCGTGCGCTCACCAGCTGCGAAGGTCAGCGCAGGCCTCCGCAGCCAGCGCTGGCCTGCACAGCCCTGAAAGTCAGGCAGGCAGGCCACTGAGAGCAGAGGTCCTCCTCCGCTGCATTGGCTGTGTCCTCTGCTGGCTGCTTATGCCAGCGCAGGCCTCCGCAGGAAGAAGGAACAATGGAAGAAAAACTATAAACATACTAAGTATGTTTTTTTAATTGTTATTATTTTTTTAGAAAATCCTTTATTCCCTTAAAATAGATCAAAGTATATCCCAGAGTGGCTCCTGGGATATATATGACTAAAACCCGTGCCAAAGTTGCAGGTTCGAGTCTACACGCACTCACCCAAACCCAGGCTTTCCGGAGGAGAGGGGGTGGCTACATGCCATCCTGACTGAAATCTGGATAGCATGAAGCCACTCCAAAGCCCCTCGATTTACCTCCCTAAAACTTACTAAAAAAGATCTGTGGCCACCATGAAGTTTCTCCTTGCATCCTCCTGGTGTGAGAAAATGATGCCTGAGGAGATGGGAGGGGTGAGGAGGAAAATCTCCCCCCCTCCCAAAGCATCATTTTCGCACACCAGGAGGATGGAAGGAGAGACATTATGGCAGCAAGGGACCCCTTTTTTAAGTAAGTTTAGGAAAAAAATGTGTGCTAGGGGAGGGGGTGTGGAACGTGACCTCGGGAGTCAGTCATGGCCCCAACACCTTATTAGACCCAGATTTTTCAGGAAGGCCCTGAATTAATGAGATGTTTAATTAATTCAGAATAAACCATGAAAACATTGGTTTATTCTGAAACAATTCATTTTTACTGGAGGTGTCGTTTGGGTGCCTCCACTAAAAAACTGAGACAGGTCCTGCATTTTGGGCCTTTCTGGATGAACCCTAAGAAACTGACCTCAGTGCTAAATCACCTGAAGAATAGAAAATAGAATTATTTGTACATCTAAAACTTGGTCAAAATTGGCACATAAATGCAACCCCCCCCCCCCAAAAAAAAAGATAAATAATTGATGGAATTGAATGTTAGGCTAACTGCGGATATTGTGTTGTCTCTTTAGAGTTGTCTGGAGATGAATGAGAAATTTATTCCATCCAGATTTTAATGGAAGCTTCCCTAACACAGACTTTGTAATCCCACAGATAACCCCAAAAGCAGTTACACCATGACATTCTTCTTTTTCTAAATGTGTGGACACAGTTGTTCATTTGGAAAATTCATACAAAATGCAAATCCTGGCTTCTAAAGGAGGCCAGAGGGGGATTGGCCGAGTGGGTTAAGGTGGTGGTTAATGCCTCCCTTCGGGAAGGCATTTTTCCAGCCAGCTTAAAGCAAGCTGTGATAAAACCGCTGTTGAAGAAACCATCACTGGACCCCACTCAATTGGTAAACTATCGGCCTGTTTCCAATCTTCCCTTTTTGGGCAAAGTCATGGAACGTGTGGTGGCCTCACAACTCCAGGCATTCTTGGTAGACACGGATTATCTAGATCCGGCGCAGTCTGGCTTTAGGCCGGGACATGGTACCGAGACAGCCTTGGTCGCCTTAGTGGATGATCTCCGTCGGGAGCTCGACAGGGGGAGTGTGTCCCTGTTGGTGCTTCTCGACCTCTCAGCGGCCTTCGATACCGTCGACCACGGTATTCTTCTGGGACGCCTCGCAGGAATGGGCCTCGGAGGTACTGCTTTGCGGTGGCTCCGGTCATTCCTCGAGGGTCGGTCTCAGAAGGTGTTACTGGGGGACTCCTGTTCTACCCCACAACCGTTGTTTTGTGGGGTTCCTCAGGGTTCAATATTGTCCCCCATGTTGTTTAACATCTACATGAAGCCGCTGGGCGAGATCATCCGGAGTTTCGGGGTGCGGTGTCATCTGTACGCAGATGATGTCCAGCTCTGTCACTCCTTTCCACCCGCTACTAAGGAGGCTGTCGAGGTCCTGAACCGGTGCTTGGCCGCTGTGACGGTCTGGATGGGGGCGAACAAATTGAAATTAAATCCAGACAAGACAGAGGTGCTCCTGGTCAGTCGCAGGGCCGAACAGGGTATAGGGTTACAGCCTGTGTTAGACGGGGTCGCACTCCCCCTGAAGACACAGGTTCGCAGTTTGGGTGTGATCCTGGACTCATCGCTGAGCCTGGATCCCCAGGTTTCGGCGGTGACCAGGGGAGCATTTGCACAGTTAAGACTCGTGCGCCAACTGCGACCGTACCTTGGGAAGTCTGACTTGGCCACGGTAATCCACGCTCTGGTTACATCCCGCCTTGATTACTGCAACGCTCTCTACGTGGGGTTGCCTTTGAAGACGGCCCGGAAGCTTCAACTAGTCCAACGGGCGGCAGCCATGGTATTAACAGGAGCAGGGCGCAGGGAACACACAACTCCTCTGCTGTACCAGCTCCATTGGCTACCGATCAGCTACCGAGCCCAATTCAAAGTGCTGGTTTTGACCTTTAAAGCCCTAAACGGTTCTGGCCCTACATACCTATCCGAACGTATCTCGGCCTATCAGCCCACCAGGACCCTAAGATCTTCAGGAGGAGCCCTTCTCTCCATCCCGCCTGCTTCACAGGTGCGGCTCGCGGGAACGAGAGATAGGGCCTTTTCTGTGGTGGCCCCCCGGCTTTGGAATGCCCTCCCTATTGAACTAAGATCAGCCACCTCGCTAATGGCATTTCGGAAAAATCTAAAAACTTGGATGTTCGAGCAAGTTTTTAACTAATTTCCGATGTAAGGTTATTTTGACCATGGACTTGCAACCAAGGATAACGAACTGAATTACGATTTTAACTATGAGATGTTTTCGACTTGTATTGGTGGCCCGATACTAAGTATGTTCATACTATGTATGTTTTATGTCTTGTATTTTGATATCTTATTTTATATTTTTAAGTGACTATTGTATTTTAACAAGTTGTAAACCGCAATGAGTCGCCGCACAGGCTGAGATATTAGCGGTATACAAGTGTATCAAATAAATAAATAAATAAATAAATAAATATAAGGGCTGTGCTTGTTTTGGGGGAAACAGCATAAAATTGTATATATCACGGGAAAATGCTTATAAAATGTACATTGTTAGAGAAATGCTCATGAAAGTACAAATTTTCATGCATATTTTTCATTCATGCATCTTTTCATTCATACAAAAATGTAAACTGATGTGAAAACAGTAACACAAACTTGTAACTGGGAAAAAGAGAAGATGCATGAAACTAAATTTGTCAGAGATCCATTCATGCCAAGGCTTCCATTTAGGGGGAGAGATACTTCCAGTTGCCTCAAGGAAGGTACAATAATGTCAAGAGAATCCAGGTGTCATCCCACAGTGGTCCCTTGTGGCTACTGTGGGATGAATTCAGCACAGCCAGAACTGTTACTGAAACACACACACACACACACACAAAGAAAATATTACATAACTAGCTGTGCCCTGCCACGCGTTGCTGTGGCCTATAGTAAAACTTATCAAAGTTGAGGTAGATATCTGGACTATTATGAAAGAGAGGTACCTACCTATTTCTTCCCCCTTTTCCTCCCCCTTTCTCTCCTTTCTTCCTTCTCTACCTCTTTCTTTCTTTCACTACTTGGTTTCATCCTTCTCTCTTTCCTTCATTCCCTCCCCTTTTCTTCCTTTGGCAATCTTCCCTCTTTCTCTCCTTCTTTCCCTCCTTCCTTCCTTCCCTCCCATCTTTCCTTCTCCTCTTCTTTCTCTATCTCTTTCCTTCCTTCCCCCTTTTTCTTTCTTTTCTGCTGTCTCTCTTTTCTTTCCTTCCATCTTTCCTTTTCTTTCCTTTTCTTCTTCTTTCTCTAACTTTCCTTCCTTCCCCCTTTTTCTTTACCTCCCTTTCTCTTTCTTCCTTCTTTCCTTCCTTCCTGTCTTTCCTAGATTTTGACAGGGCGGGAAGGGGCAGGGTGGGGTTTGGAGGTGGCGTGAAGTAAAAGGAGGTAAGATTGGGGTGGGGGAGTGATGGAGCGTGGGGTTGTGTGTGTGTGTGCAGCTGCGGGGGGAGTGATGGAGCGTGGGGTTGCGTGTGTGTGTGCGGCGGGGGGGGGAGTGATGGAGCGTGGGGTTGTGTGTGTGTGTGCGGCGGCGGGGGGAGTGGGGTTGCGTGTGTGCGTGCGGCGGCGGGGGGAGTGGGGTTGCGTGTGTGTGTGCGGCGGCGGGGGGAGTGATGGAGTGTGGGGTTGTGTGTGTATGTGCGGCAGGGGTGTGTGTGTGTGCGGGAAGCGGCGCGGCGGGGCTTGGAGTGGGCATGGTTTCCGCAGAGGGAACGTTGGCCGGAAGGGCATGTGCGCGCGCCAGGGAACTTGCGGCTGGGCGCCAATGCGCATGCTCAGTTGTTTTGCCGTTTTGTGAGTGTGTTGTTGTGTTGTTTTTCATTTTGAGTAGATACGTTTGTACCTTGTGGGTTGTGTTATGGGCATGGGAATTTTGGTTAAGTTTCGTTGGGGTTTTTTTGAGTTTTGTTTTTTGCTGTTTTGAGTGTGTTGTTGTGTTGTTTTTCATTTTGAGTAGATATGTTTGTACCTTGTGGGTTGTGTTATGGGCATGGGAATTTTGGTTAAGTTTCGTTGGGGGATTTTTGAGTTTTGTTGTTTTGCCGTTTTGTGAGTGTGTTGTTGTGTTGTTTTTCATTTTGAGTAGATATGTTTGTACCTTGTGGGTTGTGTTATGAGCATGGGAATTTTGGTTAAGTTTCGTTGGTTTTTTTTTTAGTTTTATTCTTTTGCCGTTTTGTGAGTGTGTTGTTGTGATGTTTTTCATTTCGAGTAGATATGTTTGTACCTTGTGGGTTGTGTTATGGGCATGGGAATTTTGGTTAAGTTTCGTTGGGGGATTTTTGAGTTTTGTTGTTTTGCCGTTTTGTGAGTGTGTTGTTGTGTTGTTTTTCATTTTGAGTAGATATGTTTGTACCTTGTGGGTTGTGTTATGGGCATGGGAATTTTGGTTAAGTTTCGTTGGGGGGTTTTTGAGTTTTGTTTCCTCGTTGGATGCCCCTAACAAATTTATATATATAGATGATAACTTGAGCCAATAAAATCCCAAGGGCACAATCTGTATATCAAATTATACAGAAGGTGATTCTTGACTTCAGAGATTGTGTGAAACTCAGTCTGGGGATTTGTGCAAGGAGGAAAAAAGAAGAAAGATGGAAGGGGGTTTATCTTAAGACACTTTGCCTGGCATGAACAGGATTTGAGCAGAGGAAGAGTGACATTTCTCTTTCAGGACCATCTTCATAACATGTTTCCTTCTAGCTAATGATTACTTGATCCTCTTCCTTTTCCTAAACACATGTGTATTGATATTTCTTTGGGTGGTTGTGATAGCATCTGTAGCTGTTAATGAAAGTGAGGTTTCAATGATTAGACAGACATAAACTCTCTCTCTTTACAAGCCTTGCACACCTTTCTTTTCTCAATGTTGTAAGGTTCCATTTACTCCATTTACAACTGACAGAACACCAGTCCTAGCTCCCTAGTGAATATGTATCAGTTAAACCTATGTATTTGCAAACGATATTTAACATAGATTTATGTGCTAACTGGGAATTAATGTGTCTGATCACTTTTTGGGTATTTGAAAAAGTGTTCATCTTTACAAATTTTTGTGGCTATCCCATACGACGTAAGAAGTTTAAACATTTTTATAAAAACATCACCTGGCTCTAAATATCCCAGTGGGATCAACACTATGATTATACAGTAAAAAATTAACAATCCCACCCTGCAATAAAAAAAAGGGGGGGGGCATTCTGAAACAGGTCCATTCATAGATTGTGTGGGCTTTTAGCATTAAATATGCATCAGAAAGTCAAAGCTTCACAGAAACTCAATTGCACATAGTACAGCATGTGAGTTAATAAATTGCACAGCCAGAATTCTAATAATGGGACCTGCTGCCTTTTAAAAACCAGGCTGGCATTAAAATAAAGATAACTTATGTATGCAGAGGAGTCAGCACTTGCTTCTCCAGAAAACATTATATTAACAACCTTGGGCACTCGCCTGATCTCATTAAGGCCTTGCAAACAACAGACGTTTTATGTAAATACAGCTGAAGAAGTGGCAAGATGGAATGCTTGCTGTACGAGCATTTCCTTTCGGATGGGCTTTTTGGCACAAGGACATCAAACGGGTGGAAATCCTGCCCCCAGTTTCTGGATCCACTCTGCTCTCAGCCTCTTGATCGCTGGGGAGACTGAGGCTTTTGCTTGCCGCTGCCATTTATTGTTGCCACACCTGTTCTGTCTGCTATAACAAGAAGGGGAGCAAAAGCACTGGGAGGAGGAAGTTAAAATGGAGGCCGTAAGAATATGTTCCCACAAGAGCTGATGGAATTATGTGATAATCACGGAATAAATAGGGCAACATCCATTATCTCCGAAATGAGACACAGGGCTACTGAATTCACTACTGTGTGAAGCAGTAGAGTTTTTAACAGAAACATTGATTGCTGTGACTATTTCCAAGTGCACCCACAAATGGAGAATGTCACAAGTAAAACCACCTCTTTCTAACATCCTCGTTCTTCCTAAATCTTCAGTAGCTTGCTGTGGAAGGTCACCTTGAGAGTAGTCCTCTCTTCTTCTGTCAAGAACATTCCACTTTGAAATGTGTAATTACTTTGCTGAGATAATTGCCAAAAATCCTCTGCAGTCCTGGGAAGAACTTCAAAACGGGCTTATTTACAAAAGCAGATAATATAGGTTAATCAAACATAATGTGATTCCTTTTCTTCACTGTTTATTGCACTGAATACTGAGGCTGTAATAAAGAATGCTACACACAAGACCTGAAGATATTTGCTCAAAACAAGGATACAAAGCTGATTAAAAATATCAGAATGTACTTTCCAGCCTACTTTGGTCACACAGTGAGCAATAGCAGCATGCCAACCTAGATGTTGGGGAAGATGTCAGTGGCCATGTTTAGAAAATTATGAGAAGAATATGCCAACTTCCCTCACCCCACTCCAGCCAGATCTACTCTGTTCACCTTGTACCACTGGTGTGTATATGAAGAATAGCTACTGAGTATGTGTGTTGTCTGATCCTGTATGTGTGGTTAATTTTAATTATGAGTGGAAATAAACTAATAGCATCAAAAAGTTCTGAAGCTGACTTGTTTTTACAAACCATAGTTAAGATTAAACACATTTTAGGGCTTAGAATGTATATTAAAACATGGGTGAGAATGGTCCACCCTTCAGGTGCTGCTGGACTGCAGCCCCCATCAGCACAAGTGATGAGGAGTGCTCAGATTTGCAGTCCAACAACATCTAGGCAGCAGCATAGTTCTTAGCCAGCCATCTTCTAAACTCTGGTTAATCTAAAATGGAAGTGGGTTGTTTAGGGGGGAGATGGAGGTGCTTTAGCCCAAGATGACGGAATACTAGGGCCACAAACATTACTTCGAGTGTTATACAAGTGGCAGGAAATGTTAATATTCATGGCATGTGATCCTGAATATTGGGAGTTTTCTAAGATTTGAAATGTACAAGTAAAGTACAATCTAGTTTTTGTGTATGAACAATTGATTCCTGAGACTTCGTAAACCCTTTGATTTTTAAATCAAGGGCACAAACATGGGGCCTGGCAGTAATTTTGCAGTAATGAAAGGCTTTTTCCAGTAAGTCCTTATTAAAAATGACCACACAATCTCTTCAGAGGGCCTCACTTGTATCCCTTTCCATATCAGTAATGAGTATAGATGAAGACATTTTAAAACAGCAATACAATTTACACCCCTCCCTCCTGTTGGAATCCCTCAAATAAAGAGATACAAGTTATTTCCTTTTCTTGAGCTCCACCTAAGTATGTTCACTCAAGGAAAAGATTTGTTACATTCCCCAAAGCTCTGCTATTGACTTATACACAGGCCATATCAAAATCCATCATTTTGGCCCCAAAACCTGAATTCAACTTATATATTAGGTTGGTTTGTACACAAATATACGGGTTTGTGTGAGTTTCTCATTTAGAGGTCAGAAAAACTTGGTCTGGGCCCCCTGGTGGTGCAGCGGGTTAAACCGCTGAGCTGCTGAACTTGCTGACCAAAAAGTTGCCAGTTCTAATCTAGGGAACAGCGTGAGCTCCCACTGTTAGCCCCAGGTTCTGCCAACCTAGCAGTTTGAAAATATGCAAGTGTGAGTAGATCAGTAGGCACCGCTTCTGCAGAAAGGTAATGGTGCTCCATGCAGTCATGCTGGCCACATGACCTTGGAGGTGCCTGTGGACAACCCCGGCTCTTTGACTTAAAAACGGAGATAAGCACCACTCCCAGAGTCAGACACGACTAGACATAATGTCAGGAAAAACCTTTACCTTTATCTATACAAAGCATTTTTCTTGTTAGGAAGGACAAGAGATGGGTTGTGCAAGTTTCTTATTTAGAGGTCAGAAAAACCTGGTTGGGCTATGATACTATGCACCTTGGACTCTGGGAGTGGTAGGCACCAGTTATTCTGGTAAAAGTATTAGAAATGCCATGAACTGGCTCTGTGCTGACTACGTAGTAGTAATGATAAGAGCACACTTTTCTTCTACATCTTGTTTCTTTCTGAACAATCTTGTACTTCTCTCCTCATAATTATTCCCCTTTTCAAGTGGTGGCAGAGGTGGCTGCTCTTCCCCAATCCTCGTATTCACAAGTGTAGCTTTTCCACAAAGCACTGCACTTGTGAAGATGTGACCCTATAAACTTCCTTTAAAAACAGCTATAACATCTCAATTCTGCAAGAGGTCTTGAGTTAGCGTAAGACTAATTTGCTTCTGTAGATTTAGTTTTAATTGATTTTACAAGAAAGTGGTAATATTCATTCAGAATTATGAAACGTAAGTGCACATTGAAAAGCTCTCATTGGTAAGGAGTAAACACAATATTAACCCTAGGTCTTTCTCCCAAATGCTAGTTGGGACAGCCAAGGTTAGGCACTTTTGTCTCATCCACAGAACAGGCACAAGAGTCCAAGCTAGTTAGCATCATAAAATATTGCACTTAAGTGCTCTTACTTAAGTCTGATAGCTCTCCATTCTTTTGTCTTTGGAGAACATTTTCCACTCAGTCTCATGACCATGATTCCTTGGGGTTTCAAGGTTCACAAAGAGCTAGAAACAGATACCAACCGTACAGTTTGGTATCTGTGTAAACTAAGAGAAACTCCCAAAACACAATAAACAGCTGTGAAATGTTGTGAAACTAGGCACCTAGGGATATAAAAACCTCCCATTGTTTATTTCTTTGAACTCCCCTGCATATTTTCCCCGATCATATTTGGAAGACTGTTTTATTTCAGCAACTGAAATTTTTGAAAATGTTTCTTAACTTGTGTGTTTATTTGCACAGTTTATGTAATTCACACTTCTCTCTATTGACTAAAAAGTATTTATGCACCTTTTGGTCTGTACCTTCCAGTCAACTGGGCATATTTTAGCTGATAGCATTTTAATGCAAATTTTGTATTTTGTCTTAGCTGATAGCATTTTAAAGCACAGAGATTGGGCCATGTGATCCATCCCAGTAGAGACTGCATTGGTCATAATAGACCGTCCCCGTGTCCTCAATGTTGCTTTCACTGTTCCCTGCTAACTGTGGGGCTACTTGCGAGTGCCCAGTCATTGTGGTAATCTCAGTAACAATGAGGAGCCTACACAAGCCACAAGGAGGGATTAGAGGGGGCCCCTCCTTGTGGATTTCATAGACATTCCATTATGACCTCAGCAGATGTGACTGTAATGGCCAGGCATCTGCAGGGAGCTCTGTAGCCGGTGAGGAGTGGTGGCTGCTACAGAGAGGAGGAGTATGGCAGTGGTATGCATGTGGAAAATGGATTGGGCTGAAATGGACCTGATCCAATTGTCTAGATGGTTGCAAATCCCAAGGATACTCCAGAGTTTCCTGCAAACATTGTTCTCTGCCCTAGCTTAGTGTGGAGCAAATCTATATTAAGAGCTAAAAAATCCTATTCCATTCCAGAAGTTGCCATGCATTGAGAAGAATGGTACCACCATTTTTTTTTCATGTAGACACTACCTGGTAGCCACTAGTGTAATCATATAAGCTTGAGGAATTTTGTGTTGGACTTCTGTCTCACAGTACCTAATGCAGAGTACAAATCCTTTAACATGGCCTAGTATTCAAACCACATGATGTTTCTCCTCCATCATTTAATGCAATGGTTCCCAACCTGTGGTCCATGGACCACCAGTGGTCTGCAAGAACGGAAATATGGTCTGCAGCCTCACCATTACTACATCATTGCAACAAGAGCAAGTGGTCTTGCGAAACCCTCTTATAGTGCTGAGGTTTATTAAATATGTTTTTCTGTGGGTGAGCAGATGGGACTACTGAGTGGCATATGTTCTGTATTGGAAACTAGAGCGGATGTCATCTATCCAATGCAATTTTCTGAATCAGCACTCCAAATAACCAAGCCAAATCTAAAGTCGACCAAAAACTGATTCATAACCCTTTTGGTACTCATGTTGGAGAGTGATCCCTGGTCAAAAAAAAAGGTTAGGAACTACTGATTCAATGAGGCCACACCCCCACAATTCCAAAAGAAAATAAAATGTGCACTTAAGACTGTAAAGAAAGGGAAGTCACTCCTCCTTAACTTATAACTGTAATGTGATGCTGTCAGACTTTTATCGCTGGGGGAAAATAACTGCAGAGTAACTAAGTACTTGTAACATTATTGAGAAGCTTTGGGACAAAAGTACATATACAATCAGTCCTCTGCATCCTCTGATTCTGCATACATAAATTTGACCATACTGATTTTGCCATTTTATATAAAGGGCATCATTTTAATATGTCACTGAATATAATGGGACTTGAGTATCCACAGATTTTGGAATCCACATGGTGTCTTAGAACCAAACCTCCAGAACATACCAAGGGCTCACTGTACAACAGGGAAGAGAAAGTTGCTGAGGGGGTATGGCTCCAACACATCCCCTCAAGTGATAAAGATTTGGAACTTTAGGATGGCAAAAGAAAATTGAGCTAATTTGGGCAATCCAATCTAGTATTTGGCAGCTGTGGAAATGTGCTTTTAAAACCGCTATACCCTAAAAGAGGATGTTCTGGTTTACCCAATTTAAAGCTTTACTAGGAGGTATGTCAATTAATGTGGATCAAGGAATGGGCCACCCTAGAAAGACCAAAAATACTAACTCTAGAGTTAGAAAGACCAAAAATACTAACTCTAATACTAGCTCTAGAAAGACCAAAAATACTAACTCTAGGCACTCTTATATTTGGTATGAGAAAAGAAAAGTGGAAAAAAAATTGGGAACCACATTATAAGATCATCATTGATAAAATTTGGGAAAGATAAAAATAGATTATATCCTAAAACTCCTTTATTAATATTTCCTCTAGAGGCGATCCAAAGAGAATTAGGTTGGCAAAGCGGGCTGACATATAAGGACATACTCATTAAAAATGGCAAATCTGAACTAAGAAAAAGAAGAAGAAATCAATCAAAAATATAAAAAGTCTCATGGTTCCAGTGCAGACAGATGAAATAATATTATGATAAAGAACACGGGATTTGCAGAAAAATATTATTTCTGGGATAAAGTAATGACAATAGAAAAGAAAGTTATCACTAAAATTTAAAAGAAATTACTAGAATGGGCCACAGAATTAGAACAAATCAAAAATTGTATGATAAAATGACAAATATAGGCCATAGAATAAAATTAGAAGAATGGGAAAAATATGGAATCACAAAATAAAGTATACCTATGTGTATGATCTAAAGAAAAATGGTATAAAATGATGTACCAGTGGTACATTACTCCACAAATATTGGCTAAATGTTATAAAAAATACATTGGATAAATGTTGGAAATGTGGCACCCAGACAACGTTCTTCCATACATAGTGGACATGCGAAGTTGCAAGGAAATATCATAGAGAAGTCCAAGAGAAGATTCTGAAAATGTTAGATATAAAAATTAAAATGGAACCACAATATTTCCTCTTGGGAATTCCTAACATAAAAAAAAATAAGGAGATCCTCTTTAACTATTTAGTAACAGCTGCTAGAATAGTATATGCTAGAAATAGGAGAATAAAGGAAATACCCTGAATTGAGCAATGGATAATAAAAATAATGGAGACTATGAACATGGATAGACTAACTCAACTTTTGGCAAGATACCAAGGAAAATCTAAAACCCTAACGGACTGGCAACCAATTAAAGGATATCTGAAATGTGAAAAGATTAAAGTGCTAATATGAACTAAAAAAAGATTCTTCAAACAGTTATATCACAAGAAGATATGGAGAGAGAGGGGATGCAGTAAACTGAGAAGACTCAAACTTTAAAGAGTAATAAACACAGTCACCATGAAGTAGATGCCCCTTAAACCTATCCTTTTTCTCCTTTTGCCTATCTTTCATTTTCATTTTTTGTTTTTTTCAACCCAAGCCTTTTTCTTATGTTTTTATCCTATAGACATTTTATTTTAATAAATTGAGCTAGTTTGGGCAGTGACTGGACAAATGCAATGCTATCCATTATTTGGCAGCTGTGGAAATGTGCTTTTAAAGCAGCTATACTCTAAAAGGCTTAATTTAAGCTTACAAAAACATATGCAGCATTTATTTTCTTTCTGTGATAACCAACAGCTGTTATATTTAATGGTTGTTTTGAAATCTACATAACTTAGTAAAAAGGAATGATGAAGACTGAGACTGCTAAAACACAGGGAAGTCCAGTATGGCACCTCCTCTCCTGGCTTGCCCCTCACACAAAAGCAGCACTTTGTTGCATCTACTATCTCCTGATTAGGAGTCCCTAGCTATTCTTCACTACTTTCTATGAAATGATGGCCCATCAAAGTCTGCAACTTTAACTCAGTGGTTGCTGCTTATTAGTGGCTGTTTGAACCCTGTCTTGTTTTTTAAAGGATTTTCTTATTTTGTTCCTCCCATGTGTGTTTTGTTTAGCCGTTAAAAGCTTGCTGTTATCCTTGTGAAACTGCTGGAAGAATTAGTAGAAATTGAAATCCCTCTGGATTATTCACAACTTAATGAACTCACTCTGTTCTGTGACTGTACAGTGAAAGGAAAGACAGCAGTCAGGAAGCAAGAAAATACAATTGGGATGACACGGGGCACTCACAATGATAAATGATGGTGTCCTCATTAGGGGACAACCAGATCTTGGGTATCACCATACAATGAGGGTGGAGTCAGCTTCATTGCTTCTGACTCATAAGATAAGGACATAGTTTTTTCTTCACTAATTCTTCTGCAGTGCTTATCAGTGAAAGATGCAAATTGAGAATTCTGCCTTCTCATAATCCATGGTATACACTGGCTGCACACTCACATTGTTGCTCCATCTACATGTTCAAGTAAAATAACTCCCTGGTTCTTTCTGAACCATCCCACAGATAGTTCAGACCTTAGTTCAGACAAAATTATTACCAATACTTTAGGTTAAGATGCAAGTGGATCCAAACAATCAAAATCTTAGTCCAAATGATCTGATTTAATTGTAATTAATGTGTGATGCCAGCAGTCCTGTAGTTAGTTCCTGGGCACATGAGCAACAGCTGAAAACACACAGAGGGTATCATGGTTCAATGGCACTTGGAAATGAAGTGCAGTCCAGTTCTTTGAAATTTTTTGGGACAATGACAATTTAGATTCACTGTGTATGTATGTGCCTTCAAGTCACCTGTTGGTTTATGGTGACCCCGTACATTTTACAGTTTTCTTAGGCAAGGAAAACTCAGAGGTGAGTTCCTTCCTTTGAAATATAGCATGCAGTGCCTAAATTTATAGAATCATTGAGACCACAAGGATTTTTCAATCTCACCCTTGGCCATGCAATCAAAGCGCTCCTATCAGATGGCCACCCAGCCTCTGGTTAAACCCCTCCAGAGAAGGAGACTTTTACCACACTCCAAGGCAGAGTTCTCCACAGCAAAGCTGTGCTGGTACAGCTGTACCAGGAGCTCCAATTCTGTTTGCTTTGCATTAAATGTTTGCATTAAAAGGCTTGGGATTTTGCAGCAGGGTGGCTTCCTGTTATAGTTTGCAATCATAGGGCAAGCCACCTGTCAATTATCATTAGGTTCCCTGGTCCCGCCCCTTTTTGAGTTTTGGAGGGAATAGGAGCCTTTTTGAGTCAGTTCTCACAGAAAAGCCTTTCGCACAGGACATAAAACCAAGAGCTCCTGTAAAAAGCTTCGTCTTCTACGGCTTGGCCAGGGAGATATACAGCTTGGCCGGGGAGAAAAGGCTCTACAGCTTGGCCGGGATTATACAGCCCACAGCTTGGCCGAGGATCATACAGCCTTACAGCTCCTTTGCTGAGGGACTTCAGCCAGCCATCACAGAAACCTGAACTCCTTTCCCCCCCTTGAAGTCTACAAAGCTCTGCTTGGTAAGGGTCGTGCGCAGAAGCCAGACGCAGTTGGTACCCGGTGCAGGGGCTCCACGGCAACAGAGGCAAGTACAGACTGCCCAGATTAGAAGTTAAGGATTTCTCCATTAGTTAGTATACAGTTAAGAAGATAGTGCCTCTTCCCAGTGAACAAGATTGCAAGAGCCAATAGACTGTTAAGAAAGCTTTAAAGAACCTGTTTGTTTTCATCAATAAAGAACTTTGTTGGACTTACTTTAAGCCTCTACAGAACTTTGTTTTGGGGAGGTCCAAGGGCCTTTAATCTGAGGCAGCCTTGGCATCCCGTTGGGCACACAGAATTTATGTCCTGTCTACAGTAATATGCACAGGCCAAGCGTGCGACAGCACAAAAGCAGCTTACTATTGTGACCTTCTTTCTAATGTTTAGGTGTAATCTTTTTTTGTAATTTGAATCCATTGCTCTGTACCTTTGGCCAGTTCTACCTACTCATTTAAACAGAGCCAGGATATGGATGAAAGAGAAACAATTCACTGCAGTCTCTACACATGAATCCTAAGAACCAGTTCGCCACAGATATCTGCTAAATGCAGATTGACTCGAACCCAGGAATATCTTTTCATGCCTTATTTTGCAGGATGTAATGATGTCCTAGGATGCACCGATGGACATTGGCAGGAGGAGTGTTGATGGACAGCAGAATGCCCAGCGCTCATAAATGCTGTGATTTCCTCGGGGGGGGGGGGGCTTTACCTTCTGGCCCTGTCCTAACAAGCACTTTGCATGTCTCTGTCTCAGGTCCAGCTTTGCATGGGATAGAGTGATTGGCTTCAGTGCATTTTATGAATTATTCTGGAATTTCCTGTGAGTTTTAAATATGACTTTCTGGCTGGGTGTGCACTAGTACACTCATTGTGGGGTATATATTTTGTGAACACCTTGAGCCAGCTTGGAACTGCATTTTAATGCCTCTGTAGAGCTGTCCTTCATCCCTGAAGCACCAGAAAACAAGCTGGCTCTATCTTTAATATATCATGCTTTAAGGTAATTAAACATTATCATGCCACCTCTTAACATTTTTTCTTCAGCTGAACATACCCAGTTTTTAAGACATTCCTCATATGGCATAGTTTCCAGATCTTTTACTATTTTGGTTGCCTTCCTCTAGACATGATTCAGTTTCTCCATATTTTTCTTGAACTCTTATGCCTAGAACAGGATACAGTATTTCAGATGAGAGCAGAACAATGTGGTATTACTTCCCTCACTCTAGCCACTATGATCTCATTGTTTTTAAGCTCTTGCATCACACTGCTTAGATCCCTTTCACATATGGTATACTGTTGCCAAGCCAGATGTCACTCATGTGGTGGAACTTCTCTTGTTCTCCAGAAATTCTCAAAGGTAATTGCTGATAATTCTGAGATCACTTTTGCTAATTAGTTCGACACCCTTAGATGTAGTTCTCATTGGCCTGAAGACTTGAATGTATTTAGAATAGCCAGATATTCCTATACTACCTCTTTTCCTATTTGGTGCTGCTTTCCCCCCTACTGCATCATTTTCCCCTAGCCTGAGAACTGGTACTATCTATGGAGTCAGTTATTCACCTCTCTATTCTTCTGTTCCTTCCTAGGCTATGTCCTTCAACTAGAATAAGACATGAAATTACAAGCTGTTATTCATTGCAGGCCATGAACCATAAATTCAATTCTATGTAAATTTGAATTTCACTGGGTAGAAGTAATGGAATCAGGAAGAAGCAATTCTTTTTCCACCAGCATAGCTCCAAAACTCATTGCTTTCCACAGCAGATTTCTAGGATGTGTAGGGGGCTAGAAGAGGATTTCAGCTTGTTTGATATTAGATCTCATCTCCCCAGCTTTACAGTCGTCCAGTAGTGTGCCCTATCCTTCTGTTGTGTGTTGTGTAATAACAATTATTTGTTTTGTCGAAGGCTTTCATGGCTGGAATCACTGGGTTGTTGTAGGTTTTTCGGGCTGTATGGCCATGTTCTAGAAGCATTCTCTCCTGACATTTTGCCTGCATCTGTGGCAAGCATCCTCACAACCCCTGAGGACGCTTACCACAGATGAAGATGAAACGTCAGGAGAAAATGCTTCTAGAACATGGCCATACAGCCCAAAAAACCCTACAACAAGCCAACAATTATATGCTTTCTATTACCTTTTCACAGCATTATCCTGAATGAGGAAAACCATCATAAGATCCCAAAGGAGTATATACAGTTTTCAACCTAAGGAGTTCCACTGAGAACATGTGTGCACATTTATTTGGTGATAAAGGATTAGAATTTAGATTTCTATATTACTGAGCTGCTTTTGAAATCCTATTCACTGATTCAAATTCTTTCAGCCACAGTCTGAAAAGCTGGGGCCAAGTCTGAATATGTGTGAAGATCAAGTCACTGATTGAACAGCCAGCTTCAAACTCCTTTACAAATGTGACTACCGGGCATTTTTCTTTTTCATAATAATAAAAAAGCTACTAAATTAACATATTTGCTTTCAATTCTTCTCCATGATTTTCATAAGAAAGACACCTGCAGGTTTCATATTATTCTATCCTTCCATGTTGCACTTTGGTTGAAGTGCATTAGAAATTTAACAGAGAACACAAAGATGAAAGATCCTGGCATGCTCTAATGAGACTGAGAACAGAATTTGGAACAGGTTGATTAGAAGGTTCTCAGCACTTCAGGCACTCCATAGGGAACAGGACACTGTAAAGAAACTAATTAGTTTGAGCAAATTTTTAAAAATGGCCCTTTCCACATATGGGTTTTACTCCTGAGACCCAAGAAAGAATGAACAGACACTGCGGTGAAGGCTTCAAATGCAGAAGAGAGGAGCTGCATATTTTGCAGGGATGTCCGTGGGGCTCATCGACATACAACCTCTTTTTCTTAAAATCCATTGCTTTAGTGAGGCTTTGACATCCAACCACATTTTCTTAAAATCTAGTGCTTTCTGACAGGAGAACAGTGACTGAATTCAAAGTAGACTCATGCCTGACTTCCTTTCTGGCCTTCACTCCCACATGGATCATCTACTAAGGAATTCTAACAACTGCTAGAACAGGTGGTGAAGCACCAGAAAGGGGTGTGCAAATGTTAATAATCCACCATCCCATTCCAACTAATAATGTTCTAGCAAGAGAACATTGCTGCCAATTCTCAACAGTTTCTTTGGTCTAAAGCATTTTAATATATTTTCTCTAAATTGCCATGTTGTCTTCTGCACAGTCCTCACCACCTCAATTAATTTTAAGCACTTTGAAATCTTGCAAAGATTATGATCATCATTCACGTATGTGTTGAATCTCCATCCTGAAAGGATTGTTGAACCACAGTATGCTGAAAGTCCCATTGAGGTACAAAATCCAGTATTTCTAACTTACATTCTTTATAATAAATTCCAGTGAATTGGATTATAAGGACTTTTGTCCAAGGACCGTTTCCACTGACCCAGTGCTCCTCTGGAAAATGCTTACAGGACCCCCCCCCCCCCCCCAACAGAAACACACATACACATGGAGAAGGAAATGTCATGAAACTCCCTCATGAAGGTAAGATATAGCAACTGCAAAGTTACTTTCTCAAAGTAGAAACATCCCTATTGTAGAGTTTATAAGGTAATTCACTGTTGTTATTGTATTGATGGCTTGATTCATTTGCCTCCAAGAGTGAAACTTTACACAACTTACAAACAATACACTGCTGCCTTCCTTTTCACTATTTTGTTAGTTTCTTTTTCTGATATTTTACGATTTTAAAACTTTTTTAAACAAAAGAAGTTCTAAGAAGAAACTAGAAACCATTTTATTTATTCATATATTTTTACCCCACCTTATATCAAGAGATCTCAGAGCGGCTAGCATTGATAGTATTAAAATAGGTTGAACAACTCAAAAACTGTAAGTCACTTTAAATAAGCTAAAACATATTACATATTAAAATGTGTGAAAACAGATTTAAAAACTTTAAACGTTTTTTCAAACCTACAGCATATACAACAGTCCTTGAGTTGAATAAAAATACACAGGGACTTTTGTGAATAACCAAGTTTTAATTTGGTGCCTAAATGGCATGCATGTTGGAACCATAGGCCTCCAGAGAGACCGTATTTCACATTTGGAAACTATAGCTGAAAAGATTCTCTCCCAAGCTCTGACATGTTGTACTAATCTCATTGGTGGGACACAGATGAAAGCATCTCAAGCAGATTTTAATTCTTGAGCAGGTGCATATAGGGCTATATATCATCACAAGCACCTTGAATTGGATCTGGAAGCCTACTGTCAACCAGGACAATTCTTTAGAGGCTGGCATTATATGGCATTTTGCAGTAGCTGCTAAAGCTGTGCACATATCTGTTGGAATGACACTGATTTGGAAAATTCGGTGATTAGTTTGCTAAATCTCCCAAAACAGGACAAGTGTGCATTGGGGGGGGGGGGGGGTGCAGAAGGCAGGTAGAAACAAGTCAAGAGGGGCTGGATCTTTGGAGCTACCAGAAATGATGAGCTTAACTGCACTGTACCTGAGGGAGAGGCCTGCTGTGGACCTCCGTCTTTTCATTCTTCCCTTGGCAGCAGCATCCATTTCTTCTGGAAAACTTTCCTAGGACCCTCCTCCAGATAGGGCTCTGCTGGGAACCTGCTTTCCCAGCAAAACGTGTGTAGGGTGCGCATAGAAAAGCCTCTGAGCTTCTCTTGGGGCATGATGGGTTGAAGTTTTTCTCTCTCTGTTTCTCAGACAGCCAATAAAAGGTCTCATTGTGTCTGTACTCTGATTGGCTAAAAATTGACACAAGCTACGGCTAAAATTCTTATTTTTAAAAATGTTATGATAAAAATTTAAAATAATTAAAAAAAATATGAGGATTGGTGAATTGTTATGAAACTTGGCAGGGTTGCAGTTATAAATGTGATCTACAACTGAGGTAGGTTTCATGTAGATAGGGCTAAAAATGACTGAGAAACAAATCTTTAAATTTTCCCCATAGTAGCCAATGGGTTGAATCTTTCCCAAATGAAAGTGGCACCCCCTCTAATTTTGGCAATTTCCCAGTAAACAGAATGAGTGGTTAGCTGAAAACGGGACTGAAAAACAGCATGGTTTTGTGCCGAACCACACACCACTAGTAGCTGCACCTTGTGAATCTTCTTCAATGGAAGCCTGACATAGAGAGTATTAAAAAAAGTCTAATTGAGAGATTACCACTACATGGAGTTGTATGGATCAATTAGCTTTATCCAGGGAAGCTGGGACACCAGTGGAAACTGGCACCAAGCACTCCAAATTAGAGTCTACTTGGGCTTCCAGTAACAGGAAAGGATCTAAGAGCATTCCCAAGTCACATACCTGCTCATTCAGAGGGAATGCAATCCCATCCAGAACAAATTGTTTACATCCAGTTCCCTGCCCCAAGAACCACCAATTCACATCTTATCAAGATTTAGCTTCAGTTTACTGGCCTCTGTCCAGTTCACCACAAGCAATGATCCAGTACCTGTACATCTACAGCTGAATCTGATGAGGAGAAATGCAGCTGAATATTTTATTATTATTATTATTATTATTATTATTATTATACTTTATTTGTACCCCGCTAGCATCTCCCGAAGGACTCGATGCGGCTTACAAAGGCCAAGGCCTCAACACACAATACAACAATCCAAAAGCTAAGCAAATTAAAAACAATTAAAGCAAACTAAACAACAAGCAGTGAACAATCCACTAAGGCACAATAAAACTGGGTCGGGCCAGAGTAAGGGTACAAGGGTTAAAAGTGCTGATGTGACAGGTGGAATATGAGGCTTATGGGCAAGTGCAGTGTGCGGTGTGCAACGGTCTTAGCTTTAATAAAGTGCTTATGGGACTTGGTATTGGAGGTTTCCTATTCGGGAAAGGCACATCGGAACAGCCAGGTCTTCAAGTTCTTTCTGAAGACTGCCAATGTAGGGGCCTGTCTAAGATCTTTGGGGAGGGTGTTCCAGAGTCGGGGGGGGCACCACGGAAAAGGCCCTGTCTCGTGTCCCCACCAGACGCGCTTGTGACACAGGTGGGATCACGAGCAGGGCCTCTCCAGATGAACGAAGAGAGCATGTGGGTTCATAGACGGAGATGCGATCACGCAGGTAGGCTGGTCCCAAACCGTTCAGGGCTTTGTAGGTAAGCACCTGCACCTTAAATTGGGCTCGGTAGATAAACGGCAGCCAGTGGAGCTCCTTGAACAGGAGGGTTGACCTCTCTCTGTAGGGAGCGCCAGTTAACATCCTGGCTGCTGCTCGTTGGACCAGTTGGAATTTCCGAGCCATTTTCAAGGGCAGCCCCACATAGAGCGCATTACAGTAATCCACCCTAGAGGTGACCAAGGCATGGACCACTCCGGCCAGATCAGCCTTCGCGAGGTACGGTCGCAGTTGGCGCATGAGTCTTAATTGTGCGAAAGCCCTCCCAGACACCGCCGACGCCTGAGCCTCAAGCGTAAACGATGAGTCCAGGAGGACTCCCAAACTGCGGTTTCAGGGGTTGTGTAACCCTGTCCAACACAGGTTGCCACCCTATACCCCGGTCAGGTTTGCGATCGACCAGAAGGACCTCTGTCTTGTCAGGATTGATCTTCAGCTTGTTCCTCCTCATTCAGATAGACACAGCGGCCAGGCACTCGTCTGCTGTAGGTTTGGAAAATGCCAATGTTCCTGAAATTAGTGAGGAAGGAACTTCTGTAGATTTGGAAAATGAAAGTACTAGTGTTCATGAGAATGTTTCAGAGGGAGACCTTGAACTTTCCCTTCCTTCTGCACCTGTTAACTGTAATGACAACAGAAGGGGCCAAATTTGGGAAGACAGAAGTAAATCACTCAGTTTGCGTCGATCCTCCCGAATTCAAGAATTAAAAACATTGGCTTCAAAACAGAAGGGCGGTTCACGGAACCCATTCTTGAGTTTTAATTGCAATACGCCGAGCTGATTGTCTCAGTTCAGGCATCGTTTCAGAATTGATGAAGACCTTGGCAGTTCTCTCGGTTCCCTGGCCATAGTCTGGGAAGATTTCTAGGATATCAAGTACGGTTAGTGGATTGCTAACAGAATCCAGTATTTCCCAGTGAGGCTTTTGGTTTTGCTTTGTCCATTTAAATTCATGTTTGCTGATTTTGCTGTGGCTTTTGACTTGCATTTTTCCTTTATTTTGTAAACATTTTTCTTCAATAAAAAAGGATTGTTTTTCACAGCCAAGTGTGGTGGATAGTTATCTTAGGGCCTCGTTCCCTGCTCTGGATTGCAACATCGTCCAGCACCCGAGAGGCCTCCTTGGAATTGGGTGGAAATGAGTAGTAGAGTTGTGTGTCATCTGCATAGAGGTGGCACCTAACTCCAAAACTCCGGATGACCTCTCCCAGCGGTTTCATGTAGATATTAAAAAGCATGGGAGACAGAATAGAGCCTTGCGGGACCCCACAGGTCAAAGGCCAGGGGTCCGAGCAGGCGTCTCCCAGCTTCACCATCTGGGATTGACCCTCCAGGAAGGATCGGAGCCATGACAGAACCATGCCCCGAGACCCATCCCAGAGAGACGACCCAGAAGGATACCATGATCGATGGTATCGAAAGCCACTGAGATGTCCAAGAGAACCAACAGAGTCACACTCCCCCTGTGAATCTGATGAGAAGGAGAAATGTAGCTGAATGTCACCAGCATACTGATGCCACCCCACTCCAAACTCCCTTGCGACTGTGCCAGCAGCTTTATGTAGGTGTTAAATAGCATGTGGGACAAAATGGACTCCTGTGGGATCCCACCACTTAATTGCCATGAGACAGAACAGGAGTCTCCCAGTGCTACTCTCTAGAACAGATCCTCCAGGTAAGAGTTGAATCTCTCCATGTTGGTGACCAACTTCCATAACACATTAATCATTAGCCCCAAATATCTTCATTCTCATTCATTATATTAAATTGTGATCTCACTATGCAAAAAAAGTAACTTGTAACAGGTAAGTACATTACTTATGATATATTGTATCAAAGACAGAATAACTGGGAAGTGCAAGGATTAAATATTTCTCTGCCATATCCTATTTAGGTTGCTGGTGACTGTTGCAGTCCCTGTGAGGCACTTGCTCATCCCAATCATTGTTGATTTGCTAGGACTTTCCCTAGTGTTCCCAGAGTATGGCAGGTGTGCCATCATACCCTCCCCCCCCCCCCAATAAAAGATTTTAAAATGAAATAATGAGGGGAAAAGAATGGATAGGAGGAGAATGTGTAATGTATAACATTTCTATGGAGAGGATCTCTCTCTATTTCTATTTCTCTCTGTGTGTGTGGCCTCATGCAGCAGCTCAAACCAAGGAAGGCAGCTGAGCTGAGCATTGCCTCTGTAGCTAGTTTTATCTCTTCTTTATGACATTTTTTCTTCCTCTAAGTATTAAATTGTCTCATTCCACCAAGCTATGGGATGTGTCATTAGTGACAGCCAGTGCTGGGATTTCAATACAAAAGCCCGGTGGGAATCTCTGTTTCCCTTTGGCTTTTTTTATTGAAAAGTCTCTTGCAAATGAAATTCAGATCCACAAGGCCTGCACATGCATAGTGGAGTGGAGACAATGCTGCATCGTTGGACTCCAAGAGCCCCACTACATACTCCCTGAATAAAGCCATCATGCATTACCGCTAGTACAACCCCATTTATCAAGCCCGTATCTATGTGCAAGCTCTGTTCTGCTTACGGTCTGCATTCTCTGGTGCCTGCCTGAATGGGGTGCCATCAGCTAATGAGATTCATAATTGCTTGTTATTCAAATGGGTGCTTCATTAGTCAATGGGGCTGCATGTAACAGATATAAACTGCATGTCAACAAAATGCCCAGTTATACGTTGGTGCATTGCTGATACAAAACAATTTGGTCTAAAAATACAAAACTTTATGGAACTTCAAAAATCATTGCATGGTTCTAAATTGTACAATGACCCAGTTACGAGTAAGACAGTATTAGGCCAGCTAGATATGAGGGGTAAAATCAAATATGAAATAATATTACAACTGCTCTAAATGGAAGAAAAGTAGATATTGTATTAATTTATTTATCACGGTGGTACTGGCAATTAAAATTGGAAGAGTCCAATTAACTCCCCCAATTCCTAAAACAACAAGCTCAGCTGAACTCCCAAGGTTTAGGTCCATCTCATAATACCCGAGGCTCAGTAATCGTTTTCTGCTATTGGCCTCCTTCCTAAAATTTACCCTAGCAAACACATATCATCAGCATATACATTTCTGACTGGTCTTCCTAAGCACCCATTGCTTTTTGGAAGCTGGTCATATAGGACTTTGTCAATGACACAAGGTGCACTAAGAGCACATTCTGATTATTCAGTAACAACAAACAAGAGTCTTTCCCAGGGGAAAATTTGTTACTGTTTCATTGAATTTTCTTAATTTTCACTATTGTAAACAATGTGCCTAAGAAATTCAACTAAAAATATAATTTTAAAAAGCTGGTTTTGAATTCTTTTCAATTTTTTGCATCACATACTTGGGGACAGACAGACAATGACCAGATGTCCTCCTTTATGCATTGCATGTACCAAGGACCAACAAGTGTTGAGTACTCCTCCCTCTCTTCCTCCCTTCATATAAACTGGGCACAAAAGTGATGAGTGCATATATCTTCAAGTTCAAATAGGTAAGAGAAAGAAACAAGCAGACCATGTAATGATGACCTATTGCTGTATTAAAGAAAAGCTTTTAATTCAGTATATGGAGGTGCCTTCGGGGTAAATAAAAGGTCCAACTATATGGAAAAAATGTGGATTTCAAGAGAGTGACTTTTAACTCTTTTACATTGCAATGAAAAATGGCATCTTCAGCATCATTGCTGGAGAACAAGACCCATCAAGCTGAAGGAGTAGCAAACCCAGAGAGATGCTGTTGAATTTTAATTCCTGTTATCCTTGCCAATATAGCCATATGTGCAAAGTTACACATTTAAATTCCAGGAGTAATTAGGATATTTCCAGATTTTAAGAAGGCACTGGACTGAATAGACATTAACTTTGGTTGACTACCATACAGGCAGTCCCTGAGTTACAAACACCTGATTTAGAAATGACTCATAGTTAAAAACTGAGGTGAGACAACAGGGATATAAATCTATCCCTCAGAAGGGGAATTCACTCCTGGTATAGTTATTGTGGGGAAAAGGTGTCTCCACTGAAGCTTTCACACCAATTCTTGTTTCCACAACAAGCCATCCCCCCCCCCCCCCAATCCAATTATCATAGGGACAGAAATTGAGGTGAAATCTTCTGAATGGGGACACAGACAGCAAAACAAACAGCACATGGGTGAACTATAGCTTCCCTATGCTAGCCAAAGGTTAGTTATATATACACAAAGAGACATACACACACACGTGTACACACACACACTTTTGGCTGGAGTAACACTTTAAAAAATGTTCCTGTTCTAACTTTCATAGAAATTCAATTCTTAACATGAGTTCTTAACATGGGAACTGCCTGTATGCAGTTACAACATAGTTGGCAGGAATGCAGGAGAAGGCTTCCTCTGTGGTTGCTCCAACGCTTTGGAACATTGCACTGGTTGCAAAGGGTACTGGTTTCTTGCCCATGAAGGCCATGGAAGAACAATCCCTTCTTTGCAATGCTCAGCACAGCACATATCCAGGACCCCCTTCTCTTTTAGAGAAGCATGAGCTCCTGGTTGAAGAGGCATAAGGTTTGATTATTTTGCTGGAGATTTAACAGGATCAATATTTGGGCATTGGGTTAGAGCTCTTTATCTCCATGTAGGCAAAGAGTCAATGGGCAACTCTGGTAAAGTTAAATTCCTTTTCAAGAAAAAAAATGAACTAACGTAACTGTGTTTTAGCAGAAAAATAAAAGTAAAGAATCTGGACATTTACAATGGCATACATTATAACAACGGCAACATTGCCAATAATGGTGGTCATGGTGACAGTCGTGACAATGATAGTTTTCTTCCAGGTATCTTGTCATAGCTCTAAATTAAACCCAGCCATTTTCAAGAACATGAAAGTACCATTTTAATAGCTTTAAAGGATGCGGCGGTCTAAACCGTGAAGCTATTTCTGTTACAGTAACTGCTGAGCAGAGCAAGCTGAGTTCCAAAGAGATTTTCAAGATTACAGAGCATTTAATCAGTAGTAACCTTTCTTGCCTTGTAAATTGGTTCGTTTGATTTCACTCATCTATTGGAATTACTTTTATGTAAATATATATTTTTCACTGCTTCCTTTCATCTTTTCTCCTTTGTTTAAGAACAAAAGTCACAATTAAAAGAATGATAAAGACACAACCAGATTCCAGCTTCTCTTTATAAAGAGAAGCATTATTATCAGTCTAAGTGAATCAAGGGAGTTTAACAGCAGGATTTCTAAAGATGAATTAAACATTTCTCAAGCAGCTCATGTAAAATGCACTGAAACTATGATTGCATGACTAGTATTTTCTAGCTCAACTCAGGTGAGGCAGGAGTAGGAATCTGAGGAAAACCCATTTATAGAGGAACAAGATGAACTGTGTGGTAGAAAAACTCTCTCCTGGGAAAGCTGCATACATATTTTCTCCTAAATATTGAAGCTCATGTTTTTTCCTGGTTGACAAAGATGATGTGGAGGGAGCAGTAAGAAATTTGGGGTTCTGGGATGGGTCTCTCTTACATGCCAACATTCATTTCTTCTCTTACCTCCAAGTGTGCAGGATTTTTACTATGCTTGAGGTCTTTCCTACTCATTCTATTGGGTAGGGATTTGGATTTATGCTCAGTGGAGACTGGAGGTTTTGATGTTTATGGCACAGTGAATCCTTATTCCCCAAATGAGTCAAGTATATTGTACATACTAAAACCTGGGGAGGACTCACTGGCTTCTGCCCCAAAGTCTTGACCTGATGGAACAATGGAGGGGAGTTTCAGCTTTTTGAAAACAAAACAAACAAACCACGAGATGGGTGATCAAGAACAGAATTCTTTTTTGATACCTGTAATATCTTCTCTTTCTTCTCACTTCGGTAATCCCTCTCTTACACACACACACACCATTTACTAATTGGTCTCAGACTTTAGCATCATATCTCTTGATAAGCAAGACATGAAATCCAAAGGAGGAAGGTTATGCAGACAAAATGATGGCTATATGCAAATGAGGGCTCATTATTCATTACAAGTCTTCTGAATTTTAGAGAAGAAAGTAAAAACAGAAGGCGTCAACTTGGGACAGAACAACAGGGAAAAGCTTCGGAGATCCTTCATTTACACTTGGATCAGTAAACAACTGTAGCCCTCACATAAACAATTTTCTGGATGGATTGATGGAGGGACCGAAGGAAAGAAGAAAGGAAGGTGCACAGATCATTTTACTTGTCCTCTCTCTTTTAAACAAATGGCTGTCATAGTCATTTGCTATAAGATGCTACATGGGGCAGACAGCAATGCATCTTCATGTGCTGAGCACCCTAAGAAACCTTGCAACATTTCAGAAGGGCCTGCAAAATATATGACCTCCACTGAAAGACATTCTACGAGGGGATTTCATTTAACCAGTATACTAACAATATATTTATGTGCATACAAGAACCCACATGCCTAATCTTCCTGACCATGCTTCTTCAAATTGACTCATTTTTATTCCTTCTTCCTATAAAAGCTTATTTGCTTCATTCAGTAAGCTATCATTACACTACCATCTCTGCTTAGGAGAGATATTCAACCTGCTTTGACTTTACAGGAATGAGTATCTGTATAGTATAACCTGTCTCTGATAATATGTACAAGGTAATACTTTGATGAAGTGTCTTGTATGACAGTAGTTGTACTAGGTAGCCCTTGTGGCACCTATATTTCTAAAACTCTGATATGCAATACAATATTGCAATGAGCCAAAGATGGGCATTTGACCTGCCTCAGGGAGAAAAAAGGTAGACAGATGTCAGCTAGACAGCGATGAGTTATAATAATATTCTGCACACTGAAGCAATCACCAGGCACTTTCCTTCAAAATAGGAGTGGGGAACCTGCAGCTTGTGAGACCACTCAAACTCAGTGGCAACTTGCTTTGCACTATGGTGGGGCCCCTTCCCCCATCCAAATGTAGCAGGCTTTATTTAAAACCTAATTTCAGCATGTGTGTATATATGTCGTTATACCTAGAAAAGAATAATTTTACCTGCTCATGGTCACCTTTAAAAAATTGTTTTCCCCTCTTGTGTGCATCAATAAGGCTTCAATCTATAATAAATCCAACTTTTCACTATATCCAAATGTTGAAGCATTCTTATTTAAAGCATCCTTGTGTTGCTATTACATATTCAGAAGGGTTTAACATAGTTGTTGTGCCAACGGTTACTAATACTGTGGACCTGTGCTGCTCAGACACCAGAGTCAAGTCCAACCTTACACAGCACCATATGTTCCTCATCTACAGTAGCTTCCCTACCACCTTGGCTTGCTATTAAGATACATTCCTGTAGCTACAACCTTAGTTCACTCTTTTCCATGTAAGCCGATGAAGATGATGTTACAGTATTAGTTTGCTGTCTCCCCTGTAACTCAATGAAACACCCAGGATATGTGTCTTGCATTAGCATCTATTTTTTTTCTCTGCTTCCTGGTCCTTCCTACTATGACATTCTTAGATGCACTAAACTTGCTTGCCTGGGCCCAAGCTGCCTTAGAATATTTGAATACTCACAGCATGCAAGGCCTTCTGCCTGTTTACGGGACGTCAACATTTCAGTTTTACAGCTCACTGAGATAACATAATTTTCATTCTGTACTCATACTGTGGGTGAGATGGATATATTCACAAATGCTCCATCTCGTCCAAGAGGATTTTACCCCCCATTGCTCGCTCTTCTGGAAATGTTCAAATGCTTCTGTCTCTCATGAGAGCAAATTCTGCTGCCTAGAGCTGGCTACCCTTCTTATGCTCAGCAATGTGCCTTTATGAAGCAGAAGAAGATGTGTCAGGATGCCTCAAGACACTGAGTGCAGCAGTGAGGAAAGTCCATTATTCTGGCTGTCTCCGGTGGGGAAGTGTGGGCAAGAAGACTCCTGTCAGACATTGGCTGATAGTGACATTTCACTGATATGTTAATATACACACCAAAGGCAGCCTTGACTGCTGCACAATGGCCTGATTTAAACTTTAAATAATTTAATAGAGACAACAACTTTGAGCGCAAAGCCTATGCAAAATATTCTGGGCTCATTCATGTTGTTTAATAATATCATACGGTGAAAACTGTCCTCTATCTTGCCAATCTTCACATCTATCCAATGTGATGGCACCAAATTCCTCTATAAAAGGGAGAACAAAATGCGGCCCCTTACACAACCTGTAATGTAAAGTCATGCAGTTATGAAGGGCTTTAAAGAACAAACAGTTGTCAGATTCAGTGCTTCTCAGCCTTTAAACCTCAATTTCCAGAAGCCCCAGGAAGCATGGCCAATGTTCAGGGGTTCTTGGAACTATGAAACTAAAAGGCCAAGAACCAATAGCTCTCACATCTGAGAATCAGAGTTACTTTAATAATAATATATGATTATTGGAACTGCAACATGGGGCTACATACAATATAGGGCCATCCAAGAAGGAAGAGAGGGGTAAATTAGGACTAAGAACAACTTTCATGGGGAATTTGGATCACTGTACTAGAATGAATGCAAGTGGCTTGTAATCTTATTTATTTATTTATTTATTTACTTACTTACTTACTTATTTACTTACCACACTTGTACCCAGCCCTTCTCACCCCGAAGGGGACTCAGGGCAGCCTCACAAAGGCAAAATTCAATACCGTATACACATATACGTATCGGTAAATGAACAACTGCATTAAAATCAACCCAATTAAAAACAAACATTTAAACATCAATTAAAATCACAAAATCCAGATCATATTCCTGGGCCAATCCAAGTCATCATTCCATTATTTGTAGTCTCTTACTGCACTGCTGACTGACCAAAAGTTTGGTCCTTCAGCAAAGGCTTTAGGTTTTTTCCTGAAAGTCATGAGGGAGAGGACCGATCTAATTTTACTAAGGAGGGAGTTCCATAGACAAGGGGCCACCACTGAGAAGGCCCTGTCTCTCATCGCCATCAGTCTTTATTCTTTATTCACATATACACATGACCCTCAATATGCAAGGATCCTATATCTTTGTTTGTTTGTTTTGTTTTGTTTGTTTATCTGTTTGTTTGCTTTGTTCTGTTAGAAATGTAATAATTTGACTGGTCATCCTGACATGACACGACAAACAAACAAACAAACAAATAAATAAATAGATAAATATCTACAAATTTAGCCATCCTTGGCTTGAAAATATTCTCCAAAAATATTCCAAAACGGAAAACCCTGATTTTGTGATTTTATATCAGTGACATGATTTTACCATACCACTGTATATAACTTCAGCATCCACTGATTTTGGTATCCACAGGGGTTTTGAAAGGAAAAGTTGAAACAATCCTATAAAGAGCATGAAAGTGAAATCATGAAATTCCTGCAAGGGGCTAAATGTCACAAGCTGGAAAGACTGGTCTGAGATTCTGGTCCTCATGTACTGGTATTTTCAGATCCCATTGAGATCCTATACAATGGAATCTGAAATGCTTGGAATGCCACACAATGTGATACCAAAAGCAGATGAAAGAGGGTGAGACAATGCTTTGCATAGGACTAATTGTCAACTTTGTGCTAGTGTAGAGATTACTTAACTGCCTGAAATTATTTACAAAGATTCTGAACTTCATTTATAGAAAAAACAAAATAGGCAGGTAATAAAATGAGATGATATTAAAGATATTTTTTTTTAATCACTGGATTGTCTCAACCAAGTCTGACACCTTGGGTTATGTGACAGCAGTGATGTGCTCTCCTATCATCCTCAAGAAATAGAAATAGAAGTCAGCAAGATTTAGGGGACCCCATTGCTGTCCCGTTTAAATCAACTAATACTTCTGACTTAATGCCTCTGAGAGCACCCACCATCTCTGGGGAGCAATGGGTAACATATATTTCCATGTTCAATGTATTCAGCTGGGAGACGCTGTAAACTACATTTCTTGAGTTTGACAGCAGAAACAGAACCTCCCAAGAGTCCGCAGCTGCTACGGAGTGAAAGCACTGCAGTCTACGATGACTGTTACAATACAAAAAGAATATTAAAACTACAAATAGGAAAGATTCTGAGGGAAAATACTGTGGTTAAATCTTTCAACTAAAATATATTAAGTTGAAAGGCACCATTGCATTTCCTGTGATTTTGGCAGGTTTATGAAAATTTAGCTAGAATTTTAAAACGAGCCTATGCTTCCTGCTTTCCAAGAGAGGAGGAAGGAGCAAAATACTGATGGTAAGAGCAACAATAGTTAATGACAGGCAAAGTCATGATGAATTAGACTTGTTAAAAAGGGTCATACTTGGCTAACAATGGTTTATTGGTTTCCTTATTTTGGAAGAACTGGTTTCTGACTACAAGTTTTTCTTCCACATTTAACTTGCTCTGAACATCCCAGAGGAAGACTAGAAAATGCTTGCTTGCAGATGACATATATAAACCAGTTTTCAAATACATTTATGCTATAGCAATTGAAATATAATTTAATACTGAAATCAGCAACCATACTATACTATTATTATTATGTGATCTTAGACTTGCTTCAATTTATACCAATGTTATGAATGAGAGATCCCCAAACTCTGTGTTACTAACATCCTTACTAAGGTCTTGTACACTCAGGGCTGTGACTTCCTTTATAGAGTCAATCCACCCATGATGTGGTCTTCCTGTTTTCTTGTCTTTTCTAATGAGCCTCATTGTCACATAATATGTCCAAAGCACAATAGCCTCAGTTTAGTAATTGTTCAGGCTTGATTTGCCCTTGTCTTTTTGGCAGTCCCACAGAACTCTCTGCTAGTACCACATTTCAAATGAATTTATTTTCTTTCTATCACCTTTCTTCACTTTTCAGATTTCACAACCCTATGTAGAAACTAAAATACTATGGCAGACACAATCTGGATGTTGGGCTCTAATGATATATCTTTGTGTTTGAGGATCCTATTTTTTCATGTCTGTCTTTCAAAGGTCATCTTCATCTGGCTACAGTCTTCATTTTTTTGACTGATGACTGAGGCAACATATAGAAAGTCCTTCACTATTTCTGTGTTTTGACCAAACTATCTATGGTCATTATTTCAGTTTTCTTAATGTTTAGGTGTATCTTTGCTTTTGTACTTTCTTTCTTAGTAGCCATTGCTTTCTACTAGTATATCTCAAATTGTTCATACTCCTTCCTATAATTTCCACGATTCCTTCCTCTGAATCTAATCCAATTTACCAAAAGATATAATTGCATCATTATACACAGTTATACTTATACTTCTCCTCTGCTGTTGTAGGGTAGCATGCAGTTTGGCTCCAAAAAAGGAGCCCGAGCATGCATTAGGGATTAAGTAGTTCCAACACCACACATGGCATGACACTAGCACGGATAGTGAGGTAGTGAGAGGCAGTGAAGGGAGAAGGGAATCAAGCAAGTCAAAACAAGTATCATTAAACTATACAGTTCCCCCTGCCGCTAGCCTGTGCACTTGGCATCTACAATATCTGAGAGATGAGGTTACTTTATGAAGAGGAATGTATCGTGATAATCCCATGCACACTAACATTTGAGGGTTTTTTTTTGTCGTGTCAGGAGCAACTGCTCCTGTTGTGAGAGAATTGGCCGTCTGCAAGGACGTTGCCCAGGGGACACCCGGATGATTTTTGAGTAAGCCCTTTGGAACTTTTGAGTAAGCCCTTTGGAATTAGGTAATGAGGGTTTCTTTTAAGGAAACATGATGTGCAGGAATTCAATATTACAAATGAACCATTCCTCCACATTTTTAGAATTCTTGATGAAGGAAAGAGACTAGCTATTTCCCTTCTTTTTTGCAGATATCTTTTAGAAATAGGTAGCAGGATACCTTTCCACTTAACACAGACTACACTATTTTTTGTGACAGATTGATTGACAGTCTCAAAAAGGTTGCTTAATCAATAGCAGCAGCTGTACTATGTTACAAAGAAAATATGGCAGAACCTGCTCTTTTTCTTTAAAATGATTGGGGTTTTTTTTGGCCTGGAATGTGTTCTCTACTAGCAATAATGATTATGAAAAATGTACCAATTCCAGGAAATCTCCTGGGAACAAATAAATGAGCACAGGGCTAAAAAAATAATGGAACATGTTGTAAACCACTGCAAAGGGGCATGCGATCCCTACAATGGTAGATAGTGATGAAAACAAAGAAGAAGAGATGATCACAGGACATCTGAGTGACCTCACAGGAAATGAGAGCTGGTGAGAACAGCTTAGCCAGATCCAGCCAGTTGTGAGAACTCATGTTAATGAGTTTTGCAAAATGTTGCAATCATTGACTGTTCATTTCATTGTGATGCCAGCTATTTCCAATTACCTGCCAATTCAGAAACCAGACAATATGACACGTGAGTGAAAATGCCTGTGTGCTAAGTAGGGAATTATACATTTAGATTGATGCATTCAATCTAGTTATGAAAATTGCAGCCAGCAGCTCACAGAACTACGTGAAGAGCCACCTACTGGAAATAGCCTTCCTTTTATCAATACACCTGGGAGGATGCCCCACAAAATGAATCTCTCTAAAGCATGGAATACAAAGTAAACTCGAGAGACCTGAACTGACCTCTGACTCAGAAAGTACTTTGCCATACAGTCACAACTTTGGCTGAGGTCTCAGAGAAAGAGCCCTGGAGAAACAAAAAGTTATTTGAGAGCAATATCTTTTTAAAAAATCAGAATTGTCCCATGTCAATGGGACAGGTTGACAGTGTTCTTAACAACATAGGACAATAATGGTGGTGCAGGGCTCAAATCAGAAGCCAGCCAAAGATCATGCTCTTTCAATATTGGAGCAGAGAATATGTGCCTCCAAGGATCCAGAATGAAGTGGTACAGAGGAAGGAATCAATGGATGAATGAATGAATGGATAAAAGTTTCATTTTGTTTCTTGCTTTTTAGACCTTAGCATATGAAGTTACTCCTCAGTTTGGACAACAGGCTGCTAACTAAATACTAATGCTGCTTGTTAGGCAATCCTGGAGTATAATCCAAAGTCTCCAAGAAGTAGTACAGATTTATTATTAGGCGGACTACTTACCCATTGCCAAAGAAAATTGAAGACACATCCCCACCCAAAAAGAGGTCAAAGAGGATTTGAATAATGCTTACATAATTGATAACTGTACTGTAATTTAAAGTGCTCATCAAATTGTCCATGTTACACAAATGCACACAATAGGACACAGATAGAGCTGATAGAGCCCAAATGAATACTGAAGTGAAGTTTTGATTCTGATCTGATTTGGTTCTGATCTGTCCTATACTTCTGAAACTTCTGAGGAAACCATTTGGATTTTTGTAGATTTTGCTCTGGAGTTAACACTTATTAAATAATTTTGACCAAAGTTAATGTTTATTCTTAATGATGAGATCCCAAACATACTGATGTAAGTTCAAGACAAACTGGCATTTCCTTTTTTTAAAATTAATTTTGTATGGAACTTGATTCAGGAGTATAGGTTGTTTTTTCATTCAGCTCGCAAGAAAAATCTTCAATATCAATCTGAACAATTCTTGGTAAATTTCCTAAGCATAACAGCCCAATCAAGTCTACTGTTGAACTTCCCAGTCAAGAATCTTGCCTAAAAATGGGCAACTACACTAAAATTACAGACTCAACTAGACAAGTCACAGACCTGAGTTACTCTGCAAGATCTGACCAAGACAGGATGATTTGGAGATCTCTCATTCATAGAGTCACTATAAGTCAAAGTTGACTTAATAGAAATTAACAAGAACAAATATGTCAGAGGCTGGGGTTTAGCATCTCTAGCTGCTATTTCTGTTTGCTGGACTCTTCCCTTCAAAACACATTGATAAACCATCATAGGTATTTTAATTTAAAATCTTAAAAAATAAATTTGATTTTGGAATTGTACCAGGTTAAGATTTTGTTACAGTTGCTTTGCTGCTACTTTAGTTTCTATGGATTTGCAGAGGATGCGAGGGAGGGAAGAATATGTGCAGCTCCCAGAACTTTTTACAGTACCACACAACTTTCTACTGACACAGATAATTAATGCCAATCAAATTGACAGGCAGTGTCAAGTAACCAGGGCAATTAACCTTCTGGACTGGGAGCTCCTTAATTGTCAGTTTTCTGTATTGGAAGTTCATGTAGGTGAGAGAGCAGGGACTTTGCTTTGCAAAGTGAACAACAAATAAACACACTGGAGAATTCCAACCTTGAAAACCAGCCCAAAATAAGCAAGATGGACTCTTTTGGAATATTTAAACTGGGCAAAACAAGACCTCAGGGTTTTTTTTCTCAGAAAGATGAAGACAAAAGTACCATATATACTCATGAATAAATCAAACTCATGTATAAGTCTAGGACAGCTTCTGGGGCCAACATTTTGATATGACCAATGGATAAATCAAAAGTGATTCCACTGAGATTGGAAAATGTCAGCTACATCCCATGGATCAGCCACACCGGCGGCTGCTACCATCTTTTTTTGCCCAGGCATTCAAAAAGACCAGAAGCGGCACTGTGAGTCAAGGTGAAGATGAGGAGTTTTTCGAAGGCCAGCCGAGGAGATGGAGACAACTACCTCCCAGCAGTCTGCCCACCCTAGCTCAGCCACTGCTGCAGGTGAGCCTTCAGCACAAGCAAGCATTCCTTGGCAATCTGGGCAAGCTCCTCTAGAGAAAAGAAGGAAAGTAGAAAAGAGAAAGTAGAAAAGAGCGAGCAGGGTATCACAGGTCTCAAAGTTTAGCTGAAAAACACCAGTAACCAAGCAACAGTTTGGATCTTCAGATAAAAAGCATTGAGTGTTGTGCCTCTTTGCAGAGGTAAACACTGTTTTCTGGTTTAAGTCTAAAGCCTGTGTGCTCTTGTCCTAGAACCTGACTCCACTGCTTGTCAGTAATCTGACTTTTGGCATCTTATTTTTGAACTGTTTCTGACTCTGGATGAGACCTTGACTATTCTGCTGCTTTCTAAGAACTCTGGTAATTGGCATTTCTGACACTGAACTGTTCACCTTGGCTATTTCTGTGAGTTTGTTTAGGCTTTGCTTCCATGGCATGGCTCTGGGCTCTGTCTACCACACCTTGGCAGATAGAGTGGGTGGGGCTGCTGCTTCTTCTTTTAGACTTTCCAAAAATGGAACAGCTGTCACCTTCCTGCCACTCTACTTAGAAAAGTGAATGATTCCAGAGTAAAGATACACTACTTATATTGACTTGTGGATAAGTCAATCTAGGTTTTGGGGAACAATTTTTGACTAAAATTTCTAGATGTATACATTAGCTTATACACTATATGAAATTGTGCTTCATATACTTCTAGGCTCGTTTATTCTAACTTCTCCTGAAATACATCCTAAATGTTATCCAGTACTAGTAATAATGTTAACAGTAGTATTCATAATTAATAAAGTTCTCGTTGTACATTGGATATGTACTGCACAATAGTTCAATTAAAAAGAACAAATGTTGCCTTGCAGGCTTACAGTCTACAATGAGACAAGATGATTAGGAAAGGGGAAGAGATACACAAGGGAAGAAGCAAGAAAGACTGATGTGAAGCGAGAGGCTTGGGAGGAGAGGGCCATTTTCCTAGATAATCTATGCAAGGAGGAAGAGGTATATGCATGTCAGGGGATGGTAAATTTCAGAGAAAGGATACAGAAAGAGTCAACCGATAGAGAAGAGCACCAAAAGAAATAACCTGAGATATAGACAAGAAGCTTGTCAATGGAGTGACAACAGAATAGAGACAACAAGGAGGTCTATTCAGACAAGGTAGAGGAGAAAAATGAAACCTTAAGTAGCTAAGTTAACTGGATCCATTAAGGAAACATAAGAAGTTAAGGGAGTGTAGGGAAGTTGTGACAGCTGCAAAAAAGATCTCAGAGGGTTGAAAAGACAGACAAGATTGTGAACAGAAAAGAGCATATGAAACTAAAGAAGAAAAGTGAATTACAGCAATCAAACTAGCTTAAAAAGATTACTAGAGTGAAGTAGAACAAGAGAAGAAATATACAGATTTGTTTTCTGGCACAATGAGCTAAAACGTAGCTTTCTATTTTTCCTGGCTTTTGGAATGACAGTTGGTTTTAATTCCTCTTAGAGTTTGTGTGTCTTGGGGGCAAGCTGCCAGTAACTGGGGACTTCCCTGCCCAAAAAGTACAGAGGCAATAGTGGTATACAGCTTGTGGCTTGCATGTGACTGTCGTCGTTTCACAGTGACACTATTGTGCTAGAGGCAATCGGTTGAAATATTGGATCAGATGCTCTGACATGCCCTAGATAACACAACGATATGAAGTATGGAAGCCACCAAAGGAGAAGAAATAACACCAGCTGATATGGAAACGGGTCACACTGTGTCCCCATGCCTGATATAGAATTTTGTAGAGGTATTTTCTGAACAAATCTAAAATGTTGCATCAAGCAAGAGAAGCATGGTAGTAACTTTTTTGCAAGTAAATAATACTTTGCATATTTTTTCCTGAATTGTACTATACAGATATGCATTACAGTGAAAATTAATATTTGACAGTTGTGGAATAAACAAAATCTATTTGCAGAAATATAGATAATCCTATATAAGATAATGCAAAACAAACAAACAAACAAACTCAGTACATCCTCAGTACATAACTCTCAGACAACTCTGTCACTATAGACAAAAGTATGATGCACAATGAGTCATTCTACATGCTGAAAGAGTTATGTGAAATTGAGTCTAATATGTTGCATTTAGCATGCTGTCAAGTCTGATTCTGCAAAGAGAAGTGTAATGTTGCCATGAGCCTCATTTCAGGCAATTTATGAGGCAGATGGTAACTCTCCCTATCTCCATTGTTAAAGTGACTCACAGAATCAAAGAGTTGGAAGGATCTCATGGCCCATTGAGTCCAACACCATGCTCAGTACAGGAAGTCCAACTAGAGGACACCTGGCAGAGAGCTGCCATGCCTCTTTTTGAAGAGGCATGGCAGAGAGGGAAACTCCACCACCTCTCTGGGAAACTGGTTTGATTGTCAAACAAACTTCCTTTTCATGTTCAAATATTACCTCCCTAATAACCGTGGCTACCTCATTAACTGTGCTGGGGGAATAGGGCTGGCATGCTCCCAGCACTGGCCTTGGGTGCACGCTCCCTGCATTGGCCCCCTTCCCCTGTGAACTAGCCAACACCGGGAGAGGGATGCTCTCCCGCATTGGCAAATGCGTGGGAGAAGAGGGCTTGTGCAAAGCGCACTCCCGGAGACCACCCCTCTCCTGGCATTTGCAAGTGTGCGGGGGAAGGGCCGGTAGAGGGAGCACCAGCTCCCTTCCCCCGCATGCTTTTCAACACCAGAGAGTGTCCCTCTCCCTGTGTTCGCAAGCGGGTGGGGGAAGAGTGCCGGTGGAAGGAGTGCGCTCCCTCCACTGTCCCCTGGGCGCACGTTCCCTCCACCAGCCCTCATCCACCACGCTCTGGCCAATGCTGGGAGAAGATCTAGACTTCTTGGTGCCTTTTTGGCACCCTTCAGATGGTGCATGGGGCATGCAGGAGGGGGTGGGCCTAATGACATGGCTCCACGACCCCTCAGAAATTGCCAAACGACCCCTCTGGGGGTCGAGACTTCCAGGTTGAGAACCGTTGGTCTATACTTTGGAGCTATAGAAGCTAAGCTAAACAAGGAAGTTTTCCAGATTAGCTATCATGGCCTGAATTGTACTGACTCACAGTTCACTAGTTGATACCTGAAACAATGAGATGCAGGTCCCTGGGCTCTTCCACACAGACATATAACCCAGAATATAAAGACATATAATCCACAATATCTGCTTTGAACTGGATTATCTGAGTCCACACTGCTATATAATCCAGTTCAATGTGGATTTTATACAGCTGAGTGGAAGGGGTCTCGTCTGCAGTACTAGTGGCATTATCTGCTCTAACTTCATGTGAACAAATAACTTTCTTCCAAACTATGTCCCATATGAACTTACAAATAAATGCTGCATTTATGAGAAACAGAACATAGCATACCTATCAGACAATTCCTAACTTGTATTCCTTGTGCCAAAAAATGGGAGCCACAAAGTTCAACACATCACCTATGATACAAATTTGCATAAACAAAGACATAAAGGATACTCATCCAAAATCTAGAAAAATGTTTGAAGAATTCTTTGCACTTTGCCTTTCAATTGTTTTTTTTTCCAAATGTCTGAGATGTCAGATACATATTCCTTCCCTGCTTTGAAAATTTTAGCACATCAAAAATGCTGCACCTAGACTGTTGACCAAGACTAGCTATAGGAAGCATATAACTCCTTAGTTCGTTGGCTACCAGATTGTTTCTGAACACAATTCAAAGTGCTGCTTCTGACCTATGAGCTCCATATAGCTTGGATCCAGACTATCTGGAACACATTTCCATATGAGCCTCCCTGATCTTACAATATTCAGAAGAGGGCTCTATTCCACCACCTTCACATGGTGAAAATGGTCAGTGTGTCCATTTATTAAATGTGACTGTGCTTAGAAATGAGCTAGGAACAACTGCTCGGTACTAGCCTCATTATCAAAGTAACTTAGGACTTTTGTGTCAATTGAGTAGTAAATCTGAGTTTTAAATCTGAGTTAGGAAGGTATGTCTACTCTTAATAAAAATTGACAATTATGGAGAGGAAAATGTATTAGTAAGAGGATTGGCTTCGGTGTCATATAAGTCTGTAATTGGGGGAGGGGAGGGAGGGTGGATGAGATAAAAGCAATATTTTATTTATTATAATGTGCATAGTGCAAAAAAAATTAAAGATAAAACTTTTTGGAAGTATAGGATTCTGAACCTTGGAGTATAGGGTTCTAAACCCATGAGCAGATTCACCAGCCCACAGACATGGCCACCACCAAATGCCACTCCCTCATTCTATTTTTAGGGCTAAAACTGGCTGAGAAAAACTGTATTGTTCTATAATAAAGCATGGTCAAGAACTGTCTCCTCTTCTCCAGCATATTTTCTGATCTTTAGAAGCATTATCTGGCTGAAAGAAGATCTAGAAGTCATGATGATTTTATATGTGACATATTACTTTGATGATGATGATTATGTTTATTTATACCCAACTTTTTCTCTCCACAAAGGAGACTCAAAGTGTCTCACTGTTTTGTGTTCCATAGCCATACATCAACATATTTCACTTGTTATACCAAAAATTTACAAGAAAGACGAGCTCTTCTTGCTGTCTCCAGGGAGCTTGGTATAACAAATATACAACACAATCTGAGTGCAGAAGGAACCGAAAAAATGTTTTTATTCACTTCTTCTCCAGTACTTTGAACAGCTCTGCCACTTTACCTTGGGAACCTCTTTCTCTGTGTGCATGGGCATAAAAGCTATAGCAACAAGCTATGTGGTCAAACACTTCATGATCAGTAAATAGGACTTGGGAACTTGGTGACTTGATTACCACCACACTCTGCAGGTTCAACGTCTTGTGAAACTAGCACTTCTAATTGCCAAATCAAAGTAACAACAACGTTAGAATGTTCTGTTGTTGTTGTTGTTGTTGTTGTTGTTGTTGTTGTTGTGGCAGGAGTAGGCTCTTATTTCCCGGCACAGAAATGCAAGACAGTTATTGTGATAGCAGTGTGCAAAATGCACATTTCCATTTGGCCAGGTTCAGATGTTAACTTTTATGCTTTTATATTGGTTTTCTTTTAACGTCAACAGGGCCAACTGATCAATTGTTTTAATTTTATTTGGAGGAGGTAATATCAGACTTCAGCCTCCCACAAGTGCTTTCATTCTAACTTAGTCACCCAGCAGGGATAACTCATGTTTTCTATTTATTGAACTAATTACTTTGGCACTCCTTTAAGAGCATACACCCACAATGCTCTCACTGCCGAGAGCAGGGATTCTGCCATCTCTTTATTTCCACATATTGCTTAGGGAAGGTCTCCAGCAGCTTAGATACCTTCACATTTTCAGCAATATGAGCTACACCAGCAGCACTAAAGCTGTGTGTCTTCTAGTTTGTCAGCAATGCTTTGGATTGCTATTTATTATTTATTTAAAGCATTTATATTCTGCCCTTCCCACCCCAAAGGGGACTCAGGGGGAGCACAACATGTAAACGGCAAACATTCAATGCCAAAACATACTAGACCATACACATACAAAAGCATTAAAATAATTTATCTTGATGTTAAAATCCACTAGTTAAAACTATCTCAACAAGCATATCGAATTTGGTTGGCATACTAAGGGTTCCTATCGTTGCCTCATTGCACAGTCCCAAAGGCTTGGTCTCACAGCCACGTTTTTATCATCCTTCTAAAGGACGGGGGGGGGGGGGGGGCTGACCTGATCTCATTAGGAAGGGAGAAGGCCTTGTCTCTCGTCCCTGCCAAACGCGCCTGTGATGGTGACAGGACCGAGAGCAGGGCCTCCCCAGAAGATCTTAATCTCCCCGGTGGTTCATAGGGGGAGATGCGTTCGGACAGGTAAATTGGGCCATTTAGGGCTTTATAGGCCAAAGCCAGCACTTTGAATTGTGCCCAGTAGCAAACTGGCAGCCAGTGGAGCTGGCGTAACATGGGAGTTGTGTGCTCCCTGTGCGACACTATTTATTTATTTATTTATTTATTTCTTTCATTTATTGACCGCCCCTCTCAGCCCGGGGGCGACTCGGGGCGGTGAACAATAACAAAAAAGACAATATACAGTAGAAATGACAATACAACCGGACAAATATAACATAACATACAACATATACTTATGCTAAAAATCCGCTTCGTCAGGTCCTGGGGTCATAGCCAAATTCATAATCCTGGTTCATTCCTATGTCGTTTCAAGAACACTTAGTTGAAGGCCTGCTCGAAGAGCCATGTTTTCAGGCCCCTACGAAAGGCCATCAAGGAGGGCGCCTGTCTAACTTCAGCAGGGAGGGTGTTCCACAGCCGGGGGGCCACCACCGAGAAGGCCCGCTCTCTCGTCCCCGCCAGACGTGCCTGCGAGGCAGGCGGGACCGAGAGAAGGGCCTCCCCGGATGATCTCAAGGCCCTCGTGGGCTCGTAGGCCGAGATGCGGTCTGCAAGGTACTTTGGGCCGGAACCGTTTAGGGCTTTGTAGGATAACACCAGCACCTTAAATTGGGCCCGGTAGCAAATCGGCAGCCAGTGGAGCTGGGACAACAGGGGCGTTGTACGCTCTCTGTATCCTGCTCCCGTTAACAACATGGCTGCCGCGCGTTGGACTAGCTGAAGCTTCCGGGCCGTCTTCAAGGGCAGCCCCACGTAGAGAGCGTTACAGTAGTCGATGCGGGATGTGACCAAAGCGTGTACCACCGTGGCCAAGTCAGACTTCCCAAGATACGGGCGCAGCTGGCGCACGAGCCGAAGCTGTGCAAATGCTCCCCTGGTCACCGCTGAAACCTGGGGCTCCAGGCTCAGCGATGAATCCAGGGTCACACCCAAGCTGCGAACCTGCGCCTTCAAGGGGAGTGCGACCCCGTCCAGCACAGGCTGTAACCCTATACCCTGTTCGGCCTTGCGACTGACCAGGAGTACCTCTGTCTTGTCTGGATTTAATTTCAGTTTGTTCACCCTCATCCAGACCATTACAGCGGCCAGGCACCGGTTCAGGACTTCGACGGCCTCCTTAGTAGCAGGTGGGAAGGAGTGACAGAGTTGGACGTCATCTGCGTACAGGTGACACCGCACCCCGAAACTCCGGATGATCTCACCCAGCGGCTTCATGTAGATATTGAACAACAAGGGGGACAAGATGGAGCCCTGAGGAACGCCACAAGTCAACGGCTGTGGCGTTGAACAGGAGTCCCCCAGTAACACCTTCTGAGTGCGACCCTCCAGAAATGACCGGAGCCACTGCAGAGCAGTGCCCCCGAGACCCATCTCTGCAAGGCGCCCCAGAAGAATACCGTGGTCGACGGTATCGAAGGCCGCTGAGAGGTCCAGGAGCACCAACAGGGACACACTCCCCCTGTCTAGCTCCCGGCGCAGATCATCCACTAAGGCGACCAAGACCGTCTCGGTACCATGTCCCGGTCTGAAGCCAGACTGTGCCGGATCCAGAATATCCGTGTCTCTCAAGAATACCTGGAGTTGTGAGGCCACCACGCTTTCCATGACTTTGCCCAAGAAGGGAAGATTGGAAACAGGCCGAAAGTTGTCCAATTTAGTGGGGTCGAGTGATGGTTTCTTCAACAGCGGCTTTATAACAGCCTGTTTTAGGCTCGCTGGAATCTTGCCTTCCCGAAGGGAGGCATTAACCACCACCGTTACCCACTCGGCCAATCCCCCTCTGGCCTCCTTTAGAAGCCAGGATGGGCAGGGGTCTAGGATGGACGTGGTGGGTCTCATTCCTCCAAGTATCTTGTCCACATCCTCGGGTTTCACAAACTGAAAAGAATCCAACAAAATCGGACAAGCAGGTGCTTGTGTCACATCCACAGAGACTGTATCTAATGTGGCGTCCAGCCCAGAGCGGATCAAAGCGACTTTGTCTGCGAAGAACCGAGCAAATGCTTCACAGCGCGCTGCCGAGTTGTCAGGGCTCCCACCTGAAATAGGGGGAGTTAAAAGACCTCTGACAACCCGAAACCACTCCGCCGGACGGTTTTTTGCAGACGCAATAGTGGCTGCAAAGAAAATTTTCTTTGCGGCCTTTATTGCCGCGGCGTATGCCCTCAAAAAGGACACAAACCGTGTTCGGTTTGACTCGTTTGGGTCCGAGCGCCACACGCTCTCTAGAACCCTCTTCCTTCGCTTCATCGCTGCCAGCTCCTCGGTAAACCAAGGGGCTGGTTTAGCTCGGTTACTTGAGAGGGGACGTTCCGGAGCGATCTTGTCAATAGCCCTGGTCATCTCCCCATTCCAGAGAGCGACCAAGGCCTCGACATGATCACCTGCCGCGGTGGCGGGAAACTCCCCAAGAGCCGTCAGGAATCCGGTCGGATCCATTAGCCTCCTGGGGCGGACCATCTTAATGGGTCCTCCACCCTTGCGGAGGTTAGGGGGCGCAGTGAGCCTAAATCTAATCAGGAAATGGTCGGTCCATGGCAACGGAGAGATGGACAACTCCTCCACACCGCCACCCTGCTCCCATCCCTGACAGAAAACCAAATCCAATGTGTGTCCAGCACTGTGGGTGGGGCCAGTTATTTGTTGGGACAGCCCCATGGTTGCCATGGTGGACATGAAGTCCTGAGCCGCACCTGTGAGGGTTGCCTCGGCATGGATGTTGAAGTCCCCCAGCACAAGGAGCCGTTGGGACTCCACCGCCAGGCTCGAGACCACCCCCGCTAGCTCAGGTAGGGAGACTGTAGTGCAGCGAGGTGGACGGTACACTAGCAGAATCCCTATTCTGTCCCGGTCACCCACCCTCAGGTAGACAGATTCAAAGTTTGTGGTCTGCGGGATGGGGCTCCTGGTTAGATGGATGGTATCTCTATAGACCACTGCGACCCCGCCTCCCCGTCCTCCGGCTCTTGGTTGGTGTTGCACGGAGAAACCTGGAGGACAAAGCTGGGAGAGGTTTACGCCCCCCGCTTCATCCAACCAGGTCTCCGTGATGCACGCCAGGTCTGCCCGCTCCTCCAGGATTAAATCCTGGATCCAAGATGTCTTTCCGTTGACAGACCTGGCGTTCAACAACACCACCTTCAAGCCAGAGGGCCCGCTCACCTGGTTACACCAAGGCACCTTAGGAGACCTATTGGGAATAGTTAATTTGGAAAAATGGTCCGAATTAGGCCGAATTCGGGGTCTCCTTCTCCCGCATCTCCTCCTTCCCACCACGACCTCTATGGGGGCCCCTCGGCTAGTGGAACACCTCCCCCCCTCCATGCCGCAGTCTACGTTTGTTATTAGATTTTTTAGTTCTTGCCAGCAACCCCCCTCCCCCCCCCTCCCCCCTCCCCACCACATCCTCAATCACCGGCTCCAGGCCACCTTCTCTTCTGCCCCCTCCGCCACACCAAAACAGTAGAAACAATACACAGAGGGGGGCAGGGGACCACATGGGTAGCAGCAATACAGATGATAGTCAATGTTCCGACTGCTTCCACAGATCAGTTCTTAAAGTGCTTTGCTTTCAGGAGCGAACTGTTAGAGAGTATAAATGAACGTAAATTACTTAACAGCAACACACATTCAAAGGCACAATTAATAAAGTGCTAGATCTAAAGTGCTCAACTAGCGATATAAAGTGCGGCACAGAGGGATTGGGAAGGGGCGAAAGTGCTGGTGCAGTCTAGCAGCGAATGGCAGGCGCCTGAGTGCTCTAATATGTTCTTATCACAGTGATGGCAGATGGCAATGATAGCTACCAGGAAAGTGCTAGTTGATGATCTACGACTGCCCCCTTATGGGGCGATAGTGATGGTAATTAGTTAATTAAGTATTGCTATGACCCCAATATGACTCTGGACGGTTGGTAAACCAGCGGATAGGCTTCCGGAGTTGATAACTCGGGAGGTGGGGCAGCACAGGTGGTCAAGCGCACTTTGCTCAGAAAAATAGCAGCGAGGAAACCCGCATAAAGATCTATACAGAGTCCGCAGCTGGTGATCTACACAAGGCGGGATCCACAGGATGGATTGGCTACGCAGCTGTGGCCATGGCCGGGCTCGGGCGACACTCAGTGAGTGGCCCAAAAGGTGGAACGGCTCGATGTCCCAGCACCCCTGGACAACAATGACCAGACCAAGGGCAGGCAACACTGGATCTCAGCCTCTGTGCCGGCCGGTAGGCTCGCCCGAGATGGAAAAATGGGCGGCCGATGATGGAGGCTCGTGGAGACTGCAGCTCAGAGAGGAGGACTCGCCTGAGATGGAAGGAGGGGGCGAGTTCGTCTGATGAAGGAGCGGACCGGCGGCCCAGCAGCCCAGCAGCAGCCCTGCAGCAGCCCGTCGATGGAAGGCTCGTGGATGCGGAGGCCAGGGAGCGCCCAGCCCCCCCACCCAGCGGCCGATAGCGGTCCGGCAGCAGCGGCTCAGCGGCGGCCCGCCATCCCGCTTCACGCTCTGTTGTGTCTGTCTGCGGCGGCGGCGGCGGCGGCGGCGAATTGATGGCCCAGGGGGGCCAGGCAGCACTCGGCCCCCCCTCCGGCTAGGCAACACTCGTCGGCGGCGGCGGCGGCGATCTCGCGGCCCAGGGAGGCCAGGCGGCTCTCGGCCTCCCCTCCAGCCAGCAACACTCGGCGGCGGCAGCGGCGGCGGTGGCGGTGGTCTCGCGGCCAGGCCGCGCTCGGCGGCGGTGGTGGCGGCGGCGGTTTGGCGTCCCAGGGGGGTCAGGCAACACCCGGCCCCCTTCCCGTCAGCAGCTCTCGGCGGCGGCCGCGGCGGTGGTGGTCCAGCGACCCAGGGAGGCCAGACAGCACTCGGCCTCCCTTCCAGCCAGGCCGCGCTCGGCGGCGGCGCTCGGCGGCGGCGGCGGCGGCGGCGGTTCGGCGTCCCAGGGGGGTCAGGCAATACTCGGCCCCCCTTCCCGCCAGCAGCTCTCGGTGGCGGCCGCGGCGGCGATGGTCCAGCGGCCCAGAAAGGCCAGGCCGCACAGCGGCAGCGGCGGCGGCGGCGACGGCTCGGCGTCCAGGGGAGGCCAGGCAGCACTCGGCCCCCTTCCAGCCCGGCGGGTCCCGGCCGCAATGGATGCCGCTAGCCCAGCCGCAGCCAGGCGTTCCTCTTTCCACGCCGCTCTCCCTCAGCGACCCGGCGACTCAGATGTCCCCCGCCGATTCTCCTACCGTCCACCGTGGCGGCGGGGCGGCCGAGGCCAACAGCAACGACGCTGCGAGGCAAGAAGGCAAGAGGGCCGCGGTAAGCAAGATCCAGTTATTAACCTGGCTGCCTCTCGCTGGACTATTTGAAGCTTCCGAGCAGTCTTCAAAGGCAACCCCACGTAGAGGATGTTGCAGTAATCTAGCCTAGATGTGACGAGAGCATGGACCACCGTGGCCAAGTCTGACTTCTCAAGGTATAGGCGCAACTGGCGCACAGTTTTTAATTGTGCAAAAGCCCCCCTAGCCACTGCTGCAACCTGAAATTCCAGGCTCAGCAATGAGTCCAGGAGGACTCCCTAGCTGTTACAGCAAGTTGTAATGCTCTCCACTGCAGTCCTGGCATAAATTATAGAACTGGGTAAAAATAAGGTTGTTGTTGTTCATTCGTTCAGTCGTCTCCGACTCTTCGTGACCTCATGGATCAGCCTACGCCAGAGCTCCCTGTCGGCCGTCACCACCCCCAGCTCCTTCAAGGTCAGGAGTGACCAAAAATAAGGAGTGACCATCAAATTGCTGCTCTGCCAGTGAGTATTTTTACAACCATACATGTAGCATATACTAGGAACATTAACATTCTGTTGTAGAATGGTGGAGGGAGGGATATGTATGCCACTGTGAGTCTGCAACTCATATCTAGATAACATAGCAAATGGAAAAATATGATGTAGGTTGAAGTCTGATACCTTTTGGGGAGCAACATATTGCATACATGTGCAATCAGCCCTTCACATTCACTAGGATGAATAAATAAATGACTAAGTAAATTCACTTGTTTTTACCTGAGAGAATACCTCTCTAGGAATTTCTAGGCCTTCCACTATTACTTTTTGGTGATACTTCTGCTAGAAGCTGAACAAAGAATTGCATTGGAGGATCTAAAATTCCTATAGCCTGGAGGAAGTTGATCATAGAGGCACACTGGAAGACCTAGAGATTCATAAACTACATTTTCATCAAATTCACAAAATCAAATTTGCAAATGTGGGGTTGACAATTGCAGAGAAACATGGCTGCTATATAGCAATACAATCTGCAGTCATCCTTGATGGAAATGTATCCATTCCTGTTTACAAGGGCTGTGCAAAGGTGGAGATATGGTCATGGTTTTGAACTTAATGGGTCTTGATTCCGAGTAAATATTTCTAGAATTGTTCCACAGGTTCGTCTTGTGTTTTAATTTATACAGAACGCAATTCGTATCTACAGTATATCATGGTGTTCCCACAAAATAGCTCTGCAGATTTCTTGGAGGACACATTTCTGTATTAATCCTTTGCCCACTCGTATATTGTGATAATTAGTTAAACTTTGCATGGATTTATGACTTTACTGTAGGTTATACTATGTTTCCTCTAGAAAGGGATTTTTTTTTAGATGATGAGCTATTCGAAATAGATATAGCCACTAAAAGGCCTTATAGGGACAGTCAAGTACAGAAATATGAGAAATCAAGTGTGTGGCCCATAGTGTTTGAATGACACAAGTAGAGAAATATCATTGTACTTGTCTCATTGTGATAGAATTCTGAGTGGCTTTTACTATGAAGTACAATAGAGAAAAAAAAAGTCTCAAGCACCATGTGAAAGCCTCTGAAGTCTCCTATTTAGAGATTATAATACTTGGACTATAGTCTATAACAAACACATGAACCCAATTTCAGCTACCCCCTCAGGTAGATAGACCCAAACACTATTGGATATATGTGTTGCAATCAGAAACAGATTGGCAGCCAGTGGAATTGTTTCAGCAAGGGTGTTTATGTTACTATAACATGTCTCTCAGCGACTTGGCCAATAGATTTGATTATTTCTTTCAGAATAATAATAATCATCATCATCATCGTCGTCGTCGTCGTCGTCATCATCATCATCATCATCATCATCATCATCACCTCTGTGTGTGTGTTTGTGCATTTGTATGAGAGAGACAGAGACACTCATTATCCTTAATCTTGTCCTGTTCAACAACAAATGAGGAAAACGAGGTATATCCAGAATGGGATATCAGTGAGCTGATAAATATCTCAGGATGCCAGATTTTAACCTGACTTCTTGCTCATCTGACCATTCTCTTGGATGGCTGCTGAGTAGGGAGATAAGATGGATAGGAGAGATAGGTTAATGGATTGTCTTCTGTGTTTCTTGACTTCATCTCATTAATCAACTTCTTTGACAAGTTTATTTGTGTAAAGTACAACTCAAGGCAAAACAAAGTACCAAGAAGATTTGTACCATTATGAATTCTTAATCCACATGGGACAGCAGATAACATCTCCCTGAGTGTTGTGTTAGGCAGCAGTGGCAGCAGCCAATTAATTACCTTCTATTTAATCTTTAGTAGTACTGTTGCAGAGCCATAGGAATTACTCTTCTGTATCCATGTTTGTAATAGAGAAGTAGTTCTGCCTGTCTGATGTGCCGGGATATCTTAGTGTTCACAGAGCAAGCACCACCTCACAGGAGGTGACAGCATCAGTAGAAAGTTCTGGAAAAAATATGACACATTCACAACAGAAATACCATATTGGTGGTATCTTTGGGAACCTAAAAATGTAAACTTTGATATACACATTCTGCTGCCCTTTCCCTTATGCCTTCATTTAATTCTATTTAGTACTGCATTTACATTTGAGTTCTTTATATATAGATGGGTATAAATGCCCTGTGGTGGTGCAGCAGGTTAAACTACTAAGCTGCAGAACTTGCTGATCAGAAGGTTGGCAGTTCGAATTCACGGACAGTGTGAACTCCTGTTGTTAGCCCCTGTTTCTGCCAACCTAGCAGTTCAAAACATGCAAATGTGAGTAGATCAATAGGCGGGAAGGTAACGGTACTCCATGCAGTCATGCCAGCCGCATGAACTTGGAGGTGTTTTCGGACAAGAAATGAAGATGAGAACCATCCCCAGAGCCAGACATGACTAGACTAGACTTTACCTTTACATTATAAATGCCACAAAGGCATCAGATCTTGTATAATTCTGGAAGCTAAGCAGGGTCAGCTGTTTAATACTTAAATGAGAGTCTATCAACAAAAATCAGAGGCTGATCTAGGATAAACTACTTCTAAGAAAGCCCTATGAAAAATTCTTGGTACCACCATAAGTCAAAAGGCAATTTAAAGCTACACACAAAACACAACATACAAATGTATACACAGATATACATATAAAAAGTCAGACGTCTAGAAACGTATGTTGTTGTTAACTGTTGAGTTCAATTTACAGTGACTTTCAAGTCATCCTATCATCAGTTGCTTTGCTCAGGTCTTGCAGGCTCAGGATCAGGCTTCCGTGACTGTGTGTATCTTTCTGCAATGTGGTCTTCTTCTTATTGTGTTCTATTTTCCAAGGATTATTATTTAATGAGCCATGTCTTATAATACGTCCAATATATGGCAATCTCAGTTTAGTCATCTTGGCTTCTAGGAAAGGTTCAGGTTTAGTTTGCTATAGGAGCCATTGAGAGAGATAAGTGCTGAAAGGTTTGTATTTTCAAAAGTTCCCTGGTCTTCTCTCAATGGGTCTGCAGAAGAGCTCCATTGCTTTTTGCAATCCCAGCCAGCAAGGAGGACTTCAGAAATTGTCAGCTTCGCTTGTCCCAAGCTAAACCACAATCACCTCCCCCAGTCCTTTAATTTGCATGGAAGCTTCCAAGCTATTTTTGGGAGGAAAACGTGGGCTGGTCCATGAGGTCACGGACAGTAGGAAGTGACTGAATGAATAAACAACAACAAATGCTCACTAAAGATGCAAAATGTGAGTATGATGAATAAGAGGTTTGCAATCTCCCTCCCTCCGTCTGTCTTCCTATCAATCTCAATTGCAGTCTCAAGTCTCAGGGTGCATCTACAATTTAGAATTAATGCAGCATGATACCATTTTGACTGTCATGGCTCAATATTATGGAATCATGGGAATTGTGATCTCACCTACTCTGCCAAAGAGTGCTGCTGTCTAACCAAACCACAATTCCAGCTGCGCCCGTACCTTGGGAAGTCTGACTTGGCAACGGTAGTCCACGCTCTGGTTACATCCCGTTTAGACTACTGCAACGCTCTCTACGTGGGGTTGCCTTTGAAGACAGCTCGGAAGCTCCAACTAGTCCAACGCTCGGCAGCCATGATTTTAACAGGAGCGGAGCGCAGGGAGCATACAACCCCCCTGTTGCGCCAACTCCACTGGCTACCGATCTGCTACCGGGCTGAATTCAAAGTGCTGGTGTTGGCCTTTAAAGCCCTAAACGGTTCTGGCCCAAGCTACCTATCTGACCGCATCTCTGCCTATGAACCCACCAGGACTTTGAGATCTTCCGGGGAAACCCTGCTCTCGATCCCGCCTGCTTCTCAAGCTTGGCTGGCGGGGACGAGGGATAGGGCCTTCTCGGTGGTGGCTCCTCGGCTGTGGAACGCCCTTCCTACGGACATTAGACTAGCACCATCTCTAATGGTATTCCGCAAAAAGGTGAAGACCTGGCTGTTTGAGCAGGCGTTCGAATAATTAGTGCAATGATTGGTTAATGAACACTGGAATGGAACAATGGATGACGAATCTGGAACATGTTTTTGATGACAGTGAATGGGTATTGTAGTAACTGTTTATTAATTGTGTAATGTGTTAGGTTGTTAACTGTTTCTATACTGTAGCACTGAATTTTTGCTGTTCGTATTTGTTGTGAACCGCTGTGAGTCGCCTTTGGGCTGAGAACAGCGGTATATTAAGTAAGGTAAATAAATAATAAATATATTCCCAGGATTCCATTGCACTATGAAGGTTAAAGTGGTGTGAAACTCCCAGAAATCCCAGCCAGCTTACTGGCTATTAGGAATTGTGGGAGTTGAAATCCAAAACACCTGAAGAGCTGAAGTTGCCCATGCCTGGTGTAGATGCAGCCTGGTCTTGGCCTTTGTCTCAGTCCCATTCCAAGTCCAAATTTTGGACCCAATCTTGATCTCAATCTTGAGTCCCGGCCCCAGCCTCAGTCCCAGCTTTGGTCCTGGTCTCAGTCCTGATCTTTATTTTGGCTTTTGTCCTAATCTCTCTGGAACTTCCCCTGCTTATTTAAGCAGGCCTGTCGAAACACCAGACTGGGAGACCACTTTGAACCAAACCAGAGGACATTTCTTGGAAGGCCCCATTGGGCTAAACCAGTAGTTCCCAAACTTTTTTTTGATCAGAGACCACTTGACCAGGAACCACTTTCCAACATTAGTACCAAAAAGTTTATCAACTTTTGATCAACTTTAGATTCGGTTTGGTTATTTGGGGTGCTGATTCAGAAAACTGCATCTGATAAGACCACATCAGCTCTAGTTTCTGATACAGAACATATGGCATCCAGGAGTCGCCATCTGCTCACCCACAGAAAACCATATTTAATAAGCCTCAGCACTATAAGAGGGTTTCGCGAGACCAGTCACTCTCGTTGCAACGGTGTAGTAACGGTGAGATCATGGACCATATTTTAGTTCTTGTGGACCACTAGTGGTCCACAGACCACAGGCTGGGAACCATTGGGCTAAAGAAACCTTGCAGTGGAAAAGAAGCATCTTGAGCCATTTGCGGTCAAGAAAGAAGAGTGACAAGAAACACATCCCAAGATGTGTGTGCCACAAAAGATGTGGAATGTGGCAGTGGGGATAATATCTTATGGTTATTATTCTATAGTGTATGTTAATTATCTCAAGCCAAGATGTTAAAAAAGAAGATTTAATGGTTGAGTTTTTAATTGGACTGCGATTTGAATTAATGATTTAACTTTGAAATCAGTTGCCATAAAAAGCTAGAAAAGTCAGGGGTTTAAATGGAAACAAAGCTAATTAAAATAATCAGTTTGACTTTGATGGGAGTTGGCTGGGGCCCTGAAGTGCTAATTGATGTTAGATGAATGCAGGCCTTGTCTACAGGCCTCAAAAAGGCAAGACTGCTGTTTTCTTTAGCCTTGGCTCTGTGGCTGCAGCCCTAACTATATGCAGCAACCATAGTTTTTTGAAACAGTAACTCGTTTCTCTATTTGGTTTAGAAGGAATATAAAATCTATTGTGAGCAGACACAGTCCCAGGATACTCACAAACGAACACGTGAGAGTTTTTCAACTTGCCTCTTCATGTTCCTTTGTGCAACATCTGTTAAACTATTATTAATGCATCAGATAATGTAGGACATTGCCAGGCCAGCCAGAAATGTTCTAGTGGAAAGAGGGGGATAACTTAACACACATGCACATGAACACACAGGAATCTTATGTTAATTGGAAGTGATCTTAAGCTTCCTGAGATGTGAAGCAGTAATTTACAATAATACAGCCATCAGACTCACAAGGGAACAAAATAGTATTTTCACTGAGTGCCATTGTTATTCAGTGGCATTAGGTGATCTCCCCCCCCCCCCCCCCGGCTTTCAAGTTAATAATGGTTGAGATGTATTTTCCGGTTTCCTTGTACTGTAGTTATGTCTGTAAAGCACCATGACCTCTCATTTGCATATAAGAAGCATATGTCTGTATTATGTTCATGCCATGCCTGACCTATCCTGCTAGTAGAAGCAAAAGCAAAGGAAGAAAATTATTAAAGCTCTTGAGTACAGTCTAACACGTGCATGTCTGTTTCAAGTCTGTGAAGAGGCACCACATTTTCAAAGATGCCCATTCCAAATGTAGCCTTGAATGGAGATTCATCTGAATCATAAACCTGAGCTCTCCTTTAATTGTCTGAATATCTTTGTGACTCTCCTTTAAAAAAAAAATCTCCTGGGTGAGTGTCCCTGGATAAATATGTGTTGGATATATTCATGAAGGCTTCTAACTTCCTACTTTAGTGCCTCATCTGTAGAAATCAGAAAAAGCTTTGTTCTATATAATTTGCTGCCCCCAACCCCTGGCATCCTCACGGACAATTATGGAAATGGTATGCTAGGCAATGTGAAATTGCTACTCATTGGAAATTTTCCTTTTGAAAAATTTGATGAACAGCGTCAAAATGCTGAATTGCTTGCAATGTTTTAAACACATGCTGTGATATTGTAATTATAAGTAATGTTTTTTTTAGAATTGGTAAAAGTATAATTCTGTTTGAATGCATTTTTCTAATATTGTTTTAATTACTTTGTACTTGTTGTAGTCCACCTTGAGTACTAAACTTGGGGGAAAGGTGTGGTGTAAAAAATTTTTTAACAAAGGGGAAGACAACTTCAGATTTTTACCATGTTTTTTATTTCCTCTGTAGTGAGTAGACTGACTGACTTGGTGAAGTCTTTTTAAACCTATTTTTGTGCAACCTATATTTTGACTTGGGAAAATCAGTAATATGCTTTTATTTGATCAGGAGATAGACTAGATCACCTTTATGTTTTGTCCTGTTTTTGGATTATGGGACCTTTACCCTATGACCCTTCCAGACAGGACCTATTTCCCATGTTTTCTGTTTATCCCAGATTATCTGACAGTGGGGACTAATATAATCCTATTTAATGTAGACAACCTGGGATCTGATCCTGCGATATAGGGCCTGTCAGTTTCTTAATAATGGGAGGTGGGGATGAATAAACAGAAAATTAAAACAAAGATGAAATTAATTCAAAGGTGAATAATATTTCAGAAATTAGTTTGACCTCCTCCAGGACAACTTGTTTGTTTTAGGGCTTCCTGACATACCAATTTCTCCTTCATTTTAGTACTTCATATGGTGCCATTCCTTTTTGCTTCTTAAATAGGATAAAAAAAACTTTTAAAAAATGTAATTAATTTGCCCAACATGAACGCATATCAAGCTAATTACAATAGGCAATTATAGCATCCTTGCATCTAATGCATGTGCCAGATCATTTCAAATTTTAATTGAAATACATTAATCACGTGTAAATGTATGTTGATATATTGCCCGTTCCATTACCCAACAGTTTCCCTGCTTGCAATGATAAAATGGTCTCTGGTTTGGTGTTAAGAATGCCAAAATCAATTCACTAAAAGTATGAATTTCCAGGTGTCTGAAACCTCTTAAGTCTGTCTCAAGAATCACGAGGCTATTTCAAAATGATATTTGGTCAACACATTGGGCAAGACATACTCTTGATCTGGTCTGGAATACTAGACAGAAAGGCATGATCTAGTAGTGTGGACCTGACACTGATCTGTTTGTCATGACCAATCCATGTTCTATTGAGGCTCAGATTGGTAGTTTCTTTCCTGCTGGCTTTGCAAGGGTGGGGTACTTACTGAGATAGTCTATTTCTGAGGCCTCTGGGGGATTTTCCTGGTAATATAAATGGCACTCTTGCAAAACCTTGGTCTCCTGAAGTGTGTCTACACTTACCCCTAAATTCACAGTCAGTTCAGAGCATAAATGCTCCAGACTGACCCTGGAAGCAGCCAGAGGCACACAGCTAATTCCACTGGGGGGTGTTTTGTTGAGGTCCACATAGTCCATTCGGGCCAAGACCACATCATCCTCAGTTTCACCACAGCTGCCACTCCCAGCCAGACAAAGAGATCTGTGCAAGCTCCTGGCCATCACAGATTCCCCATTTTTGATATCCAGGAAGAAGGCGAAGAGCAAAGGGAAAGGATAATGATGCCAGTGCCTCATCTGGACAATGGACTGGTCCGAATCATACCCAATCCCAAAATTGTGGGGTACTTCAGAATTTCCACTAAACTCCAGCATATCCTGCAACTTTGCCAGAAGCAAGGTAAAGCTGGCTTAACCCTGGAAAACCCACAATACTCACAGGAAGTAGGGAAACATTGTAGGAGCAGTCCAAAGTGACTTTGGGCTGAGTCTAGAGTTTTTTTGTCCTCACAGATACATTCTTAGTAAGATATGGAGTTGATTAAGGATAGTAGAGTTTTCTTTTTCACTAAGATTGTTTGGCAGCAGGGTGCAGCTGAGGCCAATGAAAGAAAAAGGAAGATAAGACTCAAGTTGAAGCTGACTATGAGGAATCAGGTTAAAGTTTATTATTGATCTACTAGAGCAGGGGTGCCCAAACTTTTTAAGCTGAGGGCCAGTTCATGGTCCCTTAGCCTGTTGGATGGCAAATTTGTCCTCACATGACCCAGAACAACAACTGTGATGCACCATGCTGGATGTTGCTGCCTCCATTCTTCTAGATTGTTAATGTTTGCACACTGATGGAACTTCGCCTTCTGCACAAGCTTAAAATGAATCGTGGTCATTGCCTGTTTGTGTCTCATTCCATAATTGATCTTTAACAGCCTGTCCCATTCAAAGGACTTTAATACAAGACCTTCTCAGTGAGCTTCTTTCTCTCTTTTTGCACAATGCTGCCCAACTTTGCTCAAAGCACTAGTCTGTTCCTCATACTATTAAGAAAACAGCAGAAGTTATTGTGGGTGCCAAAAAGGGTGCATTTGGAATGACAAATGGCAACGGTTTAATATATTTAACCCTAACCTGACATTTATTCAACAGGAATGAGAATATAAATAGTGAGAACATAAATATTTAATAAGGCAAGTAGGGGTGGGTGGGGATAATTCAGACTGAAATATATTACTATAAGATATAAATCTCAAAATATAATTGTATACATGTTCACTGAATAATGTGAAACTGAGTCCCACATTCTCAAGCATTTGAGTGTAGCATGTCAGACTTTATTATTAAGGCAGAAATGGTGCTTACTTAGCATAGTAGAGAAGGCACACACTTTCTTTTTCAGTCTTTGGGTCTCATCACACTAGAGAATGAATCCACTTTAAATCGGGTTTCTGCCTCCTGTAGAATTCTGGGGCTTGTAATTTAGGACTCAGTCTTTAACAGCCTCACTAAATTACAAACCCCAGAATTCTGCAGGAGGCAGAAACCCGATTTAAAGTGGATTCATTCTCTAGTGTGATGAGGTCCCTCATTTCAAGTCAGAATACACATATAGTTTCACCTGAAGCACGTGCTCAGAATATAGACCTATCTACTGCACCTTCACAAGACAAAGACCATAATATAAATCATTACAAATATGTCCCCAAATTTGGCATCCTTTGTGTTGGAAAGAATTTTTAAATTATTTCTGCTTAAACTATCCCCATTTCCTTTCAGACATCTTTGATTCAGTATGTAAGTGGAATTACCAGCCCCTCATCTTTTACAACACAGCAAAATCTACAATAAAAGTCCAAAGAAGAGATGACTACAAACAAAGTTGAAATCATACAAGTCAGCAATGCAGGATTGAGCCAAGGCAAGATTCTCTGCCAGAGTGACATCAGAAAGGGTTCATATGATTCATCACTGACTGAACAATATTTTAATTGACTCATGATTTAGAAACATTGGTTTCTGAAGCTAGTTTAATCTAAACAGATCTTTCTTATTCTATGATGACAGACTTTTATGAACTTTAGGGGGACACTGATTTTTTCATAGGTCAAAATAATCAGAAAATCAAACTGAAACAATGAGCCTGCGTTATACCAAAAAAAAGCCAAGCAAATGGTTATAAGGTCTGTATTTGCTGAGTTTTCTGGTAACATGAGATGTCTGACCTCATCAATCCCTTAAAACCTGGACTCCACCAAAATATATTTGGGAACCAGAAAAGAAACAAACTGAGACTGTAATCACAAAAACTCACTGAACATATTTATTTCAGAGTGAACATGTACTGGATTATGTTGCACATGAGGGCAATGATGGTCTAGAAAAGGCGTATTTCTCCCAGTGGAATAGCCTGGTGGGAAATCCGGATTATATAGAACAGAGCTTTAAGGTTCATGTTTGCCAAGAGCCAAAGACATCAGCAAGTAACACTATTTTTATGACTTCATGTACGTCCTCCCTTTCTCTCAGCATGTGTCCCAAAGTGAATTGTAATATTATAAAACAAAAATGCAGCTAAAATCTCATATTTCAAAAGTTAAAAAACAAACAATTTAAAAGGCACATGGTTAAAACAGTTCAAAACACACTGAAACATAATTAAAAAGATGAAAGCACAGCACACCACAATCCAGCATCCTTCTGCCATGAGATTTACTATTGCTAAGTATTTTTGAGATGTCTGTCTCACAGCAAGAACCTAGGCGCTTGCTGGTTGCAATATAATCATAAACATGGTTACTCAGAAGAAAATCTCACAATGTCTGAAGGACCCTATTCCTTAGGAAGTGTTTAGTGTTTAGAATGACACCAAGCTAATGTTTGACTCAAATGAAGACACAGTATGATATGACCACATCAATTCCTATTTCAGTATAAACTGATCTTTTTCTCTTTGTACACACAAACTATACCAATACACATTACTAAAATCCCTGTATGATTATTTCCACAACTTCATAGAAAAGGAGTGGCTTTAGAAAGACACAAAGTCAAAATAACAATATAAATGCAGATTTATTTTTGACACCCAACAAATGTATTTTTGTGAGTGACAATATGCATAGGTATTATGCTAATCTACTAGCTTGCATATTTACACTGGCCCGGTGTTTCTCAAACTCTGCACCTCCAGGTGTTTTGGACTTTAGTTCCCACAATTTCTAACAGCTGGTAAGCTGGTTGGGATTTCTGGGAGTCCAAAACACCTGGAGGCGCAGATTTTTAGAAACACTGCACTGGCTGTTGGAAATGACAACCTTCTACAAACCTTATCTAGTAATGTTTATCTATGATCTTGCTGCTTACAGTTTCCTGTGTGTATGTTCTGGTATGCAGCTTCCTTTACTCTATGGTTCCTCTCCAAATGATCTCCAAATGGTGTTTTCCAAAAAAATATGAATGCAATTTTCCAACACTGGCCATATAGCTTCAAGCTGCGGTCGCTATTCATGACTCAAAATGCTTTAAGGAATTTAAACCAACTTAAGCTAAGTAGTGGGAAAGTATGGAACAAGCCCTTGAATGCACTGTAGTGTGGGTGTTGGGTACAATGTAAACTACATCACAAAGTGAAATCAGCAGCACAGAATGTGAAGCAAATTGTGAGCATCCAACTTGCTGGCGCAAAATCTGGAACGCAACAAGGGGATTGATGAAAATCACTTAAGGGCATGGCTGGGCAGCAGTGGCCAATTGACTGCCTGGCACAAGTAACTGAATAATTTCAGTGTTAATAGTAACTTCCTGTTTCTTTTTTCCACCTCATGTGCCTCAGGAATGCACATCTCACTAGGAAACAGGAAAAAAAATCTGGAACTGGATTATGTGGTTAATGTAATCACCAACCTGGGCTTGAATCTCTTCCTGAAATGGCAGTCTAATCATCCACACAGCAAAATCAGTTTTGGCTAAACTGGTTCGGAACTGATAAAAGTGGTCCATGTAGAAGAGCCCATTGTTGCTGGAACCTTGATTTCCTGCCTGGTCTTTCTGATGGAAATGCTATTGAATACCAATACTTAATTATTGAAAGAAACACCCATTGCAGCAAAACACACTCAAGCAGACCTGGACAATGTTGTGACTTGCCAAGCTCAAGAGATTATTTTAAAGTTCCTTTCCAAAGGAAATTGGATCAGCTCATTATTTGCAGGCAGCATCTGTCACTTTTTTTCCTTGGTGCCAGTGGATGCTGATCATCTTCATAGAGCATTGTAGAATGCACAGACCGCTGTGTGCTGAGAGAAGGCTGTTATTATATCAATTTTCCACTTGAAAGCAACAATAATAGCAAATAAAGCTGAAGCTGCATGACAACCTTGCAACATCATGTGCATTTTTGCTTAGGCACTTATGCCAAATTAGAGAAGAGAAGAGTGGAGAAAGTGTCAGCCAAGTTTTATTTGGCAGCATATTAAAACAGCCTATGGGGATAACCTTGGGAAATAAAAGAAGGGTTTGGTGTGGCCACATCCCCATGAACAAAACTGGGAAGCTTCAAGGATATACAAACAGGCGACTCTCCCAATATGAAGCCAGGTCAGTTCTTTTGCACCTATACCTATACAAAAATCATCAGCTGTCAAGGTTGCAGTTATAACTGGGTGGGTAACTTGAAGAACATCAGCTGGGAGCAATATTGTCTAGAGCAGTGGTTCTCAACTTGTGGGTCCCCAGATGTTTTGCCACCAAACTGTGCTTCGTGGAGCCCTAGGGGCTTTCTTTGCTTCCAAAACCCTATTTCCCTCCCACTGCTCAGGGTGTGCTTTAATTATGTATTTCCTGCATGGATTCTTTCCCTGTTTTTGTCACTTCCAAATAGTAAGTAAGCTTTGGAAAGCTAGGGAAATTAGGCAAGCTCCCACTCTGCAATGTTTCCAGAGGAAGTTGAAAATATGGCTCTTTAGGCTGAACTGTTTTTTTAAAAAAAATACTGAAGGTTTTGTTTGTTGCAAAGGTAAAAAAAGAGAGACAAACAGAAGAGAAAGGCTGAACTTTGACAATGACCAAACATCAGCTAAAGTAGAGGACCAGACAAATTGGACCCTGGTACTTTAATGTCACTTGTAATGTTTAACTTGGTAGTACTGCCTATTTTAATAGTAGCCATTGCATTTTCTTGAGTATTTTATTTAAATTGAGTTGGGTTTTTATCTTTTGTGTTGTTTTAAGCTAATTGACATTGTGATTGTTATAAATGTTGATGTAATTAGTTGTATTTTATGTGTTTTATGGCTCTATTATGTTTGCACTAGCCATGGCCAGGCCCTTTTTGCCTTGGCTCATTTCTGAAATCTTGGCCCTAACAGTATGCATGAAGAACAGGCGGGATTACTTTTAATGTGTATGTGTTGTTTTGATAATTTTATGCTTATGTTGTTTACTCTGTATGTTTTTGGTGTTTGTTACTTTGAAACCGCCCTGAGTCCCTTTGGGGAGATAGAGCGGTGTATAAATAATAATAATAATAATAATAATAATAATAATAATTATTATTATTATTATTATTATTATTATTATTCTGTAAGCTGAACCGAGTCCCTCTAGGTCCGGAGATGGTGAAGGTGAGATATAAACAACAACAACAACAACAACAACAACAACAACAACAACATTTAATGACTGAATGAATGCCAAATTTGCCTCCCCTGCCAATGAATGTAATTTTATTTATTTATTTTAAATTTAGTTTGAACTTTGATTCTGATTCAGGAAACCTAAATACTGGTGTGTTTTAGCACAGTTCTATGTCATCAGTTCTGATTTCACAGCTAACAGTAATTACTCCTGAGCAGAGATAACAATCCCCAAAACATACTCAAGGGCTCTCAAGTGTTCACTTAGCCATTGACATCTAAAACTGCACCAGCAACTCTCCACAAACACACACTCTATGCCCTTCCTGCCTGTTTCATAAAGCATGTCATAGCTGTGAAGCCCTTGTGGAATAACTCTGTCCTCCTGTAAACTACATCACCTCAAGGGAGAGAATGTTTGGTTCACAGCTTTCAAGCTTGCTTTACTTGAACAGAATAAAATACATTTGAAGAAATACAGCTCACGAAGTCTAGGTAAAACTAAATGTTACATGGAAGAGAAATTATTGGTCTTCTGCTGTGTCCCTCCTTCCCTCCACAAATGCAACATGCAGTAAATATTAAGTGTTAATTTTATGGGGGAAAAGCAATGTGGGGAGGGAAAGAAGCAATGTGGAGATGGTGTCCCTCCTGCCACCATCTTGTTTTCTACCTTTAACTACTATTTTTTCCACACATTAAAATACATTCATCTGTGTCACATTTGTATTTCTGGAGCAAATAGCATCTTGAAAGTAACTTTAATTGAAAACAATGAGCACAAGGAGGAAAAAGCTAAATGCCCCCTTCTGTAGAGATATAGCTCAGATCAAATATGGATCCCCTACAGCAGTTTAATCTTCTGGTTTGATCCAAATTGCGCCTGAAATATGATGGCTCCAACATATTAAATATAGTTTCCACTTTTAAACACACAAATTACATTCAGAGAGAGACTAGATGTCAAGTAGAACAGATTTTTTTGTATGGAGGGCCAGTTAATTACATGCATCTAAGCTGAAGTCCAGTGTAGTCACAGATGCAAAATATCTGTCACCTTCATGCTAAATTTGATTTTTCCAATAACTCTTTCCTGTAATTAAATCTAATTGGATGATATCTGGGGGGAAACCCAGCCAAAACCAAAACTAGAATATCTTTATGAAATTCTGGTTCCTTACACTTTACCCTTATATCAGATTGTGAAGGTGGTGCAACCATCTTTCAACCTAGTGACCACTAACAATATCTGACTAAAATGTCTGAAAATTTATCCTATACTCTAAAATTGCCACACTTGTATTGAATTAGGAATGCTTCACACTCTTCTACCTCCTTACATTATGCTATGTGTCCATATGACTAAGAAACTGTCACTCACTTTGGAGGACACATACTCTACCCATTCATCCCAATACTCAATGTGCATGTATAGGTTATTCATATTAAAGAGATTTCCAAATTTTGTAAAATATTTTATGAATTGGCTGTTAGGACTAATGACTTCACTACAACTATATTAGCAATTCTTATCCAAATTTGTCCCACTGAACATTATGTTCCCCTGAATTCAATGGGGCTCACTGGTGAGTACACACATATGAGAGTATATTGTAAACACATTTTAACTGAGTATAAATTTTGGGTGCAGCTTTTCATACCATAATATAAGCTCTGCACAATATTCTACCTGAAAGCACATTTGAAAAAGATGCCAATCAGTTAATTATACTGAATATTTAGGTAATATATATTTATGCATGACTTCCTAGTATAGCAATTACTCTTCCATATCTAATCAATGTTAGCTGTCCTGCACCATGTCACAGGTTAATATTTCAGAGGAAATGAATCCATGCAGTTATAATCTCTGGCACAAATAGTTGTGCTGGCCTCAACCATAGGAAAGCAAATGCTTTGCTTGCATGTTATGGACCTCCAAAAATCTGGGCAATGATGATGCAGAGTATAAAGGCGCATGTTGTATACATAAGCAGACCCACCTGAGCTTAAACGAGTTAGGATTTAGGAGTGTATTAAACTGTTTTCAGTAGCAAAACTTGATGGCAGACAGGAATCAGATGGAGGACAGAAAGTTAGGGGTAAGAGCTGAGGGTGAGTCTTTCCTGCAAAAAGGTGAATTTTTTTGAGGAGCAACTGAGATGAATTAGTTAGTGGGACGTAACCAGAGTGAAATTAGATGTGTCAGTAACAGGTTTGTGAAATAAGATGCTGTTATTGGACATGTATATAAAAAGAAGAGGAAAAATAGCACAATTTATTACCTTAATAGGGCATTCACCAAATTTAGCTTGAATATATGATATGATGAATATTTAGGATGTTCTGATTCTAAAGCAGTGGTTCTCAACCTGTGGATCCCCAGATATTTTGGCCTTCAACTACCAGAAATCTTAACAGTTGGCTGGGATTCCTGGGAGTTGTAGGCCAAAACACCTGGGGATCCACAGGTTAAGAACCACTGCCCTAAAAGGATTCCACATTTGAAAGGTCTGAAATTCACTCCAAAGTAAAATATTCATGGAGATACCTTGGAGGTATCTACACAGGCCACAAGAAGTGATGCTAATCCAGAGTGGAGTAGTATGTATTTGCGTGACCAAGGTCCAAGCATTTTAAATACTGGTAAATTATTAAACAATACAGTCTATAATTGCTCATATTTTGTGCATCACTAGTAACAAGCCAAATTATAATGAGTCCACACACAGAAAACCCAAGTACCTAGAAGGGGTAAGAAAAAGGAGCAAATAAGGAAAAGACAAAGATTGCTCTATATGCGACTTCTTCCAAGGCTAGGACTGGATTTTATAGCCACAGAAATAAGCTCAAATGTGGAACCTGGAAACCCCCTTCAACACACAAACCAGGCAAGTAGGAAAATGTGGAGAGGAATCTATCCACTCTTGCATCCTTGGAAGACTATTATAATGAATATATTTTTGTCACAGTAAAGCAAATGTCAGGACTGAAGTGTAAAATTTCCACAAATTTGGAAACTACAAGTGAAATGGCTTTTCTCCAATTTTTTCCCAGAAAAAGCAGACATTTATGGAAAACTTGAAAAAATGGTTATAACAGCTTTTACAGATTGAAATATTATGTATAATATTATTTAGCATTAAAAAACCATGTTTGATATAGTAATACAAACAATAATTACAACCCTTACAGCTGATTTTATGAAATTATTTTTTGGTACAAATAGAGCTACAAAATTCTGAACTCTAAAAGACCTTTTTAGTTTTGCCAATTCGTTATATCATGTAGATCGTAGACATCCTTTGATTCTGTTCAAGGTAGCACTGTACCTGCTAGCTTGGACATTTATGCAGGGGTTATGCAGCTCGCACCCTTTCATCACACGTTACGTGCCTCCCAAGCCACTCAAAATAATGCAGTAGATTCTGAAGAAGGGAGATCTGTGTATACCCACAGATGTAGACACATAGGGCTCTGCATAATCTTGAGCCCCTAACGATCAGTGTTCTAGACTGTGCAAAGTCTTCTGATATACACAGGTTGAATATTTCTTATCCAAAATGCTTGGGACTATAAGTGTTCCAGATTTTGTAGTATTTGCATATACATGATGCACAACACATGTGACTTAGCACATATTGTATTACAAAGACCGAAGTGAGACATGAGACTGTGAAACTGCAGGAACCAAGCTTAGGGCTCGGTGTCAAACTATGCCTCTAACCACTTTATAAATCTTTGTGTTTCTCTCCAGCCTTGTCTCTCTCTCCAGCTTCACATCTCTTATCTCTCTCTCTTTTTTTTTTCAGGGAGGCTGCCAGCTGTCCTCTTTCATTTTGCAAATGAATGAGCAGGATTGAAGGTGGCAGCAAGAGTTTTGGATTTTGGAGATTTCCTTGATTTCCTGATTAGGGATGCTCAACCTATATATGCAATCCTCTGTTCTCTTGATATTCAGACTCCATCTATGAACTCTGGAGGTGGGGCCAATATCACAGGTTAGGGGAAGGGATTATGTAACAAGTCCTCTCCTCACCTGCACATCCTGGTTAAGTGAGCAGGCTGATGCCTCGGTATTTCAACTCATAGCAGTCCCATCTGCACAGCTTTATAGAGACACTGCCAAGGAAGGAGTTTAGTTGCCATTTCATTATATTACTTCACTTTGGCAAAAGTTGTGAGTCAAATTTGCAGAATCTTTTGGAGGGTTCGCCATCACAATACTGTCTATATGCATTAAAAGCGGTCACTGAGATAGAAGCAGGAGGGGGTGGGTGGTAATCTTATAATAAAGGACAGTTTTTGTGATCTGTCTGCGGGAAATGTTAATACCATGTTTAGCTTCTGTTTGTGCCAATTAGGGCAAAGCCTTGTGGAGAGGATGAGACAGATGACGCCAGCAAGAGCTCTGGCTGCTGTTCGAAGCCCAGGGTTCATGCTCATCACTCATCCCAGTAGTCACAGAGTTGTTTCAACAAATCCATCCATGCAACACTCATTTTAGTGAAAACCTTTGGCCTGTTGCAGCTGGTAATAAATCACCAACATAATGAGGTGAAGCTGCTATAGTAGAACCTGCCCTAACAATGGTGACAGGGTCCAGTAGGCTCTATTAAGCAGAAGAGAGATGTTTGATCTGTGGTACAGTCTGCTAGGAGGCCAGGTAAATTGTGTGCTTCTCATCCAAAGGTCCCAGAGAGACTGTGGCTTACAAGGAAGTTCTTACAGTGTGAAAAATTACAGTGGAAAATGTGCAAAATCTCTCCTAAGAGCACTGAGGTGACAGCCACAAATCAGCAGCACTGCCCAGTGATCAATACTATGTCTCCCTGAAATGACTGAGCTAAGCACGAAGGGGCCTGAACAATGACATTGACTTGACTCAAATTGTGCAAGATGAAAGGCATAAAGCAGCAATCCTCTTTTCTAGGATGGAGTAGGATCTTGACAGCTGGATTAAGATTAATAAACAACAGGAAGGGGCAAGAAATGTATGTTGTGTTCAAGTTATTTTAACACAGCATTATAATTTAAAACTGTGTCTCTTTGAGGGAAAGCTCTTTCTGTCCTGTCAGAAGATATCGATTGTTGTGAAATTTTCTCTCACCAATCACTAATTTGGGAAGATCTCGTCATCTTCATTTCAATTGCTGTGTCTATGGCATAAAACCCAAGTATTGTCTCTGCATGGCACATGATAGCATTCCAATTCTTAATTCTGTTTTTTTCCAAAGCAAATACGCTGGCAATTTCTATGAACATGTCAGTTACTAACAGTCTTTTCTAAACTAGGAATGATGAATGAAAAAAGATGATAAAATGCTCCTCTTAATGCTGTTGGATAATAATTTACAGATTATGGGCATGGAAGAGGAGTGTGCTTCTGACAACAGTAATAAAAACTTAATACCATCTTCAGAAGCTTTTGTCCTTTACTACTAGCATAATCATTGTCATAAAACATATGTCGCATGGCTCTGCAAAGAGTTGAGGCATTGATAGAAGACCAGCATTAAGCTGAGGTTCATAGGATGACCCTGAGCCAGGCATCACCTGTGCCTGACCCATAACACAGGGTTACTGCTGTAATAAAAATAGGAAGTGTGGAGGGACCATGTATGCAATTCTTAGCATCTAGAAGGAAAGGGAATATTTTGTATTATAAACAGCATAACTTAAAAGGAAACAGATCATTCATAGGGAGGTGAAAGCAAAAAAAAAAAAACTTGAAGAAATATTTTAAATATTAAGGCTGTGTTTGGAGTATCCATAGCTGATAATTAAAGCTACAGACATGCCCGTA